>NC_140345.1:18208402-19570425 GCF_963514085.1 Chelon labrosus
TGCACTCTGGCACAACCCTCGCGCGTTCGCACACAAGCTGGTGTGATGGACAAATATCAAAGAAGCAACGGGGGAAATGGAAGTGACTGGGCAGCAGCGGCGTCTCGAGCTGAGCCACAAGGTATTGGGACAGAGTGAGACTAATGCAAGGGGACGTGCTAAATGTGAGCTAAAGCACGGGCAGGACGTGGAGCAAGAGGGCTTCAAAGCGGGAGTTGAGGAGTGGAGGCTCTAATCCAGACTGACATTGTGTGAACTACAGTAACTAAACCACACATCAGCATGGAGCCCACTGACTCACTTCAGATTATCATATCCTTTAAGACAGGCCAACATACGCAGGGATAGAGCATGAGATTTTGCTATTGTATTAACTATTTAACACATGGGGGGTAAAAAAAGATAATTATGAGATCAAACTGAATGAACAGTATGGTATTGTGTAGCAGCTGTGTATTCTCTCTGCAATAAATGAGGCCAGAACCTGAAAATGAATTCCTGCCAATGACAGACTGACATTAAGCTTCTTCCAAAGCCAGTTTCATTGTAGCACGCTGCAAAAGCACAATAAAGAAGGAAAGAAAGAAAGAAAGAAATGATTTAGCTAACCTCTAGTTAGCATGCTGGACCACAAGCTGCGTGAGACATGACAACATCCAAGCAAGTTAAAGCCACCAGTATCATGGTGTGCTCAGGAAATTGCTCTAAAACAAATATACAACGAACGCGGTGACAACCACAGACTTTATAGCACAGCACAGCCACAGAGGCATCTGCTGTGTGTCATTTTAAACCTGTTCTGACAGACAAAATATACATACACATACTTTATGCACCTATAGAAAGTATTACTGGACACAGCAGACACATCAGAGTGAAAATAAATAGCTATAGCATACTACAAACAAGGCTAACACAAAGTAATTCCAGCGCCTGTATCATCTGACGGTGTATGATTGATACGCAAAGTCATATCTCATGTTGTCAGAGTGCATTTTGTGTTTTCGGCATAATTTCATGTATTTTCATGAAGATTACCCCTGTCCTCGGCTCTAACTCTACCCATTTCCTGTGTCAGACACCACTGTAGGGAGGCGCACAAAAAAAAAAAGTGCCATTAGTTGTGTGCTATTTATATGCAGTTCCAGGATATCACATAGAGGAACACCTAAAATGGCAAAAATTCACCTGGTGTAGCGTTTATTCGGTACACACAGGAAATATTGCGATGTATTCAAATGAAGCGGCCCCTTAAAAAATACATTTCAATTAGATCTGGTGGCGCAAATGTCAGATTAACAAGTTTATTTTAATTAAATAAACATTTAGGTTTAATTTCTGATTATTTTAGAGGGTGTCATTTGCTGTTGAACCATATTGCACTATATAGATTGGTTTTTGGTCTACCCTGAATCATACACATTGGGAAGATGAAGTATTAGAAATGACATACTGCTGACATCATAACGACAAGTGTTACAGTGAATGATAACGTTCACATGTAAACGGTGAAATATAGCACACTACTGAGAAAAAGTGGTCAATTCAGAGCAATGACAAGAGAAGGAATTATCTCTGCTGCAGAAGCATTTTGAATTTAATAACACAGTTGGAAACCAAATGGTTCACTATGTACTACCACTGGTCTTTTGGACACCTGACGCGTGATGGCACAGACGAATAGATAGCATCAGCGTTTGACAACGCAAAAGAATACCGGTTAGGAGGATCAAGTCATTGTTGCATATGTCTTTTTTTTTTTATGAAATATAATATAGAATATCCCCTGCTTTATCCGTTAGTCTATAGATGTTGAGCACAACAGGCAGGCTTGGCTCCCCAGTCCGGTCTTATTCAGGCCGGTGCTAACCTGACGCGTAGGAACACCCAAGGACCCAACCTGTTCACACACAATCTGCAGTGGCACAATCCCATTACTCAGCCTGTTATTGGCCTCTTTCACACAGTGCAGCACAGCACTGGATCAGTCAGCCACAGCCGGTCTCACTGCCTCTCTGGGGAAGGGACTGGCTGCTTGATTTTCTAAGGTGCACGTCTCGCATTCTCTCCCTCCCTTACTCTTCCCTGTCCTCAGAGCTCCATGCTTGCCATCTATCGTCAGTGGGTCTCCTTACCTCCCTGTCTCTCTGTCTCTCTGTCTTTCTAGCTTTCTCTCTCCCTCTCCCTTTTGCTTTTGCCCCTCGTCTGTATCCCTTGTCCTCTCTCTCTCTCTCTCTCTCTCTCTCCCCCTTCGCCACAGTCTTTCTCTGGACAACAGAAAACCTTATTTAGCAGTCTGCTCAGCACCACCATGGCAAAGCTGCCAATTCACCTGCTTAGATTGCTGTATTCTCTGCCCTGTCTCCAAAACCCATTGCAATTACAACCCCTTCATAAGTAAATGCACCTGGTGCAGAGCCATGCTTCATCAGCAGCCGTGTCATATACATAACTTTCCCAAATGCTGTATTCTACATGGTTCTATCACCAACAAACACTGCTTTGAACTGTAAAAGCAGCCATTATCTGTGACATAGGTTATTGAATTTTGCTCCGTGTGCAAGAAGAATACACATTAAGGGAAGGCGAGCTGTTCGGAGCACTACTTTCACGCTAACATTTAAGTGCTTGTGTGTCGTCAGATTTTACAGCCTTTACAATGCTGTGCTTTGAAACCATTCAACTCTGCAGCTGTAATTCAGACTGAATTGCAGTTCAAGCATGAACTGCCCAATGTCACACATTTTCTAGGCTACCGTTTGGTTGCATTGAGTGACATTCTTTTCTGTATTACGTTAAAAGTCATTATGCAAACGTTTTAAAGACTGGATTTCAGATATTTTTTGGGGATACTGTATTGATTGTGAGCTAACACGAGTCAAGGCTTTGAGAGGAATGAGGTTATAAAGATTTTACTTCCCCTATGGACAAAAAAACATTGTTGGAAAAGAGCTGCTGAACACTGTGTGTAATTAATGTCTTGACTCTTACAACAGCTACTGGTAGAAAATCACAGAGTTGCTTATACATGTCCGCAATGAAGACGTTTTTCTTTTATTCTTGTGCAAGGATGGACACTGCAAGTAAGTCTGCAATCATTCCCAGGACAAAGGTAGTGATCTTTGGTTCAAAATCATTCATGGATTGTGAGAAAATTGCATCACAGTCTGACATTTTAGCCATAAAGACCCTTCAACTAGAAGAAACAAGTGAGAATACTTCAAGAAGCAGGACACATTTTACAAAACTCCCCTCTACTCTTCTTTAAAAACAAACCTGTGGCCATTGGAGAAAGAATTCAAGATTTCCTTCTCACAACTGTTAAAGATTTATCAATAAGTACATTGGTATAAGAAACATCTGTAGGACTTAATCTATATTTGCTTCCCTCCAATAAAATCTATATCACACTAATGTACTTTAAGCAACAGACCAAACCGCACTACAGTATCTTAAAGTTGCTCTTAAAGTTGCTGTAATTAAGGCTTTACTTAAAAAGAAACCTACTCTAGACCCAGGTGCTTGGCCAACAATAGGCCAATATAACAATATAATTTAATAATAATATTCCAGAGAAAGCTGTTGCTGATCAGTTATTAGCAGGAATGGTTTAGACAAAGAATTGCAGTCAGGTTTTAGAGGTCATCATCATCATTGTACATAAACAGCACTGGTTAAAGTTACTAACAATCTCCTACATTGTAACGGACTTGACGCTATATCCGCCCTGCTGATCACAATATCTTATTCAGGGACTGGAAAGTGTTGGGATAAAAATTAAAACACATTAGACTGGTTTGAATCCTATGGTTTGAAGCCTAATCAGGCAGATTATAATTTGTCAATATCACCAATGATTGTTCCCCTACAAAACTTGGAGTACAAAAAAACTACAAAGTCGTGGAGACCCACAGGGTTCGGTACTGGGACCATTAGGTTTTACACAACAAATGCTTTCATTTGGCAATGTTATTACGAACAACTGCATGCTTTCATTGCTATGCAGATGACTCCCAGCTCAATGAAGCACAGTGAAACAAACCATAGTCAAACTCTAAAAGAGCCTTGAAGAAATAAAGGCTTAGATGACTTGTGATAAGTGTTAAGTGCGCACCATAATCGCTAATCATAGATCAGTCATGCCTTATTTATTATTTTGTTGCCTTCACAATTCTGTGAGGTGTAGTATTGAACTGCATTTGCATTCACTGCCAGTTACTACAGGTGTCATCAGATCAAACAGAAGTAAAATTGTCCAGATAAAACCATTTACTGAAAAACAATAAATACTAGTAATTTGAACCTTAGCTAAGGACAGTATGCCTGTTTTACCAAAAATGTATGATATATACAAATAATGTGCTTGCTCTTGCAGACGATCAAACAACAGTTCAGGTTTTACAAATAAAAACGACAAATACTGTTATTGTTTCTTTGGACTGTGAAGTTACTCAACCCAGTTGCTGATAAGTGAAAACAGAATTTAGCTTTAAAGTCAACGGACAGCTCGGCAGGTGTGCATATTTTTTTTGATTTAGAGGGCACAGAGAGCATAGGAAGATTATTCCAGGGTTAATTAAAGCAAAGTTTTATCATTATGTCTGAGCTCATTTTGTATTTGCCACTTTGTCCCCTGCGTTCCTTAATTCGGTCTTTATGCATCTAATCTAAATTAGCTCGCTTGATACCATAAAATATCATAAAAGACTGGTTTTGACCTGAACACTTCCACTTCTAAGCCACCCTTGGAATTTCAGATTTTTTGATCACCTTACCGCTACTTGTAAAAAATAAATAAGGCAAAAAATGCTGAACTATGAGGAGGAGGCGTTAATATTACAGGAGTGTGAGAGTGTGAAGAGCAGCTTTGCTCTGACGAGCACATTCATTGCAGTTTTTCATTTTCAACAACGCAAGATGCATCTGTTTAAGCATAAGGGTGTGCAGTGGAGTGATTTATCTGATTGTTTCATTTCTTTGACTGACTCTGCATATTCAGGATGAATTCAGCATCTCTATAAGGATGCCAGCAGTTTAGAAGGAAGATGAAGCTTTTGTCTAACATGTCAGAGAAATCAAAAGGACCTTTAAATACTCTCGGGTACAGAAAACACATTTCATTTAGCTGTAGAGAATATCACTGCTGGTAGGCTTCCTGTCACTGTGATGAAAGAGTGCAATACACTAAAGATACAGTATGTTTATGACAGACAGATAGGGATGCAGCATGTGTGTGTACTTAGATATACCTGAATATAGAGCAAGGTCCATGTACGTTTGTATGTTTTCATAATTTAACCTTTTTACCAAGACATAATCAAGTTACAGCCATATAATGAATATGGGCTTAAAATGTAGACTCTCAGTTTTAATTTCAGAATCTACATTATATAACAACCCACTATTTTCAGGGATCCAAATGTGATTGGATAATTGGCTTAAAAGCTGTTTAATGGAAAGATGTGAAATAACTCTACGTGATTTTTTTTTTTTTCATCAATTAAGCAGGTAAAAGGTCTGGAGTTCACTGAAGTGTGCCATTTGCATTTGGGAACCGATGCAGCATAGGGACCTCTCAAATCAAGTGAAACAGGCCTTCCTTCAGCCCTTGGGTTAACAAATTAAGGAATATGTCAGACAAATTAGCAGCAAAATTAACTACCGAACCAGTCTTGGACAGCATCCTTTGAACAGATAAAACTCATATCAACCTGTACCAGCATACCGGGAGAAAGATGTATGGAGAAGACAATGTCATCTGTAAAACATGATTAGGCAGTGTGATGCATGAGGATGCATAGCGCCAAGTGGTAATGGGTCACTTTATAGATGATGTGACAGTAGAGGAAGCTGGATGAACTCTGTCTCTGTGGGAAGTGTATAGGGACATACTGTCTGCTCAGATTCAGCCAAATGTCCAAGGATTGGACAAATGTGCAATGACCCAAAATAATCAAACATTTAAAAACTGAAGACAGCTGCAGGAAAGGCCATGCAAAGCATCACAAAGGAGGAAACATGTTGTTTAGTGATGGTTTCTGACTTCAGGCAGTCCTTGTTAGCACAGAAATCTGCATAAAAAATGAACTTATTGAATTATTATGTTAATTGATCACTTTTGAGCCCCTCATTAAAGGGGACTAAGTATGAAAATGATCGTTAATCCTACACCTTTCCTCCAATTCGGACGTAAACTGCCTCAGATAGATCAGAGAGTCTGCACCTCAAGCTCTTATTATATAACCGTAACTGTGACAGTATATTTTGGGAAACAGCAAAAACTGTGTCAATGTCAAAACATATATGTACACAAGGTGCATGTGTGCAGCTTATTTATATCAGCTGTGCAAGCTACAGGTTCAAAGAAGAAAGTGCTGCCTCTCTTCCTCCGTGTGTGTGCGCGCCTGTGTGTGTTTCAACTGTCAATTGTTCAAGCAATTAAGTGTGTCTTTAATGTCTGCTGTGATGCCATGCTGACCTTCACATGGCTTGCTGGGAAACTGTGCAAACAGCTCGGGGCAGAAGTCATTAGGATGCGCACAAATTAGAACGTCTGCCATTATACTGTTTGTCTGCTGGCCCTTGGAGGACAGTCACTCAACCTGAGGAAAATGAAACAAAAACACTCTGCAGAGTTCATTTAAATGTCTTGAAATGCCACAACTTTTCTTTAAAACTTCACAGTTAATTGATCTGAGAAGTTATTTCCTCTGTCGGCTTCTTGGTACAAGTGTGATGGGGTACTATGTGAACATTAATGTGAGTCTAATTTCTATTTTATGTTTTTGGATCTGAAGTGGAAGGATTTCGCAACAACTAGGTCAAAAAGTGATGAATGTTGTTGGGTTATATGCTGACGTTTAATCAGGTCAACCCACACAGTCCTGCTGGAACACATTAACTGTTCAACTCTTAATAAATAACACCTGAACATGGTTTAGGAAATTTTCATCACAAACACTTAGAGTTAGTAAATCACTGCCAGAGCAGTCACATCTTTCATTTGCTATTCTGGCTCCCAAAAACATTAGCCTGGGCCTTTCTGTGTGGAGTTTGCATGTTCTCCCTGTGTCTGCGTGGGTTCTCTCCAGGTACTCCGGCTTCCTCCTACTGTCCAAAGACATGCTGGTTAGGTTAATTGGTGATTCTAAATTGGCCGTGAGTGTGAGTGTGAATGGTTGTCTGTCTCTCTGTGTTAGCCCTGCGATAGACTGGCGACCTGTCCAGGGTGTAGCCCGCCTCTCGCCAATGACAGCTGGGATAGGCTCCAGCGACCCTTCACAGGAACAAGCGGTTACAGAAAATGAATGAACTTTTGTGTCCTTTATTTCTTCAGTTAAGTGTTTATTACTTATTTATTTCTAAAGCAACAAAGCAAGCATGGAGGCAGCTATACTTCTTTCAGAGGTGAAGCTGAAGTATCTCAAGTTGCGAGCGACAGCTTCAGCCTCATTTGTGACACATTGGCTATCTTTAAATGGACAATACCAACTTAAAAAAAACAAAAATCATTCTATTAAGAGATTACAACAGAACTGTTTACACAGGCACTAAACAAAACAATCCAATAACAGGTAAGCTTGTGCCATTCATTCATCTTCTGTAACCGCTTGTCCTGTGAAGGGTCGCGGGGTCTGCTGAAGCCTATCCCAGCTGTCATCGAGCGAGAGGCAGGGTACACCCTGGACAGGTCGCCAGTCTATCCAAGGGCTAACACAGAGAGACAGACAACCATTCACACTCACATGCACACCTACGGCCAATTTAGAACCACCAATTAACCTAACGAGCATGTCTTTGGACGGTGGGAGGAAGCCAGAGTACCCAGAGAGAACCCACGCAGACACAGGGAGAACCCCAAAACATCAATCAGAGTATGTCTTTATTTATTTTTTTTTTTGACTTGCGCAAATGGCTCCACACTTTCTGTGAATATAACGGAAGAGGAAGATTTTCCCCATAGCTTTAGTGAAACAAATAAATTCACTTAACAGAAGAAAACAACCAATATACGACACAATGGACCAACGTTTAGCATCGATTCCGCTTTCATTTCTCTTTTTAAACGCTTGAACAGCTCTTCTGTTTTTGTCCCTCACAGATACTTGCCATGTCACCTAATGTTTACCCACGTGGGCGAAAATATGCACAGACAGAAAATATTTATTCCACCCAGCGAGAAACAATTGGATCAAGTATTTACATGGTTACTGGGCGCTAATAATATTTTGAACTGTTTCCACCGCTCTCTATTGAATTGAAAACTCCTTCCAGTTGGGTCAATCTGTTCTGACTGAAGTTTGATTTGTGAGGTTTTCCTAATCTGATTAGATTAGATTTTGTCTGATTCTTTTCAAAATGACTATTTGTACTACTGTACTAACTGATTTTGTGGGGAGCCTTAATGGTTCTTACAGTAAACTAAGTTTGAGTTTTGAAGACTGATTCAGTAAAGTAATGTCAGGATTATAGCCAGCAGGTTGAGAGGACAACCAGGCTTCGACGGGTGTGTAGTTACCAGCTGGTGGTTATGTAGTCTGTAGTCCTGGAGGACCTTAGTGCACCACATTTAATATTATGGAAAAAAATAATCTGTCTAAACAGTTTAAGTGGCCAATAGAGCTATCAATTAGTAAGATCTTTATCTTTTGGTGTCAGATAACTATATAATTATATGCAGAGAGATAGGGAGTGCACTCAGGCTTGATAAACTGACGGTGGCGGGGATGAAAAGAACCACCTGAGGACAGTTTGTGTCTGAGTTTACAATGGGAGGTGGTGATGAGGTGACGGACAGACACACAGAGAGAGAGAGAACCAGCTACACAAAAGATTATTAGACAAGAGAGTGGCAGTGAAAAAAAAAGACAGCCTTTCCTATCACCTCCTTCTTCTCTGCTAATGAGGGGGCACTGTGTTGGTCTGCTATTTCCGCCTGAGCACCGCGTGGTCACGTCTGTTGCCGCTGATCGCTTCCGGCAAGAAGTCATGAAGCATGTTGAAAAATACATAGTTCTGCAGTCATGGCGAGGGTGCAGGTGTGGAAATTAGCCATTCGATCCAAAGGGGGCCCATTCGCTGTTACCTTGGAAACCAGCTCTGGTCTGTGGAGTTACTTTGTTCTATGTTGCCTACCTGAAAGTTCCCTCATATGAGAGGAGAGGAAGATGACGAGGCGAGGGTGGAAATGATTAGAGTTGTGTAATGCTCTTTCCATGAATTCGGGATTTGCCTAATTATTCTCTGAAGTCTATTGTTGAGCTAAAAGCTGTTCCTTAGCACCACACGGTCAAATCATGTCAATTAATGCTCAGGCAATGAGAAGGTTTTTCTGAGAATCTGCAGCAAACATCCTACTTTCCGGTTTGCTCAATGCACATGAAGGCTCACATGAAGTAAGGAGACCTTTAAGGAATGTCATTGTGTCACTCGCGCTGTTTCTTTTTCATTCTGTACCACTGCCGAGGCCATGTGTTCATTTTCTTTTCTCCTTCACAAAATGGAC
The DNA here is from genome assembly GCF_963514085.1 of Chelon labrosus. Classification (NCBI taxonomy): domain Eukaryota; kingdom Metazoa; phylum Chordata; class Actinopteri; order Mugiliformes; family Mugilidae; genus Chelon; species Chelon labrosus. Next base: position 18,217,908 of record NC_140345.1, read on the forward strand.
ACAGAAGTGGGTGATGCTATTGTGTGGTTTCTCTTCCTCCCCTGTGAAGCCTCGGTGGAAGATTACTAGTCTGTCTGTCCTCTATGGAGTCCAGAAAGAGTTTGCTTTGTACTTCATCTCACAGGGAGAGTAAAGCCCCTGAGAAAAGTTTAAACAATTTTCCATCCAAAGTATAAAAAACTGAATCAAATGAAATAAAAGCGACGGTAAGGGATGTAAGGTATCGGGCATGATGTGCATAATTTGTGAATAAAATAAAGAAATAATAATTATAAGGAGAAGAAGAATATAAAAGTTGTAGGTGACTAATAGTAACATAATTTTACTCCATTTCTGCTGCTCACTTTGGTCCAGTTAATGAAGTATGGCAGTCGCTATAGGTCAAACCAATCCACCTGTCATAAACTACACTCTTTAAGAAAAGCTCTGGTGCAAAGCTTGTAGTTACGACGGTAACCTGGAGCAGCAAAATGTCAGAGTGAAACTTCAGAACAAATTCGGGGTGTTGGCTACTGAACTCCAGTCAAAAGACTTCTGCCCGAGCAGATGGAGGACATACAGTACATAATGAACTCAGCTTAATTAGAACATGCAAATCATTTAGATATGCTTTGAGATAAGTTTCACGTTCCTGTTGCTAATGGCTTCAGGCACTTGTGCACTTATCAGATTGTATCCTCGTCACTCCACTGGAGACACTTTTGGCAGAGCAAAGCAAACTTTTGATCTTGGAGGGGGGAAAAGTGCCTTTAATCTTCATGCAACTGTGCTCGGCGAGCGGCGTCCCAGGGGTTCATGGTGAGAGCAGCGACTGACTGAGTGGCAGAAAAGCCAGTGTCATCAGTGCAGAGCTGGGGCTCACTGATTCCTGGTCTTATAATGCTCCTCGCTTACAAGGCCTCAGCTGTGCCTGTGCTCCCCTCTCATCTTGTCCATCTGTGTCTGGGACCACGAGGGCACTCCAGTCCTCCACCTTACTCTCTCCATCACTCCCTAAGTCACATCCTTCCTCCATTATTCTAGCGCGGCATAAAATAAAGATGACCTGCTCTCGGGGAGTTTATTAGGGAAATATATTGAACTCTCTCTTTGCTCTGGGACATATAGGAGCACAAAAGCTGAATTCAAAGTCATCGCTGCTGCATTTAGTCAGGATACCGTGGCACATGGGAACAAACTCCATGTTGGCGACAACAAGGACTTCTAAATATCCCTTTTTTTGTGTGTCGCCAGAATGTCAGGGCATCATCAACGAGCCATTGTGCAGGGAACCACTGAGCTCCGCAGCACTTTTGGCGGAGGCTATAATAGGTTATCACCGGAGATTTTGAGCTTCGGCTGACTCGGCAAGAGAGAAAAAGGTTAGAACATGAAGGATTATGACACCGACACACTGCGGCCTGATATTTTTGCTGGCTTGAAAGAAAAAAGAAAAATACATAGCTTTGAAAGTATCCTCAGGTAAACTCGGATGAATGGGAATAGTAGTAGCTGGATATTCGATAATCACATGAGTTGAATTGGAAGTTTATAGTCTGCTGTTCAACGGATTAAAGCTATAAAACTAAAATCCTGCTTGACTTTCCGTCCACACGTAACTCACTTCTACTTCAAATATTCAGGCAACCAGCTCAAATATTTGATTGGCTTGAACACCATCCCATCTTAGTTGTTTTATTCAAATTTTAAATCCCCCTCCTCTGTAACCCAGGCATGATTCAAGAACATACATCTCTTTAATATTGAAATTAACTCCCTCATCATTAGTATGAGACTGCATGATTCATATTTGAAGCGCTCACCTCTGCTCATTAGGCTCGCTCATTCATTAATTACTCAGCTGCAGCTCTTGTTCCGAACGTGACCAATGCTGAGAGCGGATACCGCAGCGTAATCATTTTCACTGTATCTCAACATGGATACTAATCCATGCTCTCTGATAATTGAGCTCACGTTATGTGACTCGGTTTAATTGCCGCATAACTTTTCAAGTGTCGGTAAGTAATTGCATTCAGTGCCGTAATGAGAAACTTCGCTTCGTGGGTCTCTAATATTTGCATTCAAGGTGATCAATATAGTTACTTGGAGTGTTTGCAAAAAATAACCGCAGCGGTGTTTCAGCACAAGGGCCAAGGCAGCCAAAAGAAAATTAAGGACTTGAACTTACTCCAGCACTTCATTAAAAATGAAGTAATACTGTTAGGATAATATTACCAAGACCCATCTTTACTTTGGGGAAAAGGCTGATTGTGGATTTAATTCAGTGAGTCCGGGGCAGCGTTGCATTAGCTGTTGCTATGTCTTTTACCACCTGTCTCGTATACTAGCTAATTTGGAATTAATGATTTACTGACCTGGCAGCACAGTGGCGAGGTGGCTAGCACTGATGCCTCACAGCAAGAAGATCCCGGGTTCGAATCCATGTGTGGAGTTTGCATGTTCTCCCTGTGTCTGCGTGGGTTCTCTCCAGATACTCCGGCTTCCTCCCACCGTCCAAAGACATGCTCATTAGGTTCATTGGTGATTCTAAATTGGCGTGAACGTGAGTGTGAATGGTTGTCTGTCTCTCTGTTCTAGCCCTGCGATAGACTGGCGACCTGTCCAGGGTGTACCCTGCTTCGCGCCCGATGACAGCTGGGATAGGCTCCAGCCCCCCCGCTACCCTTAACAGGACAAGCAGTTACAGAAGAAGATGAGGATGATTTACTAACCTATGATGTAGTGGTGAAGAGTAGCTGTAAAATGTGAAATTTACCATAATTCCACTCCAGTGCAAACAATACACCACAACATATTTTCTACTCACATAAATCATTATATTTATTTGAGAGCTTAATGCTTTATAGGGCGAGGAACCGTACTTGGTAACTTCCACCCACGTTTTAAGTTGCACGCCGATGCCGCTCAGTGAGGTTGAGAACCCTAACCCTAACCCTAACCTTTTTAATTCATTTTTTTGTTTTTTAATTAATATTTTGCTAGATGATTTTTTTTAGGATTGATTTTAGAGAGAATGGAGCACATTTAACAACCCTGCTTTAACTTGCATAAGATTCAACCTGTGCCTGTGCATAGTAACTTTTCTCTTTATGAGTAAGATCACTTCTTTGTCCCCAAACCTAACCCTAACCCTAACCCTGACCCTGACCTTAACCCAGCCAATCAGCAAAGATCAAGGCATCATTTTCAGGTCAAATGTGGACCTGTGCATGAACGATGAGCATAACGGCTTCATTATGTGCCACAAAGTAGTGGCCAAATGTGATAAAGTGTATATTGACAAGTGCCTCAATCAGCGCTTATATTCTAATGGTCTAAATACATGTTTACATTACCATATATGGTAATTTCATTGACCTTGATTTTCTGCATGAAAATGAGAAAAATCTCCCAAAAGTACACAAGTCTTCTTAAGCTCTACAACGACAATAACACTGGGGTTGAAATTTTGAATTCCCAACTATTTCAATGAGTGCCCTATAAAGGGTGAAGATACTTTTGGTGCTGCAGACATCTCACAAAAAGCAGCATGTAGAACATAGGTTCGGGTTTCAGAGCTCTAGGATTTGTTAACAGCTTCACCAACTATTGATTTTTTCTTTCCCTCTGAACGGCCCACTCTAGTTTGGTGTCTGCAAATGTTCAAACGATCCAATATCTCACCAAGAACGACATTACTTCGTTTAACAACACTGCGCCGCTAATACTTGTTAAGAAGGATTTTTAATCCAGGGCTAGGGTGCAAGGATTAATTAACAACGGTGACATCCGAGCTCGTGACACTTTGTCTGACGATGTCTGGATGGTGCCGTGATGTTTTTTAAGGATTATACTTTGCTACCAGAACATTGTAAATACTTCTTCTTGCTGGGTCATGTGGATAAGTCGTGGGCGGGGGTGGGGGAGGGTCATTATACTCAAATTGATGAAGGGATCAGTGTTAATGCGCTTTTGTTGAAGCGTTACATTTTACCTCTTCCTCCTCGGGGACTCTATTCGGGGCCATCAGCGAGGCTGATAATTTCTTTCTCACGTCCTAATTGTCTTTCTTTTTGTCTGCATTTTATCAGAGGCATGCAGTCGCTTTTGCCTGACGGAATTTTTGCCAGTGGCATAAGGTCTTTTACGTGTTGATCATGGCATTTTAATGCATCATTTGTGGGAGTGCTGCCCAGAATAATGCATTCCAATTAGAGAATTTCACTCTGTCGTCCTCTGAGTTTTCTAAATCCCGATGTCCCCTTAGATAGCTGATGGATGTTTCGAGTAAACTTCCAACATAAGGACTAAATTAAGTCTGTTTTGGTCTTAGTGGGGTTTGTGTGATCCCACCACCATAAGGGGTTTCCCAGCATTTATTGTATTGTAACGGCTGCTGTTTCTGGCCTTTGCTGCTCCTCTTTAGCAGAAGAGGACAGTGTTTATCACTACTACCATCATCATTCTGAGTAATCACACTGGTGCTCCATTTTTATGTTGGGTAGTAAAAGCTAAAATGAGATCATATCTAGTTATTAAGGAGGGCAGTTGTACAACTCATGATCGAGCTGTACAAACCATGTGGGATAACACGATCTGACAACCTACTGGGAAACAGAGCATCAAATCTAATGTGGTTTAATGAGACACTTACCACATCTGACTCCTTAATCTCACCCCTTACAGCAGTAAAACAGTTGACTGTAGGAAAATCCCTCTGTGACGTCACCCATAGGATTCCTGAAGAGCTGTTTGGTGACTCTCGCAATGTTGCCAGTGTTTTACTCTTCCAAACTCCTGACTAATGCAAAAATGGTTAAAGAGATACGGTGTGGATGAGTGATACCTAAGCACACAGCTAGCTTTGTGCCAACAACCGCCTACCACTAGAAGCAGCCACGCCTTATAGCAGCCAGGAGGCTACACCACTTCTGCGTAGCTGCGGCGACAACCTAGACCCTAAGAAGACCCTACACAGACCCTAACGCCGTAGCCTGATGTGCACTCCCTCAGAAATGTAACTACGCGTCATGACGACACAGACCGCAAGAGCTGTGATTGGTTCGCTTGGTAGTGGCTTGTTTCTGCTTTAGTATTTCCTGCTGCTTCTCCATTTCTGCAATTTTCAAATTGATTGTTTTGGATGAATAAAGATGGAACACACAGAAGAAAGACTGACTGAGGAGGTTCGAAGGTACAAGCACTTGTACGACTCGTCTTCGGCGAAATTTTGGCGAAAGTTTCTGTCAGCATTGTTGAACGTGAAGCAGGAAGTAGAAAGAAAAATTAACTTGTAAGACAAAAAAGACACAGCGCTGACTAGCATTGGGTGCCGTGTTTACAGAGCGAGCCAGACTGACGAGCGTACAAGTATGAAAGGCTCACACCAGTGTAGGCTACGTGCGAACGTTACTGCGTCTAGTCCTGCAGAGGCATAAACCGCACCTTGAATCATTCATAACTTGATTGACCCTCGATCTTTTATAGACAGGTTTTCTACTAAATGTACTGTACTGTTGTCACTAAGGGAGAAGTTAGCTATAGAGACCAAAACTGTTCTTATATCAGACAGCTTCCTCCCCCAGGCCATCAGGACTCTGAACACTCTACCCACTCTCCCTACTCAAAAGACTCACTAACCCCCTCAACATCAACACACATAATGTACTTCCATACAACCACAGACTCCCAAACACTGCACAAGCCACTTGCAGCCGAGCTGGGCACTTGCACGCAAATATTGCTATTTGTTTTTGTACAGTTTTTATAAATATATTCATGATATTTTGCACTACATGCATCTGTGGCTTCTGAACTGTTATCAGTACGTATTCTAGGTACTGTTTTCCTGTGTAGTGGTAAATATCAATAACAGTGTACAGTTTTTATAGAGAGTTGTATAGTTAAAAGTTCCACTTGTAGGTCTGTATATCTTCTATTTATATAATATTTTGTATTATGTGTAGTGTGAGTAGTGCAGCAGCAGTTGCAGTTATAGTAGTTATTGTGTGTGTCTTGTCAGCATATATGTAGAACAGTGGGAATAGGGTAAACAGTATTTCACACCTCTGTATTTTTTATTAACATACTGTAGAAGTGACAATAAACAGGACTTAAATCCTGAATCTTTTAACATGGATGTCTTGAATTGACTCGCTTGTGGAGCCAGCCTCAAGTGGCCACTGAAGGAACTGCAGTTTCTTCTGATATCGGCATTGGCCTCATTTTTCAAGTTAGTAAATACTTAAACAAGAATAAAAACAAACAAAACTGTAGCCTAAAATCAGAGATCAGAAATACGCTGCCTGGCCAAAAACAAACAAACTGCGACCTGGATTTAATGAAGCAAATAGATATGAGCATCCTATTGGATAATTACTACATGGGAGATTATCTTTCAGTTGGCAAAAAGTTATTTAACCCCAACTGATGCAATGAGTAGCTTCTCATATCTTAAACAACCATGTCGTGGAAAAGATGTTTGAGAAAGGTCAAATCATTGGCATGCATCAAGCAGAGAAAACATCTAAGGAGATTGAAGAAACTACTAAAATTGGGTTAAGAACTATCCAACGCATTATATAGTAGTAGTGGGGAACCATCGTCTTTGAGGAAGAAATGTGGTCGGAAAAAAAATCCTGATTGATCATGATTGACAATGACAGAACTCAGGGCTATGTTTAATAGTCAAAGTAAGAACATTTCCACACGTACGATGTGAAGGGAACTCAAGGGATTGGGACTGAACAGCTGTGTAGCCTTAAGAAAACCACTAATCAGTGAGGCTAACTGGAAAAAAAGGACTTCAATTTGCTAGGGAGCATAAAGATTGGACTCTGGAGCAATGGAAGAAGGTCATGTGGTCTGATGAGTCCAGATTTACCCTGTTCCAGAGTGATGGGTGCATCAGGGTAAGAAGAGAGGCAGATGAAGTGATGCACCTATCATGCCTAGTGTCTACTGTGCAAGCCTGTGGGGGCAGTGCTATGATCTGGGGTTGCTGCAGTTGGTCAGGTCTAGGTTCAGCAACATTATGTGTCCAAAGAATGAGGTCAGCTGACTACCTGAATATACTGAATGACCAGGTTATTCCATCAATGGATGTTTTCTTCCTTGATGGCACGGGCATATTCCAAGATGGCTCAAATTGTGAGAGTGTTTCAGGGAGCATGAGACATCATTTTCACACATGGATTGGCCACCACAGAGTCCAGACCTTAACTCCACTGAGAATCTTTGGGATGTGCTGGAGAAAGCAAGCAAGTTGGTGGCGACTTTTTTTTTTTGTCCAGGCAGCGTACAAATGAAATGGAATCTTTTGAGTCTTCATTTGAATCTCTGATGCAGAAGTTCATAATAACCATTTAATTAGCAAATAACTCAGACGAACCTTATTATTGATAGGTTGCACGCGCTAGGTTTGATGGCTTTTATATACTTGGTTTCATGGCTGCTTCATCGCTGATTAAATGCAGGGTGTACTGCATGTAATCAGATATCTGAGCAGCCATGGGAGACTAAAATAATAGACTGACTGCAACATCAATTAGTAACAACTGCGAGGCAGCCTCAGATAACGCTTAGCAATGCATTCTGAAAAGCCAGCCAAGGTAATGGAACTGAGCCGGCGCGTTGTGTGTGTTGTGTGTGTGTCTAAAAACGAGACAATAAAATGAATTCTCAAAAGAGTCACATTTGACTGAATTCTGACTGAGCCTTGAATCTCAAAGCACAGCTGAAAGTAATATTTTTTTTCCTTTGGTAAACAGGCCTGTAAATTGATGGATTCCCTGGCTTGTGAGTGACGCCTAAAGTTTTTTTTTTTTTTTATCTTTCTTTCAGGAAACTAACAACAACTGCCATTTCAAAGGAAAAAAAGCATGTAATGAAATTCATGGTGGGTGTACAAGGTCACTCTGACAAGTATGTGAGGGATAAAAGATTAAAAGTATCCAACTGCTGACCCTACAGCGGCCCTCGGTGTGAGCTGCAGAGACTTCAACACGTTCTCTGTGGACGACATGATTGATCAGGATCTAATTGTTGCTGCTCTGCGCTGAACTTCATTTGCATGTCACAACAAGTTAGCTCAGAATAAAGAAGAAGCCTTGAAGACGTCGTTTAAAGTCCGCACAAGTTGGCACTCAATAAATGTGACTTGACTTATCTGTTTCTTCTCTTTGCCCTTCGTCCCTTTGTTTCTTTTATAAAAGAAAAAAAGTTTATTTGATGCAGAGAGATTTTTACAGGACATCATAAAAATGCTACCCTCACCCTGTACTGTAGTATTTCTCACACAGAATCCTTGGAGGGATGAAGCAACGGCGAATTTTCAGAGCCGCAGCAGCAGTGGTGTTAATACTTGGACTTTTTGTTGCATTTGCCTGAGATTTTCACTCCGCGCTGGATTTTTCAGATAGCTGATGTTAAAAAGCTTCTCAAACACCAGTGAAATCTGATTAGAAACTATATCAGTGTAGTAAATCATCTTGTGAAAAGATGAAAACCCCATCTCTTTTTCCAATCTCAATCCCTTTCAGAAGATCTGAGACACAATAAACCTCCTCTTTGATGGGAGAATCACATCCATTTTATCTCCCCATGCAGCCCCAATTGCATCGTTACCAACAAAAGTTATTTTCTCCTTCAGCTCTAAAGTACTTCTGTTCAATATAATATCCAATTAACTAACTCTCAGCCCTCTCTGTGTGGTCTCATATCCCGCTGCAGTCAATGATGGGAACCTGGCTACAGGCGGACTGTATTGTTGGCTTTCGGGCTCTGATGTTGACAAAGATTAATCAGCGATTTCAGTAATTCTTGCAGCAGTGCAGAGATGCTTTGCACCAATGAGCAGCAGCACAAGGTGATCTGCTTCATGGGGAGCCACGGAGGAAGACGTGGTGAAACAAAAAAAAGTGGGAGAAGGACCTGTTGTTGTTCCCTGAGAGCAGGCCGACAGGAAACAGACTATTAAGTGGCAGGGTGGGTTGGCGGTAGGTATGAGGCTGAGCCTGACCCCTTTATCAGGAAACTGCACCGAGCTGCCGAGAGCACACTGCCCCAGCACTAATCACCCAGCCGCCTGGCAGTAAAAGAATAGAAACCAGGCCCGGGCTGGATTCACTCAGCCAGCCAAATGACAGCCTGGTGGAGAGGAAATAACTGCTTTCAGATCCCTATCGCTCATATCAGTCAATAAACACTCCGCATTTTCACCTGCACCTATGCCATCAAATTTTCTTTTACACAAAAAAGGAACCTTTCAGCTGCTTGGCTCAAGATGCTTTTTTTTTGTTGTTGTTGACTGTTGGCAAGCAACTAAAAAAACAAATCATAACTTACCACGGCGCCAGATGACAGTCGAATCCCTCAGCCAGGTGTCCAATTGTATTGAGACCGTCAGAGCAGCAAATTCCCTAAAGCAAGCAAGAAAACTAACAGGTGTGCATTAAAGCGGGCAGAATGACCAAACTATACCTGCTAATCATCTGTAATGGTACTGACCGCAGCAGCTGTCTGAAGCAGCATAAGTGCAAACTGTGCATTTTTACATTTTAAGACTGGGCTCCGTCAAGATTGGACATCCATTTTTATTTCAGCTTATAGCACAGTAACTTGGAATTGGAGAAACTTTGTCAATAACTATCAGCACTTAGTAATGAGATAACAATAGCCAAGTCAGTGAATGCACCCCCAAGAAGTTAAGTTGGGACTCATACAAACCTACAAAATCCAACGACTTCTTTAGTGACCTTTAGTGGTGCAGGTAAATGGATATAATTAAATCTGAATACTGCCAAGTTTGCCGTCAACCGATGTTCCTGTCGTCCATGAAGTTTGGGGGAGCTGTGGAGTAGTGGTTAAGAGGTGAGGCTTGAGAGAGAGGGGTCCCAGGTTTGCATCCCGCCGTGTCCATGGCTGAGGTACCCTGAGCAAGCATCTAACCCCCAAATTGCTCCCCAAGCGCAGTCCAATCATCCAGGTTGTGGTAAACCCAACACACAAAGCTAAAGCAAAGGCATTCAAGCAGCTTCTTTTATTCTAAATGACTGGTGGGGTGTTTAGGTGTTTATTAGCAACATCCATGGGTGGCGTCCACCTGAAATTCTAATGACTAAGGTCTGTTCACAACCAAACACTCAATACCTGTAATTGGAGGAATTTGTCTTGATCCTGTGTTTTCCTCCCAGTGAATGTTACTCTCAAGGACGCGCTACCAGCAAGAAACTCGAGGCTCAAAGTGTCAACTTGTTTTTGTTTCCCCCAAGCGTACAAGTCTGTACATTTCTCACTTCACAGACGTAGACACTGGGGAAAAAAACTAAACCATTCACAAACTCATGACCCTGCAGTCCACCGACACCTGAAGGACAAGGGACACTGTTTTGAACACGACAGCCTCCACATTTTAGTCAAGGAGGACAGATGCGTTGAAAGAGAAGTAAAGAAAGCCTTCTACACAAGTGGAGAATCCTTGATGTTCCCAATAGCAACTTAACTCTCCACATGTCACTTAGAACTGAAGAAGCTACTTGAATGAGAGGTGAAACATTTGTTGGAAGTCCAGTCTTTGTTGGTTTGATATGATATTGCTGTCTTTATGCTATGCTACGCTAATTAGCTGCAACCTCCAGCCACCTTTTTACGGTATTTTCTTACCTGTAGGTAAAAAGACATATTGGTTCAAATATGAAACTAACCCTTTAAGAAGTCTGACTCCTTGCTTTCACGTACTTCAGCTTCACAGTTTAGTCTGACATGTTCAATGTGTGTGCATAGATTTTCGCACATTTTCAAGGTTTTCTTCCGTTTGATCCCCTGGTGGGCTGAGTTTGCTGGAAATGATAAGTAGTCAGAAATGAACATTTAACATGACGGTTAAGTCTGACGCATACGTCAGTCATTAATTGTGTAAAAAAACGGGCTTTAACGAGCCGAAATTTGTTCGGTCAAATTTGTTCAGTCAATATTATGACTAAGATGCTGTCATTTCATTTCCCATTTGTGTTAAGAGTGATTCAAGGCCTTTGTGTCCGCGCCACTATTGGGGCAGATGTAACTGCCCAAGGACACACGTCAAAATGTGATTAGTGCCGACATAGCACAGACTCTAAACCCTATCTTGAACCCCCAGCCAGCACTGTCTGCTTGGGATAATTTTTCTGTAAAATAATGCAGTTTCTCCTTTTCAAATCTGAAATAATTGGAGACAATTGTAGACACGGGTAGCTGGTGGTATAATAGTGTAACTGAAGGCTTTTTTAAAATAATATCCTGCAATTTTTTCCGAGCTATTGAACTCTTAAAATGTCATTCGGTGTAAATCTTTTGTTCGAGAATCCAATGCATCTGTCATAATTCCATTTAGCTGGAAACTCTTTTTTTAATTGGAAGCTGATGGTATTTTATTCACATTAATCTAGGCTCAATTTCTCTATACCTGTATCTCCCCTATTTCTTCATGGAAAATTTTTGATTTTTTTTTTACTTTTTACAGTTCTTTTTTTGTAGATATAATTGCTATGCTTTCATCAGATTATGTTCATCAGTCACTGTACCAATTATCTTTGTCTGGGCTTCTACAAGGTTATAATCTGTCAATGAAATGATCGGTAAATGGGGAGGGTGGGGCAGTAAGGGGATAATCGTTAAATGCTAAACAGGATCTGGAAAGCATTTTACGCTCACCTCTAGCATACAGTGTTAAATATTAATATACCTGGGTTAAGTGTCTGGTGAGCCTGAACACGTCAGATGCGCTCCTTTTTGTGCACAAGCCATGTCAAATCAGCAACGTGCGGCATTACTAATTCCTTCCAAAATGGGTGAAAGATTCAGAAATGTGTCTCTGCTGAGGGTATAGATCAGGTGGAGAGTTAAATACAGAGAGGCAAGCCAAGAAAATGGCGCCTTCAGACAATTTTTAAAGGTCCTGGAGTGAAAAGGCACACCAGCAATGGCCAATTTCAGCTCTGAAAATTGTGTGTGAATTTATTCCAGGAGAGTCTAAGGTAAGCGAGGTGGAAAATGCTGACACTTTGAAAAAATTTACAACTGCCTGGCCTTGGCCCGTGACTCGGGTTGAAGGTTTGAAGAGCATCAACCTGATTTTCTCGAAATCACTTACCTGCAGGCCACCGTGCCCTTAAAAAAGCCTGTTATGGCTGCTATAAGCTTACTCTCTATCGCGCTCCTGCAATAACAGGTCGGAATCTGAGCGGCGCAGCATCGCCCTGCAGGTGGCTCAGGAGAAATTGAATTAAAATATGGAAGAAAGGGGGGAAAAGTGTGCTCTTGGATGTACACCACGGCCTGCTTTGTTTGCAGATGTGCTCGTGATCATGTCTGTTGCTGGTCAGGGTCTCACCGGGAGATTCATTTGGCGTCTGTGTGTATGTGTCGTGGCGGTGGTGTGATTTACGCAGCATTTGTCATGCACAGCGTTATGTGTGGTTCAGGTCACAGGTGGAGGCAGCAAATCACTGTGCCAAAATAATGTGATTGAATGTCAGTGGGCTTGCTGCTTCCCTCAAAGGAAATGAATGGACGCCAAATGACAAGGTTCAGGGCCCAGGCATCAACATCTGTTACAGTCAAAATGCATGTGCAGAGAAAAAGAATAAAGCTGAAGGCTAAAAACTGAAACAAATCTAAGAAAATGGTTTTCTACTCTTTGTTTAAAATTTCTTGGTAGTCTGTCTTCCCAGCTGGTGGATAATGTGGTAGCTCATACCGCTAAAAGGTCACTGACGACTGCTTCATTGCATCTCTGAGTGTTCGCACTTGTTTTAAGAGTGTCAAACACACATCAGGTACTTAGTTTCAGTTCAGTAATTCGAAAAGTTAAAAGCCAGCTGTGTGGAATCTTATTTTTTATTTTATTTTTTTCAAACAGAAAAATGTACAGGAAGTGGGGGCAAGCAAGGGGAGAAAAGGAGAGCTGAGGGAGCAGCTTAGCGTGGCGCACACCTTGGTATACATCGATCTAAGTGACTTTCAGAGTCCACTGCACACTGTGCGCTCTAACACTATGGAAAACCATTCTTCAAAAATAGCGTTATACTCAGCAGCTTCATTACCACTTTGAATGAAATATAATTTCTTCAATACCAGAACACTCGAAAAGTTAAAACGCAGCTGTGTGTATATTTTTCAGACTTCAAGACATTATGTTCTGTATGCAATTATACAGAACTAGAGCTTAGCATGACGCACTGCACACTGAGCACTTTAACACTATCGAAGACCATATGACCTTACAGCATTCTTTAAATGCTTTACATACTGGTACAATGTGATAAATACGCCTCTGAGTAGCTCCACAGGCTAAGCAGTTAACTGAAGGCAAAAGGAAGGAAGGCAGACGTCATTCTTTATATTTTCGATCTCTTTGTGAAGTTCTCCAATAAAATCCTGTATAACAGGACAATTATAAACTAAAAGGTGTGTTCCTTGAGGATGGGCGTCTGCTTTGGTTTGCCCACAATCTCAGGCTGCATCAGAATCAATGCAGAAAGTTTGTATTAAAGATGAACTTCACCTGGGAAATGATGCCCAAATCTGGTGCAGGATGAAAACACGTAAACTGCCATAGAAAATTCTTCAAGCTGTCCCAAGACCAGAACAGATGGCAAGCGACTATCTTTTGCATCGACGATCGAAGAGAAAGTTGGCTTTAGATTCTAAAATATGATATTTGGGACAGAGCCAAGAGAACAATAAGGAGGAAAGAATACAATCTGAAGAAGAAGCTGCAATTGAAATAAGGAAAAAATACTGCCCATATCTTCTGCATTGTGACAGACGTTGTCAGAATAACAGGATATTCACTGCTGATCACGTTTAAATAAGATGCTGGCTTTCACTGTGTGAAACAGACAGACTACATTAAACCAAGAGAACGAATAAGTGAAAAGAATGCTAATGTTTACCTGCTGCAAGGAAATATTCAAATGCGCATCAGTCATTCTGAGGACACAAGCTGAGGCCGAGGCGTGGAGTGCATGATTGAACATCAAAGGGGAGGGTGTTATCAGCATTTATCTTTGAGATTCACAGCTGGGAGATAAGTCGCGCTTTAATTGTGGGTCTGTCTATTGTAGGTCACAGGCATCCCATCAATCACAGTACCCAGGGCAACCTGGCATGTCCTGACTTTAAGGAACAGAGGGAAGCTGATCATGAATTATAATAAATTACTCTGCTTGGCATTTTCTCATTTTGTTCATTAGGAGGAAAAATGGCCAGCCAGCAAAAAAAGGGCAGAGTTTGAAACTCAAGGTTTCGACAGCGATGGCAACGTCCAGCACTGAATAAATAGCAACGGGCAAACAAAGAGCGCATCAGGAGAATCTGGAGGTCACGAAGTGTGTGTGTGTGTGTGCCAGCCAAAGAGAATACAAATCATACAAACCAAGCGTGGTCTTTAACAAAAAGAGTGTCAGTATGTGTGTCCTGAGTCTTCCGCTTCAGTCTAATGTACTGTACGTAGGTTTAGCTCACTCCTGTTCACTGTGTTCCTCAAGCAGCAGCTCAACAATGTAGTTTCTTTATAAAACACAAATTTGTCTGAGGCATTTGTAACATAAATATATTGTCAATTGATTTAAAGGAACTGAATGTCATTCCTCATTTGCTTTCCTGATGAAAGATGAGAAGAACCATACCACAATCATACTGTGGGCCAAGACAATAATTTATACACTTAGCACTTTATTTATTTTTGGGCATCACATGAGAGATTAGTGGAATGAAATGCAGCAGCTGCTGTCATCTCATTTTCTGTTTTAAAGTTTTCTCTTTTAAAGTGAACAATGGGCGGTGACAAGCTGTCTTGCCAGCCTGACTAAATTACCAGTTAGTGCTCGCTAAACTAGAGGCCAGATACTTTGTTTCTAATCTTATCATATGAGTCTGTTTACCTGGATCCACCTGAAAAACAAAAGTTTTCTTGCCGTTGGCCTGTTTCTATTGATATTTAACGTTTTTACCTGTAACATCAACAACAACGGCTTGGACGAGGGTTGCAGCTATTATGCGATTACCAGGCTCATGACATGGCAACACCAAAATGTGCACAGGAAAAACACTCCAACTCTTCAACAATGCTAAAGTTGGCCATTTTGTAACTTGTCGTTCATAGTCGAACATAGGATTATGTTCCATAGCGTCCTGGCTTCAGTGGAGCTTCTGGTTTGTTTTCTTGCTGTAGCAGTAGCGGCATGCAGACAGTTATCAATCTGGTCAATCTATGCACTTCTGCCTCTTCATCTCCTCCAACAGTTGGTTATCATTTAATTTGCTGGGTACAGTTTGCACAATCCTTCCTTACTCCGCTGTCCGCATACTTACCAGGAACACATTACCTTTGTGCACGTGACATTTCGTACTCACTGGCAATTGTGTAATGAAAGGCAGGCTTACAGGGAACCCATCTAAAAAACAATGGTGTAATTATTCGATAGTCATTCGATGTGCAATGAGCATTAACTTCAAAATGACAGCTAAAGCAAAAACTAAATTAAAACATGTCTACGTTCACAACTTATGCTGGGCTGTGCTAAGCTATTTACCTCCTGACAGTGCCACCATCTTTGCCGGGGTGGTGTTGGCCTTCTCATCAACAGCTGCTCTTCAACATGCTAAAAACCACATGAACAATTGGTTGTGGTCCAAAAAAGCACTGAGAGACTGAAGAAGCAAGTATGCATTAACGGATTAAGAGGTCCTCGACTTCATCAAGAAAAAAAAATCCCTTTAATAAACAATCGCAAAAAATAAGAGGGCCAAAAGGGCTGTTCTTTCAGAAATCCATCTCGACCTATAAAATCAAGACGTCAATAAAAACGTAATTTATCAGGTGCAAAAGGGAAGGCCAAAGAAGAGAGTATCAGTAGCAGAGAGACAAAGCCCAGCAGATTACATGCTACATGTCATTGATCTTCAGCGGTAGGACATCCAGTATATTTGTCTTAGTGGCTTGGGGATAAGACAAGACATAAGTGATGGAGTGGGATCTCAGCAACACACTGTAGCCTTGCCTGGAGCCCACGGTTGCATGTGACAGACAGGGTATCATGCTCCGAAACCCTTCTTGAAAGGCTTCTGTTGCTGCTGTTCTGGGGATTAAACCAGCCTCATAATGGCCTGTGGGATTTGTGCCACTGCCGGGTGACAGCCGTCGAATTGGGTGGCAGGCGCAGACGAATTGCAACTAGAACACAGCGCTCAATCTATACAGTTGCCAATCACAGCGAAGATCTATTGACCACGAAGAAGAAGGAGAGATAAGGTAAATATAGAGCCGCTTCAGTGACAGGTGGGGCAATGTGAAGGAGTGTATTCAAGCGTCGGTAGTGTCGGACTTGTGTGAATAATCCCATAAATGCTAAATTCCCTAAGCATACCCACACCTCTTCCTACAACCGCACATGCCTTCCTCTGCTCTTGTTTTGGGGATTTGCAGGATTATTTTTCCACGGGAACTACTTTACATCCTCAACAGCTACTCCATACAGGATCCACAGTTGCCATGGCAATATCTGTGGCAGGAAAAAAAGAAGAGAGAGAGACAGAGAGAGAGTGCAAAGAAGAAGAAAAAAAAGAAAAGAAAAAAGTATTCACAGTTGACAGGGAAATAACTGGTTTCATTATATTCAGCCAGCTGATTCTCTCTGTCACCGATGACAGGGCAACGGCAGGCCCGGTGAAAGAGCTTGTGTTTGTGTTTGAGCGGTAATAAATTACTGCAGGGGTCAGGGCTGTGCAGGGCACGCTCGCTGATTAAATGAGACCAAACTTTTATCCCTCTGACATCTCCCAGCCTCCTCCTCCTCCTCTTCATCC
The DNA here is from genome assembly GCF_963514085.1 of Chelon labrosus. Taxonomy (NCBI): domain Eukaryota; kingdom Metazoa; phylum Chordata; class Actinopteri; order Mugiliformes; family Mugilidae; genus Chelon; species Chelon labrosus. The sequence continues at coordinate 18,234,735 of NC_140345.1, forward strand.
GGAATCTGGAGGTGCAGACAAATCCCATAATCCTAATTAAGCATTTTCTCCTATTGCAGCGCGCGAAGCGCCCGGCTGTTTACACAAGTGAAGCCCTAATTTGGTTCCCATGCTGAGTTCAAACACGCTGTTTAGGTTAATCTCTGCAAATACTGTGGAGAGCAGTGACGTCACTCTAAGTTATATAAAGAAATCACTGGGATAGCAAAAGGAAGCACTTTGGCTTTAGAGGTACAAAGCATACCACAGACTCAGCCTGCGTGATGTTTGTAGGTGAAAAACGTCCCCCTCGTATCTGAGGATGTCATTCTCATTTTCACCGACTCCCAGCAGTCTCACGGTCAATTGAGCAGGACGGTGCGGGAGAGAAAATTGCAACTGCGGCTGCTGCTGTGAGTTTCTGTGCGCCTATTTCTTCCAAACAGTTTAACATTTCAAAACAAGCGGCACCGTGAAGCAAAGACACTTTATGAGTCCACATCAATACCTCGAGTGGGAACACAAAGGTGAAGAGTATGGACACATGACGGCCTTAAGTGGGTCTCGCACAAAATCTTCCTGTTGCCTGCAGCATGCACTCAAGTCTGTATAATGAATGTGCTCCAAAGAATAACTCATTAACGTCTGCTGAATGCAGCTGGCATAATTGAAAAACAACACGCATAATAAGTAGGTAACCCCAATTAGCTTTTATGAGCTACACTATGTAATACATGCTACAGTGTTGTGGTAAGCATATGTAACATTTCCACACGTCCTTACCTAAATATGCATTTTGCTTATGGTTGTTTTAATGTGTGTGGATCAGTCTAGTCTGACACATACATACTTGTATAACGATGTGATATTACAGCTGGTTTGGAAGCCCTTTGCGTCACAATATGCACCGTTGTGTGGATGTGTACGACAATCTGAAACCCTTGACATAAATCGTGAGAATGTCAATTATTTGTTCCATATTATTACTTAAAGCGTCACATTTTTAGGCATCTTAAAACATGAAAATATAATACCGGTGTAAGAAAACAGTTTTTACACAAATGCAATTGTGCATTGATTAATCTCATGAACCGTTTGGATAGAATTGTGATGTTATTGACCAAAAAAAAAAAAGCCGTGTGAATGATTTGTGAATGTAAGCACAAACTCTTCATGTACTGAAAACATCGCTCATACATAAGTCATGAACGCTAAAGCTCCATGCCAGCCAGCTACGCCAGCTACAGTGCTTTAAAACAATTGATATTTGCACTAACCAGCCATAACATTAAAAGCACTGACATGTGAAACAATATTGATCATCTCATTACGATGCAATGCTCTGCTGGGAAACCTTTGGTCCTGGTATTTATGTGGATGTTACTTAGACACATAGCCTAACCCGCCTAAAGGTCGTTGTTGACTAGGCTGCAGTGGCATTACACAGCAGGAAAATGCTCAAGAACCACTTAATAAACATGAATTAGGCCTAGGCCGCCATACTCCTAAAAACTGATTGCATCTGTGGGGTGCACTGGAACAAGCCTGATCCACAGAGGTCCCTCCCTTCAATCGATAGGACCCAAATGCTCCCACTACCAGCATCCTTGTGCACGACAGGACACTCTCAGGAGGCCTGTGTGAATTCCCTCATGAGTCAGGCACAAGGGAGACCTACACAATATAGATTTAAGGTGGTAGCTGTGTATATAAATATGTTATATATACAGATATGCACTATATTGTCAAAAGTATTCGCTCACCTGCATTTACACGCATACGAACATAAGTGACATTCCATTCTTAATCCATAGGGTTTAATATGACATTGGCCCACCCTTTGCAGCCATAACAGCTTCAAATCTTCTGGAAAGGCTTCCCACAAGGTTTAGGAGTGTGTTTATGGGAATTTTTGACCATTCTTCCAGAAGCGCATTCGTGAGGTGAGACACTGATGTTGGACAAGAAGACCTGGCTCACAGTCTTCGCTCCAATTCATCCCGAAGGTGTTGTATTGGGTTGAAGTCCTTTGTGGACTTTGTTTTGTGCACTTGTGCGCCGTCATGCTGGAACAGGAAGGGGCCATCCTCAAACTGTTCCCACAAAGTTGGGAGCATGGAATTGTCCAAAATCTCTTGGTATGCTGAAGCATTCAGAGTTCCTTTCAGTGGAACTAAGGGGCAAAGCCCAGCTCCTGAAAAACAACCCCATACCATAATCCCCCCTCCACCAAACTTCACACTTCAATACCATTCTCCTGGCAGCCACCAAACCCAGATTCGTCATCAGATTGCACAGGTGGCATCCTATCACAGTACCACACTCTAATACACTGAGCTCCTGAGAGCGACCCATTCTTTCACAAATGTTTGCAGAAGCAGTCTGCTTGCCTAGGTGCTTGATTTTATACACGTGGCAATGGAAGTGATTGGAACACCTGAATTCATTTATGTGGATGGGTGAGTGAATATTTTTGGCAATATAGTGTATATTAGTTTTTTCTAATGAGAAGCTTGTGAAAATGTTGCTGAATTTGAATCCAGAAAGGTTTCTAACACGACCCTGCTATTATATTCTGGTTAAACCTTTCTTTATCTTTTACTGACCAACACAGCCAGTGTCAGGATTTATATTGCTTTGGAGTAATGTGGAAGCACAACATCAGTTCATGTACTTTCACGCACCTCCACTCTACTGCCCTTGAGCCCTGTTGTGACTGCATGATCCAGTCCAAACTGCTTTCCACTACAATCAAACCACTGTCGCTTTAAATACCAGCTGAACCTCTGTCACCGGGTTCGCACTCTGCAGGGCCGAGTGGCGCCTCAGCGGCCTCACACGCCGCTCGTGGTTCGGCTGAGGGCATTTAAAGGTTTGCAATTCCTCACACATCCCTGGATTAGGGACAGTGGAGGCTGTGACCCAGTCGGCACTCAAGGGCAACGTCAACCTACAGCGTGGGTTCAGAATTACAAACAACCCAGATCCAGAAGCCACTATTCAAAAGCCAATCAATACCTGCTGGGAAGAAATGGCTCTCATCATAGGACACATCAATCTTAGGCACAGGTGTGCTTGTCAAAGTAGCAGATACCTTAATTAATAAATATCAACTGAGCCCTCTGTGGTGAATTAATATTTCCCCTCCTGCCAGCACGTCAGGGAAACATGTTATGATTTGGGGAAGAAATCATTTCCGGCTCGAGTGTCGCTGTTCCAATAAGCGTTTATCTTGTTGGTTGACTTGTAATTATTGTTAATGACAATGTGGCGATGACAGGCAGGAGCACTACAAGTTATTACTCGACTAGGCGAAGCTGATGACAAGTTAAATAACATCACCCGCTGAATTAGATGGTGCTGTTTAACCACAGGTCGAGGAAGAACAACGGAGAGCGCAGCAGGATAGAGCCGCAGTGTAATTATTATACAATGAACCGCACTCGGGCAGATTCTTTATTAAATGAAGCAAGAAGAGCCATCACTCAGCTTCCTGGCGTTGGGTGGAGTGGACACTGGTGACAAGCTCCACAAATGAGCTGCGCTTTCTATGATTCGAGGGGTAATTCGGAGCCATGTGAAGCTTCGCAAAGGATCAAGACTAAAACAGCTTACGGTTATCATGCAGAAGGATTTAGGAGGAGTGAGTGGTTAAGGTTTCCCGAGTCGTTCAAGGACACTTCACAGGACTGGTTACTGATTAACAAAAGCAGCATCAACCTACAAGTCGGGTCCAGGCTACGAAAGAACAAAAATTCAAAGGAGGACAATTTTTTCTTTTCTAAATGTCTGGAGGGTGCAGCTCTACCAGAATGTCCCCTCGAGGATTAATATGCTACTGTAGCATGAAATGTTGGAAGAATTAACATAAGTTTATTTTTTTCCATTTCACACTCTTGGCCGATTCGCACTGCTGCCAATTTAATAGGGGGCCAGAAAAAGCAGGAACACTGTAGCCCCGACTTCTTAGTCACAACACTAAAATCAGGTCAAATTATCTATGTCGAGAGCATTCCCACAAACTCATGACATTCAGCTTAAACTGCATTCATTATCAAATGGTAGCAAACTGACTCATCTAAGATGGTGAAAAAGGTAAGCAATATACACTGATCAGGCATAACATTATGACCCCCTGCCTAATATTGTGTAGGTCTCTCCTGTGCCTCCAAAAAAGTTTGTGACTCATCAGAGAATGGACATGGGCCTTCTGAGGGTGTCCTGTGGTGTCCAACAGAATGTTATTAGTGGGGGCCTTTGGGTCCTATGGGTTGAGGAGAGGGGCCTCTGTGGATCATCCCACAGATACTTGATCAGTTTGAGATCTAGTGAATTTAGAGGCCAGGTCAACACCTTGTGCTGTTTTTTGAGTTGTTCCTGAACTGTTTTTGTGTGTGCTGCTGCCATCAAGGAGTGTCATTGATATGGGGTGGGGGTGCCTGGTCTAATCTAGGTGGGTGGTACATGTCTAAGTAATTAACAACCACATGAATACCAGGTCCAAAGTATTCCCAGCAGAACATTGTATTGTCACAAGAAGGTCAATGTCATTTGCTTCACCTGTCAGTGGTTTTAATGTTGTGGCTGATCGGAGTAGCTGTGAAATATCAGCATTACACCGTGAGAAAGCTAGCACGCTGAGATTAACTTTCAGTTTAGTATGCCTAAGAACATCCTCATACTTCAAGCCAGGGCTCCTTTAAAAAAGTAACACCACTAATTGGCTTCTACGACTGAAAAATATTGAACTCGGAAGTGAGTTTATATTCAGGTAGTGGAGAGGGACATCCTGAAGGCAGACTGTTACTGTCCTTTTATTAAAACAAGATAATAATACATATAAAAGTCATTTACTGAAACAAAGTAAAGGTTTGGAACATTAGCACAATTCCTCAAAAACTGCCCTCCTACAATTCTCCAGATAAACTTGACAAACACTCAAAATAGACAATTTCATACTTATCTCTTCGTCCAAATCAAGGATGAAGTGGGAACAATTTTTTGGGGGGGGTCATGTTCTTCTCGAGCCGGTGCTTGTTCTTCTGTTGATGTCACTGGCTCGAGGGGGGACTACAAAAATCCAAGGTTGGTGCTCTTGTTTGCTTGCTTGTATTGCAAACAACATTTCCAACAGCGATGTTATGGACGAGTAGTTACAGCACACTGGCTGACGCAGATACACAGCCGGGGTTTCAGTATTTACTAGGAAATAGCTGCAGGTTAGGGCGGTGATAACAGGAAATGCTGAAAATAGATTTTGTGTAGACATTAGCACTATTTGTGCAAATGTAACCAAAATGCAGCGTTACTCAATTAATGCTGTTTTTGCAGTGTTTTAGTCGAACAGAGAGGTTGTGATATTGCAGAGTAAGTTAGAAAATTCGCTTGCCTCCAGGGTCTGGGCTGGCTACTCGCACATGGTGCATGAAATGCAATGACATCTGTGGGAGCAACTAAAAAACAGTTAAAAAAACAACTTTCTCTGTCAATGCAGCATGCTCTGAGGAATCTATTTCTTCAACTGACTTCAATTACGATCAGTACCAATTAAATAACCAAACAAAAAGCAGCAAGTTTACTCTTTAATGTGTCCCGTTTGGTAATTTCCCTCAAATTGCCATATCCATTATTTTAAGCGTTTTTTTGTCAACACACACACACACACAATCGCTACATAAGGAAAGCCACCCAGTGCATGTGACAGTTTATCTCGGCTTGTAATTTGGCACACCTGCCGTGTTGTCTTGAAACCACAGAAAACAAAAACAAATCTTTGCTTGAAGCCAAACTTCACTACTGGGACTCCTAAAAATAAACAGGTGCTAATTGCTCTCAGTGTAGAAGAAAGGGGCAGATTCTGGTGTGTCGCGTAATTTCCCTTCACAAAAAAAAAAAACACAACAACAATCAAAAGTCTGTCGAGTGCAGTGAGACGGGGGTCTGTGGGAGACTGGCGTTTCATTTAATTTTCAACTTTCACTGATAATTCTGCAGCAGTTTCTCTTTACAAGGGAATCATTGTTCCCAACACACGGCAAATCCCTGGATAATTGGTTCTACCTGCTTCATGCTGGAGCTACAAGACGAAAGGCATGTAGCAATAAAAATGTAATTACTTTGTAATTATTCTGCATTATGCGCAAGCTCTGTTTTAGGGTATTAATATCTGTGCACAATGCTCGAGCCTGTGCAGAATCACCATGAAAAGCAGTCCGACTGTGATAACACACAAAGAGACGGAGAAGATAAAGAGACGCAAGACTTTTATTTAAATCCAAACCAAGTGGGAAAATTTGTGTACAAGGTGGGTTTAGGCATAAAAATGATGAATAAATTCTAAATAGACAAATTAATGAGATGTTCCTCTGGTCATCTGTGAGGTGGTTTTGCATCTCGCTTACTTCCCCTCCGCCTCTGAGCACTTCCTCTCTTTCGTAGATTCGTTTCTGCGTCTCCTCTAGTTGTGGCCCTGGAGAGCCTCCGCCATGAACAGCTTCCCGAGATTCTGCGAGGTGAATTCCTTCACATTCTGGCAGTATGTGTTAATTTGCCCTGTTGGAGGGGAGCCACAAGCAACCACGCGCCCCCACACACACGCACACACACACAAAAAAAAAAACACCCACAGAAATACACACGGCCACAGACGTACATACATACACATGTGCGCGCACAAACAGGCGGAGGAGGGGAAGAAAACAGCAGCACAGCAAAACATCAAATTAGTGGTGAACGGAGTAAACGGAAGGATCAGAATGTTGTCAGGAGGCGGGGGAGAGCTGAGCGGCATGAAACAGCGGGGAAAAGGGGCGGTCGAGTTGGAGATTGAGTCAATAAACTTTAAATTAATGTAATTTCAAGATAATGGCGGAGATAATTACAAAACAGAACCGGAGCTCCTGTGAGGGGAGCAGAGGCGGCGGATGGAGTTTGGAGAGACGGGGAAGGGGAAGAGGAGGGGGGTGATGACGAACGCTGGCGGAGTTTTGTGCGAGTGTGTGTGTGTGTGTTGCGCACGTACCTGCAATGAGCAGTGTGTCCATGCGCGGTGGCGGCTGAGGGGGTTTGAACATTTTGCTGATGTCCTCCTCAGGCAGCGGGGGCTCCCCTCTGCTCTGCCGCTGGGCGTTCTCCTGCTGCCGCCTCTGGAGGTACTGGAGGGAGGGAGGTGGGGAGAAAGATGGGTGACATTAGTAGGGGAACAGCGGAAGGACAAAAACTAATAGCATGGAGAGAAAGGGGGGGTGTGGAGTGGCAATATATAACAGAAAAACAAGACAGTAAAGAAGCAGTGTATAGGAAGGAGGTGAGAAAAAAAGGATATGAAGAAGATAAAGAAGGTGGGGGATGAAAAAGGTATGAAGTAAGGAAGGAACGGGGGAAGGCTAAGTAACGAGAGGAGAGACATATAGTCGGAGAAATGCAGGGAGCACAGAGTAGACACAAAGACAGAGAGAGAAAAAAAGGGACAGACAGGCAATGGAAACGGCAACAGGAAGGAAGTGAGATGTAGAGAAACATGGTAATGAAAAAAAGAAATGGGGAGACAGAGAGGAGTTATACGCGCTGACAGGAATGGAGTGATTTGTGGAGGGCTGACAGTCAGTAAATCAGCGAGGTGCCGGGTCTCTGGAGATCCTAAAAGCCTTGTTAATTTGGCAAGATGGAGGAGAGACTGACACAGACCGGCAGAAGGGGAAGGGGAGGTGGAGGGAGAGGGAGAGGGAGAGGGAGAACGACGTGGGAGCGACTTGTTGTTTGTTTTTTTCACCCAAACATCCCACAACACACCTGTACTGGGGACTGAGGCTGATAAAAAAAAAAAGGGCTATGATAAACAATAGGAAAATGAAAAAATAGATGTTTGTTTGAATTAAATGTCACAGCAGGACCGTGAATAATCAAAACCCCGACGTATAACCGTAGGCAAACTCTGAAAACACGGTTTTGCACTTCTGCTTGTTTACAAAGTACCTGCTCCCTTTCAAAGTATAGAACGGCCTCCTTTGATGCCCCTCTGGCTGCCTCCCTTCCGATCTCTGTCACGTTGCACGGTGTGTGTGTGTGTGTGTGTGTGTGTGTGTGTGTGTGTGTGTGTGTGTGTGTGTGTGTGTGTGAACAGCGGTTTTTGAATTGAACCGGGGTCCGGACTCTTGTGTAGCTCAGGCTTTATGTTTGAGGTTGATGTCTTGGAGGGAAGAAATCCCGTCCCAGCAGTTCCCTTTACATGCTGCAGCCGCGCTTCTCTGTACTCGTTTTACCCTTTACCTTCACAGGCTTTTCGGGGCCCGCTGCAGAGAAGCAACACCAGAGGACGGTGTGTTTCTGGAAATGCGCTGCGGCATCCCGAGCTTCACTGCATTGGCTCAAAACCTCAATTCATTATGATCTATTCTGATCAGGTAGCGCGGTGCACTGCCACTGGTCGTGGGGTTGCGTGTAAATATTTGATACACCCAGCAGCTCTAATCATGTGGTGAGCTGATAATTAATAAAAAAAATGTAGGCTATTAAACGACGATGTTAAAACTATTTGGATTCAATTTACATGTAGGGATTAACACTATTATTATTATCTGTCCATACAGAGTCCAGCAGGCTGCAGAACATTGTACTGCAACTCCAGGAGGTGAAAATGGGACTTTCAATTATTTCTACAAATTAATCTTTGAAGCATGTAAATGAATTAATTTTGGATTTAGTTTCAATGACTTGGTTCCCAGGAGAATGTCATATTTTGAGCTCTTCTCTTTTCCTCCACAGCAGCTCGTTAATTGATAAAGTATCATGTTGCTGCTTGTGTTGGTCTTCTCTCTCTCTCTCTTTCTCTCTCAGTCCGCTTGTGTGGGCCACATTTTGTTTTAATTCTCATTATCTTCTGGTCCCCTTGCGCTTCAGGTCTCTCTCATTTAAAAATCCACTTCTGCATGCTGGCTTCTGCTTACTTCACCGCTTGTATGTTTTTATGTTGGAGTCCAGCCACCTCCACGTATTAGCATTACCCCTGACCCTTTGTACATCGTGTTTAACCTGCAAACCAACCCAGACACAATTTAACTGATGACCTTTTCCCACAGAGCTCTAGTTGCTTCCGTTTCTATTCACCATTATTTAAGGAAATGTGACATATTTATGCAGTCTTACTCTTTCTCTAAGCTTAATATTTATTCAGCCATTTACCAACAAGTACATATCTGCTTTACCGTTATCCGTGCATACTGGTAATAGCCCGTCATAGCCCGACTTGATTATTATCAGAAAGTGAGTGTGGTAACACTCCATTGGGATTTCATCAAGGATCTGGCTTCAACCGATACAGAGGGAAAAATACTTCTGCGTGCAATTGCGTAGTCCTACAACCAATCAGAGCAGCAAAGTATATGACATTAAACCGTAATTTATAGAGCCGCGGCATGCTGGCGGCGAAGCTGGTTATGTATTGTTCTGTAATTACACCACTGAAACACTAGGCGGCGACTGGCCAGCTGTGTTGAGTGGAACTGAGCGGCTCATGTTGGAGCTGAAGTTAATAAATATGGATCAATAGTTACTTTTACCGAAATCACATCAACACGGAACATAGAGAAGACACCTGAGTAGACAGTTCTGGTTGAACAAATGAGAACTTTCTGTGCTTGTCCGCCCGCTGAGTAACGTGAAGAAGGAAACGCCTTTCGGACCAATCACAGACGTTACAGTCCGTGTTGATGTGACGCTTATGTAGGCTCAACTCGGAATGGGACTGCTAGCGTAAACAGCTCTTAGATGGTACCAGAGAACGTCTAATATGGGGAGAAGTTCCACTCTCACTGAACTTCCGGGTTCTGAACTGTTGCAGTTCCACTCTGGTTCCATATGAGGGCGCTCTCAGGACGAGTGCAGAATGAATGGCGGTCTATGGAGCAGTACCCCTCAAAATCCACTTTTCTCAGGATATAATTTTTTGTGCAGTAATTTGAATATTGAATTTGAAAGGAGATGCAAAGAAATTACACACTGCTGGGTGTTAGATTTTTTAGAGTCACTTATTTGCTTTAAAAAGTATTTTAAAATGTCAATGACGTCATACACATCGTACGACCAGATACTGCTTTACGGCAATCCTTCAGTCACTGCTTTGGTGCTTTTGCGCTCTGCACTTTCTTTTCTCTCGAGGCATGGACAACACAGCTGACACGGGTAAATAATCGTGCTAGAAGAGTTTCTGTTTCGTTGTTTTAAAAGACCGGGCCGAAAAAAAAAAAACTTGGGCGAAAAAGTCCGTCTTAACATTCTGGTCCCGCTTCGGATGCCACGATGCCGTCAAGCGGGATCTGGTCGTAATCAGTCATTCACTGACCAATCAGCGTTCATTAGCACAATGCTAGCGTGTTATGGGCAACAACAACTCAACCTGTAAGAAAACGAAAGGACATAAGTTCTCGTTCATTCAACTTTTTACCTATAACCCATGTTGAACTTGCAAAACCTACAATCAAATCTGAGATTTCTCAACGACAATCGGGTGAAAGAGACACATTTAGCCGTTTAGCTCCATAGAGTCCCATTCATGGTGCACTCATGGCGATCGCCCCCAGTGGAAATCTGGTGGAACTGCAACCACAATTCGTTACAATGGGACTTAATAGAGAGTGGGAAGGCTCTCCGTAGACGGGCTCTGATGGTACCATAGGGTTGAAGTGCTTCGGTGGTATGCAAATTCCATTTTGGTAGCCGTTAGCTGCATAGACATAGACAGCTAACGAGAGCCGAGCTCTGACGTGTGCATCAGTGTAATCGGTGTACCAGGAAATCGTGCACCGACAAAAGTTCTGCGATGTTTAGAACACAAACTGCGATGAGAGACAAGAGCCAATTAATAAGGTCACTCGCCACCAAGCGGTCAGGGGTGTGAATTGCAATCTGTCAAAATGACGGATGGCCTTCAGATTTTTCCGTCACATTTAAAAAAAAAAACGGTCAATGGTGGAAAATATTCGGTTAACGCAACCCCTGGGCTCAACGTACCGCACTACTATAAATTGCGCTTAACCAATTAAGGCATTGTTAATTGTTTGTCCTTTAATGTTTTTTCTCTGTCAATATCTTTATACGACAGGCGTTCAGAAGACTATAAACAGCTCACTTCTCTGACAGCAACCTTCTCTTTTTCTTAACAAATTTCACTAAAGGGAGGACAGATGCCATGTCACTGTCTTCTGTCCATCATAACATGAAGCACACCCGAATGATTTGACTGGCCCAACAGATCTGTACCGGTGCATCATCAGTTCCTAACAGAGCAGAGCAGAACTTCCAGGCTAAACTGGTAATATTGTCCATATTATCTGGTAGATAACTAATAATGTCTGTAACTGTCTGAATATTTGTTCTGCTCTCTTCTGTTATATAAACAGTAGCTTTATGTTATGCATGTATGTCCATAAAGTACCTAAAATATGCTAAAATATGTGAAATAGTATAGAATTCTTAACACATGCTTTGCACAAAAACAAAAAAACTAAAATAAATACCTTTGCCTTCCGCGTGCTGTATAAAATCTCCATGTCATACATTTTCCCAAACTCTAAAGTCACACATTCAGCATAACATCCTGCTACAACCACACGCACAGGGCTTGAGATTCACGCGTTTATTTTGTGTTGATATGAAATCAAGACTTGATCTCATAAATAAGGTTGTTTAAATATTTTAACTGTAGTTGAATGAGTAAGCATGAATCACGGGATAAACACACGGCTCCATAATTAATGCGCTGCAAAGTGCTGGGGCGTTTCTGCGGATGTGAAAATGAATGAATCAGTTGGAGTGAGACATACATTTCCTGTTACAAAGACAAACTCGGGCCACAGATTGTGCCTGGGAACCTGCTATTTACCAAATTCAGAGGGCTGCAAATGGGAAAAAAGGAGCCCTCTCAGCACAATGCCTTTTTGCAACTTTCTATGATGATTAATAAGGTTCCATTTTTCTGGGAAGCAGCGGGGTCAATAGCGCGAGATTACATGGAGCAAATACTGTAGATGTCTGAAAGGTTTAATCGAGGTTCACTTGCTTCTCCTCTGTGTGCGCTATTTGTTCACTGTAGAGAATCGTGTGAAGCACAAAAAAAAGCAGACACATGACACGAGTATACGTGTCTGGGGTAATGCCGCAGGGCCGCGATGATGAGAAGGTCGGTATGTTGGGGGGCGATGGATCATAATGGCTGGCGTGTGGGTGAATGGCCTGGGGGGGGGTGTAGATACGTAGCCGTGTGTTTCTATCTCGTGTGCATACCGAGGACAACCTGTGACCACAGATGCATGTCTGCTGCGAGTCTGCCTAACTTGGCTGCGGCTTCATCCGCTGTCGGCAGAGACGATGATGATGACTCAGCCCGGATCAGCATTAATACTTTAGACGTTTTCTCATTTCCATTTGCAGGACATTATGACTGAACAACGTAGTTGTTTTTAATGTAGGTGTTCGTTTGTGCGCGCATTACTGAGTCACACTCTGCCTCCGTGCTTCCATTTTCCTGAGTAATGTGTGTGTGCTTGAGCGTGTGACTGTTTGCGTTTGCATGCGTTGCAGGATGTTTAGGATGCTAGCTGAGACTGGAATTGCGGGTGGTGTGTGGCTCGCTCTTCAGATGTGCGTGTGTGTGTATTATGTTCCGGTCTTCCGGTGCCTCTGGCTGACTTTGTTCTCGTAGGTGGTGACTGTGTCTTTACGAAAAGAATCCTGAGTTACTAAGTGTCTCTCTGATACCAGGAATGAAAACAAGAACGTTATCTCTTACTCATTAGAGTGACTCAATTTATTAACACCAGCTTTCGACCCATATGTATCAGCTCTACTTGAGTGTATTTCATTCTCTGAGCATGAACTGTGGAATTTAACCTTCTAGACCTACTGTTCTTCACATAAGGATAAATGCTACTCCGACTCCATCACAGAAGGAGCCTGTTTAGTGATGAAAAAGACATCTTCCTTGAGGGAAAAAATAAGGCAGCCGATGCATGGTTCAAATTGATCTGAACTTGACTTTAAACATTTAAACTAATCCTGCCACACTTGACTGGACTGATTATAATTCAGACCTACTTTGATATGTCAGTAATTTTCAGATGATCAAAAAGGTGTTAAATAACTTCGATAATAAGTTCAATTATTTTTGGTTTGCGACATTGACGTGTGTTGTGGAGCATTTCTTGCTGAGCTTGTTCTCTCCTTTCTATATGTGCCACAGAGAAGATTGATAGTAAATGTTTATTTAACATTTGCTGTGTGCTGTAGTTACTGCTGTGGATCCTCTGTGGGTGCACGTACATTACAGTACGAGTCTCGAAGACCGTAATTTGTTCCATGCGTGCCTGTGTGTGTTTGCGCTACCCGGTGCTTTCCTGCTGTGATTATAGCTGCAATTGGTTGTGTCCATGTCTTGACAGAAATATACCTGCTGTTTTCCTGCTGAGACTGTGGCTGTAGGTGCATTTGTTTGTGAATGCCCCTATGCATGTATGTGTGTGTGTGTGTGTGTGTGTGTGTGTTTTTTTCCTTTTTCATGCATGCTGGAAAGCTGACGTTTCTGCTGCTTGCTCACCGTGTAGGTGGTGTGTGCATATCGGTTTCTGAAAGCCTTTGTATGAGTGTGAGAATGTGTGTGTGAGTTACCTGATGCTTCTGCTGCTGTTGCTTGCTCAGGTTGCGGCTGTAGGTGTTATACTTGACAATGTCTTGGCTCATGTCATCCACTCTGTCCATCAGAAGCTGGAGACTCTTCTCCAAGTGATTGCTGGAATAAAATTGGCAGCACGTCATTCAAAAAGTTTTTGTACTGTCAAGAGACATTGTGAGCTACACTGACATGCATCCGGCATGCATGCTGCAAACCACCGAGCCTGAGGCACTTCTTTTTAGCGTTAAAGTTGTTAATTCACAACAGACTGTGTTTATATAGGGATTTGAACTCAAACTCAATCACACTGTCATTTCGATGCTTTTCACTATCAGGCGAAACTTTGAGTGTCTTTCAGTGTCTCGCCCAAGGACACTGTGACGTGTGGACAGGAGGAGCTGGGACAGAGCCAGGGAATGACCTGCACTGCCTCCTGAGCCACAGTCACCCTGTGAGCCTGTCAGTCCTGGAAAAGGGAGCCCAGATTTGTCTCGCTTCCTGAGGACCAAGACACGTTGCATGTTTTCCCTGACAGGACCTGCACCAATATGCCATGTTTATTTGCAAGTTCACCAGCTCTGCCAAGCAAATCTGCATATTCAAATCACAGTTTGGGCATAAACAAGAACACAAGAACTCATTAATACCAGGAGTAAATGCAAAAGCGTGTTATTATAATAAGGTCATTAATTGTAAATCACGTGTTGACACCAGGTGTCTTGTCAAAACACTCGGAGTTACTTCTCCTTTCAAGAAACTCAGCTGAACTTAGATAATATCAAAAATGTACCTGTTGAACCATCCTGATTCCCTTGACATTAAACCACATGATGTTCCTTCCCATCAAGCAGCAACCACTATGAAGGAAAAACAGTCTCGGAAACAAGATGTCCCCTCCGAGACCTATTGTTCCCGTCTAAAAGTCTATGTTTCCCCATCTATTCTGACCTAATCTTTGAATTCACCCCTGACCGCATATGCTGCTCTTAAGAATCCAGAAAGCCATCTGTCATGAAACCCATCTCTTGGGATTTGACTGTACTCGGGCCCGAGGACCTTTCCTCTGGCCCCTGTGCTCCGTCTTTCTGCTGCAGTATCACGTCCCTCAACTTTACCCAATGCTGCCATGCTGACAACACTCACAACACAACACTACCAGAATTCCTCATCTCGCTCTCCTCCCATGAGCCCCATTTTTAACAGGATGCCACACTGCTGCCTTAAATTCAACCTTGACAAGGCTGCGGTGCTCCACTTTAAGTTGTTTCCCTCTTGTACTTTCCTCAGTGGAATTACACTGTTTCATTTATGAATGTTTGGGTGCTACATAATGCAGGATGTACAGTGGGGAAAACATATTCTTACTATTTATTTAAATGACAACTATACCCGCAAGAAATACCAGCACTGTGTATGTTTTGGCTGTGTGCACACTGGCACTGATGCAACTGTGTGTTGCAGTGTTTTTATAAATATGTGGGGGATGAGTGTGTTAAGGGGGGATTTAGTTACTTTCTCCTCTGCTGTGATGTTTTTTTCGTTATTAATTTTAAAAAGTACATATCAATACCCCTCTCTCTCTCTCTCTCTGGGTTTGTCATGCTTTCTGTTTCTGGTGCAAAAAATATAAAAATCATCAAGAAATTATATACTTAAATTGTATTTCTTAGTCCCTGGAAAGGGATTTAACTTTAAATGAATAAAACTGGCATTTCTTCAACACTGAAAACGTTTTTTAACATTCCAAAATAAAAATCTCTCATTTTAAAAAAGTATTTCAGTAGTTTGTAGAAGTCCTTTTGGCATCAGTTACGACGTTGGGCAGTTCTTGGTTTAGTTTCTAAAGCCATTTGAATACCTACATTTTGGGAGCTTATGCCATTCAACTGGGCAGATCCAGTGAAGCTTTAGATGGGACGTGTCTGATCTGCTATCTTTTGGTCTCCGCTCAGATGTTTGATTTATGTCTAACCACTCATGAACTATCAGACACTTTTCCTGAAGTGCTTTGGTTTAGCCTCGTGCACATAGGTGAACCGTTGCCAGGCCACTGCACTCCTGACCTTTTGACTGCATTAGAATGCATTCATGCATCGGGCAGGTCAGGGGGATGTCTCCGTCTCTGCTGCTCGAAAACACCATCATGTTACCACCACTGTGCTTGGCTGTAGGGATGGGATTAATCAGATATTGAGCAGTGTCTGGTGTTCATCAGTGCTTGGAGTTCTGCCCAAGTAGTTCGGTTTTTGAATCATCAGATAGGACAGGCTTTTCCCTCATGCTTCCAGAGTCTATTAAACACCATTTGACAAACTACAAGCAGGATGTCATGTGCCTTATACTCAAGAGTGGCTGCTGTCCAGCTGCTCTAACTTAAAGGCCCGTTTGAAGGACTGCTGCAGAGAAGGGCTTCCTTGCAAGAGGTTCTTGAATCTCTGCCGAGGACTTCTGAAGCTCTGTTGGTCCCTGTCACCTCCCTTGCCAACTTGTTCAGTTACTTCGGTTGAACCCGCTAGGACTCAATGAAGAGTTTAAACTTTTTTTCTGTTTCACAATTACTGAAGTCAACGTGCTCCTGGGAACATAAAAAGCTTTAGAAATGGTTTCTTTCCACCCCTGCCCTGATCTATGCCTCACTGTGGTTTTATCATGGAGGTCTGCAGAGGATTCCTTGGACTTCATAGCTCGATGTGTTCCTATGCCGTCTTAAGCGACAGTGATAAAAAGAAATGCTAATAAGCTCCTTCAGTTTTACCTGCAAGGAGAACTCAACTCCTGACAACACACAGTTGAGCTGCACAGCAAAAACTAAATTACAATAATAACTATAAATGATTATTATCCTGCACCATTTGCACTTTTACTATTACCAGCTTGTGTTTGATGTGATGTGCTTGAAGTTGCATTATAATTTTTTATAGTATAAGCAATATAGAAAAGTCTGCCAAGAAAAGTCTGAAGCTAGTTAGCCAACATAAACACAACCCACAGACATCCTGATCGTCTCAGCAAGGCATCAGCTTCCATCCATTGCAAACACCTTAATTATATTTAGATGCAAACATGCGCTCACGGAAGGGAAAATTAATGCAACTAACCACGGGTATGCACATAATTGCATGAATGCTGCTGCTGCTGATGATTTATAGAACGATTCTGACATGCCCTACTATATGTAAAACTGTTTATAGTTTAGTCTGGCACCTGCATGAGATGTGTGAGAAGTTAAGTAATCAAATAATCAACATGTTGCTCAACAGTGCAGAATATTAGTCACACTGTGGTATTTTTGATGAATACTAAATTTAGATCAAGATAAGAACATGTTTTTTTTTCTCCAATAACCCCAATCGTCAGTTCCATAATCTAGTCTAACTGAACTATTTCCAGTACAGTCATGTTTGCCTGTGAGGACTGTTGTGTGATCAGTTTGTCAACCCTCCACTGTAAACATGAAAACTGATGGCCCGGGACCAAATCTCAGCGTAACACTTCCCTACTGTGTCCCTCTGACTGTGTCAGAATTGATTCTTGCTGACGAAAACCCATTTAAAACTATTTCATCAAGCAATATGGTAGCTAATTTGTGTGGCGTGCATGCATAATGTATGCAAAGGAAATCATTTAGTCAGAGCAGGATACTTCAAAACATCTGTCGTTCATGGACGTGTCAAACGCTGAAGCTAGGATGGGTGTGTTTGTGTATGTGTGTGGGTTAGAGAGAGACTCGGTGGATTTTGTTCTGGAGCTGTGTTTCTTTTGTAGATGATCGTGAATTTGTGAGATTTGAAGAACTTGTGTAGTAAATGCGGAAACATGTAAACTGAAAATACTCTAATAATAAAAATCAAAAATTAAACTTTACTGAGATTTGTGAGGGACGGCACAGTAGTATGGTGGTTAGCACGGATGCCTCACAGCAAGAAGGTTCTGGGTTTGAATCCATTGGCTCGCTAGGGCCTTTCTGTGTGGAGTTTGCATGTTCTCCTTGTGTCTGCGTTGGTTCTCTCCAGGTACTCCGGCTTCCTCCCACCGTCCGAAGACACGCTCGTTAGTTAGGTTAATTGGGGATTCTAAATCGGCCTTAGGTGTGGGTGTGAATGGTTGAATGGTTGTCTGTCTCTCGGTGTTAGCCCTTTGATAGACTGTCAACCAATCTTTCCCAATGACAGCTGGGATAGGCTCCAGCCCCCCCGTGACCCTCCAGAGGACAAGCGGTTACAGAAAATGAATGAATGAGTTTTGTGAGCTTCTAAGTTTTCTTATAAAACCCTCATGGTGCAAGAAAATCTATCTGCTGCTTAAAGATTTGATGTTACCAGTGACCAGTGGTTGTCAAAGTTGCACACTAAATAACGATTCTACACCACACAGCATCTGGCCGTAAACTCCAAACAGTTAAATTATTCAGACAGGTCAGCAAGCTATTGGATCAATACTGAATTAGAAATCAAAGTCTATCCGGGGACTTTCCATCATCACGGATTCTGTTTCAGGTTCAATGGTAGCCCATACAGTGTGCTGTATGTGTGCTCATAGCCACGTAGGACAATGGAGGACAAACTCTAAAACTGTATTGATGCGTGAGCAAAAATTGGCTGACATTCAGTAAATTGAAAGTTGGGAAGGCAGTTGTTAAACAAAGCTGCCAAGGAAATGACTTCCATTCTTACAATGAGCTTTTTATTCTGATGGGAGTCTTTCTAACTGACGGACTAGTGAAGAATATGGATTGCTGGCTCGCGTCTTAAGCAGAATTAATTGTTTTCAAGAGGACATGAAATCTCCTGTATGTAACACTGTCCCAACATGAGTGCTTAGTATTACCCTGGTTGCTTTTTGTTCAAAAATATCCTTTGTCCATCTCAATGGATCAAGTTTGTCTGTCAATGGTCATCTTTTCCCCACAGAGTATTTCATTCGCAGCAACATTTCTGTCACCACTTCTCTTGTGACCCTATTACCAGTTATTTCTTTTCACCTACATCACTTGCCTCACTCCTTCTACGGCTACAGTACTCAGTGTCCTACCTGCACCATGTCACTTTTCCCCTATTGAATACATGTAATAAGGGTAAACTAATAGAGCAGGCAGCAGCATTTACATATTCTTCCACTGTCCTACATTATAATGGAGAAGGTTGATTGTACTAATCAGAGAGGGACAGGAGGTAAAGAACAGAAGGAGTTCATCATACACAAGTTAAGATTAAAGCATGATTTATAACGCACTGCCTGAACTACACAGGGGGAAGTGTTAAGATAGATGAATACACAGGCGTAAAACTGTGGCGTAAATGGTTGAATGAACGTAAATATAGCCTAGTTTGTGACACTGCAACTACGGAGGCAGTCGAAGGGACGTTTTTTTGGGGGAAACAGCTACATAAATGAATTTACATTCATGCAATCCATCACCACGATCAACATCATCATCTGTGGTCAGAACAGCCCTGTTTGCTGGAGTGAAACTGCACCCACTCAGCCTTAGACATGGCTGACATTGACAAATGGGGCTGCAGATTGGAAAATGAGACAAAAGGAAAAACATTAAATAAAACCCATTATGGTTTACTCTTTTTGAAGGGGTGGAAATGAGGAGAAAGGGGTGGGGCTGTCAGCAGAAGATGTAGAGAGATGGACACTACAATCCAACAAGAGCACGGAGCAGTGCGGCAATCTGACAACTTCAGGAAACAATTTCATCTTGCCAGACATCCCATCGGCAGTCACGTCGGGAAACCTATGGGGAGGGCCATTCAACTCAAAAGCTATGTCTGAAGTTTAGAGGAGTCATTTGGAAAATGGAACAATATGCAAGAAAAAGGGGGGCCTCCTTCAGTCTATTTGACAATTTGTAACAAATTGCCAGTGTTGGTGAAAAGCTTGGTCGGCCATGCACATGCATTTTACAAAGCTGTGTACATGAGAGCGTTCATTGAATTAATGGCTTTCCCGTGGTAAAGGGCACAGATGAGAACAATCACAACAACTCCTGATGCGCTTCACTTCGCGGCGTTCAAGTAAGCGCATTGAGTTTTGCGCACCAACAGTGTGTAAATCAGCACTTTTGGTCGTTATTGTGCTAATTCCTCACACCTGCCCCTGGGAAGCTTTTTGATTAGCAGCTTCACAGCTGTTCCTCCACTTGGAGCGGTTTATCTCCATAAATGATTGCTGATAAATTCTCCTGAGACTGATGCTGAGTGCCTCTGAGACAGAATTGCGAGTCTTAAAAAGCCAGGCTGCGGGTTGATATGGTGGGGTGATATTTGTTCCTATTGTGCTCATTAGTGATGGAAGACAAAGCTTTACGGCAGGCCCTGTTTTTGGAGACATTTCTGAATAAATATGCTGTGACATTTAGATTTGGCATTTGCTATACCTACTTTAGGACTTGCTATCCCAATCAAACACCAAATACTATTCCCTAGGAACAAGTCTGTGAAATCTGATAAGTGGTCAAACATGTCTAAGAGCTAGAATACATTAGTGTGCAGTAATTCGTATGCGTGTTACAGATCAACAAACACTTGTTGGGCTTAGTTTTATCCCTCAGAGACGCACAATACAGCAGGGACATTTTCTGTTGCAATATTTCCAGGACTGTGAACACATTTTCAGATGCCCTGACACAAGAAGGTTTAAAGGTCGGTGTTGTTTTTAATTGTTTTATTATTATCAACAAATCTAATTTACCCTAGAGCTCCGTTGTCTTATAGAAACCCTTAAAAACACACAGTTTTGCACTGAGTTACCCCTTCACGCAACCCAGACTTGTAGCCACTCAATTTGTAATGTGATTTTCTCAGCAGGCTGACATTGTGAACACACAGATTCTGACCCTTTGTTCAAAAATATTGTCAGCCTCATAGTCAACCATGTGAAGATAATGAGAGTCTGTATTTTCCTAATTATAATTTCTGCTGTTAATTAGAAATGGTACAGCAAACGCACAGCAGGGAAAGCAGAGAACCATTTCTTTGAGAATTTACTTTGCCAGAGATCAAATATGCAATCTCTGTTATTAGTTTATGGTGTTGTTTCAGAGTAAACTACACAGAGCCACGTTCGTTTTAATGAAGGAATACGTCGTGGCTTTTATGACTTGCTTATAATAGGTTTTGGATGAAGATTTGGCGATACAAACAATTCTTGTCGCTCAATAAATTCATTGCTGCATTGGCTTATTCGCGGGACTTTTATGATGATAAATAAAAAACTAAATTATATCAGTCTTTCATATACAGTAGGTATCTGGAAACCATGTATGGTGATGGTAGAGATGGAAAGGTTGTTAGTGGGGCTTTAGCAGAAGGCAGAATACATCAATAGACGGCTTTTTCCTTCGAGTCTGGCACCTTTTAGAACAGTGTAAAAGACGCAGATTAATGCCCACGACTTCCCTAATGTCAAATCAATTTTAATTTAGAAGTAGCTTTAAGTCATGTCTGGGAAGCTGCCTGCAGGCTTAAAGAGATACTGTGATATGGTTTTACAGCTTGTAAGAGGATTTTAAGAACTGCCCGCATCCTTCAGTAGATAAGTATTCACATCTACCGAAGGGGACTGGGGAACAGCGTGCAAATATACAATACTTTGCTTAGTGCTGGACTGTATGGGGTGGCACGATTTCCATGGATAACCTGTTTCCCAGATTTAATTGTAGATTGGTTGATGACGCGTAGTGATGTCTGTTGATGACTTGTTGATGAGTCATTAAGAACAAAGATTGAAAAGTTTCCTACTATGATACGATTATTAATTTGCTGGCTCTGTAAACAAGAGGATTTATGTAAGCAATAACAAATAAAAAAAAATGGGGAGAGAAACCACATCACGGCTGAATCCAATGCAGTTCAATCTGTTAACTGCGTATAGGTTCTCTGCAGTGTCAGAATTAGATTAAAAAATGTTGAGCAGGACTGAAGGTCAGGGGCCAGTGTTGATAAACCCCCCACAATACCATGCACAAACATCTTGTTAATGTTTGCCTCTTGAAGCAAAATCGCATTCAATTTCTTTTAAGACCAAGGTTCCTCGCCTTGGGCCGTCTAGGTAAATGGCTGCATGAACTCATGTCTGACCTGCTTGAGAGGTTGAGAAGCTCATGCTTGTCTGCAACCGTGGACTTGTCCTCCAGCTCCCACAGCAGCACGCTGATGAGGTGGGAGTTTTTGATGACGATGGGCACTTCCTCGAACATGTGCTCGAAGCCGATGTTAGCCTTCTTCAAGCTGCAGGGAGACATTAAGGGAGAGAGAGAGAGGAGATGAAAGTGAACTCAGGGTTGTCCCAGACATGTTCGTGTAGACTTAACCGTCTGCACAAGGTATTTCACATTATTCACAATATATGTAACATTTACCAAATCAAGGATCATTATTTGCACTTCTGTGTAATGAATCTATACGTCTTTCTTCTGTATAGACATGGATAAAAATCTCCTCAATATCCCCATGTGGGGTTAATCTATACTACTCACCCAGCCCTGTGTGATTCCCTTTTGTTCTTTTTATTGTACTCACGTTAAATCACTTTACACCCTAACCAGAGGAAACCCTTTCATTTTGTTTCTGAGAGATTTATTACAAAAGGAAAGTAATACTCAGCAAAAACTAGGTCTTATCTGGTGCGCAGCCATTTTGAACACACATTAAGTGATCGGACAGTGGTTTAACACTTGTTATACTGCAACTCATTTACCATTCAATTACCTGTTCTGCTTTTGGCTATTTTAATCACTTTACTTCTTGTTGGCATGTGCTTCTTCATCCTACAACTAAAGTGGCAAATAGAGCACTGTGCTGTTATCACCTGCCTCGTGCACGTCAGGAAATTGCACCTCAGACATATAAAAGCAACAATAATAATATGTATTTGGATTCTGATATCTGTGTGATAGAATCAGCCATATTGCCTCCTCTGTGCAATCTTAGACGAAAGACGATGGATGATTTTATTTTATTTTTGAGGGCGGGGCAGCTATGCTGACAAGTACAAAAGGCAGTGACCGACTTTTAACCGGCTCCTTTTTTTCCTTCCCTCCTCTGTAGCTCAAAGTCGCACCTCTCTCTTTTTTCCCTGACAGCAGCCTGTTAACATAAAATGGAACTTCAAACTTTGCTTAATGTCACACATAAATCATACAACATTGACTGACTCAAAGCCTTGATTCAGGCTGTCACTTGTTCACAGTGCATGAGCTACTAACTAATGTCTGTCCATGTCTAATGTTGGCTTGTTAGATGTGTTGTGCTCGTTTTGGGATCAATACACTCACTGCATTAATCTACAGTGTGCAGCGTACCAGAAACAGAGATGTTTATATAATGCGTGTCTGTGTGATAAATAGGGATGTGGAGCATCATTTGATTCAGAGAAGTTATTTTTTGATGAATGTTGTTTTGTATTCCAAGTAGAGCACCACCTCAGGCAAACTAAGAGGAGACTCTGAAGCAATGGAAGCTGACAATGCTGCCTCAGGCTTTGAGAGGGGAGGACAGAAATCAGTATGCATAACAGAAGTCGATAAGGAAGATGTGTTTGTTAGGGATGTGGGTGCAATTATTAACCTGGGGTACTTGAAAATATTTCCTGCATGCCATGACCTTTTCAAATGCTTGCAGATACAAAAAAAATGTGTCTAAGGAGAAACAGAAGGACAACACATTCTAGACAGGACAAATTGCTCAACCACACTGGACTTTGGCACACTTAATGCCATGCTCTTTCCAAGTTGGGCCCCGCTGGACATAACCAAAGGTTGACTCCACAGGCAGACTAATTTGATGCCTCAAATTGTGTGTTGAAGTGGACGCTATTGACCACTGCCTCCATAGCCCGGCGGATTTGGAGGGCAGTTCAAAGGGATGGGTCCATTCAACAGTCATCAATCCATGCCTTTCATTTCAAAAAGGTGCACAATATATGCGAGCTTATGTAACATCAAATACAGCAACATGAAAGGGACCGCGCTTTTTTTCTGCACATTGTAGTGGGGGGAAATGAAACACTTTTGAAGTTTTGCATCTTTGGAAAAAAAACACACATTATTGATATTCAGATTTCTTGTCTATTCTAAAAATAATAGGACAGAGACAAGATTGTTATAATGTGGCCATATTGTCCTTTCCTGCCCTCTTTCAATCACGCCCTTATTGGGAACACTGATGGCTACAGATTGGAGCCATAATAAATCATAGGAACTAATGAAAAGCTGCAGAAATGAGAAGGATCCTGACTCTGGGCCAAACACAGTGGGTCAATAACAGAGTGGCTGGCAACAGAAACACGCAGGTGGAGAAATAAAGAGGAAATGGGACAGAGGAATGAAATGATGCAGTTTAACCGTCCTCCTCTCTGCAAATACAGTTGCTTTTAGTGAATTTTAAAATGCAGGTCTTAAGGTTCTAAATGGACAGCCTCGGGAATTTCTTCACTGTGCTGCAATGCTTGAATATGTCTGAGTGTGTATGCCGTGTCCTCGCGCATGTGTTTATGCACGTATGAGTGGGTGCACCAGGACTACCCTGAACTGCCAGGAAAATGGTTCACTCATTACGTTCATTTTTAGCTGCAATTTAAAAGCAATTACGATAAGCCCCGGGGTCACAAAAGGCATAAACATGGTACATTTGTTTGACGGGCAAGGGCGGGCTGATAAATCATCGTCATCAGCATCCATCTCCAACTGCTAATAAATGCCTCCCCTGTGGACGCCAAAGGTGGTATTTGCATCTATCAAATATATATAATTAACAGAGCAAAGCAGCAAAATTGAGAATTTTGATAAACAATGTGAGCCCATGTCTACACATTTAACTATACTCTGTGAATATCTGTGCTACTGTCTGTAAATGATGGAAGAAAATAGCTGTAGTAGTAGTAGCAGTAGTATCCTTCTTTGTGTTCGGCGATTGAATACTCACGCTTCAGGTGTGAAATCTTTCTCCTTGCAGATCTCCATGAGTTTTGGTGTGAGCCTGTAGGCCTTGAGAGACAGGGAGCCTTGGGCCGTCTTTATGGGGTCTAGAATGACAAAATGATGAAGGTGTAAAGAAAGAAAGTGTAATCTGAATTATATTCAAGGACTTAAAATTTTTTATTTGCTGTTAAGCTTTTTTGGGGGGAAAAAAGGCGATATTTTACTTCTTGAGATTTTTCTGTTTGATTCCAAGCATACCTTCACGTAGTTAAATACAAAGCTTTTTACATTTGATCTTGAGTGCTCTGGTAATATACAACGGTGTATTATGGTCCTAATGGTCTCTCGCCATCCACTGGAAAGGTCTTAGGTTAAATGCTTTGATTAATGGTGCCTTGAAGATGAGTGGAGAACGTTCTGCCTCCCATACTTTCTCAGTCAACATGGTTCATGGTCCAGGTCTCCTGTTCAACCCTGTGGACAGCTGCTTCCACCTGTCTACAATGCTGATCTCAATTTGCTGTTCCCTCCAAGTCACACAGAATGTTTGTGAAAAGAAAAAGTAATCCGACTGAATCAAATTAACCAAGGTAACCAAATTATATCCAATATCCAATAATTTAAACTACTATAGCACTTATTTAATATCACTGACTAGTTTGAGAACAAGAATCCTCAGGTCTTTCAGTGATATATGGCACTAAGAAGAGCTAGCCATTTTCTTAAGCTGCTATTTAGCCA
Source organism: Chelon labrosus (assembly GCF_963514085.1). Taxonomy (NCBI): domain Eukaryota; kingdom Metazoa; phylum Chordata; class Actinopteri; order Mugiliformes; family Mugilidae; genus Chelon; species Chelon labrosus. Next base: position 18,260,045 of record NC_140345.1, read on the forward strand.
AAAGCCCGGTGATGATGTTCCAGGGAGCTCTCTTGCTAAATCTCCTGTCAAAAAGCCGAGCCGAGCTGAACTACTAAAACTGCAAATGGAACCAAGTATGACATGACAACGGTAATGATTAGCCTTCTTTTTCATGCGTGAAATACGGTAATGTGTTTCTACACTATAATATACCCATCATCATAAGACAAAGTCACAACATTATCTCTAAAATGAAAGCATTTTTTAGAAGACTCATTTTTGCACATCCAAAAAGTGTCAGGTTACTATTTGAAAGCACAGAAATAAGTCTAACCGATCTGAAAAGCTGTCCGAAGTGAAAACTCCGGTTATAAACGTAATCTGGATGGCAGCAACGGATAAAAATCAGTCAATGATATATAGTACCTCCCATCAGATCTATAGCTTGATTGAGTTTGTCAGTTCATATCTTCTCTCTATTTTTGGGATGGGAAACTAGAAATCTGAGCAGGGCCAAACTGAGAGGAGGCGGTGCTGCTCTGTCAAAATTACAGTCTGTTATATAAAATCAATGCTGAGGAGCGGCGTTAAAGCAGAATCTAAAAAGAATCAACAGGTACAGATGAGCTCTATTCCACAGAGAAAGTGGGAATATTGGCTCCGACTGAACAGTGAGGCAAACCAGTTTACAGCTTCGACAGTCCCAAACAAGTCTGACAGCTGACTGTCAATCTTGGTGGATGGTAGCAATACTTTGCAAAATATAAATCTCCTACATCCACCGACTGACTGAATTAAAGTTCTGTATGACAAACCTTGGGCTTTAAGAGCCTCTTCAATTTTAGACACATAGCCTTTATCTTTTTCTACCAACTACTAAGCAGTGGTCCAAAGCTAGGCTCTAACATGCGGTGCACACATTATATTATGCATCAGTTCTGCTGGTCAATATCCAATAAGCTGCTGTGCAAAACAGAGAGGGGGGATGGTTTGTTTATATTCTTCGGTCTGCAAATGCCAAGAAGGCGCTAAACCTTAGACAAGCAAGTGAACAAAGTAAATTCCAAGAGACGGTAAATATTGCACCTTCAGGATAAGACAATGGACCAGTGGCATATGAAGACCTCATATTCACTGATCCCCTCAAAAATAAAAGTTGGGTGTTCTAATTCTAGGTTATATCAGGAAGACATTTGGACTGCTTTTCATCTGAAGGAAACTGGTTTTATCCCGTCTTTAAAGGCTGTTTTAGAAACTGCGATCAATCTACTAAAAGAAATGAGGAACCAGCTCAAAAGAAGATACGCGTTCAAAGAGAATATTAAATTCTGCATGACAGAGCTGCTGCTGGTTAGCTCCATCTTAACCTCTTCAACTGCTCACCTCTTGTAAGCAAACTGTCGTCCTGGCAAACACATTTAACCAATTGCTTTAACAGCCCGCTCTAATTCTAAGCTGTCATTAGACGGAAGCTATTAACCCACCAGTTGACCACCTGACGGACTCATTCATCGGCATAAAATGACCGGTGAGCTAATGACAAAGAGAACAAAAAAGAAATCAATTTTCCTTCCGTTTGCCTTTAAACAGAGATAATGTCAATTCCTTTGAGGTGCTTTGATCCGTTAAGCGCCGCATTATTGATTGACATTAACAGGGGCCCTCGTTTAGAATGAGAAGGGGCTGACTGACTGCCTGCATGAGTGGCCAGCTGCCGGGACTAAACTAGAGGGCTACATATGTTAAAATGGTTAAAATGAATCCATGCCTGTCTTTTACTCACACAATCTGAAAACTAGACGAAGCCTGAAGTGATTTTAGAGAAACGAAAATGAGCAGATGGAGTTCCTTTACATTCACCATCTCTGAAACGTGGACGATGAGTCCGTTTGATTCTTCACCTGAAGTGCCTGGCTAAACACTGAGCTGTTTAAATGAAAGATTGTGATTTCAGGTCAGTGAGCTTGTAAGTCTTTTTTGTGTCGCCGGGGCTCGACTTTGCTCTCATTTTTTGGTTCAAAAACCAGAGGGCGGAAAACTCTGCACATTATGAAGTGAGCAATACGCGCTGAAAAAACTTCTCTGGTATTTTGACAGCGTCTATATTTGATGACAGCTTGTGAAAGTCTGTGTGGGTTACATGAGAGCATAAAAGCTCTCACAGAAAACACACAACACGGCTGTTTTATTTAACTGTACACGAATGTATATTGTGTGTCAAGATACTGCCTCTGAACTCAATGCCTCCATGTGATTATAAATCAAGATGGAGTTAGTAAAAATACTCTCTAGTTGTGACAGGGTTGAAATTTATGTAATGTCGATTTTAACATGGCTGTCATTTGTCAACCGTCACCATCTGGGGGGGCATTTCTGGTGAAGCAATTATGGGGAGGTTTTTGCTGCGAAGCATGTGCAGACACTTCACAGTGTCAGGTTGGTGCCTACCGGCTACCTTGTTAATCCTGTCGATCACTCACAGTTTTCTGCTAGTCAGTGCCATCTCTGTTGTTGGCCTTAGAAAGGCTTCAGGCAGATAAGTGCATCACCAGCCTTTATCGTGAGGGTATAAACCTGTGTCTTCTGCACCACCCATGCATCGTTCAACTTTTATTTAAGGACTTCAAAATTTGTGAGATGTAAAATGTCATTGTTGCACATTTGCAAAAAAAAAAAGGAACCCCCTCTAAACATCTGTGCTTACCTCAGCTAATCTTTTCCTACATCTGTCAGACTGATTTATTGCAGAGTCTCTGAATGTGAACCACTGCCAAATATATTAAAACTTCTCAGTGGCGGTTGTATTCTTGGACACATTGATGAAAGAGGACAAATTTGGCTTGTGGTTGTTTAATCCTGATATTGAACCATCTTTACATGTTCCACTATAGAAGTACAATTTTAGTGCTATATGTGATCTTGTATACCTTTTCTGAGGACGCTTTGGTGATTTCAGAACTGGGGTCAGTGTTTTTTTTTTTTACTTAGAGGATCCACTTAGTGGAATGAACATTTTAACTGGAGTTCTCCTTGAACTACTCTCAACAGCATGAACCTCTCGACAGTGGTTGTATGTGAATGGCTGAATGATGGGTGTAACAGGTGACCCTTACCTGCACTGACCCATGGCTGAACCCATCCTGGCTATTCAAACACATTTAATGAACATACATTCTATGTTAACGGCGACTTAAAAATATGACTTCATTTTCACCATTAAAAGCTTCTTGATTACATCCACATTTCTGGAATTGAATATTACTTCCGTGCTATCAAGACAAAATGAGTCCTTTTAATTCTAATACAGCTGAGTTTTTTTGCTTTAATGGTTTGCTATGGCCCAACTTTTTAAATATCTTGCACTGTGGTTCTCCTGTTGTAATTGATTCAGATGTAATAAGAAAACTAGAGAAAATGAACAATCAAAACATGGTATTTCTACACCGTCTTCCTTGAGTGACTACTCACCATAGACGAGTACAACCGACTCTTCAATGGCGTGCTGGTAGCTGAACTGAGAGTCGAGCAGCGCCCGGCTGACAAAGGAGCCATAGTAGGTGGACTGGTACCAGCCCACATGCAGATGGTCAATGTTGACGTGACGCAGGGAACGCATCATCTCCATCTGGTACTGGACTAGAGGCAGAGAGAGAGGGGTAGAAATAGACAGAGCGGAAGGGAAAGTCGGAGAAATGGGACAAAGAAAAAAAATTAATTCAAAATGGACTTCAGAGAAATCAGCTTCCTATTTATTTTTTTTTTGGATCTGTGAATATGTCCATCTGGAACTGGACATGGTGTACTAAGAGTACAAGGGCGGGAGTAGATGGGCAGGAAAAATGGACAATATGGTGAATAAAGAGAGCAACCAGGATGTGAGGGACATATGCAGTAAATCGGAGAAAAACAAAAGCTTCATCTTTTGTCAAGTTAAAACAAACGTCAGCTGGGACCGGCAGTCATCCTCTCATTCCTTATATCAGTAAATACATCCCGATATGGAGCTTCAGCTAGTGGAGAGAAGGCTAGATACATTACAGGGAAAGCCATTTCATTACGACAGACACATCCTAAGGAAGCCCGGCTAGAAACACAAACAACCTGCCTCGTCGTCTGTAAGTAACAACCAAAGCAAGCGAGCAAAACAGGCTCTCTATGCAGGCTAGAGGGAGGAGGATGATAAATCAGGTTGTGATTGGGCAGCTGTGGCCTCCTAGACCCCAGTCTGTAGAGTACATCCCTCTCCTGCTGGGGTTGTTAACAAGAACAAACTAGAGATGTGGAAAAGAGGGATGGTGGAAAGTGAAGACGGAAAGGTGTAGGACACTGGAAAGAGAATTTGAAAGCGTTAAAGAGAGAAAAAGGGAAGAGAACCAAGAGGGACACGTCAGGAAAAAAAAGTGGAAAAAAGGGCAGAGAGCAGAAATAATGGGGAGGAAGTGAAGAAAAATGCAATGTCACATTATAACTAGGGTGACTTTAATTCTTTGACACAAAATTTAAAGCAGGGAGCTTCAGTCGAAAAATATGAACATTTCATTTGGTCACTTGTAGACATTTGACCTCACCGGGTTCATGTTGTACTCTCAAAATGACACTAGCTATGCTTCGGATATTAGTAGAATCTGAAATACCTTCTGGTTATTTGCCAACTTAACTTGCCTTTAAGCAAGCTATCCACAAACACGTCTTGTTGTGCAACACACAGCAAATAAACAGCAATGGTCTGCTCACAACTGAAATCAACTCCTGCAGGAGTGCCCGGGATGAGAAGGAGGAGGAGGACAGCTGTTCCTCCCGATAATAACATTCCACTGAATTTCAACATCATCTGGATTGGTGCACTGGATGGGGACAGACGGCACAAAGGCTCTATTCACCGTCCGTCCTGCAGGATGCAACAGTCTACTCTTTTAATCTAGCCTTTTATTTAGTGATCGACATGGTCAGTGAGACAAAAGCAAGCGGAGTAAACGCACAGTAAAATGCATGGGAAAGGAAGATGAGGAAGAAGAAGAGGAATATGGTATATGACTGTAAACAGAGAGATTGCAGACCGGGTAGCAATTTTGTGACAAACCACAGGAGGAGTAGGGTGTCAGGTGGCGTCTGGCACCGTGTGCGATTCTTATCTGTGATTCTAGTAGCAAACCTACAAGAGATGTGTGTGTAAACTTCAATGAGCAAAAAAAGTGTAGCAGGTGAGAGAAGTTTGTAATTCTGACTCTATAGTGACAAATGAGAAGCAGGTGTGAATTACACAAAGTGCAAGAGACAGGTAACTGAAGAACACAACAGAGCATGAGGAAGGGAGCGAGAGTGGTAGTGACAGCGAGAGTAAGTCTGTGGAAAAGTGGCTCTGCCGAGGGGCAGGCTAGCAGCAGACTCCAAAACACACCGAACTCAATGCCACATAAGTACTGTATTTGTTGCATGTGCATGTCTATGCCTATCAGAATGGGTACTTAGTTCTTAACCACCACTGATGCGTGTACCTGCCCCAACAACCTATTATTAGCAGGGAAATTGTGCACATAGCGATCGGTATCTGAAGCAAAAGCTGAATGCTGGAGGATTGACAAGAGAGGCTGGGGAGCCAATCAGCAATTTCCCCTCCCTTATCCAATCAGTACATCGTTTCAAGTTCTTTACACCCTGAACAAGTGTACGATATTTTGATATGAAGTTCACTAAGTGTTAGTTTTATTTTATAAAAGTTTAGACTAGTTCCTTGAGCACAAAGTTGTATTCAATTTAAATGTAGACAGTTGTGCTCTAAAAGTTTGGCTATTCTGCAATGTCCAACAAGGCGTGTTTACCTAGTATCAACTTTTTTCTGCACTCCAAAGAAGTCAAGCACATGTCAAGTTTTGTTGTTTTGTTTTCTTACCTTTTAATTCATAAATGTTACCATTCAAAATGTAATGAGTCTTCTTGTAACTTTAAACCTTTCTCTAGTAAGTCAAGATTTCACCGGTTCTATCATTTTTTTTTGTGTTCAAGTGTCTTCAAAGGTAATGACATCCAATTCAGCTTTGGGTTGGGTGTCACTCCCATGTATTTAAAGCCGTGTCAAATGTCTATGTCTTGAGCTTTTTGGGTAACTTGTGACACAGTCTAATTATCTCTAATTTGATGGCCAAATTAAATCAAGTCCTATGGTATGATAGGCCTCAAGTTTTTACAGCACTCCAATTAAGAACAAGACATGTTATGTTGCTTCGTTTTCTTACTTTCTAACTCAAAAGTTAAAGGGAGTAACATTAACAAAGTTGGTATTTGTGAATGTTTCGCAGGAAATGCCACGTGTCAAATTTCACGCATTTTGTTTTGGGCATGGAACCTTAATAAGCCTACACAAGAAGTAAACAAACATTTAATGTCTGAAAGCCAGTTGGCAAACCGCACATTTAAAAAACTGCACTGCTGGACATACACAAATTGGAAATATGTTTGACCACATATCTCTGGCTATTTTTAAATCCCTTGATTAACTGTACTATTCAGGATCCAAAATAAACCCTTTAATTTTATAGAATGTATAAAGAAAGTAGTTTCTGCATTTGATAATCATGTACTATTGTCACTTAAAGACACTGTTTTAGGAAACCGTGTTTTCGAAGTGACAAACATCAGCAAGGATTTTTACATTGGCATTTTATTCAAATTTAGATGATAATATATAAAAAGGAGCTGATGTCATCATGTGATCTTTCTTGGATCTCACTTAGAGAGAATCTTCTTAATGGCAACGTGGATGCTGGTCAGAAAAATGTAATTTCCTCTTCTGGTGAAGTGCACTCCATCTGATTTGAATATTGTGTTGTTAAAGAATCTCAGGAGGTGATGATAACTTCACTGCCAAAAAAGACAGCGCCCTTTCGCATGCTTCTATTGACAGTCTTCCTGTCATTATGTATGTGTCCTGGCCTCCCGTATCGCTATGCTTGCCACTAATGATGATGGAGGAATATGCTATATTCATTGAGGGAAATTCTGCATCAAATCCCTCATGATTTGTGGTGCAAGTTCTTTGGCAGACACAAGCCCCAGGAAGGACACTGTTCCAGCAAATGCCTCCTTTGCCGAACCACTCGACTCAGGCATTGAGTCCAGTGTTCTCTCCAAACATTTGATATGCTGACACCACTCTGTGTTTAATATAACTGGATCCGGTGATCCATATCTTTGTTACTTCCTTGATTTCCTTGGTGGAGCTTCTCTTACCCCGCTGTGTCACTCTCAAAGCCTTCTTTTTTCTCTTCTAAGAATTGGGCTGAATCGCATCAGAAGAGGTGTGTTTCGAGATGCTTTGAATCACTGCATCAGTGGTCCTCCTCTTGCTCTTACTTTCTGTGGGGATATCAGAGACGCCTTTGCTGCCCCGTGAAGTTTGATCGCAGTGTCTCTTGTCGTAGAACTCCCTCTTCTTCCTTACAGAGGATGTAGTGCTGGGTTGGTGTTTTGGGTAACATAGGCACCCTTTCTTTTGAGTGGAGACTTACTGGGTTCTAAGCCAGAAGTATCCTCTTTACACACTGACAGCAGGGTTTGTGGACTTGGGCCTCGCGGGAGAAGCTGGTGGATTCTCGGTCTCCTGAGGGTGTCTCCCGGGTGGAATCAGTTTGAAGCGTGACTCCACATGGGAGCTAAAGTCCAAGGGATGCAGGCTTGTGGCAAAAGGATTCTGCATGACCTTGCGGGAGGTCTTTCTTTCAATTGGATCTAGCTGTAGCATCCATTGAAACTGCTCCACAAGGGTGTCCATATATGCCTTGTCTGTCATACCACATATTCAGTACAGTTTCTCCAAATGTTTTTCAAACAAAAACAGTTTGAAGTAACTTCACTCTTCTCACTGTCTGATGACACAAAGTACAACCAAGTAAAGTTAAGCTGGTATCAACTTTTACTGACTCCAAAGAAGCCAAGCACAAGTTTTGTTGCTTCGTTTTCTTACCTTTTAATTCCTAAATGTTAACAGCATTAATATTAAAAATGTAATCATTTTAACCCTTTCTCTAGCACCATCATCAAGTCAAAGCTTTTCCTGGTCCCATTTCTTTTGTGTTCAAATGGATGCAAACTGTCACTGTCATTTAGCTCAGCCTACTGACTACAATGGGGTTGTCAAAAATAATAAAAACGTGTCGGCACAACAGTTCAATGGTACTACAAAAGCACAGCCTCCAAGATGAAAACACAGTTGAACCGCGCTCTCAGTTTTAATTATGAGTATTCTAACCTTCAAAAAGAGTGCAGGTCTGTTATGGTAGAATGTAATTGTTTTCACTACTGTACATAAGGGTCTGGTAAGTCAGAGTATAGTTGACAAATTAATGGGAAATACATCATAATGGTGTCCTGTTCAAGTCTATAGTCAGGCCACTGGTTTCCCAATACTCAAGTCAGGTCATGATGGAAAGAAAATATTATAGGCCAAATATATATCCTTATAAACGTTCACTACAGTTCAACAATCCAGTTACCAGGATCCCATGTTTCCTCTATTCAGAGATATCAAAAGCTTTCTCTGTTCCATAGCCCGAATATGATCAAAACCATGATGAGCCTCATAATTGGGATACTGATGGGAATGTAAACACAGTTAATGTTGAAGAAGCATAATAAGCAATCTAAATGAGGCATTATATTTGCCGTTATGACTTGCTAGAGTTTATGATTGATCAATTATGAGTGACTTCCAGCTAATTAATACTTACAAGGATAACTGTAGAGGTTTGCCACAAATATTCTATATGATTATGAAAAGAGAGATAAAATGTAACAACTGCACATGTGTTTAAATGTTTAAATTTTCTCAACCAACCAACCGAGGGCATTAGTTTGCACTATTATAAGTTGGTAAGTGGTAATACATGTAACTCAATCACGTGTCTTGCTTTTCAATTAAGCCACTAATCGACAGTGCTTTCAGACAGACATCAAAGTCATTAACCTTTCTTTCACCCAATGTTACAGTTTATATTCAACACGGATGTCAGGCTTTTCGTCTACATTTCACTTTTTCTTTCTTTCTTTCTACTTTAAGATGAAAAGGTGGATCACAATTATTCTTAGTATCCTCAAGATGTATTTACAGCTAAGATCTTTTTGACTGATGATAAGAAGACTCAGCTGTGAAAAGACGATGGAAGGTTATGAAATCTTTGTGTGCATGTGTGTGTGTATGTGTTTTTTTTTTTTAAGTGCTGAGAAATTGAAAAGCACAGTCTTGGCTCCAAAGAAATGTGAAAAACATTGGTGCCTGCAGGCCAACTGAGCAGCTAAGAGTTACCAAGTGACCAGGGGCCCACATGGCACCCACACACAGATTATTAAAGATCATGCTGCAAGAACAGCCATATAAAGCTCTTCGGTGATCATTTTCTAATTTTAAATAAAGAATAGAGACAAATGTAGGGTTAAATGGTTATTTTGACTTTGGGACAGTTTACTTGTTTAAATAATGTCCCTCAGTATACGGTGCATTTGCTTCAAATCCGCATTAGAAACTGTAATGCTGTTGAACTTATGTTTCTTTTGGTGTTATTTAATTCAAAAATACACATTTAAAAAACCTGCAGTTGCAATGATGCAGAGGAAAAATAAAAACTCCAAATATTGATTATAATAGATCATCACTTGCAAGACAAGTGTCAAGAAGTCTCTATTTTTAAATACTGAAGGACATTAAATGACACCACTGTGCAGCCCCGCTACTCATTTGCATTAAAAGCCATTAAAGTCTAGACTGACTTTACAGTGACTGACTTGCATTCTATCCATCTGAATGACACTCAGCAACTCAAGCAGACGGGCATGCCTCCAAACAAACTACTACACGCTGTACTAAGATCAGAAATAGACAGAAGACACATGCAGTCAGTCAACTGACTTTCATCCTGATAGCTAAACAGAGATTCAGACAGCTGAGTAAGACAACAGGCCAGTGGCAGGCCAGCCAAGCCAGCTCATCTAACACAGATCTAATACAACGCCACTATAGCCGTGAGGGGAAAAGCCAAAACCAACTGTATGACCATCTAAAGCGTGTATACTTCACAATATACTGAAGTGATAAATCCTCTAGAGATCACAAAATCTGTGGAGTTGCAGGGTAGGTGAAAACAGAAAAATATTTTTATAGCTGTACTATACCTTTTTATAAGAAAATAGAAAGAAAACATATTTTCACTCTAATAAGTGGGCTGTTAATCATTCAGTTTGTGCATTGACTAGTTTTATAGTTAAACATAAGCCATAGGCAAAAGGATAATTAAATCAGATAAAGACAGTTTATGTTATGTTTTCCCTTTGAACTATGGTGAACTTTAAATGACCAGTGTGGAGGATTTAGTGGCATCTAGAGGTGAGTTTGAGGATTGCAGCCAACTGAATTTATCACTTTCCAAGTGTGTGGGAGAACCTACAGTGGTTGCCACTTCAATGTAAAAACACAAAATTGGTTTTGTAGAGCTAGTTTTTCGTTAATGGGCTGCTGTCGAAACATGGCGACGCAGCATGGCAGGCTACATGGAAAAGGACCAGAAAACCACAACAATAACATCATTTCTGCTAAGTGGTCCATTTAATCCTACACACTGGACCTTTAAGCAAAGCACTTATCTCTCATAGCAAACAGCATATCACAGATGATCGTCCAAAAAACAGAGAAGTAGAGTGCTAATCCAGCAGAGTGTAAATGCAATACATAATGGCTATCTGTGCTTTTTATTCTCTTGCCTTTCTAACATTATATTTGCAGCCACCATGGGCCCTATCTGATGAGGTGCCTGGTATGATAAAAGTATAACAATACCTTTGTGCAGCCCAAAACTCTTGGTCCCACCGTGACAGGCTAGTTTAGACAGTCTTTACACAGGCTTCGCAACAAGAGAGAGAATGGAGACTTCCTACTCCCCATGGTTGCATTACCACAGCAGCCTGTAATATTCTGTGAACATATCGGAGGTATTAGCCTGAGAGCAGCCAATTTAACAATATCATCAAGGTGCGGAGGTTGGAGCGAGCGCTACCATTTGCTATTCCTCACTCGTTTCTGCTGCCCTGCCGCCTCTCCTATCAATCAATCAGGGTCCCGAGGCCAGACAGGGAATGAGTCTGCCCATTCCCTTAGTGCTGCTTGATTGTGTGTGTGTGTGACAGGGAAAGGAGCGGGAATGGAGTGTGTGAATGAGGCAGAGACAAAGTGAATGTGTGTTTAAAGGAACGTGTGTGTTCAGTAAAGAAAATGGAAAATGGACAAGGAAGTCGAATGTGATGCTGAGCGCAAGCGCAAGACGTGGGAGCGCAAGAATGTGTTTGCGAGGGTAAGCGGGTGTGTGCTTATGTTCTTAAATGTGTGGAAAACAAACTGGAAAAAGAATGTGCGAGATGCGCAATGCCTAAGGATGCCACGTAATGCATGCTGTACATCTAAAGTGAGTGTGCGTCTGTGTATGGTGGCGGGGAGGTATTTATCAGCTGGGAGCAAAAGTCCTCACCTTAGGCAGAGTCGTAATCAACAACCACCTACCAGTGTGTGCGCATGTGTGTGTGTGTCATGGACCAGACAGACAGTCCACACTCTAATAGTCAATGACACAAGAGGTGAAGTCCACTGGACCTTGCATGCTGCTGCAGGCCACAGCATCTCAACACAGGCAGTGAGATGTGCGTGAGTGTGTTTGTGTCTATGAGCGTGAGGATGCACGGACCTGTGTGTCACAACACATTCTAATCACCACCTTGACAGGCTGATGTGGCCTTGCCTGAAAAGCCGGCTGCGGATTAACACACACAGAAATACAAAGATACACCTGCACACAAGCCCCAGCTAAAGTTAACGTCAGTTGTTTTTAGTCAATTTTTACCATTTTCACAATTAATATACCAATTGATTTTCAGAGAAGTTGATTAATCCTTGTGTTAACGTACCACTAAGTAATTAAATCTCTCTTCTCATGATAACATGTTCTTATGTTAAATCTGTGACTGAAGGAACCGTTTCAAACTTTCACCTTATGATACCATTCATTTGAATTATTTATGTACAAAATGTTGCACAAACAGGCTTGAATGGAGATCATCTGTGTCATTTAGTTATTTAGGTATATGGACATAAACAAACTTAACTCAGAAGTGCACTGGAAAGCAGAGTTGCAACACTAGTGATTACTATCTGCTCTACTCTTTGTTGAGTTTTTGTGTGAAACTGTTAAGGTCACAACACTAACTCCAACTCCCAGACGCTGACCATCAAACAGGACTGACTATCATTTTGCAGTCTGAAAGCCGGTGGAAATTCCCGTTAAGGTGTTCGACCATAGTGATTCTGCTGCTGTGGAAGACCCTTTGGGTAAATATTCTCAAATTGGTTTAGGGCTTCTTGTCGCCACATTAAATACTTGGACATGTCGTCGCAGTCACAGAAATTCTCTCTCAAAGTTGCCATAAAGGTAAAATGACGTTATTGAACCACTGATGGAGAGATTAAGAGAAATTGTGATGAAAAAAACTCAAATTAAAATGATTGGTTTGGTTTCTTCTCCAGTTTAATCCATAAATAATTACATTACTTCAGATTGATCCGTCAATATGTTCTTAAAATCGACTCTGAAAAATAAAAGAAAAATAAAAACCTTTTGGATGACTGACACCGACAGGATTGCTAGTTTTGCTGGCTGCACTAAATGACTATTTCCTCATATTTGCCAGTGGCACTCAGTGGCGACGGCGAGCCATGCTCATCTCAGCATTTCATAAATACTTTAGAGCCAAGAGAAAAACAAAACAAATGTTGGGGCACATTACAAATTAAGGACATATTATTCTACCACTGTTTTGCTGAATGAAGAAGTGTGTAGTAACACAGCTGCTCCATTTTTCCCGTCTTACCCTCAGGACTTGGCGCACCAACTCTAATTTAATGAGTCCACACTCTTGACCCATTCATTCAGCACAGCTGACAACCCCTTTTTTACTCTGCACGCTATTCTGACAGTCATTTACTTGACAACACACACTCCAAGCTCTTTTTTTTTTTTTAAGGTAAAAGCAGAGTTGTTCTAGCAGTCTGTGGTTACACATTTATTTTGCTGCTTTCTTACAAAGTCCCTGTGACACGCAGTATGCATTCTATACAGCAAAACACTACATATATATATGCAATATTGTTAATTGCGGAGAACAAAGAAAATGTAGTTATAAAGCCTTGAGGGTGGCTGCCATGTTGTTTCAGTGATGGTCTTCTTTTTACCCACCATACATAAGGCTTGCTATTGCCGTAGATTAAAAAAAAAAAAAATACTGAAAACACCTTTAGATTTTAATGTACTTTTCTTTACCTCAAAGCCCATTACAAATCAGAGGTGATGCGTAGCGTTCCAGATGCGAACACCCAGTGCTCCATTCTTATCAGTGTATACTTGGGTCAATATCATTTATTTTGAGGGGAGCGCTCCAACTTCATGAACTGAAACGTGATCAGGCTCAAAAGTGAAAATGACAGCAGAGCATAATAAATGGAAAAGAAGAACAAAAAGTGGACAAAACGTTCACAATGTTATTGTCAAGGACGCTCAAGATTTTACATCATCAAAAGCCATGCATTGTCTGCGCCCATGAGGGGCAAGTGAGACAAAACCGTGGTGTTATCTATTCATTCCCACCCCACACTGCCAATGCGCAACAGCAATTACCATGAAAAAAAAGCACAGATAAAGGTATTTGAAAATATTTTCCTCCGTGGACTGTCGCTCAAGATAAAAATCCTCAACAGGTTGCCAGGTCCCGTCTAAAGTCACATTCGTTAGGCCGTGCCGCTTCTTTTCTCCCGCTGGCACAATACAATATGCCAATTAGGCCTTGAGCTAACAAACACCGCCCCTGAGCGAGCTCAAGTGTTACTTACATAAACATCGGATTGATTTATTCTATTTGTTCAAAATCACTCTCTCTCCCTCTCTGTCAAGCAAGCAGTCTTCACCTCTAGGCAGCGAAACAAACGCACGTACATATTGTAGACACAGACGCTGAAGGAGTTGTGTGGATGAAGGAGTGAAGAGCTCCAGAACAAAGAAGAATGAATGCTTTGAAGCAATGATGTAAATACAGTATCTGCATGACGGTACCGCAACAAGATTAATGAGGGCTACCGCTCAGCATCATTATGATATACATGGGAGATAGTGATAGAGAGGTGAAGAGAGGGGTGGTAAGGGGAGGAGATGTTGAGAAAAGGGGAGAAAGAGTGGAAGGTTTAAGAGGGTAAGAGAACGAGCGCCTGTCTTTAATCCAAGAATGCAATTTGCTAAGTGAGCACATTAAATAGAGCACAGAATGTGTGTGTGTGTGTGTGTGTTTGTGTGACACAGAGAGAGAGAGAGATATGGCACAACAAGGAGGACGCTGACCTGTGACACGGCTATTGATTGCCAGGGGTCAGTATACGGCAAGGAGAAAATGATGAGTCATGAGTTGACCCTGCCTATTGAATTCTAAATAATAAAAAAAATAATTATTATTAGATGATGGTTTTTATAATTTCCTTCAAGCAAGTTTAAAAAATAAATTTTGCTCAGAGGACAGCAAGTTCACTGTCAAAATACGACACCTGGTTTATTTCTTAAAATTTAAATCATCCTTTCCAGCACGCTGACTCTGTTTGAATACCTTTTAATGGCACTGTCAGCCAGGGCAGGGGAAACATGACAGCCAATCAACATTTCTCGGCAGCATGGTAAGGCACAGGCTTTCATTCATGGGTACTTTACTGGATAAATGAACAGGCCACGAATAAATGAATCATCGTTGCTCTTAATTTGTGCAGCTAATCATCTACATCACCTTACTGAACTCTACAGTAAATATATCAGTACACTTAGATCACTTCCTTTCCTGCGAGTTCCGTGAAACTCCACGGTGTATTCCTGCAGACGTAGTGCACCTTAGATACGACTGTCGGAGACATTATGTTCAAGAATTCAGTCCTCCTTGTTCTCTAAAGAGAAAAGAGGACAAACACTTTCTTCCTGCGCATTGTCAAGGTCAGCCAGTTCTGATGTAAGAGAGCAGATAGCGCGTCCTTCTGTCACGGCATTTTGTCGGTCCGTGCATGCGTTCGTCTGTCGGAAAAGGGGAGCAGTGATAAATGTGCAACTTGTCGGGAAGTAAATGGTGGTATCGAGTTGTGGTCTGGCCGGGGTGTCAGGAGAGGCGCGGGGCTAATTTTCAGCAGCAAGCCTATAATGGGATGTGTGTGCCTATTTGTGAGTGTGTCTGTGTCTTTGCGCGAGTGCACCCACCACGGTCCATGTTCCACCTGGCACAGTGGATTAGGTGCAATTAATCTTAGTTAAGCAAGCCCTGTGGAGAGCTGCCTCCCTTCCACGGGCACGCACATACAAACACACACACACACACACACACACACACACACACACCATGCCACAAACAGACACACAAACACCCCCTCAGTGATGCAAAAGACAGGGAGAGGGAATAGTGAGGCAGCTGCTTTGTGTGCATAACACGCTGATGAGTTCACCATATGCACATTTGACAGCGCCGCTTGTCACAGGGTTTTGTTTTTGTAGTGGGATTAGGGGGACAATGCGGAAGGGGAAATGGTGCGCGTTCATTTGTTTGGTAGCATTCGAGCACGTCCCGATTTATCTTTTTGAAATGGGGGAGAAAAGGAAGAGGAATTCTGCGTGATCTCCTTGTCAGTAGCTACTGTGACCATCTCCATCGTAAAAGGCTGGCTTGTACAGAGGGAATTTTAAGTTGTTCCGAGACCTGTGATGGTGATAATCCATCTTTGAAAAGATGAACAAGGCCAGAATCGTTGTGGGTAGCATCATTGAAAGCAGGGATCCACAATGGTTCGTCTTGAGCTGCTTCTTCTAATGCAGGGGTGTCAAACTGATCCGTGAAAGGGCCACTGTGGCTGCAGGTTTTCATTCCAACCATGCAGCACCCATGCAGTGGGTGTGGCTGGCAAGTTTTTGTTCCAATCAAGCAAGAGGACACCTGAAATGACTGTGAGAAGGCAGTTCAGTTGATTGATTAAGCCAAGTCAGGTGTGCTGCTGCATGGTTAGAATGAAAAGCTGCAGCCACAGTGGCCCTTTCACGGATCAGTTTGACACGTGTTCTAATGGATGAATTGAATGTCGTCAATAAAGCTGAAAAGGTCCTCTAGGTATATTCTGATTGATGCTTTGGGGTATATAAACGCATACAATTAATGGAATCATTTTATTTTGTGTTCATGAAAGAGCATGGAAGAAGTAGGAAGTAAGTCATGTTCATTTGCAGTATGGACGGCACCTTGCTCTTTTAAAATCCAGGAAAAAAAAGCTATAATATTTACTCTGAAAGAAAAGCCCTCAAATACCACGATAACATTCAAATCAATAAGATACAAAAGCAAGATGCAAAGTTCAGCAACTACACTATAAGTTCATGCATTCACCGGTGTATGTTCTCTCTGAATGTGCAGGAGTAATTAATCGCAGCCCCGCCCACTTAATTTGTCTCAACCAAATCCCTTGTGATCGCCCGTGTGTAAAAACAAAATTATACAACTATGAGTCTCACATGAGTAAACACGGGCCCATCTGTGATTAATAAAGCCCAACGGAGCGGCAACGAGGGTTGGAAAGCATTTCCAACATTCAGGTCTGTGGAAGTAACGGCCAAAAAGCTCTTTTTGTCTCTTGGTTAGATAATGGTAGCCGACAGTCAGCTAGAAGCACGTCCGAGGGTAAGCGTGAAATGGCTGAGTCACCTGTATGAAATGTGAACAACAGGTTTAGAGAGGAAAGGTAGGTTACAGGAAGGATTCAAGCTCCTACTATAGTGCTCTCGTCTTGGTGTTTAGTGGTCCCCCACAGTAGCCATTTGAAATGAAAATGAATTTCATGCTGCTGTCCCATTTACTCATCATTACCATTTTCCATCTTTTACCTGTTACTCTGTACCAGCATCTCTCTCTGACAGCTGCGCTCTTCTGTTTCTCTTTCCTTGTGCACCAATACTCAAGCTTATACTTTGTTGATCTCATTTCCCCCTCACATCAATCCTCCGTCCCTCTCCTTCTTGCCACCTTCTGCCCTTTCTTTTCATCTCTCTCATCCTTGTCACATCCCTTTCTCCGTCGTACCTTTCACCCTCCCCCTACTCCCTACAGCCCACCTGGATTAGCAGCGGCGACCAGTAATGGATTCTGCCCCCACCCCGCACACGCAAAATTTAATGTGGGGCAGAATCGTGATGAGACAAAGGAGCAGATGAATAAAACAGTGGAACTGATGGCAATGGTGACGGCACCCGGGGGACTCGCACTCTTGATTTATAACGCCAGGTGAGCATTCAAAAGCAGACACAGGCCCGGCTCGCTGCTAACAGCTGGCCTCAGATCTACAGAACAGCGCGAGGGAGACCGATGGAGAGATAGTGACATGAAGAGAATAAGAGACGGGGGACAACGGGAAAAGACAATGAGGGAGGATTTTTCAGTGCTTAGAAAAAGGCCAAGGTGCACCCCTCTACTGTAATACAGTGCACATATTTTCTTACTACTACCCTTAAAGGAAGGCTGCCCAGGGATTTCTAATTACTGAGGGAGTGCACGGAAAAACGGAGGGAATCAATTTCCCATTTGGGCAGGTAGAGTGATCTATTGAAGGGCTAACCCCAAGGTAGACCTTATCAGAAGGGGAGTGCACCAAATTTTATACAATATACACACACACACACACACACACACACTGAATAGTGTATTTACAGAGAAGAGCAACGAGATCATGGCAGAGGGGTTTTTAATTCCCCTGACTTCAATTAACCCAGTGTGAACATGTCTGCCACAGACGACAATTAAAGCTCCAAAAACCAAAGACTAACCTTGTAGACCCTACTAGAGGCAAATGCTTACGTAACTGGCCTTAATTCTTTCTGTTTGTGTTTTCATTTTGTTTGTTTTGCCATAGTTAAAGAAGATTTTTTTTTTTGTTTTTATTTCAGACAAAACCTCTCTTCCACTTTTCATTGCAGGATGGTCTCTCCATAGTCAAGAACTTATCAAGAAGGTTAAGCAAAATAGTGCAACACAGGTGGATCTACTTTGGTCTAAAACTGAACAGTTGCCACCTTTAGTCCTTAAGAATTATAGCACATCTTGGCTGTACTCTTGAGAACATAATAAAGATTTTCTGATCACACGGAGAATTTCTATTAGAGAAATATCAAACCTGATGATGCAGGTGTTTTACTTCAGTCTTCAAAAAAAAAACTACTTTGCTTTCCTTTGAATACGATCAGATTATTAACAGCAAAAGCCTTGATTCCAAAGATAACGTTGATGAGAAACTCTGAACTATCCATGCAGCAAAACAAAGCATTTATGGAGATGGAGTGTGTGCAGGCCAAGGATACTTCAGTCTGGTTTTGAGTCCATTCCTTTTGATTTTTTTTTAATATTACAAAGAGCAGGGTAGCTAGCTCATAAATATTATACACATCTACTGCAGGGCAAGGGGGACAAAAGAAAATGAAGGGAAAGAAGCGTGGAGAAGGAAAATATGCAGTGGAGGTGTCAAGGACCATTGGATGGGCGATGGACAAGTGCCAAAAGAATCAGAGGCAATTGTTGCAACTACCAACTGTTGTGCTTTTCCTCTAACAGTGCACCAATACCAAATAATGCCAAAATATTAGGTACACTGATGAAAACAGATGCATTCTAATATAACAGTCCTGCACTTAGTGCCCCTTCATTACAGTTATATGTTCAGTTTATGTTGAAAGAGTAAGAAAGGTGGGGATTCAACTGTATGATCTTTTGGAGGATGTTTGTGATGCTGTAAAACGATACTGAATTAAACGCCGTCCTGAAAAGAAGCCTAATCACGCAGGCGAGACAAATACCAAAGGGGACGTAACATGGGTATGTAGGACATTTTAAGAGAGCCATTATGAGGTCCAAGAACAACGGTGCACGGTATGAGTTTTAATTCATTCTTTAGTCTGATTTCATCATTGTTATTTAAATAACTGCAACCATAATGTCAGTCTTAAGATGCCAAATGTTTTTTTAAATGTCATAAAGAAACATAAAGAGAACGGGGCTGGAAGGGCTGGTTCTTGTGCTTCTGTTCGTTTTAGTGTTTTTGTCTAAGCAGCCAGATTTGTCTTGCAGGGAGGCATTTTCTTTATCTCACAGCCCAATCATATTCACACCAATCTGAAGTTATGTGGCTAATTGGTTTGCTGAGTAATTGAAAGAGTGGCAGCAGGAGTGACATACACAACAAATAACAGACTGAAAAGGGGGCGCCAATCAGCAAATATCCACCTTGTTAATGACTACAGGTTGTTTACACATCAAGAGTAACTTTCTGTGCTCTGTTTGATTAAGTGTCTTGTTAAAACTGGAGTGGCTACAAACCTGTTATATGTTGTCATGTCAAATGTCCAAATTAAATGTCTCTCTGGCTGAGTAAAAGACCATCATGTGGTGCCTAATAGGCCTGCCCACAAAAACACATCTCTAATTACTGTATAAGGGTGCTTTGCAAAACGAGCACCCTTAAAAAATGTTTGTTTTTTTCCCCCCCAACAGCCTGACAACCGTTCCCATCTTCTGGGCCAATATGAAGCATGATGTGATCCCAGACAGGGAGCCTGGCAGCCCCTACCACCTGTTTTGGGCACAGAACTAGTAGCTCGGCATGTGGCAGCAGGACACCCAGAAGGAAAGGCACAGCAGTTTAAAAATTACTTTCAAGAGGACCAGTCCCTACCAATTTAACACCTACAAGTGATACAAATGACACTAGAATAGCTTGTCATAAATATAAACCTAAGAGCAATACAGTAAAAGCCAAATTAATGCAAAAAAGAATACTATCTTTTGACCTTTAGCAATAGTATTCCCTCAAATCAGATGCATAACAGTTACTCCAGATATTTAATTGACTTGGCCATCGCTACAGTTCTTCCCAAAAAGAAAACCGAAACCAATTGTTGGCTATTTAAAGACAGAATTTTCATAAAATAAAATGCTCAGTTTCTAGGATAATTACCCCAACATGACATTTAGTTGGGTGCTTTCATCACTTCTCTCTAAATAGTAAATTCCTTTATCTCCTAATTGTTGTTGCGACAAGTATGCAAGGAGTATTGGGGGCTAGAGGATGTAGGTGGAGACAAAGTGGGAGAGAGAGAAAAAGATAAAAGAAGGGGAGACGAAGGGTACTAAAGGGAAGGAAACTGCAAGAAGAAAGAAAGTAAACAGTGGGAGAGAAGGGCCGAGGCAGTGTTTACCTGAGGCGAGTCAGGGAAAAAAAAAGGAGGAGAAAGGGATAGGTAGTGGAGGGTGGAGGGAGAGAAGGAGCAGTCTAATTTTGTTCAACCTCCAGGATACCTCCTCTTGCAGTTGAATAGTTGTCGTGCTGCGGGTTGCATATCAAACATATTTACCAAAAGTGGTTCTGAGCAACGGTTAGTTTGATACGGTCTCTCCTTACAAGCCAAAAACGCTGACCAATCATGCTTTATGCGGCTGTGAATAGCACTGAGCCACAATTCATCAATTGTTAAACCAACCAATATTAACAATTTGGAGGGATTTCTTTCTTCTTTTTTTTTGTATGTGCTTACAAGGGATGTCCCGATCGAGTATTCTTTGGGCTTGACACCAATCTGGGTCTTTTAATATTATGGTTTATTCAATACTAAGTTTGATCAAATAATTATAAAATGTCAACTAAACACGTATCTGCCTTTTAAATGTGACACACCATACATTATTCTTCCAAGAGAGACTTGATTAAAATACCGAAGGCCCTTGTTCAAATCTCTTGAGCTGGTCCGCTTAAAATATTGATGATATGAAAAAAAGGGTTTAAACGGAAGAATATGACCCCTGAAACTGACGCCACCAGATAGAGTGAGATGCCTCACTCCGCTGACGTTGTTAGGACTTACAATCTTTGGCAGAATACAGACCGCAGAGAGAAAAGAAACCTGGCAATAGCCTGGGTTTATTTTGGCCCGTCATCAAGTTACTCGCAGAATTACTTTTAATTAACAGCTGATACGATCTGCCAACGGCGACGTTTGTCATTTTAAAACGAGCAAAAGCGATGATCGGTGGGTTGAAACGAGAGGTCGGTTTCTGAATGTCATGTACACTGATCTTTACCAATGTGAAAGAAAGAGCGGAAATAACGTTTTTTTGTAAGCTAAGCGGCTTAGCAAATTCTACCAACCCGGCTGTCAGAACAGATGCAGTCAACGGTGTGTCCAAATAATCTTTCATAGTGTAGTTCTCACATGGAGTGAAATGGTTGCAGCGTTGAGCACGGCTGTCATTAAGAAGAGAAGACCACTAGCAGGCTGAGATGGAGGATAGTAAGGTAAGGAGTGGATTTTGAGCCGATTATTTAAGTCGATAACCGATCCATTAAAATATGTCTGGATCATTCTTGATAATGATCCTTAGGACAGGCTGGGGACATTCTCTAGTGTGGAAACCTTTGGTCCTGGCATTCATGTGAATGTTACTTAGACATGTAGCACCCAGTTAAACTGCTGCTGACACAGCAATGACAGCAGCAGTCATCCCCAGCAGGACAATGTGGCTTGACCGGTTTAAAGGGCCTGTTCAGACCTTGCATTAAGATCCACCATGGGGAATCTGATTTCAAGTGACCAGCGTAAAGTGCAGGTGTGAACGCCCACAGGACACATTGCATTTGAGAGATCTGAACTTTGACCACATTTGGAGGTGGTCTGGGATGTGTCCGCATTCCTTTGGTAAAGTGGTGAAGCAACTGAGTCACCATTAAAGACCTACACAACAGGGGTGCTCCTGCATCAGTGGAGTTTTATCTCATTCATTCAGAAAAAACACACATCCATTATGAATGATTGCCCATTACGGAATAAGCACCATAAGTGATGTCTTTTCATTAGTAATGAAAGCCTTTTAAAATATTATGTCCTTAGCTGTTAACTAACAAAATAATAAATAAACCTAAGCAAGAATTAACAAATGGAAGTAGTTAACATGAGTACATGAGTGTTTTTCTGTCATTAAATAACGTAAAATCATGTGATTAATTATTGATGCGATCATGTTGATGAACGAGGAGCCGCGTGTGGTTTAAAGTTAGGCATTTTCTCAATCTCCCGTGTCTTTATTTACCTTTATTACCTGATATCACGGTGCGTATGGAAGCTTCCAGGCATCAGTTATAATCTGAGGTCGGTGCAGGTCTAACCAACGTCAGGGCGGAGATCAATAAATAATAACTTAATGTGTGTGTGTCCAAGAGATGAGACACACAACAAACAGCGCTGTTCTCGGTTCTGGATCAGCGATAGAGATCCATTAGAGATAGCCGCTGCTGCAATATTCTACTTCGCCCCAGATGATGTCAGTGTTCATTTACATACAGAGCGCAAACCGAGATCGGATCTGGAGAGCGAGCTGGAGATGCATGTTAATGTCAGGTCTGAACACGCGTACGTAAAGCTGGTCACATGCGACTGGATTGCCCGACATGTAAGGTGTGAACGGGACAAGAAAAAAGCCCAAGGTGTTCACCTGGCCTCCGAACTCTCCTGATCCTGAACTGATAAAGCATCTGTGGGATGTTCTACAACAAACCTGATCCACAGGCCCTCCATCCCTTCAACCCAAAGGTTTCCACTACCAATATCCTGGTGCCAGACACTACAAGCTCAATTCATTTAGAAATATGCAGTTTTAAAAACATACGGTTTCAGGTTATTTGTGTGTCCTTATAGAGTTCTCTAAGTTTTTGGTATTACTTTTCACAACATATTTTACTGTTAGTACACCTGCTGCGAGAAATATCCGGATCTCTGCAGCTAGCTCGATGTGGGTCTCTTCTTCCAGCCACATTCTTCACTTATGTCACTTCAACACTGTTTGCTGTAAACTTTGCGAAGCGCTCCGTTTGTAATAACTTCAGATGGGAGCTGCTGCCCACAGTTTTTTTTTTTTTTTTTTTTTTCAGCCGTTGGTGGAAATATAAAGACATTGAACACCAATCTTTGTAAACCTGCACAAGAATAGACAGGTGCATGGCAGAACGTGCAAGGATGCAACAAGGAAAAATAAACACCCACCCGCTGTCAAAACCTGAAATACAGCAACATTTCAATAAACTGACATTATGTGTTGGCAGAGGTTAGCGAGAGCCATAATGAGAGGCATATGGACTGGCACATAATGAGATGAAAGCTGTGGTGTGTTCGTAGGGATCCGCAGTAATAGCAATCATCTAGCACAAGGTTTATTTTAATATTTGACTACTGTGTGATGTATGTAGGTTTATGCATCATAAACATGTGTTTTTCTTGTCTAACAAATCTTTTTTTGCAGTTGATAGAGATGTTTTTTTGCGTATTTCAGGGAAGGTGGGAGACAAAATTAAATTTTAAGTGCGCCCATGTCCCTAATAATCTCTCTGTAGCAGCATGCCTCCTCTTTGTATTATCACCGATATCACAACAAAGGAAAAGGGGAAGACGGCCAACGTACATTATTAACATGCTACTTGTGTTCCTCTATTGCCTAAAATGCCTAGAGAATAACCGCCTGTAGTTCGAGACATCTCTCTCCATACATTTTGTCAGCGATGCAAGGACACAGTGTGCAAGGACACAGGAGATAGGAGGGTTGGGGATCAGCCAAGGTTATTTCTTTCTTTTCCTTTTTTTCTAAGGCTGATTCTGCAGTGTGCGCTCAATTACTCTTTCTTTATCTTTTTCTCACTCATTCTGGTCACATTTGATGGCACCGACTGTCCTGCAAGCACAGCTCCACACTGGCACCTGTTGATGAAAAAGCAGCATAGCACGCGCACACACACACACATACACACACACACACACACACAAACACGCAAGAAGATAGAAAACCTAAACAGTCACGTAGCTGCCAATCCTGTCCATGACTCCTTTAGGTGTATTTTGGAGGTTGATGTATTCTATGGGGTCTCCAGCAGGCAATGAGTCAGTGAAAGATTATTCAGGTGTATACACACACACACACACACGCACACACACCCACTATGCTGCAGACAAGTGCAGAGGCCGATACATCTATACGTGTGGATCTTCAAAGCAACAAGTATCCAGGGTGTCCGATGAAGCCAGGAGAAGAGAGGCGCGTGCTGCTCAGTCTTTATAGACTTCTCAAACATCTCAAACTTTATCTCGGGGTGTAACGATTAACTGATATGTATCAGAGGCTTATGTAATGATCATAAAGATATGGCTACATATGGGTCCAAAATAAACTCAGTTGGAAATTCATCAAAAATTCATACGCTTGCAAAAAACTGATGTTGGCTAAATATACACCGATCAGGCCCAAACCTATAGGACCCAAAGGCCCCCACTAAGAACACTCTGTTGCCAGACACCACAGGACACCCTCAGAAGGCCCATGCCCATTCTCTGATGAGTTACATTAACATGCAGGACTGCAGCATTACTGAAAATACTGGATTGAGACAGATGTCCCTGGTACCCGAAGGCCTTCCCAGAGATATTATTGAGCACTGCTGCCCATCATATGTCAGCACTGTGACTAAGGCCATTATTTTGGATGACCTCATGTGAACCACACTCCATTTTACCACATTCCCTGCTCGAGCATCTCCAAGAGTAAGTTTTCAGGTAGACGTGACTGCTTCAAAGTCCGACTCACACTTCAACGTGACATCGTTCCGTCTTGTGTAGTCGGTCGAGGCAACCTGGCCCAACACCTGCACGCGCACAACACCGACAATTAGATGCAGCAGAGTAGTCGAGGCAGACAGAGAGAGAAGAGTGGCCAGGCTGGTCAGCGTGTGTGCGTGGGAAGACAATTCAGGCTGGAGTAGGAGAACAAAATGACCAAATGTACAGGCATAAAATCCATTTCTCATGATTTGTATGCGTAACAATTGGACTCCTCAGAGTAATTGTCGGTCCGTGGTGCAGATTTAGTGGATAAAATCAAGGAGTGTAGCAT
This sequence comes from Chelon labrosus, assembly GCF_963514085.1. Taxonomy (NCBI): domain Eukaryota; kingdom Metazoa; phylum Chordata; class Actinopteri; order Mugiliformes; family Mugilidae; genus Chelon; species Chelon labrosus. The sequence goes on from NC_140345.1 coordinate 18,285,065, forward strand.
AGCCTTTTTTTCTGCAAGCACAGAAAGCGGAGACACAAGGAATCTGTAGCTGCAGAGCCGTTTGAGACTGAGGGCCTCCCCTCAGAAAGAGCTAAGAAAAAAGGCGCTCCCTCATTTAATCTTTTTTCCTCAATTGCTGGACGCCTGTGGGATCATGATTATTTTATTTGATCGCACAGACACTCAACAACAGAGGCAAGATAGCCTAATGTTGCTGTTTGACAATTCAAAGAGGTCTCTCCTTCGGCATTTATTAGTTTATAACAACGTACCCCAGAAGCGCTGTATCTTTAACTGTATCTTTAATCAAACAGCATGTTCAGGCTATTCCATGTGATCTTCTTTTGATAACTAAGCACTTGAAAGCCCGCCTTGGTCTTCGTTAGTATGTAGAATTCTGATTTAAAACACCAAAATGAGTTAAAACCCAAAAGAACACACGGCATGAAAGACTTCCATCACATGTCCATTTTGACTTCGATTCCGTCATACTCCCAGATAACCTGAAGCGTGCCACCTTTTTGCAGCTCCATCAAAATCCCTGCTGAGGGGGAGATTTCTATTGTAGCCCTGTGAGTTTCTCAGAGTTCACAGCCAGGCGCTACACACTGAAGCCCTTGTTAACTTAAAAGGAGTGACAGATGGAAAGACCAATGCATCAAAAGTCAACAACACACCAAGCCACGACGCTCACCAGCACAGACACACACACACACACACACACACACACACACAGTGAGCTGTTCCTGACACTAACGACCTTTAGCCACCCTTGGCGCTTGTGCATCCCGCTGAATTTCTGACGGTCGCTCATTAGCAGAAGGGGCCTGTTAGACCAGGATTTTCTCCCTTTCCTCCTTTACTCTGCATCTGCTCATTTTCCTCCCATCCCGCAGTGTGGCTTGTGGCTGAATTTGTTGTGCTAACAAGGAGCGAGAAAAAACATGGCGAGATAGCGGCGGGGCAAAGGTCAGAGGACGCGCCATCCTTTGATATGGACGCTGATGGGAGGCAGGAAGGGGATGTATGTGTGTGTGGATTAAAAACAAAATCAAAGCGATGCATTTTTGTGCTGACCACGTGTAATCCAAAAGCGGGATAATTCGATCCCTGCACCACTGCCCTCACATCAACCCTGGCCCTGACAGTGTAGGACACCCAGCACCTAGCTGACTTAGTCGTAAGTCAGCGTCATCCTTAACACTGTGCCGGGGGACATCTCATGCACAAACGCAAGAAAACACACACTGACATTCAGTGAGTTGATGATATGATTGTACTCCTCTGCTAACATCTATATCAGTTTTTCAAGGTCTCAGTAGGCTAACAACAGTGATCCCCAACCTATCCCTCAAAAGCACATATGTGTGAACTAATACTCAATTCTGCATTATATTACTACCAGTTATAGCTTTTGTTCTGAGCACTTGCTGTATTTCAAGGATCGGTAATACACCAGGGGCTAGGATTACAGCTTCTGTTCACACACTTAATTTAATTTTAATGAATGCGCTTAGCGCAATATCTGATATAACTTTATAACTTCGTGGCTCAAAAAAGTAATCAAATGAAATGATACCAAATTACACAAGCAGCAACAATACTTTCGTTTTTCCACTGCAATGTTTTCAGTGCCATCTGGTACAGCAACTCAAGAACTTGGTGCTAATTAAAAACGTAATCATCCGCATTTGCAATTCATAATGCCGTGCAGCACAATTTAAATCACAAAGAAGCGTTTGTCTTTAGTTGAGTTACAAACATTTGACAGCAAGCAAACACCAAAAAAGTCCACATTGCTGAAGCCTCCAAACATGATCACCATTTACTGGTCGACGCCACTGTTTTCTGAGTGTGTGTGTGCGCATGTTTCCAGTTGCAGGAGACACCGCTCTCGGTTACCTTCATCGAAGTCTGCATCGTCCTCGGTGTGCTGGGGGAAGGGGAAGCAGTTGGTGATCTCCAGCCGGTCGTCGACCACCAGGCCCAGCAGGACGCCCTGAACCACCTCGCTGCCCTGGCCCTCTTCCTGGTAGTGCTTAATAATCTTCATCACCACCTGTGAAAACAGACAAGAGCCACACGGCTGCTTTATCAAACTGTCACAGCAGAAAATAGAAGATAACAATAAGAGTTTCTGGAAAGTGATATCAATTTCTGAACCGGAGATCGTCTTTTTATTCTTTCCATTGTTTGTACGTTTCGTGTTAATGTATTCTGTCATTGTTTGATTTATGCTATCCAATTCAATTGTGTCTCTGCTCGTCATGTTGATTTGTGCTCATTAGTCTGTGCTGGGATTATTTTGGTTGGGATGATTTTTTGAAGCCAAATGGGTCTATTTGCAGTAAGGCTGAGGGTATCAACCAAAAGTCATATCTTGATATTTTTTAGCTGGAAGGCGACATACAATAAATATCTCGATATTTTTTCTGTTAAATAATCGCTATAAAAAATATTTGTTTGCGTTTTTTCATGTTTTTTGAGATGTTCCTAAATCGTTTCTGTGTGTGTGCCTGTGTCCGGCTGCATCCTGCTGGGGATGGCTGCTGTCATCAAGGAGTGTCATTGCTATGGGTTGGGGGTGCCTGGTCTGGTCTAGGTGGGTGCCACATGTCTAAGTAACATCCACATGAACACCTGGTCCAAGCGTCTCCCAGCAGAACATTGAATTGTCACAAGATAGTCAGTACTTCTCCTGTCAGTGATCATAATGTTGTGGCTGATCGGTGTATCTGTACTGTAATGCGTAGATAAGTACTGTTGGATAATTATTCCAGTTCATAATTTGATTAAGAAATTTCTCGTGAATGCTAAATGATTTCATCAAGGAGCTAAAAATATTCAGCAGGCCATGCTGAAACGTTCTACAGCACATAGAAGAATTAACATTATGTAAATATGTACAGCTACATGGGAGCTCAAGTGATTAGTGGCAGTTTCACTACGACTTTTATTGTGAGCAGTGGGAGGCTTCGTCTCGGCTACAAAGACTCCAAACACATCAATTTACAGCGCAGAAGATGCACCCTGACCATCTGATATGTGAAACAAAACATGTAATGGGTTTGTTGTCACCGTCTGGTGAGACGCTTACATTCCGGCAAGCCTGTCCTCCCCTGCAGCTCGCACAATAATGATATAGTGAGAGTACTCTGGTGTGATGGATCATGAGGATGAACTGGATGTGCAGAGGTTACACAAACGCTGCAACAGTTATTCGTAGAAACAAGCGCTTGCCGATTGCCTGTGTGATAGGGAGGCGCGGATCGGCTCAGACGCCATGCGAATCCGCATGCATAAATCATCTACATGTCACCCAGCCGCACTAATTTTTTTTTTCCGGATTTAGTGACCCGCACCTCATCACACATAACCACTACTTCTGAGTGGGTTGTATGTAAGTGTGACAGTGTGGTCACGCCACTCTGAAATAGGCCGGTTTTAAATAAATTACCATGAAAATGAACATGGCAACATGTATTTCTACAACAGCCTGACATATTTTAATCTATCAAGATAAAATAATGAATATCTGTCAATTCATTCCTCATGAAATTTTTAGAGAATGCATAGCAAAAGATTTCCTCATCGTGATGAAGGCCATTATTTCCCCCATCTGCAACCCATCGCCTATTAATGAGAATGTTTTAATGACCCGGCACGTCCAGCGTGCAAATCAACCAGAGGATGAGACTGCTGTCTGTGAACATCTGTGGGTGTTGCCCACTTGAAATTTGCATGACTAGGGTCTGCAAGGACTAGATACTAGGAATGCACCGAATATTCGGCCACCGAAAATTTCCCGCCGAAAACCGAAAATACACCGAACATTTTCGGCCTTTTATCACCGCAACAACGCGGACGAAACAGGATGTTGTGATGACAAGCAAAAACCGCAGCCAGCACAGGCTTGTCTGGAATGGACATATGTCTGCGGCGTGGACGTATTTCAATATATAAAGTGTGATATAAATATTATGGTGGTGGTGTCTTCATTTTCGGTTTTCGGTTTCGGCCAAGAATTTTCATTTCGGTGAATCCATACTTAACTGCAGTTGGAGGAATCCGTTTTAATCAGTTTGTTTAATTGTCAGCAAGTCTCTCGTCTTTAAGAACTGAAGACGCCATTGCGGCTATTTCAACCTCCTGAGTGGACAACAAAGTTAGTGACACTGCCGTCTCTAATCTTATGTACTAACCTGGTAAAAAATGCCAAAAAAATATTTTGTGAAGCTACAGTGCTCAGGTAGGTAGCGCACTGCAAAAGTTGGTGGCAGGTTACCTAGCAACACTGGCCTTTAAATGCCATTCACTCACTGCCAAGGGAACCACCCGCCAAGGCCTGGAGCTCAAGTTTCCCTTAAACATTTCGAATCATTTTTCTTCTTGTGAATGTTAATCTCGTATGAGTGGGAGAACATATTACACATGTTACACGCACATAATGTGTGCCACCTCACTAAAGCTCCCCATACATCTGTGTTAAATTGCATAATAAATACATAGTCACACCGTTCTGCAGTCTTCAGTGACCGCTGAGCTCTTGCATAAACCCGCAAAATTGTCAAAAAGAAAAAGCTCTGTTATGTTAAGAGGAAATTCTGGGACAAGTTACTCAGGCAATCACCGACTATGGCTGAGTGCTGGAGCCTGCAGTGGTAAGCACCACCTGCAGGCTCCAACTCTGGAGCAGCACTGAACTTGAGTGCGTACAAAAGGCCAGTTAGTATTCAGCACAGCTTAGCAATTTACACTGGAGAGAGAAGAGGCGGCACGCAGAAAAATTTTAAGAAAAATGCTACCCCGGTAGAGTGGGAAGGGTATATTTGGACTTGCGGTCCGATATCCCACATCATCATGCTTCATCTGGACAGAGCGTCCATGCATCATGATATGCATTTAATTTTTAATGCCAGATAAAAATGGGCCAATAGGACAGGTCTCCACATGATTCAGGAGGGGGTTTAAGCTCCAGAGCGGTGTCACCGACACCAAGGGCGGCAGAGACGGGGCTAGCGCACACTTCTACACAAACATTTATTTGCAGACAGACACGGACATACACCGAACCGTCATAAGACCGGCAAAACAGAAAGGCCGTGGCAAAGAGTAGAGAAAAAAGGCAAAGTGTGTAAATGAACGGGAACAGGACAAAAGGCTGAAAAGCATAGTGTGTTCGGGGAGAGCATAAATCACGCTGATAACAGAGTGGGCAGGTCACAGCCAGAGGCATTAATAATACACACATAGACCATACAGGGTGGCAGTGCTGGAGCCACGCTCACAACAAAGCATCCAACACCACCATGAGAGAGCCCTTACTGGTCTCGGCTAGTCACACACACACATACATATACACGCATGCATGCTCTTCTGGGAGATGATTTATTTCAATAGACCCTGCTGGACCCTGTCATGCAACAAGTAAAAGAGCTGAGGGCGGGAGACGATGTGGGGGGGGAGCGGGAAGAAAAACAAATCTCATTCTCTGCCTGCCCGCCTTGGCTTTTTCTGACTGAGAGGGGAGGAAGGTCTGAGGAATAGGTCGGTGGGGAGCGAGATGGATGGAAACAGAGGGAGGAGAAAGTGAGAAAATGTAAGAGTGAGAATTTGATGGGGAAGGTGGTGAGGCAGGGCAAAAAGAGAAAGGAACGAAGGAAATGTAACACCGAAATGTGACAGAGAGAAACCAGAAGAATGTAGAAAATGACGACAAAGGAGAGGCAGGAAGGGACTAGGTGAGGACGGGGAGAGCAGACAGGTGTAGAAATGACAGCAAGGGAGACGACGGGGGGATGCAGCAGGGAAGAAGAGGGCTACAGAGGCCCTGAAAACCAACAGCGCCGGCTGCTTTACAAAGCCTCCCCCTGCCCTCCCTTTGAGCTTTGTCTCCTTTCCCTGCCCACAAATAGCTTTTCTCGTCTCCCTCCATCAGTAAGCGCAGATAGCACAGATACACAATGCTTTCAGCTATCGCACTCTTGGCAATCTGTTCATCACACACTTAAATAGCGTCCATCTGGAAATGGAGCAGGTGAGAGACGGACAATGGGCCAAAAACAACTCCAGTAAGGTCAAACAAATAGGGCCAGATTGAAACAGGGTTTTAAGAAAACTCCAGAGGGGAAACTGGAGAGGCATCCGCACCACAAGAAAGGGAGGGAAGGAAGAAAAGGAGGGAGGGAGGGAGGGAGGGAGGCTGCAGTGGATTTGTAGAACTGAGTGAATGCCATCAGGTATTGTAAGCAATGCTTGGAAAGCTCCACGTTGGTGCAAACTTCATGCAAACGCATAAAGGCCAACACTCTCAAGTACTGTGTTTTCTTGCTACTCTCATTCACACACTCACATATGATGTTATTGATCTAGCTCACCAGCTGCTAGCCCAGCGAGCTCACCTCATGTGGAGAGGCCCAAGATTGATATGTGGACAGCGTATTATAAATCAACAAGCTTAAAATTGAATTGTGCAAAATCAATTGCGGTCAAATCCCCCGTCGGCTGCCTTTAATTTTTATCATAAATCTTCTCTCTCGCTCACACAAAAGGGCTCCTATTCCTGCCACAAAGGGGCTCAAGTTATGAGAAAGTACAGCGAGAGAGACGATCCCGTAATGAGTTTTTTTTATTTTGCGTCCGCTGAAGTGCAGGCGAAGTCTACACTCGACGTCGGCCGTAATATACTCGACAGAGAAAACACTTTTGTGCGGCGTGAGTCATCTGTTGGGTTAAGCCATAGATGAAGACCACAGAAGATTCCCACTTCATCCGCCAGCTTTTGCCTGCTGGCTGAGAGAGATCTTTCTCAAACATGTTTGATTTTGTCGTGCCAAGTCTGGCTTGTAATGTGAAGTGTGCAAAGACGGGGATATGGCAGCCAGTGACCCAGGCAACTACATTTGGGAGGTGTTATTTCAACGTAGGGGAAAGAAGTGATCCAAATTAATTTTGACAGACAATTAACTGTAAGCACAACAGCTGCTTGTTCTGCCGTTTAGCAGAAATGACTTTTACATCAAATAAGACGGCTTGTGTTTTGGATCAGTTCATACACGTAATGCGGTTACAAATCAGGGGTGCTTTCAAACCTAGATTTCGTTCAGATTCAGGGACATAATATTGCTACAATTTAACCTTGGTTTAGTTCGTGTTCACGAGGCAATCGAGACAAAATTCTGACACGCCGTCAACACTACATGCGTGCTAATAGTTTTAGTCATAATTTTGCAGATTTCAGGAAATCAGGAAATAATCATATCACAAATAGAGCATCAGCAGAGAGTGCGGGTGCTGGCGTTTATTGCTGTTCTGTGGTTCATGTACCAGTGTTCTTCTTGTAAATTATCAATTTGATGTGTCTTCCAACAACAAACTCGGTGTGAAAGTGGCGTAACTTTTGTAAGAACGTCATTAGAATTTTTGGTTATCAATTTTAAGTAGCAGCCACTAAATGTATTTACAGTCAGTAGCTACCTCACCGTATAGAAGGTTTTATTGTTCGACGTACAAATGCAAATCCCCACACTGGATTCATGAGGAATTGGATCTTAATGATATTAGCTTCACAGTTTACTCTCCACTCTGCTGATGGTGTATCAGATCCGTAATAACTTGCTGAACGCAAACCCGAGCCAGCTCGCACCCGGTAGGAAACAAAACAAAAAACTGTCATTTCTGTTCGTTTCTGTGTTGGCAGATGAATTTAATGTGTTCAGTGGTTTAACTATACGAGAAGCAGCCACTGCGAATTAGAAAGTTGGCCGACAGGCTGCACACCTCCTTCTCGGCAAGTTAAACAACATCACAGTGTCCTGCTGTTGTACGGACCAGTGAGACGTGCAAAATCTGATCATTTTGACATTTTTTTTATTATTATTATTATTATTTCAACAGTGCAAGCTTCTTTGACTGTGTTTGTGATATATGTTTGGCGAAGTAAGTGTTATATGAAGGCACCAGCATAGTACACTGGCACCGCGTTGGTGCTTCTCAGACCTTTGCAGAGGTACGTCTACTTACTGTCTGCTGCAACTTTGTGACTGTGTCAAAAACATGTGGATATAGGCTACTTAATTAAATATTTGTGCTGTTGATGGGCATTTACATTTGGTCCAACCATGATGAAGAACTGGACCAAAAACATCTTTGTAGCGGAGTAAAACTGAGTTTTAACACAGCGCCACCATCCAGGGGCGACACATTATTAGATTACGGGAGGGCTGAACGCAAGTATGTCTCTGTAGCCTCTGCAGTTCTTGCATTCCCAGAGTCCTTCACTCTGCGTGGATGGAGAGCTGCGCAACTGAACCATAAAACCACCGTAGCCATCTGCTGTGGTGCTAAAGCAAACCTGGATGTCAACAAATCAACCAGGGCTGACTCCAATAATAAATATCAACATAAACAGTAAATTTTGTACGGTGCACTTCCTGTCAATCCCATGGTTATGAACTCGAGGCACGCTTAAGAACCTCAGAGGGAGTGGAGACTGCTCTGCCACAGTGTGGGTATCATTCCTATATTCAATGAAAAAATGTGCTACTGTTGCGTGAAATGTTGAGATTAAACTCGCCTTGGCATGTTTCCTGCCTTTTCATGTCCCGGAGCTTTTAAAAAATAAAATAAATAAATCACAATGCCGTAACATCCTGTACAGCGTGCTCTGACTTTTCTTTAAGCCATGGTGTCCACAGTAGTGCATCATACGTCAGAATAAATGAATAAATCATTTTATTAAACATGGAGGCAAACGTGTGATCTCAGTCGGTGTTTAACCGAACGCACTCCTGTGCTGCACTCCAGTCCTGTGGCAGCATCAACCGCTGAAACCTCTTCAAAAGCAAGGAAACAATCCAATTCTACTACACAGCAGCGGTGAAGCTGTCTAAGGGCAACCCTCCAGCTAAACCTCCGACAGCCGGGTCATGATGCAACACAGCAGCAACTGCCGCATATCAATGCATTCAGGTGAAATGCGTTTCATAACTCTACCTGAAATAGACATCTTGCCTTCTACAGTCTGAATCCGAACGGGGTCAAACATTAAAAAGGTTGCTGACGGTTATTAATTTAAGTGCTATTAAAATGTTTGGTTGGTAAGGCTGAGAAAAGAAATTAAGGAACTCTCATTAGAAGACTAAATAATACACATTGAGGTGAAATATTTAGATTTGAAATTAGAGCCCGAGACTCCAGGGCAGCTTTAATGAGCAAGATAAAAGGAAGGCAGCAGCTGGCAAGTTAACATCCTGCTAGTGCGCTCAGGCACACCAGGAAAATAAGCTGCTTTGTGTCCAGTGCAGTTTAGGACAGGGGCAGGGGGAAAGTGTGTGAGCAGCAGCGAAGCAAGTTTGTCCTCTGCTGCTTGCATGGAGGTACTACAGATTATAAAAACAGAAACAGATGGTTGGATGTTCAATTTCAACTTGTGCCACAGATTAGTTGTGAATGATTACAGGGGCTACAATCCTTTTAAAAGTGACCAAACTGTAGATAGTTCCCCCAAATGTCATAATAATCCCAACAGTCCCCCCATCCAAATCCCACTAAAGTGATAAGTGTGCCGAGTCTGAAAAGTTCAGTGAGCAGAGGTGGGCATTTTGAAAATCTGACCGGAGTAATATGAAAGTATTCACGTTTCATCTACTAGCTATCACTAATGAGGTACGCTGTGCTCTGTGATATGAAAAATGCTTTATCATAATATTTAATTATGTGCAACCACAACATTTTTGCATTCATACCACATCCATTTGAATTTATTATTTAAAATCAAGAGCTTGTCAATTCATCTACAATAGTTTTTCTGTACTGTAATCTGGTTTATTAATACTTTTTGTACTTAACATGGCAAATACATATCTTATTTTAAGGTCACTGCAGGATTATAGAAATATCCGGCAGCATTATGGTGCCCGCCTCCACCCGGGAGGTCCCGGCTTTATTTATTAAACGCCCCCCGAAGCCCTCTGGAAGCTACAACAGTAGCTAGCTTAAAAGACTAGCACTGTTAGCCTATTATTAGCATACCAGACGGTTGTAAGACTGTAAATAGATCATTTTGTCTTATTTTTTCAGTGATGTATTACACTGACTAACATAAGATACGCTAAAGGGGTTGATTTGCGTATTTAACAGAAGAAGAAACTGCTACACATCATCTCTCCGCCATGATGATGCTCACACTTTAGCATCCACATATGGTACCAACGGTTTCTCTGTCGTCCGTTAACAAAACTCAATACGCAGCCACACAGCACAGCAGCGACGCTTACCAGTCCCTCAATCTGGATCTGTTTGACGGGGGAGTCCAGTGTGCCGGCTGGAGTAGCCAATACTGCGGTTGCTCCTGAAGTAGATTCCTTACGGGCAGCCATCTCTGAACCGGTGCACGCGGAAAAGGGAGGAATGTATTCGGTGACGGACGTTTCCGGTAATGATGTGTACGTTTTCCTGTCCGTATAGCAACAATGGCAAAATAGTTAGGTTCCTATATTCGTTTGGACCGATTGTTCGAGCCGCCTGCTGACTAGTGACCCACTAAAAAATAAAATTAAAAAATTAAAAAAAACACAATAGACCCTGTTGTGTTCTTTAAATTAAAGTATTAGGATAGATAAAGGATCAAAATTTATGAGAAACACTTCCATCACTGCTATTTTATTGAATTAATGGTGAACCTGACTTAGCATTACTCAAATAGTAGAACACACTAAGACAAAAATATTATGTGCAGTCTGTTGTTACTTTTCTTTAATCTTTATGCAACCATTTTAATATTCCATATATAATATATCATTCTTATTTCTTACACTTATTTATTTTGGTGTGTAGCTGCAGGACTTCAAATTCAGGACTTTATAACAGTTACATTCATATCTAAATTTCTAACGGGTGTTATTAGAAAATAACAAGTGAATAAATATCCAGTTACGTATCCAAGTACTTAAAACACTTTATTTCAAATCTTTACAGATGTATCACAACTAGAAGTTACCCAAAGACTAAAAAGGTGGGATAGTGAACTTTACTGTAACAAGTACTTTACCTAGTTACATAATGCAAAAAGGTGAATAAGCATAAAAGTAAAAAGATACAAAAAAAAAAGAAAGAAATGTACATAACTGATAAACTGCCTGAATTATACATCTGAAACATTTAATGCCAGGTAAGAATTATCAATTTTTTTGACAGATTAACCTTTTGTTTAGCAAAGTACAAGTGCAACAAGGAGAAGATGGAGCGGTTACACTTCTGAACAATAAAACAGTACCTTTCCAGAACATGTACAGTCAATGCAGGATTCAGTGTAAAAATAAGGGGGCCATAATCTAAAATCTGCAATATCTCAGTTGAAAGTGGGGCAATGATGATACATATGGAATGAGCAGACAATAGAAATTTAACTTACAAAACAAGATAACGCAATGTTTACAAATTGATGACTGAAAAAAAAAAAAAAAAAAAAAAAGTTGCTTCATAAATATACTTGTTAAACATACTTCCTCACTCAATTTGAACCAAGAATACTGCATGATTCTATCTGTAGTAAAGTAAAATCCTTTTCGTAAAAAGTTTCCAACCCATTCCCTACTACTCCCTCCCGTTCCCCAGGAAAAACAAAACAAAAAGGGCAGACAGAAAAACACAAAATAAAAAGGCAAAAAGTTGAGTAATTTAAAAGTATGCCTGTTGCAAGAAGAACGGTTGCCCGTTCTTCAAACGTCTAAATAAGATGGAATCTTGGTCCGGCGGTGGCTATGATGTCGCTGTAGGGCTCAGTCTGAGTGACCTCGATGGCTTGCTGCTTCTTGAGGACAAGGAAACTGTAAAACTTGGCAGCTGCCTGCTTCTTGTTGTTGTTCTGGCACAGCTCAAGCAGACTAACCGAGTCTGCACCAGTTTTAGCCATGACGCGCTATAGGGACAGAAACATAACACATATAAACATACAGGAAAAACAAGTTGCACAGAGCAGATAGAGATCATGTCACATGTTATCATCTTGAAGCTAAATCAAAAAAGCGCAAGTTGGTGGAATTGCTATGAAAAGTTTAAGTAGAGTTTTTGGGGTACACAGTAATAGGTGTTTTACCTGGAGGCCGTGGAGCATCTGTTGGGTTCTCTTATTCCATCTCTTCTCCTCTTGATCCTGGTCTCCACCCTGCCCTTCCTCTTCCTGAAGACCAAACATACAGTGATAAGCATCAACTGGTCCAGACTTGCATAACCACATACAAACACAAGCTGCAGAGAGGCCTTTACTTATTTATTAGTTGTCACATTATGTATTGAACGTTTAAGGAATGACTAACTACAGATATTTCTGTACTGCCAAAAAAAAAAAAAAAAAAAAACAGCCATTTCCACTTACATCTTCTTCTTCACTATCGTCCTTCTTGTCTTTTTTGTCACCAAGAAGGTCAAGCTCAGGGACGAGCTGGGTGAGGCTGATACTCGTTTCCTCTGGGGGTAGGTCCACCTGAGGCATGTCTAACCTCTGAGACAAGGCCGAGCGGTCAGCCACCTGCTGCTGCTCCAAGGGAGTCATCTGAAAGAGCAAAAGGAGGAAGCACCCAAATCAGAGCCAAGTTAGGACTCATGTAGTCAGCCAAACTATGTTGTTTTTCTCCTATTTGACTGCTGGGCGTTTAGGTTACAGCTTCGGAAAATTTAATATATTACATTTTTCCATTAGATGACTAATGTCACCTGAATATGCTGAAATCTTCAAGACTGCTGAATTGTCACCAAACTAAACTACCACTGGATGCCTCCCAGTTGAACTTTTCATTTTAAAACCAGTGAATTTTCTACGTTTTGTGCAATGGGAAATCCAGCAGCTTCAATTCAGTGTTTTCATAGAAAATAAATCAATGATCATCATTTAAATGACTTAAACTTACAGGAAGGGTAGTCTCCTTTTCAAGGGTCTTGCGTTTTACACCGCGGGGAGTGGAGGGAGGGGGCATGACAGTTTCATCCAAGGTCGTCCTGCTGCCCTCCATTGCAGAGGCTGCCAGCATGCTGGGCTCCTCCATGATAGTCTGGTCTGAGGAACAGATAAGGGAGACTGTTATGGAATGTAAAAAAAATAAACATTTCCACTCAAAGAACCAAAAAAGTACTTTCGGTACAAGGAACCTTTCGAGCCATGGTTGTTTGCACTTGCTTCCATCATAACGTACCAATGACATCTCTGTGCTGACCCATGATCTCCTCTCTAGGCACCTCTGGGTTCTCCAGCTCTTTAAGGAACTCATCCAGACTGTCTGCTTCTCCACCCTTTCTCCTCTTCCTCATCTCGTCTGGCACCAGAGGCGTCAGGCAGCGAGTGAACATCTGAAATCAAAAACCGTTAAACTTGAAGGGAAGTGGAGAGAAAAGAACTTCATGCAAAGTTAGTATTACAATAAATGCAGGAAGGACTTTTGCCAAATGAAAGAATTCAAATTATGCCAAATTATGCAGAATGGTTTGAAAGAACAGAGAAAAGACACAGACAAAACCCAATCACATTCTCCTCATCATGTTCCCTCAACGTTCTCATTTTAAATCTCATAACCTGAACAGAATGTCAATGATAAATACATTATGAATCTCCTTTCTCCCCATCCATTATACAGTGTCAGAGTTTGACCTACTTGGAGAATCAAACCTCTATTGTGGCTTGCTCATTACCGTTCTCCAAGATGTAATATTGCTTGGGAGTGATTTCAGACAGCTGACAGTTTTCGTACGTTTATAAATGTGAATATATTCATGCGTTTACCCACAAATACATGAATATTTATTGGTTACCTTGAGGAGACGAGCATTCCAGAGGGGCTGAGCAGGCAGAGAGAAGAGCTTCTCCACTCCTCCAGTCTCCTTCCACATCATAAGCTTCTTAGTGGGAGGGGCGAGGTCCAGGGTGGTGACAATATCCGAGTAGTCAGACAGCTGGGCCCTGATGGTCTTGCTGTCCAGCTCTTTCACGCTGTCCACAATCAGCTTCCTTTTACGCTTTGCCTTGGTCTCTTTCACTGAAGACAAGAAAAAAAAACACATTACATGGTGGTTGCATTATTAAAAAGCTACTGTTTACTTCGGTTGTCCAACGCATCATATACAGAAGGCATGTTGGCATTTTACGCATGCGTTCGACCACAATACAAATTTGACCATCGCTTCACTTGCACTACACAAATGGAAACACAGCCTGGAGGGTATTTATGCGCATAAAACCAATTTTTTTTCTGTGTTTTTTTTTGTGTATTGAACCTTAATGTTTTGAAAACTCAGGCAATCCTCAGCTCAGTCCTGTGAGAACAGAGTGCACCAGAACTGCTGCACAGCTAATAAAACATAGTCTATGAAAACAGAGTACAAGACAAAGGGCCCTCTAGGTCAACTGTATATCAGTGCAGTGTTCTTATACATCCTGGTAGAGCCATTAATTTTTAATATTCCTAGAAACTGGCCAGTACAACCAGAGATATTTTGTTTTTTTGTTCGGCAGAAACGCATGGCAAAAAACACAGTGAAACGTATGTAGGCACTATTTCCTATGAGTTCCCATTTGAATATATTTTAAAATAACAAACAATAGAGAGTAATGTCTTACCAGTGATGTCAATGGGCTCCAGGGCAAAGGCCTCCTCCTCATTGTGAACCAGAGTGGTCTGTTCTGTCTGGTCAGCCATGGCAGGAAGTGGCTCTGCTGGGCCGGAGTCGGGGCTGTCTGGACCCGCTAGACGACACAAAATTGTATTTCATCTTTTAAGAAGTAACTAATGATACATAACAGAACATACAGTTTTTTAAGGTTTTGTCTGCGATATTAACTTTGCTTTACTTACGTGACTGGAGGTTGTCAAAGTCATCCTCATCATCTCCATGATCTGGAGGCATCATAACACTTTCTGTGATGGCTGGAGGATCATCAAAGATACCACCTCCGTCTTCAGAGCTCAGCAACTTGTCAACTGAGAAATACGACATTAGTCTTTATTACTTTCCTGATAAATACCACACCAGACAACTTTAACTGTAGTCCAACATAAATACATACAAGATATGTGTAAATAAAAACATGCTGCTCACCCAGCATTCCCCCGTCAGTGGTGCCCATAGAGCCATCTCCAAAGTCGTCATACTCCATGTGGTTTGACTTATCGGGCAGATTAGCTGGACCAGGCTCAGCCTCAAGCAAAAGGTTAGAGGCTGTGGCACCATGCATGATATCTTCCTCAAATGTACTAGCGTCACGCATCATCTCTCGGTCGTCCATACCAAAGTCGGCTGCAGAATATAACAGGTTGTGAATATGTTAGGTTGTGACATGAACAGGGTCTTTTTTTGTAAATATATATTTAATTTATTCAGAGAAAAAAAGTGAGGCTGTATCTAAAACATGGCGAATCTATAATGTGACACACACTGGTTCAAATTGCTTAATCTTCTCAAGCATATGTGGTGGGTGGTATGAGTGTAAAGCTGTGTCATACCGAAATCATTGTCTTGCAAGAGGCTGAGGTTGCCAACGTCTTCCCTCAAGGTGATCTCTTCTACTCGGCTCTGGTTCAGGGTGAACTGCTGGGCCACGTCAATGTCACTGTTTGGAAAAAAGAAAAAGCACAAGATGAATATTCGCGATAAAAATACAGACGTCATAATCATTCATTCATTCATTTTCTATAAGCGCTTGTTCTCTGGAGGGTCGCGAGGGGCTGGAGCCTATCACAGCTGTCACTGGCGAGAGGTGGGGTACACCCTGGACAGGTCTTAATCAGGTTGTGGTCAAAACACAGTGCGACTGTATGTGAACACCTGTTGATTAGTAACAACTAATTTACCAACGCAATTGAAACAGTGGTGGAGCTGCCAGTGCATCATATTTCTGTAGAAACCTGATGTGCAATATGTCGACATAAGGGGCCCGTGCTTAAATGACACAAACAGAAACACATTCGTACTAGTGAAGAAGCACAGGCCTCTTCCTCTGGACAGCTGATGTTTCAACTGGATAAAGTGATCAATGGAAAAGAAAGGAAAACAGTTAATGTAGCTAACTTACTCCAGATCTGGAAGGGGCTGGTCAAAGTCATGGAACTCCTCAGGTAAGGTGATGGCGTTGTATGCTGCCTCTCTGTTCTCCTCGGGAAGATCCACCACACCTTAACATAGACACGAGTAGTAATGTTATTACAACATACACAGTACTCCACGGTCAGTACCACCATAACTGTTTAATTGCATTACTACCGTTTCTTTTTAGGAGTACTTACCCGGTCTAAAAGCCATTTTGATTTTGATGAAGGCTTCATTACAGTCAGCAAGCAGGTACTTGGCCTTCCTGTGGTAGATTCTCACCACCCCTAGGAGCAAGTGGCCTGATGTTCGCAATGCCATCTTCACCTAAAATGACAAGGGGAGAAAAACGATTACATGTTAGTAAAAACAACACAAAAACAGTGTGCTTTTAAAAAGTCAGAGAAAAGATGGCGATTGTATTCAGTTAATTGCTGATTTACTGGCAGCGACAAAATGTCTACTCAGAATGAATTTCCATTCACTTCTTCAACAGTTCAGGCCTACTTAAGGCTTCAAATGTACTCATAGCCAGCAGCAGGAACACATGTATTTAGCAACTACACATCTGTCTTGTTACCTTGGGCGAGATGATGCTCTCCACACTGCTCTCCAGGTTGCATTCAAACACATGGGCCTTGGTCAACTTTTTGTCCCAGTGGGCCGCCAGCCAGATCTTGGCTAGCGGCCCACGTTTGCTGAGGACAAAGTGGGCGTAGAACATTGCCCTGGTTCCCCTGGTTCACACACTCACACTGTGGTAAGTTTCCCCTGAAAAATACAGTCAAAGAGATATTGCATAAGAACTAGCCATTCAAAATAATCAGGACAAAGAGGGAGAAATACAAACATGACAACACATTATTATCTGTCAAGGAAAATGTAACTTAACAGCTGCACACGATCAATAAGACTTAAATTCAACCTTGATGATCAAACATTGATCAGGATAACCAGCCCATTACAATATTAGCAGTGTTTTTTTTTTAAAGACCTGTATTCTTGTAACATTAATAAATATGAAGAACCCAATCAGGCCACACAATCCATTTAGGAAGCAACAGATTTTAAATCGTGGACCAAGTTCCCCAAAATGGGACTTGAATTTCATACTTATTTTATTTATTTTAGCTCTTATCATATGAATTACATGACAAGTGTGTCTCTAAGTAACTTTTAGACCGCAACTCTGATTGCTAGTCGAACATCGGAGGATTTATTAGCAGGCGTAGCTGGGTCGCTAACGATGACGGTAAAATAAACAAACCTTCCCCGAAGCACCTATTTGCCATGTGCTGTGCAAATTAAAAGCGTTTCTCATTGTTGGTGGCATATCAAGGCAGAACATAATATCTAGAAAATGATATTTAACGTTTTCAAAACAAGTGCTTTCATACAAGTTCCGCCTATTTCCCAGTTTGGGAGGCAAACACTAGAAATGCACATGTCTTCCTGAGGAAATCTATACTTTTCCCGCAGCGAGCTTTAAGGAATACTGAATTCTTAACTTGTATAAAACACAAACAATTAGCTAGAAATAAATATGTGTAGTTATATATTTATTCACTTCAAATAACGTAACGCGTTAAAAGCGCCAAAGGGTAATCCACGCCAGTAAATAGTCGGCGCCATCAAGGGGGTTGAACTGAATTAGCCGCTAGCTAACTACAAAAGAAGCAACGAATTTCTACGCTGTGTCTGTAAAACGCTGTTAATAGCGAATTAACTTAACGTGAAGTAAAAAAAATATATATATATAGATTACCTAGGACGTGAGATAAAAAATAATCCACGCACAATAAGAAAGTAACCCACACGGGAAGAAGGCGCCCATCAAAGCCTGCTCATACTTTTCCCTCTACGAGCACATTAGCTGGTGGCTAACGGCTCCCCGTACACTGAAGGCCGCGGCGGACAAACTCAAACATGCATGCTCGCCGTGTCCCGTTAAACGCACAAAACTGCGCCCGAATATTTCCGCTGCAAGCGCACTTACCGGCGGTACCCCTTCTAGAGTGAAATCCCAATGATTAGGTTATTTCTCCAAGCGAATTTCCCCCTGTTGTACTCATTAAAACAGCCAAGATGGCGCCAGTCGCCTTCCTCCCGCTCACCGCTGTCCTTTTAAAATCGGCAGGATGTTTACAGTCAAAAATGGCGGAGGAGGAGCCTGGCGAGGGAGCTGAGACGGTAGGCGGAAGATAGGGGGCGCTGTGGCACAGAGTTCACCTATACACCACCGGCTGTATGAGTGTGCTTGTAAACGACAATGAAAGCAATGTATTATTATTACTGGTGGTAGTAGTAGTAGTTTTTTATTTATTTTTTTTTTAAATTTTTTTTTTTTGGGGGGGGGGGGGGGGATCACCAACTGCACAATATGGTGCTATATTGTGTACGATTGTTTTGAAAATGTGCCTGCAACACTCTGCTCTTGTCCAATCTGGTCCATAAAATTTTAGGAAACAACAGATTCCAGGTCATAACACTATGTTTTTTTTTTATGACCCATGACTTTTTTGATTGTGATCATATGGTTACTGTACATCAACAGAGTACTCTAAGGCAAACATTTGGCCTTTTGCTATGGCGGCGTGATATTTCAAAGCAGAAAAAGCACAAGAGCAATTATTAATAATAGCAGTAGCATTTAATTTAGGTGTCCAACTTTTGCGGCCCCTTATACATGCGCTCTTACTGGAGCACTTACATGCAACGGAGTCATCCTAAGTGATCCTAGGTAAACGTGGCTTTACTGCTATGATGAAACAACATGCTGTGAGAAAGGCCTAGGATAAATCAAATGACATTTGCCGAATGAACCTGCCATTAGAGGCAATTTTAGAGCAAATAAAAGTAAAGGCATATTCACATAAAAGAAGAATCAGACAAAAATTACAGTAATCTGCCAAACTATATCAACCCTCTGACGTAAATCCTCAGTACGCAGCGAGCTGGACATTCATGCAGACTATAAAACCAATTTTCCAAAAGTATAATGGCTACAGAGACGACGTACAGACTGGCTCATCTACAATCAAATTGCAAAATGCAGTAAAGCGGATTTGTCTCATAGGCTACAGCATCTGTTGCAGTCGAACCGCTGCCAGTTGAGCATGTCTATAATTCAGCAGCAGCAATGCCCCATGTCACTGTAGAGGATACTGAGGTAAGTTAAATCTACGTACCAGTGACTGTTTAGGAACTGATTTTCATTTTAGGTCTCCAAATGGATAACAAGGTCTGATAATGTATGATAATGGCATGATAATAACACTGGCGGTAAGCATGTAATAATTTTAATAGCAGTAATATATTCCATCATTCATCACATTTCATCATGGCTGGCACATGCTTATTAGGAGTCTAATAAATTATTGATCTAGGTCAAATCACTACACAGCATTCATTTACTGAAAGCTAGCAGATGTTGGACAGACAAACATGAATTTCAAACTGGATGGAGATTTTCAATGTGTTGCATCACTGATTTATGTGAATATTAAATCAAGCTATTTTTGCATAGACATCCAACGCCTCGTGCAGCGCGCAACGCCAATGACACATTTTAGCACAGTGCTGCACAGCCATGACTGCACGGTGACACAGTTTTGGGCTCCCATCTGTTAAGCAAGATAATTTTATCCCGATCGCTGATTGCTTTCTGCAGCTATGATGTGACAGATACGTCTAAACAGCCTGAGAGAAAACCAGCCGCTTCTGTATCGATGCTTTCCTGCGTCTGATGAGCTGCTTTGTTTGATGTATGACGGCTGCGTCACAAAGCCTGAACATCTGATTATCTCTACATACCGAAACAGGAGTGTATTATTATCTGCGCAGCTGTGTGAAGTAAAACATCTCGAGCCTTGGATCTAGTGGAACGCTCTTAAATGCACATGAACATATGTGGACATATTTGTTTTATATGGGTTTTTATAGGCCTTTATATAGGTTTATATATCTAGGTAAATAATAAACACTTAACTTCCTCTAATCTTGTTAGGGGAAAAATGTTTCAGACGATTAGTGCCATAATGTGCATAATCATAGTGTATTGAATTATATTGCATCAGGGAGTCCATTGGGTTCTCCTGCAAATAACTGCTTAGTGCTGTATAATTCAGTTGTACTGTATTGGATCTGACCATATAGGTTTCCCTTTAAAATAATGTCTGTAATTATTTTTCAATACAGAGATTGATACTTTTTGTTTAGCAATAATTACAAGAACCATAAAACTTCTAACAGAGAAGAAGAAATAGGAGACAAAAAAGGAGAAAGAGGAAAATAAGGAGAAAAATAAGAAAATGAAGAAGGGAAAAGAAACAGAAGAAGAAGAAAGGGGAAATGCTTCAAACTCCATTCCTTTTCCAATAAGGGAACGTTTGATGGCAAAATACTTTATCACGTGGTGTTTTTAGTTTCAGATGTTCAAATTAAAGTCAACTCAAACAGATAGGCGTCACCATGACGACGCAATTTCCCACATACAGCAAGACAGCAACTTTGGATATGAATCCACACACGAAACCTTCTGAGATCAAATGCAGCAGAAAACGCTGCGTCATCTCCCTCACAAGCTCGAGTCTATCCTCAAACATTTCGCTGAACGTGGTGCAGTCTTATCTGGAGTGAAGATGATAGAAAGGGACGGGCATTTCTGAAAATGTGGCCCCGAGGTACGGCGCTTAATCCGACAGCGGGGAAAGAGTCCTGGCTGCATGCTAACTGGGATCTATCTCCACTGCAGATCTCATCAGTGGGATTAAGAGAACTGATTTGCATAGCTTTAAGTCATACATGAAGACTTTTTGGCATCTGATCGGCCTCACAGGTGCAGTGAAACTCCAGCAGCAACGTGTGTGAGGTTTTACTTATTGCTTTAAAGAAAATCCCATTATTCCCACTGACTACACATCTGCATCGTGCACGCGCTTCCCTGATTTGGACACTACCACACAGTGGATGTTGTCTTGGTGTGACTAGTCCAAATGGTTTTCCTTTTGGCATGACACAAGATAATCCATCCTGACTGGGCGCCGGCCCAGCTTTTACATGCTGCAGATCTTTTTGCCTCCCGAGTTCTGCCCAGTTTAGTGTCTGTGTTCTAGGGGGAGCAATCCCTCCTGTAGCTGCTTCTCCAGCCGAGTTGGCAGCTCTCATGCACCATGGGATCATCCTGGATAGATGCTGTTATTTATGCGGCGTGTCTAAACCAATCATCCTGACACAGATTTATGTAAACACCACAGTTTCTTGGCACAGGACGAAGTTCGCACACGCGCAAGGAGGACGCTAAAGGTATTATTCGGTTTGGCTCTGCCTCAGTGGGCGCCGTGCATAAGCCCAACACACAAAATGTGCCTGGGAAAACTGTAAACGGCTTGCAGGCAGGTCAGAGAGGAAGAAGGATGGCAGGGTGAGACGGGGAGGCACTTTGTAATCTTCAATAAAACAAAATTCAAACTAGACTAAAAGCACACACAGACACAGTCAGTTTATATCAAACATTTTATTTGAATTTTTTCCCCCGTTTTTATAAAACTCATTTACAAAACTGTGATTTTATTTTTTCCTCTATCTTTCCATTTTAATCTCTATAAAATTAGGTCTGCAGTTACAGAAGAGAGTGAGGGAAGCAGGCAGAGATTCGCCGGAGACAACAATCCTGTCTGGTGACTACTTTTTAAGTTTGTGTGCGAGAATCAGATGTATTACTAGAGATGTGACCACCAGGAAGAGGAGGGTGGGCTTTTGGGACGTGGCAAAGTACAGGACTACAAGGCTTTGTCTGTGTCGGGATGGGTCTAACAATACTTTGAAAAAAACGTTGCTATAACAGAAAAGGCAGGAATGTAAGTGTCAGATGGAAGTCTTGGTAGCGTGTCATTATGTATTGCTGGATGTCGATGAAGAAAACAAACCTACTATGAAATGAAAATAAGGACCTGTTTATAGGACAAGGCAGATGAGAAAAAAAAAAAGTATTTCTTCTGAAGGCACATAACCCCCTGGTAAAATAAGCAAAGAGAAAATAAAAAGATGTTGTCTTAAATATTGCACCAAGTTGGTTTCTGAAATGGGACTCTGTTTACGATCACATCCAGCTGTCTTGATAGCGGCGTGTTTAGTTATGCTCGGATTGTTTATTTGCCGTCAAGCCGATGGCACATCCTCAGAAGTGGAAAAACACCATGCGGCATCTTTCTCTGCAGCTCTCTAACACAAACGCTGTCCTTCCTTTTCCCCCCCTCTTTCTCGCACTCTTACAGACAGAAAACATTTGAGTGAACCAAATAAGAACGGGAATACATGGCATTCCTCATATCAGACGGGGGGGGAATATATATGTATGAAACCATGATGTATTGGCACATTAAAGACTGGCTTCCCTTCTTCGACAAAAAAGAAACTGAAGCTCCCAAAACGTGTGTCACTGCAGGGGTGGTTAGATTTCTAAAGACATGCCGTTAGTTTAACTTGACGATTCAGTGATTTAAAAACACACCGTTCACCGTTTTTGGATAACATGATATGACATATCAAGACAAAAAAATAAAAATAATTGTTAACAGAACCAAACAATTAGAAATGAAGTAAGTCGACCTATTGATCCAGCAGCATAAACGCCCAGTTTCATGTTCCACTGACATTCAGATTTAGAAGACAAATATACAGTAAGTGGTAAAGATCCCGTTTAGTTGTCCCATTTTGCTTCTTGAATGTGGTCCGCATGCAGTGGCACATTGCCGATCTGATGTTGCGAAGGCTGTGATCATCAGATATACTGCAAACTGAACGAGTTCTGATTATATGTATTTAGGTTCAAGAATTACCACAAATGAGCAGACCTCCACCAAGTTGAACATTTCTTCACAGAGCCTTTTAGAATTTGCCAAAAGTTTGCTGTGAATTCTTATCCGGTCATATTTGTTCATAAAAAGCGGTAAAAGTACAGTGGTCTGGCCAATGGGAGCTAAGACGAAAACAGTGCTAGTCTGTGTCAAGTCCTAGACTGAGGTGTTGCCAAATTTGTCAGTGGACAACATGAAATAGGGTCTATGGCATACAGAAGATGACAGAGTATAAATATTCCAGCCCAGTAAAGATCCATTCCTTAAACAGTGGTTTGTATTTCACACAGACCATCGGTTGGCTCAGCCTCCCTTAACCAAGGCAACTCGTAGGATCCTCTGCTGTTCTTCAGGCCAGCACGTATTCAAGTACCGATTCTAGCTTGTCATTTAAAACCTTCACAAATGAAAAACAGACGAGAAGAGGATTTGGGGGAAATATCTTTGCATTTCTATTCAGTTTCCTGGGATACCTATTCCCCTCACAGCAGATCTAGCTGTTAGACTTGTTAAATATTTAACAGGAAAAAAAAAAAAAACTTGGCACATAATGACAAGTCTGTTCGTACGACAGAATAAAAACATAGTTTTATTACACTTTGTTGAGGAAACTGTGTGAACCCTGACCTGACAAATTCACTACAACGTCCGTACTTTTATCAGTTAAAAAGAAAATCACACACACACACAAAAAAAAAAAAAGCAGCAAGATCTAGGTGCTCATTGTGCACCATGTCTTCTTCTCAGATTTCCCAGATCCCAACGCCATTAGATAAACTGTGAGGCACTGAACGTCAGATCAACTCAGTTATGCGATCGGAGGGGGGGGTTGTCAATCCTCTCTTCACCCAACCTTACCATTGGTTTTAATTAAGACAATACAGAGAGTGTAGTGCTGGCCATTCATTCACTGAATAAAAAAATAGCGGAACACAATCCAAAATAGTGTTATCCTCTTCATAATTATCAATAATATTCTGTCAGCAGAAACTTTCAGGAATCTGTGCATAGCGTACAGACAGTCTCTTTCGGTGGGTTGGGGTGTTGGGGGTGGTTTGCCACAAGTGGGACACTGAAGCAGCAAAGCTCTGATTTCCAGCTCCATCTCTTCAGTTCAAAATGGAGCAGTTTAAAGTACTCCAGTGTCTTCAGTGGTAGTTACAGTGTACGTAGTGGGACCTGTGTTCCCAGATTTCCCCCAATACACATAAGACAGAAGGTAAAAAGGAGATATGAAGGAAATACCAAGGACAATAAAAGGATACAGACAAATGCCATCTCCATCTGTTCCCTGTACCCACTCCAGTTTGCTTCTACGCAGATGCATCCATGCAATCATGGAAAGGCTTCTCTATATGTCCGCCCCCCTCGCCCTTTCTTGCGTCATGTCCAGAGAGCGCGGGGGGCTCAGAAGGGTTATAGCCTCTCGATGTCCCTGTACTTCTTCCGCAGTATGGAGACCTGGTCTTTGAAGAGGACCGGGTCCAGCCTCATCTGAGAGTGGACCAAGGGCATGGTGCCAAACCAGTTGGCAAACTTGTTCATGCAGGTCTGCCGCTGGGCAAAATGGTCCGGGTCGGCCCAGCGAGACGCCCGAGAGCTCTGGGGATGGGAGGTGGTGGAAGAGGAGGGGGAGAGAAAGAGAGAGAAGGTGAGATAGAGGCAGGGAAAGATAAAAAAAGATCAACAAAATGAATAATGCATCACCAATTACTGTGACCTTTCAGAGCCTATTGTAATTATTCATGAGTTGTTTATACTGAGACCACTTTGCATGAAAACTAATTTCAATTCAAATAAACATATGACTGGTGTTCTTTTTTTTTTTTTTTCCTGACAGCAAACGCTATTAATAATTAAATGATGCCTCTACAGAGGGCAATCCAAAAAAATATATCTGAACAATTTTTAACAGATGTTGCACCTTTAGATACATTATAAAATAACCAACATGATAAATAACCTCCCTCACCTGTCCCATCATAGTTTCCTTGTATTGTTTCTTCTGTGTGACCTTGATAGGCGGCAGCTTCGACACAGACGACACCAGAAAATTCATGAGAATGTCCTCGCAGTTTGACATCTGGTCAACCATGGCCTTCAGACTGGCGGGAAGGTAGGTGGTGTACAAGTAGTGGTAGTATCTGAACGAGAAGTGTGAGAGAGTGAGAGGAGTGATGGTGATTTAAAATGGAAAACGCTTGTTAGTCGTGAACTAAGCGGAAAAAGTGCAGAGAGTCAGTACTTGTGGTAGATGGCAGCCCCAGTCAGCACCATGGAGTAGTCATTGGTCCATTTAGAGGTGTAGCCCCACCGCTCCTTGTTGCTGTCCCAGAAGTGGCTGCGAGCCGGGTAACCAACAATACGGTCCGGGAAACTTTGCCACACTGTGAAAGCAAAGTCCACCTGCACCAAAAAAAATCACAGAGACAGACAAAAAACAAGAGACATGAGGCCAAGGCACCAGGAGAAGTGTAAACAGTGGTTACATGATAGTGAACAAAAGATTATTAGCAGGAATTTCAGCAACATGCTCTCTTAATTAAATCTACTGGATATGTTGTCTGACCTCTGTGGTGGAGAGCACGGTGTCCTCGTCCAGACTGAGCACAGCATCGGTGGGGATGGTGTTGTAGGGTAGAAAGCGACTGCTTATCACCTGGTGTGATTTGCAAAACAAGCGAAAGTCAGACTGAGTAAACAGTTTTACCACGCAGATTAATGTCAGCTATCAATGTATGCACAGGCCCCAGGTGAGGTGCATCTGAGCAGTGCTTTCAGTTTCTTTGTGTTGGTTTAAGCTACAAAGTTGTTTCATCAGACCACAGAAGGAAATCTACAAGACGTAGGGTGAGTTTCTCTCTGTGATGAGCTCTACTGCCTCAGCTCTTTGGCATATATCCATGCAAATAACTGTTTATATAAAGTGCTCATGAGGTAGCTTCCAGTTTTAAAAATATGGGATCTAAATGCCAGTTTCAGTCTAAACATGGGTTCTGTCTCTGATAGCAAACACATTGTTAGCCACGTCAGGGTTCAACCTTTGAGGCTGTGGCTGTAACTTAGTCTATTCAAACGCTTCTGTAGTTTACCTTTAGACTCGTGGTTTTATGTTTCAGCTTTGATTAACAGACTAGCTGTCACCCACATTTGTAACCTGCATGATATGCAAGTTTTTTCCATCCTCTTGTTTGCCTGCCCTTAATATGGTTGGGAATTTACTCGTATCATCGTCATTACACAAATATTTATTTATATGTCGTGTGTTTGAATTAGGATATTATTAAAGGGCAGGATTTTAATCAGTCAATAACTTCTAAAGTTATTGACTGATACGCCTCCAATAAACCAGCAAAATTTTATGGTTGCCATCTGTTAAACGTTTCTTTGTTTTTTTTTACCTCCAAGTGAAGGCTTCTTGCGCAAGATGCAGAACGGCTGCATTAATGTTTGCGACAAAAAGGAAGTATATGGCTAAGTTGTTTACCTTGCTTTCCCCTTCTATAACTAGAACGGGGACTGAGGTGACAGGCCAGCGGTGCTTGGCAGGAAGAGGTTTGTCACAGTTCCACAGAACTATCACCTGCACAAAAGGGAAAAAGGTTAAAGCTTCATCATGAATACAGTGTTTGTCTGCTTTGGGAATATATCAATAATGTTACAACAAGACCTTATTTTACTTCAGAGGAGTTTGTTTGTACTGCTTATACAGTAGACAGCAACTTCCTCGTGAAATTGCATGTTTATTTTAGGAACTGTCACACTGCCTACATGACGGCGGCACACTGTAAATGCGAAAACAATAAGTACTAACATCTCAGCTCTACAGCTCTATATGCAGGCAAATTGCAACCCCTGCTGCAAAACAAATCCCACCACTGCCATCACTGGTATCTCAAACAGCTCTGCATGTGTGAATTTATACATTGCTTTTATTATTACACAGTTCCTCAGGCGATGGCTTCTTATATTTCCTACACTGCACATTAGTATAGTATGAAAGGTATGAAAGTGGATGTGCAGGGACGTTTACAAATTATTCGGACAGCCTTAATCTCTCCAACATGAATAAAAATGCTGAAGATCAAAAGCAGCTTTAAACCAACTGCAGCACTTTAGGGAGGTGGTAAACCTGAACGATGATACGGACATAGCAACAAACAAATAAACAAATACACTTAGTGCTTAGGTTATTTTGCTTAATGTTTACATTTTTAAAATCCAAAATCCCCTTTTAGAAACTATTTGTTTTAGATTTGGTAAATTAGCTCCGCGGAATAGATCACGTCACATTAGCAATAAGTTATAACCACTGTTAAACAGGTCAATGTGGTCACAACCTGAGAAACGATTGGCTGTTGTCTGATGCCTCTAGGTGTAATTTCCAATGTATTCCGTCCCAATAATTGACTTGTCTCTGGCCGCACAGTTAACACACAGTTAACAGCTGTTAACCACTACAACGACTTTGTTTAAGCTACTTGCTTGTCAAACAGGATGTGACAGGGTGTGACACCATTGTTGCTCCAAGATCACAAATAAAACCTAAAACATCTTGGTACCAAAAACTTTTCCCTTGCCTACAGATTCTCCATATTCATCGCTATATATATATATATATATATATATATATATATATATAAATATATATATATTTCTAGGGATAAATAAGATCACAAGTGAGTGAGATGAGCCATTTTACTGTCGCATGTTGGGGTTTTTTATTACCTGAGCACAGTACTGGGATTTGGCCACGGCCACAAGCAGCTTCATGACAGGCTGAGACTGGGAGACCAGTGGGGTGACCACATGAATGATTGCTGTAAACTTGGGGTTTGGTTTCACACCTGGGAAAAAAGACGATGCAATATAAGTGACACGAAATGAAAGAAGCAACCCAAAGCCGTCAGTTGAGCATGAATTAATTAACTGAGAACAATCTTCAGAACTGCATTGATTTAATACTGAATAATTGAATCCTAACCATACCGTTACACGTTCTAGTGATTGAGAGGTTTCACAGTCACATCTGCTTCATTTCTAAATTAAGCTCAGTGAGTGTTCACAGCATAGCTGAACGGGTCTAATTAGGCTTGTGAAGGTAAAGGTGACACTTAACCAAACCCCAGTGTCAACAACAAGCCACATACCTAGCCAATTAACCAAGCACAAATACAACATGGCAGGCCTAATTGGTGTGCTTCTGTGTGACAAATCTGAAATTAATAAACAACATTCGCTTAACCTGTCAGTGATTTACATGCTAGTGTAACAGCTGCCACACAGCAGCTGCTCCTGTGTCGTGTCATAAATGATAATCAACGTGACAAAGCTTAGGGTGTGCCATTCATGTTCACGATTAACTGACTGACCCAGTTTAGCGTAGTAGAAGGGGAAGTCTCTCAGGTGCGTGGAGTATTGAGGCAAGGTGAAGAGACCTCCGGGAAGACTGTTCCACATGAGGTTACTCCTTGAGGTGTGCAGCAGCACCCGGTCCTGGATGATCTACAAAAACAGGGGAGTGGATTTGTCAACTGATCAATAAAATGTTCATTACAGTCTATGTTCCTGTATAACTCATAGGAAGAAAATAATCACAATAAAAACAGTTTTATACAACATATTACTTGTACACACAGACACACACAGTGGATTGGCAGGAAGGTCAGTTAAAAGGAAAATTATTTTTATGTCAGCATCATCACTTAAGCTGCACTTAAAACTAAACATGTATGCCAGTCTGGATGTGCTGTCATGGTGCTCCTGGACTCCTCAACTAAAATAATAATTCACTTCAAATAAACACAGATCCTGCAGACTACAAATGAGTGTTTGATCAGTCATAACTTCCTATTATTATATTCTCTTCAACTGTTGTCTTCCAGGCGGCTTATTACAATACTGTCCACTCACTTGCCAGTTTATTAGGTACATTAGAGAAAATGAATTCATTCTAATATAACAGTCCTGCACCAAATCCTCCTTTCGTACACCGTTTCAACATAAATTAAACATTATAGCACTCATGATGATTTTATTGAGGAAAAACAAACACAGAAAAATATCTCTTATGTCATTATAAAAAGGGAATTATCATACTAATGTAATGAGTGAGGAAACGTATTCATCTAATTTACATTTTCCTCCTCGACTGTGGCAGGTGTAATGGTTTTTCTTCTCAAGAGCAGCGTGCTCATCATGCTAGTCTACGTACAAACGAAATCAGAAACAGCTCTTCAGGCTTTATGAGCTGGAAACAAGACACATAAACACCGGTAATGATAACGAGAAACAGCCGCATTTGGATAGAACAGGTCTGTGTGAAGACAAAAAAAAAAAACATCGACCATCCATAGTAATAATTAAAGCCTAATAAATTAAATTAAAATCTGTCCTTGCTCAGGTGGCATTCATCAAACTGAGATAGCGACATATGTATATATATCATGATGTTCCATAATCTTTTAGCCAAATTTACAGGTTTATTTATTTAGTGAGGTTTGCAAGCCCACAACATCAAATGTTCCCACTCCGGAAAAACCCCAAGAAGACTCTTACACAGCCAGAGGATAACTTAATAAAATATTAAGCATTCTCGGCAGCTAAGGAGCAACTACAAACTTTTATAAACTGATTCTTCAGGTTCACCTTTACCTTGTTTATAGTAAAATACCAACAAACAACTGATAATGGCGGCTCTAACGTTTAAAGCCACCGCTGACCTTGTGTTGTACTATGGCATATCCTGGAACAGGGTTAAGATACTGAACGTGTAAACAGATCGAAGATCAGCTTCTTGGGGCCGTAACCTTACCCTGCTGACAGAGAAATTCCAGCTCTGCCTTCTAGTGCCATGACTTCCTGTCTCTTGGGATGGGGTGTCTGTAAAACTATCTGAGTGTAAGCTGCGGCCAGCAGTGAGGCTTACATGTCACACAGAATGGTGATTTTTACAAGCTGATCTCCACCTGTTATTCAGGTACCTCAACAAGCAAGTTAAAATACCAATACTGATACAGAGAGAAACCTGCACAAACGCGTAACCGTATCCTGCCTAACTTAGAGGCAGCCCTACACATCCTCTCTGCTCCTCTGTCTTGCACCCTTATCCCTTTTCATTCCTCTCTGCTCTCATCGTTTCCCGTTTGTAATTCAAGCCCAAGAGCGGTATGACAGGCTGCTACTCACCAGGAAGAATATAGATAAATGGAGTCTGACAGGAACCAACTACCGATATGATTGATAGCCAAGCCACAGCAAGATGATGCCTCGAAACATGACAGCAGTGTTTAACAATATATATCATCCCTCTTGGTTTTCCATCTAATCTGGAGGATTTTCATTGCAGGCGTTATGTCTGAATCTCCACAGTCTGCCCTCGGTACAAAGTCAGTTATTCTTACAACCTAATAGATTTATTTGTGTATTTTCTTGGAAACACATCTGTATTTGTGTGTTAAGAAATTAAAACAAACAAACAAAACAATGCAATTTAATAAGAATATCAAGTGGTAGTATTATGAACATGAACATGTGTGTACCTCCAGCGTAGTCAGCACTATCTTCTCCACAGAGTTGAAGTAAGCCTCCCATAGGAACTGCGTCTGCTGTCTCAGGGACAGTATCTTATCCTGATGTATGGAGCGCACTGTTGAGGGGATCTAAGACAAAATGTAAAGCATATTTTAAGCCAAACAGAGCAATAAAAAATAAATATCTGCTCAAAATACAAAGCTGTATATTATATATTAGAAAACGGGGGCACAGAATCACAAACTAAGTAAGCAGAAAATATCTTTAAATACGCCATGTAGCAAGTCAGTGTCAAGACACACATATCCAACCAAAGAAAAACATGAGACCTGCTGCAAATCAAAATAATAGAAGAATTTGCAATGCGACATTGGAGTGTGGATGAGCTTTCGTTTTATTCTTTGAGCAGTGTTGGCTAAACTGTTCTGTAACCCAGTGTTAGAGGTGTACAGTGTTTACACTACTGCTTCAACCGTAGTAGAAGCTGTACCCACCTGTAATAGCAGCCTTTCATCCCCAATCACAGCGGCAGTGTTCCAGTCGATGATCTCTGAGAAGGGAAGCTCCCAGCCGTTACTGAGAATCACTGGCACACAAGCTGCCTGCAAGAGGGGAAGAATAACACAACGTTGGTTAATGACATGAAATGTTTTAACAATGGACCTTGTGATGCTCACGGTACAGTAAATAATACACACACACACAGAATGTGTGTTAAAACAGTTATGGGGAAAGTGTGGATGAGAGTAGGATTTGTTTGCCAGTGCCATATCTCAAATGACGTTTGTCTGTAAAATATTTATATTCAAATGGAACAGGCATCATCCTTGGGGTATAATTTCTGCACGCAAAGAGAAGTGGAGAAAATACGAAATAACTTCCCAATCAGATCATCCAATTTGCACAATAGGATTTTCCGACACATTTCGATTGACTACAGAACCACTGCAGTGACTTGATTACTAACTCTCAAAATGATGAGGCAGTGTGGCTTCATAAAAACGATCAATATGCTCAGCGGAAAGGCAGACGCACTCTAAAATATACTTGAACATTAAACCCCTGTGTCTATGGGATTAATGAGGTTGCACTGAAGTGTGTATTCGGGAGTCTTTGTGAATCCACTCAGTCATTTGTGTGTGTCTGTGTGTGCAAACGCGCGCTCGTTTAAGTGTGTGTTGGTAAGAGCTGGACAGCACATGCAGTCTCTTGCCTGCAGAGAGCGGCTGTATAATCTGTTAAGCGGGGTACCATTCACTGATTGGTCGCTGCACACACATACACGTACGTCCAGGCACAAACACTCCTGCATGAGAGTGCTGCAGCGGCGCTCGCCTAATCTCTTTGGTGTCATTAGCAAAGGTAGCAATCTGCTGAAAGGCTGCCATCCTTTACCTATCTGCTCTCGCACAGCAATCAACTAGAGAGACTCCTGGAGCTCGAGATCATCCCGGCTCATCGTATTACACATAGAACCTTTATAAAGTCAACGTTACAAACTCTCTATACTGTGCAAATGAGTAAAGCAGAATCATATTATTACTTTAACCGTCTGGCACTTGACACCTGCATTGCAAAACCTGACGACTCCAGCTTTGTCTGCCACATCAATCACAATCTACCCCTCCTCACCAACACAGCTCCCAGCGCAGCAACGTGAACATCTCCATTCTGGACTGCCGCACTGCTTCCCGTCTGGCCATCTTCTCACTTTCATCACTGCAGCAATATATGACACCACAACCTGCTCGCATTCAGCTGTCCCAAATCCTCCGATATCTGTCTGCTCTACGGGTTATGGGCTATGGGTTGATAGACACACTAATGCCTCCAGGCCATGGTCCAACCCTGTACTCTTGCCAACCTCCGCATGCTAACTCAACTACAGCTACACTGCTTTCTCTGGTCATCAGTCCAGTGTCTCGCCTCACCTCACTCCTCGCTCCCTTGTGGGGCAATTATTTTCCCGTTCCGTCGACCAGTGTAAACACAGAAATCATCATTCCTATTCTGTTTTTCCCAGAAATCTCTCTCTTCCCTTGTTAGAGCATTTCGCTGTGTTTTTTTTACCAGGACTATTGCTTATTGCTAGTCTTTGACACAAACATAACTCACACAGAGGAAACACCATAACTTTGCTTTAGATTTTTTTGATGACATACATGATTGACTACTTCTGTTTTTTTTGCCGCACTCCAAATATAATATGTTGCAGGAAGGGAAAAAGCATATTTTCATGTGTGGGCATATTCTCATATTGGTGGCCAGGGCGTGTCAATTAAAAAATGTTAACTATCAATGCAGAAGTACATATATACATTTATTACATTATTTCTACTCTGAGGGAGTAGGAACATTGTAATTAAATTATGTGATGAAGCTACACAATTTCTATACAAATAAAATAGAGTAGGCAGATTGTATGAATGAGTCACAATCTCCTCTCAGGCTCTACTCACAAGCAGAGTTGGGTTACAACATGAATAAGGCTGTACCACTGTATATGTAGACAATAACCTGCATTACCAAGCAGATGTTTGTCACCATAAAAACAGTGAATGAAGCTACGACTCAATTAATATGATCAGTCTTCGAAGCAGAGGGAAGAGAGGGAGATTTGAGTAGGCGGGTAAAGAGAGTCAAAATGATCGTAGAGAGAGGACTGAATTGAAAAGGAGAGAACAAGAGAAATAAGACGGCAGGGAGAGCAGTGAGGACACTGAGTCAGAGGTAGCTGAAGAAACACTGGCTTACCAAAATGACTTGAAGAGAGAGAGAGAGGGAGAGAGAAAGAGCTACTGGGACTAACTCTGTGCAACACTTTTTCCATTCACAAGCACTGACTAATGGCTTTTTGCTTGGTTGCACAGCTTCACACCAACACAAAGACACTGTGAACCTACTGAACTTTTGTTTACATTCATTTGTCAAAAAGCACCATATTGATCTAACACTTAAGAATTTCTGGGGATCGGCCTTTGATTGGGATTCGATGGGGCGTGACACTGACCTGCAAAGCCTCCAGGAAGCGAAAGGAACCCAGCCGTCGTCCTCGAGGTACCAGACAGAAAGTGGAGTTGTACAGCATCTCTCGGTAGTCATACCTGCAAAGTGACAGACAAGGTGAGAAAAAGACCAACAACACATCATGCACTCACATGTACAAAGTACCAAGAAAATAAT
Source organism: Chelon labrosus (assembly GCF_963514085.1). Classification (NCBI taxonomy): domain Eukaryota; kingdom Metazoa; phylum Chordata; class Actinopteri; order Mugiliformes; family Mugilidae; genus Chelon; species Chelon labrosus. The sequence continues at coordinate 18,318,712 of NC_140345.1, forward strand.
ATTAACAGTCACACTGGTGTTCCATGTGAGATTTTCTGATTCAAATCGATCATTTGAAAGCCTGGTGACAAGACACATGACTGGTCTCACAAGACAGCACAACTAGATTAGTCCACATGTGATGGAGATCCAACACATGACAACAATGAGGAACTGGACAAGAGCAAAGCCGTGTGCAAGAGGTGTCAACTAGAGGACAGATACTGCAGAAATGACAACGTTAGTTTTGATAAAACAATAGCTAAGCAACATTGTTTGTAAACTGAAATATCTCCCAAATAAACCAATCGAATTGGGACATAGTGAATCGGAATCAAAACGATTCCAGAAATCGAAAATAAAAGCCAGTCCTGCTATTTATCAGTACATTGGTTTGTAGGATCAAAAAGTATTGCAACACGGCATTTGGATTTCATTTTGGAGCGTGTTTCAATCAAAAAAATACCTCCACACGCAATGGATAGTGTTACAACCAATCACATCTATTTTGTTGTACAGAAATTCAACTTCACAGCTCTCACATAACATGTATGGTTAATCAAAAGATTTAATTGGCCCAGCAGATCTTTGCCAGAGCAACTCCAGACCAAATTTCCAACCCCAAAGGAAAAAAAAAGTGAACTTTGAAGTTGGCTTCCAGGAAAAATATTTGACTTCAGGAAGAGAAAGTCAAAGTTTCCCAAAATATTCTGATTGCAGCAAGAGAACAGTAAAGCGGCCTCTTTTTAAACTGGAATACCTGGAAATCCCCAGTACTTTCAGCTGAAAAATCCCAATCTTTGATCTTGACTGCACTCTCTTCCCCTTCCTCCACCCATCTCCTCACCCTCTCACCTGGACATCTAAACATCTCTTCCTCCGCCCAATCTAAACCTCAGTCAGCACTTGCTTGGATTAAGGAGCTGCTTGGAATTCCTTCGGTATATGTGCACAGAGGAGAGGGTGTGAAAAAGAGTGCGTTTTTGTGGCGCCTAGCTGTGCTTTCGATTGAGTTTTGTAAAGTGGCAGTGGAAAAGTGTATATTTTTCCACGTGGATTAGTTGTGAACAAGCATACATGCAAATGTGAGCTAAACTTAAAGTTGTGGCATGAGAATGCAAATATGGACATACGGACGAATGATAATGTGTGTAGGCATACTGTGTGTGCCAGGCAGGGCTATTTCCTTAGCCTTAGCTTCTCCTTTATGGTGTATGCGTATGCGTACAGATTTATTATGCCTGAGGCTGCACTCCCTTGTGCTTCGCTAAGTGTACTGCTAAGTATCAATATAAAGGTAAAATCCTCTGCAGACCTGCTGAATCGACTGATCCACTTCAACTGCACAGGTCACTGCACAGCCTAGATGCATGTCAGCCTTGTATCATGCACATTTGGTAAAAGCGATGTACAAAAACATGGGTGCAGTTCTCCATATTATGATATGAAGTATGACTCTTCCTCTGAAACACATTCTAAGAAAAGTAAAATGTATCGCAAAATGATAAAAAAATGTCTACATTATACCTTTTTGCTTATATATGGGGCAACAGAGAGAAGGTGAATTTTAACCACCAGTTTTTCAGAAATACTGCAGACACACAGGAGAAACTTTTTATAATGTATTTCGTGTCTGGAAGATCAGCCTGAATTTTCCCCGCCCACAATAATCTACCGAGGGAGTTTTTCCAACAACAAAATGTTTGCCATCGGAGAAGCTAGATGTTGAGATCTTGTAAAAGATACTGACACGGAAATAACTTGGAAAATAACAAGGAAAACTGGACTTGTATAGATTCCTGAAAACGTTTTGCCACTCAACCACTCAACTGTAGATTCATTAGGTCTAACAGACTGTTGGAAAGTTATGGTTTTAACAGGAACATCTGTGGGTGTATCCCACCTGAAACCCACATGCCTAGGGTCTAGATATTTAACTGTACTTTTAGTAACAGCAACATAGTCATCTGAGTTGGTTTTGTTTACTTAAAAACAGCTGCCGTAGGAGGAATGTAAATTAATATAAAGGATGATCTGGCATTTATTGAGAAGCATAAGTCAAATAATTTGTTAGTATGATACCTTGTAGGACTATCCAATTCCGTACAAAGGTATCTGTTAGCATCAGGGGGATCATTTACAGGTGAACACAATACTTGGTTGCTAAAACACCTCAATAAACAACAGTGATTTCAGTGACAAATGAGGGCATTGCAAAATATCAGCCTCTGTGATGATAAACTATCTATCCGGATAATCCCGCTTTAGACTTCCATTTACAACAAACAGATACCGTCGTGACTTTGGATAAGATTAACAGCCACAAAAAGCAAGTTAAGCTTGATGCTGTTGATAAATTATCCTCTAAGTAATACACTATAATACACATGGACATCCATTATTAAAGCAGGACATATTAGTGGCCCATAGCAAGTAATACTACAGACTAGGTTGCATCACAGATGCTCTTCTGATCTGTGCATCTGATTCATTGGTCTGACTCTATCACTTACAACACTGGCCATCATTAAGCATGGCAAACAAATAATCCAGTCAGAGGCACATAATAACTGACCATTTTTCAAGCCTATAAAAACAAAATATAGGAACAAATCTGTGCCTGGCTGGGTGTAAATCTCCCATGCATCATATTTCCTGTCAGTGTAAACTCAGCGAAGACCAGATGTTCCTCTCCCTGCATACCTCCATTCTCCCCTTCTCTTCCAGATGGCTGCTTGCGGGGAAGAGTAGTTTCACAGTATGCAAGCCCGTGTCAGTGGAGACATTAAGGATGATCAACATTATCAACAAACTCTTGCCGTGGGGGGAATTTTCTGTGTTATCATTCTCTGACCTTCGAGCACAACGCATGCCAACGGACTGATGTCATTGCAGAAAAACAGGTTAAAAGTACTTAATTAGACCTTGAATCTCACGGCAATGCTAGCAATTAATGCTCCGTGGTATGACATATATCCTGACATGTCAGTGCTTCAACATGCAGATGGCTGCTAGTGAAAGATTAGACATCCTAAGGTTCAAATAATACAATAATTGCAACAAACTAAACAGCTGTAGAGTTTCTGACAGAATGCATGTGGTGAACACGGCCACAGTCACTCAGCATTTAACCTCGACCACACTGTTGACATTTCTCGACCAAACAGTGGCTCTTGCTCAGAAACTACCATCTTTTAGAAAAAGGCAGTTCTAAATTAATACATGACCAGTTTGTGTGTCTGTGAGCGACAGGGTGAAGAAGACAGCAGCGTGGGGTCATGAAAAAAGAAACCCGAAAGTCTCCTGTGCGTTTTACAAGGGCAAGCAACAATAAGGTTTTAGTTTCAGAGTGATGAGAAGGGAATTTTAACATGTCGTGTTGAATGGAAATAGTGAGTCAAGGCCGTGGGTATTATGTGGGAGGAAAGAGAAGTAAAGCCAAAAATATACACATGTATATACAATACATGCAAGTCTAAAGACGAGGTTGATATGGCCAAGGCACATTACATTCTACAAATAAGAGGTAAGAGTTGCTACATAGCTTCCGCTGATACCAAGAAACTAAACAGTGACAAAGTTCCCAATTAGGTGCCACACCCTTCATCTACAACGGAGGAAGTGAGTCAAGTGTACAATGCTGCGTCATTATTTCAACACCACTACAGATCAATAATGAAATAGTTCATTCCTGGCACGCGTCTCAGTTTTCTAGGTCTCTCGTTCAAACAACAGAAAACTGCACTTGGCAGTAAAGTGACAAACCTTCAGTTCTAATGATGTGAAAGCTGCTACTGTTGCGTCATCTTTATATAAACCTATTTGTCCGCGCGTATAATTAAATGCTATTCATTAATACTACCGGAAGGGAACACAGTGTGATTCTGAGAAAGAGAAAAGAATAACATGAAGTGAGCTGGGTCAAGAAAAAATATCAACCAGTCTCCTAGCAACAAGAACGGATGGTGTGAAAAAGAAATGCATGGCTCACTTTGTCAAGTGCCGGAGGAGACTGAGAAGAACAGCCAAAGTGTTTGTCTCCCATAATCTGCACAGGAGCCCACACACACTCACAACATAACAAGTCACGGAAAGGACTGCGATCAAAGGGAGGTAGTGCTTCAGAAGCTCCATGACGAGTCAAAATGTTCGTGGGGGTTTCCCCCTCCTGCCCTGGGACAACGTGTCCACCGGGGACTATGAATCCATCTTAAATATTGTCCTCTCTTCACTTTGAGGATATAATGCATCTCCATGGTGTAGTATTTTCACAGAACAGACTGGGTAAAGTGTAATTTATTTATTTTTTATCTTTTTATTTTTAATCGTAAAAATAGAGTAATTCTGTTGCAGACAATACTTGAACCAAGAAGTAGATACTCAAAGATGTCTTACAGTTAATTTAAAAATGACATTACAATATAATCTAACCTGATTTTCATTTAACAATCGTGATATCCAGGAAAAGGTCAGAAGTTGGACTTTATCTAATGGAAAAACAGCCATTTAAATGCCCCCATTTTGTCAATCATCATTAAAAATACATCGCCTGTAGCGTAGCAATGGCCTAAATTATTGCATGTGCTGAGACTGTGGTGGAGTTATGGCCTTGTGAGCCAATCAACTACTGATCAGAAGAGAAATTGTTAAAAGTGTGAGTTCCACCTGTAATGTTTTGGCAATGCACCCGCTCATTATACCATGGTAGTAAAAGCTGTAGTGTGTTAACTTATAAAAGAAACTTTCTTGGACCACTCATCCATGGCTTTTTTAGTTTTAAAGGATTCGTTTGGAATTAGGATTTAAATATCTTCAAGACACATGCCTGTGTTGGGTTTATCCAGAGACCATTTTAATAAAGTTTATATAAACATGATGGCTGTGTCGTGAATGGAAAGAAGACAGAAAAGGACAAACCGGAGAATCCCGAACAAACCAAAATTCCCCAACGTGAACTTCAAAGGGCAAAGTTGAAGGCAGCTCTAATACCATTCTCTCACCCCGCTTCAATCTCATGCTAACTTCATATCTAATTTTCTGCTTCCTCTTTTCTGTCACAGTTGAGTCAGGTTGATAGGCAGTTGGCTGTTGCCAGGACTATGAGTTCAAGCCAGAGGAATTTCAGCCTGAAAGGCACTGAGTGAAAGTGAGTGTCACTGGATGAGAAAGGGAAAGAAGGGGAAAAAACAGCAGCTGACAACTGCACATTGTATCCGAGCCACACACAGCCAGAGCCGGCCATGGCAAGAATGTCACACACGACGCAAACACACACACATAAAGCCTCATTTTGATCTCAATGCACATCAGAGCGACTTCAATAGTTCAAGACACTGCCAGGCCCAGCTGCTTTGTTTCCTGTCAAGGCTGCACACCAGGAAGCAGACATGTACAACACACAGTGACATGCCCAAGGAGGGAAAACTAACACTTATTGTGTGCACAAAAACACAGAAACATTGAATAAAACACACTCTACATTATAAAATACCCATAAACTGTGTGGGTTTTCTCATAATTTAGGATGGAAAAAGCATCCCTCATACTGATGTTACACGAGGTTAATTTGCAGTCAAGACAGATGTTAGAAAGAAGAGCGGTGTCTGTTGTAGGGAGAGTGTGTCAGACCTCTGTAGAAAGTGATCCCTGAGGAATGTGGAAACATTATACATTGGCTGCGGTTTTATTGAGCTTGGAGGGAACTGGTACGCCAATCCAATCCAAGATTCCACCCACAGAAAGTCTCGGTTTTCTGTGTATGTGCGTCTGGCTTCAAATTACACTGATTCCTATTCCAGAACTGCAATAAAGCCCATAACTAAGAACGTCAAGAGATGTGGGGATGGCACACAATTTAGTGGCCAGAGTAACTGTAAATAATGTGACACAAACTTGCCTAAAGTTATGGGGCTTAAAATACTCCAGCGGCCTCAGGATGGGACATTACAGATTAATGGATAAGAATATTATGACTGAGAATCACTGCACTATATTGTACTTAATGGCATAATTAATCTCGTCTGCTTTACCTGCAGCCATGATAGATGAGAAACTTTTCTGGAGCACTCGTGCTGGCTAATGTTGCCTTGAACAGGGATGGAGATATTGTACCTAAAAAGAAAAGGATAACGGCAGAGCTTCTGGGAAATCATGAAGCTAATTGAAATAAGTCAGGAATCTTGGTGTAATTACACATTCATAGTGTCACCCAAAGTTGTTGGTGGTATGTCACCTGAAGGATGATGGCTCCCAGTTAACAGAGCTGCGATTCGTCCAAAAATGCATTTCCTCCACGTCTTGGTGGACGGACAAACACAGAAAGTTGTCCTTTGTTGTGCCTCCTACACTTCATCTTCTCAGATGTCTTCTCTACTGTCTGTGTTGTTTTCAGTTAAACGTAACTATTGTTTAGCATTTATCAGCACCAACTTGAGGCGCCAACTAGCAAATTAGCATAAAAATGACTAAAACGATGTCTATCCCACCAGTGCACAAGTATAAATGCTTACACCGGAGTAGCCTCCTATAATGTAGGCTCTGCATAGATTCATTAAGGGCATATAAACCAAGCTTGAATCATGCATTTAAGAAAATATTTCCTGTGGATATCCAGTGCTCACAGCAAGATAGTTAAGAATTGATTGTCTGAAGAAATGTGAGGCAAAGGTAGGAATCAGAGGCTTTTACGCACGGACAAAGCTCTTAACTTCTGCATTTTCAGTGCACATGTTAGCCAGATGAAAGTTTTAGGTTGTTACACTTTAATAGAAAATGGGACGCTTTTACAACGGTACAAGAATTAACATTGCTGCCTAATGGGGTTTAATGAGCACTATACACTCCACCCAGAGTCAATGGAGCAAAGAATGCAAATACCAATTTGGCCGTTTCGAAAAACAAAGACTTCGCTCAGTCCCTCAAGGCACCTTGGGCTCACTCATCTTCCTCCGGTTAATGAGTTCAAAGACAGCTTTATAAAACATTTACAGACACACCGAGGGGGCGCTCTCTAGTATCCACCACATTACATGGGTTAATTCACCCAATTACTATGCTTTAAGTCGTCTATTACTCTCCTGATTCTTGTGCCCCTTCTCAGTCTCAATCAATCTTAAACGCCCTCTAAACAGCAGAAAAGCAGAAAGCTCATCAAAATAGCGGCATAGATTCTCTAGAGTTAGCAGGAGTGACCTTAGCAGACACACACACAAAGCAGGTGAAGCAGATTTATCCAAATATCCATTCAGAAACTGCTTGAATCCTTTGGGAGTTTTTCCACATCTCTAATCAGCCATGTGTTAGCTTGATGAGTCTGATGAGTAGGATAGTTTGAGTGCTCTCTGGACACCATAACCAGAACGAGGGACTCTTGGAGATAATGAAATGCCTGTTGTTAATGGAACAGCCATTAGTGCAGGAATGTCAGGGACGACTTGTAAAGTAAGGGAACATAAAGATGTCAGATCAGACGGTTAGGGTCTAATTACCTGACTGCAGCGGCCATGAGTGACTGCCCTCTCTGGCATCAGCTAAAAATGATGAGTGTAATATAAATTTATGTCGACTGTAACCTGCATTTCGAAACACGCCATTAGCCCTGAGTAATACAACCTATTCTTTAAAGCTTCTATAGCCTGCCCTAAGGAATACGGGTAATGGTCTGGACCAATATTTATTCTACTATATTCTTCTTTTTATGCATTCTCGAGCCAAGTAGGTCGCTATTAAATCAACTGGTAAATGGCTAAGCAAATGCGTGAAGGAATATGCATATCACACAACCAGCAAGAGTGTCCCGTTAAGAACAAAGACAGAATGTGCAGCCTTTGAGCTTGAAGGAATGGCGTCCAACAGCCTGCTGACTTGTCACAGGCTTGTGCTAGACACAGAGCCTAGCAGGCAGTGATGTTGCAGTGTTCTGCAGGAAAGATAAGTCCAGGTCAGGAATGTCTCTGTTCCCGGGCCAAGCCGGGTGGATGGATTGAAGAAGAGATAGAAGGACGTGAGAAGGAAGATAGCACCGGAGAGAGGGATTGAATGACACCGAGGTGGAGGGAGAGGCAGAAGGAAATAGGAAAGTAGAGAGTGATGAATGGACGGGAACTGAGAAGGGAAAGGGAGGGTGGGAGGCAGAGGGAGAGTGATGAAAGGTGGGCCGGGGCGTAAGGAACAAGGAGAATAGCAGACATAAAGAATATGGAAACAGAGAAGAGCTCAGGAAACAGGTGAAATTTTAATCATAAAAAGAGTAAAAGAGAAGTTATGTATGTGAACACGTCGGTGTGTCTGTAGCACCAGGATGAAAGGCCCCGTCGATCCACAGACTGCCACCTCACTTTAACAAAAAAAAGCCACCATGACAACAGCCACGACAGGAAGAAGGGGGCTTTGTAATGCATGTCTTAGTCTAGATTGGGGATGTTATCAACCGAGTCTGCTATCAATGCAGCATCAAATGGACTTGTGGGCTGTGTCTGATCTGATCCAATATCCATCGTGCTGGGAGCGGATTTAGATAAAGCCTGGCTGCTGACGTTTGGATATGCCTGGACTGAGGAGTCTGTTTGAAGCATTTTGTGTTTGTGTGTGTGGGTTTAATTTTGGATAATAAACCGAGGAGTAATGCAACAGCCAAAATGCAGGGCCATGTACCCAAGTGTGTCCATATGTGAATGTGTGTGGGCATCAGTTCCTTTTTAGGCTGAACCAGGGGACAGAATTATGCAAGGGCTTTCAGGTTAAGAGCAGGACAGAAATGCAGGCATGGGGGGGATGGGAAAAGTAAGAGTTGATGTTATGCTACATGTGCTGGCTGCAGCTTAGACCTTTGCTTTTTTTGAACAGTAAGTGTGAGTCTAATCATGAACATGTCCATGTGACAGTTATGTGACGACGCTCAGTTGTATTCAGATGAAGGGCATCTGGGTTTCTCTGTCATATTAGGACACAGACTTGTGTTTCGTAGCTTAGCCTAGCCTGAATGAATAGAATAGAAAAAGCAGGTCAGGCAAAACTGGCTCGGTTGCTTGCACTATTTCCCGTCAGAAAAAAAATCTGCACACACACAAAACATTCAGGAAGCATCATGTTTGCCAGTGCCGAGTGTCACTTTCACAAAAATTACAAATGTTGATTATTCCACGCGATACTTTATAAACACAAATATCTAAAAACTTAATCAACGGAAAGGAAAATATTTGGAAATGTTGAGGTGTGGTTTCTCCAACCTGCCAATGACAGCCAGCCTCAAATGCTCTGGGAGAAGAAAGACTATGAGTGCAAAAGCCAGTGTGAAGTAATGAGAAGAGCGGCTTCATTCAGCTGCCGAGAGAGTAAATTAGTGTCTCGCCAAGTCGAGCCGCCAAAAAACGAAGTGTAAACACAGTCTTCAAGCTCTCAAGAGGGAAAAGATGATTACCTCACAATTACGAGACCACAGAGGAGAGAGAAGCCCCATTGCCTCAGTGACAGAAAGAGAGATTACAGGGTGGCGGCAGTACTAATGATGATGGGGAAACTGAAAAATGCTGCAGTTTATCCCAGAGGATACACGAAAATTGGAGCAACTAGCCAAAGTTTGTGGCACTTGGCTCTTCAAAATGAAACATGAAGAGGCATTTTTGATCGCGAGTTGAAATCTTCTTTTTTTTCTATTTCAGTAAAGCTACAATCAATCGCCAAGGGGATGGGAATTGATTAGATGTCGTCAATATCAATTCCATGGTGCATTATGCATATTGAGCCAATATTTTTATCAATTCCCAAACAGCTGTTTTATTATCTCCCATGGCACTTGATTTGAACATGTGACATATAAAACACGGAAAACAAAGTGTGAATGAAAAAAATCGGTACAAACACAGACATACAGGCCTAATGAAAATATTAAATTATGATAATTAACCTCGTGAACAAAGGTGGTGGAAAAACCACCTTAGCTGCTGGTATAGCAGGACATTCTTGGGGCTTAATACCATGCTGGGCAGACAGGTGTTTCAGCATGTTGCTTGTATTTGCACCCTTGCACAGCAGGGCTGGGAGGGTGTATGCCTCTGATGAATGACAAAAACATTCTAACTTACTGGATGTGGGAGAGGCGGTATCTTTAGGGATCAGACTAAAAATCCCTAAAGATACATTTTACCTTTACTATAAAACACTCTTTTGCATGGGAGCGTGAGCAACGTTCAGAAGAACTGATAACAATAAATATTGGAACCGATCTAAGTCGGAACAGATTTTAAAATCCCGCCCCCAGTAGAGCCCAAAGTCAGTGATCTTATATAGATACTGTTCATTTCTTTATTTATACTACAAAGTATGGCGTAGTACTAGTACTACACCAATACTTGGGCCACTGGCTCAACAATCATTCTAATAAAGCGCCAAGTGTTCAATCACAACACTTAACAATTAAATTCACACCAACTCCGACCTATGTCCGGCATCCATCTCCTCAGAACCAGAGCCAGTAGCTGAGTGGAGAGCATCAGAACAACCCGTCTTTTCCCAGGCTGATGGCAGGATGACTGATGGTTTTTTATGTTCGTTTTTATAGCTCTGCAGGAAGAAATAAATCAGCAATGTTTTATGTATGGATTCACTGTTTTTATTGCTTTGAAACAGCGAAATCAGAAAATCCATTGTGCCACTGGGAGCCTGACGCGTCGAGACACTTGACTGAGGAAAAAATAGACTTTAAACGTAGAGAAAAAAGCTAATTCAAGAGTCAGCGTAAACGGATACATCTGAAAAAACAGATGTCTGCTTGTTCCGTGATATGAGTGAGTGACTGACATCTTTCTTTCGATGTGGATTTCCTTTTAAACTGAACTGAGGTTGCAACTCATCTAACAAATTCTCATTCACTAATGTGATGTCTGAGTGTAAGGGCACCATTATCCTAAAGGCACAGATGCTCATAGATCCACTAACAGCCTACTCACTGCACAAGCTGAAGTGTTTTCATATATATATATATATATATATATATATAACAGAAAGGGTTAGGGTTGATTTTACACACAATAGATAGGTGATACTGTCAGGTTTTAAAAACATCTGAGGTCAAAGGGAGGGCAGAGAGAGAACAAGATGAGGTGAAAAGGTTTGTAACTTTTGCTAGTTACTCAGAGCAATGTCATATGCTGTCAGTCATCGCATTTTATGGACTGGGACACAGGTAGCTCAACAAATCTGCAGCATTAGAAGAACAAACTAACCCGATTTTAAAGGGGGAACCTGGACTACACACGAGTACTCTCTGAGGCAGCTGAATTCCTCTACATCCTCGCAGACACGCTGGTCCAGAACAAAGCTTTATCATCTGTTAATGAATTCCACGGGCAGCAGTGCTTGCTGCTGCAGGCAGGTAATTAGTTTGAACAGCGGGAAAGATCAAAGACAACACTTCCTGTCTCGCCCTCTGGTTGTGACCTCACAAGGGGAAGTCAGAGATTTCACAGGGTGTGGGAACGAAAAGAAGTGGTATGAAGCCTATAGCCAACAGGCGCCAAATCGTAATCTGAATAATTTCAGTCTGAATCACAGGAACTTATCCGTCTGACAACAGAAAGTGCTTTACAAAAGAAACGTCTGCTTTGTGTCTGTCAGTAAAACACGTGTTTCTCTCATTCAGCTATTCCGCTGCTTGACATCTTGATAAAATTTGCTGTGTTTAACATAGTCTCAATGGGCACTTTATCTGTTAAGGGCTGCGGAAAAGAGGTTGAATAAGGCCACCATTTCACAGACGGGTTAGGACTATCACATACTCAGGGTTATCATGATGCGTGCTCGAGCTTCCCTTCCTCTCACAGCGCCGGGTGAAGCCCTTATCTGACGAAGCGGAGTCCGCAGAGGACAGCGAGAGATAGCATATCTGTGTGTGCCAGTTTTTAATCTGATGATCCAAGTCACTACCCAGCCAAGACCCGCAACATGGTGGCTTGTAATTTTTCGATGCTGCCAAGTGTGGTTACATTAGCATAGCACAACATGGTCTGACATGGCGACAATGATCCATCGCCAAAGTACCTTTGAGAAAATAAAATGGCCCGACTTGTCAGTCAGTTACCCCTGAAACAGAAACACCGGTTTTATTTATCGTTTTCCTTCCATATCCCATTATAATATATGAAATATTAAAATATATTTTGAGGCACCGAGTCAAGTGTCACACACAATAAGAGACTCCATGCCCGTGTGCTTTGCAGGTCTTCTCAGCATGCTGACTAAAGGATTAAAAGCCCATAGGATTTGACTGGCATTGGTTTTTAGAGTGGTGCTTAATTCTGCATGTAGCGCTCACAACATATTTCATTGTACATGAGGGATAATTGAGAAAGCACCCGTCATGCCCAGCAAGCAACTTATCTGAGTGTTTGAGAGGACTGTTAATGTGCCTCGTGGGTCACGCAAACACTGGCTTACTCGGTGATGAGTCAGTTCCATTAGGTTACATCTTTGTCCCCAAATGCTTCACCAGCAGCACTTCAGATGACTTTGCTAGACAGACCCATTCATTATTAATGTTAAATCTACTCGGGCATTTTTAACTTCTTTATCCTATTCTATGCCAAAAAAATGTAAAAGTTCAGGTATGGTTAAAATCTTCAACAAACCACATTATTTATATGAGCATAATGTAGGAGATGTTGCAGAAAGACGACAAGATCTGAGATGGACCAGAGAAGACTTTTCTGCACTCTACTACATGACCAGATATGTATATTTTGCACTGAACTCACAAATGTCACACCAGTCATCTCCATCACTATAAAAAGATTGTTTCATATCATTAGCATTTCTGCTTCTCTTTTACCAAACCTCAAGCTACCCCTTCTGCTCTTTTTTGCCGTCCGGCAGACTGAACAGATCACACCCTGCGCTTGACATGTGTACATCCCTTTCCTCATTCCTCCTCTCTAAGCATTCCAAGTGGAATACATCACCTACACATGGCTGCCAAGGACAAGGCATACATCATCCTGACAGGACAAGAGTCGAGATAGAGGGAAAGCATGGCAAACAAATGGAGCTGCCCTCGGTCCTTAACAAGTGGCCTCCGAAGAGAGCGAGAGTGCGGCTGAGACCCATTCAGGCAAATAAAGCAGATTTGAATTTGAATCGAGGGGAAGAGAGAGAAGGAAACCACTGCAGCCACTCAGGCACATGCTCAAGTAAACATGATGCCTGATTTTGTCTCTTCACTGGGTCACAAAAAGTCACTGGCCAAGAGTTGAATAAGGGGTCAAGGAGAGTTCACTTCACACGCACCGGTAGGAATTAATAAGAGATGAGTTGTGAATATTGACGATAATACCTGCTGCTTAGCCTCTGCCTCACTTTGCCATAAATCCTGGCAGTGAAAACTGTCACGGCAAAACATTTTTAAGAGGAAAGACTGAACTCTTCTAGGAATCCATTCACTTTTGTCAGTTTCCCCAGATAAAGCACACATAAGTACATGTACGCATACACATACAGGACATAAACACACCGGATTAAGTAATATAAATAAAAATCACTATTCTCTTTGGACTACTCAAATGCATGGCGTTGTGATTAAACAGGATGAGCTCAATAGGTCAGCTTTTATGTACACTGGCCTTCACCTGGAAGTCAGAATCTGTTTTTTGCATGACATGACTCTGTTATGCAGCACAACAATGCCGGCCATGTGATAGCCAGGCTGCTCGGTTATCCACTTTCCTTGCATTTGTTTCCATAGCTATCACTTACCATGAGCTCTTTAAATGTGAGCAGTGTCTAATCCCTAGGGTCTGAGTGATACTGTATCATCCATATAGTTGGTTGCTTCGCCACAACAACAGGCGAGGTTCCATTAGACGTACGAGCTGAATAAAGCCTTTTTGACGCAACAATCACCAGCTACAAGATCCACTATGCAAATTATTTGATTACGCCGAGTCATATCGAAACACGGAGCTTGCCAAAGTATTTCTTCTGCCACGATAAAATAACTTTGCAATAATCCGTGCGTAAGAAGGCCCCGTGTATCACGCAGACACGTTTCCTGTTCCATTGTCAGTCACCATTGCGAAAGATGAATGTCAGCAGACAAAGACATGAAACTTGTTCTCAATCACAGCATTCAAAAGAGTTCATCCTCCATCATTGTTGTCAGTAGCTTAGTGTTTCAGCATCTGCCTCTGTGGGATTCAACCGGTTTGTAGCCTCAGAGACAAGACACAGAGAAACAACAGCCAGCGGAACAAACGCCAGATCATGATGGATTTATACAACTTCTCGCTGAGAAACTGGCAACAGAATTTAAGGGTTATACGTAAATACTGCTGAATTTAGTCCAACTGCCTCATCGGTGTGCTAGGATGTAATACACTATGCTCTTGAGAAAAAGATCATTGGGGAAACACCCGCCACCATAGGCATCTACACTGTAGATTCCTTTGTACAGCGAACTTAGGCTCTATTGTAAAGATGCATGTGACGCAAAATTAACGATACACAGCCTGACCGTGGATAATACATCAGCAACAGTACTTGAGAGACTGACCGTTTCAAAATTATTGTGTGGTCCTGCAAGTGTAATTTCTAGGTCAGTGTAGATGAAGAACAAACATATGATCCGTGCAGAGTGGTTTTGTGGTTTACCAGCATCCTTCACTGCCAGCTGTATCGTTCGGCCGTTTCCAGCGGGGGCCAGCAGTTATGGATGTGGTTTACAGTTACATAATTAACTGTGACGTAGTATCTTTGTGATAAAGTCGGCCAAAACCACTGTATAAGAGGAACACGGACTGCAGACTAAACTGTACTGTCGGCTGGTAAACTGGCAAAACAGACTTTTAGAAAAATCATAGAACATTATCATCATCTTCATCATCATGGCTAATGTGTAGTACAACAAGAGAATTAACAATGGTACAATGGTATCGTCATTATCCCTCCACAAGCCTGAAGTAGAAACAGAAACCAGATGCATATGACCACCAACATTTACAGTCACGGGATACCATGTGACTTTAAACAGACATATCAAATAAACAGAATAGACTAAAATAGAACAAGTTTCCTTGTTTTTTGTTTTCATGATTTGACATGACGTGTTTGATCAGTCCATCTTCGCCTGTGACAGCTCTGCGAGGTCATCCTGGTGTCATTACCCTAAAGGTGATTTATGCCGCTATGTCTAAGTGCTGTAGAGGCCATGTGGATCTGCGTCTCTCCAACTTGAGTTTATATTTATCTGAGCTATGGGGGCTACACACAGAGAAGATACAGACTGTGTTTACTGTGAACATCGTTTCTCATGCTGGTTACAGACAGTGGAATTTATGATTGGCACACTAATCTGGTCTCTCTTTAGTAGTGCTCAACAAAAGCGAGGATGTGACCTTTCAACAGCGTAGTGTAACCAAGCTTTTAGATATGCTTGGCTGGAGGCACTCATAACAGTACAAAAAGGCAACTACACCAAGAGCCTGTTTATACAAGACAAATGGCTGACCTAATGTGTTGAAATAGTAGATAACACCGTGAGAAAAAGGCCTTTATAGTTAATGTGCAGGAACTCAGAGATCGACCATCCTCCCCCCAACGATTATTATTTTCCCCAAGCTCTGTAAAGCCTGCATCAAGTTGGCTAGAAGCCCTCTGCCAGTGGCTTTGGCCAATACTGAGGATTAAAACCCTGCAAGTCTATAAATACACCTAGTAGACCAACGTCAGCATCCAGCTATTGCACTCACCTCTTACTGCTGGATAGCTGGCATGTGTTTTCCTCTTTTCTGCTTCTCCCTCTCTCTCTCTCTCTCTCCCCCCATCTTTTAGCTTCTCAGGCTCACTGTTTGTTCTCTTTGTGTTCCCATTTCTCCCCCAAAACTTCCTCCCAGCTTGTTTCCCACTCTTCTGTGACTCTCCCCTCATCTCTCGCTCTATCCCGCTCATACTCTCCCTCGCTTGGCAGGGCCTCTTAATTGGAAACAAGCTGTGAGAGGGCTTTCAGTTTGAGGTTAAAATTGCATCTGACCTGCCTCCTGCTGCATCTCTTCGTCTCTCCTTTGGCTGTTTTACAAGCTTGTACACAGACACCGAGAGCCGATATATAAAGGACAATGTGGTGAAGAGCCAAGCAGAAAGTTGACCCTGACTGGCTGGAAACAGCATGGACATAAGGCTTACTAAGTTTACTTAGCAAACACAGAAATACTCTATAATATATATACTATTAAGTTAAAACTTGGCATTTCGAGAGACTCGTGAAGCATAGCTTATGGCTCATGCATTCTTTTCAGCCACATAAATAAATTAAAAAAAGCAGCAAATCTTCTGACGTGATTTTTCCTCATTCGCTGTGAGCACTGCCAACAGTTCCCTGTCAAGTAAAGTTGACATGAAAGTCTGACTCATAAGATTATGCCAAAAAGTAATACGGCCCGAGAACCAAGGAATTAAAGATTGGACAGCAATCAACATAAAGAACAAGCAAACAAATCCACTTTATAGCAAATGGTACAACATGGCAGAACAGTGAAGAATGCAATCAAATGTCCAGATGGATATACATTTTTTTTTTTTTAAATGGGTCAGGCATGTTATGCAATGCGGTGCAATACACAAACTCCAACATCTGGAGCACAAAGTTTCAACTATTACATAAAAATGACATGGCCATTGCATGGTAATTATGGTGAGAGGGTGCATTCAGTCTGTCACAACATCCTTGTTGCCAGTGGGAGAGGATAAGAGGGATTTGTTGCACAAAGGGCCACAGCCAGTCACAGAAACTATTACTTCCATCCAGTTAGACCACAGACTGCGCTGTCTGACCCGTAGGGCTGAGTAACAGGACAGTCACAGTCATACATCAACCATCACGAGAGATCTCAGAACTAACCATAGAGGAAATATTTATCATTTCATCCTGATACTGTGTGGAATAATCATGGAGGTTTATACATCTGTTAAAATATTTGACGTATTCACAAACTGGATAATGTCTTAACCAGGCTCCAAATCCATGTGTCTGAAAAGCCGCTGCATAATCCAGATACTTTTAAGAGGAGGGTCAGCACATTTAATATTTTCCCAATTTGCGGTGTCCTCCAAGCAGCTTACTCTAACTACCACGTTGTTTACAGCACAGTACAAGTCAAAAACACTTTTCATTAGGAAAGCTGAATCATGACCCCAAAACAAATATTGATCTCCTTAGCAACTGGCTTCCTTCACTATTGTCCCTCCCACATCCTTGGCGCTGTGGGTCCAACTCTCTTGGAAAGCTATGCACAGCTGGGGATGGTCAGGCTGGAGATCCAGGATAGAGCAGGTTTTTGAGAAAATACTATTACTGATGAATCACTCCTGTGCAGGTGACCAGAACTTCAAAAGCATATAATTAAAAGAAGCAATGCAGCGAGAGGAAAAGATATAATTTGTAAAAGCTATGACAAGGCTACATGTACCCATACAACAGATTGGAAAATTACTGACGCCAATTAAAACTTTCACGACATTTCACAAAAGAAATAAAGAAGATTTTAACCTGCCTCAGCCTTTAAATACAAAAGTTTTGAGACTAAAGATCATCTTGTCACACCAGTAAAACCCATCGACACTTGGACAGCACCCATTTCGAACTACCTTATGGTATTTCCGGCAACAGCAGATGTTTCCAAGACCACATTTTGCTGTGACAACACACATATGTTCTCTGAGGGTGAATCCAACAGCCTATTACTGAATACCCAAACAAAAGAAACTTCAAAAGACGCACCCCAGCAGCCTTTAACTGTTCCATCACTCTACTTTGAAAAGATATTCTTACCAGATCCTGTATAAACAAACTTCTCATAAAAAATGCATGACATCTGGCTGAGAAATGCACTTTTCACTTTGCCTGCTCTACGTACGCAAACCATTTAAAATATGAATGAAGAAAATGTGTTCCATAAAGGAGGGGCTCTAACTTTAAACCATTATTTAATAATAATAATTTAATCTACAGTGACACAGCTTGCTAAATGGACTGCATATCACTTTGAACATATCGGTCCACACTTGTGATGAAGGTATGCGACAACAGAAAGCAAAAGCCGGGACTGAACGAGGGTTCAGACAAGGCTGTTTCTGTTTTCCTCTTCTTGTTCGTCTGCTTCCAATTACAAACACGTACTCTCGTTTTGATTGATATGTGTGCGTCAAGACAAGCCAGTAACAATTCAAGTCAGCTGTTAAGAATAATTACAGGTGTTTCTGTAGGTTAACAAATTAACTGAACTGGTGCGTAAAGCTAGCAAACAAGGGAGACATGCCAGGGTCGGGCATGGTTCACAGATTCAGTGAACACATTCACACACAGGCTAAAAAAGCAGCAGTTCGTGTCCAGCAGCTGTTTTGCACCCGGATGCTTTGGTTTTTGTCGAGCGGACATATGGAGCATGAAGATACAGGTTTTTGTCAGATTGAACAGCATAGAACTGGCAGATGCTTTAATGCAAGGAGCAGAGGAGCATCCAACTGAACACATCCATAAGTTCATTGTTATGTACAGTATGCTTCTCACTATACTATATATCAATTTCAGTGACATACAGTTGAGAAAATGTTGTGACTCTGCGGGCACAAAGATAATGTAAAGCTGGGATGAGTGAATTCATTTTATCTTATATTACAGGTACTGACTGAGAGGCACTGAACATACTGTATCCATGCAATGAAGCTAAGCTGGCAAGGGCTACAGATACTCAAAGCCCATTTCTCCCTCTGTGCTGCTTAATGACAGGAGGATTAATTTTTCCTTTGGGTTACAGCTCCGGTGCCACCCATCTCTCTGTGTGAAATCACTCCCTGGCAGTGCTTGGCAGCAGGCAGTGAGCTGGCAAAGAGTGACAGTGAGATGGTTCATGTGTTCAGAGATATATGGAGAATGTAATATGCTGAGAGGGTGCATGCTGTCAAGACATTAAACATGTGAAGCTTATGAGGCTGAATGGTAAACAAACATATAAGACATAAGACTTATAGGACGGGAAGAAAACACCTTTCTGGTCATTTTCACGTTTACAACATGCCGACCCCTTAGCATGCTGTTAAATGGTCGGTCACCCAAACGACAACATGGTAAAGAGTCGACACGGAGGTCAATCACAGCGCGCTCCCCAAACAACAGACGGGTCACACAGGACATGGGTTGAGGCCAGGGCATTCCTGCCTGATGCAGCTGGGTTTGTCTGGGCAATGACTGAGTAAACCAGGGCCAGAATGGCTTCCCCTTGCTGGCACCACCGCTTTGTCCCAACTAATCCACTCCAAAGAGCCACAGACAAACACCCAGCGCCATACAGTCACCAATAACAACACAACACAGTCTGGGGGGACACGAATGAATCCCACTGGCCAAAGCTGGCAGACAGACGCGGACAGACAGTTTGCTCATTAGATTTGAGCACAGAAAACAATATGGCTTAGCTGTAACACTGGGTGGTAGTCACAGAGCAGCAGAGCTGTGCATTACTTCACTGGAGATAGGGACTGGTATTTTCTCTATAATCGTTATCTCATAAAACCGTTACCTGAGTATTATGATGTGCGCATTTCTACTCGGAGCCTGAAAATTGGTGCCAGAGAGTGGCAAGGCTTGTAATACATTGAGAGTCAGAAAGGTGGAGATGTCAAGAGCAAGAGAAGAAAGAGAAGCAGATTTATCCACTGCTGAACAGCTAGCTGAATATACAGATAGAGAAATCAATTGAATTACATTAATGCAGTGGTTCTTTTGCGGATTACATTAAAGCAAATCCAATTATCTGTGCCTCGTGATGTGTAACTTGGTAAATAAAGTCATATGATACGAGGAATATTTAAAAGTGACACATCACCCTTGCCCACTGAAGGGTTGTGGTTGAGTAAATTAGAAATGGAGAGCAATCACATCGAGGAAGCGTGGGGTCTTAGACTAAAGGCCAGTTTGGGAACAGGGCTGGGTTATTACAACATATGTCTTGTTCAGTTTCAAAACTGTTTTGCTTTAGTTATGAAAGAGATTTTTACCAAACTAATGTCATTGGTTTCAATATTTTACATCTAGTCGACACATCTTGCAAACGGCCTTGCTGTTGTCCAGCTCTTCTCACACTTTGTCATCTCCGGTCGATGACACATTATGTTTATGACATCCCAAGCTAAGTTATAATAATAAGAAATCCTTAATTTACACTAAATAACAACAAGAACTAGGGAAAAAAAGTAATAATTTGTTGATATTAGACACTAGCTACCAGCTTAATATATGTGTTTTTCAGTTACAAAAGTCAGAGTGAGTCAATTACTGATCATGGTTACAGAGACCATCCTGAAAATCAAAGTTCAGTCAGTCAGAAACATGCAAAGCTAACCATTTTAAAGTTGGGAGGTACTCACTTGTCATATTCTGCGTTGTCCTTATCACAGCGTGCATCCTTGTGCTTCTGCCAGTCTTTCCCATGCTTACAAGTGGTGAGCAGGACCACGTCCTCTGAGTTATGAACATGGTACAGAGCATTCCTAGTGTCTGAACCTATTCCAGTTAAGTACCTCTTCCCCTTAAAAACAAGCATGTACTTCCTGTACGGGGGGATCGTGTTGTGTTTCAGGTAGCCCCTTTCCCCTCCTGTCCTAAGGTGGTCTTTGGAGAAGAGAGGGATAGAAACGTCAAAGTTAGGCCTAAAGTTCTCCGTGCTGATGCTGGCCTTGGCCAACATGGCGAGGCCGATGTCGAAGCCAAGATCCTCTGTGTAGTCGGGCCATGTGCCGGAGTATAAGTTAAAGATGATGTGGTTTTTGCCTCCATTCCACAGAGGAAGGCTCTGGATCTTTGCTTTCAAGTTGTGTACATACTGAGGTGAGAGCTGGTCCCGGTCCAGAGTGTCCAAGCTCAGGACAAACAGGCACGCCTGTGCCGGGTCTGGTGTGTAGAACCTGGACCCTTCTATAGAGGACAGGATGTTCTGATAACTCTCTGAAAGCTTCTCGCCTTTCTGTTGGGGGTACACGTAAACTTTAAATCCGTTCCTCTCACACCGTGAGAAGTCAAAACACGACTCCATTCTGCAGCTTTTCGCGCTGTAAAGGCCCGAGTCAGTGTCCTTCTTCTGCCTTGGGGATATGTGCTCAAAGAGGTCATCGCTCCGGTCCTGATCCCAGGACATGAAAGGCAGCAGGTAGCCCGGCGAGCGACGCCACCGCTCCCCGGGACGATAACCGGCGTGGCTGCGGTCATCGCGCCGGCTGGGACCCCGTCTAGATAGCGGGACTTGTATCCCCCCGAAACCAAAGAGCAGAATGAGACACGCACCGGCGGAGAACAGGATTAAGTATCGTTTTTTGGCCTGCATGTGTCCTGCGATCTGGGATAAGATGCCCGGCGATGAATCCAAGAAGTCCCGAAGTTTTGGCTTCACCACCTCCTGCGGGAGCGTTCCGCCATCTTCCCCCGGGCTGCAAGGGCTGTGCGCTCACGTCTCCCTCCTTCTGCTTCGGATGCCTTTCACAAGTCCGGGAACTGATCCAACGCATGTGGGCGACTTATAATGTTCATCCAGCTAGTCTCCTCGCCAATAATTGGTATCGATTAACTAAACAGCAGGTTTTCCTACACGACAGAGTGACCCGGTGCTCTCAAATCTGGGCATCTGACCCTAGTTTCCTTTGTATAACACCACCTTTACGCGGCGACCATTTTACCAATATTACAGTTTAAAATACAATCAAACACTGACTAACAACAACACTGCGTTAAATGATAACAAACTTGAGTAACGTGGAAGCAGCTGTGTGAGCCGGACTTGTTGCCTGGACAGGTAACTATTGTCCCTGCTCCAAATTAGGAGCCGAGGGGGCACTAGCGCTCCAAACATTCAACATACCCAGTTTGAGGCGTTTCTTCCACTCAGTGTGTCGAAAGACCCGTGTGTCATTATAAATGTCTGTTAAACACCCACAGCGAACGTCTCCGGTCGCTTGAGCTAGCTAGCAGGCTAACTAACAAGCTAGTTTTCTGAAAACATTCCCAGTTAGCTTGTTAGCTAAAGCGGTCGCACCAAAGCGGCTTTAACGCTGGTTGGAAGTGGAGGCAGCCGCGCCAGGTCTCCTTCTCTCCATTCGTCCAACAACTTGCCCTTCGCCCTTCCCACGAAAAACCGACAGCGTGACTTCTCCGTGGATTCTCCCAGCCAGTCAGTCAGTCAGTCAGTCGTGTGAAGTGCTCAAGCGGTGGCTCCCTCTTTCTCTCACACTCACACACACACATACATACATACAACAGACACACACACACACTCAAAACAAGAGAGCGCTGTGGAGACTGCAAGCCAAGCGGCACAGAGCAAGCACGGCCGTCCCACCAGGACGACTGCTGATGATGATGTGACGCTCTTCCACGGCGCACGGTGCGTTACCATTGGCTGCCGTCACATCCGAGGCGGGCGGGTCTTCCAGAGCGCACCCATTCACACCCAGAGAGAACCCCCAAGCTGCAGGGGAGGAAGTAAATAGCGTGCAATGACTTTTTTTTTTTTTTTTTTTTTTGCGAACTAAAATTTTTACTCTGCGCGTTGCATTCATCATTGCAAATAAAATGTAAACGAAATATAAGGTTATTCTTAAATGCAGATCAAGAATCAAGCATGCATGACAGCAAACAACCTAAGCGCTGCGATAAAACGTAACATTTGGCAAAAATGACCTCACCTGAAAAGCACATTTTCTAGTTCTTCTTGTAGCATTTGATCCTATCACACCGCCTTTATCAGCTGCTGCCTTGGGCTTGCACAGTTCCCATGGCAACTGCAGATGTTCAAACTTTAATTCATCTCTGCAAAACCTCCAGGACTTGTCATCCCTGGTGACTTAGAAGCTGGCTGCAAGGGGTAATTGCTATTTCCAACAATGGTGTGAATAATATTTGTCATCCAAAATGATAAAAAGGTCAACTCTATTATTAGCATTGTTTTATTTATTTATTTACTGTTTTAGGATTTTGAGTTAATGGCCAAGGCCCACTGCAGATAATAGACACATCTAATTTATGCATATATTGTTTTGTTTTCACATTTACCAGGTAGGATTAATGTAAAGAGTTCTGTGTCTTCTTTAGGACAAAAAAGTATTGGAATAAACGATGTGTGCAAGCAATTTTGTGCAAATCCTCATTCAAATGTTCGTCGTATACTGTTTTGTTTACATCCACATGATTACTTGCGGTAAACCATCCAAGCAGAGTACTGGTGTACTTTTGCCATGCCTCAACATTTTGGGGTTTGAGTTTGGTCTCTGTGCTGTTGATCCTGCAACTGACGGGTTGACCACGTCTGTTGAAAGTCCAAAAAAGCCAGCTGTTCTGGACAGTTCCTTGACAGTTCTGGGTCTTATTCAACATGAAGTTTCCGTTCACAAACCCTTGGATCTCTGAATCACACTGGTGCTGCTCTGCCGATGAACACAGACTCAGATCCCTCGATTGTGTGTT
Source organism: Chelon labrosus (assembly GCF_963514085.1). NCBI lineage: Eukaryota > Metazoa > Chordata > Actinopteri > Mugiliformes > Mugilidae > Chelon > Chelon labrosus. The sequence goes on from NC_140345.1 coordinate 18,342,182, forward strand.
AAATAACAGGAGAAATTCATAATAACAAATATAACAGAAAACATTAAGTAGCAAAACACTAGAGTTTTCCCTGACACGAATTGTACACCAGTAAATAAGGACAATGGCAGGTCTTTTCTGGCACATAGTAAGCCATGATGTGTTTTCACAGCTGCCGTGCTCTGAAAGACTAGCAGTGATTTTGCAGGAGCGTGGAAAGCGCCAGGAGGAATGTGAAGCTGCGTTCCTCAGAAGCTGTGGACCAGCTATCTGCACTGCCTCGGTACCCCATGGACCACTGATCAAAGACACAGAGGGATACGATACCCACCTCCTCGTTCTCTACTTCCTCCTTTTTTTTCTCCTTTCTTTACTCTCTCCATCATCCCTTCTGCTGCTCCGTGGCATTCTTTCCATCTCTCTTCCCTTTCATCCCTTTAACTGATTTACGAGGAGGAGGGGGTGCCGCTGCTGGTGACTGATGTCAATAGATGGATGTTTCTCAGCTTTGGCCACTAACACGATCGGACGTGTTTTGTTTACAAGCTGTGAATTTTAATTCAGGTTCTTTTAAGTGCTCCATCCATGCGGACTTGCGCCCGTCCCTCCTCTTTACAGTCTGAAATTATTTTTGTTCTTATTTGGAGATCACAGAGTAAGGACAAACCAGCAAAAACAAATACAGAGGGAGGGGGGGAATCATAAAAAATAATGGGGTCTTGCTTTTGTTTAACTATTATTTGCAGCTTAATGAGAACGAGGAGGTGCCGTCTCCCTGCTGTTGCATTGTGTTTGCTGAGCTGAGCGCTGGCCAGATTTAGAGCAGCGGGGGTGACCGAGCCAGAGCAGCACTCCCACTGTGTAATACACCCAACCACCATGCCAATATCTAATTTGGATGCACCCAGGTCAGCATAGTTTTTCCCAGCCAGCCAAGCAACTAAACAGCCAAATGGAGATTTATTATTTCCTTCTGAGTACATTTTGAGGTCATTAATTTGCTGTAATACGCTGCAGATTTGTAATTAAAATTCCACATGCAGGCTCACATATAAAATAAGAACTGCGTGGTATGTGTGTGAGAACCACGCAGGCGTACGCATGACAACAGTGGCTGGGTAAATGCTGTGTGCGTGTGTGTGTGAGTGCCTCTGTCATGTAATGCACAGCCTTGGATGTGATAATTTAATGTCCCCTCCTGACTGAGACTGACAGCCTCGGTGGGGAGCCTCATCCATCTGACACTGGAATGCACAAATCTCATCTGAGCCTATCAAGGCGAACAGCGAGACGAAACGTTCATGTGACGAATGTCTGTCTCTCAAAGCGGAGGGGGCCAGTGTGATCACCCTCAAGGTATTAAGTGTAAGGATGCTTAACATACTAAACGTCTGGCACCTTTTTCTCTTGTGGGAAGACGTCATGTGGATTCATATTTCAGTCTACTGGTCCCCCAATTTTTTTATTTTTTTTATTTATTAAAGAACTAGATTGACATTCAGGAAGATGCACTTATTCACTATCATGTTGAACAATAGATGAGTAGATAATACCACTCACCATACCATAAATGCAATGAACATGACACCAATGCTAGCAGCTGGATGGCTTAGTTTAGTGGGTTAGTTTAATCCTACACATTACCCTGAGGTGAACTGCTGCTTAGCACTGATGCCTCGCAGCAAGAAGGTTCTGGGTTCGAATCCATGGGCCAGCTGGGGCCTTTCTGTGTGGAGTTTGCATGTTCTCCCTGTGTCTGAGTGGGTTCTCTCCTGGTAATCTGGCTTCCTCCCACCGTCCAAAGACATGACCCCTTGATAGACTGGCGACCTGTCCAGGGCCTGTCCTGCCCAATGACAGCCAGGATAGGCTGCAGCCCCCTCGCGACCCCACAGAGGACAAGCGGTTATTAGAAAATGAACGAATGAAGGCGAACTGCTGCATGTGGATTGTAATTGTGCTTGACTGATGAATTCATCTGGTGGCACAGTGATGTGGTGGTCAGCACTGATGTCTCACAGCAAGAAGGTTCTGGGTTTGAATCCATCGGCCGATCTGTGCAGACTTTGCATGTTCTCCCTGTGTCTGCGTGGGTTCTTTTCGGCTTCCTCCCACCATCTAAAGACATGCTTGGTAGGTTAATTGGTGACCCGAAATTGGCCGTAGGTGTGAGTGGTTGTCTGGCGACCAAACGTCTCACCCAGTGACAGCTGGGATAGGCTTCCTCCCCACCGCGACAGTCCAGAGGACAAGTGGTTACAGATTCATGATTTGAGAGTAAAAGATATTCATTCACTGAGATATTCATTCACTCAGACCCTTAATATACTGATTACCTGTTGTACTGTACACCAGTCAGCCTCAACATCATTGGTTATAATCGGTGAAGCGTATAACGTTGATGATCTGGTCATCATTCGATCTGTCAGTTACATATTAGACAGCATGTAAACATTTTGTCCCCAAAGTTAATGTTAGAAGCAGGAAAAGTGGGCAAGTGGAATGTGAGTGTAAGTGACTCTGACAAGGGCCAAATTGTGACGGCTAGACGACTGGATCAGAGCGTTTCCGGCACTGCAGTTCTTTTGGAGTGTTCCCGGTCTGCAGGGGTCAGTACTTATCAAAATTGGTCCACAAAAGAAAAAGCTGTGAATCGATGGCAGGGTCATGGGTGGCCGAGGCTCACTGATGCACAGGGGGGAGAGAAGGTTGGCCTGTGTAGTCAGATCCAACAGGCGAGCTACTATAAGCTCAGATTGTTGAAAAACTTGATACTGGTTCTGACAGATGTGTCAGAGCACACAGAGCACCACAGTTTATTTTGTAATGGGTCAAGGTGTCGATGCTGACCCTCGCCCACTTCCTATAGTGCCTACAACGGGCATGTGAGCATCAGAACTGGCCCGCATAGCAATGGAAGAAGGCTGCCTGGCCTTTTACATCACACATGTGCCCTAGTGCAGCAGGATGTTGGTATGCAACGATGTTCAGATGGTGGTATAAGCATCAAAGTCACAATCCAGAGGTCATCCGTTCACCAGTTTGTGGTTTTAATGTTGTAGCGGATCGGTGTATGTGTGTATATGGGCCTGTACCCAATCAAAGTGATCCTGTTATCTAATTACTCCAGAACCTTGACTTTCAGGTGACGCTAAATGAATAAAGATGAATAAAATCAATAGCGATCATCCCCGGGGAACCATTAACGTCTGCAATATTTGATAGCAATCCATTCAAAAGTTGCGGAAATATTGTAGCAGTAACCAAAGTGGTGTACCGACGGACCAACACAGCGACGCTGCCACACCTGGCGCGGATTCAAGAAAGCATCTGAGGGATCTTCAGTCATTATCTCAAGGTTTTATTGCCTCATTTTGAACTTCATTATAACAAATCTAACATAAAGAGGCCACAATGAGAGGTGAAATCCACTTAACATGAGAGTCTGCTCCTGTTCCCAGAAGTCATTACTCTGATATACTACAGTCATGAGGACCTTTTCACATGGATTTCGGCGGCAACTACAGAACACGTTCGCCCTGTCGTGACCCACTTAAAAACTCAGAGTGAATTACCATGCTCTATAAAAACTAATATTCTGTTGTTAATGAAGAAGAGTGGAGAAAAGTCCTCGGGAAGAAAGCAGAATATACACTGAATTCCTTTCACATTTGCATCCAGTAGTTTGGCTAGAATCGTATTTGTGTTCCCCTTTCTTTAGAATTTTTAATACAGTTTCTATCTGTTATTCATGTATCTGTGCTACAAACAATCTGCAGGAGATTAATGTACTAATAGCATCCTAATTACCAGAACAGATGTTATAATTATGACCATTTTTCTCTTTCTTATTGTTCTTCATCTTCTGTGTTTGTGTTCACAGATCAGAAAAGACATAACAATATATTTAATGGAGGAGAGGAACATAAAAAAGCACTCGTGTTCCGGTGCATTTAGGAGCATTTATGCATGCACACAATACGCTCAACACCTTGTGTGTGGCGGCGGCGGCGTGTGCATTTTAACATCTCAATCACAGAGCAGAGATCAGGTTCAATTACACATGCAATAACTTTTAGGTCTCCACAGGCCTAGAAACCATTTATATGCTAATAAGTATGACAGCAGTAATGACTTGCAATAAAAAGACATCTGCTGCTTGATCGAATCTGATATTAGAGCATTACCACAATCAGCCTTTGCTATTTGTCTTGAAACCACTTGTTAGCCGCGTTACTCCTTGTGGGAAGTGTTTTTGGCATCTAGCACCACTGATGTAATAACCCTTCTCCTGGTCTTTTCTGTTCCCTCTGCAGGCTGCATTTGTGTTTCAGCTGCATACACTTAGGAGGAAATTCGGTGGTGCCCATCTTAATTATATGGACGAAAATGACAATTCAGGTCTGTAAAATGTGAAATTCATTTTGTACAAAGGGCGAGGAGTTTCTCCAGAAAATGCGAAAGAAGAAAAGGTGCATAACTGATGCGACTGACATGTAACAAACACACAGAAAGTCAGTGAACACAGGTTCCAAATTAGCCAAGTTTTTTAGTCATGCTATCAGGGTGCCTTTGGGTGGAATGTGTGACTTGCCTCTCTGGTTGTCTCTGGTCAACACTGAGATACCTCAACAGCAGTCATGACATTTTGTAGACACATTCATAATGGCACATTCCTTGAATTTGACATTTGGGCTTTTATGGAGGGCCTTGAAAACCACTGGATGGATTGTGGGAGGAGTCCTCACTTTTAAGCCTTATTATGCCAGTGTTCTAAGCTAAAAGGATGAATATTATAGATGAGTGCCATCGTGAAGAAGTGTAATTGTTGGTCTTATGGCATTTGGCATAGTTAAAAATATTTTTTTTTTGAATTCATTAGTTTCAAAGTTCAAAGATGTACAGTTCTCTGAAGACACATAATTAATACACTGATCAGGCATAACATTATGACCACATAATTAATACACTGATCAGGCATAACATTATGACCACCTTCCTAATATTGTGTAGGTCTCCCTTGTGCCTCCAAAACAGTTGAGACTCATCAGAGAATGGACATGGGCCTTCTGAGGGTGTCCTGTGGTGTCTGGCGGCAAGAATGCTGTTAGTGGGGGGCTTTGGGTCCTATGGGTTGAGGGGAGGGGCATCTGTGGATCATCCCAGAGATACTTGATCAGTTTGGGATCTAGGGAATTTGGAGGTCAGGTCAACACCTTGTGTTGCCATCAAGGAGTGTCATTGCTATGGGGTGGGGGTGCCTGGTCTGGTCTAAGTGGGTGCTACATGTCTAAGTAACATCCACATGAATTCCAGGTCCGAAGGTTTCCCAGCAGAACATTGTACTGTCACAAGATGGTGAATGTTATTTACTTCCTCTGTGAGTGGTTTTAATGTTGCGGCTGATCAGTCTATATGATACAATAAAGGCCATCAGCACAGGTTATTGATTTTTGCAATACATATGACAACAAACAAAGTTAATAACATGCATGGTATTAAACACGAACCATACATGGCAGCTAATTTAAACAGTAAATTGGTTTGGTACATTGCTCTGTGAAATAATTGCTCCGACGTGAAGAGAAGAGCAAGGCCGTTTGCATCCTGTCTTGAGAGGAGCCCGCAGTGAGCGGCTCTCTCTTCAAGGGCCTGAAACGAGATCAATGAGGAAGAATAGCAGTGGGACTGGACTACAAATTGAGCAGCCTTTAATCACCTCACACAGTTCCAAGTTCCAGGCATGAAAAGGTTTAATCACTAGTCAAGCTGAATAGAGTCAACTTGCCGCTAATAAAGGGCACACGGGGCCTGAGGCGACGCATGCACACACGTGTACGTTTGCTAATGCATCTAGTCACACACACACCACACACACACACACATCCCTGTCCTTGCATTTGTGCATTTTAGCACCGAGAACAGAGCTTTAAATGACCCTCCTATAGCTGCTGAATACAGATAATGACCTCCAATTTATAAATCTCTGAGTTAGTCTTGACAAAAAATGGTTTTCTTGATTCAGTGTGTTTAACACAGTAGGTCATAGTTAAGAGTTTACCATGATTTCTCTGCATATTCAAGAATTTCACTGATCAGTGCTACTCAGTCCAGCTGTTACTACCAGACTGCTCAGGGAAAGCGAATCAGATCTGTCAGTGGTCTTAATGTGCAGAGACATCAGGGTCATTTGGTCACTTTGCACTCGACGGCTAAGCGACTACAGCAAACATGTTTGGAATATTATTTCGTTGGATCAGATCGCACTGCTGCTGTGTGTATAGTGTGCCTTCTACCTGCATATGAATCACCACCAACAACCTTGTGCTTTACAATAATAACAACTCTCCAATGAGAACCCATGAAGACCAATCAGGATAACAAGAACAGAAAACCCTCATGGCACCAGAGGGTTAATAGAGAAGGTATGTAATAAGAGACCTCATTAGTGAAAGCCTTTCATGATGCTTCCCAGGAAGCCCATATAGCTGACCCAGGTGCCGCTGAGAATGTGACCTTGGCGTGACGGTAAACGGGTAATAAATCCAGCGGCCGCAGGGACACAGTGTGTAGTTTGTGGACAGCCAGGTCAACGAGCAGGCGAGCCATGAATCTAAATTGCATCCGTCTTCGTCTGTCTCCCTCTCTTGTCCCCGCTATAAAATGCATTGAAATAATGGCTTTCCAGTGGCACGGCGAGATAAGAAGCGAGCCATTCAGGGGCGCCGAGCTCACCTTGCCATATGTGACACGTCTCGTCTCACATTTTCCCTGTCATTCACCACTCTGCGCTAATGACTGAAGGCAAAAGCGTTGAAGATAATCTGTAAAAAATACCCTAAAGCAGACCATCTTTTGCATGTCAAAGATAAAACCCAATTAAGATAATGCGGCAGCGCTGAATCAAAAGATGTCCAGCAATTTTTACCACATGAAAGATGAATAATGGGGACACGAAGATATCCACCGGTTCAGGATTGAGATGAACCACGGTGCCACACAGAGGGGTGAACGGGTCAAACAAACAGCTCTCACCATATGATGCCGTTAACCTCTGGCTCACACTTCTTAAAGGAAGTGGCTGCCATCATGTTAGACTTATTGGCAATAAAACTCCAATCCAATCAGAATTTGACAGAAGCATGAGGGCAGATGCTTATTCATCCGTGCTGACCACATGTTCATCATGCAGGTTTTGTCAGTCGTTGTGCGGCTAGATCAAGTATTTACAAGCAAAGTTAATTATTATTCTAGCAAGTCTGATGTTTGTTATACAGATGAGGATGGATAATGAGTATATTTTAGGAGGATATTTAGTCACTTGAAGGCCTGAGGAGTTTACATGTCTTCCCTGTGGTTTGATCTCTGAGGCAGTGGGTTGGTTTAATTTCTCCTCCATAGTTTAGCCCTGCAAATCACTGCATCCCTGTGGAGCCACAAATCTGCTCACGCGTGACCTCAGCGTGGCGGAGTAGCAGCGAGATAAATCAAATGAGGCTGTAGTGGATCTCTGTCGCCACCTAGAGGCCACAATGCAAACATCTGTGCCTGTGATCGTCCTGACCCGTCTGCAGAGGAGGCATGGCCGACTTTTTAATTAATGTAAGTACATTTTACTCATTATTTAGGCTTATTTACATTTTATCACTTCGTTTTGTAAAACTGTGAAGAAATAAAACTTCCTGAAGTACAGTATATTTGCTTCCGGTGGACTTCAAAGTTGTTCCCGCTCGTCTCCGGCGCGCCGACTGAAGAGAATCCAACATACCCAGCAGCCAAGTCATGTGATTGGTCATGAGGAAGTAAACAGGAAAGAGGAGCTACACAGAGGCAAGTATGTTATCTTATAGTCTTATACTTTTTTTTAAAAAAATGCCTCATTCTTTGAATTCAGACATTAACATGCAAAAAACGTCAGTTGTCCAAATAGTGTTTGAAATATTTCACATGTCGTGCGTCTTTCACGCTTAAATGAAAGTAGCTAGCTACAGTTAGCTACATGCTAACGTTAGCTTGCTGGTAATGGTTTAACACATGACTGGATAATAACTAAACTCCGCAAATTCTGGTAGTTATTTTCAATGAAAGTGGACGATGTTAACATGTCAGAGACGCAGACAAGATTAAAACATGTTAAAATGATCGTTATGAATACGAATAACTGACTTATTAGAAGTATTATGTTACATATGCTGCACATTTGCTAAAAATAATGTAATAAGCTATTATCTAAGCAGCTTGTAAAGCTGTTACTGTTTGGCTGGATGAGTTAGAGTTCATGATAATTTTCAATTTTTTATTATTTTTCTATTCCTATGTTGAACTTGTGCAGATAGTTTCTATAGGCTGGGTTGGCTATTTTCAGTTGAAGTGTTTAAGTCAGCTGCTTTTATATATATATAATATGGAGGGTAATGGTCACGGCCACAGGGACAGTCTAAGAAATTCAGGATTTAACTTCGTGAATGCTGTTGACTCACAGTCATGGAGACATCTCATTCTGAATAAAGACCTGAACTCCTTACAACTTAACTCTTAACACTAATAAAAATGAATGCATTTCAATATTACATTCCTGCTCTAAATCTTACCTTAATGAAGGCTATGGTATTCAGCATTTGTTTAACACAACAAATTGTTTCAGTTTTTTTTTCTAAAGTATACTTTTTAATTTTATTTCACTTAACTAAATGGTTTGTCTTTTTTATCTTGTTTTTCTTTTTTTCAGGAATATTTGGATAATTTCATACAAACAAAACGCAGTGTCAGCGTGCGCCTGCTTTTACATCCTCCCCCTCCTCCTCCTTCTCCTCCTCTTCCTCCTTCTCCAGCCGCTATGGTGGACTTCCTGGCAGAGAACAACCTGTGCGGCCAGGCCATCCTCAGGATAGTTTCCAGAGGAAATGCCATCATCGCCGAGCTCTTGCGCCTCTCTGACTTCGTCCCTTCAGTTTTTAGACTCAAGGACAAAAGTGACCAGCAGAAATATGGAGACATTGTCTGTGACTTCAGCTACTTCAAGGTGAGAATTAGAGTAGCACTCCCAAAACCGTTTTATCCTATTGCCTTTGATGGGCTGTCGTGACTTTTCAAAAAACTGTTGCTTTGCATTGTTTCACTGTGTTGGTTCCTCTCCAGGGTCCTGAGTATTACGAGGGGAAGCTGGAAGCCAAACCGGAGCTTCAGGACTTGGACGAAGAGTTTAGAGAGAACAACATTGAGATTCTCTCGAGGTTCTATCTGGCTTTTGAGAGTGTCCACAAATATATAGTTGATCTTAACAGGTAAGACAGCACGGGGATATTTAAGGCTTTAGTTCACTAAGTCCTTAAGAATACAAAAATGTGTTCATCCTTTCCCTTTCAAATAAATAAACATAATCCTTGACCTTGAGGCAGACTCTTTCCCTCTTTTGTGATTCTCAAGTCACAAAACATGATGGAGAAAAAAAACTGTATAAAAAGATGTTATTACATTATTTTTTTCCTCCTATCCAGATATTTGGATGACCTCTATGAGGGTGTTTATATTCAACAGACCTTGGAGACTGTGCTACTGAATGAGGATGGAAAACAGCTCCTGGTAGGTAACATAAGTACAAATGAGTTTTTATTATGTGACGCTACAAAGCAAGTCAACCTTACACATATGCTAACATCTTAAGTTGCCTTCGTCACTGATTCGCAGATTAACGTGTATGCCCTTAATCGACACCTCGGATCTAACTGAGAAGAGACTACAAAAGTTGATTGTGTTTTCTTTTTCCACCCAGTGTGAAGCTCTCTATCTGTACGGAGTCATGCTGCTGGTTATTGATCAAAAAATTGAAGGGGAGGTCAGAGAGAGGATGCTGGTTTCCTATTACAGATACAGGTGCGCATGTGACTCACACACTCCCACGCATCCATAAGCACTTTTCTTTGTGACTCACATGCTCCGTGCACTCAGTTCACCTGTTAGACAGTGAGCTCTCCCACTGCAGAAGTTGAGTCATTTACTTACCTTTGTACATAGGTTACCTCCATGCCAGGTGCACAGATGAACACACTCACTAAAGCTCTACGCAGAGCCATGCTGAATGGAATGAAACATTTTGTATCGCCATGAATTAACAACACTTCTTCCAAATGTTGGTAGCAGTTTTAAGCAGTATTTTGTCTTCTTTCTTTAGTGCCGCCCGCTCGTCAGGTGACTCCAACCTCGATGACATCTGCAAGCTCTTGCGTAGCACCGGCTACTCCAGCCAGCCCGGAGCGAAAAGACCAGCCAACTACCCAGAGAGCTACTTCCAAAGGGTTCCCATCAGTGCCACTTTCATCAGTATGGTCATTGGGAGGCTGCGCTCAGACGACATCTACAACCAAGTGAGAAACCTTTGGTCAAATACAGTTAATAAACCTAACAAATGTTGTCCCCTCAAATTACATTTGTTAGAGATTTTTGAGACCTTACCGTAGAAATCTGTCAAATTGATTCTCTGTAGCCAAGTCATTATTTGAGCAAACATAACTGAAATGGATCCAATGATGTTTCCATTTGTCTTATGTGACAGTAAGTTCAACATCTGTGTATTCAACTTTTCCAACTTGTTAATCGATATAACTTTCAGAATACTCAGTATCAGTTATCATTTTCATCCACTTATCCAACCATTTGTCTTTTTCTGTCCTTGTTCCAGCCTCTTACACTTCGTATAACACTATCAGTAGAGGGACCTGTGTAACACAGAGAATGAGGAAAAAGTCCGCTTATCATAAAACACTGCAGATATGCCTTTAAACTTGAAAAATGCACCTAAAAACTGAAAAGAACTTCAGGCATTTCTTTTGAACAATGAATACAAATGAGTGTAGAAAAACTTCCTCAGACAAATAATTTTTTTCTTCTGTCCGCCAGGTTTCTGCTTATCCTCTACCAGAGCACCGTAGCACAGCCTTGGCCAACCAGGCAGCCATGCTGTACGTCTGCCTCTACTTCAGCCCCTCCATACTGCAGACCCAGCAGGCCAAGATGAGGGAGATCGTGGACAAATACTTCCCTGATAACTGGGTAAGACATTTGTTGGACGGTAGAATTGTTCAGGGTCACGCTGAGTGTAATGTAATGTTTTGTCTCAGTTATGTTAAATGTTTATGTTGACTGTCTGCAGGTTATCAGTATCTACATGGGAATCACAGTGAACCTGGTGGAGGCCTGGGAACCATACAAAGCTGCCAAGACCGCTCTCAACTACACACTGGACTCTGCGAACATTAAAGAGCAGGTATTAAAAAATGCATTAGCTTCAATGTCACAGGGTCTTCTGATTCTTTAATCTATTTTCCTTCAGTAATCTATTTTATGCATGCGGGCACAGATGACTGTGTCCACAGAATTTGTAAGTCAGTCGCTGTGACTTCTAAATGAAAAGACAGGGAGGGACTCAGAAAGGACATTTTTGAACTTTTTTTGAAAAGACAACTGAAAAATCTTTCATACAGACATTTCCAGTCTTCCTAACAACCTCTCATAGTGAAGGTATGCATATTTAATTGTCCATTAATTTTAGAAGCATATCATCACTATCATCACCGTGTTTAGGCCACTCGGTATGCAGCCAGCATGGAGAGCCTGAGGCCTCAGGTGCAGCAGCTGCTGAAGGAAGGTTTCCTGAGGGAGGAGATCATACTGGATAACATTCCCAAACTACTCAACTGCCTGAGGGACTGTAACGTCGCCATTCGCTGGCTGATGCTGCACGCTGCAGAGTCGGGTGAGAATATGGAGCAGATTCTTCCTTTAAATACCTCAATGTACATAAATAAATAAATCCTCAAGTGTGTGTGAGATTGTAACTGATATCCAAACACGTCAAAGTCAAGGAATATGAAAAAATGCAGATTATAATTATTTGTCACATTTTCTGTATTAGCTGAATGAATGAGAGGTTACTTACTCTGTGTGTTCCTATATGTTCCTACAGGACAAACTTGGCCTTCTACTGTAGAAAAGTGATGTTAATAAAAATAGGCTGTTGATTTGCAATTAACTGAAACATCTTGTGTCTCGTAGCCTACGATCTAAACAACAAGCGACTACGTCAGATCAAGGACCAAGTGCTCAATGACAAGTACAACCCCAGGATCCTGTTCCAGCTGCTGCTTGACACTGCTCAGTTTGAGTTCACACTCAAAGAGGTGACACTTTTTCATCAATAACGTCAAGGATGATGAAATAGTATGGGAGAAGTTAATGGAAATTGTTCTTTGAAGCACAATTTCTTCTTTTTAAGACGGTGTCGGAGTGTAAAATCAATACCTGATTTATTCCTCACACTGTGCTTCTCGTTAGGTGTGTCCTCCCTGTTGTTTATCAGCATACAGTGAAACAGCATATGGCTAGCCAGTCTATCATTAGGAGGGGACAAAAATGTAACGTTCTAATTGCACATCTCATCTGGCTAATCCTTCCTTGCCGACTTAGCATCTGCGCTGTCCCTCTTCCAGATGTTCAAGCAGATGCTGTTGGAGAAGCAGATCAAGTGGGAGAGCTACAAGAAGGAGGGCTCAGAGAGAATGACTGAGCTGGCCGAAGTCTTCTCCGGTGTCAAACCTCTCACCAGGGTGGAGAAAAACGGTGAGTCACGCTGCCTGGCCAGGGTGAGGTGAAGGATTACACACAGAAAACAAGTGGTTTTGACCACAGGAGCTGCAGCCATGTACCGTTTTATACCTTGAGTGGCGTGGATTACTTTAGCGCACAAAAGCTTAAACATACCTCAAAGGTGTTCAGAGAGGCAGGGAAACATGAAGGTACACAAGCAGAGAGAGAGGCGGATTAAAATGACATCAGTCATGCTTACATTTTACTCTAACCGATAAACACATGTGGCCAAACCACCACTTGTGAGCACAATTTGATAACATTTTGTGGCTGTTTGTTCCACTTGTACAAATCCTTCACAGAGAATTTACAGGCCTGGTTCAGGGAGATCTCAAAGCAGATCGAGTCTTTGAACTACGAGGACTCTACGGCTGCTGGGAGGAAGACAGTGCAGCTGATTCAGGCTCTCGTCGAGGTGAGCGGGACGATTTTATTTCACCATGGATTTTCATTTTCATATTGCTTCAGTTTAAACTAACTTTGCCTCGTGTAGAGTTAACAAATAAAACTGATATTAAATATATATAAATAGAAATAAGAATGCGTAGTAGAAATGTGGTCTCATTTTCTGCTGTATGTCCCTTATTGTTATCTTCCCCAAATTTGCAAATGCTGCGACATAGATTGCCACTAACAACACAATCAACTATTCCCTCATTACACTCTTTTTTTTATTTTAAGGTCCAAGACAATAACACTGCCACTACAGTTATGCGTGTCTATAAAATGTTTTCCTCTCGGCCTTCAGGTCCAGGAGTTCCACCAGCTTGAGTCCAACCTGCAGGTCTGTCAGTTTTTGGCCGACACGAGGAAGTTCCTGCACCAGATGATCCGCACCATCAATATCAAAGAAGAAGTCCTAATCACCATGCAGATAGTCGGAGACCTGTCTTACGCATGGCAGATAATTGACAGGTACTTACATGCTGATAAACTATTAGTCTTTATACAAAATACTCACCATATAGGAGATTAATTTGTATGGTGTCATACATTAATGTACAAGTTTGATTGCCTCACGAATAGCATATTTTCTGGCATATGTTTTGCCATCGCTGCTTAAAAGCTCTTCACTACTGTACATATAGTTACAGAAGTGTTTTTTTATATGGCCAGCCAAAAAACAGGTACACATTCTGCTTAGCTTTCTGTATTGTAAACCATCAGAAAGGCCACAGAGCTGCAGTTGCTTTGACTTTGATATAACTCACTCATGATTTATCTGTGTTGTCGATTTCACCAGTTTCACCTGCCTCACCTGCCTCATGTTTTATTCCATTCTGCAGCTTTACATCCATTATGCAGGAGAGCATCCGAGTCAACCCATCCATGGTCACCAAGCTGAGAGCTACATTTCTGAAGGTGTGTTCAACACGCTGTTAAAAGAATAATAAGAATTAATAAATGATTTCCCATAACTGGGATTTGATATGAAATATTCCTTGTGATTTTAAAACTATTATTTTGTGTTTGTGTGACCAGCTGGCATCTGCACTGGATCTTCCATTGCTGCGGATCAACCAGGCCAATAGTGCTGACCTGCTGAGTGTTTCGCAGTTTTATTCTGGAGAGTTGGTGGCTTATGTCAGAAAGGTACAGTAAGATGCAGTATTGTCTGCACCTGACATCTTAAAAAACCAGCCAGACTGATCAGCACACAAGTGTAAATGGCTCACATTGGCGTAGGCTACGTGCGTAGGTTGCCTATGTCCGGCAGTTCCCTGAAAGAGCCTTAAGAAATGAGCTCTGAATGCTGCCCATTGTTGTACAGTGTCTGTGCAGTAGCAGCTACAATAATGATTCATTTACTAGAACCATTTGTTTAGTTAATTTTGCCCAAAAAGAAGTAATTAATAGATGTGCACCTTTAGATTGCAGCTGCATGCTGTGTGACTTAATGCTAGCAGACTTTTCATCATGTACCATCTGCGTTTTAGGACTAATTTCAATCACCCTGCCTTAAAAATCCCTGAAAATACATGAGATTTATATTGAAATTCTGAGTGGGTCTTTTATCTTCTGGCTTCCAGGTGCTGCAAATTATCCCCGAGAGCATGTTCACCTCCCTGGCCAAAATCATCAAACTTCAGATCCATGACATAATGGAGGTGCCCACTCGGCTGGATAAGGACAAGCTGAAGGACTACTCCCAGTTGGGGGCTCGCTATGAAGTAAAACAACTCTTGTGGTTGACTCCTGCTCCTTGAGCATTGTTCAGACTGTCACTGAGGCAAAGAATATTAATAATAATAAAAAACTCCAGATATTTTATAAAATGAGGAACATAGATGAGAGGCTTCATGGTTTTCTGTTTTGATGTCAACTCATCTGCTGTATTCTCTCCATTTCTGAGTAGTTTTCAATCGTACCCCGCAGCTTTTGATGTGAAATACAAATGAGAAATGAAAGCTTGATGTGGAGACAGATTGTGCTGAGCAGGCTTACTTGAACTGCATTAATTAGAATTTGGACTACTGAAGTTGCATTTTCATTTTTGTAAGGCTTAATTTGAAATGCGGCCGAACATCTGAAAAAGATTCAAATTTAAAGTTATTATGCAAATGCGTCTTTTACTAACATTATTGTTGAATACCTTTTAATTAGTTTATCCCAATATATTCTTATTAACCCTTTAGAAAAAGACTTTTTTACTTTAAATTTTTCATTTTCATGGAGAAACTAAGCTTGATTTTCATGGATTAGTGAATTTGCCATATATGGTTCCTTGCCCTCAAGTGGTAAACAACTGTAAACATGTATTCAGAGCATTAGAACATAAGTGCTGATTCAGGCACTTGTCAACATTCACATTATCACATTAGACAACATTAGACCACTTCTTCGTGGTACCTAATAAAGCAGTTATGCTCAGCGTTCACGCAGAGGTGGACCTTGCAGACCACATTTGACCCTGATTTGACCCGAGAATGTTGCCTTGATCTTTGCTGATTGGCTGCATGAAAACCACATGCTTCTAAACCTCACTGAGAGGCACAGGGACGCAATTTGAAATGTGTGTTGACGTTACCATATATGGTTCCTTGCCCCATAAAGGGTTAAATTGATTAATTTTCTGTGGATTCTGCCTGTGCCTAAACATCCTTTTGCTTTATGTGACTGCAGGTGGCGAAACTCACTCACGACATTTCTATTTTCACTGAGGGCATCTTGATGATGAAGACTACTCTGGTTGGGATCATTAAGGTAAACGCTGTGATAAAGTTATTTGGAGTTTGGAGTCAGGTTTCTGTCTACATTGTAAGCAGCGCATTCTCGTTATTTCCAGTGTTCAGGGTTTGGTTCTGGCCGGGTACAGGTTGCGCTATTAACATGCTGTGATGTTCTAGGTGGATCCTAAGCAGCTCCTGGAGGATGGCATCAGGAAGGAGCTGGTGAAAAGGGTTGCTTATGCTTTGCATAAAGGCTTAATCTTCAACCCCAAGGCTAAGGTGAGATATCAGATCAATGAACTGCTGATAGCTGTATGTGTATTTTAAAACATTATCAATCTACAAGTTTCTGGCACCAACAACTAACACCATATTCTCATTGGCTCACTATTTATAACCTGAAATATAAAACATGAGACTAAACCAGAGTATAATGTCCGACTCTCTCAGTCCAGTGAACTGATGCCCAAGCTAAAAGAGATGGCAGCCACCATGGACGGCTTCTACAGGTCGTTTGAGTACATCCAGGACTACGTCAGCATTTATGGCCTTAAGATCTGGCAGGAGGAAGTGTCCCGCATTATCAACTACAATGTGGAACAGGAGTGCAACAGTTTTCTCAGGACCAAGGTCTGGATGAACACCATTTGCATGCTGTGTGCAGTTTTTGTGAACAGGCCTGAATAATTAATGTACCTTTCATCAAAGTTTAATCAGAAGGAAATACTCTGGTTGATTGGTTGGTTATTGCTAATAGGAATTGGCTTGTTCTTTGCTTGCATTTAGATCCAGGATTGGCAGAGTGTGCACCAGTCCACCCACATTCCTATTCCCAAGTTTCCCCCTGTGGATGAGTCTGCCACCTTCATTGGTCGTCTCTGCAGAGAGATCCTCCGAATCACTGATCCAAAGTATGTCGGAAGGCCTCGTTGCTGAAATCCTACTGAAAGAACAACTAAACTTGAACCTGAAAATGGAGATAAACGGTTTGGTCACATACTGTATATAGGTGCCAAATCTAACCTGAGATACGTTTTCATACAGGGTAACATGCTACATTGATCAGATGAACACCTGGTACGACATTAAGAGCCACCAGGAGGTGACCAACAACAGGTTGTTCTCGGAGATCCAGAACACTCTGGGTACATTTGGCCTCAATGGACTGGACCGCCTCCTCTGCTTCATGATTGTCAAGGAACTTCAGGTAATCAGCGGAAACCCTGAAATCCGAAAAGCCTTTATCATATCATCAGCACACATTTGCATTTAACTGAGTATATTTGCCACCTGTTTGTGTCATCAGAACTTCCTGACGATGATTCAGAAGACCATCCTGAAGGACAAAGCTGTGGTGGATGTCTTCAAAACCATGCTGGGTGCTGTCAACCCAATCCAAGGCATTGTTGGTGAGTACATGAAATCTATAATAGTGATCTGATGTGTTATATTCCTTGTACACACTCTGTTCATTGTTTGTTGTTGCTGTAGCCAATGCCAACAAAGTGTACAGCAGTGCTGTGGCCAAGTCCCAGAAGATCTGGGGTGGATACCTGGAAGCAATCATGAAGGTACTGGTCCATGTTGTTCTCCCGTGCAAATTTGCTATGAAGAGAAGATGACATTGACATAATGGAAGTGCCTGTGTTGTTGTTTTGTTTTTTTATAGGTTGGTCAGATGCAGATTCTCAGACAGCAGATTGCAAATGAGCTAAACTACTCCTGCAAGTTTGACTCCAAACATCTGGCTGCTGCCCTGGAAAACATCAACAAGTCAGTGAAGTCTTAGCAATATCTCTATAACTGTGTCTTTTTTTGTTGGTTTTGTTGATTTATTTTACTGTATGCTGCTGTTTCTCATGGTTTATCGGCTTAAGTACAAGACTACTAAATTGCTGTTGGCATTCAAGAGAAGATATTTGACTTTGCCATACATGAAGCATACATGTAGAACAATGACAAGCTAATTGTTTTCCTTTACTTTTTTTTTTCTTGCCAGGTCTCTGCTGGCAGACATTGAGGCCCACTACCAGGACCCATCCCTGCCCTACCCTAAAGAGGACAACACTCTTCTGTATGAGATCACTGCCTACCTGGAGGCCGCCGGCATTCACAACCCACTCAACAAGGTTGGAATTTTATATGCATTGCTATCCACATAACGATATAGCCTTGATCTCACATTGTACCTGGAGTAAAACTTATTCATTCTCTGTTTATGCTTCACTCAGATCTACATTACCACCAAGCGCCTTCCTTACTTCCCCCTCATCAACTTCCTGTTTATTATTGCTCAGCTACCTAAACTTCAGTACAGCAAAAACCAAGGTGGGTTTCTTTTCTTTCATTGATAAAACCATTGCTGCGTCATATGTCTTATCAAACTGATTGGGAACTGTTTTGTGTTTTTGCCAGGAATGACCTGCAGGAAAGCAACAGACCCAGTTGACTGGCCTCCTCTGGTGCTCGGCCTGCTCACCCTGCTCAAGCAGTTCCACTCCAGATACACACAGCAGTTCTTGGCCCTCATTGGCCAGTTCATCCGCTCCATCATGGAGCAGTGCACAAGGTAACAAAAGAGACTTCTTTTTGATATCAGTCATCTTGTTTCTTATTGCTGGATACTAAACGCACCCTGTTATAGCTCACAAACTTAAATGTGTGTTTCCATTTGTTCTCATTATAGTCAGAAAATCCCTGACATGCCTTCTGATGTGGTGGGGGCTCTGATGTTCCTTGAAGACTATGTGAAGTACACAAAACTGTCACGGAAGGTGGGACAACTTTCACATGATAACTACTGATGCTGTATAAGATTGTGTTTCTAATTTAGTGTATTTAGAATGTGTTACATATTTAGGTCTAATACTCTGTAGCTGTGAGATAATATAAAACAAACTGTATAATAAGACTCAATTATAAATGTTTTTAATCACCATATCTTGTAAATCTCTATCTTCTGTGTGATAATAACCCATATTTCTCTTTATTTCTTTCTGTTTTCTGAAGGTGGCTGAAGCTCACGTGCCCAGTTTCATTTTTGACGAGTTCAGAACAATACTGTGAAGATCTGGATGAAGCGTTTCATCTGAAAAATGTTGTTTTTGTTGCCATGGGCTGTTTTTTTTCCCACAGTAGACATTTTGACTATAAAGCACAGGTGTTACCAGTAACGTTAACAATTGCTTTGTTCAAGTAAGCCGGGGCAGAGAGTCGGTGTGCACTAAACTAACAAAAGTAGCTAAATGGAATTCAGCCATTGTTACTTTGATTGTCTGTGCGTTTTCTACAGTGTCATGTCAGATGTGGGGGCCTGTTGAACTGGTTACTTGCATTTCGTTGTTTAGACTATTAATGTGTTGCACTAATAATAGATTGTACATAATTACCTTGCCAAATTTGTCTACTACCACTCTGTGCCATTTATAAATGAAAATCATTAATAAACACAATTGTTCATTAAAAAAAAAACTATTTTGTTTTTCTTTAGCTTATGAATCTTTTGATGAGGGCTTTTACTTTGAAAAGCACAGCCGGAAATAAGAAGCGCCGTTGTAATTTATTTCGCGGGTGATTAGTTTGGTTTAGCGTAGCGTTAGTGTATTTTTATTTTACCTGGTAACTTTATAATAGTAATTTTGTAACAGGCGAGTAGTTATTAAGACCCTGCTACTTGATATCCACGCTATGAGTCGTCAGTTTGCTAGCTCAGCTAACAAAAGCGGAAGTATGCTAGGTGAAGTTAGCAAGTAATGCTAACCTAACGTTCAGTAAGCTAGTCAACTTTAGGTTGTGTTTGTCGTGTTTGTAGTTTAGGAGGACTCGAGTTAGCCACCGCAATGTCTCTGACCGCTGTTAACGGAACACTGTCGAGCTTGAAATCTTGCCAGGCGGACATCGGGACAGGAATGGACATAGTGACAGATGTGGCCATGGACCTGGCGGAAGCTCAGGGTAAATATCACAAGCTGTCAAAAGATGCTCGTCTCCCCTCACTTGCCAGGCAGGAATATTTATAGATATCCTTCTTCTGTTAATTGTATTGACTTAATAAGTGCGTTATTAGTGGTGGAAATTAGTAATAAGTCTACAATTCAGAGGAAAATAATGAACTTTTCTGCTTCTAAAATGAAACTTGATCAGTTTGCACTTGTCATGCTTTGCTATTGATAGCAATGAATTAAATCAACCATAGATAAGTACTTAGTATTACTTGTAAGGATCATTCTGCATCATAATCAGATAATCAGATAGCACACATTTGTAATACATCTGTTGTTAATCTTGATGTGCAATGAAGTATGTTTACATGATCTGAACACTTCCCACATCCTCTTTAAGGTGCAGATGAAGAGCTGAACCCCGGCATCAAAGAGATGGAGGCCATGATCCTGGAGTGTGCCAGGCTGGACAGAGAGATCAACCACTTTGTCGATGTCGTGCAACAAGTCACAGCTGAGGTGAGAGAAGCCCGGCTTTTGTCTGATCACCTAAACGAACGGACCGATCTTAAGATTTGTCACCGGGAAGAGGACTTCAATAAATAAGATGTTTGATTCTCTGAGAGGTGATTTAGTGCTCACTGTGCCTCTTGGTATAGATTTAGCTATAGATCAGGGTAAACACTGAACTTGGTTAATTGTAAAGGACCAGGAAGTACTCTAACACACCCTTTTGTTTACTTTTTGTGGTTTCTTTTACTGTAGGTTACAGCACAGCAGCCAGAGGCCATGTTCAGCCTGTCGGACAATGTGAAGCAGCAGTTCACAGAAAGACTCGCCAGGCTCTCTGATGCCGAATTGCACAATCACCAGAAAGTAGTGACCTTCAAGGAAAGCATCAAGAACTCTTTCATGCAAGGTGAGGCCTGTGGCGAGTCAAGGCTCAGACTGAGACGCAAGTGCATTCACGACTTACGAAAGGTTTTTAATAATAGCTACAGGACGACTTCTTAGCTGAGGAGATTGACAACTCTTAAGTTGTGTCCTCTTTTTCAGGATAATTAGCTTAATTTTAAACACGGGACTTTTTTTTTGTTTACTGTAGAATAATTACGTTTGTCAGTCAGCCTGTTATTTTCAGCTTCTTCACTGTCGTCCTCATTACAGGCACGATTAATAAGGTGGCCTCCCACAGACATTCCCACGCTTTTTAGGCTCTCTGTAGACGTTGGAAGCTAAATCTAATCATGGGTGATGTTATTTTCAGAGGCTGACTCATTCCTAAAAATGACATGGCAACAAATGTGAGAAAACATAATTGTGGCGTGAACTCTGTGAACTAAGGTGATTATATGTGAACAGCTCATATACTGGGAATGTGTTCTATGAGGCTTTTCCTATCGAATGTTCACTCATGGAACAAAGAAACTACCACTTCATGTTTCTGTAGAGGAACAGTTTTTGAAGATTTTCGCATTTTATAATTATCTTGAACAAGTTTAAGAAGGTAACCTGTTTATTTTAATACCTTGGGCACAGGATGACCTTTGAGTTGTTCACCTGAGGTAGCTGTGCAGGGGCAACAACAATAGATATTGTGAAATTCAAGGAGGACTATAAAAGAGGAAATTATTTTATGTGTGGTTGTGTAAGATGCCAACTGTGCATTCAACTTTTGTCTTTGCACGTAGACATCGCTGGGTAACATATGGCACCAGAGTGCAAGGAACACCCTGTTGCTGTTTCCATGGGGGTGTGCTTACTCTACAGCAATGTTTAGGTGGTCGTACATACTGAAGTAACATCCACTTAAATCCAAGACCCAGGTTTAACATTGTTGAAATTCTCAGCGTTATTTACTTCACCTTTGTGTGGCTGTGTGTCTTGTTCGAGAGTTTGGTGGTAAAGAGTGCGGACTTAGATTATTTTTGTGGGAAAGTATATATTTTTTTAATCCTTTATTAACAAGATTAGTTATGAATATTTAAAACATGTTCCCAAATCCGGTAGATGTCATTTCATCCAAACCCACACTGCATATTTTCCTGCCATCTTTTCAATGATTCAGTTCATCATATATCAGCCTTGATTGGACATTTGGAAACAAACTGCGTGTATGTCGTGTCTTTAGCCAACAAAGAGTCGGCAGAGAACATGGAGCAGCTAGACGAGGACATCGCCGTTACACAGAGCCAAGACAACTTCACCTGCCCACTCACTCAGGTACATTATTCTGTGATTCTGGTGTGCGTGTGTGTGTTTATTTCAAACTTCACATCTGTTTATGCTGTCACATATTCCTCTAGCCGTTACTCTGGCACTCTTCAGTCCAAGAATAAATAGTTGATGAAGTGAAAAGGAATCTAAATACCTTAAACGCATATCAGCATGTCGCAGTGAAAGACTAGCGTACTCTCTGGGCTCTAGGCAACTGATTTAACTTTGGAAATTTTATCTAATTAGACACCAGAGCTCACTGTAGCTGTTTTTGATCAAACCATTTAAAATAAAAATAGACCGTTTTAGCTGATGATCAACGAATCAACTGAAATAGAACAAACTGCAAGATACAGTTTATCTGCAGTCATTATAAATGACTGTTTCTATTTCGAAACATTTCCTTTTTCGTGTCTAATCTCTGATCAAGATAATGAATTCGTTCCGGCATCAGAAAAACACAGAGAACCGTCTTGATATTTGTATATTCGGTGTGTGTGTGTGTTTCATTAATCTTTTCTGTTCAAGGTGGAAATGGTGAACCCGGTGAAGAACAAGAAGTGTAACCACCACTATGATGAAGAGGCCATACAGGGCCTGATCAAGAAGAGACTGAGCCAGAAAAAGAAATGCTGGTAAGACACTCTTTACTTTGCAGCAGTAAACAACTCTGCAGGCTGGACCGGGACCAGCACACTTCCTTAGTTCACAGCTTCTTTATTTCACTGCTTTGATGTTGGAATTGAATTAAACGTGGCTGCTCCTGGAGGAACACTGATGAAATTCCAGTTTTGTTGTCAAAGAAACTTACCTATTGTCTTGAGTCCTGACTGCGGCCACTGTGCTTACTGTGCTCAGTTATAGAAGCCATGTCATTTATTATTATTATTTTTTTAATTAGGTACAGTCTGTGACTGATGAAATGCTCTGGTACCTGTAATATTTCATCAGACATTGCTTGTCCATACTGTAACAGCCCTGAGTCAAGTCTTCAGGGCTATCAACACTTCCATGTAACAGTTACAGAAGCGTGTGTCGTGTTTAAGAGTTTTCAACATCATTCACTTATTAGAGAAGAAGAAAATCTAGTTGTTAATTAGTAACTTAATGTAAGAGTTGACAAATAACCAGGTTAAACAGGTGTTTGACCACTTCAGTGAGACCTGTTATGCTTTTCCTTATTTTCTGTCATATTCAGTGTGCACAGCAATCAGCTACAGCGTCACAGGCCTTGTGAGGGTGTCCTGTGGTGTCTGGCACCAGGATATTGGTAGGGATCTGTGGGATCGGGCTAGTCCTTTTTGTGGTGTGGCAGGCCGCACTGTCCTGCGGTGTAGGGCTGCTGGAGTCAGGGAGTGTCGTTGCTATGGATCCTATCTAAGTAACATCCAAATGAATGCCATGACCAAATATTTGCTTTACAATGAGAACATCAGTGTTATGCATGTCACCTGCTGTCAGTGAGTTACAATGTTGACTGTTCTTAAAGTTTCAAATAATGAAGCAAATGTGTGCAAAAAAAATATTCTCTGTGAGCCAAAAGTTCAGTCTTCAGACGCTCTGACGGCTTATGTCTATTTTTGTGCCGAGTTAACGTTAGCTCAGCACAGCATGCCTACAAAGTCATAGAGAGGACTTGTTGATTCATGCATGTACACATCCTCACAGAACAGTCTACTAATGAGCAACATACAAATAATCACTATTCTGTCACACAGTAATGAGGGTTATATTTATTACACATTATACAGAGAGATCCTTAAAGTGACAGGAACCAAAACTGCTCGTTTCAGGCCGTGGATGAATTGAGGGGCTGCAAAAAGGGCCAGTGTGTCATGCACTGCACAATAAAATATATAACGTTGGACAATAAACACAATAGGACCCCTTTAACAGTGAGAGGCACAAATACACAAATAAAATTAAAACAAAAAGAAAGCAAATTTAATCATGCTCTTATCAGTGTTTCTCTCTCCCTTCTTTTCTCTGTCCTCTAGCTGCCCTGTGGTTGGCTGTGGGAACACAGACGTGAAACAGTCAGACCTCGTTCCTGACCAGATACTGAGGAGAAAGATCCAGATCCAAAAAAGGCAGAACAGGACATAGTAATGAGCATCATCAGTAATGTTCTCGTGTTGCTAGTGTTTTGTAATTGTTTTTTTATTCTATTTTTTAACCTCAGAGTTTTGAGGTGCCGACTTTTCATCTGGAGAATTTTTTTGTTAACTCCAGTTTAGTTCAATAAAAACAAAAAGCTGATTATTCAAATATTGTGTTGTCTGACTGATGCAGTGAGGTGACAAAACCACAAGAGGGCAGCGTTTGCTCAGAGTCAGTGCAGAGGAAATGAACTCCATGGATCTGCATTATAACTGTAAAACCCCATCTTCAGGTACATTAAGCCACTTTATTTACAGGAGTTGCTCATTTTAGTCTTTTCTATTGTGAGTCAGTGCTACTTATATAAATAAATATTACATACATACATAACCAACAATATTAGAAATGTCTTTTGCAAACGAAGACATTTATTTCTAATTGAAAGCACAACAATTGGGCAAAAAAAGCTACGCAAATGAGCCATAAAAAAAACACTTCTTTAACATCTTTGCAAATGCACTTATGCGATTAAACCTCTCCCTGCCTCCTCTTGTAAAGGGTCTTTGTTCCTAAACGAAACAAACACAGGCTGTGTTGAGATGAAACTAGGTGAAGCTAATCTTTTAATAACCTTGCATCAGGCATTTTTTTTTAAAAATCTCTAATTGCTCTTTCCCTCCAATGAGTGCGTCACGCAGCACTAAGAGCATTTCACCAATGAAGATATTAACTGGCAACAAACGCCGTGGCTAATCCATTTCTCCACTCTGCTTCAGTCTGAATTGCCATTCTGCGAATCCTGTCGTGTTTACTGCAAAACATGAAATCACCGGTGGTTTCTCGGCTCAGTTCGTGGAAAGTGCACCGCCACCATTGCTTTCACCGTAGCACAGGCAGGGCCATTAAGCATTTTCTTTGGAGGGAAGCAGGAATTTAATCACAATATCGTATGTACACGCGTTACTGTGAGGGGGGGAATCAATTTCTCATAGATGTTTGCTTACTTCTGGTCTATGTTTGATCTGGAATTCACATTCATCTCTTCAAAAGCTCCACAAAGCAGGTGTAATAGCTGCCTGAGACACTGTAAGCCTGGATATCTGGCTTGTGCACCGAGGATTTTACCTTCGGATGGCAGGGAACTGAACATATTCTCAATTCTTGGCACAGGAGTCTTGGCCAAAGGAAGTGCATGAGCGGGGTGGAGACGAAGGAGAGAGCAGCGCTTCAGAATTTGAGTTTGATCTCTTAGTCCAAACAGTTTGACGTCACCAAAAAAGTTGCCTGGGTTTCTCGTGCTTGTGATTGCCGTAAAGACTTCTGCCTCCAAATAAAACAGCTCATTTATGGCAGAGTTTAGTAGTCAAAGACTTCAAGTGTACAATGTTCCTGCACAGACTCTTGGGACGCTTATCGCTGAATAGATCTTTGTGGCTCAAGACATTTACAGGCAAGATGTCAAGATCCTGTGCAAAGTAGATATTTTTCCTCTTTGAGCAAAATCTTAAAAAAACATCTCTAAAATCTGTTGGGATTATACAAAGTTGTGTTTGGCTTTTTTGATATGACATGACCTGAATATTAACGACATGCTACAAACAAATAAAATGCTGTTTTGCTGCACATTTGATATCATCTTATAAACCAGTTTTGACCCAGTAGCTTCTGCTTGAAAGACTAAAGAGAATCTAGTCTAAACCGGTGGTGTTTTCCAGGTGTTTATAACCATAATCCCCGCTTTACATCATGTCTGTGATCTAGATCTACTATGATCCTAAGAAACAAAGCTGAAACAAGGGCAACTGGACTTGTTGGGGTTTTCTTGAAGACATTTCCCAACACATCCAAGCTGCTTCTTCAGTTCTTAGGGTTTTGAAGGGCGGTGCCTGCCTGAAACTCACAGTAGTGTTACATCATGGTTTACGTTGCCTTGTAGGTTTACCCCAAATTATTTGTGTGGCGTAAAGTTTGTCTGGAGTCACTGCCTCGGGAGCTTATTATGCTCCGGCAAAGATATGCCAGGTCAGTCCAATCGTTTGGCTGGGCTTCATACAGTGATGGACAGAAGAGTAACAGGGTAGTCATACTATACATGTCATCTGATTGGAGGACTATCCAGTTGCGTGCAGAGCTATTTCTTCTCTGTACTGTAGCGTGCGTACAGTGTGAAATGTAAAATGTTCACTGTTCTCCTTGGACCCAAATAAACATGGAAACTTGTGTACAATATACTCTAAAAGTTTTGGATAAACTCTAACGTTTGCAGTGTAGTAGTGCTGAAATAATTAATGATTAACAGGCACACAGATCAATTATGACATATTTAGGGTTAGGGTTAAGTTTGTTTTGTTGTGTAAATCCTCATGCAGTGGGGATGAGTTTAAGAAGCTGTATTATGGAGTCTAAATAGTCTTTTATGTCCGAATCATTTTATTTGTGCCTCCTTTCTCACTCTTGAATTGCAGCTTGGCTACGTGTTATTCCATATCCACTAAGGCCTTCCAAACTTACTTATTTTTTTTTTCTTTTACATCTTTTATATGCTAAATTTGTGTTTCACTGATTTAAATACATACCAGTAATATAATTCTTCTTGATCTTTTGGGATCACCCTTCGGGGTTTGATATTGATTTGTGGAGATCAGTGTGTGTATAACATTGAGCAGAATCCGTGACACATATTAAACTATGTAGATTGAATGAATGATTTAATGACAAGAAATAAAGAAATACACAATAGCTCGTATGAATCGACCTGCAGTGGGAGTTGGTGCATTTTTCTCGTTATTTTAATTGATTTGGAAATCAATAAAAGAAAACGCGTACTGTCGCTTTAAATGACAACACCTCCCAGCAGTCGCCGGATCGCCGAATATCTCTGCAACAAACACCGTGGTTCATACTTCAGACAGCCTCCACAGCAGAGCAAAGCACACACGGCAGCAGCCTACCGTACAGGAAGGAGGGCGGCTGCCAGCGCAGTCTGAAATCCTGTTGATTTCTACCGATGTGACAACAGAGGAGTGTGGGGAAAGCCGCAGCTGCTGATACGCGCTCAACTGCAGGTGAGTTTACTGTCACTGACCTCTGGGAAATTAGTAATTCTGGAGCGACTGGGAAACACTGACACTGACACGACAGCGGCAGTGTGGGTTGAGACACATCACCCAGGCGGTGAAAAGTTAAATTGCCCTGTTAGTTACGTGGAAACTGAGCCAACAGGTGAGTCAGGTCACACCTGTTGGGAATGTATACTAAGCGTTAGAGTTGGATTCGCAGGCAGGCCTGGGCTCCGATCTCACTCTTGTCTGTTTTCCACACAGATCTGCGCAGTTGTAGTTCATTTTGGGGAGCAGAGAACGCAGCTGGATATGGATTACTGGTGCCCGTCTCCACCGCTCTGGATTTAGTTCGGACAGCCCCGCGCCTCCTTCCGTCTCCTCCCCGGAGAAGTGAGAGCGCCGCCGAGAACAGGTGGATCCTGTTTCTGTGTTTAGCCTAGTCCTTAGCCATCCGCCTTCCACATTTATGGGGAACCAGGTGGAGAAACTAACGCATTTGAATTACGCAGAGGTGCCGACCTCGGACCCGAATGGGTTCGACCCGGACGACGACGGACCGCGGATCGGCGTCTCTTACATTTTCTCCAACGACGACGACGACGACCAGGACGACAATTTGGATCACTTCCCGCCGGACAGCCGCCCGACAAACCATGAAGAGAAGCCATTTGACCCGCAGGACGAGCTGGAGTGCGCGATTTACTACAGAGAGGAGAGCGTGTACGAGAGAAGCCAAGGAGCCGCGACTCACTCCGCGGAAAGTCTCCTGAACAAGTGCAGACCTGGAGACCTGCTGGAGTTTGTGGCCACTGGACAGTACCCGCACTGGGCTGTTTACGTCGGGGACTTCCAGGTGGTTCACTTGCACCGGGCTGAGATAAAAAACAACTTTCTCACCGATGTGAGCCAGGGCAAAAAAGGCAGGATAGTGAACGGCCTCTACAGGTACCGCGCGCTTCCGCCGGAGGTGATCGTGCGCAACGCCCTGGACCACGTTGGGTCGAGAGACAGAGAGCTGTACTGGAGAAACTCGGAGTGCTTTGCCGCCTGGTGCCGCTTTGGCAAACGGGAGTTCAAAATCGGAGGGGAGATACGGATTGGAAAGCAGCCGTACAGGTTAAAACTCCTCTTTTCAGAGAAGAAGAGTCACGTCCTGGAGTTTCAGAGCCTGGAGGACGTGATCATGGAAAAGAGGAGGAACGATCAGATCGGCAAAGATGCTGTGATGCAAGAGCTGGCCAGCCACTTGAATGCAACACATGAAATCAAAGAGGAGCATTTTGTCAACTGATATGAAGGAGATGCTCGGTGGAAATACACAGCTGTGTGCTCAGAAAGAAGTGTCACGAGCTTTGTTTATGAGCTTGCGTGAATGTGCCAACAAACGCGCGTATTAAGAAGGAGTTTAAAGTTTATTTTAAAAGAGTCTTTCCCTCCAAACTGAGAGGAAAAGCCCTGGCATCTGGGATAATAACACTTGTCCCATTCAAAAGTGCATTAGCAAAAAAAAAAAAAAAGGATCACAAGGGCCAAGACAAAATTTCCATACCTTAATTTGCATTGAAAACAAGTGAAAATTACGCACCCCAGTGGCTGATTTCCTTTTACACTCTCGACCCAAGATTTAGTGACTCCTTGTGAAGGATATGCTTGCATCCGAGCTGCACCTGCAGTCTAATCATTCGGGTATGAAGTCAGGATTTAATTGCCCATGATTATTTTTCTAATCCAATGAATCTTTGCACAGAGGAGCAGAACCTCTCCTTGAACTTCTGCCCGAGGAGAGTGCTGCACAACTCAGGTGTTGGAGACCAGTAACGGAGTGGAAGAGAGACGACTGCTTGCGTTTACTGTTGTGTCTCAACCTGGAGGAGTCCCGTCTGTTGCTTTGTATCCAATCATCACACAGCTTTACCTACTCAGAGTACTTTGTGGACACCGTTCATAGCCATGACTGTGCACTTTTATTGATTCACCCCTTTCAACAGTTTATTTTTTTGGAGAAAAAAGATGTTTGTATGAAGGATTATGGAAATAAATATATATTTGAAGAGTAAAGTTTATTTATTTTTCCTTTTTAGTTCAATGTTGTGTCTGACCTTTAAATATTTCGTGGGGGTGTTGGTGCAGTGTTAGCCTAATCAATAATTTCAGAGCGTGAACCTCAGGAAAAGTAGAGGGTATTCTGTATTCAAAGCAAACACAGCACCTTAAACTCCAGCATTGTTCCGCACTCCACACATGATTTGAAGGCGGCTGCACTCCGGCCATTTCAATCCCAAGTTCACACCCTGATAGAGCCCCGTAAGATTTTTGAAAGTTTAGCCACAGGCTAAAAATGTTCTTCAGGCGCATTTGGCTTTCCTTCCTTTCACTCGCTTTTTCTTTTTTGAAGTTTTAGGGCAAAGGTGCAGTTTCCTTTGAGCGCACGCACAAATATCACATCTATAAAGCGACAGCGTAAGAAAACACGGCTAAAAATTCCACCCGAGAAATGGACAAGTTTATTGTGTATCAGCTCGCAACAGGAGGCCGCACAAGTTGAAATATTTGTGGTGTTTTAAATGCCAGAATGGAAGAATGCCTGGGAAACAC
This sequence comes from Chelon labrosus, assembly GCF_963514085.1. Classification (NCBI taxonomy): domain Eukaryota; kingdom Metazoa; phylum Chordata; class Actinopteri; order Mugiliformes; family Mugilidae; genus Chelon; species Chelon labrosus. The sequence goes on from NC_140345.1 coordinate 18,371,888, forward strand.
TTTGCAGTGCGTTCACATACTGAGTCTGCAACGGAAATTACAGTAGGCTCTCGGGTTGTTTTGAACTGCAACACGTTTTGTTTTCCACCCTCTATGCTTCAGAGGAAGCTGATGATCACAGTCCTCCCAGTCAGCCAGCAGATGAGTTACTTTTGCCTGTATGTTTTCCTCAGGTAATATTTGCTTGGAGATAACTCTGTAGTCATTTTGTGGCAGGTACGGTCTCACTGGACCCAGAGCCAGATTATCTACAGCACTGGTAGCAAATAGGGAAGCTGCCGGACACATTAGCATTTCTTCAATTCTCTGTGGCCTTCCACGGTGATGAAATATGAATCGTGTGTGCGCGTGTGTGTGTGTATGTGATGCATATTTATGGTAATCGGTTGTATTTTTTTTAGCAACAGTGGAATTGGTACAGCTCAGAGAGTGCACAGCAGCTTGCCGGTGGATTTGTGTAATTGTGAATATTACCTTACATTATTCATCGACAAAGCTGAAAAGAAATAATTCAATTTCTGTTTCTTTATGTGTCCTTCATATACATATACTGTTGCATGTGCTTTTAAAGATAGTGCCTAATGCAAAAAGGTGCTGCCAAGAGAAGGTTCTGGGTTGTCAGCTGAGTTAATATACATTAGTTTTATTGTGCAGATTGTACGCTGGCATGATTTTAAAGCCGCCCTGTGGTGTTTCCATGTTTACACATTTCATTTGTCAGCGAAACAATTAGCGCATGTCCTCGGGAACATGCTGATTGTGTTTTCCCCATCGAAAAACGTTCACAAAGTCAATTGCAGCGCCATGTCGCACATTACTTTGCAATCAACTGTCGATAACCAGAACAGTGTGAAACTGGCCACGTGTAATATGTACATGACGCAAACAGATCATCCACGTGGCGCCCGTCGTGTGGCTCATGTGCGCATCGTTTTTTACATTTCAAGCATGTTGAGCTGAACTCAGATTACTTCAGAAAAAGGCCCCCTGTTCGAACTTTAACCAAGCTGCTTGACTTGTGAGTGCGATCCGTGTCAAAGCCCACCACGTTTACTGTGATTTTAAATAAAATTTTAAAAAAAAAAGTGTGAAACCAGGGGAAGCTTTTGGTTTGACATGTTGGCTCGTTCTTGTCAGCCTTTTGGCCGGTGAGTCTGTCATGCTTCCTTTGGAGGTTTGGAGGAAAGCCCACACCCTCCAGGCAAAACTGGCAACGTTAGAGGAGTTGAGGACGATGCCAGAGCTCAAATCAAACCCACCCTGTGTTTACAAAATGTTATCTATAAAAACTTCCTCGCCCCCCCTCCCTACCCCTACGCAAATACGCCTGAACTTTAGACAAGAGTGCTTATGAGGAGATTGTATCTGACAGGGCCACAGGAAGTGGGAGGGTATTTTAGACGTGGCCTCCAGCCTCTCCAAGATCGTTATCCATGTGGGACAAGCACTGTGTAGCATAAAGATGGATAGTTTGAGGACGTTTGACAATTTCGGGTTATGTGCTTGACTATTAAGAATTTGAATCCCACCTCAGGGGTTTTATTAGATTGCCAGTTTTATGTCACTTGATCCTGTGCTGCTCACACGGCGTCTCTGAACCATTTATTTTTTTTCTTTTTTTTTGCCAACAGACAGGATTCCTCCGTCACCAGTAAAGAGTGGGATTTATGAATGGCTGCTGGGGAAAAGAGTGCACTTGTAAGATAAGATACTAAAACAGATGGTTAAGATTGCGCCAGCTTTTGATTGAGTGTTTCAGGTGCTTTTTGATTCCAGACTTTGCCGACGTCGAGCGTGATCTGAAAGCCAAGCCACTTCCCTGCCATGTTAACTGTAAAAACATGAAGCGTGTTTTGTTGCCTCCAACGTCATCTGCCACAGACTGAGATAGAGTCCTGTGGGGTTTTGTTTGTCAGGGCATTTCCACCGCCTGCTCACTTGAATCATGTTTATGAGGGACATTTCCATTTCCTGTGAATTAGAGAGAGTATAATGAAACCCCGAAAGCCTTGTAACTCTAAAATTAACTACACTGCATTCATTGCCAATCATCGATCCACAACTTACAGCTTTCCCCTCTACAATTCACTGTAAATGTTCCTCGTTGCAGTTTACATGGGACTCCCACCAGTTTGACTTGGACTGGGTTGTGTTTACCGACGGCCTCAAACTGGCGCTGTGCTGCGATTCCTTCTCGCCCCGTCGTGGGGAGATCATTTGTTTTTTCGGCCGCACAATAGCAGCATAAGTCCATTCCCCCTCCCAGTTCCGCCACAGTTTGAAGGTTGCTCTCCTTTTTTCGAAGCAACATTCCCACAGCCCGGCTTTAACGCCGTGTGTGCTTTGGCTGATGCTTTTGAACTGCGCAACAATTGAATTTAGTTTGTATGCTACCATGCACACAGGAAACCAATGTGCCCTTCCTTCCTTCCTTTGTGGCTTCTTTCACTTTCCTCGACAAATGCAGCAGGACTGAGCAGTAGGCTGTGAAGGTAAAGCCACAGTTAAAAGCTAAAACTGTGGAACTGCCGCGCTTACAAAGGATCAGTTCAAAGAAATCACAGTGGTTTCAAAGGAAATAACAAGGAAACAAGACAGCGCACAAAGACAGGCTGGGTGATGGTACAAGGATTAGTATAGCTTTGCGGGTCAGTGTTAACAAACGTTCTTGATTTGATGCGACTGGAGGTAGAGTGTAAACTCACGGACCACGGGATCCGGCGAGGAGCTCGTTTTGAATGGAATCAGAGTCCCCATTCTGGTTTGAGCCGCCGTGCCCGGTCAGCCGGGGCTGTCTGGTTTACATAAGCAGAGCCAGACAACAATAAATGGCTCGAGGAAACCTTCAGCAAAACTGACCCTGTTCTTTGGTTACTGATGGATGAATGGAAAAAAGGAAGAAAGACGGGCGTAGGGGCCTTGAGTTAGGACCTGAGAGAGCAGGAACGAGCATCACAGTGGTTATTAAACCCTCATACTTGAACTGAGATGTGACTGAGAATTGTTGCCTTCGAGCACTCTGACCTGTTTGTCAGCTGAATTATTTATGGCAGGCTGATTCAATAGCTATCAACATTCATCTTGGCCTGAGTCGTCACAGGATTTCTTGCTCTGTCTTCAGCTTTACTGACTCTACACTGTGAACATGTTAAAATTCACAAAATTACAGATTAGTAGCACGACTAGTTTGGCTAATTCAGGAAGACATTACATGCATTTTAAAAGAAACTGCTTAGTATTTCTCCCTTTACTCATTCAGTGTCTCTATATTTGACAACTTAACAGGGTATTCAGCTTTTAGCAGCTAAGTTAAACAATTTGGCGTTAAAAAAAAACAAAACATGCAATAACCACGTGAGAGTCTCTTTTTTTTCCTCATGGCTGTCTGTTCAAATCTCCCTTCCAGATCCCCAGGAATTAAATTAGTGCTTATCACCATTCTTCATATTCTCTAATTTTAATTCCATGTTGCTGCCCCCGTGCTCTGTCAGTCTAATTGTGAGAGATAACGTTGTTTTTTTTGTTTTTTTTAATATCACCAAAAACAGAAACCTGTTCTTCTCCTCTGCCAACTTCTTGCTCTCTTACTTCTCCCTTACTTACGTACTTATCTTCCGCTAGTACTATTTTGACTGGCTTCCTTTGAATTGTGTTTATGACTCAGACGTTTCCACATCTGCTTTTTGTGTTAACTATAGCCCACAGGTTTTTACGAAACTTAGATTTTAGATAGACTTACGGGCGATTCAGAGAAAGTTCCTCCTGTAAGCGATTGGGAAAGCAGTGGCTGAAATACAGGTGCAGACACTTCAACCAATGCAGGGTCATGGTCATTATGCCTTGTGTCTTCAATAAACAGTTTTAATCAGGGGGCGGGATATATAGCATACGCCTTTTCTTGCTGAGAGGGAGTGGGACTATTTCTTGGATGATTGCAGTGACTTCATTGAGGCTTACCTTAGCTTAGCACGAAAACTGAAAGCAATAGATCTTGTTCCACTGGGACACAGCTAAGATAGTTTTTATCTTCTACAGTTTTTATGACAACCTCAGCTAACTGACTGCATGCAGTAACTTGCACAGGCAGGAAACAAGCCTAATATCTAAAGAAAGTATTACACCGGTCAGCCACAACATTAAAACCACGTACAGGAGAAGTAAATAACATTGACCATCTTGTGATAATGCAATGTTCTGCTGGGAAACTTTTGGACCTGACATTCATGTGGATGTTACTTAGACATGTAGCACCCACCTAGACCAGACCAGGCAGCCCCACCCCATAGCAATGACACTCCTTGATAGCAGCAGCCATCCCCAGCAGGATGCAGCCTGACACAGGCACACACAGAGAAACCGTTTAGGAACAACTCACAAAACAGCACAAGGTGTTGACCTGGCCTCCAAATTCACTAGATCCCAAACTGATCAAGTATCTGTGGGATGATCCACAGAGGCCTCTCCCCCTCAACCCATAGGACCCAAAGGCACCCACTAACAACATCCTGTTTGCGACAGCACAAGACACCATCAGAAGGCCCATGTCTATTCTTCGATGAGTCACAACTATATTGTAGGCACAAGGGAGACCTTAATGTTGTGGCTGATTGGTGTACCTAGTTCAGCAATGACCAGCTGTGATCTTACGGCAGTGATGTTACAGAAGAGAAGATTTCTTTGTCAACAATTTTAAAAAGTCATGATAGTGTGTTAATTTTGGATGTGTCGTGACACCCGGATATAAACTCGATGAAGGACTGTCGTGTGAGCTTGTGGTTACGATATGTGAAACGATGTACACGTCTCAGTTAAACTATTAGTGTCCTGATGCCAGATTAACAAGCAGTACATTCAAACTCTTGAACTTGGACCAATACGAAAATTTCCAGATGGAAGAGGGCGCTGTTAATGATGAGTCTTTTTTTTTTTTAACACAGTAAACACAACCCCATTTGAGGCCAGCACTTGTCATAACCTTAACCATCTTGTGTGTCGTCTGCGTCACAAACTGACACACAAAAAGTCTAAAATGAGTAACACAACACTCAATGTGTGCTTGAAGCGTATGGTGGTTTCCTGAACTCTATATTACCTATACATATTATTAGTAATTATTAGTATCAGATGATAATTTACTTGATCCTAACATATGTGCAGTTTTCCACTTGTACCTTTTTTGAAATATTATTATTTCCATTAACATATTACCTAAAGAAAAGTGAATTAGCAATGAATCAATGATCCATTATTTAGCAGGAGTATGACTCTCAGGCAAGTGGCCTATGTTCAGGGTGTGACCACTGATGCTGAATTGAAAAAGGTCTCCGTGTTATTAGAAAAGGTTATACACCAGGCGACATTTTCTGTGCGTAGTTGTCTGTGAGTGAATATGTAATTTAAGCGAACCTGACCTTTGCACCGTGCACATTTATCGCGCTGCGCAATGTGTGTGTGTGTGGTTAATAAATGCGTTGATGTTTAACTGCTGTGCAATTAAATTACCGCTATTTACACAACAGATCCTCTTTTGCAATTCCACCGTCACGTTGCCGTGACAAAGCCTTGCCACGTCCGTTACCCCAGCTGCCCACCGACAGAAAAAAAAAAAAAACCTGTGATTTCCTATTCCCTCTCCAGCTGATAAGCATCCCATCATCCTTTGTGGGTGTCTGCTATGAAAGCAGATGTGCTCAGTAGCAACCTGAACATCCTGCTGGCTTAATCAAAGATATGGAAATGGAAGTATTTGAGTCAGAGTGTGTGAGACAGTGAGAGCATACCCATGTGTGTGCGTGCGCTTGTGCATATACCTGTTACTTCGGTGTGTGAGGATGTGTGATATGGAACTAGTGGGTGGCGGAGTCGCAGAGGTCTGGCCCTGCAGGCTAGATCTTGGCTGCTGATAATGAGGCATTGTTGGAGCTAATGGAGGCAAAGCCAATTTAGACTCACTCAGTGGCCGTCTGATATCACCACATCGACCAGATTGACGAGAACTCGAAAATGAGGTGTTGTGCATCAGCATTCGAAGACTTGGGCTTGCAACCTAGACAGGCTTTGGAGAGAAAATTATAGAGAAAGAGGAGGCAAGAGGAAAGTAATTTAAAATGAAATCAGTGTAAAGCGGATGTTTCTTATTTATTTATTTATTTTTTTTTTGGGGGGGGGGGTTCTTTACCATGATGTACTTTTGCTTCTTGCAGATTTGTCACAGCAACACATCTTAGCAGGGTAATTGCAGTATCCCAGAGATGGATCAGTCTCCCATGTGTACCGCAGTTTATTGCCTTATAATTATGAGACTAATTACAAAGATGTATTACAACCCCCCATGTGCGCGGATATACGCGTGTACACACAAGTCCCGCGCACACACTCCCGCAAACACTCTCGCACATCAATCAGAAATACTGTAGCCGATGATTAAAATCTCAATGTGAAAATGGGAAGCAGTAATGACTACACCACTGGCTTCCCAAGCCCAAATGTTTGCTCTGAAGCAATGCTAATGCTTCCCCTTAAAGATCTGACTTTGAGATTTATTGTCAACAGGGCTCCTGATTCCGTTTTTAACCAAGTGTGTTGACAACAAAGAAGCAATTAAGCTCCCTTCAAATTTCTACAGCTCGTTGTAACGGCTTTTGAATCAGAACTTCTTTTTTTTTTTTTCATGAGAGAAATTGCCTACGCCATCATGACTGCAATTACAGAGAAGTATTTTATTGATACAGCAGTGTTTCACTTATGAGAGTTTCTTGTTGTGAATTAAGTTCTAGCGAAGTCTCCTACACACCTGTCACCATGAATACCGGTATGTGCTGTGTACAAGAGCACAGAAGCACAATAATTGTAACAAGGCTCTTCGGTGTTGCATCAATCACGATGCAAGAGGTACAGTAAATTGATACAACTTCACACACCGAGCATTTATATTCCTTGTTCCTCAGGCATATTGCAACAGGTTCTATACTCTTTGATGTTTGGGAAAGCAAGGGCACAGTCCCACACCCTTCCTGCGGATCTCGGGGGATCTCTAAGGACAATGGTAGGATACTGTATGCAGGGACAATGTGTGGCGTCTCAGATGTTGTTGGACATTGATTGGTTTGTGTGTGTTTACGCACGGCGGGAGGCAGGGATGCCTGTGCAACCCAAATCATTCACTTCCAAAACAACTTGAATGTGAGTTGTCTGGGTATACTGAGGAAGCTGGAGGGATGTCCATGCTGCTGGGAAGGAAATAAGAAACGCTTTCTTATCCTCGGACGTGACAAAACTGATGTCTCTGTGTTGTAGGTTTTTACGAAGGAGGAGAAGGAATGACGCACACGCAGCCTAAAACTGATTCTTAAAGGGGTATTACCGTTTGTTTACAACCTGGACCTTATTTCTGGCATAAAATACAATCGTTTACTCACCCATATAACTATGGTATCATTTGGAGTCGTTCGGACAATATTTAGATCCAGTGGAGCGCCGCATATATCCATATAGTGGGAATGATTGGGGCACCGAAACGCAGCCTCTAAATAACGCATTATCTGCCGCGAAACTTGTTCATTTCACCAATATTTTGTTATGATACGCTAGTGCTATTCCCCACTGAGTCCAGAGTTACTTGTTCTCATCATCTGGGGTCTGTAGATTGACCTCCTAACCTCTGACCTGGATGATGAGGTTAGGGTTAGGGTTAGAACCCTAAAAGTCTGCGCTCTTGAAGTCCGGCTTTCTGTGCGTAAAGCAAACAAATTCAAGGCAAATAAGCAATCTCTGCATGTGTGTAGACTACTTACTCAATCGAAAGTTGGTCCTGCAGGCTTTGGCTGGATCTTCCAGCTGACTTTCGGGAGCCCGGTTTATCATAAAATGGAAATCCTCCAGAGTTGTGATACAGACATGTCTGGAGACGTCCAGACGCGTATCTCCTGGCCTCAAATCCCACTCTGAGCAACAGAGGCATTCCTCCTCAGTTGTCACAGACGAACATTGTCCACAAGAACACCACCAGTTACTATCTATTCGCGGACGTGCAGCAGTTTGTTGTTCTTTGGCCAGCTGTTCCTCTCTCTGCCTCCGCATCCTCCTTTCAACGAGCTCCTCATCCGTATACTTTGGCTCAAAACAGTAAGGATGTCCATCATAAACAAAGTCGTCGTCCACAACCTGAGAATCAGGAAAATATTCAGCCGTGTTGCAAAAAACTAGCAGTAGCAATTTACAGGTAAACAAGCCGCCTGTTGCGGGTGTGCGCGGTGCTCAGAGATGACATCATCCAGGTCAGGGGTTAGGAGGTCAATCTACAGACCCCGGATGATGATAACAGGTAACTCTGGAGTCAACGGGGAATAGCACTAACGTATCATAACAAAATATTGGTGAAATTAACGAGTTTCGCGGCAGATAATGCGTTATTTGGAGGCTGCGTTTCGGTGCCCCAGTTACTCCCACTATATGGATATATGCGGCGCTCCACTGGATCTAAATATCGTCCGAATGACTCCAAATGACACAAATAAGGTCCAGGTTGTAAAAAACTGTAATTCCCCATAACCCTAACCCTCAAGAAGTTTTGGGGCCCACAAGCACAACATGGCCCATCAACGTTAGTATGCACACAAAGAAGCAGGGATCCAGACTTCCATCATGACGTTACATTTTACTCAGCACCTTATATCTAAAAAACACCCGTCCTGTGACCACAGAGAAAAACAACGTTTAAAGGAGCAAGCCACAGCCTAAAACCGTATATAAATATAAATTTGTAAGCTCTCATTACATTTTGACTGAAGTTCATCAAAGTGCATTTTGCCCCTTTAGCAAATCCAGTTGTGCTCTTGATCCGTAGCAGAAAACCAGTGATAAGTATTTAACTCTTTCACGATAAAGACTCCATTAGTGTTACGCACGGAGCTCTAAGGAGGAGGAAGTGGGGGAAAGATGATAACTCCATGTTCCCAAACAACAGGCAGACTTATCTCCCAATCCCTTCCTGTCCAGGATGTCCCACTTGGCTCAGAGGCAGTGTTGTTACCACAAGGATATTTTTAAGTTCATAGATTGCGCTGATATTCTTCAAAGTTCTGCACGCCATTTTCCAAAATCAAATTATCTCAGTGGGTTTGTCTCATCCTCTGGTTGCTGTGAGTTACCAGAACCAAGTTTTTCTCTGTGTCAAATCCCTCCAGTGGTTGTGCAGACAAGCCGGCGGTGCTGTACATATCTGAAATCGCGGCCTGTTTATGAGGGAAAACTCTACAATTTCCTTTTTATAAAACAAGACACAACCTCGTGGCCTCTCATATCACCCCATCCCATGCCCGGAATCTGAATGCAGAATTTGATACCTACACGTATCCCGGCAGCTCCTCTCCACATGCACAACCGCAATGAATACGATCTTGTTTTTCCAATACACATACAAAAGCATACAAAAATTCAAATGTGGGTTTGGCATTTTCACCACGACTTTCGAATGAATAATTCAGGCCTAATCTTCAGAGGGTGGCATGAATTGAACATACAGAGCATCAGTCAGAGGCTGGAATTCTCTGTCTGGTGTGCTGTGTGTTCTGCTGAATGATCAACACATGAGCGGTTTGCCTCTCTGGCCCGCCTCTCATTGACTTTTAATGTATGTATGTGGAATGTCTGATGATTAAAAATCTCGGCGGCGACGTAGAGGGCGGGGGTCAGCCTGAATAAAATCAAAAAGACAACCCTCGAGCCGTTCTCTTTGTCTTTCTCTCCATCTCTGTCTCTCTCTGTCCATTCATTAATGATATCTGTAGCCCTTTAAGCCCTTCATGAGTGTTGGTGGAGTGTCTGGAAGCTCTCTAATCCCTGCATTGCTCTTTATTCTGCCCATGACGCTCATCCCCTCCGTGTCAGATCCTGAAACCCTGCTAATCCCCTGGTGGCACTGCGCGCGGGGGCCCCAGCTGTCAGATCCCATGCTGCGCCGCTTCTTGCCCGGCTAATTTGTGGCCCTGCTTGGGATGCTGTTGATGTCACCCGGCCCCATCTACTGCAATAACTTTTTTTTCACTCTTGTGCTCTTTCTCATTGCCTTCTTTTCTCTCTTGCTGTCTCGCTTTGCCCCCTCTCCCTCCTGGCTGGTGATGAAACTCCCAGCTGGCACCAAGTGAAGGCTTTTGTTCCCTCTGTTGTATTAAGAGTCAGTGTCCCTTTCCTCCGTGCCCGCGCATTACAAATCTGCCACGGAGTGCTTCCTCCCTTTCCACCAAAAGCTGAATGGACGTGCAGTGGCGGAGGCTGAGATAAATGTAGCACGGAGGGCCATTCGGACTAAGCAGCTGAGAGCGCACAGACTAAGCATTTGAATGATGGCACATTAGGAATCCTTGAGTTCAATTAGGAGTGCTTAACAATGCATCAGCATGCAGGCAAGCTCTCTCTGACCTATTTTAATGAGAGGAAGGTGGTAGGAAGGAGCTTGAAAGAAAGGGAAGGACGGAGGATGAGGGTGTGTGTAATGATTAGCGCTGTTTTCTTTCTTCCTAAGCTCCTCTGTGCTGCTCGGTGGAGCAGTGGGCTGCAGAGAGATTTTGGACACCTCTGTGTTGCCCACCCAGGCTGCCTCCCGCCTGGTACACTGTACACTGTTGGTTTGAGGGACTGTAGACACAGACAAACTTCAGAGGTGTAGACGATCCCCAGTGTGACGAAAGAAGCATTCAGATCTTTAGAACAAGTCGATAAAATAATAAACAAAATATTCTTGTACAAGTAAAAAGTGCAGCCAGTAAAATGCACTGCACTGAGAAGACGTATTTTAAGATACTCACTTTGCAAAGCTGTAGCTTGCAACTAGCTTAGCATTTGCACAGGGGTGCAAGCTAGCCTGGCTCTGCACAATGTGCAAATATTACATAATACAATTACAAATAACAGTTGGTTCATCCTGTCTGAACTTCATAGAGCTTTCTTTGCTAGTTTTCTCCATGTGGCATTAACAACCACAGCTTTTTATTACTGATATGACAACGGGACATGTAATAGAAGGCAGCCTATTTTAAGCTGAGTACAAGTCATGGCCTTATGCACTGTATGTTCAAAGGAGTGATTACAGATCACTGCATGTTTGCTTTAAAAAGGTTCCTTCTTTAGTTGTAACTTTCTTCCCTCGACGCAGAAATATATAGAAAAGTTTGGAAGGAAAGAGGGAAGATGAGACAAACAGTGTAGAGAAAGAGCAGAGAAGGAAAGGACAGTCAAAGTGAAGCAGAGGCCGATTAGAGAGGATGAAAAGCGAACCAAGCGCAAACAAACGATAGCAGTGAAAATTGGAGTTAAAGCCCCCAGCTAAGATACAGGGAGTCAGGATGCGGAGCTGACCCCATTCCCAACTTCTCCCGGCGTGGCCTCATCGATGTGACATGCATTACCATCGCGGCTCTTGTCTCTGGCTTCGCCGTCCCTTCTCTTCACTGTTGTCTCTTTGCTGGCAGTCATGAGTGCAGCCTCTACCCCAGCGCGCGGGGCCAGCACTCCACGCTGCTCTCTCTCTTTGTCACCCCCTTCTCTGGACCCACTGTCATGAAGATAAATAAGAAAAAGAAGTCAGTGAGAATTTTCCAACAGTCACTCTCTCCCAGCGGATTTCTCTGCACGGTTTCTTCGCTCGTCTGCGAGGCTGTGGGATTATCTCGGGCGGAGGGGGGTTGGTGGGGCTGTCGGGTTATTTGAGGTCAGGACGAGTATCCACAGGTTCGGCACGCAGTGATGGAACACTGTGGAGAGAAAGTGTTCACAAAGTGACACAAATGAAATCTGTGTGAGTCGAGCTTGCGAAGAGTGTGAACTCCGATGCAGGTGTCAAATCCCTTATTGCTCGAGAGGAGACACGGAGGGAGTTGTTTCAAAGAGGCATCTAGTACGGTTTAAATTTTGCAATCTTCCAACTATTCAAATTACACATCTCTTACAGAGTTTTGTTAAATGGTGTTTACTGTTGGTTGCACAAACATTCACACACTCTTTTTATTCGAGCGACACACAATGTATTCCTGTGTGCAAACAGATAAAACCACTTACAGTGCTCATCCGAGAACACTACACCACTGAGTGACAAATACCCAAATTATATCTCTGCTTCACACTGAACTGCAAGACTGTAATTTCAGCCACCACTCTCTGACAGATTTTTTTTTTGTTTTCTTTCTTGTCACTCTCTTGGAGAGAAGTATACCCTAACCACCCCGAGTGGAAAATGGAATGTATTGTGTCTGTTGACAGGAGTTTGTAATTTCTATCAGGCATCGGGCACGCATCTGTTTTTGGCTTGACAACCAAAAGCCGCCGTCCTCCCGATCAGAGGATTCAGCTGGAGAAACGGAGAAGACTGAAAGACAGTACGAGGCGAGGCTGACACAGCGAGAATCGGAGAAAATAACTGCAAAAGCAATTGACACAGAAAAGTGGGATGCCGGTGGTAAAAGAACACTTTCATTTCCCATTGAACGCTTTTGACAGTTGAAGGTTGGTGCCACCGCCAGAGTGACCAGACTGACTCTACCTATTTCATTTAATTGTGATCCAGTTCAAAACCTTTATTTGATAAGTGCCGGACATGGGTAATTACAGTGACTGACTGTATTTACTCTTCTCGACTAACACTATATCCAAGTCTTATTTCTAGCCAAACAGAAAACTGCACGCTTTAGATGATGGGATCTGTCAGTGTTTTGTTTTGTGTCAGAGAAGTGTTAGATTTAAATCGATCAGGCTTAAATTATGGCCACCTTCCTCAAATAGTGTAGGTCTCCCTTGTGCCTCCAAAACAGTTTTGTCTCTTCAGAGAATGGACACATGCTTTCTGAGGGTGTCCTGTGGTGTCTTAGTGGGGGCCTTTGTGTCCTATGGGTTGAGGGGAGGTACCTCCGTGGATCAGGCTTGTTCCAGTGCATCCCACAGATACTGTACTTGATCAGTTTGGGGCCTAGTGAATATGGAGGCCAGGTCAACACATGTTTTTCATGTTTTTTTTGAGTTTTTCCCAAACCATTTTTTTTTGTTTGTGTGTGTGTGTGTCTGTGTCAGGCTGCATCCTGCTGGGGATGGCTGCTGCCATCAGTGAGCGTCATTGCTATGGGGTAGGGGTGCCTGGTCCGGTCTAGGTGGGTGGTACATGTCTAAGTAACATCCACACAAAGCTTGGAGGTGGATTCCTGAGGCCTTGGGGTGTTGTTGGTCTTCCCAACATGACACCGTTCTAAACTTTTGAATGGAGGAACATCTCAGTTTTACGCTCATTTATGATTTTACAGGTTTTATCTATTGATGATGTTAATAATAATAAAAATAAAATAAATGTATTTACTGGGTCATTAATGGTTTCTTGTAGAATGCTCCATATCTTACAAATTCTGCCAGAATATTTAAACTAAAGAGCAGAGCTGTATGCTGTGCTTTTACCTCGTGCTAAAACATGAGAATCTCTGCTTTATATCACTCCACCTGTCATGGTTTTCTGTCATGGTTTGTGATTAGTTTTCCTGGGTTTGTGTTTATTGTATTTTGTTAAGTTCTTGTTTTTTTACAGACATGGTTTGGTGTTTAGTTTTTCTGTTTCCTGTTTTATTTTCTTGAATTCCTGTTTTGTGTTACTCTCTGTTTTTTCCCTTTTGATTTGCTTTCTCCTTGTGCTATGTCTCGATTTGTTTCACCTGTGTCTCGTCACCCGTCTGTTCCCCGTGTGTGTGTATATATAGCCCTGCCTTCCCCTTCGTTCCTTGTCGTGTCATGCTGTTTCTTTGCCATGTTTGTGTCTTTCCATGTCATAGTTTTTCATGTCTTGTTCATGTCTTCATAGTGTTTTGATTTTTGGATATCCCGCCTTGTCTGCAGCGCCTTTGGTTTTGTCAGATTTGTCTTTTTTTTCATTAAATACCTTTTTGCCTACTCCTGCCTCTGCCCTCTAAGTCCTGCATCTGGGTCCTAACCCCCTTACCTCGCTACCCGACTTGACTCCACCTGCCATTGATTCCTGAATGAATTTATTACGTGCACTGGAGTTCACACAAAGTTTGCAGGATAGATTACGGAAGAGCCCGATAGCCGCGGTGCACAAGGTTATGAGCTAATTCTTCAACAACAGGGAGCCTGATGAGCGCTGCTGATGTACGAAATTCAACAATATGCAGTGTGTGTGTGTGTGTGTGTGTGTGTGTGTGTGTGTGTGTTTGTTTTCCTGCAGTGTATGGTTGTGGACTCATAGTATAGGTAAAGTATGTGCACATGTGTGGTATGTGCTTTCAGACACACTCAACTTTCTGCATTCCAATAAGGTAACGTCCTCCTCAGTCTAAATAGCTGGAATACGTTGACACTTGGCATGCGACCTAACATGCAAATCTCTGATCTGCATCTTCAGCCGCTTGAATACAATTGGTATCGATAAATATGAATTTCAAGCAGCAGCAGATTACCTTGTAAAAACTTATAAAGACTCCTCCAAAATAAGTTTTTAAGTGAAAGAAATATCAGACTTGGAACCGCTTTCATTTATTTATGTGAGCACTAATAAGACACGGAGGTGTTGCACCATCGCTGGTAGAAAAACCCCGGGGCAGGCTTATGCCTGGGATTTCAGTGGGGATCTCCAGTGGGGTGCAAGGGGTGATTTGCATTGCCCCCTCCGGGCACTTTCATCCTGACCTGGCAGCACTCTGCACGTGTCAGTAACAGTAACCAGTGCCGTTGCCTGGACAACTGATCGCTGGATTACAGGTTGTGAGAAAGAGAGAGGAGAGGCACAGAGGGAAAGAGTCAGTAAGTGTTTGGATCAGTGGTCTTCAAACCTGATCCAGCCAGCTTATCATTTTGGCCAAATAACGAAGGCCTGTTTTTGACCTGGGACACAAGGTGAATGCAATTAACTGACTGATGGGGGGGGGGGGGGGGGGGAGAATCCCACCAGTGCTCCATGGACATTTTGAAATCATAACCCATCAGTAAGGATGTTTTCTTATTGGTCATACATGCAGCATAGTTTGTTTCATTCAGTCTTTTCAAGCCAAACACTAAATTGTATCAAGAAAAAAAAACTGAGGTACTATTTACCTTCTTTTGGGTAGATTGAAATCGTGATAGTTTGGACACCTCCGGTTTGCACGACTGGTTGTGTGTGCTTTCCCTTCCCCCCAGTAAATCAGACCATGATTGAGGTCAACAGGGCAAAGATTTTGACTGGGCTGGCGTTTGGTGGCTGATAATCAATATGAATCATTATGTATATTCAGCTCCTTACCACTTCAACCTTCGATTAACACTAGTAGTTTTTTTGTTTTTTTAAACTTTCTGGTTAGCTACTTAAACCTGATGCAATATGTAAATATCTTTTGTACCTTAACATATTTACTGTGCAATATAGTTTCTCTTGTCTTGCCTTAGTCTTCCTTATGTTATTATATGCTCCCGCTGCTGTAACACCTTAATGTCCTGTTGAGGCTGAAAAGCTTGTTGAAGCTAACGTCTTTTCATATCCAATAGATTTTTCATCACTGGAACCCAACAGATTTTTGTCCAAAAGGGAAAAACTAAACCGGTCCACTTTTATGACAATTGGTCTGCTTGATGGTTCTGACTGGGTTCTGATTTCATGCCTTGCACCACAGTTTTCATTTGCCTGGAGGTTTACAATTGATTGACTTCTCACTTTGGATTGGACAAACAGCCCAAAGGTGCATTAAAACCCGTTCAAAATACAGTGGAAGCAGAAGTGTTCCCCCCTTCCCACCCCTCAAATCCACCAAGAAGCCTCTTCCCATCTCTGTTTGACTCTGTTTCCATGTAGACCAGACCATCAAACTACGGGATATGGCAAACTCAAATCTACTGCCTTCAGGGAAAAGTGAAGTTTCTACTGCTGCCGCATATTAAAGCTGAGCTATTTTCTGTGAGTGTGGCATGTCTTTATTCAATATCAGGGGCTCCACAGAGACACATAGGCTGGCAGCAGTGCGTTGAGAGCGTGAGTTGCTATCTGACTGACTGATCGTTTTTAATAATGCTCACCCCCAGTGCTCACATTTGTTCATATTTAACCAGGGAAATGTTAGAGTAGACCAACGTTGCTCTGTTTCTCTACTAACCTGAAAGAAGGACAATGGTCATAATTTGTGGCTACAAGGAGGAGGCTTTCTTCTTTTGCTATCTAACAGAATAACATGCAGGGGTCATTCATGCTCACCCATGTGAGGTGAAGCCCACAATATGCTCTATCTCTCCTGCTGAGTACTTAGTGTTTATTTCACTCACATTAGTCGATGTAAGCTGTAGTATTTATGAACTACTCGGTGTGTGTTATAAATAGTTTAGCACTGAAACAAATCTACCTTATGTAGTTGAACTGCACTATTTTCACCTTACGTTGCTAGGCACTGAGTTTAAGGGCTGGTGAGCATCCGTGGCCCTAGTTTTTGTGGTGTGTCCTGCACCATTGGCACTAGTCAGACCCCTGTTGGTGGCAGGACAGGTTCCTTAGCTCATTAATCGCTGATTTCTCGAACAGCCCTCAGTGTCCAAAGTTGCTATATAAATGATGCATGAGCTTCAGGGTCAAATGCGTATTTAGGGTATTGATTAGATTATGTTTTATTTAGTATATCATCATGTGTGAATTGATGTGTTTTCCTTGGCTCTCCTTTCCTTGGTCTGGAGACACTCTGTTGGGAACCGATTATGCCCTGGCAAAAATCTGACGGGACACTCATATTGTTTGGATAGGCTGTTTGCAGTGATGGACACATCATCTGAGTGCCATGGAGATGAATTTGTTTACAATAAACAGCTCTGATTGGTTGTAAGCCTATCCACTTCTGTGCAGAGGTATTCTTTCTGTTAATTGCATGCTCCATAATGAAACCCAAATGGTGTGTTACCAGACTAGATATTAGATACGAACTGAGTCTGGCTACACCAAGCTACTTCATCTCTACTCTTACACAAAGTCTGCCATGTTTCTACAGTGAACCAGAATAGATAAACCAAACACTGCAACCTCTAGATGCCACTAAATCTTCCAAACTCGACCTTTAATGCACGGTTCACCTGCCCACATGTAGTGACCCATCTGGACAGTGTACTCTCGGAGGCAAGCACGGACAAACCATTTCCTACTTAAAGATGTCCGACGACGTTTAAAGGTGAAAGCACGTATGCCTGTGGTTGATGAGCACACTTGAAGGGCGAAAAGTACCAAAGGACCATCTGGCAAATAGTTATTCAAAGCATACTGATTTTTTGAGGCTTGTCGACCAGGTGTCTATCAATGGTAACTCTCACAATATTCACAACGATGATTAGTTACCCAAAATTCTGCAGACTGAAGACTCGTTTTCAAGGTTTGTCCGGTTCTCCAGAGATCTCCCCTTTGGCTTTGGATTTAAGGTTTTAATGTTGTACTTTGCACAGATTTGCGATCAGTCTGTCTGCTCAGAATGTGAAAAGACGGCCTTATTCTTTTTAGAAAACATGATCTATATCCATTCTGCGAGCACTCCTGTTCAGGCTCATCCCTTCTCTTGTCCGGGAACAGCTACCTATCTCCTACCTCTTACTGACATGGTTAACCACTTGAAAATCACCTCCAGCCCCGTGGATGTTTTGCCTTCTCATTATTTAAAAGCAGCAGCGGCTCAAGTCCTGAATGTCATTATTGATAGCTCCTTTTCCTCTGATTCAGTGTCTGAGTATTTTAAGCACAAAGGTGCTCATGCACCTTTAAAAAAAAAATCCAAACCTTGACCACCGGCTTCACATCAATTACAGATCTACGCTTGTCCTTGAAAAACTTCAAAGCAGCTTCTGGAAGTCATATAACATATTGAAAATCAACTGTGCACCGTGCATTTAAGAATGCATTATAAAATATTATTTAAATTTAACACAGTACAGCTGTTTATTAAAATTTACTTTTGGATTATTAATGTTCTCACACATTTTCCCTGTCGGTGCGTTTTAGTTTTAATCCAAATTATCTCAGCAAATCTAACGACATGAAAAATCAGGGCATGGCTAATCCTTAAAGAGAAGAATATTAACAAAAATGAGATTTTAATTACAAGTCCCTTGGTTGACAAATGCCACTATTTTCTGGGTATTGAGTCTGAAAGAATTATTTTATGACCCATGGACACACTTCATGTTTTGAAATATTTTTATCCTGCAAGTCTCCGTGAGAGAACAAAAAGAAACCTCTCAAAACTGACCTCTTAATCGTTCATTAATCTTAAAAAAAGAGTTCAAACAATTAAATCAATTGGGACAGACCGGGACACTTAGAAATTCCTCCACGCCTTTGTGACAACCCGCTAAGACTATTGTAATACCCTTTTTCATTTACATTCAGTGTGTCAGTCTTCAATAAATCTCCCCCAGCTTGTTCAAAACTCTGCTGCCAGACTTCTAACAAAGACCAAACGCTGTGCTCGCATCAGTCGAGATTTATCCTCATTACACAGAGTCGGACTGAGTTTTTTATTTATTTATATATTTATATATTTGAAATACCTACAAGGCATTACATGGTACGTCCATGGAGAGGAATGTTAAACTGGTAAAAGCATCTTACCTTTCACCATGATTTCCCTCAATCAGATATGTTTTGCTTCTTTTATGAGAGCCTTTATTTTTGAATATTTTTTTATTTTAAATCTTGCAAAAACTTTCAAAAAAAAAAAATGTTTACCTAATACTTACACTCAGTAATTCATAAGCAAAGGATTGAGACATTATGTAAGAGTATAAATGAGAAATCTCAACCCGCAAACTTCTCGGTCCTGAACAATCCGCTTTAAAATTGTTCCTTCAACTCGAAATGCATGGCAAGAAATCTTGCACAATATTCTTGAGGCCGTGGGGAATTAAGCCACAATGCAAACATGTTAGTTATATAAATGGCATCATTTTCCGTGAAAAGGTCTTTTTGCTAAAGGAGGTCCAGGTCAGGGTTAACTCAGCATGCAGAAGGAAATAAAAGGCCAAAGTACTGTACAGAAACATGTCATTCAGCGCAAATGCTACCATTTAGATAATCTTTTACAGTTTCTTTATTGTAATTTTCAGTTCTGTATTCGAACGATAGCACAAAGAATCCGAGCAGGGTGCAGACAAAACTAAACAAAAATTCACTGAGCTGACTGAGGACAGCTCCTGAGGCCGAGAACAGAGTACAGGGTCAGGTTTATATTTCATTGATGATCATGATCATTCCTCTTGGTTTATTTTATTCTGACAGTTACATCGAGCGCTTATCACACATAAGAATGCTGTTTGGGTGCTGAACCTGCGCCAGCGCATTAGCTGTATCAATATGCAGCCTTCCAGGAAAGAGACAGATTTATCCAAAAGGCAGATTTAGGACTAAACGACGCTTTCGCAAGTAGGAGGCTTGCTTCATTCACTGGAATGTTTTCTCCAGATAGCCTTGAATTGCTGTTTAGGAGATTCGCTTCTGATGCTCCTTTTAAGTGAACCCACACTGAAGCACCAAATGGGTCCGGCTTGACGAAACACTGCCAACATTAGACGAGGTCAGAACAGTCATCATCCCCGAGCTGCACCACACGAAAGGACATCCCATTAATTTGGACGGTGTTTAGAAAAGCGAGGGAGGGCGATGAGGAGGAGGAAAGAGTGATGAGAGCAGGAGGAATGGAATGAGGGAGGAGAAGAGAGGTGCAGTTTTCCAGGAAGCAACAGGGAGGGATAATAACATAGTTGGATCAAACACTGAAACTGAGAAAAACCTGAAGGAAACGATGATATGAGGACGATGAGAAGCAGACGAAGGTTGTTACTATAACACACTGTTGCCCATAAAGTTTGAATAATTTTATTCCTATTTATGCACATCAGTAATCACTTTTGACCTGGTACAATGATTATATATTGAATGCCAGTTACCCAGGTGTAATGAATTCATGCTTAACAATTGTTTGGTGCTATAAAAGGTCCCTAGGCTGTGCTTGCAATGCAATTGGCAATAAGCCAAAGAGTGCTCCGACAGGACAGACACAAAAAAGCTAACATTGCTGATTTTCTTTGAATATTGCAGAATGAGGTCTGTAAAATCCTCAAACTTCATCAAGAGGAGTGTCATTTGAGGCCACAAAAACTTCCAGGACGAAGTACCAGACAAGATGATCAGCAACTGCTTAATCTCTGTTGTAGAAATTGGAAAATGCCAGCGAGCCGCCTTCGTCGTTTGTGGAGAAGACACCATGGAATCAATGTTTCCCACCAAACTGTGAATCTAAGATTGCTTCAGCATGGTTACCGAGCAAGACGAGAGACCAAGTGTCCTCGCCTAACTGTTCAACACAGAGTTGCTTGATTTTGCTGGGTTAGGGAGCACAGAAAATTACAGCTTTGGCTCTGGGGACATATTGTCTTTATGGATGAGAGCCGCTATATCCTTGACCACTGAGATAGAAGATAAAGGGTGCAGCGATTATGAGGTGAGAACATCCACGATGACTGCATCCAGGAAACCACTCAAGGAGGTGGCGGCTCAGTGACGATATGGGCCGGTATTCAATATGGAGGAAAAACGCAGTTGGTGGTTCTGGATGGAAACGTAAATGCCATGGATAACTATTGCCTCCCACATGCAAGAAGGGTCAATGGGAACAATTTTAGACTGCAAGATGACAACGCAAGAGCAGATGCCATGGCCTGCTTGCTTCTCTGATATGAACACTATCGAGCGTGTCTGGGATGCCTTACGCCGAGCCCTTAATGAGAGGGACAATATTTCTCAGAGTCTACAGGAATTAGCCCGGGATCTGACCAAAGAGTGGGACGCCCTGCCCATTGACTACATCAACAAGCTTGTGCACAGTATGTCACGACGTCTTAACACATTGGTCAGTGTCAGAGGTGGCCATACTCGATATTAATGACTGAGTAAATATGTGTTTCCTGTTAAATTGACCAAGGCTGAAAATTGGAAGTAAAACCCTTGATCCTACCGTTCAAAACCCCAATGCTGTATAAGCCTAAATACACAGTTGGCAAATGTTAATTGTGATTTAATTTTCACTGTCATATGTTCAGAAGAGATTGATCAATAAAGTTTTGAGAAATTATAGTCTTTATCTACCAAGAATAAATCACAAAAAATATTTAACTCCAACTTTATGGGCAACAGTGTAGTGTAGTAATAGTAGTAATAGCAGACATAGTGTGCCGGAAAAGATGTATGAGGTATTCTTTCAATAAAAATAAACTTTTACAGCAGAAACTACAGCTTCGGTGCATTACCAACACCAATATGCCCTTGAGCAAAGCCCTTGATTCCTAAACAGTGGAGTGGCCAGCTACAAATCAGTGTGTGGTTATACTTGGCAGCGTCCAGGTGTGGATGTATGCTTTGAAACAGTGAACAGCATGTTCCTAAATTAAGGAGAATTGATTTTAGTGAAACTTCCAGGGATATATAGAGATGGATGAACGCTCCATAAATCGCACAGCAGATTTGAAGTTCTGCGTGGTGGCCGTCACCATCTGGGCGGTGCCTGACTCCTGGCTAATTCAGAGGTGTTTCTCAATATACTGCACTTCTTGTCGACTACTTCCGAATACGAGTCGTAGTACCCATCTGACCAAATGGCCAGATGTGTTCTTGCAACGTTCTTGCAACAGCAGCCAGGTATGTGTTTCATGCTTAAATCAAGTCCACTACTGTTCCAATGACAGAATGACCCCAAGGCGCCCTCCCATCTATATTTTATAGTCAAACTTGTCATGTCTGAAAAACTAAATACACAAGTCTGAATTTTGTGTATTGCAAAACCACCTCAAAAATGGGTAAAGATATTTATTTCTGCTGGGAGGGGGATGGGCATTGACTCTCTTCTGCAGCAAGCCTCAAGTGGCCATTTGAGGAACTGCAGTTTTAGCCACTTCAGCACTGCCTTCATTTCTTTTCAGCCTCAGATGTTGTTGCTTCAAGGCCTTCCACAAAAATAAATCTGCTTTAATTATTCATTGCAGCCTGACAAATATAAGTGATCCATTTATTTGACTGATTAGTTACTCTTTTTCCTTTGTGTTCAGTAGCTAATTCCTTGTCCTTTGTCAACTATTTCATGCCTGGCAAATTATCTTCTGGTGATAAAACTGCAAAAAGATTATAATGACAGACAAAGAAAACTGGTTTTTAAGTAGCTGGAGGTTATTCTTTGTGGATTTGCCACTACAAGGTTAGCATATTTCTCATTGCACGTAGTTATTTCACCGGTTTTAGAGAAATAGAGCGGCTTTAAAAAACAACAATCCGGCTCCTATCTTGAACCCTGACAGCAAGGGAGGAGATTCCTCGTTCATCAGAAACGTATTACCACCCCTGTAGAGACGGTTGCCATTTGTTTTCTCTCGATTTTGTTTACCTTTCGCAATAATAGAGAAAGGCCTGTCTGGAAATACTGGTGTTTACCTGCTTTTTCAGTCGCCGGCACACACACACACACACACACACACACACACACACACACCGAAGGAAGAAAAACACAACCAGAGGAAGCAAGGATAAGATCTGAATGTGAACTCACAATCAAGCCCTATATATTGCTCCTTTAATTGAGGTGTGTTTAAGGGTAACCCGTGCATGTTTGTGTCTTTGTTTGTTATTCCTTTGTGTTATCGTGGACTCACTCACCCTTGGCAGCACCTTAAAAACCACTCATTTGCTCTGTTTTGAAACCTGACATTTTCATTGCCTGTCCCCATCAGCCACCACTCCCTTTGTGTCCATCCGTCTGTCTGTCTGTCCGTCCGTCTGTCGCCGTGAACACAGATGCAGAAGACAGTCATAGAGGCCTTCAAAGACATCTGAGTAATTTCACCTCCAGAAAACCCACCAAAGTGTTCTTTCCCTCCCTCCTCTTCTAATATATTTCTCTCAGTCTGTCTCTTCATCTCCTCTGCCTTTGTATTTCTGCTGTCTTTCATGGCCTCTCTCTTTCTCTCTACATTTCTGTCTCACTCCCTTCTCCCTTTGCTCCCTTTTCCTCGCTCGCCCTCTCTCTTCTGTAACTCAGGTACACCTGGCTGGCTGCTGAGGGCTGACACTTTAAAGACATCGGCTTCAGCTTCTGCTGCTAGTGGAATATCAATATCTGCTGCACGCTCACACACACACACACACACACACACACATTCGCAACCCTCCCTCCCACACATGTAGCAACATATAGAGCACATAAAGGCTCACGAAAATCCACAAACACCCCTCCACCATCCACGCGGCACCCACTAACCCACACGGTGTGGCTGGCTCTATCAGAGCAGACATAAAGGCAGGTTTATACATGTCGCACACCGACAAGGACTGAATGACCGCCACACCAACAAGACAGGAGCCTTGGGAGGGCTACGGTGGAGGGCACAATGAGTAAACACAAAGCATTTGCCCTTCCACCTCGCGCACTTTTTGTTTTCTTTCCAAATAACATGTCCTGCATGTGTTGGTTGCGTCAGAAGAATTTTAAGCAGCTAACTATAAGCCCTTTAAGACCTCATCCCAGCTTGTGTGCATGTACAGAAACACACACACACACTTATTTGACACAACCCCCTACTCTCTCTCTCTCTCTAGCTCTCTCTCACTCTCTCTCTTTGTCTCAATAGGCTACTCCTCAAACCTCCCTCTCTCCCCCTCACTCTTTGTTCATTTATGTGTGGACGTCTCTCCATCAAAGCTAGATTACTGCTCTCACTGTTGCTTCGAATGGATCTCTTTGCACTTGGGAGTAATATCCCAAGGCAGACTCACTCAAGAGGTTACCATATGATTCTCAGTGTCTGTGTAAATGGAGCCTAGCCGCGTCAAATAGCAAACCGGCGCTTTGTATTTCACACCACAAATGCATGTGTGCAACTGTTTCAGGATATCTCAGAGGAGTAATAGGCTAATTTTTGTCTTTATATTTACAGAAAATGTCTCGGCCTATAAATAACTGAGCAAAATAAGGAAACAGTTCTCATCTCACCACTTCGTGCATCTGTTGTGTTGACTTACAGTGAGTTCTTAGAAGTCACAGGGGAAGGAGCCGGCTTTGAAATTTGCATAACGTTGGCCTGACACCTAGTGGATACAATAATGGTCTGAGTGCACTGAAAGGATTAAGACACTGAAAATTAGCTTGTATTTCAAATCATCTTTTTTTGGGGGGTGGGGTGCTGCAATGTGAGCTTGCTTTTTACAAGGCTGCTGTCCGCCCTACGAATTAATTACAGTGTAATACTCCATCTGCACCTTGAACATTTCACTAAGACTGATGTTTAACTTGCAAATGGGACATAAATGTTATGTTCGGTTCATTTTGGTCATTTAATACTTTAAGACATCTGCAAATGTCTGAGCTGGAGTCACAGCAGCTCTGTGAGTGAGGGGACGCCTCTTCCTACAAATTACTGTCAGTGAAACAGCAGCATTAACAACAAACAGCATATGAAAATGAAAATCAAGCTATGCAGAAGACAAGGCCATGTACACCGATCAGGCATAACATTATGACCACCTGCCTAATATTTTATGGGTCTCCCTTGTGTCTCCAAAACAGTTGCGACTCATCAGAGAATAGACACGGACCTTCTGAGGGTGTCCTGTGGTGTCTGGCAACAGAATGTTGTTAGTGGGTTGAGGGGAGGGGCCTCTGTGGATCAGGCTTGTTCCAGTGCATCCCACAGATACTTGGTCAGTTTGGGATCCAGTGAATTTGGAGGCCGGGTCAACACCTTGTGCTGTTTTTCAAGTTTTTTTTAGTTGTTCCTAAACTGTTTTTGTGTGTGTGTCTGTGTCAGGCTGCATCCTGCTGGAGATGGCTTCTGCCATCAAGGAGTGTCATTGCTATGGGGAGGGGGTGCCTGGTCTGGTCTAGGTGGGTGCTACATGTGTAAGTAACATCCACACAAATGCCAGGTCCAAAAGTTTCCCAGCAGAACACTGAATTGTCATAAGATGGTCAATGTTATTTACTTCTCCTGTCAGTGGTCATGATGTTGTGGCTGGCTGGTGTAACGTTAAAGTTAGAATCTATATGACTTTTACATCAAACCCAACTTTTGATACTATTCATGGCCTACACTATTCTGGTTTAGCTGTTTGATGTTTTAGACTCAGTATACTGAGGAGCATATTCTTTTTATAGTAGTTTCCATTGAGAGAAACAGGATCCGCCATTCCTGCACTGGATTAAACATGAGGTACAAACGCTCCAGAGATTTAAAGAGGAAATTAATAAGACCAGAATCCATGCCTGCGTGTATACTGCACATGCACATGCCTTTCTAATTGATGTATCATTTGTACTATTATGAATTTCTTAGGATGAGCAGTACACAGGTGTCACCAAATCAAACAAACTGAAATTCTAGGTATTGCAGAATTGTGTGTTTTTAATGAGTGAAACCTGATTCAATTGGGCGTTTGTGGTTCAGCGTTAATCGTACAAAGCTTTTGACATTGTATAGCTCAAACAACAATTCTTGGCAATGTGACAGTCACGGAACATTTAATGAAAAAGTCAGAGGCACGAGCCCCGGTTACCTAGCTAGCTGTGTTTGACTCCGCTGTGGAAGTACGTCTCAGCGAGCTTAGTCAAGCACGGAATCAGTCCCCGAGCACCAGGGCAAGCATCCTAAACAGACATGACAGAGTGACAATCCAGTGTACTTCAGCTCGAGCTTGAAATTCATTACAGAAGAGGAAGGCAGAGAATTTAGGAGGATACTTAGATTTGAGTCAAACTGAACAGACAGCTGGTTTTGTGTAGTGTCAGGGCATGATGATGCGTTGATGGGCACTGTAATCTCAAAATACATGATTTGTTTGCAGGAAACCTCTTTTTTTTTTAACTCTTCCATGGACTAATGCAAAAGGTCTCATTCACTTCCACATTGATTTAATAAAAAAGGCCTTAATTGAGCAAACATAGAGGAATGGGGATCATTATCTGGGCTTGCATAAGGATCAGCACTCTCCTTTCACTGTATATATAGCCAGTGGTCTGGGACCTCCTCAGCCCAGACAGAATGAATTTTATTTAATTTCAATACTACTCCCATTTTATCATCACGAATGATAAAATAAAACGAACAAGATGTGCAAAGCAAAATATTACACCCTGCACTGAGTAGAGTGCAGTCAAACAAAGTCAAGAAAGCAGACTGAGCTGCCCGTGCAGCTTTCAAACAGTCTTTTATTTGACCAAGGAGAATTGTCTGCCCTTCACACACACACACACACACACACACACACACACACACACACACACACACACACACACACACACACACACACACACTCACACTAACACAAACACAATACTAATCAGCGAGATCTAAATCCCCAGGGTACAAGCTCTATTAGAGCATGTGCTTATGAGAAGATAATCATTTGGTGATATGAAGACACAGGGGTGGGCGGTGGGTGGCCGCCGCCTCGCCGCTGTATGAAAATGCTGCGCTGCAAAGAGCGAGCCAAAGCCTTAACTTTTAATATAACTTGTTGCCTACAGGCAGACTTTAATGAGTCCTTTTTGTCAAGGTGAAGGAACAGAGATAGCAGACAATGTGCTTAACTATAAAGGATGCAATCACAGCGCTGAATATGAGAGTGGGGGTGATAAAATGACACCGCAGTCTTCTGGGCAAACAAGTTCCAGCTTTTGCCCTTGACCGTAGAGATCGATGAGACAATTTTAATGTCAGTACCGTGCAAAAAGGGAGGATATTAAATGTTGACATTTTGTTGCATGATACAGTCAGCGCTGTCCTGCAGGTATGAATAACAATTTACTACATTACGATATAGCTGATGCCTTTCTTGTGTGTGTGTTTTTTTTTTTAATAAACTCCTGACCACACACACTAAAAGTCAAAGATATGCAGCAGTTAATTAGAAAGGGAACTAGATTTTCATAATGAAACAGTTGAGTTTTTACTGACATGACCGCTAGATGTCGCTGTCTAGTTGTAGCAGCTGGTGAATCTGGTGTCAACCGTTGGATTATTATGACTTCAGTTTATAATACCACACTTTCATTTCATTTTAGGTTGATGCGTGGTTCCCGTTTCTTGCAACAACTGTGCACATTATGCATTCAGCAATGGTGCCAGAGGTGTCTGTGATTGTGTTTGATGCAGCCCACAAACAACAAAAGCACAAGCTGTCCGCAAAGATGGACAGCAACAGCACAAATGGCTTATGGTCTAAGCTGGTGATTTTGTTATACGGTACACATGGAAGTGCACTCGAGAGGCCACGGTACCTCAAGCAGCTATTTACGTCTGATTTGCAGAGGTCTGTAAACAAGCCTCGGCACAAGGAAAACAAGTCACGTCGGTATCAGCAATGAGTGGAAACCTTTTTGTCTTGTTGTTTTCATGTGCCCACATTTAAGAAAACAGCCCCGCAAGCTTTGATTCCTCTCCAGCTTTTAGGAACGGGCAACGAGCACATTGCCACCTTGTGGGATGTACCCCCATAAAAGCCGCGGCGCTGCAGTGAATAGGCTCGATCTGTTTCAGGGATCATGAAACAAATCAGATGGAAATGAGCTTAAAGAATACACACAAAAAAACAGGAAATGCACGCATCTGTGCTTGATACACAATTAGGATGTTTCTCTATGCTTCAAGATGAAGAGCTTTTGTAAAACTGAAGTCAAACAGTGCGGTTAGGCCGTCTAATTTCATCTCCATTAACCCCAACCCTCATCCTGATGTGAATCCAAAACATTCTCGCTGAACTCGTATCGTCAATAAAAGTCGTCGGATTTTGTTCTTCTTTGTTTGTTTTTCTTGAAAAAGTATTTTTGTTGCTTCCACAGTAACATAATCCTGTTTTTAAACCTCTGTGTGTTCCACCAGCTGGCAGCGAGAGCCGCCAACAAAATGAGTGTTATCAAGTATCAGTGCTGTTACTGCCGCAATCATGTGCCAGACAGAGATAGAGATGATGGAGTGAGCAGGAACACAAGCTATAAGAAAGGAGAAGTCTGGCGTGGGTGTACAAATAGGAGGAATAATATCACGGGAAGAGGGAAAGAAAGAAAAACATAAGAAGAGAGATTAAGTGGTGGTGGAGTCAGACCGACACTGAGAAAAGTTCTCTCACATGTCACATGTGAGTCTGCAGCAGTGCTGCCAAAGAGAGGTCCTATTTTTAGGGGAGGAATGTACACAGAGGCCTCGTGGAAAGAGACCATAACAACAAACAGTACGCAACAGACTCCTACAAAGAGAGGGGAACATACAGTCACACAGCATCAACACGAGAGGAAGAGAGAAGAAGGGACAGGAAAATGTCAAGACATCATATCTTCTGCTGAGAACTTGCTTTGAGAGCAGCAGGACCCCAGGAACATATATAAAGAGAAACAAGAGGACCAGGTAAGAGCAATGTTCCACTACAGCTTCGTGTGCTGCAAGCATTGGATTTATTTTGTCTTATGTTAGCAATATATAAATTGATTAAATGCAAATATTACTCCATACTAATATGAGCTGGGTTTCATACTTAAATAATATGTGTGATCATTGATAGAAATTTTGTGCTGTTTTAAATATAAACTGATAAATTTTTTGCAAACTTTTCTCTCATATCTAATGCACGAAACTGAAGCTGCCGCTACAGTCATCAGATTTAAAAGCCAAAAAATTATCTTTTGAAGCTCCACATAAAATAATACCACTCAACAATAGCTTCACTGGCACCACAATAATGACACTCTGGCAGCAAGAGGAGCTGTGCAGGTGTTTCAGCACAAATCTGCTCAGACTATTAGTCTCCAGAAAGATCAGACAGGTCTACTGTAGGCCCCATTCAGGAAATAACTTTGTGCAGCTGCACTGCTTCACATGGCTGACGTGGTGACCTAAAGTTATATCTTTAAACTTGAACTTTGGGAAGCTTACCAGGAATAATTGCAGGTTAAATTTAAGATAAATGCCGCAGGGGTTTACTGAATCTAATTCCAATACTATGTGGGTATGACTTCGGCCTTTATAGTTTATTGTATCTATTGTAAGATGTCTAAGAGCCATGGTCTTGTATGAAAATTGCTGTGTAACATCTAAATATGTTTTATTTCCGCACAGTTTTGTTAATTTATACAAGCAAAAGAGACTAAAATTGCATTAAAACAACAGCAATCATGTCAAAACATAGTCTGAAATTGAAAACTATTAACAACGTGGTTTCTTCTCAGCATGGATCGACCTGCTGTTGAAGTCTTCCACTACAAAGACAAAGAGCATTCCTCCAATCTGCTCCTGCAGCTCAACAGACTGAGACAGGACAACATCCTGACCGACGTGTGGCTGTGTTCAGACAACACAGAGATCCCCTGTCACCGTAACGTCCTGGTCTCCAGCAGCCCTTATTTCAGAGCCATGTTCTGCAACAACTTCATGGAGAGGCATCAGGCCAAGATTGACTTAAAGGGCATCACGTCAGCCATTCTGAGCAGTGTTATTGACTATGTTTACACCGGATTCATCAGTATCAGCATGGATATTGTGCTCCCCCTGATGCAGGCGGCATCCATGTTGCAATATGGCTGCCTTTTTGAGGCCTGCTCAGGATTCCTTCAGAAGCAGCTGAGCCCAGAAAACTGTCTGAGCATGATAAGACTTTCTGACATCATGAACTGTAACAGCTTGAGAGACAAAGCAAAAGAGATGGCCATGAAGAGCTTCTCTGATGTGTCGGCATCCGAGGATCTGTGTGATCTCTCCTTACCGGAGATCATGGGTTACCTGGAGGATGACGGCCTTTGCGCAGAGGAGGAGCAGGTCTTTGAGACACTTGTTGCTTGGATCCATCATGACCCTTTATCTAGACGTGGTGCCATCAGTGACCTCTTCAAGAAAGTTCGTCTTCGATACATCCACCCCACCTACCTCTTCCAGTTCATAGCCAATGACCCTCTGATCCAGTCCTCCACTCTCTGCACCGAGCTCATTGAATCTGTGAGACGGCTCATGTTTTCTGTTAGCACAAAATACATTGGAGATACTGTGGTCGACTTCAAACCTCTCTGGGTCGCACCGAGGCGTTACACCTACCATGATATGTTGGTGGTGGTAGGAGGGAGGAAGAACAACGAGCAGACCTCGAGGGAGGCGCTGGTCTTCGACGAGAAGAGCCAGAAGTGGCAGTGGCTTGCCAAGCTGCCCGTTCGTCTTTACAAATCATCCTATGTTGCACTTCACAGCGTCCTGTATGTCATCGGAGGCCTGACCACAAACACCAAGTACAGCAAAGTCAGCGCGGACGTCTACACTCTCTCCCTGAAGACCAACCAGTGGCGGACAGCAGAGCCCATGCTTCAGCCACGCTTTGCCCACCAGAGTGTCTCCTACCTCCATTTCATCTTCGTCCTGGGCGGCCTTGGACCTGACAGACGACTGACAGACAGCGTAGAGAGGTGAAATGGACCGTCCTCAGTCAAGAGATTCTGTTGGTAATAACAGTGACATGTACAGAATTAAACACATTATGCTATTATCAGGTACAACAGTATGTTCAACCAGTGGGAGTGTATGGCGCCCATGCCTGAGGCCGTTCTTCACCCCGCGGTCGCTGCTACTAACCAGAGGATCTACATGTTTGGAGGAGAGGATGCCATGCAGAATCCTGTCAGGATAATACAGGTACAATTGTCGTTCATTCATCTGTCATCTGTCACGCTCATCCATTCATTCGCTCAGAAAATTTCCCTTCGCCTCTTCTGCAGGTGTATCACATTGCCAGGAACATGTGGTCTAAGATGGAGAATAGAACAGTGAAGAACGTGTCTGCTCCGGCTGTGGTTATGGATGAAAAAATCTACATCATTGGAGGTAGATAGCAGCGCTGTTAAAGGCTGTAATGCAAGAATGAGCATGCATTGCACACTTAGCTGAATTACTGCTTTGGGATTAGATGTATTTAAAGGTACGGCATCAAGTCTAGTACTATGATAGATACCAAAAAAAATGGGGTCAGTAGGACTTTTAACCTTAAAACTTGAATGAAGCGTCCTGAATTAGATCACCACATTCTGCTGGACCCACACTTACTTCCTCTCTCATACAAATCTCTTGCCTGTCATAGGATACACCAGGAGGATGATTGCATACGACACTAAGGCCAACAGGTTCATCAAGTGTGCCAATCTGAAGGAGAGGAGGATGCACCACTCTGCCACCGTTCTCAACAACAAACTCTATGTCACGGGCGGGCGTTACGTCAACGGCCACGACGTCATTGAGGACTCGGACAGTTTTGAGTCCTATGACTTAAAGACGGACACTTGGACATCTAAAGGGAGTCTGCCGTTTAAGCTGTTTGACCACGGCTCGCTGACTCTGACATGTGTCTCACAAACATGGGCAAAATCCTAAGTGAAACTTTTATTTAGAAATAAAGGCAGGATTCATATTTTAATGATGTGTGTTTGAAACCTGTTTACTACCAGACTTCACTGGTACATGATTCATAAAGCCAACATACCTCAAGTATTTCAGGGTGTACATATAAGAATTTTATAATCTGAATGCCTGAACACTTTTGCTTATTCCATGACGTTTCCATGCTTTTATTTAACACCCAAACCTATGAAAACAAGATAAAATAATACCGTCATTCATTACCTTTTGATTAAATCACACAGATACATACACAGGCCCTTCATTGCAAATCAACTGCTTTAACAAACAGGCTGCACAGCCTGTTCTTAACCTGTCTGACTTCACAAAGGGTAAAGTGCTATTTTTGGTCTGCTCTAAATCACAAGATTTCACTTGTCATGTTTAAATCCTGGGGGCTGTGTACTGTTTGGTGCGAGTCAAAGCCATGTTCAGCTCTTAGGTCTGAACCTGCTGATGTGTCTGGAGAACTTTTGGACGATTGTCTGCTGCTTCCTTGGAAAATTATAATGAAATGTATAACTTAAATGAATTGCTTATAACGTATATATATTTTTTGCATGTCTTTATTTTGTACCTATTAGTATTATATAATGCACAGCTATACACATTAAGTAGTATATAGTAACTATATGCTGACATAATAGTGACGTTCCTACATAAACCTAATGCTTCCTGAAAAACATTTAAAAAATCTTTACTAATGTTTTGTACTGTTGTTTTCTGTTTGTTTGTTTTTCTACCTTGAAAATAAAGTGCCAGACCAATACATGTGACCTCTCTAAATCTCCCTTTTGGTACAGCATGTTGTAGCAGTGCTGACAGAGAACGAAATCTGAGCAGCACATGTGTCCCGTATGCCTCATCATGTGTCCGTTTGACCCCCCCTCATGCTCCTGTTCACGCAGGACCTCTACATGTCCAGACAGGCTCCCGTCCAGCATGTACGGAGAGGCTAGAGATATAGAAAAGCCACGGTCTAACTATAATCCAGCAGAAACAAATCACTTGCTCCAGCTGTGACAGGTAAAATTAAGTCTCGACAGGCTGACATGAGGTTTTGTTCGTTGCAGAAATCTTTTGGATTACCAGGGGAAATGGGAGATATCAAATCCAGATTTAGCCGTATCCTCCTGAGCAGAACATCACTGGTGATTTAGTTTGGTGGTCCTGAAAGCACAATTGTTTCAGATATTTTTCAAATGTGACAGATTTCAATCAAACCCATCAGCAACAGATGGAGTGATAGCATGAATTCATTCATCAGTGACTTGGGTCAGCTTTTCATATGGAGTAAACATGATGTGAGCAGAGGGTGCAACATGTGACTTCATGGGCTTTTCTTTGAAACCAGAAGTCACTGGGTCAGAGGTTACAGTTCCAACAAATGGAGTCCAAGGGACGGTGGGTGGAGTAGGCGGGGGGGAGGTTGAGAAAAGGTGGAGGGCGCTGGAAAAACTATAGGTGATCTGACGTTATTTTGAGAAACAAACAAGAGGGCGAATGTTACACCACGTGAGGCATTTGGCGCTGTCGGTTGCCATGCAAGCTGGCAGATGTGAGAGGAGACTAGAGAGAGAGAGAGGGAGAGAGAAACTGATGAGAAGGATTTCACAACAGAAAATCTGAGCGAGTGATGAAACTCATCCAGGAGGAGCAGCAACAGGTGTATGTTTGTGTAACTCTGTATGTTGTGTGTGTGTGTGTGTGTATGTGTGTGTGTGTTTGTCATTAAGGTTTTTAGAGGGTCAAGCAGGACTGAGCAGCTGTCAGGTCTGGCCACAACATCACAACAAAAACAGAGATGATAGATGGAAGAGAGAGAGAGAGAGGCAGTGTATGCGTTCCCTAATAACCTTTCAAAACATTCTCTAATTTGATGTCTTGTGAGTCCTTAAAAATATTGGCAGAGTTATATTTCGGAAAAATACACAGAGTACCTACTACACGCTGCATGGACACACACATGCTGTATATGTGTCAGTGTAAACAAGCATGAGGGCTTACATCAGTGCCGGCTCTCTAATGCTTTCAGCACATTAGGTGATTTCAGCATAGTGCTAATGTCACCCTCTGTGACAGTATGAGTATGGCATGTAAGTGCGTCAAAATGTGCTACTTAGAACTAAACACTGAGTACATTATAGGATTTGGGGTAGTTAGGGGATCATCAAAATCATTAGGACACACCATCTTGGGAGCATAAACATACATTCCTTAAATATTTTTAAGGTATTTCAATTTATAAGGTAAAACCTAGTCGTGGTCCAAGCTACAAAGTCAGCCAAGAAGCAGCTGGACTAATTCTTCAGGGACAGTGAAGGGTAGTAAACAATTTCACAGCAATCCACACAGTAGGTGCTGTGAAATTTCAGTCTGAATTAAGATAGTGAAAAGGAAACCTGTACATCCACAACTTCTAGAAAGTTAAAAAAAATAGGACTTCTTCTTTTCTCTTGTTAACGTACTTACTGCTGTCTGGTGCAACACTTTATACATCTGATTCAGCATTGTTAGTCATGAATAAACTAAATGTTAGTCATAGGTCATAGCTTCATCCTCGGTCAGCCAGTCACCAGCTGACCGAGCACTTGCTGGGACTTTCCGTGTCATGCTGGTGTTCGGTCTACTCTACAAATAGACTTAATCAGACAACAGGGACAACTGCAGTTTGCACTGAAATACATTCTCAGTGTTGAAGTTCCACTTTTGATACACCACTGCACTCTGTTTGGTTACCCACATGAGGAAGTGTTGAGTTATTTTAAGTCACTTCTGCAGTGGCTGCAATTGTAAGTTGTGAACAGTTCACATCTACCTACGATGCCCCATCATATATTCTCATGTGATGTCTCGTTAAGAGATTTTATAACACAGAGTGTGTGCAGAGCTACATGACCTTTTGGATATATCAGGGTGTTTCATTAAAGTGTCAGGCATGACGCTTCAGATACACCTGTTTGAAAAGTTTAATGAGCTAGCGCTGTAAGGTCTGAGTGAATCATGTGGTACTGGCAAATATGAAGTCACTGATGAACAAGAGATACTTATGCCAAGGCAAATAAATGAAGACAAAATAAGTAAATCAAAAACCACTTCATCTGCAGAACTGCTCCTGCTACACAAGACCAAATGTGTCCCAACACGAGCACGAGACGAGACGCTGAAACACCGGTCTGATAGTTCTCGGAAGAAAAGCACACTTGTTGCGCACCATGTGCAGCTGCTGACATGTTTTGCTGATTGTATAGTGTGTCGTGAATTATGAGGACCAAGAAAATCCCTTCTCGCCCCTTCTCGCACCCCTCACTGCCTCACTGCAGACGGATATGTGAGCAGTCACTCACATGGGTGTAGATACAGGCACACAAAGACAACATAGCAACATGGCAGTATTTTGCAAAGACAACAACTGAAACAAAGTGTGCGTCGCGTGGGAGGATTTTTAGGAAGTGGACGTACATGAGCTCACTGATCAGAGCGAGGTGTGCTCTGGTGAGACATTAAAACCACTTCCGTACTGATCGCTTTTGTTATTCATTTTTTTTTGTATTGAATGCTGATGACAAAAGCAACAAAGCGGGCAGTTGACCTCATCTCCGCCTATGAACGTTTAAATGACACGAGAACGGCTATTAAAGCTATAAAAAATGAGATTTGTTTCCCAGAAAGTGTGTAATAATGTCGCATGTTTAATTAAGCTGATAGGATGTGACCCAGTGGTCTGGATGGGATTAGTTACACATTATCTGCCAGTCAGCAGACGCACACAGACACACACTCCTGCACAATCCACAGTGCAACCCAATACCCTGCAGCGATGTAAAGGACATCTCAATCTATTTATAATACAAGGAGTAACTAAGAATCTGGGGACATTACTGCCACGTTGCTGGGAGATCTGAATGTTTCTGTCTTTTTCTTTTTTTTATTTATGCCGTAAAACCTGTAGTGATAAACTGGGACTGAAAACACTTCCTGGCAAGTGTTTTTCCTCAGCATCAATGCATTACAAAAACAGTAGTGAGGCAACTCTTAGTGTATAGTCTCCTTAAGTTTTGCCTTATACCGCCACAGCCAGTGGTAGGGATTTCAGATCATTTAATTTTACTTATTTAAGTAAATAAAAGTAGCAGTGTAAAAATATTAATCATCCACGGAACTAAATACAGAGACCTTAATCTATAATGATAATAAAATCAACCTAAAGTAAAAATGTATTCAGGTTTTGGCCAATAAAATGAAATACTCAAGTACAGGTAGTCCTACTTCTGAGGTGAGTAGCCTACAGTACTTGAGTAAATGTACTTTCCAGCCCTGGCAACTGTTACATAATCGCCTTCAAGGCCGTTTCACGTTTTTTAAAAAGCGCCTTTTTCAGTGATTCATATCCGTTAACAATTATTTTCAAATGAACTTCTTCGGTGTCAATCCCGTGTCGTGAAAAGTTGTGATCCCTCCGCTCCTTCCTCCGAGAAGTTTTGCAACGCTCAAGTTGATAAACAAAGCCACGTGCTACAGGGAAGTTTCCAAAGTGGGCGGTTCTCGTGCGTTTCCGGGTTCTGAGCTGGAGGATATAAAGAGGAGCTGCGCAATGTCAACAGTAGATTAGAAACACATTGAAGAAAACGAGCAGAAGAAGAAGAAGAAGAAGAAGAAGGGACGCATAGTAACTCGAGCGGGGACTACTTCCTGATATATAAACATATATACATATATATTAAAAGACTCCAGGATGCCTTTTCTCGGACAGGACTGGAGGTCACCGGGTCAGAGTTGGGTTAAAACCGAAGAAGGATGGAAGAAGACAACGGCAGACGACAAAAACAACAACGTCTCCGTGCAGAGGTTGGTCATTAAAATGCGCAGCTCTTAAATGCGCCATTGCTCTTAAGTTAGAGGAAGATGGAGGGAGGAAAAAAAAACAAAGAGAAGGAGGAGGAGGAGGAGGAGGAGACGGCGAAGTTTTGAAGAAAGCGCTGCGAACAAAGACTCACACCATTAACCACGGTGTCTTGTTGTTTTTCTGGTTGCCATGTTTCTTTTCGAGGTTAATCACTGAGCTATTAATAACCTAACAACAAGTGAGGGGATTAAGAAACGTCTATCCACTTTCCAACATGAGTACGCTCCCTCCTAACAAGGAAGAGCCTGCATTAAAACATGGCCTGTTTGTTTTGGTGCTTGAGCTCTTTCTACATAAAAAAACAGAAACTGAAAGAGCATAAAAAGTAGTGCATATGATAAACTATACTCTCTGCCTTCAAGTTATTCTTTTAAATGAATGTGTCCTTGTTTTTTTTTTTTTTTTTTTTGTTGTTGTTTTGTTTTTTACAGCTTCTGCAAAGTGGAGCAGGAGGATTGTTTCAACAAGGAGAACCTGCTGCTCTCGCTCAGCTATGACATGGCTGCCAAGAAGAGGAAGAAAGACCTAATGAACAACAACTCCAAGGTCCCCTGTGAGTAATATTTTAAATCGTGTTGTAAACGTAATAAAGTTAAGTAGCCTATCCAGACTAGCACAGGAAACTTTCCAAGGATGTTGTGCAACGTTCAAGAGACCAACTCTTCTTATTAACATTGTTTACGACTCCAGCATTTCATAAACTCTAGTTCAATAACTATGCCCACTCTTATTTGTGATGCGTGCGTTCGCATTTGTTACAGCGCTAATAAGCTGCTTAATGAGAGCCGGCCACTCACATAAACACTCTGCTTTCTCACAGATTTCCACAGGGAAAAGTGGATTTACGTTCATAAAGGAAGCACCAAGGAGGTAAGCGAGCGCCTCATTTAGTTTCACATCAACTTTTCACATCATCATTGCTAATGTAAACACGCCGAGAAAACTCTATACTCCTGCCGAGGATTGCAATCTAATACCCTGATAATTAAATTCCTCCAGCGCCACGGATATTGTACGCTGGGAGAGGCCTTCAACCGCTTGGATTTCTGCAGCGCCATCAACGACACGAGGAGATTTAATTACGTTGTCAGGGTGAGTTTTCGTCTCCCTTTCTCTCTTTCCAGGTTCTACTGTCTCTTCTTGTTTGTCTTCCTCCTTGTTGTTGTTATTGGATGTTTTTGTCAGTGGCAGGGAAAGGGTTAAGGTTAAGAGGGTGTGTAGGCCTTTGCTGGGCTCTTATCAATACTTTGCAGACAGGAGTCTCCCAGTGGTGATGATACTGACTCGGGGAGGGAGCGCGTGTTGACCGTAATGTGATTGCTAATACACTTTAGCAGCACTAAGTTAAATTAAAACCATAATTACATTAAGATTCGTATTTGTTATTCACTTATAATGTGTCTGAAATTTCAACTGGTACAATAGGGATGCCACATGGCTCAGCGAAAAACGTCCTCTCAAAGGAAATCAGTATCAATAATGCAATGGGATATCAATCGACGAAGCAATTGGTTGAATTTACATCAAAACGACATCACTACTGGACACCAGCTCTTCCGCATGTGCTCCCATGTGAGCTGAAGCCTACATGTGGTTGTTCTGGTCGGGGTGAGGCGGGGGAGTGCACGTGGAGGGAGGGGGGTGACAGCTGTGCGGTGAGGTGCGACCACCGGACAGGAGTTTATGAAACCAGACCTGGTGGTTGTCAGGTGATACAACTCCCCCCTCTCTCTCGTGTTGCCTCTTGTCCTTTTTTTGTCTTCTGTCTCTTGCCACTCATCTACTGGCACAGTATTTAATATCATTAGAGTACCATCCATTAAGTCACTGTTTTTATAAACTCTTTAAACTAATAAACCAGAGATGTCGGAATACAAAAGAGTTAAGAGTTGTTTTGTTTTAACAGATAAGTTTGTTTGCATCTCTGTTGGAGTCTGGGTTCTGCCTTTTTTAGCGCAGGGCTCCACCTAACGAGTGCAGAGTAGCGTGGTAAGCCCAAAGAACAATGCGGCTGTGTAACACTAGCGTCCAGTCTGGACACGGTGTCCTCGGTCACCGCTCCCCACTGGTCGTGTCTGACGGCATTTGCGGGTTCATTTAACTCTCAGTCTCAGTTACACAGATCAGATTCTTCCACAGAGGGACAACAAGTGGTCATGTCTTTTCTCAGAGCGGAAACGTGGACTGAGGTCATTCCAAGGAGAAGCAGTTGGCGATTTTATAATTATTTCAAAAGCAGGGCTAGCGTAGAGGAGAACCGCTGCTGCTAATTCTGGTGTGGAAAAGTGTGAGCTGCATGCTATGAGCTGCAGTTTAGTGAACAGTGGGGGGCTAAAAGTAGATACGGAAACGCACATTGTTCTGCCCGGCTGCTCTACAAAGAGAGGAGCACTTGATGAGCTGCTAAAAGGAGAAGGGCATAGGATTAGGTTTTAGGAATGGAGCAAGAAAGAATTGGCGGGCGAGGGGGAGGGGGGGATCAGCCAGGAGAGAGTGGGGAAGCTTAAAATTGGCAAAGCTGACAGCCAGGTTGAGGATGAAGGAGAGAAGTAATTTAGTTCAAAGTTGGTTTTCTTAAGACCACAAACTCACCATCTTTTTATGTAGGATTTGTCAGTACAGTATTCGATTTAATAGTTTTTACTTTTAAGCCTCCTCTAACTTAACTTAGAGCATTTTCCTGTTTTACCAGAAAGTTCTTCAGAAGATGTTCAGAAGTGGTACAATGACGAAGGTCACATGCTGAGGTCACAGTTGAGCAACTTCAGTTTCTCCATGATGTCACGGCCCTCTTGTTCGTGCCAGACATGCCGCGCTGCTACCCGCCGCTTGTGCGCCAGCCAACGGCAACAACTGCGCAGACATACGAACGCACACACAACCATTTCTCACGTAGACACTCAAGTGCACGCACTCTGTCAAATGATTCAGCTTATTCACATGACACGAAGATCGGGAGTCAAATGATTAAAAGCTTGTTTGTGGAGGATGATGTTGTTGGCGACCTGGGCCGCCGTCCAGCACCTTTCCAGTAGCTTCTGCGTGTAAAGACTCTCAGATCGAGGGCGATCAGAGCCAAGAATGCTGTTACAAGCTGACTGGGCCCAGCGTCAGGGGAGAGTAATGACCCGGTGGAACGTCTCCAAATTTGTTCTTGACGACATTTATTTTGAAGGGGGCAAGTGCCTTTTGCAAGAATGCAGCATAAGAAACATGGAAGTAATGAGGCAATGGGACAGAGAGTCTGGACAGCAGACAGGGTGAAATTTATGTTGTGTTTCTTTCTTTTCTTTCTCGGCTTTAGCTCCTGGAGCTTATCGCCAAGTCCCAGCTCCCCTCGCTCAGCGGAGTGGCGCAGAAAAACTACATGAATATTCTGGAGAGAGTGGTACAGAAAGGTGAGCCCTGTCGCTCTTCTCTTGCTCTTTTTCATTCCCTCCACCAGTTTTCCCCTCGGTTATTGTCTCGTGTGCGTCTAAGGCTTTTGTTTTCCTGCTCTTATCGTACACATTTGCTTTTCTTTGATGGTTTAAGTATCAAGTGTATTAGACTATTATTTCTGAAAGGTATACATTCAAATAATGTACATTCCTGCTGTGTTGTTTGCAACAGTGGGTGAGGAAATTAGCCTTGGTGACACCTAAAGAAGGCTGTGGGATTGAATTTAGTGTTTTAATAGCTCAGTGAAAAACACTGACACACACCAGATCCCTCTGCAAGCCACAGTGTAAACTAAATGTTCCCTGCACTAAACAGAGATTCAGGTTGTTTAGGTGGCCTTATGAAACATTTTTGCCAAATATTATGAACGTAACAGGGGGGACAGCGCAGCCACTCCAAAACATTTAGTTTAATAGTGTGTTTTTTTTTTTTTTTGACGATTCACAGTAAATATTTTACTGTGTCCCTGCCTGCTTTTCTCGTAGCTGCTAATCTGCCCCGTTTCAAACATCAGGTCATCCTTGTAATAATCAATAATCGGGGTGTTTCATTAATTCTCCACAGTCCTCAATGACCAGCAGAACGTCCGTCCCATCAAAGAGCTGCTGCAGACCCTGTACCTCTCGCTGTGTGGTCTTGTCCAGGACATGGGCAAGTCTGTACTGGTGGGGAACATCAACATCTGGGTGCACCGCATGGAGAACATCATGCAGTGGCAGCAGCAGCTGGACAACATCCAGATCAACAGGGTAAGCGTCTACACACAATACAGGAGACACTGGAGAGG
The DNA here is from genome assembly GCF_963514085.1 of Chelon labrosus. Lineage (NCBI taxonomy): Eukaryota > Metazoa > Chordata > Actinopteri > Mugiliformes > Mugilidae > Chelon > Chelon labrosus. Next base: position 18,412,462 of record NC_140345.1, read on the forward strand.
GGCTCTGAGGTGCAAATTAATAATTTCCTGTAATATTCACGGCTGTTTCCCCGGCCCCTCTCTCCTTCAGCCCAAATCCACGGGCATGTCTCTGACTGACCTGCCGGCCAGTCTGCAGCTGAACATCATGCAGCGTCTTACAGATGGCAGGGACCTGGTCAGCCTGGGCCAAGTGTGTCCTGAGCTGGGGGCCCTTGCTGAGGACCGGCTGCTGTGGAAGAGACTCTGCCAGTACCACTTCACAGACAGACAGGCAAGTAGGAAGGAATATATGTGAGTGGAGATAATAATGTACGCAAACAAGTTCAGGCGGCATACACAGTATAGGCAGTTAAATAATGAGGTTAAGCATCTCTGATAAACAGGAGAGATATCACAGTGAGCCTTGCGCTTAAAAGCGTGCACTTGATAAGGGAGTGAGGCTGTATAAACCGCAGAAGCTTTTTTACAGGGTGATGGGGTTAGAAGTTGTTTTTGTTTGGAGGAAAACCCCTATCCATTAAGGCTTTTGGATGAACGTGTGTGTGTGTGTAGTAGAGAATGTGGCCCAAAAGAAATGATCAAGAAAGCTATCATTGTAGTGGATATTTTTCTCTCCCTGGGTCATATCTTTAAAGTCTGTTTTCTTCTTCTCCAGATCCGTAAGCGCCTGATAGTGTCAGATAAAGGTCACCTGGAGTGGAAAAAAATGTACTTTAAGCTGAGCCGCTGCTATCCTCACAGAGAGCAGTACAGCGACACCCTGCACTTCTGCACACACTGCCACATCCTTTGCTGGAAGGTACGACATTTGAGCTCGTTTGAAGCAGATATGAAACTAGTGAAGCTGTGCTGAAATGCTAACATCTGTTTTTGTTTATTTATTTATTTATTTATTTTTTCAGGACACAGACCATCCCTGCACAGCCAACAACGCAGAGAGCTGCACCATGCCCCTCTCCCCTCAAGACTTTATCGACCTTTTCAACTTCTGATCCCCGCCCTGAATCCACACTGTAAATACTGTTATTGTACATAGATGTATTGTTTTTGTTTAATACCACCATCAATTCCTTGGATGTATATTTAGTGACTGGAGGAGGGGAGGTGGGGGGGGGGCTCAAGCAGGGGGACAATTATGCAATCGAGTTTATTTTGAGCGAACACAAAGGCTCCTGAAAGCGTGTGAATGTGACGTAGAGCAAAAGTTATGTAGAAACTATCGGGCTATGGATGGAGGAGAGGAAAAAGGGAATATATGGCTTTTTTTTTTTTTTTTATTGCACCTCCAAAGTGAACTCACCTCTTGACCTACATTTTTGCACTTGTTTTTTTCCCAATTTGGAGAATGTAAATTGTTCTTTTCACACCTTGTGTTTGTTCCTTACAGCATGGGAAGTAATTTGTTTAAAATTGGGATTTATTCAGTGCGATATTACAAGGCCTGCTCACATGGGGGAGGTGCAGTGTGATTTAATGTCCAGATGCAGTACTGACACAATAGAGACGGATAAAGGCACGTCTTGAGTTTCTGCGGCACCTATAAAGAGAAAAGGAACGTAAGCGAGAGTCGGTGATTAATCAGTCGTTTGTGAGGATTCTTAGACATGTTGACACACCGCGGTATCTTTTCTATTTTTGCGTTGTTCTTTTTCACTTTTATATTGAGTTGATATATGTATCCATTTTTTTTATGGTGTGTTTGTTTGCAGCAGCACTTGAGTGCAATATTACCAAAGATTGTATTCAAAGTCAGTACAACAGTGGCGTGTGCCTTTTATCATAAAAACTTGAAACAGTACAGGTACAACCAATACCTAGTTTGCAATGCTTTCAGGTTATTTCCAGAAGCTTTGACACTCTCACACCAAAGTCAGCTGTTTGAAACGTCCTATTTTTTTCTATAGCCTCCTGCATGATCTTCTTTTTTTTTTTTTTTTTTTTTTAAATAGACACTGAGCTGATTGTGTTTACTTATTTATTTATTGGGATTTCCGCAGATGGTTCAACTTGCCCACTTGGGTTTGAAGGAGTCACAACTATCAGTGTAAAGGTGCAGTTTGACTCCGAGGTTCACTGCTCAGACAGTGAGGGACTATGTACATGCTATGCAATGCATTCTGTTTATGTTCTGATGAAGAAATAAAATAAAATGACATTACCTCTGCCATCAGTTATGACACTTTATTGAGAGCCTAAAGCCTTTGTGGACTTCTTGCAGGAAGAGAGCAGGTGCTGTAATGTAGATTATGGCAAACCTGTGCCCTCTTTTGGACAAATGACGAACTACAATGTAATGCTTAAAAAGAAAAAAAAATGTAGGTATTTAAGGTCATTTTAGTGCACCTGCTCACTCGACCATCATGTTTTTCTGCAGAGTTTTCATCACTGTCCATAGCTGAGAGTCCTTCACTCACACAAACAAATGTGTCAGTGAAGATTCTCAGCCATCCAGGTCATGTATATGTGGAAAAGCTGAAAGAAGATTGGACATGTTTGGGTCTTCCAGAAGATGTTGCACCATTCATCCATTAAGTTCTAAATGAGTGGTGGGGAGTTTAGGTTTTTATTAGCAAACTCACATGATTATAGTGTGTTGACTTGACTGTAACTGGAGGAATTTGTTGTGTTTCAGTCTTTTTTTTTCTTCCAATGATTGTACACTAATGTCCTGTTAATGGACAGAAACCCCTGACTCGAGGTGTGAATGGAAGTGAGACTTTCTGGGGACAGACTGTGTAGTAAGTGGTTGAGAAGGGATCACTCAGTCCGCCGCCAATGTTGAGAGAGGGGTTTTCCAGTTTTTACTTCACTCCTCTTGAAAACCATCCGTCTTCTCTGGCTAAAATGTGCATGTTGTTGTCCTCCAAAGAGTGCCCCTTGTCCTTCAGGTGTAGGTGGACTGCGGAATCGTGACCCGACGAGCTGTTTCTCCAGGGCTGAGCCTGTGAAGGGGTTGTTTTGTCTGTGCATTCCTCACTGCACTGAACGTCATTGTTGCTCTTTCCTCTGTGTTTTGTCTTTGTGGGGTGAAGAAGTTTCTGCCTCAGCATGTCCAGGGATTGTGTGTGTATTGAAAACCTCTGATACTACAGCCACGTGAGGGATGACAGTGTTTTTTTTCTTTCGTTCAGCAACTTTTAACCAAAGAACCCCAGGGTCCAGGTCTCAAGTTTGCAGGCCTGCTGTATAATATAAAGTCAAATCATTTTCATTTGAATTGTATTTGTACACACTAACAAGGAATTTGTTCTCTGCATTTAACCCATCCAGGTGAGCACACTTGGAGCAGAGGGCAGCCACAGGTGCTCGTCTCCAGGCACCTCAGCCATGGACATAGTGATGTCACTATCCCGAAGCGCCACTTTCACTGTAAATCAACGAGCGCCGACAAAAAACACTGCTCACTTTTTTTTTTTTTTTTCAAACAATTGTTTTAATTGTCCCAGTAACACAAAATGTTGAAATCAAAATAAAAAAACAACTCATTTTTACACAACACACTGAATATAAGCAATGTCAGAAATTTACACAATGTATTTTAAATAAATAATATCTATACAAATGTTAATCCTTTTCCCAGAAGTATGAATTAGCACGTTAAGACACAGTGTGCTTCTCCCACCGCTGCATTGCACGTACAGTACTGGTAGCTTCTTCGGGCATTTGGAAGCATGGTGTGCGTGACGGCAAAAAGGCATGACACTGTTGCCAAGGCAACAACGCACAGGCATCGTTTTAAAGCTCAAATAAATGTTTACACGTTTACAGATCTGCTGGTTTCGAGCTTCCCGTCGGTGTCGCATCAAAAAAAAGTTGCCGGTGCATCGTTGCCTTGAGAGTGGGACGAAGGAGCCGATGTTAGAGGTACATTCCCGTTTCTCTTGAGAGAAACGACGTGATCTAAATATTCCCGCCTTTAATAATCTCCCTCCATTTTAACTACTACTGTCATGCAGACATATCTACAGTTTGTTCCCCTTGCAACACACAGCGGTACCATCTTTCTGTTCCCAGTGTTTGACATTAGAGAAGAATGACATTAGTTCAAATAAAGTTAGAAAGTTGGTTGCATATTAATAATGTTGTACGCTACCTTGGTTTAAAAAAAAATAAAAAGTTTGTGCATGTCTGTGTCACTGTAGCCTCCTTCTCAATCCTTGTAAACCGATGATATGGCATAAGATCAAAGTAAATTCTGGTGTAGCAATACTATAAGCCAGTGAAGTCTGGCAGGCTGGTAAAGCTGATGCAAGTCTCTGCTTCGCCTGCACTTGCAGCTTGTTTAAACAGTTAACGGGCTAATGATCAGTGACTTAGCAATGAGCCAGATCTACCAGACTTGGCATCAGTGCTACTCTAACACGTTCTGATAACCATTCATTCAACTTTGGCAGACAGTTCTGTTCCTCTAGTGCATGTATAGAGAGGCGGCGTGGGGACGAGGGAATGGGGGGGGTCAACAAATCCTCTCTGACGGCGTGAGCACCACCTGCAGAGCATCCGGAGATGCTAAGGAATCCCCAGTGGTTCATCAGGTGTAGCCAAAGGAAAGGATTCCTGTGTGTGCAAACAAATATGCACGAAATGAAAGAGTCGTAGTTTTCAGACTGAAAAAAAGGGAAGTATTCTTTTCCTAATCTTAAAAGACGGAAGGAAAGAAAAAGGGAAGCGTTACCAGAGTTAGTAAATGTCACAGAGAGGTACGTTCTCTCTTTCAGAGTTCTGAATGATCCACTCAATAGCATCCCAACCCTACAGGTTCACACAGAGAAAGAAGAGAAGATTCAAGAAGAAAAGAAGAGACAGAGGTCATATCCAAGCACAGGCAGGTGAACATGTAAAGGTGAAGAAATGAACAGAGCGCCACTTAGAGGACATGCAAAGAAATCATCAGCGATATTTTAATTATCTGAAGAGTTCATCATCTGGTGTACTCTGCATGCAAACAGATGTACTGTCTTTTTATTTATTTTGTGCATTACCTTCCTGGCGTTAGCAGACATTCTCCTGGCCATCATTCCCTCCAGGTAACTGCTCAGACTGACTCCCTTCACTGTAATGATGGCTTCCTGAGTCAGGACAGTACTGAGAGAGAAAGAGAGAAAACATGATCATTGTGTACTTGCAAGAACACAATATCTTGCTCACACTGGTTCCTATCTCTCTGTGACGAGTTATGAAAACAGGCTCTAAACAAAGATGCGTTCACAAATGAGATGCAAAAAATGTACTTACACCTCAGGGTTGTCTGGGTGTGGCCTGTAAAGAAGCCTCTCATCCACTGATATGAAGTTGGTGAGAGTAATCTGTAAGTAAAGAACTATTTAGATGTCCTCATTAATGGGATGTTTACACTGAACGTTAGGAAACAGACACAGAAACCGGCGACGCAGGAAAGCGCATGTGAATGCATGCTGATTTATTCAGTGTCACAGTTCGTCGGACAGCGGAGGCTGATTTTCAGTCGGTGTGGGGTCGGCATGAGCTTACATTTGTTGAACACAGCTCCATTTTCTTCTCGTCTGGGTCGACTATTGAATGCTCCTTCACGTAGGTCTGCGTGTGGCTGGTTCCAAGAATCTACAAACAGAAATGAATAAACACGCTAAACCAAACCAATATAAAGGAAGACACGTAAACGGCCAGGGGCCAGGTCGGGGGATTGACTAAACCATTGCAGAATACTCACAGTATGTTTTGTGCATCAGTAAATGCCATGCACCACACCTGCACCTTAAGCTCATATTCAACCCATAATGCTAAAATGTGTCCAAACATATATAGACCTAACTGTGTATATATATACACCAATCAGGCATAACATTATGACCCCCCTTCTTAATATTGTGTAGGTCTTTCTTGTGCCTCCAAAACAGTTGTGACTAATCAGAGAATGGACATGGGTCTTCTGAGGGTGTCCTGTGGTGTCTGGCATCAGAATGTTGTTAGTGGGGCCCTTTGGGTGCTATGGGGGCCTCTGTGGATCAGTCTTGTTCCAGTGCATCCCTCAGATACTTGATCAGTTTGGGATCTTGTGAATTTGGAGGCCAGGTCAACACTTTGTGCTGTTCTTTTTTTTAGTTGTTCCTAAACTGTTTTTGTGTGTGTTCCTGTGTCAGGCTGCATCCTGCTGGGGATGGCTGCTGCCATCAAGGAGCGTCATTGCTATTGGGTGGGGGTGCCTGGTCTGGTCTAGGTGGGTGCTACATGTCTAAGTAACATCCACATGAATGCCAGGTCCAAAGGTTTCCCAGCACAACATTATATTGTCACGAGATGGTCAGTGTTATTTACTTCTCCTGTCAGTGGTTTTAATGTTGTGGCCGATGACTGACCGTTCGTACGATTCCCGGCAGGCCCCACTCTGTGCTGAGGAGCCTGTGGCTGTGAAGGCGTCCCTCCGTGTCCAGACTGCGGTCCAGCACGTCCACCCCGACCACATTGGGGTTCATGGGGTTGGGGTACTTCCTCATGGCAGCCTTGATGACTGTCTCCCACGGGTAACTGCATGCAAAGCAGGTACAAAAATAACATATCATTAATAATAAAAAAATTATTAATATAAACTTTATTACAGCCATTAAAACCTTCCACTGGGTGTTTCTCTGGTACAAAATGTAACTTGAGTAGCTTTGTTTCTAACGTTCATCCCAGACAGGGAGTATTTGAGGACATGGTCAGAGATCATACTCATTTAGAAACTAAACATTAGTCATTAAGATTTTAATATAGATCAGGGGAAATTTACAAACCGGAAACAGGTCATAACAACCTGACCCTACAATGACAGACCAGCACAGACTGCTTCTTTTTAATATATATATATATTTTACATAATAAAGTAGATAGCCAGCAACCTGAAAACATGTTCCGTGCTCCAAATCTTCATTTTTCAAGGGACAGTCTTTTCCTTATCGCTGAGAAAAACCGCTCGTGATCCTTGACTGCATCTCACCGGACCATTATCATATGAGGCACGGGCTCCGGTAATAAGAGAACAGGGCCTGTGATGGGAACATCACTCAAGTGAGTCCAGGGGACACGTCTCCACCTTTCTCGGCATATTGACGTCTGCGAAAAACGTCCTGCTGACCCCCGACTCACTGCGACAACAGGCAGATAATAAACAAGCTATTTGTGCGTAGATAGAACAAATGGCTAGGACGAGAGAGAAGCCGGTGCAGCGGCAGAGGCAACGTGTGTCAGGTTAGACAGACTGAGACACTAGGTTCCGGTTGAGACTTTCAAAATAAAACCCCTGTTGACTTTTTACAATTGAAAACGCCTGCCTTCATTCTTTGCAACATCTCATAAAGTTGTAAAGGTTTTGTAAACATTGCACAGAATAAGGCGAGGATTTCAGAAGTGTATTTTTTCTCTTTGACAATAAACTGAGCACCTTTGTCGTGTAATTACCAAGGACCAAAACTGCCCTAATACCACACACTTTCCTAATATAACACCCTGAACCAGAACATTTATCTGTTTTGTTTATTTAGTGTTCATTAATCGCTTTTAAAACAGACTTTGCTCTTATCTCTTTTTCAAGTGTACGTTTACTATCCACATGTCCACAGCTCTTCCTGTCTAGCCCTCGTTGTGTGCGGCTAACTTGACGCAGCAGGTTTCTCTGTACTGCTGCATCCGCCTCCATTTGTGCGCATGCTCGTAGCATCTTTTCCATCGCCCCCCCTCCCCTGGCTATCCCCCCTCCCAGCCATCCGACGAGAAGCAGAGACAGAGCGGGGCTGCATCAAGCGGCGCAGAGACACCCTGAACGAGACCGGAATTAGAGTCGTACTATTTGCAAATAAAAGCGTGCCACGACCATTGACTGTATATACTAGGCCACGACAAGAAAAATATTACACTAGAACGAGAAACAATGAGGCCAACTGCTTAGGTGAAATGAACGTCAGGTAGAAGTTTTCTTCTGCTCAAAGTAACATGTAAAGTTTCTCATCTAAACGTTACATGTTTTTAAAGCCCTGAAGTGAACTAGAGTAATTTATAAATTTTGCATATTAGCAGTAGTAGTACTGCTGATGTCTGCTGGGTCTACTACAGCGTATGCCTATTGTATTAAGTAAGTCAGAATTTTACAATAATAGTATATAAAAAATGTAATTCTAATACATGGATTAGATACAAACAGTGTTGCACAATATTATAATAGAAGTATTCCCTGTAAAAAAAAAAATCCAACCCAAATGAATAAAGTTGCCTAAACAGTGAAGACGAGGGTCTTTGGATATTTTGTTCATAAAACAGGATAATCACTAGTGACTCAGGACTATTTGAGCCAGACCAACTTAAATTGGACTGGGACCACTCAGTTGGAAGTTGCATATGGGCCAATCAAATAGTTGGGTGGGCAGGGATGGGCTGAAAAATGTCCCACAATGAAAGACACCCACATAGCAGTGACATCTGGCCCACTGCACCACTTTGGTTTGTGTTTTGCAGTTTATGTTATAGGATTATAATTATGAGCTGTTCCAAGCATGCCTTATACATCAGTCTTCCTGTGTTTGTATTTTTTGTTTTTGCTGTTTTAGTTGTTAATGCTTTTACAGAAACTGTTTGGCTTTTTGTTGTTGTTGGTCTAATCAGGGCTTTCTATTCTGTCTTTCAACTGCGCCATGATGAAAATGAACAAAGCTCTCCTACTTTTATTATTTTGAAAGTCTGGCCGGAAATGCGAGGCATATTCTGTTCGCGTGGACGCTCGCGTTCCCTGGATCTGAGGAGCAATTGACTGGAGCAGACGCGCAGTGGAGACTAGTATGTACCCTTAACGAGAAATTCGTGCCATCGCCGTTCCTACAGCGGCCCGTTGATTTCACTCTGGACACGGAACAAACCATCAGCTCTTATAAAACCCGACTAGTCGATTAGGGAGCGGAATACCGCAGGTTGCTTGACCTTGCATTGAATGTCATAACAGGCGGATTTTTTAGAGCCCCGACACGGTAAGGTGATGAGCATCCTTATTCGAGGGGAAGACGAGCCAAATGTCGACATTACGGTCTATGATGCATGCAGCGTTGAGGTGGACACCACCTATAGCCTAGATTTCATTTAAAACGTTAGCTCAGAGACGAAAAGAGCTCAGGCTGAATAAAAATCTCTTAGATCTGTTAGATTTTTAATCATGCTCGTGCAGGTTGTGTGTTGAAGGCCGGGGTGCGTGCCGCAGAACCCAAATTCGCCATTCAAATCAGGTCTTCTTTATAGCTCATAACAGAAATATATTAGCACAACTTGTCAATCGTATAATATTTGCGGTGCAGTGTTTATTCCGACACTGATGAATGTTTTATTGTCATAACAGTTTTTTCTTTTATTTCGTTGAGTGCATGCAGGACGATGGCAGATGCTGCAGCAGCGCTTGATCCGCTCTGGGCTGGGGGGAGAGGGAGAGGGAGAGGGAGGAGGGAGGAGGAGGGTATCATTTTAGGATCATTCAATCACACCGTGCGACTGTCTGTGCTCTGCTGCTGCTTATTAATCTGTTTCTTTAAGAGGACCCGCTTTAACGTGAAAGTGGGGCAGAAGGCAATCCCTCCTCTTATTGTAAGACTCGCCAGGTTGGCTGGTTGGTCGCGTTCAAGCCAAAAATCTGCTGACACATGCGCTCTGCCGGTCGGCGTTCCCAGCCTTTGTGCGCAATGGAGCCTATAGCCTATCTGTCGAGGCCTCACGGGACCACAGACTCCTATAGGCCCACAACTGGCCTCCTGTTGTCCCTGGTCTTTGATAGTACTCTTTAGAGACTGTAAAATTATGTGTAACATGATGTATAGACAGAAGTAAGCAGGGTTTGTTGATCTGACTGAAGATGGGACCACTCTGACTCAGTGGATGATGGATTTAGCTCCAGTGGGACATCGAAGGCCTCCACTTTCACACTTGTCTCTTTGATTTCAGGTCATCCGCCACAGCCATGGAGATTGTCACACATTTAATTAATGACACCATAGAGTTCTACAAATGGACCCTAACTATTGCAGGTAATACTCTCAAATCGGTGCATGTGCCCAAAAGCAAAGTCGACAGTATGTCTGAGGAACTGAAATCTGAGAACTTGTTTTATGAGTAAAGACATGTTTTCTTGTGAGTGCATGTGCATATACTCACTTAACAGTACACTTGTGCAGATGAATGCCTTCTAATGTAACAGTCCTGAATCTTTGCTCCATGACTGCTATAATATTCAGTTTGTTCTGAAACTGGAACAGAAAGGTGGTAATTCAACTGTTTGATCATTTTGGAGGATGCAGTTTGTGGTGCTGTTAAGCTAGATTGAATTAAACACAAAAGTGTTTCTGTTATTTAGTGTAGTCCACAAAATAACAGAAACATGTGTCAGTACAGCACAATACGTTTCAATAGTGCGACAAACCACAGCCTCCTTAAGGAAAACACAATTGAATCAACAGCTCTCTCAGCTATTTTAAAGCAATGCTGAACACCATAACCCTCATGAAGACAGGATTTAGTGCAGGGCTGTAATATTAAAACGCATTTGTTTTCACTAGTGTACCTAATGAACTGGTAAGTGAGTGTATGTTTCAGCACAGACATGCTGCAATAAAGTAAATTATACAGTATAACTGGTTAAAGGCGAAACATGTCTTGCTCCTCATTCAGTCACTGCAAGTCGGATGATTCAACCATTTCAAGAATCATAACGCGCAGACTTTCCTCCAAGTCCGCCATTAAACAATTGAACTGATCTCTATAACATCTCTTATCTGCACTCCCACTCAGCACCCTATAGTTGAACTGTGCTCCCCTTAAAATAAACTGACACTGAACCCACACTGTGTCAGCGCCGTGCGCGCGTTAAGAATATTTATGTAACGCTCTGAGAACATCTGTCCCGCAGACAAGCGCGTGGAGAAATGGCCTCTGATGGACAACCCCCTGCCCACGCTGGCCATCAGCACCTCCTACCTGCTCTTCCTCTGGCTGGGGCCCAAATACATGAAGAACAGAGAGCCCTTCCAGCTACGCAAAACCCTCATTGTGTACAACTTCAGCATGGTCTTCCTCAACTTCTTCATCTTTAAAGAGGTAGGTTGCTATTTAGATGTTCCAAAAACTAGTTGAACCTGTGGAAGTCTATTTATTGATGGGTCCTCCCAAACAGTCCTCCAGATGTACTTTAGTATTTACAATAGAATCTGTGCACGTACAGCAAAGCAAAGTCAGTAGCCTGTAACACCTCTGCCAAAAAATGTTTAACATGAGCTGATATGCAAGTAGTGACTAGTCGTTGTTAGGTCTGCACTTCTGGACGGACTTTGACCATAACTTAGTTGTCGTAGAGAACATTTTCAGCTCTTGAATCTGCTTTGAACTGCGAGGTAATCAAGTCCAGAGGGTCGGTCAGAAAACACTCCATTTGGATTTCATTATGAGGCGTGCTTCGATCATTACGGAGAAAAACAATAGCTCTCCAATTCGATAGTCCTACAACCAATCAGAGCCATTTTCTTGTAAACAAATTCAACCCTACGGTGCTTAGATGACGTGTAAGACTATGTCACCGTTACTGTTCTATGTCTCACCGCATAAAGCCCGCCCAAATGATGTGACTGGCCCGGCAGGTTTTGTCCGGAGCATGACCAGTTCCCAGTGGAGTGGTTCCAGATCAACTTTCTGTCACAAAAAAATAATAATTTTGTTGTTCTTTAATTGATAATGCTGCTTGTGCAAAGTAGGTCTAAGTCTGCAGTTTCCCTCTGATGTATTTTGGGTGTTAATGTCGGTCTAGTCATGAAGACTCGGTGGAACTAGATGGCAGAGACACTTGTATGTGTTGTGTTTAGTAAAATTCTGGAAAACAGATTAAATTATACTCATATTCCAATCATAATGATCCTCCCAAATGAGTATCTAACGGTCGCAGTCGCAGGTTCAGACTAACCTAATTACAAGTGTGCTCAGCCCTTTGCCTCCTTCCTGTCACTCTCACTTCATGTCTTTCCCACTTTAAAACAATGGTTCAAAAGAGATTCTGTCTTGCTTTTCAGCTGTTTATGGCTGCACGGGCGGCACGATACAGTTACATCTGTCAACCTGTGGACTATTCAGAGGACCCCAATGAAGTCAGGGTAAGTGTTTGCAGTTAGACTCGGACACAGACACGAACTCTCTTATCTCACCTGTCACGTAACTTATTTCTTACTATTCACGTGTATGAAGTTATTCGTTTTCTGGAAGAGACAAAACACAACTTTTACAAGTTAGAAAAAATAATCCCTGTCAGCCTGCCAGGGACGCTTTACTCTTAAGTGGATTTAGAAACATGATCAGTTTCCATTAATTTGAACCGTGGTCCTGTTATCAGAAAAAGTGTTAGCTGGGAGATGGTGTTCAGTTTCGCCTTGGTTCCTGCTGCTCCATGACGTAGTTACATGCTAGACACAGACACCAGGAGGAGGAAGTCGGTCTCAGGTGACCCTGAAGTTAAAATGTTGAAAATGAGAGTAGAAGAGAAGCACCTCTCATTATATGGTTAGAAATGTTAATCCAGTGTTGCTGTTTTTTTTTTTCATGTGTTCCTATCCCTGCATTCCCCATTCATGTGCTGTCTGTGACAGGTGGCAGGAGCTCTGTGGTGGTATTTCATCTCTAAGGGTATTGAATATCTGGACACGGTGTTTTTCATCCTGAGGAAAAAATTCAACCAGGTTACCTTCCTGCACGTCTACCACCACTGCACCATGTTCACGCTCTGGTGGATCGGCATCAAATGGGTGGCAGGAGGACAGTGTGAGTAGCTCAACGTCATGGATTAAACCTGTTCCTGTTGGTGTAGGTAGGCCTTAGCTTGGTGTAGCCAGACTCAATTACAATTCTCATGAGAGTATGAGTCTATTATCGTGAGTTTGGGATTTCATTATGGGGTGTGCAACTGGATAGCCCTCAACTAATCAGAACCATTCTTCTGCAAACAAATTCAACTCCAAGCACATATTCCAGAGCATAATCAGTTCCCAATGGAGCAACTCCAGACCAGCTTCCCCCCACAAAATATTTGTGCGCGGGGGAAGTTCAGGCTGGCTTCCAGGCTAGTTAAGCCCTATATTCAGTGTTGAATTTAAAATGGTTGTGCTCTTTACCCAATTTCCTAGCGAGTTAATGAGGCTATTAACCCCCTTACATGTATCACTAAATATAATACTCATATTACATGGTTTTCCACCAACAGTTACAGGAAGGATTTCTTATTTCCCACGAGTATAAAAGCAGCTTGCAAATGAAAATTGCCTCATCCCAGTGCATGATTTTCTAATTTCTTGTCAAATTTTGTCAAATGTGTCTCAGTACTGTTGAATGTACATGTGTATACATAAACCTTTGTGCTAGCAGCTTTGTTAACTAGGCTATATTAACCAGTAGCCTTTTTCAGCTCAATGCTAATGCTAACATGGCAATACTTACTTTGTTTTCTCCTACTTGCAGCATTCTTCGGCGCACACATGAATGCAATGATCCATGTCCTGATGTATCTGTATTATGGCCTGGCCTCCTGTGGACCTAAGATTCAAAAGTACCTGTGGTGGAAGAAGTACTTGACCATCATCCAGATGGTAAGATATTTTACTCTGACAGCAATTTGGGGAAAAAATCTGGGAAACCATTAAGCAGTGCAAAAAAATGCGACTTTTCCTCTCTCTTTGCGTCTCAGATTCAGTTCCACGTCACTATCGGCCACACCGCCTTGTCGCTCTATGTCAACTGTGACTTCCCCCACTGGATGCACTACTCCCTCATCTGCTACGCCATCACCTTCATCGTCCTGTTCGGCAACTTCTACTACCAGACCTACCGCCGCCAGCAGCCCTCTCGACGCGACGCCTCCTCTTCCTCCAAAGCGAGCAAGGCTCTCTCGAACGGCACCCTCAACGGGCTCAGCAAAGCCGCCAACGGAGCACTGCTGGCAGGGAGCAAAGAGGAGAAGCCCCAGGAAAACTCTGGGAGGAGAAAGAGGAAAGGACGGGCTAAAAGAGATTAGACGGAGAGGAGCCAGAGAGATTCGGGTGAGGTAGAGACTTGCTTTGGCTACTAGGTTGATAGTCCTAAAACGTGAAAGACTTAATTTGAGGTTGATTTAGACGGATGGATGAGTTCAGGCGTGATGTGTTTATTTAAGCCATGATCTGTTGTAGATAAAATAAGAGACAGGCCTTTGTTTAGAGAGGATCGTTCAGTTAGTTAGAGGTGTAAAAGTTCAAGATGACCATTATCAGAAATACCCCAAAAAACACAATAGTGTCTGGTATGGGATAGACGTTTGTATTCCTTCTCTTTATTGTGGTGCCAAGTGCTGTGGAGCTGGTTTAAAAATGGTCAACTAAAAACTGAGCCTGAAGAGAAAACAATAGTTTACCCGGCCTGTTTGGCACGCTGGGAGAGCTACATTAAACGCACCTGGGCTGCTTAGAAAAAAAAAAGATTACACACTGTTGTTAATAGCAAACACTGCTGTATTGAGACGGGAATACACATCATAACACACGCACAAACATGTCAGTTTATATTCGGCTGTATTATTTTGTTGTTGTTCGCCTGTACAGATATAAAACTAACAGTAATGTACACTATCATGTCATTTTGTTTATTTTTTTTGTCCTCAACTTATTCAAGCTATTGTTGATGTTACGCGAGTTTTACAGCTCCCGTCTGCTCACGCTGACACCTCTGCAATTATCCTTTGTCTTTATTTATTATTATTTATTTATTCAGGGATGTGGACTCTGTCCTCGGAGCTGTCATCCAGTGATATACAAAAGAACGAAAATAACACCAACCAGAAATAAGGTGTGCATAGAAGTAGAAAATATAAATTTCCACCCCTTTGAGACTTGTGTGGTATTGCTCGATTGCTATTTTAAGACGGAATAATCATCAACTTTAGCTCACATTGGGTTGAAAATTTTGATTATTTTCTATTTCGGCAAGCAACCATAACTCATTTTCTATATCCCTACTTGTATGTCATGTGATGAAATGTAATAAATATTATCCAGAGACATGATGTATCTGATGCTTATCTCAATGTTCCCCTCTCTGACAGCGAAGCGGGTGGAGTTTTGTCTTTGCCGATGTTTACCTGTCTTTTTTATAATAAAGTCGTCGTTTGTCTTAGATTGCTGGTGAAAATGTCGTGTGCCGAACAAAGACGTGGTGACAGTGGCGTTCTGGGCCTCCCTTTTGTATTTACGGAGAACTCAGAGCTAGCTTACAGCCACTTTTCTTTCTTTTGGTTTTTTTTTTCTTTTTTTTTAAATCCTGTTAACTGTTTTCTTTATATCGTCACATATTCAGTCAAATATCTATTTGCATCTACGCTTAATTCATGTCCTGAGCTGGCTTGAATGTAAATTTATCAGGGGAAAATTTTGGGGGAAAAAAAGAAAAGAGATAAAGGTTATGATTTCTATACAAACAGAGTGAGTGAACCTCTATAGTGACTATGTATGTTATACCACTATTGCTCTGCCTGAACTATATAGAGTATAAATCAAAGATCAGCTCTATATCAGCAAATTCTGCTTCATGTAATCCATCAAGCAATGCATTTTGATGTTATTTATCAGTTTATTGCTAATTTATTTTAATGTAAATGCTGATTTCCATCTAGCTGAGAGTGCTTATCTGTGTATTTGTCTTCTTTTGCGTTGTACATATTACATTGTGATATTTTGTACACGGCGCATTTGAATATGCTCCCAGCTTGCTAGCTTTGGACTTTTGTCCCCCCTCCCCTCTTTTTTTAATATCATAACTTTGAACTGTCTTCTGATTAAATTAAACTGAATGCCTGTTCAAATGCTGTCCTCTGTTCCTCTTTTTGCTGTATACTTCACGGTGCAGTAAATTTCTTATTATGTCTTTGACATGGGCATCATTTATTAATTACATTCTTTATTGTTGCAAGAGGGCGGCACAGTGGCCTGGTGATTAGCACTGATGCCTCACAGCAAGAAGGCTCTGGGTTTGAATCCTGGGCCTTTCTGTGTCTCCGGGTAGTGGTTGTCTGTCTCTCTGTGTTAGACCTGCGATAGACTGGCGACCTGTCCAGGATGTACCCCGCCTCTCGCCTGATGACAGCTGGGATAGGCTCCAGCACCCCCGCGACCCTTCACAGAAGACGAATTAATGAATTGTTGCAAGAATAGCTTGGTTGCCAGGTTTCCAACACTAGAGGGCACCACAATCACATGATGGCAAAGTATAGGTTCACTATACTATATAAAAATAGGTTCACTATGTTCCTATGTTCCTCACTATGTTCCTCACGTTTTAGACCAACTTCTGTAATTATGGATTCATGGTTTTATAATATGAGGAGAAGAATATAATCACTCCAAGAATATAATCACTCCAAAGTTTTAATAGACTTCTCCTCAAGTTGGAGAACTCTGTTGGGGTTTTATAATATGAGGAGAAGAATATAATCACTCCAAAGTTTTAATAGACTTTTGTGAGCAATAACCTTCGCTTCCCAGGTTTTGAGCTGCATTACCATACACCAATCAGGCATAACATTATAACCTGCATAACCTTCCTAGGTCTCCCTTGTGCCTCCAAAACAGTTCTGACTCATCAGAGAATGGACATGGGTCTTCTGAGGGTGTCCTGTGGTGCCTGGCAACAGAATATTGTTAGTGGGGGGCCTTTGGGTCCTATGGATTGAGGAGAGGGGCCTCTGTGGATCAGGTTTGTTCCGCTTGATTAGTTTGGGATCTAGTGAATTTGGAGGCCCGGTCAACACCTTGCGCTGTATTTCATGTTTGTTTGAGTTGTTCCTAAACCGTTTCTGTGTGAGTGCCTGTGTCATTGCTATGGGGTGGGGGTGACCGGTCTGGTCTAGGTGGGTGGTACATGTCTAAGTAACATCCATATGAAAAGTTTGCCAGCAGAACATTGCATTATCACAAGATGGTCAGTGTTATTTACTTCTCCTGTCAGTGGTTTTAATGTTATGGCTGATTGGTGTATATCATCATTATAAGATGTCCCGAAGCCCAGAGTTAGAACATCATATTGAAATGCTGGATTTGCATTTTTACTTCTACATTTTGCTTCTTGACACTTTTACTCACACAACTTGTTTAATGATTTGTTGGTCAGCAACCGTCACGACCACAGAGTGTGGAAGTTGATCTTCAGGTTCTCGAGATACTCCTTGAACGTTATTAAAGTTTACAATAGTAAGCACTATCCTCCGGCTAGTTAATCTTTTGGGAGTCAGCTCAGATTGTCTTTTTCAGAAGGGAGGGAATACAACTTTAATCTGACAACTGGAGCTACTTGGTGATACCAATGAGGCAGAGAACAATATTACAACACTGCTTGCATCATTTCATTTCATGCGTTTGTCTTCTAACATTCATAAAAGGGACTAGTATATTTAGTACAGCAGTATAGATGGGTGGTTCCAGTAAAGGGTGGGGTCACATCCGTCACGTCTTAAATCATGTATTGCGCATCTAATGTGCTTAAAAATAACCATAACGCTAACCACCACCAGTAGACAAAAAACAAACCCATTCTAAATTATAATTTATGTCTCTGCTCAATCCTTGTCAAACTCTCCTCCCATTTTGACGAGTTTAGACAAAGGTTTCCATGGTAACTGTACACAGCAGCCCCGTCCCCACCCCCACCCCGACTCACTCACCCTCCCAAACCGCTCCCAACCCCAACCGCTCATCCCCCTCCTCCATCTTCCTCAGTTGGAATCAGCTGGGGTCTAAGTGGGAGAGGGAACCAGTGCGATAAACTATTAAACAGGGGTTTTAGAGATGATGTGTGTGTGTGTGTGTGTGTGTGTGTGTGCGCGCGCGTGGGCGGGTGGACTAGGGGGTGGAGGTGTTGTGTGTTTGTGCTTGCGTAGTTTGTTGAGAAACACTTTGCTATGTGCGTGTGTCTGTGCATTTACAACCCCCCTGCAGAGTTTATGAGTGGGAGGCCTCCACTTGCGGGGGGGGGGGGGGGTTTCATGGATGCTTGTTGTGTTTGTCCTCAATGCAGAGCAATCATTTCACAACTCAGTAACAGAACACTAAAAACAAAACAACTCATCAGCTGCCTTTTCCTTGCATGGTGGTCATATTTCCTTACAACGTCTTCATTACTTTTCCATCCTGTTCTGGATCACATATCTAAAGGAGATAAAAAACACTACGACTACTATTAATACTACTAACCTGGCTCAGTGACGCCACCCTAGACAATGGATACATCTGCCTGGAAGACCATGAAGATAGCTGCTATCAGGGAAAACAAAAGGTCTCAGGATTTGGGTCTACTTGAAGACTGGTGTACAGATATCACAGTTTAGACATTGGTCAAGAATCAGTTTATTCACTGCTGAGGATTTTCTCCTTCGCCTTGGTCAGTGTTTACATTCCACTCCAGATCAAAGCCTGACTGACCAGATAACCAGTTTGGAACAACAAGCCCCTGCTGACTTTGACAGAAATATATTAACCACAAACCACCAAATTATAGACAGCAAATGAACTGCACCACCAGGGTTAATAACACACTGGCCCACTGCTACACAATGATATATTGTAGGGGAGCACATTGTTCTGGTCTGTAGGCAGAATAATAATAATAAGAATAAGAATAAGAATAAGAATAAGAAAATCTTTAATTGTCCCACAATGGGGAAATTGCAGTTTGCAACAGCATACAGAAATGACAGCGATAGAACAGATAATAGACATATTGCACATATTAGGAGTGCTCACCATGGAGCCTAACAGCAGCAGGAAGGAAAGACCTCTATATCTTTCCTTCACACATCGAGGGTGAAGCAGACTGCCACTGAAGCTGCTCCTCAGTCCCTTCAGGTCACCATGGAGGGGGGCCGGACTCATCATCCAGCATGGAGGACAGTTCAGCCAGAAAGAACTCCCCCGTCACCCACCTCCCCCACCGAGTCCAAGGGGCAGCCCAGGACAGAGCTGGACTTCCTGATGATCTTTTCCAGCTTCTTCCTTTCCCTCTCTGCGATGCCACTGCTCCAGACCATTCCACACAGGATGGCCGACTCTACCACAGAGCCTGCAGAGTGCGGCCAGTTCAAACGTTTTATATGGCAGCGATCCCACGTTGCCCATGGTTACGGAGAAAACAGCGCTGAAAAGTGAAGCGTCTCTTCTCTTCTCGATGTAGTGACCACAACTTGGTTCATCAATTGACCCGTGAGATAAAGCAGGAGCTGCAACACAGTTTTGACTACAAAGAGCGTTTTTAAAGCAGAGCAACCTGGATGAACTTAATGAAACTGTGACATCTTACATCTTAAAAAATGGGGACTAGTATAGTGACCATTCACCTCTGCGTTCTGCAGATCACCCAGGGATGGGTGCAGGGGTTGGATGAGTCATTGGATTCTGGTTGGTAGACTTCAGGTCAACATTCAGAATTGTTGGTACAGAAACGGTTTCCTTGAAATTACTCCAGATCACTGTATGCCCAGCTATCTGCAAGTGAATCACCAGCTACATAATAGACAAGAAATAGCAGCTGAGACTGGATGTGTCACTTCCAGTATATGGGCAGTAAGCACTGGGTTCTCCACAGGAACCTGTCCGCTGTCGTTGTCCTTCTACACCAGCGACTACTTCGAGTACTGAGCAATGAAGTTGGCAGACGTATACAAGATGCAGACAAATCTGAATATCAGACAGAAGTAGAGGGTGCTCTGGTCCAGTCAGATCAACCTGGAGCTGCACAAGCACGAGACCGTAGAGATGACAACGGACTTTAGGAGAATCCCCTCTCCTCACATTATCTAACAGCCCTGTGTCAAGTGAGGAGTCCTTCAATTTCACAAAACCTGAAGACCTGAGACCTGCCATAGGAGCTGCTGTTCCACTTCCACACCATCCATCATGGTGTGGTTTGGAGGAGCCACAAAACAGGCTAGAGCAAACACAACCATAGTACTCTTCAAGAACCAGGAAATGGGCAAGGGGAGGTCATTCCACATCCCTCACACTTACGACACAACCTTTTCCAGTTCCTCCCCTCCAGCAGCCAATACAGTTCTCTGTATCCAAAAACTACCGGACACATACCGTAGCATTTGCTTTCCCCATGTCACCACCCTCGTAAACAGCTGACAAGCAACACAATCTCATCCTCATGCATGATGCACATTATTGCTGCTATCACCAGCACTTTATGAGTATGCCTTTACTGTTGTGTAACACATACAGTAACCTACTGATTCAGATGAGTGCATCAGCATATATACATTAATTTGTATCTGTGCAGAACGACCTCCTTCAGTGAAACCTCTGGTGGATTTCAGAGCAAAGTAACAGTTTTCCTTCCTGTCAGGAGCTCATTTGAAATGTGGAGCACAACAACTGAGACCGGAGACAGGCTTGTTTTTTATGCCTCACAGGAAAAAAAATGGATTGCGCCAATAAAATACAAGGCCACGCTTAAAAAAGGCTCTCTGCTGCTTACCTGTCGGAAAGTTTAATGCAACGCAAAAATGATTTTCCTATGTGAAATTCATGTTTACACTGCATTTTAACCAAGCTCAGTGCAAACATTGGATACCATGCAAATATATCCAATGTCATGTGGGAACTACAATGTGATACAGCAGATTCCTCCTGATAACATTTAACAGTGAAACCTGATGTGTCTTTCTACTCATGGTGTTACTGTGATGATCTGGGGGTCTGTGAATAATACAGGAAGTGAGAATCAGAGAAAGTCTTGGGTATGTGAAATGAATGAGGGTGCTATTTTTAGACTGAAGTTCATCAGGGCCTCTCTCGCTCCCACTGCCTCTTTCATAGCCTGATTTAATGTAAAATGCTCTCAGATCACGATACAACACTTCCTTCGTCAATAATCACCTTCTTCTGTTTTATTTTAGACGAAGCAGATCAGTAATCTTGACTGAGAAACGGGGGGGGGGGGGGGGGGGGGGGCTGCACAGTGCAGACATCTGTCACTATAATGGAAGCAAATGATTGAATACTCCTGGGGCAGAATTAAGATAGAGGTGGGGGGAAGTGGGAACTGTGTCTACGTGTGTTACTGCGAAGGGGAGTGCAAGACCCCAAACATCTGTTGTCCTATTCAGAGAGAGTGGATCATTGTTCTTGTCCAAAGCAGACTGATTGGCCCTGCAACATTTTGTCTGGCAATTAAACAGAGATTACAGCAGAGAGCAGGCTTACTTTTGAGCAGATCAAGATAAAGTGTTGTAAAAGCCGGCAGTGGCAGAAGCAAATGGATTGCACAAAGGTAGGAGGCCAATAGCTAATAGATGTGGTTAGTGAAGCCTTGACAAAAGCTAAAATCCACGCTGTTGTAAAATTTTCAGAGCAGAGCAAATCCTTGCTTTCAGCCCAAGTCAGTCCCTGCATACTTAGTTCCTATTTTAGTCACACAGGGGTGATGCAAAACACACCACTCCACTTTCTTCCCTATGTATCTTTTAACAAACCATGAACCACTTGAGATGTGCCTTTCATCAGGAGGTAAAAGGCAGCTGTGGGCGCAGGGCCAAGAATTAAAAACGCCAAATGAGAGTGAGGCAAGTCTGGACCTGATGTTCTGACCTAGTAATTCAGTCTGAAGATGCCTCAAGTTTATGATGTACCTGGGTTAGGACAGACTGTTTCTAACCTGAATAAATGGTCCTCAGCAACCATTTCGTCTTGGAACAACTCACACACTGACCTCTTTTCAGACCAAATCTTTTTCAATTCCCATGTCCATTTCCTGACTGTACAGATTCGGACAAATTGTAGGAGAATTGATGGGCATGCACGACTCGAAATTAAATATTTATAACAATATCAAGCAAGGCCTCCAAACAAATTTGACTCTCGATTATGAAAGAATTTTGTGCTCCAACACTGGCTTGGGATCGTAAGAGAGAAATAAAGAAGAGAGATGGGAAACATAAGGCAGCAGCAAAGACAGAGTGACATAGAAACCATGCTTTTGAATCTCTTGAAACAATTAGAACATGCACTGAACTACTAGCATTTCACTTCATGTCACAGATGGTGGCGTGACTCGTGAACACTGACCTAACTGGATCTTGCTGTGTGTTGCCACAAAAGGAAGCAATGGCCTGAACATTGTACGGTCTTGAAATAAATAAATAAATAAATATATAAATGCTTGTTGATCAATGCCTATTGAAGTCTGTACCAAAAAGTGAATTTCCATTTCTGTACCTTTGGAAAACACACTTACTAAAAAACCTTTGGACAATTACATTTTCTGCAAGGTCAGTTCAAACAATTGAATACAAGGAGAGAGTAGAGCAGCGAGTCTGCATCCAATCAGTGTGTAGACAGAGAGACAGAGAGAGAGAGGGAGAGAGGGAGAGAGAGACGACAGACTGTGCATCATGTCTTCTTCCTTCCAATGGGAACGGCCTGCTGCGTGCAGCTTCATTTCCGTGCAGCCTCGGCCCTCCCAGCGATGATGTAATGTCATGAATATTGAAACAGGTTGCTTGGTGGTCGGGAGGCGCTCGAGTCAGCATCTCCTCAGCCTCCCCATCACCACGACCCTTCAGGTTCCGACAAAACACGCAGAGAAAGGTAAGAAATGGGTTATTTATACTTGGTAATTGCTTTTCTCGTGGGTGCACAGTGTTTTTTTGGTGAATGCAGCTGCATTAACCTGTATGAAGGGCAAATGTCTGACTGTGGTTCACGTTGTGTTCTGATGGCAGGCCTCCGAGGTGGGTTGATTCACTGTTGCTGCTCCCAGTTGTTTATATAGAGGACAATCAATGCAATCAATGAGTTTACAGTGAGTTGTACTTTTTTTTTTTTAACCTTTTAGACTAATGCATTGTTCTTCAATTAAACAGCGTTGACTTATGTGGCAAAAACTGTGCGGATTCTTGGTGCTTTCAAAATGCAAAAAAAACCCCAAAAAAACCCAAAAAAAACTGTGCCACGGGTTCAGTGGGTTAAAAGGATGTTTTATCTGCAGCTTGTGATACTTTTGTAGCCCATTCTCCCATTCATTTTAGCAATGAGTCATCGGGCAGATATGAGGAGTATGGCTGACAGGAAACGGCTCTTTCAGCATACTCAGTATACTCCTGTGAGTCTGGATGTGGCTGAAGAGGCTGGATCATCCTTTGTTTCCGATCGGCCAGAGATCAGATCAGAGGCCACACGTAAAAAAAAAAAACTGCTTTCTGTTAACCAAACAAGCAGCGCTGTTTAATTGGTTGGCTGCTGATCCAGGTTGAATAGCCAATGACATTACCTTCTCTTTGCTCTCCTTTTCTCTCTCTCTCTCGCTGGCTGCCCATCCTTTGGGCGCATATGACGCAAACGTGGCTTGTCGAGCTAATTACCCGAGCTGCAGCTGATCTCACACACATCTTATCAAAAAGGGGGTGAATGACCGAATGCATAATTACTGGTGGTCAGGTACCTGCTGCCAGTTTTCCCTTAACAGTGGCCTCATCTAAATAGCCTCGCGTACAGGCCTGCGTAAAATACACGGTGCTTCCCGGTGTAGCTCTTATCGTTCTCACAATTCTTTTTCCTGTAAGCAAACTTGGGCTATTTGATCGACCTGTAGAGTCACTGTCTATTACTTAGCCTCGCCTTTGTCCCTTTTTTTGTAGCCTTTAGGTCTGAAAAGTCACTTGTTTCGCAGCTACGCGACAATTAGTGAAGAGGATGGATGTTGTCGAGGATGAGCTGAGCCTTTGACACCATGATGAACCCATCATCTGCCGACCCGCCGCGGCAGCCAGACAATAGCAGCCGCAAGCAGCAGCGGTCGTCGTCTCCGGCGGGGCTCAAAGACGCTGGATCTAAAACTACGCAGAAGGGCACCAACTCGTCAAAGCCCGTCGCGTCAAAGCAAGGTGGTGGAGGAGGGGGAGGAAGAAGCAGCCGTGGTCAGTCTCCCGTTTCCACGGGCAGGGAGCGGCAGGCCGGAAGCGCTCCTGCCATCAAAGGCGCGGCTGCTGTCCAGCCCTCTGGTGCTGAAAGTCCGACGCTGAGCAGGCCCACGGCGGCGACGACTGACAGAGGAGCCGTCCAGACAGCCGAGGACAACCCCCGCACTGTCGCCGATGCTTCCTCGCCCTCTAGAACGGATCCGCACCGCGTCGTCTCTGACCAGCCGTGCGCATCAAAATCCCCCAAACTGAGGAGCAAAAATCCGAGAGGAGGGGAGGCCGCCGCGACCACAAGTAGCAACAAGAAGAGCTCCAAAAGCACGGTAGGCTGCGGACCTGGTTTCTGGAAGGAGGGATGCTTGCAGTCCGAGCTGATACAGTTTCACTTGAATAAGAGCTTGGGGAAGAAAGGGACAAAGATGCAGGCGAAATCAGCATCTCCTCCGGCTTCAGAGCCAGAGCTGTCCCCCGAACCGGACAATCCCAAACTGGCTCCACAGCCAGACCAGAGGTTGCAGGACGAGATCGAGAGGCTGGAGGATGAAAACGACGACTTAAAGGTAAAATGACAATATGGTCCATTTTGACTTACAAATAGGACATAGTCTCAGTGTGCGCAATAGTGGCACCTGTTGTAGTCCATTAGGCTGCAAGTAACCACTGCTATAGTGCTACAGATTGGTTTTTGACAAGGTTTGACTAAGTTCCCTTTGTGTACAGACACTGGATTGAATTATTTAGTGACACGTTTTATTTTGTTTCCGTCTTTTGGTAGACTGAAATCGAGGAGATGCGGGCAGAGATGGATGAGATGCGGGACACCTTCTATGAAGAGGACGCTTGCCAGCTGCAGGACATGCGCAGAGAGCTGGAGAGAGCCAACAAGAACTGTCGAATCCTCCAGTACCGACTCAAGAAGGCCGAAAGAAAGAGGCTTAGGTTCACAGAAACTGGCCAAGTGGACGGAGAGCTGCTCAGAAGTCTGGAGCAAGACCTGAAGGTGAGTCTGTGGAGAGCTTATCATCATCTGTATGTGTATGACCACCAACTGTGACTGAAACATCCCTCTTTCCACCTTTCCCTGTGTGTTCCGTCTTGGATCTCCTCCAGGTGGCAAAGGATGTGTCTGTGCGCTTGCACCATGAGCTCGAAAGTGTTGAGGAGAAAAGGACAAGGACGGAGGAGGAGAATGAGAAGCTGAGGCAGCAGCTGATCGAGGTTGAGGTCACCAAACAGGCTCTGCAAAATGAACTCGAGAAAGCCAAAGAGGTGAGAGAAGTGTGTCTAGTTATTTAGAGTGTGAGCAGAGCAGTGTTGGCAGTAATGGGGAATATATCTGTCTCTGACATACAGTATACAAATGTTAAATAGAAAATAATGTGTGTTATTGAATAACTAAATAGATTAAGAATAAAGTATTAGCCCATGTGTTGACTGAATTTAATTTGAAAGACTTTCAATTGCACTAATGGCTTTAAAATAACACTGGCATTAAGAGCAGAATGACTTGACTTGGACTATTTTACCAGAAATGTTCTTGAGGGTGAGTTTAAGCAGTTCTGTTGTTCTATAAATCTGGATGATATTACTGCCTTCAGTAAGAAAACATGAGCTGATGATGACGATGACGATGATGATGATGACGTAACCACTGTTTCCTTGCAGCTCTCATTGAAAAGAAAAGGAAGTAAGGATGTGCAGAGAGCAGAGAGGAAAGCTCCACAGACACCAGTCGAGGTGAGTCAGCATTTACATTATTATAAAGGTATGAACTTGAAAGGTTGTTTTCCAGTGCAATTTGAAAAGGAACTGGACATCAGAGTCTTATTTTTAGCCTGCAAATGCAACATGGAAAAACATGACCATCATCACTTGATTACAATATGTGCTGAGGCGATTAAATATTTTCAGGTATAGATATTTAGTAATGCCACCAAAGAAACTAGAACCACCACACAAAAAGTACATTGCTTGTGATTTGTTTTTCACATTTTTCTCTCTGAAAATACAACAAAAATCAACAACCCATTTTCTTTCTTCATAGGAGGAAAATGAAGACCTGAAATGCCAGCTAGCTTTCATCAAGGAGGAGGCCATCTTGATGAGAAAAAAGATGGCAAAGATCGACAAAGAGAAGGATCGACTTGAGCAGGAGTTGCAGAAATACCGATCCTTCTATGGGGACGTGGACAGCCCTCTGCCTAAAGGTGAGGCCGGAGGGCCTCCCACCACCCGTGAGTCAGAGCTGAAGCTTCGTTTACGCCTCGTGGAGGAAGAGGCGAACATTTTGGGTAGGAAGATTGTGGAGCTGGAGGTGGAGAACAGAGGGCTGAAGGCTGAGTTGGATGACATGAGGGAGGACAGGTACCTGGCACTCATTCATCATAATGTTTGATTTGCAATACAGAAAATGGCCTAATCATTGTCATAGTTAAGTAAGTGAAAGCTCTGTTTACTGAAAGATCTCTTAACCAGCACTTCTCTCCTTGGTTTTCCTAGTCTGGCGGCAGCAGGACTGGATGGCTCTAGCAGTGGAGGTCAGCAGAGCAGAGAGCAGGGCGAGGCCCTGTCAGAGCTGAGGCAGCAGCTTCAACTGGTAGAGGACGAGGCAGAACTTCTCCGTCGAAATTTAGCAGACGTAGAAGAAGAGAACAAAAAGGTAGATGGTGCAGACTGTTATAAAAATAGTTTCGATCATTTCTGCTGTTGTCATTCTTCGAGTCAAGGACAAATTACCTCTTACTGCAAATACAGTAAATCCTTCTAAAGTATAAGCTGAAGCATTAAAACTGTATGGTACAGCATCGGATGCTTAGCACTGTAAAGAACTAATTGATTTTAGTTAAAAGTGCAGCATACTATATATAGTAATACAGAGATTGCTTCCTGATTTCACTCTGCCACACAACACTGCTTTAAATTTAGCAATGTAAGATGATATGTGTCTCCTCTTCCCTATCTGTTGTTGTTATTGGTATCATCAGCAACTTTGAGACGATGTATCAAAGTTAGTTAAACAGCAACACTAAAAAAACATGTGAATAACATTCAGTTTCATCTTTAGGTGACAAATGAGCTGAATAAACTTAAATACAAGGCTGGATCCCATGAAGCTGGATCAAGACATGGAGGAGGTTGGTTTGTTTTTTAATTTTCAGTGAGTCATTGCTGCAGGAGACAAAACCACTGCACAGCAGGGAAAAACATATCTGTCTTCTTTCGGCTTAATAAATCTGTACCAGGTGAAAAATGTGTCTTATAAAACCTCCAGGAACAGTCCATTAAAGTCTAATTTGTGGGTGCTCCACTTTTCATTGTTGCCTTGTTTCAACCCCAGGAGGAGCTGACCTTGCTAAAGTGGAGGCCCTCCAGGAGGAGCTGAAAGCAGCACGTCTGCAGATCAATGAGCTGAGCGGCAAAGTTATGCAGCTCCAGTACGAGAACCGGGTGTTGCTCTCCAATATGCAGCGCTATGACCTGGCCTCACACCTGGGCATACGCAGCAGCCCTCGGGACAGTGATGCAGAGAGTGATGGAGGGCGAGATGATGACACGCCCTCAGCCTCTGCTTCCTCCCCTCGCCTCCTTCCACCTCATCGCAAGCGCGAGGGCCCCATAGGAGGGGAGAGCGACTCTGATGAGGTGAGGAACATCCGCTGCCTCACCCCGACCCGCTCCCTTTACTCACCTGTAGAGAGTCGTTTTTTATCCAGAAGCCTGAAGGACCGGCAACAGATGATAGACATCCGCATCGAGGCGGAGAGGCTGGGTCGGACCATCGATAGGCTCATCGCTGACACCAGCACTATCATCGCTGAAGCCCGAGTATATGTAACTAATGGAGAGCTGTTCAGGCTGGATGAGGATGAGGAAGGAAGCAGGTAGTAAAGCATCCTTAAAAAAACATCCTAGTATTGTTGCTGTTGTGCAAACCTTGCAATCCAAGTTGAAGGATTTTAGTTAATATTCATATTCTGCTCCACAGAATCAGAGAGCATGAACTGTTGTATCGTATCAACGCCCAGATGAAAGCCTTCAGGAAGGAGTTACAGAGCTTCATAGACCGTCTGGACGTCCCCAAGCAGGAGGATAAGCAGGAAGAGGAGCCACTGTCTGTAAGCTGAAGCAAACACACAAATTACTTTAATTGTTTGTTGTCTAATGTGTGCGTTTTTTATTCTAACCACATGTCATTCTGCTCTTCTCTCCCACTTTTACTACTTCTCATTTAACTGCCGTCCCTCAAGATGTTTCAGCCCATTATTTTGCTGATCCTTATTCTCGTTCTGTTTTCCTCACTCTCTTACGCCACCATTTTTAAATTGGTATTTCTGTTCACCCTGTTCTTTGTTCTGTAGAGCACATTATCATATTCAGCATCATGTTATGTACGTTTTCATTGTTTCTTTTTGTTACTTATTCATTCATTTCAGTTCTGTTACGTTCAGCGCATTTCATACGGTCACTCAAGGTACAGGAACTTATCATTATCCAAGTATGACCCAAGCCACTCGTCTGCCCAGATGCTTTCAACATTTAGTGGAGACCACACACACCTGGGAGTGACAGTGAAGTGTTAGGTGAGTTTGCCAATTATGTTTTCTGACTGTCAGCAATGAGTTGTTGTGTCACTTGAATATTAATTAGGGTGGGACTGTATTCAGACCTGTTAGACTTCTCCATGTACTGCGGCTAAAGGTCTAATAACTTTGACAATGAAATCCACTGGCGAATTGTTGATTTGGCGTTTGGTGAAGTTGTTAACTGACTGCTGTCGAGAGGATTTGGACCATTCCCCTGCTAGCGTTAGCGTATGTCTTTTCAGATGAGTGTGCATTGCAGTAGTACTTTTGTTGCATTTCAGGACTGACTTTCATATTCTGCATGTCACGGTAGAATGAGCTTCATCTTTAGTGAAGTATATCCACATGCTAGATGAACCGCTGCTAGTTTGCGGGCTCCTCACCTGTCTTCTAGGAGGCGTCCATGCCGTGATTAGTGAGCAGTCGACATGATGTTTAAAGCGACATAGTACAACAGTGAAGTCACCAAACCGACTAGTCAACTAGCCTATACAACCCCTAGTACATATTGTAAAACTGGTGACATAATGTATGCCTGTGTGGCTCAATCCATTCTCAAACTGAGGCAGGTTGAACCTTTGTTGGCCTCTTTTACCCTTTTACCCCCTCAAGTCCTGAACACCTATGTTTCTGTTGCTAGGTTAGACAAATGACAGCAATGCAAGGTCCATTCCCATAGACAAAACACTGAAAACCTGTAACAATAACGTCTAGAAATAACATGAGGCCAGACAGCTACCGTGCTAACATTGGCAGCCATCGGAAAATTACCAGTCTTTTCAAAAGTTTTCTTTACTGTATCTTACAGTTTTTGACTTTGAGTTTCAAGTTTCAATACTAACTAAGTCTAAAGTTTTCAGCATTTTTATAATGTCCTATTCTCAGTGTAGCAACAGATGAAGTCGGGACTTGACACAGAATAGGCCATCTCTTTGGTGGTCACCAGAGTAATTTAGCCACAATATCTGAGAAAAAAAAAAAACCTACCTACAGTAGGCTATGTGCAGGCGCTTTAATTTGATAATTTGATTTGGAAAACTCTAGGCACATGCTAAGAATCTATAATGCTGCAAGCAATTTGAAAACCAGGAAATATGTAGCTTGTGTGCAATTTTCTTTTCAGGCTGTTGATTGGAGTTTTAAAGGGCATCTAACATTAGCTGACTTTTTAACATGAAAGCAGCAATTAGCCTAACAGATCTGTGAGCATTCAGCAAGACATACAAAGACACGCAGAGGCAGGAACCACAATAGTTTAGCATTCACACTGCCTCTACATCCAACACTGACAACAAAAATATGTCCTACAAGGTCTTATCCAAAAAGCATCTTTTTTTTAAAAAAGGGAAATGGACTTGGTAGAGTTTTTTTTGAGGAGACGTTTCACAACTCACCTGAGTAGCTTCTTCAGTTCTAGGGAACTGGTGGAAAGTTTGAGATTTAAATAGGAACTTTGTGAGTAACCCATCAGAAACCTTCTTCAATTGTTTCTGTTTCAAATAAAAAAAGAAAACAAAACAAAAAAACTCTACAAGTCCAGTTGGCTTTTTTAAAAAAACACTTTTTGGATATACCATGACCTGGATGACTGAGAACCTTCATAGGCAACTTTATAAGGCAACTTTACTGTTTCAAGACAACATAATATGTGACAAATCATCCAGTTGGCCATGGGGACATGAACGATGCACTGACATTTTATCCACATGTGGACTTTAGCTTTGTCAAACTGTAAGAATGTGTAAAAATGCCCTCGGGTCGTCTGTTTAACTAAAGAACCTGACCACCAGGACGGGGGCGGAACTTGGTCCCCTCCTTTCATCCCACCGGTGGGATGTTTTACGTCACGTATTAGGTCCAGCTGTGGAGGAAGAGACAGATAGACTAGGGAAAGGGGGATTTTAGTCCAGTTAATGAAAAGCACCGTTTCAGCTGTAGGCTGTAGCTCTCCAGTTGTTTTTAACTTTTAACAGACACTATTCAGCTATTTTGCTGGCTTTAAAGTAGCTGGTTCCGAATATGGACATCCGGGAATTTACTGCCGTATTAAGGTAAGGGTTCAGTATTCAGCAAAGTGGCACGTGCTTCTTAGTTGCTGCTGCACGGAACTTTTGACGCAAAGCGCGTCAAGAAAACAACACGTTGCTCACGAAGCTAAATATACTGTTACTTTATTACTGTGCACAGTAGCTCTTCTTTTAAGAGTTGGCATTACTGCAGACATACAGTTGCTTCGTTTTTCTCCAGTCAAGATGAATAAAATCCCACCCCTCGTCGCCTTCCTCGTGATAGTCATCCCCCTCTCATGCTAAGATATCAGATGAGAAACGTTAGAAGGATGGCACAACTCCTGCTGCGGATGTCAAAGGAGGAGGGGTGGACAGCGTAGCTTTGTTTACAGGCGAGGTAAGACAATGTTTTTGCGAGATTAGAGGACGTTTGGTGTATAGTTAGTAGTTTGTTGTCTCTAATGTGAGCGACGGTTGGTTGCGCCGCTGCTGAATTGAAAGGTTGCCATGGCTACAGCGCAAGGTGGCAAATCCGGCGACGTAATTAGAGCAGTCCGGTGTTGATTAAAGGATGTTCCTCCGCAGCATCTTCCAGGCGCCGCTCAGCTTTCTGGCTTTGGTAAAATAAACTCATGGTTACAAGGGGTAAAAATACTGCTCCGCTCTTACATCAGTGCGCTCCACGATAGTCTATTTTTGGGAACTTCTCCCATTCGCCTCGGAGTGGTTACTGGGTGTCTGTCATTGGGAGCTCCGGATTGTCGCCTTGCAGCGACTCTGTGCGGGGCAGAGACGCAAACCCAGAGCGTCTCAAGATCTGGCTGTAAATATGTAGAAAGGAACAAGATGCAGCTGCAACAATGAGGACGTTTTCGAGAGAACAGAAGAAAATGCCTTGTGGATTCAGGCACCGGAATGACGGCTTGACCTTGTGAAGACATGGAGGGGTCCAGTGCGTCCTGTCCCGTTGCCTGTGCAGTGAGTGCTGCTGTGTGGCCAGCGGGGGATTTGGTCGGATTTGGATAAATCTGTTATGTCACTGGTCACAAAGTAAAAAAAAAAAAAGAAAAGAAAAGAAAAAACTGTTTGAGTTCATGGAAAAGTTTTCAGAACTGTATCAAAACTTATTCCAACTCCTTACCGTGCAGAAATGGATGCTTACAAAACAGCTTGGTGATCATATTCAAATTTGCTCAGCTCATTCGTTTTGTTTTTCGATGTTTTATTTTAATGCACTGGCGATATGTGGAGTGCGTTTATGAACGGCTCGGGGCTGAATGGTGGGGGCGGTGCTGGCGGGGGATACGTCCCGTCTCAGGGATGGGAGTTTGTGCCGTGCTCCAGGATGGAGAGGGCAGAGAGAGGCAGGGGCAAATGCCGCAGTCCGCTGAGGAGGATCTCTTCTCCTCCCACCGTCTTCAGTCACATCTACGAGCCCCAGTTCGGTCCTCCACCTGGTGGTGGAAACGGTGGAGCAGGGACCCAGCTTGAAATCCTCGGGGGGCAAATGTGGCCCGGTCCCGAAGCTCAGGAGCAGCAACAGCACCAGCAGCAGCACCACCACCAGCAGCAGCAGCAGCAGCAGCAAACACAACACACGAGGCTAAAAAAGAAGTTTGAAGATTTGAAGAAGCGACACGTACAGGACAAGGAAGAATGGATGCGAGAGAAGGAATCATTGTTGAGAGAAGTGGCTGACATACAAGTAATTGGGAATACTTACTGCCCCCGTGAAAGCTAAATATATTTATGTGTGTGCCTCCTGTGCATCAGGGCCTTACTGAGCATACTTTTTCCCTGTAGTATTATGTGGGAAGTTGTTATTCTTCTGTGTTATGTGTTACATTTTGTGATGTTATATTTAAAGCTTCAATTTATATCATTGATATACCATTGTACCAGCTGATCATTATCAAGGATTGATTTCCTTCTTAGTTCTTCTGTGATTGTGTTTTGAAGTGTGATACTGGCACTGTATCTGGAGAAGCAGACAGTTCATCCGGCATATGTGATTGATGATATTTTTTTTTGTGTTTCCATCCAGGGAGGGGAGAACAGGAGGATTTTGTTGGACCTGAAGACGGTTTTGGAGGAAGTGCAGGCAGAGGTTAAGAGAGAGGAGGAGAAGAGGAGCGAGCTTCAGCTGCAGTATACTAGAGACAGATGTGCCTGGGACCTGGAGAAAGCTGAGCTCAAATGCAGGATTGCCCAGGTAAGTGAGTGATGATGATGCTACTGTTATATGGGTTGGGTTTTTTTGGAGGTCAGTTTTGGCGCCTTAGATTGTGTTGTCTGTGCATCACTTTGTTGAGCTCTGCATACATAGTTTTATAAACAAAGAACTGTGTCTGCAAGTGCATAAGTCTAAGAGCAGTTACCCCAAAATAAATAATCTTTCTTAACACCAATACTGCACATACAGCTAATAATACTCTATTTTAGCTGATGTTGATCATTGTGCGTATTATGTTTGTGCATTTTCTTGTGTCTGTGCATGCCTGGCATTTAGTGTGATGTAAATTTGGACTCGCCACCCATGCAGCAGGGCGATAAGTCACTGTGGCATCCGTCCAACTCAGCCATCAGCTTAGACAAAAGATTTGCACTGAGGAGACAAACTTAGTTATCCCTGCTCAGCTAGACACTAACACCCAACTTGGCTTTTAACAGCCAGCTCTAAGCAGATGAAATATTACTGTATTCTGGCAATGGGGAAACTTCTGTTAAGTGTGGCTGAAACGGGCAGAAAGTACTAGAGCCGAGTTTGCATACCAGTGTCTTGCTGTGCCATGCTCAGACAATGTTCAGATTATCTGAACGGAATTCATGCCGAGCTACCAAAGGATTTATTTGACTGTAGAAGTCTAATCCTAATGAGACTTGCCCAGCCTTTGTAGATTAAAACATTAAAACTGTTAATTCTGTGAAATCTGTTCAGAGTTGGTTTTTGTCTCTGTGCTCACTGTCTTTGTATGTCTGCATGTGTTACAGTTCTGGTTTCTATGTGATGCTGTAACAAGTGTCTTTATCTAACACTTGAGACCCGCCTGTTCCTATCACACATTCACCCCTCACACACAGCTTTCCCTTTGCTTGGATACCATACCATAATATGGTGCAGGAAATTAACAAAGTAGTGACGTGATATTGCTGACCAGTAGGACAAAACACCTATAACACAATAACACTGGAATTCAGTACTGTAACATGGATTTACCAGTTCACAGATCACACAAACATAGATGCCATAATGTCATTTACCTTATGTGAGCTGAGGGTACACTGTTACTCTTCACTCCTCTCTCTAGTGCAGCCAACAAAGAGCTATATAAAAACAGAGACATTTTCTGTTCTGCTTTGTGTTTGTAAAGTCCAGTGACGCAGTGGGAGAAAGATAATTGACTTTCTGCAGCATTTTTATTTATTTTTTTACAAAGATGCCACACAAACACACACACACTGATGGTTTTACCAAGATTGATTAGGGCAGGAAAGATGACTCACTGTCTGACTTTATACGTTTGCACCGTTCTCATGGCAGTCTGTGTGTTTGTAAATGTACAGTGATTTTGAATGCACGAACAGAGCAAGGGAAGAGCGTCTTGGAAGGAGGCCATCCTGAGCAGGGTGTAAGATTGTCTTGTTGCCACATCCTGCCACAGATTATACTTTTGCATACACTTTTACCAAACGTTAATCAAAGGGGGTTCATAAGATTCAAAATACAAGTCCGGTTTTTGGGATTTATTTGCGGCCTCGTAATCAAGGCTCATTTACAGACAATGTATTTTTCATGGGGCAGTGCATAGAGACACAAATTTGTCTACAACAACATGTTGATGTTCTTCCAGTGCAAGAACTGTGTTGTGCTGGTGATCTTAAAATAGAATAGATCTCTATTGTCATTGTGCTCAGAACAATGGACATCTGTTTATCAGATCATCAGCAGTGTGCAGCGTGTTGTTTATAATCATTGTAACAGACCCTATAATGCATCACTTTGACTGATACCCAAAATTGTAGCTGGATAATTGGCACTGATTTGCCGTTTCTTTTCACCTCATTCATTGAAGAAGTGCTGAACAAATTAAATCCATTCTGCGATTTGAGCACAAACTGGCAAGAAAGCATGCAAATCAATCCAGGGGTGTTGGGTGTAACTTTATGAGTGTGGAGTTACTACATTCAGAGGCATTACAAGGGGGAGACAGACCATTTAAAGAATGAATGGAAATCTATGGGAAAATTCTCTAATGATATAGATTGTGACCATTAATGGAGTAGGAACTTTTATCTTCCTGAAAACGGTGTGGTGAAATTTGTCCTTTCGGGGCAGTTCAGTGGTTGCAACACATGCAAAATTGTGCACCTAGTACGGAGTTGAAAGATTATTTGTATGTCTCCTTGAGCATTGTACTGCTAGCTGAGGAGTAGAATGCATGAATAGTAGACTTGAGTTTATTTAGTACAGCCTTTTGAAGAAAGACTTCGAATGTAGTAGTACATGACCAGAAATACTAAATGACCAAGGTCTACTAATGTGGGATGTTCAGGTAATTGTATTTTATGTAATCAAAGGGCATCTAGACACTGTCATGCGGAAGAAGATCCTCATCTGTCCCTAACCAGGCGAGAGAGAGTCTTGACTGCTATATAATCAAATGTAGTGTCTTTGTATATAATCTAGTCATTTGATTTGTGGAGAATCTTAAAAAAAAGTGCAAACTGTTTAGGCATGTCAATATATCACTGTGAATTTGGTTTGGCTGATACTGTGTGTTGTGTAATTGCTGTATCTAGGATTAACGGTTGTAATCCCAAGAGCGTTAATTAAGTGTAAACATGGGCGCAAATTATCCTTGTTTTTAATTTAATTTAATTAAACATCTCTACAAACGGCTGGATGTTACTATCGTATGTTGTGTCCGCATCCTTTCTGGACACTTCTACCAGCAAATACCAAGAAGGCATCCAAGGTCCCAGGCAGAAGTCCTGGGCCGGATATTTCCAGGCATATTTTTCCGCATGCCACTGATTTATGAATGCTGCTGGCAGCAAGGAGACATCTTACTATGTCTCAGCAGCCAAGTGCTCCTCCTCCCTTTACCTCAACCCCCCACCTCCCCTCGGAATGTGACATTAATGTACAAGGCTGTGTGTCCTCTATTTATAGTGGGTCACCCTGGTGACACAGTTACCTTTATATACCCTGTGGCACACAGTGTATAGCTGGAGGTTGCTCTTCTACGAGACTGAACTTAACGTGGTTGTGTCTGCATGAGTGTGTTCCCTAAGATGCATGGGATACTGGTAATTTCAGGATTTCCTTTAAGATCACAAATTCCCTTTTCTCCTTTAATCAACGGAAACACGGCTTGGTTCTTTAGTCTGACTCCAAGCATCTTGTTGTTGCACTTTCACTGTTTGTTTACACTTGTACGTTTAAATAGACTGTGGACATCACCCATCATCAGCCATCTCTAATTGTGGAAAACTTTGAGAAGAGCCACAAGCAGACAGATTGGGTTGACTTGTTTTTCTACACCATAATTTCTTGACCCCAGGCCACAGGCAGAAATAGCGCCGTGACCGAGGCTTGTAAGAAGGCTTTGGTCGGTGTCTGTGGCTGAACACTGAAATAACACATTCAGGCATTCTTGTGTGCGTTCTATCCCTCCTTCTAACACACACATCATACACAGTCACGTACACACAGGAGCACATGAATATATGCAGATGCACAGGCGTTGTCTTGGTCTCTTTCCAGTATCAAACCAACATTTTTTTATTTTTTTTTTTACTAGCAACAAAAATGCACATTTACCACAGAATCTACAGATCTGAACACACCCCTTCTTCTCATGTTCTTTAAAAGAGGATGTTGACAAAGTTTTCTATGAAGACAACATTTCAGATGACTTTTACAAATACCATTATTTAAAAGGCATCGATACTTAAACCTTTAACAGTTACACAGTTTTTTTCTCTTCTCTTTTTTACAGTGAATATTGTAGTCTGATTTAGGAGCACAGCCTTAAACAGTGCATTGTTTTGCAGCATTTCTTCACTCCTAGCAGAATGATAACATGTTTTTAACTAAAGTCTTTGGCCCTAACACAGGGGAAATCCCAGGGGAAATACCACAGGACTTTACTTGAAAAGGGAATTGAAAAGGGCAACATCTGAACTAAAATTAGAAAAAGAGTTTGAATATAATAAGTATTTCTGCTCATGCACGTTAGCGTTGAAAGAAAGCAGAAGTTTGACCTTATTTGTGTTGGGGAGATCATTGTTGTGTGGATCTGTGTTTTGTTTTGTTTTAAAAAAAAAAAAAAAAAAAAGGATCATTAGAGTTTTGTGTGACTAACGCCACATCTGCAGACATATTTTCTGTGCCTGGATCTGTCGTATCCTGCACAGTATCCTGTGTTAGTGAAGTACAAAAATTTGAACCCTAACCCCATGAACCCCATGTGTGAGTTATTACAGGATATTTTCACTGTTCAGTCTTTTGTCCTTCTCCCCTCTTTCCTCCTACGAACCCGCTCACACTTGTCCCCATGGTGTATTATTCCCACTTCCTCCACCTTCTCATCCTGCCACTCCCTCATTCTCTTTATTCCAATTCTCTCCCACTCCTGCCTTGCATGTCTTATCATCTGCTCTCATCATCATCATGGTTCTCCAACTGCAATCTGTCCTTTATTGCCACTCTTATCTCCCTCACTCCCGCCCTTTCCACAACCACTGCTCACTTTTTTCTCCTCTTCTTTGCCCTCTGTGCTCCCTGTCTGGTACTCTCAGTTGGAGGCTAGAGAAGCTACTGGGTTGGTGAGCGGAGGAGTCCAGTCAGCAGCAGGTCCTGGCTCTGTGGCATCACAGAGACCTCGAGAACAGCTGAGTGAGACCTCAACGCTACGCAGGGAGAGGGAAGAGCAACGAAGGATCCTGGCGGACACACATTCAGCAGCCATGGACCTACGTTGTCGTCTGGAGCACAGTGAGAGGGGCTGGTCGAGGGAGAAAGCTGAGCTGCTGGAGAGGTTCGACATGGAGAGAAAAGAGTGGGAGAGCCAGCTGAAGGATATGCAGAGGAAAATAGAAGAGGTAAGATGCCTTATTCTGCCTGTCGATGTCTAAATTTGTTGCTAGGGCTAGAAAGACTTTTACCACTGAATCTGATTGTGTCAGGGTTGTTATTGTTTATAGGCACTGATATCTCTCTAGGACTAAGTTTGTGTTTCTTTTCAAACAATATCCGCAATATACTAGCTTGTTTTAATTAGACTGATATAAATAAGTATTTCAGCAAAATAAGTGAATTATATTGTGAAGTAAGCAAAGTAATAAGTACCATATGCAATAGCTATTTAAAGATTAGGGCTGCAGAAAGAAAAACTAAAAAAAATGTTACCGGCATAATTAGAAAGTTCATCTTCTATAGCAAGTTAGGTAAAAAAAGAAGGCATTGCATTAAAATAAGATATAGTTAGGATAGGACAGGACAAACCGGGAAGTAATTCAACAAATTAAATGACCTAAGAATGACAATACAATAGAAAAAAAATAGACAGGTTAGAATGGGTGAAGCCCAAATCTATCAACAGATTAAAATCTGACATGCCCTGAAGAGCACATTATTATTATTTTTTTTATGAGGGAAACCATACCCAAGTAGTTGGACAGAGAGCAAAAACGCTGGAACAATTTGCTATGAAAAGAACATGTGGCTCTCATTTGCCCCTTTGAGACCAGAAAATGAGAGAGGAAAACAACAGAGCAGGCTAAAAGGCAAGAGTCCCATCTAGACATTGCATGATGGGAAGGAAGCCCAGTCAACATGAAGTAGTTACTATTTTGAGATTTCCATGGTGGACGGCCAGAGGTTATCCAATTTTATTTGAAAGAATTCTTTGGATGTTTTTTCTATCTTCTAAAAATGTTCATGGGTCCCAGTGCTGTCTTGCCCGACTTCTCGTCATCCAATATTAGTTGTGATTGCGCATCACCAGTGGCTCCAACATTATTATATTATGCCATTTACGGCTTTTAATTCAACCCACCAGGGAGAGTGGAGTGTTGCAGAAAGTACCATCATTGCCATATTTTAGCTGTAATATTTGTTTACCATCTGGGTGACCGTTTTGATTTATAATATTGCTTAATAAAACTTATGTTCAAATTAAACTGTTGGCGGATTAATGGTGATGTTGATTTTCCTTGATTTCTGTAAAACCTATTGTTAACAAAGTGTATTTGTTGTAAATCCTTTTTTCCCCCCCCCCATTTCCAGCTGTACTGTGAAGTGAGAGTCAAGCAAGGGGGGACCGGACTCAGCGTACATTCCACCAGCACAGGCTCCAGTCTGCTTAGTGACAACTACCGCTCTGAGCCGCTCAGCAGTAGCAGCCAGTCAGAAACAAACAGACATCCACCTTTACCTGGCTTCAGTCACAACACAAATATCAGTGGCGAAGGTGCTTGTGTTATGAGAGAGAGTTACCACTCCGCTTGTGTCCCAGAAGAAGAACACCTGTGTGAATTCAACATTAGTGGTCAGTTTACTCAAAAAGACGCTTCACAACCTACAGTTGGAGACGAATTGAGATCCAGAGGCACTTGGCAGCAAGACACCAAGGATACAACAGAGCTGGATACTATTTTATTTGGCACCCCAGGATGTGAACTACCGCAGGAATATGCTTTTAGGGGGAGTGAAACAACTGTCCATGTTAGACCTCAAGAAATTCCTCTTTGGGAAGGTCTGAGTTATGACAGCATCAAGAAGAAGAATGCTACTGCCCTCAATGCTGTGAGTATTTTAAAGTATTTTTATTTGGTAATAACACTAGAGCTTCTCTAGTCTTTGCTCCTTTGCATGGCTATCAAAAACATCATTTTATTCGCTATGTTCACAGACTCCTGTAGCCTACCCCTATTTTAGGCATCCATTGGTTTCTTTGTATAGACCATTCTTTTTCATCTGCATCACCTCCAATTTAAATCTCTAACTTTAATTTGTAGAATAATTTTGCAATACACAGTATTCAACCATTTGTCCACTCCTCTCTGTTTCAGGCTCTGGAGGAGATAGCCCGTGTGAGTGAGGAGCTTTGTAGTTACCAGGATGAGATCCGAAAGAAGAGCAGCGATAAGAGGTAAATCCTTATTGCTATTTAATTTTTAGACATCAGTATGGAATTATGATCACTTAGTTGAGCATGTTTTGCTTGAAATTACTTATATCTACAATGTAAATGATTGGTGAGGTTAAAAATGACACAGGTAAACTTACTCTTTGAATAATTACTTTCAGGAATCGAGCCGACTTCCTGTGTCTACCCGAGGAAAGTGACAGACATTTTGGCCATAATAGAACCCTCCTGGAGGAAGAGGATGCTCCATGCAATGTCAGACAGATTCTTGATGATCGTTGGTCCTCAGAGAGGGAAAGTTGTCTCAACTTGTCAGCAGGTAACACCTGGCAAGCCACCAAAGAGCTGGTTGAATCCTGGACAGCAAACGCCGCTGATCCAGATAGCTACAGAGACACACAGACAAGCCCTGGAGTACACCCTGAAATGGATACAGTAGCCCCACCCATCCCTCCCCGCACCTCCTCCTGGAATCTGAGCACTGCCACCCATTCAGACACAGAGCTCCACATCCCAGAATCCCCCATGACCACAGTGAGGAAATGCCACAGCCCTTGTGTTCTGGTGGACAGAAAGTGTAGTAGCCCGTCCATTGTCAGGAAATTTGAGGCTATGCTGCAAGAAAATGAAGGAAAGGTTTTAATAGATGGTGTGGTAGCATCATGCGCTGTACCTACTAACTCTAACTGTAATATGGGCTGCTGCCACAGCCGCTGGTCTTGCGATGCAAGCAAGTTCACTAACAGTAAGTCGTCTACATATGACACTGTCCAGAAAAGCTTTTCTGAAGTCAACATACGCAGTGCTGACAAAGACTTGGTTTCAGATTACAGCCCTAGTGCTGGGAACTTAAACATCCCAGAACTACAAATGCCTCCAGTTGTCAGAGAATTACCTGTAGATTTGCTCTTGTCATCTCTGGATATACAACCTACCAGCACCGACCTCCAGGGCTCCAAAAGAAACATAATGCTGGAACAAAAAACAGCTGAGTTCAACAGAACTTTGTTTCAGGCGGAGATGGGCCGTGGTGTACAGGAACAAGGCAGTGTTACTGTAGCAGATGGTTGCTCTGTGGGTTGTCAACCTGTCCTTAGAGCGTCAGATGAGGTTTTGCCTCCCAAAGAGACTTTTCAGCCGCATTCGACTGACGTCACCACTAGCGTCACTGGGACACATTCTGAAGTGACTTTATCTCTCTCCATCTTGGACTCCATGATACTGAACCCTGACGTCCAAGAGGTCAAAACAGAGCTACCTTCTTTAATTTCACCTCAACAGTCACAGTCTGGATTCACAGAAGCCACAACAACCTCGCAGAGTCCTGCACGTAATTGTGAGGTCAAGCACAAAGTTCGAAGAGCAAACAGTCCTTGCAGGAAAACATCGCACAGAGCGGCCACAGATGTTCTTTTTTCTGAGCCTGCCTTGCCTGCAAATACCCAGCTAGATGACTTTTTACATGATTTCAACTCTAAGACAGAGAATCCCCACGGAGTGAAGCCTCAGCCAGCCAAAGCTGGTGTCTCAGTCCAGCAGCCGTCTGCTGAGAACAAACAGCGAGACGTGACACAGCCAAGACATGTGTCTGTTCCTCCTAACCAGTCTGACTCCTCTAGACCTGGGCCTCGAATGATGAATGACCATCCCTGGAAGCCCCTCACTCTTGCTGCATACCCACGGCCTGAGGGATCCAGGTCCAATTATGGGGCACTGGAAAGGATTCTGAAAAATTATGAGAGCGCAGCTCGGTCACTACAGAACCAGAGCCAACAGAAGGAGACGATTTCAACCCCTAATGTCAGTGTCAAGCAAGAGGAGGGCGTCTCAGAACTAGACATGCTGGACATGGACCCACTGCCATTACCTCCTGCTCTGAGACACACACAGACTTCATACAGCCAACAAACACACACCACACTTGCACAGCTCAGCAGTCACGGTGCCATGGGTGCAAAGGAGTTTCAGCTTATAGTTCAGGTGGGTATTGTTTGTCATGGTTTGCAGACTAATGTACAGCACATGCAGATACCTTGCCATGCAGCAGATGTGTTGTGCAGATGTAAACTTTCAGGCTTCTTCATGGAATAAACTATGCATGTCTTTGTTTGTTTTGACTAATTTTTAAGTTCAGCCATATTTTCAAGGACAGTTTTGTCAGTGTACCTGGGTGGACTTGTACATTTCATTCTGTTCCATTCCATTGTGAAACACTAAGCAATTGCCCTTGACTGAGGACAGCTCCGATGGGAATGTTGTTTATTTCTGGTATGTGCTAAGAGACTGAAGCAGGCCAAAACCTCCATTATAATCTGGGCATCTGGGCCATTCCATTGCTTAAAGGCTCATAACAGAAGCAACTGGCAGTGTGGTATATAAGGTTTAAGCTAGGCAGGAGGTCTACCGCCCTCACCAGCTCGTCTTTTTATCTTTCAGTCCTGCCATGGGACCTCATGGTGAAAGTGTTTTTCTGGCCTTTGTGTCGTAATTACAGAACGATCTGCAAGAAGCCAGCTGACTAAATGCCCTTGGCAGACCACAGAAACGGGAGAGCTGAAGTGATTACACTTCTTTTAAGTCATGCAAACGTTAAAGAAATTGTGGGAGTAATTATCAAGCCAATTTTATTTGACCTCATGAAAAGAACGTAGTTAGAGGCACCATCCTGTTTTAGCTTTAACTGAGGAGCACTGTCTAAGATGTGAAGCTGAAGTGGTGGAAAGAACCACTGCACATGTGAGCCATTCAGCTCAGCTTTCCTCTCGACCAGAAACAATTAGATCTACTTGTGTGAACTTTTCACATGAGCGTGCAGATTTCTTTAGTGGTTCTGTTTGAAATATGCCTGTTGTTTTCCCTAGGGCCAAGAAGACAACAGATGGAACACGTGACAAAATGTAAAGTATCTGAGTGTGAATTCGATTGTAGACAGAAGGGTGTGATAATCCTAAATGTTAATTCATCTGTTTCTTGACAGGAAAATGAAGAGTTGCCTGTTTCTCCTTCCTCCGTCCAAAAACACTTCTCGAGGCCTGCACGCCCAGCCAACCGTCGTCTTCCCTCCCGATGGGCCAGTCGCTCCCCCACTTCATCCTCATCCATCTCCTCCTCTCCGTCTAGCATCCCCGTTGTGCCTCCATCCTTCCACCTCCAGAAACACACTTCCTCCTTCACCTGCTCCCACACTTTTCACATAGAGACTGTCATTTGATCTCCATTTCACCATGTGTTTGTACCAACCAGAAGCCTTCAGAGATAGCCTCTGAACTCCTTTCTCTCTTTTTACTGTTGTGTATATACCAAATCTAAATCCTCCACTACTACAAACTCAGAAGTGCTTTAGTTGTGAGTACATCAGCTCACTCTTAGAATGTATGTGGCATCCAGTGGAGCGTGACCAAGAAAGGCAAGTAAAGGATGTGAAGCAGCTTCAGTTATTCAGCAGTATGCTCCAGTTAACCTGCCAGGCTATTGTGCATAGCATCAAAAGACAGCGACAACATCACCTTCCAAAGAATGATCACAGCCCATGTGTCATTCATAGCTGAATGGATATCCTATGCTCAGGTCTGGATTCAAGCTTTGACTAGTGTGGCCTTGCAGATCCTGTCAGAGACTGACGCTTCACTGGTCCCTCTGCTCTATGTACTGTATTTACACCTGATGCTAGTTCATATCATAAACTGTTAGCCAAGGGAAATCCAGAGTGATGTTTTTACAATGTGCTATATTTTGTGTGTATGCAGCATCATGTTGAATTTGCAGATCAATACAGAGGAGCGAAGATTTCCCCTAGCATTGCGTTCTCAGCCTGCTGATTAAAGCCGTGTCTGTTTCCTGCCTTCTTAAATATCAGCTACAGTACTTACGTGGACTGTACCTTGTCTGTGACTAAGACATTACTTTATTCTCATGTTTGACTTTACATTTTTCATGATTAAGCAAAACATTTACTTGATATCAACAGTTTCAAATATCAGTTCCTTTTTTTATATAACTTTGTTCCAAAGGCTTTTCAGGTTCCTTACGCATTTTCATTATTTGAAAATTATAAACATTGTTTGTAATATTAATTTTTCCTGTCCACCCACTGCTGATGTTAAACTAAATGTATGTTAAACCTCGTCATGAGAGTTGGCTTTAATGCATAACATACTAATGCAAATAAAAGACCTAGAAGTCTTTTTTTTTTTTTACTTTTACTAATTCTGAATAGTCACATATCAGGACATTACTCAGCTCAGTCCTTTTTTTTTTTTTTTTTGGATGAAAGTGGGGAATCATGAAGGTGTTGCCTTTGCTGATCTTTTTGTCTAATAAACATAAGGACTTAACGATTTCACTTCTCTTTCCACATCACATTGCAAACCTACATTTGTATTACTTGCAGGATATGCTGGTTTTGTCATGCTTTGTCAAACAGTTACACTTCTAAAAAT
This sequence comes from Chelon labrosus, assembly GCF_963514085.1. Taxonomy (NCBI): domain Eukaryota; kingdom Metazoa; phylum Chordata; class Actinopteri; order Mugiliformes; family Mugilidae; genus Chelon; species Chelon labrosus. Next base: position 18,456,583 of record NC_140345.1, read on the forward strand.
TATGTAGCGCACCTGTACAGCTTAAGACATTATATTGTTATAGATGTATTTTGAAATTTGAGTATTACTATTGAACTATTTCTTACTTTAGCCCACAGACTGCAAGTTAGGTCAAACTTGCCTATGTGCGGTTGAAATGCTGAATTATAGAACTAATGAGACAGGCGTCATTCGTTCTAAGCAATAATTCAATAAGTTCTGAACATACAACACCAGACATTTCAGATAAATATTTATGTGAGTGAGTCAGAAGTCGTTAGTGACCGTTAGAGAGCTCATAAAGATGAGGCACCAGACTCAAACTACTGTCTGGCTGCTCTCGCTTCAGTCTTGCTGGCTGACTGCAGAGCTACGTAATAGCAGCAGAGGAACAGTCTGTCACTATCATAGCATGTATCTGTGCTTTATTGTCTTTGTACAGTATGTTTGTATTCCTCCTTTATGTTTATACAATTCCAATTTAAAATATGGTTGTTTTGCACCAGATGGTTAAATGGCCATCATTTTATTTATTTATTTAATACCTGCCCACTATCAAAACATAAAAACATCTGTGTTATTTCAGGATTTTACAGCATTAGTATATGCCCATTCACTTGCGTAAGAAGTGACACACAGGCATGCACACACACACAACCGCGGACGCTCGCGCCCCTGAAGGGGACAGAGACCTAACCCCTCACCCTGAAACCTGGCACCCTTGGCTGACTGAAATAACAGGTGCAACAATGTTGTGGTGCCAGAAATCCTACCCCAGCACTGATATAAATATAAATATTGTCATTAACTCCAGATGCCCAACCTAGTGCTGTGATGGCTGTCTCGCCCAGTTTTCCTGTGTCAAGGTTGGCCAGGAGAGTAGATTCTCAATGCTGGACTGCTTCCACTCAAGTCTGGAGGTTTCCAGATGCTGAGACCATTATATAACCAGCGTTAACCGTCCTGATCCCTGTGCAGATTAAAACCACAACACTGGAAAGAATGTATGGAACAAGTTTACCACGCAAGCACAGAGTGACTACAGTTACTGAAAATGATTGTCACCAAGTGAAGACACGGCAGCTACTTTATGCAATTATTTTACCATCATTTTTTTTTTTTTAACTGCATGCACATGCCAGAGTCAAAGAACTAAACAGATTGCTGCACAGCCTCCAGTTAACTCACTGTGCTGCACAGGGATTCAAGTTAGTAAGCAGCTATCTGTGAGCATGTGTCCACAGTCTTATTTGTGTTGCCATGGGAATGATGAAGCTAGAAAGTATGCATAGCGAACCCTGACTGGACTGCAAAACAGTTCTTAGCCATCATGCCTCATCTCAGTAATAGCGCATGGAACATTAGGTATAACTGTGCAAAACTATTCCCGTCTTACACCGTTAGATGTTAAGGTTATGTTACCTGTTCTGTTTTTTTTTTTTTCTCTTCTTTTTAGATTTGATAAGAAAGTCGACTGGTTAAATAAAGCTACTGGTGTGGGTTTACAATGACAAAGAGGGGTTATAAATGACCAACAAAGATGCTGTTTCAGATGGATTTTGAGTTACCACATCCCAACTGCTGCCTGCTTCGAAAAATGTTGTTTCTCCTGGCTCCCTGCCCTTTAACCAGACCGAACTCCCAACACTACTCACAGGAAACCTCCGCTCCCCTCTGGCACCTGCCAACCTGCCATTCTTCTTGGCCTGAAATACATCCTTACTGGCATTTATTTGATGTGTGTGTGTGTGCGCAGACAACTGTGTGTATTTCCTTATCTCCTAGCCGTGCTGACTGCAGCGCATTCCCTGACTTCCTGTGGAACCCCAGACAGCTGCATATCGATCTGTCCACTGATGCATTAGTTCAGAAGCCACGTACTGAAACACACAGAGGCATGCATGTGGCAGCGTTTGTGCCTGGATATAGACAAATGTATAAAGCGTATATCTCTTCTCCCATTAGCTCGGTTGTAATTTCAGACAGGACTCCATTATCAGTCTGTGGCTGCATCATTGATTTGCAGATGCATAATAAAACAGGATGAAAGAGCTCAGCAGACGACGAACGGAAGTCAGCGAGCATAATCAGAAAGTGGTTTCAAAACTGAAACGTGTGAAGTGGAAGAAACACAGGACAGGTTTCCAGTCCACCACCGCACACACACCTCTAACACTCACTTACACTCGTGTGGGTAAGTTTGAGTTGCATGCACATTCCACAATGCCACACTGTGTCCTCCAGGTGCTGCGCTTCAAAGCAAAGTGATATTTCTGGACAGGTCGCAGGCTAGCTGACAGAGCTGAATGTACTGTACGGAGCGAGAGAGAGAGTCAGCTTGTCTGGAATGGCTGCCTGGGAAGAGTCCCGCCAACCTTTCTGAATTCTTTCCTCCATTTTTAAATAGACCAGAGAGGTGTGGACCTTTGAACAGAGTTGACTCTGGTGCAGTCTTGGTTACAGGGCAGGGTATCCTTGTTGATGACCTTTTATATTTGCACTACAGCTGAAAGTCGCACAAAACCATCCAATCGAGGTGCATATGGTGCATCGGAGTCTTAATTCAAGACATTTTGCACTTCTACGTTCAAAACATTTAGCATGGACTCCTTTGAATATAACCGTAGGCCACTGTACTTCCAAAGTGCTAATGTTAGATCAGTTTCTGCCATGTGAGTACAACAATATTATTTCTTTCTCAAATAACATGTGCACACACTTGTTCACAAATTAGTTTTAAGCCTTTGATTCAACACATCTGCAGAATCCTCCAAGTGAAACAGTGAAATATTTTGGTCTGTTTTTCTTCACAGACGAGCTCAGGGCCGAGCAGCAGAGGATGTGTGGACAGAAGTGAAGGATTTACGCTCCCGGTAGCCATAGATCAGACCACAGTGCAGGAAGTGTCTGAGCCTCTCTCTCTCTCTTTGGCACTGTTCCACTCCTTTTCCTGCACCACCTCTTTATTTATATCGCCATCTCATTCTTGTTTGTTTCACTGTAACTCTCGCGCTCTTAAAATCACACTCTCAGCTGACTCATACACGTAAAAGATAATAGAAATATTTATAAACCTTAATATTTACACCAATCCTTTGATTTTCTTATTATTCAAATAAGGGATGTTGACATTTTTTTAAAGATTTGCCTGGAGGTTGGAAGCGATTTATCTCTATGTTTGGATAGTACTTGGATCCCAGAGCATTTCACACTTTTTACTGCGACTCAGGAAGGTGGCACCTGTTGGTATGATATTACATGTGTCAAGGGAGGAATTGGAGCAGACGACTCTTCAAAGTCTACACCATCAAAGGATTCTTTTAAGATAAAATGCAGGAACATATCCAAAACCCCAAAACAAAAGTTACTTTTCCCCCACTCAGTCATTAGTTAGTAGCTAACTCTATATACTGTGTTTACCATACACTACCCCAGCTCAAGAGAAAATGAGTTTAATCCTAACTCCATAACTTTCTCCAAGCCATAAATACCTACCACGTTTCACCTGTCATTTGAAGAAGTATACAATCCGAGTTGTTTGGCTTGACTACATGAAACCAAATCTCAGCGGACTGTTGTTTTGACAAGATGTCGGCAGAGTGTTAGTACTTTTTAGATGCTTTAGATCAGCTCACCGGAGTCAAGCAAAGGTCATTTAGGGCTTGAATAATGTTTTATTAGCGTTTCACCATGAAAGACACACTGCAATACTTGCAAGACGATAATATCTGTGCCAACTGCCTGTGTCACTGCTGTAATATCACTTGTTATTTGCAGCCCTCTGTCAATACTACTGAAAATGGACATGTCTGCAGAGGCACTTCCTCAGTATGCTGTGTTTACAGAGCTGTGGCAGACAAAGAGCAGATCTCCCTGCAGAGCAAAAACTGACTGTATGATGAGTGTTACAGTTTGTGCGTATCAGGAAACTATTGCTTGTAGGTTTTGCAATGTATGTGACCCAACAGCATTATTCTTTTAAAAAAAAAGAATAAAATAAAAATTAAACATATCTTTTGGATAACAATGTGACAATGGACATATTAATTCCAAAACTCATGTGCTGAGTTGTTGCAGTACCATGTCGCCCCCTTGCGGGACAGATGCGGAGCTACATTCAGTGTGTGACAACTATTTCCGCAGAGCTCTAGTTTCTAGGGGGACGGATTTTAGTGTAACACCACGCGACTGTCATTTAGCAAGGTTGGTGTTTACTTTATTGTTTGCCGCTGAATGCTTTGTAATGATTACCGTGAGATATTAAAACGTTTTACAAAATATATCGAGTTCATCTGCTGCTCGTTGAGCTACAAAAGGCTTAAACTTAAAATATTCGGTGATTCACTGCAAAACAAATGGTTGTAATATAATTCAAAACTTTGGTACGATTAGTAATTCATGTATGTTTTGCGTTTCTAGCCTTCTTCCGTATCCTAACGATTTCATCAAGTAATGTATAAAGAAATCATTGCTGGCTGTTTCCCCAACTAAATGAATTCATAGCTGTATAGTAGGCTAGCTAAATATTATCCATATCTCGTGTCAGGATTTTAACAGCCTGTTTCTTTTTATTCGGAGTGCTAATAAAACTATAGTCTTAGTTTGATGTCTCCCATATAATATAATTTAATTTCCCACCCACTTGCCTTTGAAGTCCTTTGAAATCCTCCTTCAGCTGCGGTTCAGAAGTCACACAGGTGTTTCTAATTATTCTAAGCAGGCTCAGGTGAAACTAATTTAATTAATGGCGGCTCAGTTTCATTAAATGTCTTGACACCAGTACTGCACTTGTGTTTAATGGTGTCAAAAGCCCTTTTGACAGGTCAGAGCAGGATAAACAGGGTTATCTTTGATTACATTAATTATATTCTCGTTCTGTTAATTGAAATTATTGTGGCACACCAAACACAACAGGACCATTTTGCAGTTTCGTCCCTTACCAAGCTTTGACATGTTAAGAATGCCTGCTTTGAAAAGAGCTCTTTATTGCAGCAGCTTTTGTTGTTTGAATGAGATGAACACCGCAAAGAAAGAATAGCTGCTGTGTATTCAGCGATCAAAGCTGAAACAAGGCCAACTGGACTCGCAGGGCATTTCATCCCTCATCCAAATAGTCTCTTCAGTGTTTCAGAATTTAGAACTAAAGAGGCTACCTAGATGAGTGGCCTCAAGAAAACCCTACAAATGCAGTTGCCTTTGTTTCAGCTTTGTTTTTTTGGATGACCTGGTTGTATATATACTCACTGGGTCGACAGAGCATCTTAGCAAAATGTAGTTATCTTCGAAGTTAAGGTATTTTCTGTGGACATTTTCTTCAAAAAGCAAAGCTAAACAGAGGCAACAGGACCTGTTGAGTTTTTATTTGGGACATCTCGGGGCGCCACAGTGGGGTCTGACAGCTAAAAACTGCTGTGCACTGTGTTGGAGTTCTCCCTGTGCCTTCTGCGTTTTCTCCTGACACTCCGGCTTCCTCCAACAGACCAAAGACAGGTTAATTGGTGTTTGTAAATTGGCCATAGGTGCGCATGTGAGTGTGGACAGTTGTTTGTCTTTCTGTGTAAGTCCTGCGATAGACTGGCGACCTTTTCAGGGTATACCCCACTTCTTGCCCAATGAGAGCTGGGATAGGCTTCAGACCCCCCCATGACCCCTCTAGAGGACTGGCGGTAATAGATAATGAATGAACATCCTGTGAGTGTGGCTCACCAGATTGATCCAGTTACCTTTGTTGAGTTTTTTTTTTTTTGGTATACCATGACCCTCTCTCCATTGCTTCATCTCTCTGAAGCAACAGGATGGTCCTCTGTGCACTGAGGCGACATCTCCTGAGGTGCAGCAGCCGCTGTGGACCCTGGGCCAGGTAATAGAGTCTACTCGGCATAGTTTATTATCACCACGATGCTGACATGATAAAAGAGCGCACTGAGATGATCCCATGTTATTTGTTCACAAATCAAATACAAAATGCACGTCTTCAAGGTGCAGCAGCTTGCAAAATGTCAAATGCAATAACAGTTCTGACTCACTGCAGTCATGAGTCGGAAGAATGAGGTCAGTCGTATATTTTTATTTCACAAATTTGTCTGAGAGGTGAAAGCATTTATCTTCCTCTTGTTTATAAGTGCAAGGATTCATTCTTAATCTTGATCAATGCAAATATCTATTAAGCAATTATATATATGTCATTTCTTCATACTGCAATTACACATACATTTGCCATATAAATTATTCAACCCTCGTTGACCTGTGCGACTTTATATTGATGAGGATAATGTTGAATGAAACCACATCAGCTGATAAAGCTTCTTAAAGCTTAAATTCTACCTTTTTAGTTTCAAAATACACATCTGATCACAGAAGCAAAGACAAAATACAGTGAAATGCTTAATACCTGGTGTTTCTCCAAGGCTGCTGCAGACACAGAGCAGTGGCTGCCTTTACTCCAGCATCCATGGCTTCAACCAGGAGGAGATCAGAGAGAAGCTGCAGGCCTTTCCTGGAGGCTCCATTGATCTGTTGAAACTGGACTCTGGCATAGCTGTGCTGACCATCAACAACCCGTCTCGCATGAATGCTTTCTCCGGTAAGGTGTCTGTACATTTAATGCTGCGTTTTCAGACCGACTACTGTAGTACAGATTTGACATTCTGGGGTATAACTTGAGCATAATCTTTTTTATATGAAGGCAGTATGATGGTAGATCTGGAGGACAGGGTGACTCAGCTGGAAAACTGGACAGACGGCAAAGGCCTCATTGTTCACGGTGCTGCTGAAACGTTCTGCTCCGGATCAGACCTCAACGCTGTGCGGGCAATATCTAACCCACAGGTAGCAAAGCAGAAAATCTCCTCATCTGTGTGTAACTGCACCTGTTTGCCTGTGTGCTTTAACTTTCTCTCAGCCTGTGTGTCAACAATTATTCTCTTTCCTTGCAGGATGGGATGAAAATGTGTATGTTCATGCAGAATGCTCTTACACGACTGCTCAGGTAAGGGCTCTCGTTTCCCTCTCTGCTAAATGTTTTTGCTAAGTATGAAAGCAGCAGAATGAGCTGGAGTTTAGGTTATATAATGTGCACCACAGTATGCGGACTGAATAGATTTCTCCGTGCAGGCTGCCTCTCATCTCTGTTGCTGTGGTGGAGGGCAGAGCGCTGGGAGGAGGCGCAGAACTCACCACTGCCTGTGATTTCAGGTAATGTCTTTACACAAGTGAATAACTCCTTCATGATCTCCCCTTCATCATAATCATCTAGCATGTGTCTGTTCACAGATTGATGGCACCAGGCAGTGTGATCCAGTTTGTCCATAAACACATGGGTCTGGTCCCAGGCTGGGGTGGTGCCGCAAGACTTGTCCACATTGTCGGAAGCCAGAATGCTCTGAAACTGCTCGGTGGTGCTATAAAAGTGGACCCCGAACTTGGCCTGCAGATTAGACTGGCAGATGGAGTCCTGGAGGCCTATCAGGACGCAGAAGCTGCAGGCAGTGTTTTACAGCAGGCTGAAAACTGGCTCAGCCGATATACAAAAGGACCTGCTCCCGTGATTCAGGCTGTGAAGAAAGTGGTGTTGTCAGGAAGAGAGCTCCCCCTGTCAGAGGCTCTGAGGACTGAGAAGGATGTATTTGGGACGGTGTGGGGCGGGCCGGCTAACCTGCAGGCTCTGGCCAGCAAGTCCAAACACAAATGACCTGGTTTAGATTTCTCTTTGAGAACGGCTCAGATCACCAGAGAGAAACTGAGACATTTCTGCAACGCAGCGACCAACACTGGTCAAAGCTGTTTAATAAGGTGCCACAGAGAACTGTTACAATGTGCTGGCTGCCTCATTGTCTCAAGAACGCTGATGATGAGAAATTACTCATTGTAACATTCTGTATTGTATTTGTTTATGTGACATATTCACATGTGTGGGAGATGAGATGCAAATATATAAACGCACTCACTACAGCTAAATGACTAATACCATAAATAAAAGTATTTTGTTCCTTTTGTTTTAGATTCTAGAAAGTTTATTCTAGTTAGCTTTTTACAAAAATGACATCTGTGGTGCTGCCAGCTGACCTAAAATCATTTTCCTTCATCGTATAGGCTGACTCTGTAAATGAGGGCTTGTTTCATTCAGACGTATCTCCTCAAAAATAAGTGAAACAGCAGTTACTATGCAGTATGATCCCATGGCATTACATTCTCCTAAATCCTCTGTCTCCATCAAACAAATGAGCTCTGTCTTTCTCCCAGGTCTCTGACAATCTGATTATGGTAATGTTTAGCTAATTCCAGGCAAAGAGTCAAACTGAAGCAGACGGACACTGATGAGGTATAACATGCATGAGGTATCAGCATCTGTCTGCAGCACTGAGAGTAATGCTGCCGTACAGCTTTCATCTTTCACCTGCCCTTTTTTGTTAGCTCAGCTGTTCCTTCAGATTCCAGTGCTCACGATGTCGTGACTCACCATGTCAGATCCTATAAGTATCTGATGTTATCTGTCTCATTTTGTACTTTGCTCTGTGTTTCTCATTTCTGCATGGGCAACAGTGAAAATTGCTGAAGCACTGTGCCTATTAAAATGAGGTGTGGCACCACTTTGAAGCTCATATTTCATTGCATCTTAGTCCATGCAGCAAATGAGGCCTTATGAAAGCGCAAATGCGAACAGACTGAAATGGCAGGAGCAGCGTTCCCCTTGCAGAGGTCATGTTTCCTGGCTAGACACCCAGCTGGAGCGTTAATACCTGCTGTGATCAGAATACCAAACACCTACAAGGTGAATGAAGGGAAATCAAACACTTACTCTGGAGAAAGGAGATTAAAACCTACTTTAAACTAACAAATTGATCCTCCTGTGTTTTAACACGGTAGGTACACAGATCAGGCATAACATTATGACCACCTGCCTGATATTGTCTGTCTTGTGCCTCCAAAACGGTTGTGAGTCATCAGAGAATGGACATGGGCCTTCTGAGGGTGTCCTGGCAACAGGATGTTGTTAGTGGGTGCCTTTGGGTCCTATGGGTTGAGGGGAGGGGCCTCTGTGAGTCATCACACAGATACTTGATAAGTTTGGGATCTAGTTTATTTGGAGGCCAGATCAACACCTTGTGCTGTTCTTCATGGTTTTTAGTTGTTTCTAAACCATTTTTGTGTGTGTTCCTGTGTCAGGCTGCATCCTGCTGGGGATGGCTGCTGCCATCAAGGAGTGTCATTGCTATGAGGTGGGGGTGCCTGGTCTTGTCTAGGTGGATGGTACATGTCTAAGTAACAGCCACATGAATGCCAGGTCCAAACATTTCCCAGCGGAACATTGTATTGTCACAAGATGTTCAATGTTATTTACTTCTCCTGTCAGTGGTCATAATGTTGTGGCTGGTCGATGTATACTTTAAGTACCAAACTGACATGCATGGAATCACAGTAACAAAACAAAAAAAAAACAGAAGCCAAAGATATCCTTTTAGGTTGATGAAATGACACAGTTTATTCTTAAATTACAAACCATATGATAAAAAAAAAAAAACAGTTGCCAAGCAAAAAGGGTTACAAACTTCATTAATCTGAATGGAAAGTCTAGAACTCAGCTGCTGACGTTAGCATGTAAGAAATGTGAAAACAACATGACTTCAAATTTCTGCAGGGTGGCCAGTAGCAATGGCAAGTTCTTGTTCTCTTACTCCCTCAGACGTAATACATAAGAGGATTTACAACTGTAAGAAATGCACAAATAAAACATTTACTCAAACTGAAAAAAAAAAACAACACATCAATTCTAAGAATCCTGCCAACGAATAGTGTTTAAATAACTCTCTCCTCGAACATGCACAAATCACAAAACTTTAGGAAGACACCAATTTAGAATGCTTTCATCAGGGACAATAAGAATATTTAATGAGGAGCTTTAAAGGGAAAACACTGATAATTCTCATTAAAATGCCAATTCATTAAAGCCGATACGTTATATTACGATGCACACTTACTTAAAACATGAGTCTCAATTTCATAAAACATATGCAGGTAGCTAGGTATCCTGTCGCTAAATATTAAGTGTGGAGTTTAAATAGCGTCGTAGCTTAAGAACATTGTTAAGTACTTCTGTTTCCTTTCTTTTTTTCCTGAATAACCAGCTTAAAGATTTTCTTCAAATTATAATCGGCTCTGAAATGACACACTTCCCAAAGGTTAAAACTTCAAGTTTGAGAATATTGAAGGAAATACGCCGTCATCTGTGAAATGTGAAGGAGATCATTTTGGGTTGGGAACATGTTATCAAGGACTAAATTCTCTGTACGAGCAGTCATATGACCTGAGGTTTTAACAAGCCCATTTCTACGTGCTATGTTAGCTGAGAGAGTTAAAGTGTAGAGGATTAGAATGCAGCTGTTCATGATAATGACTCGGTTCCATTTCCAGGAGTAACATCCCCACGATACCTTCTTTCACTGTACGTCACAAATCTGACTGGGACACCCAGAAGCCCTCCGGGTGTTAGATAATCAATGTAAACACAACAATAGCTAAGTTTGTAAAGGAGCAGGTTGGCAAGTCACTTTTCCCTTTTAACTTTCAGTTTTCTGGAATTTAAAAAGAACAGACTGCTGCCAGAAGTGAGCAGACTGATGACAGCTCACGCACCGCAACTACAGTCTGTTACACCACCCTCACATTATGAGATTTCATGGCTCACGACAACATTGTGTATCCATCTGACTGTTCAGCAAGCTGTACCTGCTCACTCAGTACAATCAGTTCTACAACATCAGAACAAACTTGGTGGATATATCTCGCCAAAATGGAGGAAAACGTGGTTATGTTTGTGACTGAATGCGTAGAGTTGGTGTCGTTTCTCCTGTACCAACCACTACATCCCACACAACCGATCTGTGACGGAGTGAATAACAGCATAAAGTGAGGAATAAATTAATGGAATGGAACATAGCCATTTGGTGGCGATGGTACTAATGATCACTTCACACTTCAGTCACTGTGCACTGGCCATCAGGCATTCTGGACCTTCCACTGCTACTGGATGAGGAAGGGGGAGAGGCGGACTCTGCACGAGGAGGAGCTCTGTCCTCTGGATTCAGTCTTTGTCTCCGTGGCCGGTCCTCCCAGGGCTCCAGGCGCTCTCCATCTCCGCCCTCCTCTTCTTCATCCTCCTCCTCCTCTTCCTCATCGTCGCTCCAGTCTCCGGAGCCAGACTCGTCCACAGAGGTGAGAGGGTCAGAGGACCTGGAAGGTGAGGCCTCTTCCTCCTCATCTTCTTCTTCTCCCTCCCCAGCCCCAGACCGCTCTTGGGAAGGTGTGGGTCTGGGGCTGACTTGGAGCTGGGAGAGAGCATCCTCTAGAGACGGGCTAGTGCTGGGCCCAGGCTGACCTCCGAGCGAAGTTGGGGGCCTGGCAGTGGCGGAAGGGGCTGTAACAGTAGAAGAGATACCTGTGCCTTGTTGCTGCACACCTGGTATTGTGGTATCGGCCCCATCAGCAGAGTTTTCTCGACTTGCTGCCCCCATAGCCCCAGTAACACCCTCTGTGTCCAAACGCAGTCCTGCCACTCCCTTCTTGGGAATATCTAAAACGTCCCTCTTCATCTTGCGCCGACGGCCGTGCTCGTTGCGCCTGTACTGCACCATGTTCTCCAAGTCAGCTACATACAAAAAACCAGCAATCAGCATTTCAGCCGTCTTCTTCCCCTTGGAGAAAGCGTCCTCCAGCTCGCGGCTGGTCCGCTCGTCATACTGCCACCAACCATTGCGGCCCTCGTAATACCAAGCATGATCGCTCGCCGCACCGGCCCGACCTCCCGCCGATGCTTTCAGCTCCTCCGGAGAGAGGAGCGTCGGCCTTTCCAGGAAGTCATCCGGCACTTCCTGTCTGCACAGAGCACACCGTTTGCTCTGCCAGGATGCTCCCTTCACACACAGGAAGCAGAAGACGTGATGGCACGGCAGCTGGACCGGGTGGACGCAGCTCTGAAGACAGATGGCACACTCTGGTACAGACAGGGCTGGGGATGAGTTGCTGGAGCCTGAGCACGACGATTCTGCACTGTTCCCGCTTCCGCTGCCACTGTTGCTGCCTTTCTTACTGGATGGAAGCGAGCTAACAGAGTGGTCTACCTCCCCACAACTAGCCATCCTTAAGAAGTACTGAAGAAGGAAAGGTACAAAGAGGTGGTTATGGTGGGCTTTACCTTTTAACTTTTAAAATAGACACAGTGTACACATTATTATTGTGGATATTATCCTAATTACTGTGACTTATTGCCGTTGTTCTGATAATATAAAGTCACTGTCACACATTAAGACTGTCGTATACAATATGTGTCATCTATACTTCCATAAAAGTAGACACATGCAATCAGATACTTACTCAAAGTAGCCTTAGTGCTGATGTATCATGAGGAGAGATGTTGGACCTTCAATCTTGTCACTGCCGAAACAAAAATAACAGTCGGTGAAAATGTGTCCCCTTCCAGTCTATTCTGAAAATATGCACAATTGGGACATATGCTATCAAGGCATTGCATATGTAAAATACTTTCTGACAATTAAACCCCATGTCACAATCAAATGGCCAGTTAAATCGGATGAGATGCAAGTACCTTCACTTAGTTATGACTGTAAATGTAAGAGGACACTCCGCTTGGATGAAAGGGCTCCACTGTTTACCCTCTCCACAATCAGTGAACTGTCCCAGCTAACCAGAGCAAGTTTGTGCTAACTTAATCCAACAGTCCCCTTGTGACAGGGCTAGTGATAAACACAACAGACGTTACTACAATAACATCGCACAGCTAATGCACAGCCAGCTCACAGTCTGTAAGAAAACTTATTTAGCTAAGGTTCAATACGTAATATCTGCTCGTAAGCGAGGCATTAGCTGATAAGCACAAACACGAGTCAAACTATAGCTCGAAAGAGGGATTTCGCGACAGGCAAAGCCTACATAACAATGTAACCTGTTGTGGTAAGCTAACGCTGGCCGGGCTTGAGGGAGGCACTCTGACTCCAGCAAATAGACGGAGTTCATTTCACGGCGCTAGCTTATTTTAGCAGGGCGACATAAACAGAAAAGGGGAAGACACAAACAATGCAACGGCTGCACACGTACCGTACCGCTAGGTTTGGCTACGGCGATCTGGTTTGTTGTTAAAAAAATCCGTGCGACGGTACAAATTTCCAATGCAAATTGACCGACTCCCAATATGAACTGGCTTTGTTTTCCTCCGAAAAAAGAAGCTGAAATAAAGACGACGACGTAGCAGTACGCGATGACGCAGTTCGACGTAGGCTCGCGCGAGCTCTATTTCCGACGCATGACAGTTGCGGAGTCTTCCTGTTCGCTCGTGGCTAGAGGACGTTGGTGTCACACAGGAGAGGGACTCCAAAAGGTGGTTTATTTTCGCTGAAACAAGAAACAAAACAACACAAAGAAGATGTTTTCCCGTGCCGTGAGACCCACCGTCAGCCTCGCCAGGAGCCTGTCCACCTCGACGCAGAACAACGCCAAGGTGGCGGTGCTCGGAGCTTCAGGCGGCATAGGCCAGCCGCTCTCTCTGCTGCTCAAGAACAGCCCCCTGGTAAGCCATCTCTCCCTGTACGATATCGCCCACACACCCGGGGTGGCTGCAGACCTCAGCCACATCGAGACGAGGGCGCAGGTGACCGGTCACATGGGCCCCGACCAGCTCGGTGCTGCTCTGCAGGGCTGCGAAGTCGTGGTGATCCCCGCCGGCGTGCCCAGAAAACCCGGCATGACCCGTGACGACCTTTTCAACACCAACGCCACCATTGTAGCCACCTTGGCCGATGCCTGCGCCCGTCACTGCCCCGAGGCCATGATCTGTGTCATCGCCAACCCCGTCAACTCCACCATCCCTATTACATCAGAGGTCATGAAGAAGCATGGAGTGTACAACCCCAACAAAGTGTTCGGTGTCACAACCTTGGACATTGTCAGAGCAAACACCTTTGTGGCAGAGCTCAAAGGCCTTGACCCAGCTCGTGTCAGCGTGCCAGTCATCGGAGGTCACGCCGGGAAGACCATCATACCCCTCATTTCCCAGTGCACACCTAAAGTGGAGTTCCCTGCTGACCAGCTGGCCGCCCTCACCGGTAGGATCCAGGAGGCCGGCACAGAGGTGGTCAAGGCCAAGGCCGGAGCCGGCTCAGCGACCCTCTCCATGGCTTATGCTGGTGCCCGCTTCACCTTCTCCGTCCTGGACGCCATGAACGGAAAGGAAGGTGTGGTGGAGTGTGCCTTCGTCAGGTCTGAGGAGACAGAGTGCAAGTACTTCTCCACACCTCTGCTCCTGGGGAAGAACGGCATTGAGAAGAACCTTGGGCTGGGCAAGCTGTCCGCCTTCGAGGAGAAGCTGATCGCTGATGCCATGGATGAGCTGAAGGGTTCCATCAAGAAGGGCGAGGAGTTTGTGGCTAAAATGAAGTGAACACGGTGCATTCAGTTAGTTAAAAATAAACCGCATCTGTGATTGATAATTTGTTCCGTCTTAAAAGGCATCAGGGTACCTATCGATCTGTCAGTGTTTCCTCCTTCTATTTTGGTTTAGCAGTATGGTCATCTTGATTTGGAAATCCTGATGTAGACCTCAGTCCATTTTCTTGTGAATTAATTTTTCTCCTACCTTTTTGAAACATGGCTTTATCATGCACCTGTGGTTTGTGTACATACTGTAACTGTACTGTATCTATTCTGCAAGTCATACTAAGACGAAACATCGTATATTTTTATGTACACTCTGCGTTAATGCGCATTTCTCTGCTGAATGAATGAGGAAATACTGTCACCATGCCTGTTGATGCGAAAACAGTAGATGTTACTGATGAGCAAAATATTCACTCTACCAATAAACAGTTTAGCTTTAAAACATTTCTTTATTTCTTCTTGTATTTATTAGTAAAAATGTTTGATGAGGGTGAACAAAGGTTTAGAACTACTAACCGCTTTATCCAGATGAACATGATCATCCACAAGTAACACACAGGTACACAATGTAATACCTTATGAATGATTAAAATTAGCACTGTGAACTGTGAAGTTTCAACTACATGATAGTTAGTAGTATATGTAGTAAGTGCCTTTTTGCAGAAACTTTCAAGACCTATCCCTGCAAAAATACTTTTGAATAGTGACAGCAGCCAGATAGTTCTTTTAAACCACATGATCACAATTGATTACACTCATTTACCAGTTCGTCAGGGACAATAATGAAAACTAATCCACTCTTATATAACTGTCCTGCAATAAATCTCCCTTCATGACTGTTATCTGTTCAGTTTATGTTGAAACGGAGTAGTAAAGTAACTAGGTCAACTGTAGGATCATTGTGGAGGATGTAGTTTGTGGCGCTGTAAAACTGTGTCGAATTAAGCACAATAGTGTTTCTGTTATTTAGCCTAGTCCAGTAATTGAAATGCTAGATTGTTGTCAAAATAATAGAAACGTGTCGGTACAACAGAGTATAATTTAATAACGCTGCGACACGGCCTCCAAATTGAAACCACAGTTGAATCAACACCTCCGTTATTTTTAACTAATGCTGAGTAACATAACCAAGACTATTAGAATACACTTGTTTTCACTAGTGTACCTAATGAACTGTCTCTACAACATGGAGTGGGTTCACAATATGTGCAGAGGAACAAGCAACAGAGTGAAATTGACTATGGAAAAACATGATAGAGCAGATTTACTGCTGTTGAAATCAGATCACCATAGCTGAACCTAGCGGTGCGGTACATATGCAGTCAGTTGCCAAAGTAACTTTATTTGTGCTCATACTTGGACGGACTCCACCTGTGACAGTGGCAACCTTTGAATCAACTGAAGTGAGTAGAAAAGGATTGCATAATAAAGAGGTCAGATAAGAAATGATAACAGACACAGGTACAAACCCATTATAGTTTTATTTGACATACAGGTGTTTTTTTTTTTTTTGGTTTCTAGTTGATGTGCTTTATTGAGAGCACAGAATCTGTTTACACAATAGACCAACTAGTCCTAGATTAGATTTATCACTTATCTGGATAAAATTAGCTTTTGTCTGAGACGTACGGATTGTGTTTTCATTTTATTTTTCTGTACTACTTTAACTCACAGCATGCAGGCCACCCTACATCTGTCAACTGTAGTTATTATGAAGATGTCACAAAAAAAACTGCTTTAATTTTTTTTTCTTTACAAATTCTGCACCAAATAAAGAGGTCTAAAGAACAGGAACAACAATAATAGACAATTGTTCTACATAATGCTGCAAAATCTACATTCAAAAAAACCAAAATGCGCAATGTTGTACCAGAGCCCCATTAAATAACCATATCAACAAGCACATAACGTCTCTCAGTCCGTCCGTCTGACAGTCCTCCACACAGTCACAGACAAATCTCACTGTTCTTCAGTCTCAGCAATGTCTCCTCTTCTTATTAGAAGAGACACTTTCTCAGCGGTGGAAGTGAAGGAGCTGAGATTACAAGGTAGGAAAAAAAATAGTGGCCCAGGCCTTGTGGCTGAATGTGCCCCATCCCGCTTTGTGCATAAACAGTATATTCAAATCATACAGGTAGCAGCAACACCCCTGCAGAGAGGGGTTGTGGGGGGCGAACAGTGGGTGAGGGTGGGGAGGTTGTGGAGCAGGAAGGAGGATGGGAATATAACAGGAGGAAGGTGGGAAGACATTAGACTTTTAGTCCCGAGTACTACTGTACAAAGCTGTCTTCAGGGGAGACGGGCTGCGTGTCATGACCTCTGCGGTGCCTGTGCTCTGTTTTGTTTCTGTTATCAGAGTCTTCACGTTCGCCCGTGTCTCTCTCCCTCTCTCGCTCCCTTTCCCTCTTCCTCTCCCGTCGCCCTCCCTGGTTCTCCTTGTCTTTGCGGTTGCGAGGCCGATCTTTTCTCCATCCTGAATGAAAAAAAACAAACGAAAAAGAATTAGTAAAGTGAGTGAGTTGGTGAATTTGTACTCAACTTTCAGGAGACAGTATTCTGTTAAGACAAAGTGATGCACCAGCACAAATCAATATAGACAATTTATACAGGATTATAATTAGAATAAATCTTAAAATGAAAAAATCTAGTCACAGAAATTTCCAAATGAGTGTGCATATGAGTGTGTCCTTTTATATTTCACGCGCTATGAAAACTCAACACGTTTCAGATCATTTCTGAAAGACCAGTACACAGATACTACAATTTCTTCCATTCAGCCCTCTCTGTTGTTGCTTATTTATGGCTATTATTAAATCAGTGGAGCAGTTCACTTGCATAAACTAGCCATTTTTATTAAAATCTTCTACAGGAAGCAATTTTACTTTACAGAGCAATACTCAATGTTCGCCACTAGATGTCAATGTTTGACCACAGACTGCAGCTACTCTGTCAGCCTATCAGCTGTTCCAGCTCCTCTCCCTGTGATGAGCAGACCTTTGTCGAAAATAGAAAGCCTTTAAATAAACCCCCAATTTATCTGTTCTTGCAACACCATCTCATAAACAAAACCAAGAGTTTTGGAATGCTGAAGGTTTATCTCTGCCCGGGCCACAGTTATTAATGATAATAACAAGATCCACCCTCAGGGAGGTTGGAGACAGGACCTGCAAGCTAGAGCAGAGGAGGCCCTTTCCTGTTGTTGCACTGCTGCTGCTCATGTGTGAGTGGAACGGAGCAGCACGGCCTGCTTGGCTGCTGGCTGGCCGGTTGGGGATTGTGAAACTGCTGAAGTAGGCACAGACGCAGGGAGAGATAAACTGCGCGAGAGAAAGAGATCTCTGTCTCTCTCTCCTGTCCGCTTCATGTTCGCCCCCTTGTTCATTAATCAAGGCAACAGGTCTCTTGTTGGACTGTGCTTGACCCACGCATTTTGGGTTAGTAATACAAAGCCCTTGCTGCCTGCTGTGTTTAGTCCTCTTCCAGAAATAATGAAAGGAGCACAGGAGATGAACAATATTGACACAACAGAGTTCATAAAGTTTAATTGCAAAAAAAGTAAGTAATAAAAAAAAAATAGTAAAGAAATATAGTTGATTTCATGGGTGGATGGATGGATGGAGAAATGCGGCGCACTGACTCAGTCGGGGTATGCCCCCCGTCCTCTATAAACACAGGAAGTCCCCTTCGCTCTCATTGTTTTCTCTGTCCTGACACCATAACTATTTACAATTTCAGTGGATTAGTCATACTGTAGCCCCAGCGCTTTTGTCGAGCCAGAGGAGAAACTTAATCCATGTCAGTGTTGAGATGATTAGGCGAGTGTTTATCAAACCAACCTGCACTTGGTTAGTTGGAACAGTTTCTGTTGGGCTTTTTGTAAACTGTGTGTTGACATGTGTATATTGGTCCCCAAATGAGACACCTTTGGAGGTTTTGGAACAGACATTTAGCGCATTCCCAGGAGTCAAGTTTTCATGAATAATATCATTAGGGAGACTTACAGTGGCTGGATACGGGAACAATGCAAGAAAAGTTCTTAGTGACGTTATGAAACGGAACTCACAGTGACTACTCTCTTTCAGCTTAGCTTAGCATAAACACTAGTAACAGGTTGAAAGAGCTAGCCAAGCTAACCCAGCTTAACAATACATGCAACAACATTTACCAATCAGTAGACGGATGCAGTGATTTACTTAAAAAAAAAAAAAACACGGATAGAGTATTAATTAGTTTAAAAAGCACTGGCAGGCTGATATTTAAACCCTATGAAGTCAGGCTAGCAGACTCCAGCTGTTTCTAGTTTTTATGCTAAGCTTAGCTCTCCTGACCCTTACTAAATACTCCATCTAATTCTGAGCAAGATCCCATCAAACTGTTCCTTTAATGTTATTTTCAGTTGAACAAACTGCCACAGCTGTGAAGCAACGGAAACATCCACCACCACTTTCTGCGGCTCGTAAGCGCGGAGATATGAGGGAAATTTGCAAGAGAGCAGTTGTAAATCTGAGCTCACTCTTTAACCCGTCTCTCCTTTTATATGATGTGCATCTGTTCTTTGCGGCTGCAGACTATACACTTCGTGCTACACTCCAGATTTTGCCATTTATGCTATGACTGGAAATGCTGTAAGAGATTTATTATGGCCAATGCAGAGCAAAATATATTATATATATATATATATATATATAAACATTTGTGTCAAGTTATGGCGAATATGGATCCAATAAAAGCATTGTCTGTGACTGCTCTCAAATTCTTAGTGCCATAGTCAGTACACTTAGGAAAAATGATTTGTCAGTACAGGTTTTCTGTAATTTCCAGCTAATGAGCAGTAACCTATGCAGATACCTGTCATCCTCTTCATCCTGTGTTATTCCCGCGATATCCCTGTAAACACAGCCACTACTGTTGACCTGCTGAATTGTCCGTAGCTGCAGTGTAACTTCTAGAAATCTGTTACAGCACAAACACAAAGGACAGGACACTGTGTGTGTGTGTGTGTGTGTCGCCACAATGAGTGCATGAGCTTGTGAAAGACACAGAGAGAAAGAGAGCAGCAGAGGATGTGTAACAATCCAGTGAGTGTATTAAATGAACCGAGGAACAAGGTGGGAGTAAAGCAGATTGACAGAACTCAAATGAGAGCACAGGGGCACTGAGGGTAACGGGAGATGTCCGTGAGCGTGCGTGGTTAGAGGGGGCACTGTGTGTTTTATGGTGGCACATCCACTGTGGCAGGCGTTCTGTCGTCCGGGGAGCTTTTGGCGGGAGCCAGGCCTGGATTAAAGGCTATGGGCTGTCCCACAAGTGGAATTCCTGCCGCATGGCTGCCAGGATGTCATGAGGGGGGTTCTGGGTGTGTGTAACAATCCTCCTCTCAATGACTGGTTGGTGCTAGCTTGCTTAACTGTATGTCTCTCTGTGGATGCAATGTGTGTGTGTGTGTGTGTGTGTGTGAGTGAGTCTGTGTGTGGGAGTTAAAGGGGGCACGCAGTCTATCCGGGCTACAGAGATAGAGAGGTGAACAGCAGGTCGATCGAAGGACAAATTAGCCGGCATTAACTTGAGAGAGCAGGCGGCGAATGAGGATGTGCGTGTAAACATTCACAATCTAGCCGTGGATAACGGAAGCACAGAGCAGACTCTAGGCCTTAGGGTGCCGCCGTGTCCTCTACAGTTTTACAACTTTCCTGACGTATCTTTAATTTAAAACATTTTTTCGGGGTTGATTGAAACCAACTGGAAAATGTGTTGTTGAAATGATTCTGCAGAGCTGGAGACTGCGGGATCTGGAAGCTTAAATTAAGAACAGTTTTTGGAAATTCTTTGATTTCTTGATGATGAGTTGATGAGAGGATCCATATCACCCTCTTGCCTGAGGCTGGTGAGCATTGGTTACCAGAAGTAATAAATGTCTTATAACTCCCCGGGGCCATAACTTGAAATTTTAATGTCTCAGAGAAATGATCTGTGAAGGCGTTGACGGGTAGATTTCTTTTTCATTTTCCCAATTCTTTTCTCGGTTTCCAGAGTTAATGCTAATCCAAGTGAATCATCTTGCGACTCAAGATTCATATTCATTTGGCAGGCTTGAAACTGGAATTGATCTTCATCCAACTCTTTAAGAAAATGACTATGAACGAGCTAGAACAGGCATATTCTTTGAATCAAAAGTTATAAAACTTATTCACATTTTGCCTGGAAAATATAATGCAAAATAGATGTTTAGTAAAAAAAATAAATAAATCATCTTAAAATGTTTTGCTAACGTGTCAATCGAATATAGAAGCTGAGGTTTTAACAAACAGAGACCCAAGGCCATACTGATTGTGGAATGTCAGAGGCAAGAGTGGAGAAGACTGGAAGGGAGGCAGAAATGGCAGAAACTCACAAAGGTAATTTGGATGGGGTTTAGATAAGAAGGAGGGAAACTAATTTAAGAGCTGGAAAAAAGGTACATGCTGTTTTTCTTGAGGGAGACAGCATTAAATGAGCAAGGGACTTAGCGGACTTATGCGGACAAGTGAAATATTGCATTGAGGAGAGGCTGGAGAGAAGGGGAGGAGAAGGCAAAGGGAGAAAGTGCAAAAGAGGAGGAGAGGAAGAGGACGAGTAGAAGGATGTATCAGTGTCAGAGGGCTGTTGGAGGATTACCGGGGGCTCTGTGAGGTCGGACCATTGACCCTCTTGCGTGTGCAGAACGTAAACAGCGAGGAGAGGATGCGCCGAGGCAGATAATTAGCTTCCATTCACGGTATACTCTTGGAACATGGGGCGACTGGGTAGTCACATGTAGGGGTGAAGTCGATAAGCAGGGTCTGTACTGTGCGTCTTTCCTTTCTTTCTTTCTTTCTTTCTTTCTTTCTTTCTTTCTTTCTTTTCTCTCTCCACCCCTTTCACCAGGGACTGGTTAGATCAACAGAGCTGTCGACTCTACGCTAAAATCTCGGCCCCGACCCGACTGACTGGGAGCGCCAACAGGGAGCTTATATGGGGGTCTATGTTTTCTTTAGCGTGGTGGGGTTTGTGTGTGCGTGCGTGTGTGTGCAGGGGATCAGGATGGGAGAATGGATCAGTAGATAGATACAGATAGAAAGTGTGTGTGTGTGTGTGAGAGAGAGAGAGAGAGAGAGAGAGAGAGAGAGAGAGATAGGCAGGGTGACACAGGGCACATTTCACAGTCCGCCTTACAAATCACGTCAACCCAGTTGACTCTCTTCACAAATTACCACCATGAGCGCACACTGTGTAGTTATTTTAGTGAGACAATGTTGGTGCGTGTGTGTGTGTGTCTGCATGCATGTGTGTTTGGTGTGCAAGTGTAAATTTGTGCATTAGTCTGACTTGTTTGAAATGGAGAGGGTGTGTCTGCGTCTGTAATTGTGCATGTGGTGGTTTGCATATATACGTGTGTGTGAGTGAGAGAGAGAGAGAGAGTTGTTGTGTGTGTGTGTGGATGAGTGTGTGTATTGGCAGCTGTGGGGATAAAACAATACTGATCCCCTGGTCGCCGCGTGCCTCCCAGGGGGAGGATGTTGATGTTAAGCTGGCTGTTTCTGCTCCAGAGTCAACTGCTTTTTTGCTGCATCACACACACAGACACACACACACGGAAACACACATGCACACCCATACACACGCAGTGTTTGTTCTGTAAGTGTGAGGCCCCAGGGTGCTGGATCTCAGCCTCCTACCCTGTCTGTGATCTGTCATTTAACACTACAGAGCTCAGGCGAAAAAACAACCAGCCGTAGCCTCCAACCACATCAGCAACCACACGCACGCAGTACACACATAACACAAGGCGATCGTAAATGCGCCACAGCATCAGGTTTTCGAGACGAGACCGTCTGAAAGCAGTTTGCACTCTATTCATTAGAAATGATCACGCTATTCCCTGTTTACTAGCAGCAGAGAAAGCGGTTTTACTGTTTAAAATCCAAAGAGGTCTCGTGGGAAAACACACAACATACCCATTGCAACATCACACATGTGTGTTCGCCTCACTGTCCTCACTCTAGCCACAATGACAGTCCTCTGAGTAAACAGCCATAGTCCTGAGCGGAAGAACGGCTAGCTTTGGTTGTACAAACTGAAGCAGCATGGTCTGGAATTCATAGAGCGCTGAAATCGTGCCATGTGCCGAAAATACAACGTTGCCGTTGACTGGGTCAGCAGCAGTTACCACTGACAGTGAAGTGTGTGGTATGTGCCCTCTTTGACCATTCAGTATTTTTACATTTTAGTCTGATTTGCTGGATGAGAAGGATCTGAAGTCAGGATCTGACACATACTTGGGTCACAGAGACACTGCTAATCTGCCATGGCTTAGCTTTTGTTTTCTTTACCTGGACACTTCCGCCTCTTGACCAGGCAGTCTTTGATTTCGGAGATCTCCGGGCAGGGTGTGCCAAAGGGCGATGGGTACTGTAGGACCTGCCTTGTGCGGGTTTCCTGGCCCCGCTTGAAGCCGCAGGTTCTACCAGACTTTGAGCAGGGGCTCCACTCGCTCCACTCACCCACCTCACAGTGCACTGACAGGGGAAATACGAAGAAGGTTATAAAATGTTTCATATTTCATCAAGGGACGAAACATGGCCACCTTACAAATCATATTTATTGTGTAGCACTGGACTGACCTTGTGGTGTGCACTCCATAAGTTTGTCATTAGGCTCATAGTCCTCGGGACAGACATGGTGACACCTCCCTCCGAGCTGGTATAGGCCTGATCGACACAGCGTACATGTCTCAGTGTTCGCGCACGACTCACAGTCTACAGGGCACACTGCTGACACAAAGGCACAATAATGTATCTGAGTTTGTTTTGTGCGCCAGACAAACAGAAGACCGTGTTTTTATTCTCGGTTAATGTAAACTCACTGGGAACACACTCCCTCTGCGTGTCGCTGCCGACCAGGCCTTCTGGGCAGCTCTCCTGGCACTTGCCCAGGTGAAGGTAGAATCCCGCCCGGCAGCGCGTGCAGAAGTTCTTGTTGAAGCAGGAGTCGCACTCCGACCTGCACTCTGACAGAGAAACACAGACCCACCGCCAGCGTTTATTTAAGACGTACAAGTTATTGCGTGTGTCCAGCGCGTTAAATATACAGGGTGTCAGTGTGTGTGTGTGTGTTCGTGTGTGTGTCTAGCCACTGCAGGCAGATTGATGTTTTACCGGGTGGCTTGTGATAGAGTATTTTAAGTAAAGCACCGCTTGATTTAATTTAATGTCGCTAAAAGGAAAAGTAATTATTATCAGAGTACATGCATTCACAATGTCATATTTACCCGGCGGGTTTTGGAACTGAAGGGAGGAGCCAATGAGATTTTGTGTGCATATGTTTGTTTTTTTATATCGCACACCTATTTGAACACTCACTCATGTGTGTCACATTTCAAATGGGAACACACGACGCAACGAATGTTTTCATTAATTATCAGCTCGTTACTCTGACTCTGACTCACTTGTGCAGGTGTTTCTTTCTGGCGAGCGTGTGCCATAAAAGCCAGGAGGACAGGAAGTCATGCACACCCCGATCTGCTTCATCCCAATCCTCTCCAAATGCATGAAGAAGCGAGGCTTGCAGGACAGACAGCCATTGTAGTCAGAGCAGGTCAGACAGCCACCCTGCTGGCACCCTGAGCTCACACCAGAGATCTCTGTTGACAGGGGAAGAGGGATGTGTTTCAAAAAGAACATATCAAGATTACATTACAAACGTTGCATTGATGGCGAAGCGTTATTTGTCCAGATATTTCAGTGAGATTCTGATATTTGATCGGGCACATGAACTCAGTGTTGGATAGTTTGGACAAAACCCTTGTCTTCTGTTCCATTTCTATCATTTATTTCTTTGTGTTCCACTTTAGTTTGCTGCTGGAAAAATCAAATCATCACTTTAATTTACCTGTTAATTAAATTTATTTGAAGTTACCAGGGTTTAGACTTGTTGTTGTTGCGCTCCACCTGCTGTTTTGTGCATGCTATATATCCGGTCTATAGGCCCAACCAAAGATGTATGTATTAGTTTACTATAGGTTTGGTTTGCATGCCATAGCCAGGTTCAATAAACCAATAAATGTAAAATAAAGTAAAAGCTAATGGAAATTATTTCATAGACTTTGAGCAAAGAGCACAAGAATGAACTTTTACACCCACTTGTGCATCTTCTCAGCTTTTCAGCTGCAGGAATAGTCCAAAACTGCATGTTAAAGCACAAGGCTAATATCCTGGTATAGCCAGACTCAATCTTTATCAGAATATGACGCCATTTGGATGTCATTATGGTGCAAGATTCTCCTGATCTACACACAATTGGATAGTCCTCTAACCAACCATTGCCATCTTGTTGTAAACAAATTAAACGCCACAATGTTCAGATGACACGTGTAACTATGTCTATTACTCTGCTCTCCATCAGTGCATAAAGGCTGACCAGATGATTTGACTGGCCCGGCAGATCTTTGGTGGAGCGCAATCAGGTCTCAACCGATCGACTCCAGACCATCTTCCTTGCCCACACTTTTTTTTTTTGGCTACGGGGCTCAAGGTAAAGTGTTTCTACAGAGTCATATAAGACAGACCACTAACTGTTGAAGCCTACTGACTGATAGCCCAGTGCTGGCAATTTGTTCCGTGTTTACAGGCCTGTTTATGTACATAAGTGCTGCAATGTTTAGTTTATGCTGATATATTCAACGACAGGTTTTCCATCCCCGGCTACCAGACTGTGTCCTGATGAAAACCTGGGACATGGGTTTTAGTGGTGTAAATTTTATGTTGACAGCTTTGTCGAAGACATTTGCAGTATCTCCCATTTTACAGCAAGTTTGTATAGAACTGTTATGGAAGAGTTTGTACAGTTTAGTACCTGATTGCAATTAGAGCACAAAGAAGACTTCGGTAATTTTCCTGAAAACCACCATATACATGTCATGGTCTGAGCTGTTAGGTAGTTTAGAGAGGAGGTTTCTAGCTTTGACGTATAAGTCTATACATATCAATATAAATAATAACACTATGTTAAAGGAAATTGGTTTAACACACTTTTACAAAAGCTAAAAGTTAAATCTGGAAGATGATGCTATGTGGTTGGGACATATCGCGTATCTAGAGCCACATGATCCATATACCTGTGAGAGGTTCAGCGCCTCTAGGCTGCATGCTCCCCTCCCAGCGGTGTCATTTTAATGGAGCATATAGTCACACATGGCAGGTAAATTGAAAGCAATCCCTCAGAGCGCACAAGGAATTGTTTTTTTTCTCTTCAGCCTTGGCATTTCGTGCCACTGGCTTGTGTTTTTCAGGTCAGGGTTTAGCTGCCAGTTTACCATAGATCATGGACACTTTGTTTGAAATATCTTGACTATCTTTACAACTGCTGTCCATTTGCCCACATGTGTTCCTGCCAAGCTGCCCTGATTCACAGAAGCCTTAAGACACAGGAATTTGGCCTTGCCCTTGCACTTGCACCAACGAAACCTCAGTTGGACAGCGGTATCTTGCGTAACACACCAACAAAGTTAAATGTGAACAATAAACATATTCACACACACAGTAAACAAAGGAATAGTTCATAGACAAATTGAGCAAAGCTAGATAGCAGCAAAATGGATTTGATTTTCCTGCCTTTACAATGCACACTACTCTATTCTAGTCTGAAATCAATGGTTGAATGTATCTGTCTTCATCCTTTATGTTTCATACATTATATAATACATATGTAGTTCTCAGTGTTAGCATCCAGGCCTTGATTTTTGTATTCATCATCACAGACAGGATGCTCATTTCTTCAGTTCTGTCTCTGCACGGTAATTTTGGCCTTTTAACTGAATGGTCATTGACTCCCCACTCACTCTTGCCCCCTTCTTTCCCTCTAAAGTCTGTACACATTTCCCCCCTCACCAACTAATCCCTCCATCCTCCCTGATATCTCAGGAAGTGTTGGATATCTGCGTCCTTGGAGGAAGTTTGAATTCCTTGAAGAACCCGTCAATTAATGGTTACTGAGTCAGTCTGGAGGGCAGAAGGTTACGCTACACAGAAATTAAATAATGTATCTGTGCCACAATCCAGTCTACAGAGCTAGATCTGTCTCAAAAACACATTTAAGTGTGTAATTATATACAGAAGGAAACTGCTACTGGTATCTAAAAAAAAAAAGCAAAAACCTAAAACATCTAATTACACAGAATATATTCACCGTTTTCACTCTAGGGCATGATTTTTATTTTTTTTTAAGCGCAGGAGCTCTCTCAATCAAACTTTCTGCTTTCACCGCTCTCACTCTATATGCAGAGGCTCCTGTTTAGAGAGAAATAAACACTGAAAGAGAGAATCAACACTGGGCATTTTTTTCCCTCTTTGTAGTACAAACACATATTTAAATGAGAATAATCAACTCATTACATGCGTTTGGTAAATCTGACTACTAGAAACAGTCTTCTATCTGCACGTCTAATGGGAGAAGTTCCAGTCCCAGGTGGCAAGGATAAAAACATCACTCTGGAGGTCTATTATTGCAGATCACAGACAGTTTTCAGCCATGCTGGCAAAGAGATGCATGGAATATTCCAGTTATCACTGCTCTTCTCTTACAAAGTTAGTCACGGAGCACATCTGGAGGCCCTCAGTGATAAAGTGTGTGTAGGACGAACAGAAAAATATACTTTATTGATACCTATTTCATAGTGTCATGGAAAAAAAAGCTGGTCGTGGCCCAAGAGATGACACATAGTGCTGGAGATATACGGGACATGAAATAACACTAGACTCGGTATGGAACTTCTCTGGAGTTCAATGGAGCACATACTGTCAGTTTTGCGTTTGTTACAAGACCAAGACGGGACATGGCATTTATCTGAGTTTAATTTCTGACAGGCGCACGTCAGAATCCCGCTCTGTGCGATGTGGGCCAACACCAGAAGAGCATTTCCCCTCATAAATTGCCAAAAAATGTTCCAATATAAGGCAATGAACTCAACAGTCACTGTACATCACCAAATATGGGAACCAAAGCGTGAATATTCATTTGAACGCTGATCAGCGCCGATAGTCGGGCTGCAGACTCGGTGCCTGAAGTCTGCTGCGCTGACCGCTAGAGAGCGACGGGAGCCAGGAGACTGCTGCTGCATGGGCGCACAGAGAAGCGGCTGCTGGCTTCAGGTGACACAGCGACCAGTGCATTCAATTACGGTTCAAATGAAACGTATCAAAAGTACCTACCTATTAAAATGTTAAATTTATAGAGATTTGTGTGGGCAAAGCGCTGGTATCAGCTGGATTTGGCCGAAGAACAAAGAATAAATCCCCATTTAATCCAAATTAAACTTAAGTGCATAACCCCATATGCAGAAAATAAATTAATATCGAAGTCATATATCTTTCTAATGATCTTCTTTTTCCTTAGTACAATGCAGTGACTCTACAAAACAACCTAAGTGTAGTTTAATTTATAAAATAGGACATTAAAACACACCAAACTTCCCCGGATATTTGATTTAGTTATGGCAAACCTCAAGAGGATTGTTTGGTTACCTATAAGTCTACAAATATACCACACAGCCCAGATAAAGAGCCTGTCGCCATGCAGTCGCTAATTTAGAAATTTAGACTAAGTTTTGTTGGGGAAAAAAAAAGAAGAATAGGTTTTATACATTTGTGACTTTACACGTATGTAAATACAATTGTTGAATTGTAGATGCAGTTCAGTTAAAATCAAATAACAATGAATTTAAGGGGAGATCGGTTAACACAAAAAAAATGAACAGAAGCGTCTCGTTTCCCTTTACTCACGTTTATGTTGCCGGTGCCTGGAGCTGCTGTGCTGCTGACATCCAGTGTAATCCATGCAGTGCAAGATGATCAAAACAAAGGAGATCAGTTGTAATTGCATAGTAGCCCAGAGATGAGACTCGTAAAGCCAATGTCAATGTTCACCAAAGCGCTTTTTGGATTTCCGTTTTTCCCAGACGGAGTCAGAGTAGGAGTATAGTTAATTCCTAGACACAGCAGGACCCCCAGCTATGTGGTGATATGTGGTGATGGTAGTGTACAGTGGCCCAATGATGCCTGGGCCGCTTAGACTGTAACATCCTGGATAGGGTCCACATATGTGCCAAGAAAGCCAGACTGAGTCAGGGATCCGTTATCCTTGCCGTGATGAAGAGCATTCCCTCCAAAAAAGCAAAAAAAACAAACAAGAACACCAAAAAGCTCGACTGTCATCCGTTGCGCGCAAGAGGAAAACCGAATCAAACATTGGTTTAGGTCAAACAGATGAGCAGAACGGTTAATTAAGGATTAAGGTGCTTCACAAGAAGTTTGAGACATTAAATCCATTTGCAGCAACTCCAAATTGACCTTTCCGTCCCTCTCTCCGTGTCTCTCTCAGTGGAGATGCGCCGTGCGTCCCGGTGTGTGTGGATAGTTAACAAGCCAGGCGCGCCGATGGTCTCGGCTTCATCTCAGCATCAGCTGAAGCGCGAAAGTAAAAGCCACCACAGGATCAATCACCGAATCAATGTTTAGGACAAATGTCTCACAGGTCTTGCTGTCAAACACGCGTCTCCTCCTGCTCGCCGGATCCGAGCTGCGACTGAACCAAAGTAAATCTCCGCAGTTTCAGCGCTTTTCTGCTTTGCGTGCAGGACCCATTCACTCGCCTCCTGCCGGCCCGCTGATGACTTCAGCCCTACGCTGTCTCTCTCTCTCACTCACTCTCTCTCCCCCTATGAGCTCCAAAGTTTATTTAGAGGGCATGCCCCCCGCGTCAGACACAGAGAGGGAGAAAGAGAGGGAGGGAGAAGTTATTTCAGAGAGGGTTTACACATGTGTACTGTAGCTTCTTTATGATTCCCGGTCGGATTTGTTCTTGTTGTGACGCCTCCAGTGCTCACCGTTTAACTTGAAGTGAAATGTGCAAATGATGTGATGGAAATAAAAGGCCCAACGTTAGACAGCAGTCTTACATTTAAATTAGCCCATTTTCAAAGCAGTAAAGAATATTATAAACAATAGAGACCATTTAGATTTGTTTGCAGTCTGGATTTCACTAGCAAAGGTACTGAAGAGAAAACTAATCTGGCCCTGTTCAGATCAGGCGTTAACACGTGTCGTCTATAGATGTTATCAGAAATTGCCAGCTTAAAGTGAAGGTGATGATTTTGAAATTCATACATGTAACTTTTTTTTACCTTTATGTCTCTTGCCCCTTTGATTCCTTTCCTACAAAGAGAGGTTGCTTTTTGTCCAGACCAACAGTCTAGACATATCTGCAGTGTGCTCTGACCGATCTGCAAAATATGACCTAAAGATGTGCTGGTATTATTTCATCCACTACATATTTCAGCTTTAGGAAGTGGCCTCATCGGTTCACACTAATATTTGCCAGTGGCAGGGATGGCAGGAAGCATCTCATCCACTTACCTCTAGAGGGAGTTAGTTCCATGAAAGCTTGAGGCACACATTCACAGCAGACAAGTGTGCGTTTCAGTAAGTTATGGTGGACCGTAGCACTTGACCTTTCTCTGATCAGTCCAGATGCGATGTTTTTGTGCAGTTGCACGGTAGAGTATCATGGAGAAGATAAACTGTCAGTAAAATGCAAAAATAAAAGAATGTTTGGGACCTGAAAATGTTTCACATAATAATTAAAATATAAATACACTAATTTCTACATTTCTCAGCAAAAGAGTAATATGCAGATGTAAATAAGAGGCGGTTAAATTATGCTAAACGTGGAGCCTTTCTCGCTCCTATAGTAGTCTGCAGCCTCTGGAGCCCGGAGCACAGCACTGCAAAGAGGGGCCAAAGCCTCATTTGTCTAGCTAGTGTGTTGATGTTTAGGTGGAACAGTATGCACGAGCCCACTGCTTTTCCTCCTTGTGGCTTCTGGTCTTCCATCAGTCACTGCGCAGAGGAAAGCAATGCAAACACAGTGCGCGCTCCCTCTTTATGGGAACACTTCCCTGTTTGCCCTGTACAAACTCAGAACCAGGACAGTGAGACATAACAGAGATTGATGCATTGTTTTAAACCCTTTCACCTCCGCCGAGGCCAACTTCTGAATCCAAACTTTGCCAAGGATATTAGGTGATGCATCACTGTAAAGTTGCACATGTGACTCCGCTGCACAAATTTAAAATGGCTATTAATAGATTTATATGAGCAAAAGCTGTACAGTAATGCCTCTTTTAAACAGAGCCACATGATGATATATCACATGTAAGGTTGTGTGTATCCCTAATGTGGTTTTGGGGAAAAAAAATGGGATTAAAAAAAAACAACTATTATTATAAAATATTATGAAAAATGATGAAATCTCCTTTCTCCTCAGTCCCAGCTGGTTTGGTGTAAGGGATATAAAAGAAGAATGCTCGTCTTTGTGTCCCAGTCTGAATCAGCCCCACCATCCCATGGGGGCAGGAGGCTCATGTGTGTGTTTGGGTGTGTGCGCTGGTGAGTATGTGGCACTGGGGTGCGGAAGGTTAAGGTCACTTGGTCAGTCCCTGTGACCGTCCAGTGAGAGAATCAGTCGACACCTGTAAATGAAGTCGGGCAGGTGCATAAACCCTCCCCACCAAGGATGGATGCACACTACAAGTTTTTTTTTTTTTTTTTTTTTTAAATACCACTTATTTAAACCTTAATCTAATTCAGGTCTTGTTCTCAAGGAGCATACGAGCCATCATCCTTGCTGACACACAGTCTGGCACGAATTAAGGTTTTGCAAGCAATTTTTTGAGTCCCCGTCGACTACTTCTTGCGTTTTGTTTTGTAATATGGAAATAAGCCTGAGCAGAACACACTGGTGCTGTGTGGGAAAGCAGCCTCAATCCAAAGACAAAAGGAAAAGACGATTAAAGGATTAAGTTATTATTCGATAATGTAGTCGTTAGGACTTACGATCTACCAATTTTATTTGCTTCCAGTACAAGTTAACTACAAGACTGCCATGCAATAGGTGGCTCCATTGCTGAAAAATCCATTGTTGTATTCTCTCATCTGATTTCCTGGCTACTCCTAACTGCCAAAATCAAATAAAGGCCAGAAAATAACAAGAAACGACAACAAAACTCAAAAATTCTAGTAGTATGTCAAGGCTGGGACGTCAATCCGACTTTGTTGCGTTCATGTGCTTCTAAGCTGGAATGTGGAAACAACAAAGACGCTACAAACAAGCTGTTTACCGTAATTTTCTGCTCAGAGTGTTTAAACAACGCATTCATAGCTGTTTCCCGTATTCGTGGGACAGCAGAAAAAGAAGAGAAATGGATGCATAATTTCAAACACATGCATATGCAATCATAAAAAATAACTGTATTTGCTCATGAGCGTGGTGTGAGCAGCTTTCAAGAGACGGACGCGCAGCTTGTGAGTGACAAAACCGTAGGTCTGCCATTTTTCTGTGTATGTGGTGGCAGAAACATATGAATGCACAGTAACGCTCTGTCCAAAGTTTCCAAAGAAATCTTGTGTTCTTTTGTAACTATTCTTTGGGCACTTAGATTTGATATTTTTTTTTTACACAAGGCTAACATTAGCATTCATTTGGATTTGACCGGCCACCAAACAAATATGAATAGTATCTATCAACACCTGAGGGTATCTGGTTCTTTAGCTGTTCAATGCTCCGGTATGCTCACTTGCTACTTGTTATTTAGAGTACCTTGAAGGGCAAAGCCAGCTTGGGAGTCTGGACTTTAAAGCGGATCAGAGGCTAATTACACTACAAATAGGCCTATCATTCAGTACAGTACTGTATATCCATATGACATTGCACAAATCTATTTACCTCCACCTTATTGAGAAAATCACGCTCTTAATCCTCAGCCGCATCAGAGCAGCGAATATACTGGGACACCACAAAGCTCATGCCTGTGATCTCCTGACTGTTCATTCCCCGACACATGACTCATAAAATTCCACGATGACAGTGACAATGTTGATCCACCGTCCTGTCATCAGCTTATGAATTAGGCCGGGCTCAGCAAGGACACCAATTGATAGCACGCGCCTCACTGGGGTCTGTGAAAACATCGTGGCTCAGGCCGCGGCGTTATGAGCAGCTTTTTTTTTTTTTTTTTTTTGCATCGATTAAAGCTGCTAATATCCCCACGGCTATTGGCGCATTCTCTCAGCATGAAGCAAGCACAAAGGGACAGTGACACTGGGCAGCAGAGGGTGAACAATGTTATGAAAATAGACATGCACGGACACACACATTTCGTAGTAAAGGATCTAGAAGTTCCAGAAGAGTGTTGATTATTGTTGAACTGTATTATACACACATAAAAGGGTGATTAGCTTAATATAAACAAGGATAAGGATACGGTATGTGTGTTGTGGGGCAGAAAATGGAGGAGCCATATCTTGTGATGTGTGTGTGTGCATTTGTGTATGTGTGTATATTTTGGGGAGATTGAGGGGATCATTTCATAGTAAAAGGGATTGAGAATGTAGTCTAGGACAGATAATCACTGTGAGCAAGAGCTGTCAGCTGCACACACAGAGTGAAAGCAGGTCAGAGTTTTGTATAGAGAAGGTCAAAAGAGAAGTATACTCTGTGCGTGTGCGCGTGATGTGTTAAGACAAATTACCGCCGATCCCCCATATTGAACCTTTTTTTTTTTTTTTCAAATAAGGAAATAAAAAAGTTGCACTTCAAACACTTGGGATAACACACAATCTCTCGTGTTAAATGGTTGTTAAAGGAACGGTGTGAAAATCTGGTAAATATGCTTTGCTTTCTTGCCAGGAGTTAGATGAGATATTTGATAGCCAGGAGATGATTAGCCTAAGAATAATGACTGGAAACAAGGGCTAGTCTGGCTCTGTCCAAAGGTAACAAAACCTACCTACCGCACTGTGTCATAATGAATGCAGAAACAACGATTTACTAGCTTAAAATTGGATTTAAGGAAGGTTACGTGCTGGACTTTCTCTTGGCTAGAACAAACAAGTTTCTGGGGTATTGTCATGGATGTGAGGCCGCATCAAACCAGCAGCAGTTACAGATCTTGATTAAGAAACGGTGTTGCAAACAAGTCCCGTAAAACCACAAATGGCTGTTGTTAGATAAGTTATCTTGGTACAATACAGGATTATCTGTATCTGATAGTCTAATATCATTTTTAATGTGATCAGCAGCCCATGTG
The DNA here is from genome assembly GCF_963514085.1 of Chelon labrosus. Taxonomy (NCBI): domain Eukaryota; kingdom Metazoa; phylum Chordata; class Actinopteri; order Mugiliformes; family Mugilidae; genus Chelon; species Chelon labrosus. The sequence goes on from NC_140345.1 coordinate 18,490,163, forward strand.
TTCTATTAGTGCCACGCTCTGTGGCAAACGTGCAAACGTGCAAACATTATGTATTTTTGACCCCATGAGTGGATCAACAGAAGCCTAAAACACCACAGTATTAAAGTCTGACAATGTCCTTGTCAACATGTAGTTACCAACATAGCTATCGTCTGTATTAAAATGATTAAATTCCAATCTTAGAACATATGGTGTACTTGGACCTAAAGTCGACCTACCACATTTCATCTCCTTCAATTGATGTTTTGTGTTTGTGTGTGCCGAACGTAATTTATTTTACGATGACGTACATCCATGTGCTGCACATCTGACGCTGACGCTTCTGCTGGCGATGCCCTCTCGTACGCTCCGGTGCCAGCCAGACCTCCTCTCTGTTCCCGCCCTGACACATCTTCGCGTATTTCGCATGAAGTGTGACCAGAGTAGTGACAGAGTGTCAGGCGCGCCTGTTGTTACTTTGGAGGAACGAACAAAGCATCTGTCATAACTGTCCCGACGACGACTGCTGACGATTAGAGCTGACTCGCTTCTGTACTGAAAGACTTTGACATGGCGAGCAGGATGTGTTAGAGCACTAAATAATCAGACGTGGTGACACGTAAAACGTCCGATTTCAATACATGCGAACACAAATACAAGTCACTGAACGGACTGGCCCCAACTTACATCTCTGACCTCCTACAGCCACACGTCCCCATAAGGTTAAGTCAGTTAGAGAGTGGTTTTCTTTGATCGTGCATTCAACTGAGTATTTTCAATCTCTTCCTTCTCCTTGTTTGTGTCGACTGCGTGTTTATTTCTCTATGACGTTTGTGTGAATCTGTTTGCACCGCACTTTGGTCAACTTTTGTTGTCTTTGATTGTGCTTTGTAAATAAAATTGACAGTGACAAAATTGCAATTGACAGTAGTAACTTGAGTGAATTTACTTCTTGTAATCAAGACAAGGCTTTTCTGCAAAACCTTGTGCTGTATCTGCTGATGAGGTTTAGCATATCAGACTTTCATAGGCTTTGAGAAAGTTGCTATGTTACCTTTGGTGCTGTTCATTCTTCTCTTAAAAATGTATTAATTTTCCCTTTTGAAAGAGCCAGGAAGGTGCTTTCCTGTTTCCAGTCTTCATTGCTGAGCAAAGTTCGTGCTATTCTGACTGGACCTTCCTATTTATTGTACAGATACGAGGGTGGTATCTATCTTCTTAGCTGACTCTCAACAAGAAAGTGAGCGTATCTTTTTGAGAGAGAGTTTTTTTCAATCTTGACTGTGCTAATTTTGGTGTCATGCATCTGTTCATGCATCTTTTGTTTTATTTACAAGTCCAGAAATGCTTCATTTGAACGTACAGTGTGCACATGCGTTGCGCTTCACTGTGGAAGTGACCCCTGGAGGATTCCCCACCGAGGCCTGACTAATTTGCCCATGAGCGTGGCATTAACTACACATTCCTTCCGAGATGGTGTCTCCACCTCCTCCCTCTCCACCTCGACGGCAACACTGTAAATAAACTGAGCACGAGACTGCTAAGGCCACAGCGTTCTGATCTGAATGTCGGCATGACCTCCAGCTAGATATGTTTCCCCTTGTTTGTTTGTTTTAGCTTCGAAGGGGAAGGCGGAAAAGTAAAGAAAGTCACTTAGAGTTTCACTTAAAGCAGGAGGGGCTTTTCTATCCTCAAAAGGAGGAAAAGTCAGTGAGCAAAGCCAGCAACCTCTTGACAAGAGTGAGAAAGTTTATATATTCTCTTCCCCCCTCTCACTACCCCAGACTTGGGTTTCTTATGAAGCCGTGGAGAGACAATGACAGCGTACCGGGGATCAAACACTGCTACCCGGGAAATTTTAATCATCAGAGCCACCAGCTTTTTTTCCCATCAGTTGTTGCTGGGCAACAAGTGGGGCAGACCCCAGGTATTCTCTATGTGTGTGTGTGTGTGTGTGGTATTTCTGCTGAGGGAATAGGAGGCTGTGCAGGTCGTGGTGTGTATAGAAGAACCTTGGGGTTATTTTATTAATCTACATGGGGAGTCTTTTCTTTTCTCCCTGATAAAATCCTTTCTGCTCATTCTTTGTAGCGGGCAGGCCGTCTGCCCCCCGACTTTTGTCCTGTGATCATTCCGCTCTGCAGGGACCTTGTGTGAGTGTAGGTATGTGTGATGAGAGATATAGAGCCCCGCAAGAATTATGAAAGGTTTTCATCTCTTTGGTAAACCCAGTTTATCATGCAAATGCTGCAAATCATTTTTGTTGACTTTTTACCGAACACATGGTCCACGAACAGCCCCGAGAAACTTCAAGATTACCCTCTATAGAAAGTTGAAAGAAGGCAGATGGCCCGAGCTTTATTTTTCTAGTGAACAATTTCCTCTCAATCTAAGGGGTTCTAATGGAAAAAAGCCTGAATTATAACATGTGTGAAAGTACAATTTACCCCTTCGTTTCTCACCCAGGCAGAACAACCCCGACGAACCGCACTGCAAAGAGAATTTGTCTTTTTATAACGCAAATTGATTCAGACATTTTTCCACCCTGTGGAAAGAAAAAAAAAAAAGCTAGGACTCTTTCCCTCTTCCAGCAAAGCTCAGAGTTGGCCACATCTGCTCGGCCCAACTTACCAGTGGCTAATGTTGCGTTGTTGACTTCAGGAACTGTTGAGACAGTGCGGTTTTAACAGTCAACAAATAGCCTCTTGGATGTTCCAAACATTAAGTCGCTGGAGTCGTGCCTCTCTTCTCTGAAACACAATTTTGAAGCGAAAGGCCTTGTTGTTGCCCGTTTCCAGGATGTTTTGAGTTCATTCAGTTTGTTTTTATTACAAAGGAAGTATAATTTACAGTATGACACATCTGTATGTATAATTGGATACACCGAAACTAACTGTTCCATACGGAGCCAAGAGCAGTTATCCAGACAGCTTCCACCTAATATAAACAAAATAATTAAAGACTTCTGAGCAAGACCAATAGTGTTAAACATTCAGTATTCATCACACAGAACGCTGACCACGCTGAACATCTTTATTTAGCCTGTTTGCTAACAGAACAGGAAGCGTAGCGGCAACTCGAGAGGAATGCCTTTGTTTTTGCAAGTGCTTCGTCTCCAGAGAATTGGAAAAATGTAAATTTGTACGAGAGGAGGCAACCTGAGAGGTTCATCCTGCAGGGAACATGAATGTTTGTACCATTCCCATGGGAATCCATCCAGTAGTTGTCGATGCCTCGTTGTGGCATCCCAGGAAAAGAGCAGCAGAAAAGCAGACTTATCTGAATTCATCCCCTGGTGACCATGAATATCACAACTAGATGTGTTTGAGATATTTCAGTCTTTATTAGCTGAGTCAAGGACGTGGGACTAGTGGGGCTGAAAAAAAAGAAATAAATATGTGGTGTTTAGTATGTTGCATAACTGAACAGATGGGTCAGTGTTTGTTTCTTGCTCCTGAAGTTGCGCTACTTATACGAGATCACATAATATATTTGTAAAGGACAGAAGACAAAGAAGACAGTGACATTTGCAAAAAATATAGCACCACTTATCAGTCTCAACTTTTCTCTGTTTGAGGTAGGTCACCCTTTTATTGTGGTAACCAACAAAAAGACAAAAAAATCTCTACGCCCAGAGCCTCTAAAACATGAACAAGTGTTGATTATTCGCACACAAGCAATCCATTTCATGTTTGAAAACCAGTCATATAAAAATACCCCGGACCCATAAAACAGCTGGATTCAAGGACTGGTGTTTTTATAATTAAAGCCAAAGCTTATTCCTCCTAATGACCAGGGTGCAGGCGTTTAGTGGGGACAGTACATGTGGGCTGCACACTGGGTAAATCCAAAGGATCTGCAGCGGCTTTAGTAAATAAACTAAAGATGAAATAAGAAAAACAACAACGGCAACAGCTTGGAGTTCAAAATGTGAAGGGAGGGAGGGTACGGTGTCTCAGAATTTGGCTTTCTGTGTGGCTTGATTTCATGGACCAAGTCAGGCAGTGTTTATTAGCGCTGAAGCTGCAGCCAAGAAAATGAAGGTTTAAAAAACTAAATAATAATAAAATGTTATACATTACCATTATGAAGCAATGAATTATTACCTCCCAATAATATCATATATGTTCTAATATACAATATATATGAGTATATATGACAACTTTTGTGAAAAATGAAAAATAACAGCTTTGTTTTGCTGCCATAGAAACGTTATTATTTTTATAGTCATTATTCTGCTAAATTCTGAAAAGGAATAATAATAAAAAAAAAAAAAACATCATTACATAAAATAATTGGAAAATCCAAAAGGACAGCATGAAATGATTTTTCCCTTGGAAATGTGAACCTCTATAATTATGGTGAAGTAAAACTGTGACGCTTCCAGAATTTAATTTAGTTTTAAATCATTCTTGGTTTGGACTCTTGTTAAGTACGCAGGAGATGATGTTTCTTGAGCCTTACTCAACGTGACCCTTGAGTAGATGGGGAAGTTTACCAACAGCATTTACCCAGAGTGAACTTGAGTGGAGCTGCGCGGCACACGTGTTTGACGTATGTGAAACACATGAGGCCTGTAAAACACGACTGATCCCGCATCTGACCAAAAGAGAGGGGCGACTGACTTCAGTGGCTGTTTATAGCCAGTGATAATGGCCTCCATATAAAAGCAACAGTAGGCTAATTATGCTAGTGAGCTTGTGACATAGGGCGGCTGTTTCGTTAAACACAGGGGCACGATGCAAAGTGCCGCCAAATCGCATTTTTTTTATTTGATATTGAATATATGTGCACATGTGTTCACTATTAATGTTTCTGAAGATACGTTTAGTGTACAGTACCTGCAGTTTCTTTGTCCCCATCGAATATATGTTCGTGAGAACTAAAAGGCGTACACTTTGGTTATGTTAAACTACAACCATGTGCAAAACATTGTGGTCATAGTTAGATATTGCAGTGTCTGTTGTAAAACTCATGTGTTGCACACATTTTGCATCCATGATTGTTTGGAACCATCTATATAAGCCACCACATATATATTTTATTTATGGTGGGGCTAAACGGTGCTACATACGGTCAACGGAAATGAATTCAAAAACTTTTGGTCAGAAATCTGCTCTTTGTGGCAGAGCAAAGAAAAACAAATTATGAATGGCAGCTGTGAAATCTAGTGTAAGCTTTGCTTTATTTCCCTGCAAACATTTGATTTGTGCTGCTCCATTAGATTTGTTAGTTTAAATAGATTGTGTCAAAAGTGTGTTTATTTCCAGTCCAGTTCACTTAAGACAAACATCAAGTAATAATAAAAAAAAATTAGACCCTGGCTTTGGTTTCTGTGATTGATGGGGATACAACAACATGCCACTGTCACAGGGTATTAGGCAAATCGTCTCTTCATTCACAGAATTCATGTCATGTGTTGTTGTACGAGAAAAGTGTTTGAATAGGGTTTGAAAGATTAATGATAGAAGTTATGTACTCAGAAGATAACTGATGGATTAATCAAATGAAAAAAAACAATTCTTGCATGTTCTATTAATCACACAATAGACAACAGAACAAAATCATGCAATTAATTGCAGTCATGCACGAGTATCACACCGATCTCAACCACCATCAGAGGAGGTTCAGGAGTCCCACCACTACGGTCAGTTGGTTTTGCATGTGTGGACACAGGGCCTCTGGGTTGGAGCCTGAAATGGTTTCTGCACAATCCCCAAATGACTAAACTCGGGATGAATGTTACTTTCATTACTTTGATTGAACCCTCACTTAAGTGTTTATGACTCCTTGGCATAGGTGATTCTTTCAATCAGTGGGTTCAATCAGCTTTATGTCCTCAGAAGAACTCTCATCCAGGTTGAAGTGCAATCTTCTCTGGACATGCAGCATGAGACTGGCCTGTCGGGAAGGGCTAATGCAGCACAGATTGGGGGACGCAGAGGGACTGTGATTGGATGCAAGTAATATGGGCAGGTTTGTTGTACTTGGATGATGCGTTTGGCAGGAGATATTCCCTTCCTTAATCGTGACTGAAGTGAGTTGGCTCCGATGGTTCGCACCAGGAAATACCACTTACCTTACTAAAAGCAGAAGAGTATGTGCGTTTAATCACGCATTCTGTAGATTCCTTTGGGAAATGTAATTAAACAGCCAGGGGATTTGGTCACAAGAGCACACATGGACACACACACACAGGATATGGTGACTCTCAGCCATCGCCATAGGAGATGACTCATTGTCATTTCAATGTGGAACTTACTGGAATATTCAAATTATCAACAGGTGGTACACACACAGAGAGAGACGTGTGTCTGTGTGTGAGCTGTGTGACCTCCTGAACCAAATCCTGGATGTGGTTTAGGAAGCACAGGCGGAAACACACATGGCTAGGCCTTAAAAGACACATCATAAATTTCACAATGCAAAAATACAGATATATATATATATTTATATATGTGACAGTACATGAAAAACTGCAGTAGTCGTGTTAACAGCAGCTCCATGAGTCTCAGAGGGATAATAGTCACTAACAAAACATAACTTCCTGTGCTTTCTGTCAAATGAGTCATTCCTTCTCTACAGCCTTTTCCACTTTATTCTCTAGTCCCACCCCTTAACCTTTAAGGCAGACCTACGTGAATAGTGTTTTGCTGCGTTACCATCTATCAGTGAGCAAAAACAAATTGCTGCACAAATAGTTGCCAGCGGTTGTGGCCTAGAGTGAATTTGGTTGATTCATGTGTTTGTTATAAGGTGTTAAATCAAAGTTATTAGGCTATAATCATTTTTTACAAGGCGAGGCTAGCGACTCAATTCCCGGGCTGCTGTCGTGTTGTGTATGTTTGGGAGATAAAAACATTTTCTCCATCTGCACTCTGGGCCAAGAAGAATTTATGGCCTCCATGGACTTTTTCCTTCGCCGTGGCTTCAAAGCAGCTTTACAGCAATCCTTGTGGAATTATTTATATCACGAAGAGGCACTACTTGACACCAGAAGTGGCAAATCAAACTCTGAGAAAAGGAAGCATGATCTAAAAATGCTGGATGTAGAGTGTTGTTTTAGCTGTGGAATACCTGCACGTTAGGCTGCTGACACTAATGTGATAAAAGTAGTTTTACTGCGTTTCTGTCTGTGCTGTTGACGCGACTCTGCTGTTTTCTTTTTTAATTCAGCCACAACATCTTAACTGGGTTTAGTCAAATACACAGCCAGGGGGAGTGAAACAGAAGTGAAAGACAACAGAAAGATGAGAAAGAAAGAAGGAATGCGAGCGGAGAACAAGAGGGTGATGGGAAGATGAAACTACATGTGTCTGCAAATAAATCAAACGCCCACAGTGTCCTTGTGTGCCAAATTGAGTAACGACAGCATGACGTAAGCCACACAGCAACTGTATGAAGTTTGGTTACCATGAAACAGCCAGTTTTAATCGACTTTTAGCAACTGCTGATCAGATCCCACAAAGTGCGACCCCGCTGGAGCAAAACCTGAGTAGAGACCAGCCGTAAAGTTGGGATCCGCTCTCAGCCTGCAGTGTTAAGTAGCTGTCTTCTAGCTAGTCAATCAGTGATATTTTAGTGCTGGTAGTTAAGTCCTGGAGATTTATGAGCGTGCAGAGAGGTGTTGCATGAGAATGGAAAAACATAGCCTTGCTGAACCCATCACAAAGCAGAGCATTGTGGATGAGACTGACAGGTTTGGGTCGAGCTTTACCTTTTTTTTTTCCCCCAAACCTATCTATTTACTGTCTCTCATTTACAGCTGTATCACGATGGCTCCGAAACAGAAATATTAGGCCATAAATTAGAATGAGAACACACACGGAGAACGATGCACACTCTTGGAAGAATTCCCGCTGTAGTAAATATGTCTGGAGTCGTAACGCGGCAACACATCCCAGTTGTGTTTTCGTCAGCAACAAGGGTAAACAAATACACAGCACCAAGTGGAGTTAGTGAATAACAGGTGCTAGGCTCCTTGGCAAAGCAACGCAAGGCATTTACTTAGCTTGAGCACCACTGTAGTGATGACATACAGGATGCATTAGCATGTGCTTAAGCGTGCACACACACACACACAAACCCAGGCAAAAATAGTTTTATGAAAGAACTGTAATGTGATTTTGCTTTTTTAAAATTTAAACGTGGATTTGCGTGCAGACTTATAGATGTCAAATGAATAATTTACATCAAAGATATGACAAACAGCAAACCTGGAGTCTGAAAATAACACCAATGAACCCTAGAGCGAAGTTCCTAGAACAGCCACTTGAGGCTGCATCTAGAACAGAGTCACCCCTCATGGACCCCTTTGTTAAACCTCATTTATAACCCAATGCAAAAACAGGTTTGACCGCTACAGCTAGTGTCCCCATTCACAACAACCCTTTTATATTATTTCAAGGCCTACAGTTGCATTACTAAGGACATTAAGGTTCATTTGAATGACAGCTTGTCTGCCTTGACATCACCCGCCCATCCCAGCTCATTCACAGTCCACCTCTTTGCTTGTTTTTGAATTAGCTGGGTGGTAGGTGGAGTCAGGCACTGCCAAGATGGCAACAACTGGACTACCACACTGAGCTTTATAATGGCACAAATCAAATGGGTTACATCGTGAAGGGTTAATCCATCTTTATTTCCAGTCAGTGCATAAAACAGACAGCATATTTCAGATCTACTGATGCCTTGTTGCTTGTTGCTCCACCTTTTTTTAATTTCCATTTCACAAAAGATGATCTAAGCATTTGAACACGTCCAACGAAGAGAATGGAAAATAGGAAAGTTATCTCCCAACACATACTGTATACCCTTACAGAAACACTAGCATGATGCAGTGATCATTAGCTTTCACGACTATAGTATTGCAGGTGCACAGATATATTCTCCAAGCACCTGCTGGTTGAGACTAATCCTCCAGCCTAGTTGGGACAAGTCTTAAGAATCAAAGCAGGACTCTTGTGATGACCCACAGACGGTCCATGCCAAGATAAACCGTCTCCTGGAATGTAAAGCGTAACCTCTGCGTGGAGGATGTGGGGCACTGACTGGATATGATTAGTTGCACAATAAAAGTGAAATTTTCAGTGGAACCACAGTGGGTAGGTGAGGCGATAGCATCTCCTCTAGAGTCACACTGAGCAAATTACACAGTGGCGAGGTGGCAGGGAACGTGAGAACAGTGACCTGTGGATGGAGGTCAGGGTGTTGAGACGTAGCAGCAACTGAAGGCTACAGTGAGAGTAGATGAGGATTACAGAAACACTAGCATTGGCGGTGATCATTAGCTTTGCTTGTCTACTCTAAAACATCCTGCTGATATTTGCATTTTTATGAAGACAAAATTATTTATTTTAACCATTTTCTAAACACGATCTCCTCTCCTAAAAGTATATGGCGTCGTAGATCTAAGCTGTCCATCATGTTCCTTGACACAATTTCTAAAACCTTTCTGTTTCTTTTCATGCAGAAATACTTAATAATTTTTTATTTTAAGTGTGTGAAGGCTGTTTCCATATAGCATGCTTCATGTATGTGATCAGTGTCTTTTTAAGTCGGCATCCCTGTGCCCTTGCACACGTGCGTGTGTTTGCATGTGTGTTCTTGTGTGTGTGTGGGGGTTTAAGTTTAATTGGTTTGGAATGAGATTGCCCTCGGGGTGCAGAAGGAATCTCCACCCTGAGGACTTATAAACACCTCAGCACGGGGCTGTGTGTGTGTGTGTCTGTGCGAGTGTGCCTGCACGTTGTGCTCTGTTTACACACCTTCACGGACACACTCCTTTTGCCCTGCACATGCCCCGAGAGAAACATGCATCACACACCACACACTCGCACACATAAAACACACACACACAGGCGCGCACATTTTATGAGCGATCTAGAAAAACAAATAAACAAACCCGCGAATCCCACCGAGCAACGCCACACACACACTCCGACGCAGGCATGCACTTTCTCACTGTTATCTGCCTCTGGATCTCTCTCTCACTCTCACGCTTATTTTTGCAGGATTGTCGAATAAGACACACGTAATTGAATAAAGACTGAACAAATATAGTATTCGGTGTTGTTGCATAATCAGTAATGGCGCTGTAAGGCACATGCAGACCAGTTGGACTTTTTCACCTCTCCCTGCCTTGTCAATGAAGATGCTGTGGCACTCTTTGCTAATCTCCCTCCCTTCATCTCTTCTCACCCTCCTTCTCCTCTCTCATCCAGCTCTCCGCTCCTCTTTCTCTCAGAGTCACGGCTCATTGGAAGACAAACATCCTGACCCTCTGCACACCCCCACCACTCCCCCAGGCCCATCTATAAACTATCCCTCCTTCTATTCCTCCCTCTTATCCCTTTCTCCCTCCCTACCAGCTTAGCTTGTAACCATATCCTACCTGCAGCGTATCTTTTACATGCATTCATCAACGTCAGCCATTTAGACGAGCTCTTAGACAGCAAGGAAAAACACAACATTAAATTAGTTTGAGAAAGACCGAGCGAGCGAGAGAGAGAGACAGTTGTGTGATGTGAAAAGGAGGTGTCCTGGAGAGAAGGCATGCACGGAATCAGCCGTCTGGCCCCCTTGCTGAGCCTGAGAGTCACTGATTCAGGACATCTCACTGTGAGTGTGACTGCGCTTTTTATTAACTGCTTCAGGACTCAAAAGTGGAACACAGAATGATTTAAAGAAGGTCGTGCAGGGACCGTACAACACCTTAGGACATCATGCATAAGCCAGGGAAGCAGCAGATGAGATACAGCGCTGTGAAATGCTGATAGTATATATAGGTTGGGTAATCCCCTTGGCACTTCTTATTTGCACAGAACCACAGGTCTCCATCTCGATGAAAAACTGTTGGTATTTTTTTTTTTTTTTTCGCAACCAGGACCAGCAGCCTCTTGAACCAGCTGACCCTTTTTGATTATTAGCATGCCCCGTGTCTGAACTGAACCAAGACAATTTTTTTGTTAAGTCAACGCTTCATTTTAATTCCCCACTAAACCCAACTTTGCTCAGTTTTACCACCTCTTCCTTCGTTTAAGTCGACTGAACGATTCAGTACTTTCAGATAAAACGGCAGAAACTCAAACTAAATGTGACAAAGCCTCCGAACCTCTGAATTAAATGGCGTACTGTTAGCAATGCTTGCATCTATGAGTTGCAATTAAAAGTTGCAAAGTGGACAGCCAATCGTCACCAGAAAAATGACAGTTGAAAACATCCAGTGCCTCCGTAGCTATGTAAGCGTGTTAACTATAGACTGTATAAAGATGGGCAGCAGAACTGCTCCTCTAAAGTGAAGCCAAAGCAAGTAGAGCTCCCCCTGGTGACTGGCTGCAGTACAGGTCATAAACTCCACCCCCTCCATGTTAGTGGAGGGGGTGGAGTTTATGACCAAGAAAATGCACGTCAAATCATTTTTTCCCCGGGAAAATAGCGTCAGTTTGGCCAATGCAAGGACGTGGTGACACATTGTCCATATTTATGCATTGTTTATGGTGTACTACACTAGTGTAACTACTGTATGTAAATAAAATCTCCCGGCTGGGACAAGACTTGTGGGCATGGTAACCGGTTGCAGAAAAGCTTCCCTTGCAACATATTCAAGATTGTGAAAAGGTCTTGTTTTAACTGTTTTAACTTTAACCACTATCTTTTCTAAACCTTACCAATTAGTTTAGCTGCCTTAAAGGGGAACTACTGTTTTTTTACAACCTGGACCTTATTTCGGGAGATAATTAGATCAGTGTATATCCATGTAGTGGGAGTGACTGGGGCACTGAAACGCGGCCTCTAAATAATGCATTATCTGCCGTGAAACTCGTTCATTTCACCAATATTTTGTTATCGTACACTAGTGCTATTCCCCGTTGAGTCCAGAGTTACCTGTTATCATTATCTTGCGTCTGTAGATTGACCTACAGACCCCAGAATCGGAGAAATATTCCCCAGAACCAGAAAAATATTCAGCCATGTTGCAAAAAAAATAAATAAATAGCACTCCCACTACATGGATATATGCAGATCAAAATATCTCCCGAAGGAATACAACTTACACAAAAGTTATTTGGGTGAGTAAACGACCGTATTTTATGACAAAAAAAAAAAAAAGGTCCAGGTTGTAAAAAACAGTAGTTCCCCTTTAACCTCTTCTAAAAGTGAATGAAAATTAAAGTAACAACCCCAAAAAGGGAATAACAAGTCAGCAATGACAAATGAATGGTTTAACATGGAACACAAAGTACTTATATATATAAACAGTGGTCAGACTGGGGACATGAGCCCCACTGTTCTGGTGAAAGTCTGGTGTTGGGTTAGTGCCACCATCCACCCTTCCCCCTCCTAAAGCTCACTTTGGTCCTCTTTATTCTACTCCTTATTCATGAATTTGTAAATATAAATGATGTAAGTGATTCTTTTTGGCGCTGATCTATTCTGTTATGTAAGTATGAAGACATGTCGATTTTTTATGTTTAACGTCCAGTTTATGCCACTCCACTCCTTGAATCCATTTGAGACAATGTGGCAGAGAAAGAAGAGACCTCCTTCCGTGAAAACATTTTTTAATAAAAATATTTTTAATATTAAGCATTAGTTTTGGTTTGGGAACGCTGAGGTTGATTTAGGTTACCGTTGGCAGACATGAGCAGTGAAGCCACCGTCACCAAACCACCATGTCTCTCTGCTTCCTGAATCAGATCCACATTTAGGAAACAGACCACATCAGCAGGAGTGATCCTCCATGCTGGCTGATGGGCTGATTCTCGCCTCGTAGAGAAATGACAATCAACGCGAAGGAGATAAGGCGGAGGAAATGCTCACTCAAGCTCTGTTTGGGTGCAGCCTAAAACAGCTCCTGAGTTTGTTTTCCAGCTATGTGGGTTTGAAATCGAAGCTGGACAGCGGAAAAAATATAAGTCCAGATAAGCAGAGCAGCATGGGGATGGTAGGAATCAGAGGGATATTAAATAGACTTTCGCGAAGAGGTAGGATGTCTGCGTGTTCTTTGTCTGGAGGGAGGTCTGTCTAAGAGAAAGTAATCCTGTCTGAATAGTTTTTCTCCTCTGTAATTAAAAGCAGTGATTTCCTTACCAACAGGATAATTGCTTAGGAATTAAATCAAACAAAATCTCTACTGATTTGTGCTGGATTTTGAATAAAACAAGCTCAATACTATTTCCTGTGCAGAAAAGAGATCCGACTTGGCTGCGGCGGAACCAAATAAAACCATAACCACTCCAAGTCTGTTAGTTGCTTGTTTACTCATTTGTTTGTGCTGACTGACTGTAAAATATGTATTTTACCAAAATTTTAGTGATTGCATACTAGTTTGTTGCAGTATTTTTTTTTTTATGACAGCAACTACTTGAGTGTTCAGACAAAACTAAATACACTGTTTGTTAAAAGTAACCCTCTTCCAAGATACTGCTGGAGGAGCTGGACAGACTGACGGGATCAAACGTCCCTTAGTGCAGCTTTGTTTTCCTGTGTGTCTCTCTCTGGCTGTTTGAAGTCAAAGCCCTTCATTGATGAGCAGAGTGCGTTGCAGAGCAAAGAGAAGTTCTCTGGAGTGATGTGTCACGCTTTCATCTTTTCCCCTCTTTCCATCATAGATACATAGGTTTCTCGTGACAGGAGAGCTCGAGACCTCCTGAGTCACTGAATGAAGCCAGTGTGGAAGTTGTGGGAATGTCTTTGAGGTCACGAGGAACAAAAAGAGGTTGACAGGAGGAATAAACTGGTGAGAGAGGAGGGTGCGTTCTAACAGCTTGCACTCAGTTCTTGCCTTAATACCGAACTGCATAAATCAAGGTTAAGGCCTTGTCACGGCACCAATTAAAATGCTCCAAAATCTGAGATAAATTCCAGTGCAATCACAATAATCAGTGCATTTTCTTTTGCAAAAAAGTTTAAACTTTGATGCGCACTGACCTGTGAATTCGGGGTTGTTGACTGCAGATTGTTTGTTGAACTGTGATGAAAAGGAAAGCTAGACAAAGTGGACGTTGAACTATATGTTACACTTAATAATATTTTTTACATATCCGGCTTCAAAGGCTGGTAAATAGTTGTTGTTTTTCTGATAGTTTGTCTTTTATTGGTGCAGCTCCGAGCTCGGGGAAGTTAGCTAGCAAATAAAATTCCTTTCCAATTTGAAATCAGTCTCAGTACATTTGTCTCAGTAATGAACTGAATATAATGGTGTTGTTCCTTCATTACCCGGCAACGGTGAACATGTCAACAACAGCGATCCAAACACACTGTATCGCCATGTGCCGGTTCCTGCGCCGCTTAAATTTTTGCACCTGCACAAAAGGAGACTTTCTAAGAAAAGTATTGTGAAACTCTCGCCGATGAAGCTTTATTTTTTATTTTCTTTCTCTCCCTGCAGAAGATAAAGGTCTGTGCCTCCATCCGCAGGAAGGAGCCAAAACACTGTTAATGCGCTTCCCATGTCAAAAGTAGAGTAAACAGTGAAAAAGACTGGAGGAAATGCGCGATGCCACATTGGTTAGAAAGAGCAGGAAAAAATAAAACATGAAACAAATACAAACGATACCAACAACACCACAAGCTAACCCCAAAAACAGGAATTTTCAACACAAGACAATAATAAGACGTTTTTTTTTCACGTCTTGATGACTATGGTCAGTGTGTAATTAAGGGAGAATGTGCTGCTGGCTGTAGTGTCTGTCAGCTACTGTTGGCAGCTGACATGTCTGGAAAAATTCTGATAACATCTGTATCCATGTGCTGTAAATGTGTGTCCCAGGGAATGATATTCATACACAAGATATATCTGCTGCAGTACTGAATAGTGGATGTCCCTTCATTCGTTTGTTTGTATTACTTGAGTGTCTTAATAGATTTTTTGCTGCTAACTAAACTGCTCAATGAATTCAAGAAGTCTTGCACGTCTAGGCGAACCTCCCAAGCACCCTCCGAAGTAGCAGCGAGCATCGTTGCATCAGCCCAGCGCATGCTTGACTGGTGATTTGGAGGACTCCCCTATGACTGATGGAAAGAGAGCACGTAGGAGGTGAGGGAGAAGGAGGAGGGGGTAAGAGGCATGCTTGGCCTTTTCTGCCTGTTTGTTTCCGTTCAGTGTTGAAAGACTATCCTTTCATCTCTCCTCATATACTGGTGTCTGTCGTCACGCAAAAGGAAGCAATAGCTGAGTTTTTATCTCGTGGAGATTTACAGCGAATTGCGCTGTTCCCGCGCCCGGGTGTTGAAGTGGTCTGACTGATAACACCTTCAGAGATCTCTGTCTGTGGCGAGATGTGTGGAGACTCGCGTACAGCGACTCAGGTCAGAGGCGGGACTGTAGCAAAAAACACAAAGTGCAGTGCATCAGATTGCAGATAATATTGTGCATAGCTGTGATACAAGCTTACACAAGCTTATACAAGCTTAGAAATGGACATTCAGTAGATGTTTCAGATTAAAGTCTGAACAAAGATCAACTACCGTTCTAATTCCAACGAGAGATGAGAGATTTTCGTAGATATTTCTCTCTATTAAAACGTGTTCATGACAGCCATCAGTTGGAATGAGCTCTGTGCCAAAAATTACCACAGTTTTGCATTTATTGTTATTTTCAGTTTCATTTGGTGGATTGCTCATTACAAATAATTTTTCATTGTCTGGAAATGTTTATTTTATGTTCAGTTTTCTATTTGTATTAGTGTCAACAGTTACAGAACAAAAAAAACTGTTTGCACATATGTGGACAGATACTAAAGACATCCCCCGGGTATTTTAATTTCAGTTTATTTCAGGTTTTTTTTTTTTTTTTAATCTGTATTTCAATTTCACACCTAGTTTTAGTTTTAATTTTTATTTTAACTGACTTGTCCACAGGTTTGCTTATTGAGAACCTGGCAAATTACACTCTTGTATCTATCGTTACCATGTAGACATAGACAGACTTTAGATTTCGCACTCAAGCCACACACAGTAAATAGTTTGTGGTTAATTCAAATCGATCGACAGTGAAGATAATCTTTACTTTAATTTTACGATTATTGCGTGTTGTGTAATTACTTATTCGCTGTCCAAGGTGCTGAATTATGCGTTAATAAGTCATGCTGTCATACACACTGAATGTCACTGACATGGTAAATTAATCACATAGCGTTTGCAGGAAGTCATTCTAATGGTCTACAATGCCTTGAGGCAGTAATGCCTGTTTCTTAGACATCAATTGTTGTCAACTGTTGTGACGTTAGACTCATATCCCATGGCATTAACTTGGCTCAAAATGAAAACCTGGTTTTACTTCTTAATGCCTAAAATACAATACAGTATCACAATGAACCTGTCTGGATAGACTCAGACAGCTACAAGTTCCTGCTGAAGTTTTATTTGAGAGACACTAAAAGAGGAATGCATGAATAAACCTTAGAAGGAGCTGTTTGTTTTCATTGTTTCTTAGGACCGATGTGTGCATAACTGCACGGCTCTTCACCCTGTAGACCCACAATTGGATGCATTGTTCTGGATGACTTTTCTTATCAGTTTTAAGGTTAGGCTAGTTTGTAGAGCAGGTTGTGGTCCAGCTCCGGAGAAATGTACACTAAGTGCAGTCACCATGAAAGCTTTGCACGTGGATGGTGGATGGGGAATCTGCTTCCAGGTGGAGATGCGATCTCTGGTGTGTGTGTATTTGTGTTTGACAGCTGTTTGAGTGTGTTAGTGTGCGTGCATTTGTGGATTCGAATGTTTGTGTAACAGTGGTGGGGGGAGGAGCGGGGCTGTCGGATCCCGAGACGTGGATAAACGCGTTAAGGTGTCAGAATCTGCATCACTGTGCACGTTGCTTACGTCTGTACATATTTAGACTCATTCATATTTTTTTCGTTGCAAGTATTGCTGTGTTTTGAAAAACCGGATGGAAGTTCAAACAGGCTACAGTGGTCCTTCTCTCACAGTATATGAATTTTCTTTCTCCTGAGAAGCAAGCACAAACTTACACCCTTTCGGTTGTCACATCAAGACAAGATTGCTTCCCTTAAGGCAGCTGAGAGAGTCCTTAACATGTATGGCCTATTAGAACTTGTGTAGAAGCTGAAAGAAGAGAGAGAAGAGGCGCAGAAGCAGATGGCAGTCCTTTGATATCTTCCCTTTTGGCGAGGCACAAAAATTTGAATACAGCCCGAGACAGAGAGGCGATAGAGACGCAGAAGTCTGCACCACTGTGGTTTGGTTAGCTTCAACTCTACAGAAGGCTTAACTAAATAAATAAATGCATGTACACATACAGGGCAGTAGATGCACTGAATGCTGCTTTCATAAGCAACACGGTATCCACATACATACAGACTCTACAGAAACTCAACCACACGCAGCTGAAAAAATACTTTAGCTTAATGAAATCAAAATGTTTTTTTTAAGATTGTATCAAAAAGGGATAATGATAATTGGGTATGGGGATATAATGACTGGCTTCAAACTTTTAGCGGTTAAACACCCAGCATGACCACTATGTTGATATGTAATCTATAAATGTAATAACCGTTCTGTTTGAGGAATGATCTTTTCAAGGTCTGGCCCGTTGCAGAACATAAAACAGAGACATTTGCTTAATTACAGAAAGTGTCAAAATGATTCACTGGCGATCTCTAATTTATTGTCACACTGGAGCAGTTAAATAGCTCTTTTAATGTGGGACCCACCAAAAGAAGACAAGTCTCCCCCGCCCGCTTTAAATCCCATCAAACACTTTAACAACTGAACAGTGGCATAGACAGCTTGTCTTCTTATGATATTTTATGATACTGAGTTTTGCCTGGAATGCGCATATGGACAAATTGAATTTCCAATAGTGTGAGAGTTGTAAAAGACATTTATCACATTCCTCTGTTTAAGGGTAGTCCTGCCCACAAGGTCCTCTGGCCATGTGTCAAAAATGTCAACACTCAGGCCTGTTCTCCAGAGATGCTGGCGTTTATGTAGGCTTAATATCGGATTGATCTGAAAAACAATGCCGCGCTCCTATGCCAGCCAGCCATCCAAACCCAGGTTAAAGATTTTTTTTCCCCCCTTTCTGTAAAATTGCAAGCAGGTGTTCGTCCCTGCTTTTCTCTCCTCCTGCTTACCCCCATAACCCCCCGCCCCTCCGCCTCCCCACCTCATGCATGTAAAAGTGTAACACTGGTTCACAGTGTACCAAAACCCGCATGCTTTGAACCGACTCTCAAAATCAAAGGTATCATTAGGATGTTGACCTGAGCATGCACAACCAGGAAATTAGATTAGGATCGCTCTCTTGCTCCCTCAATACCTCACCGCTTATTCTTAATTAGTCACATTCAAATCGCCGCAGTGGTATTATTTCTTAACTGAGCAAAGCAGACGAGGGGAGCTATGAGCAGAGTAGTGTGGAATTTGACGGCCAGCCAGAGTGGGCTTCAGTTCATTTGTGCTCCATGTGAGGGAAGCACTTCAGAGTGTTTATTTTGAAAAATGAAGTGGGAAAGGAGGATAATGAGGTTCTCGTTTTCCTGACTGCACGAGCATGTTCCGTTCTAATGTAATTCGACACACAGCGTTCATTTATTTTCCACATAAATACATTAACCGGTAGATGTAGGCGAATAAAAGCACTTTGATTGAGGGTTGAGGTGAATTTTCGAGGCGATGCAATGCAAGTTTGACTTAAGAGAAAATAACCGTGGCGATACGTTGCAGAAAATTACCGGTAAATGGCCATGAAGTGACTCAGTTATGAGTTCTGTCTATTTAAAGGTTCGCTGACACCATAAGCCACCCATTGCACAAGACCAAATAAGGCTCTTTGTGGGCCGTAGCTGTTTCCAAATTACCCTTGAGATCAATAAATTTGATACGCTCATGTAAAACAAAAAAAACATCTAAACTTTCACGAGCGTGTTGAAAGTACACCGTGTGTTCCCTGCATTATAAACAAAATGAGAAGTCATCAGGTGCCAGTACTCGAGGTTCTCTCTTGTTTTGTATATGAAGCGAAACGCTACTCACTTTAGATCGGAGCGCAGATAGGACCGAAATCAAACATCTTGCCGAGAATTTTTTTCAGGCCGCGTCTCGTCTCTCTGTCCCCTTTAACCTTTTGCTCCCTCCCCTTCCTGCCTGTCCCCGTGTTTCCCTTTTCCCTGCGACTGCACCCCCGAACTCAAACAGCACAGCGAGGAAATGGATGAAATGTTTCTGCTTTAAACTTGCTGCACTCCCTGCCCTGGAGAAACTCAGCAAACTCTCACCTTCTTGAATTCTCTCCTTTTTCTTCTCCACTCATCTCCCGCCTTCTCTCCTTCCCTCCCTCTAGTTCTCATTCTTCGTTCTTTGGATCTTGGCCTCCTCTCCTACCAAAAAGACTCAGGTTTTCTTGATGTATCTGGGGGAAAGCTCTTTAAAAGGTGCAGCCAAATCCCTTGGATATGAAGAAGGTTCTTGTGTCTTTTCACCCCTAGCAGGTTGCGATTGATGGGCCATGTAAGTAGTCTTGTTCTCTCCAGCTATTAAACACATCCATCAACCGTCCTCTCAATTATTAAGATGAGATAAACAGCAAGGGGGGGACTAAGTGCTGGATTGCATGGTTACTGCCACTGCTTCAAGTGATTAAATAGCATTTAAGAGGTTTGGGGTCTTCACTCGCCTCCTCCCTTAAACGTAGTTCTGACTGATACGACATTTCGCAGGAGAAGCCATCAGGATGTTTGTGTGTCTTAGCATCAAGCCCAAACGTCATCCTCTGCTGAAAAACTCACGTTGAGCTGAGCCTCACAGCTCAAACTCCTGATGAATTACCGAGCAGATTGAGTCTGCAGGAGGAATAATGTACTGCTCTGTCCGGCTCATTTCCTTTGAGTTAAATCATCCTTGTGAAGTATTCCCCTGCGCCCTTTGAGACTGTGAATCCCGTTTTAATGGGACGCTGAACTTGTAGTTAGGGTTGAACTTGCAGTCATTAAGTCGAAAATCAATATATAAATGAGTAGTTGGAGTTGTGTAGCAGCAGGCATGGCGCAGACACTTACAAATTGATGAAATTTTGAATAAAATAAGGATCATAGGAATTATCCATCTGAGTTTTTGAGAGCTGACCCAGACTTCAGATCGTATATTACATCTTATTATTTTTGGGTGGTGACAGACAAAGCTGATGTAGAGTGTTGGGAGTCTAACGAGCTAAAAGCCAGGACATCTTGACTTCAGCTGAACAACGTTTCTTTTGAGTGGAATAAATAAATGTTCCTGTGCCGAAGAAACTTTACGGCGGTACTAAATTTCCTAAAGTTTTCTTATACTTTGAAAAATGAGCAGCACAGTGGAACAAAAACTGTATCTTTATTTGCTGAAAGAGTTAATAGTACTTTAAAAAAAAAAAAAAACGGAGATGGCTGTGTTCACATATTTGTACCTGTAATAAATTAATAAACTACAACAAAAACAATGGCGCCGACCACAGTTTGTGTCCTTGCACTGTTTTTATTTAATGTTTTACTTATTTATTGTTGACTAGGTCTAGCTTTATGTGCAATTAAGTTTATGGCTAGACTCCGGTCTTTGTAAAAACAAGACCAGCTGCACATTACAACAACTGGCAGTGATGCAAGAAATTAGTGCTGGTGTTGTCATTTGTCAAGTGGGAAAGGGATGACATCATAATGAATGTTTTCCTGAACAGCAAATGCAAAATTAACCTAAGAAATCTGGAAAGGGAGAAATTATTATTTTTTGTCATGCACCGATCAAATGAACAAACCTTTTGCGTTGCTTTTGCTTGCAGACTGTGTTTGGAACGTCTGCTGTGGCTTCTTAAGTGTGCATATGCTCATATACAGTGCATATATATATACACACACATATACACACACACACACACACACCGCATTTACTGGGTGGTTTTCATTTGCTTCCTGCAGTCTGCTCACCATATATTGCACCGCAGCATTCCACCAGAACAATTTATGGATTTTATTAGATTTCTACGGATGTATGCTTTTAGTATTGTTGGAAGTGTGGCAATGTCCAGGCAGAGATTTGTGACACACACACGCACACACACACACACACACACATCGCATGCTGTATATATATCAGTCCCATCTGCTGTAGGGGGCTATCAAGGCCAGCAGCGGCTCAGTCTAATTGCAGTGCACTCCCCTTAGCTGCTCTGCATGGTAACCGTATCTACAGCTTCCACTGTCCGACCAGGAAATTCAGAGGGACAGGTCCCTTCCAAGTTTTGCCAGCAAGAATATGTGCTTTTTGGACACCCCCTTCAAAAATGCAAAACACACACACACACACACACACACACATATATATATCTTTGGTCTTCTGATTAGGACTGCCACGTGTTTGACAGCTTTCCTGCTGGCCGAAAGTGTTTTGGTTTGTTGCTGCTCTCATGTTTTGCAAGGGTCAATTTCCTAACCTAGTACAGTTTCTAAATTTTTTTTTCTTATCTCTGCTAAAGTAAGAAACATTTTCAGTTGTGACTCCTGTCTTGTGTTCATGTTAAAGGGGAATTACCGTTTTTTTTCCAACCTGGATCTTATTTCTGGGATTTCTGGGAGGTAACTCCAGACTCAACGGGGAATAGCACTAGCGTATCACAAAAAAATATTGGTGAAATGAACGAGTTTTGCGGCAGATAATGCGTTATTTAGAGGCTACGTTTCGGTACCCCAGTCACTCCCACTATATGGATATACGCGGCACTCCGGTGGATCTAAATATCTTCCGAACGACTCCAAATAACATCAAAGTCATATGAGTAAAGGATCGTATTTTATGCCAGAAATAAGGTTGTCCAGGTTGTAAAAAATTCCCCTTTAAGTGGCAGGATTTTTCTCAGTAGGCTGAACCCATTTGAATGCGTTTATGTATATATGAATATATACATGCGCGAGGCACACTTGGACTTCCGAATGGGAAAACTGCGACAGAAACACCTGTTTCATAAAATCTTCTCCCATGAAGTTCTCACAGCGACAGAGGCGGACATGAGAGAGCGTCTCCATGTGTTGCCGTTTATCCATTGGACATGGGTGAGTAGTTCACTTCATCATCACAACAAAAGCAGGATGTAAATCTCTGTTAGGCTGGCATGAAAGTCAAAAGGTTATTTCGGGTAACATATGTTGGATAGATGGGGGAACAGTCAGATGTATGCAGCGGACAAATGACAGCCTGATTCTGATCTTTAAAGACGTCCTGTGGAGAAGAACTGAAAGACATGGTGTTATTCTACACACAACGTTCACAGTCTCCGACTTACACTCATAAACGCTCCGACAGCATCAATTCGTCCTGTCCAGCATGCTAAGAATCCCAGTGTCATATCAAATAAGAGGCCACGCATGGCGTCGTTGTTGTTGAGTTGCTTGTTCAGAGCCAACTGGGCTATCACCCTGTAAAAACCACAATTACTGACACATGTAGAGATTTAAAGGCATTAACCTCAGTGTGTAGGCCTGAAAACCACTTCCTTTGTCAGAGCTTATGCCCCTCAGCTGCGGTCGTCCGGGATAGGTACATTCAGCATTGTATAGCTGTGAAGTTTTGCAACACTGATAATCTGGAACTTTTTACAGTAAATGGTCTTAGTCATTCATCTGTTTCTTCCTAAAGCTCGCTCCAAACTCTTTTTTTTTTTTTTTTTCCCACTCACGATAAGATGTAACCATTGCCAGGCAATGTCTGATTGCTGATAAGTGTAACAGAAAGAGTGAGAGAAGTTGGATTTCTAATCACTGAATGGTGCAACATTGGGACGGAGTGTTTAACTCGGTGGATAGAGGCAGTGTATAGCCCTCACTATGCGGGACATATTGTTCTCAGACTCCAACGCTTCCTCAAATGATAAACTTCTTCCCACTTTGTCAGTTTGCTTTTGTTTGACATAGCACTCGCAGCTCACTGTATGGCCAACCCCAGAGGTTTATATACAATAGGCTTGTAGGGGAATCGGAGTGGGTGGGGTTTTCTTTTTTAGAATAGGACCCATTTTGCCCACATCTTGCAGACATCAGCTGCTCCGAGGGCAGACTCAGGTTGTTCCCGTCAAAGTATGCGCCTCTGTTGGCTTTTTCCTTCTCCCAATCGGTCAAGTTAGTCATAGAAAGTTACACTGCCACAAAATTGATTACCAAGATCAATGGATTCCAGCGGAGGACCAAGAAGTGTAACCCAGCTGGACAACACAAAAAAGATGCAAAACGAGCAAGAAGCATAGACAGAACCGCAAGTTAATAAACAAGCATACTTTGTAAAATAAGAATTAACATCAGGTTGCTTTCACGGGACCACATGAAACATTTTTCCATAATACAGTGTAAATATCGGCCCTTTTCTGTTTTTATTGTGGTTCTGTATGGCATTCGTGTGAACCACAGGGTAATAATGACGCACTTTGTGTGTGAACTAAACATTAGCAGGTTTCTCCTTAAAATACTACATCAGCTCTGGAATGTGTTTAGCTGCATTTCCACCTTATGGCACTAGTGTCTCTAATCACTCCATCACGTTGGGCCATAATATGCAGCAGATACAAAAACCTCTTCCACCAGAGCACTGAGCCTTCTGCGCAGTGTCTTAGACGTTCCAGGGACAACACTCTTCAGCACATAGACCTCACATGTTGTATCTGGGATCTTTTGAAGCTACTCTCCCAGTTTGGGGCTCAAAGCGAGTGTAATATCCAGAATATTATTGCCACTTTTCTATTGCACTTTATAGTGTGCTGTATGTAATCCTACGTTCTGCACACTGGTTAAAACAACTGCTCTGCCACTTCACAATTTACACACTATTTGCACTACTACAGATCACAGTGTTTGCACTATTACTAATATTACAGAGTACTTTATTTGCATTACTGTCAATATTATATATCACTCTTGCACTGCTGAATTTGTACACTTTGTTATTTGCACTCTGCTGAAATGCCTGAACAGGCCCCGGGTTCGAATCCATGGGCCAACTGGGCCTTTCTCTTTGGAGTTTGCATGTTCTCCCTGTGTCTGTGTGGGTTTTTCTCCAGGAACTCTGGCTTCCTCCCACCGTCCAAAGACATGCTCATTAGATTAAATGGTGATTCTAAATTGGCCGTAGGTGTGAGTGTGAATGGTTGTCTGTCTCTCTGTGTTAGCCCTACGAAAGACTGGTGACCTGTCCAGGGTGTACCCTGCCTTTTGCCCGATGACAGCTGGGATAGGCTCCAGCAGACCCCGCGACCCTTCACTGGAATAAGCGGTTACAGAAGATGAATGAATGAATGAATGAAATGCCTGAACAACTATTTGTAATCACCATAACCAGTTCTATACAAAGCTAGTCCACTGCTCTATATTTTAATACTGTGCGACTGAGCCAATGCTTCAACATTTTGTTCTGTTTACACACTTTGTGTATCTGGATACCAATAAAGTCTAAATCTAAGTCTTTACCTTGCCAGACTGCTGAGGCCATTTTATAACAAATATAGTAATGCAACCTTGCAGAATGTGGACGTTTCTGGTCTACTACTGCTTTAGAGTGAACACAGCAAAGTCACAAAACAAACAATCACAAACAAATTAACCATATACTGTAAGTGGCTAAAATACTTGTAGCTGCCGACCCTGTCCACAGCATTTCGGTGCTCTGCTTCCATGCCAGCTCTCCTGTCTGCTTCTTCAAACTGCAAGTGCACCAACCGCCGTCTACTGTAAGTGGCCTACACTGTATATGAATAAGTGCCTCACACAACCCCACTTTAAAGAAACCACACAGTCCCTTTAACCGGGGGTAGATTTACCGAGAGCAGGAACAACTTTCATGGCTGCCTGCAAAATTCCTTCCAGCTACAAATGCGATGCGGCGTGGAGCAATTTTTTTTTAAATTGGGGGTTTTCGCGGGTGGCGTTCAAACCGTATGAGTTATTCTACTTATTTTATACATGATGTCAAACTGAATCAATCAGTCAAAGAAAATTACAGAGGATCATCATCATTACTGCCATGAAATGAAAGCGTGATTCCGACCATCAGGCCAGTGTTTAGACAGACATGGTTGGCATGAGTGACTGCAGGGAACTACCAGCAGATTACATATTTCTCAGTATATTTGAGACTCATTAAGCCCAGGAACAAAGAGACAAGTATGTGAGAATTGGTTGGTGAGACGGTCTAATTGGAGTTAAAAGGAAAAACTTTCAAATATGTTTTAGCCATAGCTTTAACACAGCAGTCTCCCGTTGATACTCTACCACTCTGCTATGTTTAACGTTGTGGGGAGAAAATCCTGGGGCTCTTCCTGCTTATGTAAATTTTCCATCTAATTTCTTTAAGAAATCTCATCAAGTTTGCCAAAATATTTGATCCTTTGTGTTTCACTTGGTCCATGAAATAACCGTTTTTCATTTCTTTCTTTCTTTCTTTCTTTCAATGTCTGCGAAACATATCTATACATGTCATCTCATTGACCAGCCTTGTTCTCTAAAACAAGCACCAACACCGCTTTTTGCCTTATCCTATCCATCACTGTCAACTCGATCACTTAAAAGAAAACATCAGTGTAATAAGGGTAATTGTGAATGATGTTGATGTGTTTCGGTCCCCGTTTGCCTTGACGGCTCTATTAAATGCCTCTCAAGGATCGTTATCATGAAACACAGAGGTAGGCAGGGAAAACAGTAAAACTTTATCTAATATGTTATTTCACCTTGAATGAGAAACATTTTTCTAGCATCTAATTTGGTGTATCTGGCTCCGCTCAGGGATAATTCAAGCAAACACAAATGGTTTCATTTCCTAACTTTTAAGATAAACAGCTCTTTGGTCTGGAAGGTCAGCCAAAATCCTCAAAACAATCTCCAGCTCTTTTTATTTTTTGTTGTTGTTGCTCTGGTTGAGACTTTTCGTCGTTTATGTGTATTGCCAGTGACTTCTTTCTGAGTTTGTTTAATACATTATGAGCACTTGCATTCCAATCAGTATCATTCAGGTCTCAGGAAAAGCAGAGCTGACCAGCTAAAACACATACCAGAGCAGATCCGTCGGATTTTATACCAGAGACGTTTCGTTTTTGACTGATACTGTGCATCGACGTAAGTAATGCATGCCATGCCAATACATGTGTAGCGTAGATGCGGCTTACACACGTCTAACAATGGACAGTATGTTCTTTTCTTTGCTACATGAGCATGTAGGTACAAAAGAAACTTGAAAAACACAGTATCATGGAAAACAATTGGAAGCAAGTTCATTTTTCCAAAAGCAATCAACACGATGGTAATCATTCATCTTGGTGTAGCAAAAATCAGCCTTATTTTTACACAGAATAACCACACTCTGAATGGTTTGGTTTATAAATACATCTCTCAGTACCCTGCAATTTGTCTGATTTCTGATAGCTTGCATATTTATATTTTGGTCTAAAAGTTTATCGGCTTGGTGCGGAAAAAAATGAGTAAATAAATTAAAAAATCCAGTTAAAATTTATACATTTGTGTATGCACTCATGCTCCATCCACATATCTAAATCCAAGCGGTGCGTATGCCAGCTTGAATTTCTTTGAATCACATTAAAACTACAGATGTTTTCATAACCCTCTGATCTGGACAAAACACTTTTAAGGGGCTCAATTCTGTTAGCTGCCCACAAGCCAAGAGTTTGGAGAGAGTGAAAGGCAAGACGTTTTCATAACCTCGTGTCCCCATCTTCCCTTGGTCTGAGTTTACAAGTTTACGACCCCGCTGTGGAGTATAGGCTGATCATGCCAGGCTTAGCCGTTGCTGTTCTTTCCTTCACCAGACAGCACGACTGTGCAAACACGGAGGTTAAAGCAGAGGTCAATAATTGGTGCCAGAGAAAATGATCAAAATTATTGTTCAGACTTTAGAGGTTTAGACTTGAATATGGAAAGCCTTTAAGGTTGTCATTAATACGGGTTACTATGAAGAGAGTGTTTAAAAAATCGGCCTGTGTGGATTTGATTTTCTCTTGTCCTGAGAGATTCAGTAGTGTTCGGCTGTGATTCTCACAGTGTGTATTCCTTGTATGTAGATTAATGACAGCATATAGTATATACAAACCATTTTCATTCATTCATTCATTTTTTTCCTTTCATTCTTTTGTCCTGTGAAGGGTCGCGGTGGGGCTGGAGCCTATCCCAGCTGCCATAGGGCGAGAGGCGGGGTACACCCTGGACAGGTCGCCAGTCCATCGCAGGGCTAACACAGAGAGACAGACAACCATTCACACTCACACCTACGGCCAATTTAGAATCACCAATTAACCTAACGAGCATGTCTTTGAACAGTGGGAGGAAGCCGGTGTACCCAGAGTGAAAAGGTCCAGTTTCCTGACATGTTAGTCTAAAATGGGATCAACAGGTGGATCTGCACCATGAGTCTTTTATCAAGCCGACATGATAAAAAATGGAGCAAGGCTATACAGCAGAGCTAATGATTTATCAGTAATCGTCAGTTTTATGGCCAAGCTTGAGGGAGGAGGCTGTATGACACAAGCAACTGCTGTAAGTCACCTTCACAAGGCTTTTAGACTCATCTCCAGGAATAAAGCCAGGAGATATCAGAAGGGGCTCAGTAGAGACAGTAGAATGGCTCTGTTATGTCAAAATAAAAATAAAAAATGTAATTGTGCAAGGTTTTTTTTTTTTTTTTAGATTAGGAACTCTGAAGTAGTCAATCATCTCGAGCTGTGATGCCACCATTCATTGTAAGACACCAGAACAGGGAGAGAGTGGCTCAGAGTTCAGCTTATCACTCAGAAGGATAAAGACAGAGCCCAGCTTAAAGCCAGTAAGATGGACTGGACGCTCAGCTGATAAGAGAGAGGGGAGTGGAGGTGTTTACTTCCATCAGACACTCTTAGGTTAGGATGGGGATTTGGATACTGATGATTCAATAAGGAGGCACGCACCATGTTGTTACGTTTCTGTGCACTTAGTGGGTTTTAATTTGGTGACACTAGACCCACAGGATGTGATGAACGTCCATTTTCAGCTGCTGAAGCTACAAGTCATGCCACTGAAAATAAATATTGTGTTGTGTAAACCAAGCAGTGTTTGTGCAGCTCTAGTCATTCTTATCAGGGATGTCCTGGATTGATTTCACAGATTGTGTATCGGCCTGATCAAGGTATCATATTACTGTTAATGAGCACAGTGTCATGCCTACAATGAGGTAGTTTTTTTCAGGCTGAAAAGCACCTCAAACATGAACACCAGTGTTTCCTAGTGCAAGACGAAAACGCAGAACACAGGGAACGGGCATAACTACCCAGATGACTTGACCAGGGATTATAAATACATACACGGGCTGAGGGATTGAGAAACCATTCATATAATCAGATGGAAAACACGGACAGGAAGTGAAGCAGGACATGAAATACCAAGGAAAAAGCTCCCAGAATAAAAATATGACCCACAAGGATAACTAAACAGATTACAGAAAATATTCAAAACTTAAACTCATGATCAGAAAAAAGGTTCTAAAGTGAATTCCATAACAACTTTGGCAAGCAGCTCAGACATATTAAGGGCTGCTGAAGTATATTTGATGAACCACTTCAATTACAAGCAGCCAATCTGGAAGTGGTTCAAACAGAAACTCAATATTAAAAGACCAAGATCTGACCAAAACAAAATTTTTGTCCTCCAGTACATTCTGCAGTCACACAAATATTCTCTGCTGCCTCAGATTTGATTTAACAGTGTTTTGTTTTGTTTCTGTTTTGAAGCCTTGTTCTAGTTAAAAAAAAAACAAAAAAAAAAAAGTTCCAAATTTGAAAGTAATTTGTCCTAAACACCATAGGAGGGTTCATTTGTGACCTGGGCAACATGCAGCAGGACCCTGGGAACATGTGACTTTAGCTGCTGCTGTCACAAGCTTACAGAGTGATACTTAAGCAGTACGCAGTGCAACATATCAACAACAAACATTATGCAGACTCTTTAGTCTTGTTTGGACAAACCTAGCTACAGGTAGTTAGCAATACTGCAGTCTGGGTTTTTTTTTGTGTTGTGTAGTGTATTTGCATGTCACTCAACACTTTAATCAGAACAGGAAAAGGTGTCTGCTGCTTGTTTAAAAGTTTTTTTTTTTTTTTTTTTTAGCATCCATCTTGCAGTTAATCAGATTGTCAGCACACTGACTGACAGATATTTGTTTACGCCAGCTGTTGGACCAGTGAAGACAGAATGTCAGCTTCCACAGCCAAACAAGGATGAGCCGGTAGGTTATCTCCATTTCCATCAGGTTAGCCATCCATGGATCCATCCCACACTGGAGGAGGTCTGAGACATGTCTGGATTTGGGGCTTTGCTAATTGCCCCTACGATAGGCAGTATATTTTTTAACTGATAAAGAACTGTGCATACTGTGTTTATACTGAGAAATGGGCTTAGCTGCCAAAACCTTAAATTCGTCAAAACACAGCTGTTTTAAGCAAGAAGTTTTTAAGAAAGGGTGAACAAAAGAAAAAAGAGGATCTGTCCTTCAGATATTTAGCTCATTGTGTTATTTAGCACGCGTGTAAGCATGGAAATCTTTAAATCTTTAAATCTTTACAAGAAGACTGCATAATATTGTCATCAATGTGGTTAGTTTTTACAGAGCCTATCACAGCCAAATCTGTTCAATTCCGTTATCTGCAGTTTTTTGGTAAATGTGTATTAATTCACCGTGACTTCCAGTGTTCCGCACAAAAATGTGTGGCCGCTCCAGAGAGAAAAGCTGGACTTTCCTTGCTCGGGTGCCACCTCGTTGTTTACCTTTAGATTAAGCACTGAGCCTTTAAGAACTGGGTCAACATAGTCCCACTTCTTCATCAATCATTCTGTGCCTCCATCCATGCATCCACGGCCTCTGGAAAAACACTCACACTCCTCAAGTTCTGGGGTTGCAGTCATATGTGCAACAACAACATGATGCTGCAGGAACTGACTCATTCCTGAAATTCCTCTGAATTTGTTCGTGTGTGTGTGTGAAAGTCTGTGCCAGGGCAGGAGAGGATGAACGCGAGGCAAACGTGGTGAGGAAGAACAGTTGTTGGTGGAGAGAAGAAGGAGAACGCACGAGACTGTATTTTAGAAATGCTGAACAGAGAGAGAGAGAGAGGACCAGATAAGCTGCTCCGGGGAGGTGGGGGAGAGAACGGGAGGCTGAGAGGATGTGAGAGGAAAGCGGAGAAGGGGTGAAAAAGGAAAAGGGAGGAGGAGGTGGAGAAATGCGAGAGGAGAGGTAGGAGGGAGCTAAATCCTTCCAAACAAACAAAACTCTCACTCACACCTGTGGCATGGGCCTGTATGTGTTCTCTTGCGCTTTATTTATGAACACACAAAAATACATATAACAAGCTGTATGAGCCTGGTAATAGATGATTTGGTGTCATAGAAAACAAAGGTCTCTTCTGCATAAGATCTGCTTGTATGCGTATTTGATTCCAGTCTGGTCACAGTATACCGTGAAGCTATAAGTGGGACCTGTACATGCACAGTAGAGGCTGCAAGTCAGAATTCACTTACTCATCCATTTGCGACTTTGTCTGCATTTACTATCCACTCAGTGCAAGTACAGCCACGGGCTCCAGCCTTTCCGCTGTTCCTCCCTTCAACGGGAAGTTCACCGATAGATTAACGAGACGGCTCCGTTAGTCAGTTAAATAATTATAATTCTAAGACGTGACATTCCCACTCAATGGCAGAAACCCAGATGAAGCCATATCAACTTTCTCTAAAGCTCCACAGAGGTTGTTTTAGTGGTTAAATATGGAACATATGTTGACATTATTCAGTTACAAATCTGGTCATTAATTAATATAGTTTTGGTCCAAATCCAATATCAGAAGGGTATTTTTTTTCACATAGTTATCAGTGAACCTTCACACAACCATATTTTGTTCTGCAAATACTTCTGAGCATACTGAAACATTTAATTCATTTCCTTATTACAATTACATGTCTTTTTAACGGCTTGAAAAACACTTTTAACCAAATACACGTGCATTTAAGAAACTCCAAGAAGCCATTTATTTTTTTCAGCATGAAGGACTATTTTGATATGAGGTACCGTTGCTTTCGCTCTGACGGGTCTTTCTTGCACATTATGTGTGGTCACGGCACACATTTTCGAGAAGCCCGTCTATGAGCCGTCAAAAATATATCAAATATACTGATCAGTATGCAGATACGCCGTGCAGACAGACACATGAAATAAAGCCAGGCGTTTGTGTGCGACTGTTCGAGCTGAGTTTTGAGAGAGAGAACTTTATATCTCTGGCAGCAGTGAGGCGTTATTATAAAACAAGATGATGAATCCATTAGGAAAAAAAGATTTTTATCTTTTTTGTGCACCTGTCAGTCTTGCACAAGATCTGCAGAAATGCACAGAGAAGGATTCATAGCCAAGAAAGTGTTCATTATACATTAAAGGTTTTGCCTTTTATATAGGCACAAGGTCACAAAACCCGGGAACCATCAGCTGAAGACAGATATGACTCTCTGGTTTAGCTCGTTCTTTGAATTTAATACACAGTGCTCTTGTAAAATGGTATCCATAATGAAAGCCCACAGAAAAGAGGTCTTTATAACTAATCCCATAGAGGCAGCATGTGATTAGCTGCAAAGAAAACTGAAGAAGGGGAAAGTAGATCCTTTGAATGTCCTGAGCTTAAAGTTTGAACCTCAATGTGTTCCAGCAGTGCAGACCAAGGCGGAGAGGTCTTGATGTTTCCGCTCTCAGGGAAATCCTATCCGTCTGTATTTAGGTACGTATGTGTGTATGTGTGTGTGTGTACATATGCACAGGCATACTGGTCATTTTCTTCTCCTTTTCATGACC
Source organism: Chelon labrosus (assembly GCF_963514085.1). Taxonomy (NCBI): domain Eukaryota; kingdom Metazoa; phylum Chordata; class Actinopteri; order Mugiliformes; family Mugilidae; genus Chelon; species Chelon labrosus. The sequence goes on from NC_140345.1 coordinate 18,521,984, forward strand.
CTCTCTCTATAAATCTATTTCAATCCCAATTGCTCCTCTTCGTCTCTCCGTCTTTGTCTTTCTCAACCAATCACCCCCCTGTTTCAGTCAAGGGGAACCAGGAGAATAAACCCAGTGTAATTATTTTTTACTGAAGCCCCCATTTTTTCTCTCCCTCTCTCTCTTTTCTATCCGCAAACAAAACACGAAGTAAAAACAGATGTAGTGGTTTGTTTTAGACATGCAAAGCAGCTGAAACCAACCCCAAGGAGTGGGTGTGATATCCCATGAGTCTTTGGGGCCATTCACATTCTTTTGGCCAAGCCCAGATACCAACACTCACCTTCAATTAAGCTCTCTGACTAAGTGCAGTCCCACTGTAAACACATTGTTTCTCTTTTTTCCCCCCCAGATAAGACAAACATCAGGCGGACTATTATGTGGTCTGTTATGCCACTGAGAATTGCGTGAATCATTGTCATTTTAGTTTATGGGCTGAAGAAGAGACAGAACAGGATAAAGATATAATGTGTGTAGAAGAAATACCTTGTAAAAGCAATCAGCAGCAGCTGTCAGAGCCTTCGGCCTGTATCCAGCCAATCCAGCAGCTTGCCTAGAAAAGCACATTGCATCCACGAGCGTTTATGGCATGACCATTGCTGCTTGCTTTGGAGGGGGAATATGTAATAATCCTCAGGTCATACAAATGGCATGGTTGTCACAGCTGACTCTTATTTGGAAAAAGGTCATTTACAATCTTCGATTCCAACTTTCTGTTAGACATTTTGAAGCATTAATACTGTGTCAGTGAACTCATTGTCAGTGTCAAACTTGTGCAGTTCAGCGGTTGACTGTTTGTGAGCCTACTACGCAGCAGCGTTATACATTTTTCTGTTTCACCGCATTTATTCAATTCAATTTATTCATTTATTCAATGAATTTTGTACTAAAAGGAAATTTATTTACTATTTAACCAGTAGCTACAGTCTTTGTGGGCGCCATATGAGCAGAGAAAGCTGAATTGTGTGAGTTGTCCTGCACGCATTGCACTCGAGCAGTCGGCCCAGCTTCTGGAGGTTTCAAATCCAGTGGGCTGGCCAAGTGACCGGCACTGTGTCCAAAAAGTAAACTCATCTGAACTAAACCTGGAAAAATAAACATGAATTCAGTGACACCACATCTGGGTATTACATCCAGATAGTACAAGCATTCTGAGAAAGCTGCTTGTTTGCAATGTATCACCACTCTAACCTCCAGCTAGTGTCTTCTGACGAGAATAACTCACTTAGTAGTCGTCTGTTCTCTCAGTCTGTGACCTCAGTTTATCTTTGGGATCTTGAAGAAGGTCTCCTGCGTAAAGCTTTAATGGCTAGTGTCAACGGCAGCATCTAGAAAGCAACTTGTTAGATGCAGGATGGAAGGATGTTTGAGTTGGCATCAGAGAAGTTTGAGCGAATGCACCGCCGGTCAAAGTTTCTACACGGTCTCTAATGATTCTTTTGCTGGGCTAAAGCGGCTCCTGCAGCCTCAAGTTGTCCCCACTACGAAAAACCATCGAGATACAGAGGACATAAACACAACTGTTGTTGCTCACAGTGTCCTAATTTGGAGACATAGATTAAAGGTTGAAAATTACTCTAGTAATAAATAATCCAGAATTAAAGAGAACAATTCACAAATTAATTGTAGAGAAATTTAAAAGTGAAGCGGTATATATTTATGATAAAGGCGGAGGGCACAAACACTCTAACATCCAACATACATCGAAGAGAAAAATCTGGTTGACCCCCCATTTGAATCTAAAACATCATCAATCAAATGACTGTTATACCGCATGGACGGAGGACTTTGGGGGCGATGACAGTTGTGATTGGTGTTGTTGTCACACTCTGGCAAAGATGTCTGAGTCATCAACCGAAGAAAAATAATTATTTACATAGGCTGGTACGGCCACTGGTCCACTTTTACTTAGTAAGCACTCCAAGGGGAAAACCTGTTCTGGATGTTTTCTCCTCCTACACATAAAATCGTTTCATAACCACAAAACAATAACAGATTTTTGCACAATTTTCCTGTGACTTTTGTGAATTAGATGTTTTTTTTTTCTTCCAGCCTTTCTGTGTTTTAGTCTTTTCACAACAAATCGTGTATCATTGCGGCTGACGTGTCGTATTTCATTGCCAAGCGTTTCCCGCAAATTGGACTTTTTCTGTTGCGTTCTGTTTGTTGACACTGCAACATTTGTTTGTAGTGTATGAGGAAAGGAAAACATCTAAACTAGATATGTAGGAAAATGTTTCGTTGGTATTTACAGAGCTCGGTGACCTCAAAAACTGAGGCCAAAACTGATGAAGGTTGCGCAGATGTAGCAAATCTAAATACGACCTCAGAAAGTAGACCTTTATAACTGGTATGTATAAACCACTAACCCTTTGTGAATCTATGGATACTGTGAGTGCAGACATTGTTGTAGTGGCCGTAACCTTGTCGATCTCCCTCGTGCTTCATGATGCCTCTCCATGCCGTGTTAAAATGTGCTGGACAAAACGCAAAACAAAAGCAAGATATGCAGAATTAGGAACTTTTTTCTCTACCAAGCAGAAGCCACACCAACCAATAAAGTCACATTTCAATTTAAATTTAATTTGAGGCAGCCTTTCTCTTTCTCTCTATAAGATAAAGACTCCAGGATGCCACGATGAGCTTAGGCCACTAACAAGTCAGGAATGTTGGGAACAAGCTATTTGCTTCAGTGACTGCAAAACAGTAAACCAGATGGAAACACGACTGAACTTTGGACAACAAACATACGCACACATTAAATGTACTGCTGAGTAATGCGTAGAGCTCAAGGCAAGATTTTAAAGGATCAGGTTAAGTAACTTGATCAAAGTTTAGATGATGGGAATTGGCTCTCTCAAACTTTTCCTAATGCTAGCAACAATCTAACCTAGCTGATTCTTTTTCTTTCACATCACGTCGTGTCTCTGTGACGTTGTCGTGTCTGGCGTTCCTCTCACACTGGAAATCTTGTTCATGCGTTGTGATTGATTTTCAAATAAACCTCAAAAAATTCAGGCAGCAACATTTGTCTCTTTAACTCCTTTCAATCAAGACCCAGTGAGACAAAGTCAGAAATCAAGCAGACAGCACGCGCCTATGACTGAAATGTTTTGTGATCTGTCCAGTTTCTACAGCTGTTTCCGCAGTCCTTTCACCGCAGAGCCTTTGAGAAAATATATAACGATTTGTCAATCGAACATACTGTAAAAAAATATATAAAAAAATACAATGAAAAGGCAAAATCTAAATAATGACTGACTTTCAGAAGCAGCACTTTCCTGCCAAGAGTGGGTCTTCTTTCTGGGTGATCAATACTACAGCGAGCAGGACCGGAGTGAGGAAGCTGTCATCTGGATCCAATGAGCTGCTCAGAGAAAGTCTGCTTGTTGAACTTGTCGAGGGGGCTCCCTGACAGAGTTACACAAACTCAATTCTCTCTCTCCTGCTCTTTGTTCCCGGTCTCCCCCCTTCTTTCATTTACCTTCTCGGGCCTTCTGCTTTCAGGTTCTGTTGTCCTTGTGTTCTCGGCTCCCTCTCTTTCCTGTTTTCTGCCTCAATCGATCTCCCACTTAGCACGGAAAATGTGGTTCTAATCAGACACTTCGCTGAGGCCAATCTTTCTTGGCCAGACACTCTTGAAACACCTCACATTTATTCCAAGCTGCTTTTCAGAACCTGCCTTAGCATATCAAAGGAAAACTGTAACTTCGAATTATAGGTATGCAGTTATCTCTATCGAAGACGGTAGCTGTGTCCCTGAAGGAAGCGTTTGTCCTTCAGTTTTCCACAAATGTGTGTGGATTTCTCATCGCAGCCTGTCAGCACTGGAAGCTGCTCTCATCGGCCCTCATGTCTAAGAAATACTTATCCCAGTTTTTTTGATAAGGCTGCTGGTACTTTAAAAAATAATGCAGTGAAAAGACCAAACTCAACAATAAGCAGTAATGCGATGCAGCTGATTCCTCTGCTCGTTGTCCAGAATCTAATCAGAATCTAATCAGTTGCACTGGGTGATGTGAAGGATGACACGAGTGCTGTAGTTTATTTTTTCGTGTACATAATCTTGGAGGACGGAAAAAATTAACTGGAAGCAAAACCTTGTCAAAACTTCAGTGGCCAGCTGTTATAGAAGATCACTCAGACTTTAAAAATAAAGGGTATACAAAGTGTTTAGAACAGTAGCCCTAGGCTTGATGAAAAAGCGTCCATAACTACACAACAAAGGTTTTGTGTGTGTGCCTGCTGCATCCTGCTGGGGATGGCTGCTGGGGAGCATCGTTGCTGTGGGGTGGGGGTGCCTGATCTGGTCTGGGTGGGTGGAACATGTCTCAGTAACATCCACATCAATGCCGGGTCCAAAAAATCTCAAAGTTCCCAGCGGAACATTGCTTCGTCACAAGCTGGTCAGTGTTATTTACTTCTGGTGTCAGTGGTTTTAATGTTGTGGCTGACTGGTGTATTTGCCTTTCTGTCGGCGAATGACCTACATACTTGGAGATGAAAGCATCCTTTCCGAGTAAGTTGCCACGCTGGAAACATTTAAAACTCATGACTGATCAGCTGTTTCTAAAGAAGAACACAAGACTCAAGACTTGTGTTTATTGTCACCTCCACAATGTTAATGAAAACATACAGAAGTACTGTCTCTCCCTCTGTGCTACATATACGCTGACGAGACACACGCAGTAACTACTATTCTACTAGTCATGCAACTACAGCCGCACTACTTTCACTTGTTTATCCATCCCACTACCACACATTACAAAACAGAATACAAAAGGATTATATAAACAGAAAGTTTACATGACAACTGCCCAGTACTAGCTGACATCAAAGAATAATTACAAATTTCCCAAGAAAAAACACAAAATAAATGCCTGAAGCCATCTCTTCATTTCTCTCCTGTGGCTGGTTTCGGCTTTTCTGTTTGTTTGTTTAGTTTTTTTTGGTTTCATTTATTTTAACATTCCCTTTAAATGTTAAATCTTTTATAGGCCTCCATTTCTTTCCCTTGTGTAACTTTTACAAAAGAGAAAAACAAAGCACAAAATGCAAAACATTCACTATCATAGTCATAAAAAATTACAGAAAGACACATGAGATCTATTAAGAAAAAAAAAAAAAAAAAAAAAAAAGCAGCTTTACACTTGACATTTCCACTGGTGCTGTTGTTGAGCGCAGCCCCGTTGCCGGGGACAACATGATTCATTGTTTTTTTTGTTTTTACAGGCTGTCAGATGATTCTTATGGTGTGCTTAATGATTAGAGGCGAAGATCAGCTGGAGGCCTGCCGAAGGTTTTCTGCTGAGAATCCCTGCATGTGCACGTCTGTGCGTTTCTATAACACGCTGGGTTGGTGGTAAGGTTGGGACAAGCGGGATCGGCTCTATCATGTAAGCCTCTCTAAACAATAAACTCACTGTTTTCATCTTACGTCCCAAAATCCTTATGAGAGGGGCAGTCTCTCTCCCACATAGTGTGCTCTGTCAACACCTCATCCACTACTGCGTAAACGCTGGCTTAATTGAAAAAAAAAAAAAAATCCACCATGGGCAGCAATTTTCTCAAAGTCTTGAATAAGAAAAAGAAAAAAAAAGAAGCGTTTTCCTGATCAAACGAGCCAAAACACAGAACAGTGTCCAAATTCTCTGAACAATTAATCATCCATAACGCCTCAGTACCTTGTCAGTGTGGTCAGGAGTCAATTTATTGGTCGGTCTTTGCTTAAACTTGAAAAATGCCCGGTTAGTTTGTGGCCTGGCGTTCAACCCTTTACATTTGTTTTTATTTCCTCCCTCGTCCTTCCAGCAGAAACAAAGGGATTAATTCTGCTGCTGCTGGTCAGACTGCGTGTTACACTGATGGGAAGGGCGTCCATGTTCATATGCCGGACCTTGATACTGTGATACGCTGCTGACTGCTTGAGTTTGTGGGTGAAAGTGGCTGATGGGTGAATGTGGCTACATCGAGAAAGTGTGTGTGTGTGTGCAACGGGGAGGTGAAGGGAGGAACATGGGAACGTCAGTCACGGTGAAAGAGCAAACTAATCTCCACTTTGGTTTGGTCTGATGAGGGCTTCATGTAAACATACTGTAATTAATGACAGAAATCTCTTATTCCTGCATCACAGAGCCCTTCTCCATGGCTGTCTGGGACGACCATATTGCACTTTTCGCTAGTTTTTCCTGTCTGTCTGTCTGTGTGTCTGTCTGTGCAGGCCTCAGCACCCTTGTTCAGACCTAATCTGTCTGTCTGTCAGTGCCTGGTAATTGGAGCTGTTTAGGGGGTCATCCAGCCCAGGTGGGCGGGCTGGGGGAGTGTGTCTGTAAGGTTTGTGTGTGAGTGTGTGTGTTTTTATTTGTCTAGGTGTGCGTTCGTGTGTGCACTCAGGGACAGGAATGCGTGTTGGTCCAGGAACCGCTGCTTCCCACGGCTGTGCCACCCGTGAGTGGTGCGTGACAGGCATACTGAAGGGCACACGTCATTTTGAAGAATCCTACAGGTGCACTTGAAACTTAACTCCTGTGTTCAAGTGCGTGCCAGATCCCTCTGGTGATTCACGTTTCTCCTTCATAGTTTCTGAAATTAATTTGATCTGCGACAAATATTAATTTGAGTAATTCATTTCTTTACCGTGATAGGCATGCATTTGTTAAGTGCTGTGGTTTTCTAAAGATTGAGGCAATCACGAATCTCTCTCTTGTAGTCCAACACTTCTGTTTGTCACTCTAGATTAAAACTTTCAAAGTGGATCAAGGGGGGTTACACTCAGTAGAGCGTGGCAGGTTTATCGTGCCGGAAATCGGAGGGTATTTACAGTATCAACAATGTGTATGAGCCTTATTTGCTTGTTTTTGTCAAGAAAACCTGCGCTGTGTTGAAACCACCGATGGAAGTGCCTGATATTATTGCACACACATGTAGTTTCAGGGAAGTCTTTCCCAGGGATTGTATGCCTCAGTTGAATTTAATTATATTGATAACGTACACTCTGTGTATAAACCAGGAGAGTGTGCACCAGAGAAGTACCACGCTGCTTTGAAACCAAATGGGAGATACTGGAAATCTGCAACAGACTGGAGGAATGAGAGGTAATTTGATTTCCATCACCCAAAACAGGATATATGCAACTCTGTATTGTACTCATTCATAACTGGATGCTATCAGACCTTTGTTTTACATCTATCATAACATCCAGAACAATTTATGTACAGGTTGCACAAGGTCATTATGTCAGTGCCAATGTTTTAAAAGTTCTGTAAGTTAAGACAGGCAGAAGTTCAAGTGTCGCTTCCCAGTTGAACACACAACAAACTCTCTGAGTTGCACTCTCTCTTCTATTGTCAGTCATCTTTGGTGTTAAGATGAGAGGCCTGGGAGTTTACAGAGTAAATTCGAGACAACGGCAGTTTGTTGCTGTCTGTCTGTCCGTCTGTCTGTGTGAGCCGGGTTGAGCTGCAGGGTCAGGCGAAGCCACCCATACTCTGCTGGAAAGAAATGATCATTTATCACCTGGTGATTCACAGGGATAGGGTTACCAGAGCAGAGGGAGAAAAGCTCAAAAGGATGGAGGGAGAGTGAAGGAAGAAGTGATCCAAAAATTATATAAACAAACGAAATATGTTACGTTATACATTTTATTTTCTCACAGTTTTTAAACTAACTTTTAAACTTTCAAACAAGCGATTGAGGAATAAGAACAAATGAAGTACTGTATTACCTCTAACAACATTCCAGCTTAGTTAGCTAACCTTGCACAGGTGCACTCTGACCAAACTGATGCAGGTGACAGATAACAGAGCTCTTTGACATAATTCCAGTTTCATACAGTATGCGTCTTACTTTAAGGTCTTTCCAGGCAGAAACCCAAGCAGTCGTAGCCTGCAACACATGAACTGAAATTAATATTGTCACATGTTTAAAGCATGACCCAAATCCATTCGGAATAAATGTCAGAACTGAAGTTCTGAAAGCTGGATCACTTGAAGACCTCAGGTTTGTATCCAAGAAATTCCATTAACCTCCACTCGGGAATTTCCACTTTATATGGAGTTGTACCTTTTAGCATGTCAGAGAATTAACCTGTCAACACTCTGGCGTGCTTGGGTGTGTTGCACCAGGTAACAGGCGCAACACGCCCTGCTGCAGCTTGGTAGGCCTCAAAACAAAAGTCTTGGAAAAAGAACCGCTACTGGGAATAGGTCAGGATGGAAACAGTGTTGAGCCGAGGTTGGTACATCTATTTCAGCGGCAATGACAAGCTGTTAATTGGTAGCAGGTAACATCTGCTCATTTGGAAACTCAACTCAAACCTCAGACCTGCTTATTCAAGTCCCACAGACTCCTTTCCTCTGTTTGTGTGTGTAGTTATGTCGTCAATTCAGTGTGGGAGGACTGCGACCGTGAGTGTTTGTGTCAAAATTGGAGGAGACCTCGGTGTGTGTTTGTGCAGACAGAGAGGGTGAAGAAACAGAGGGCATGTGTGCATCCATTTATACACACATAGTGCTGTGTGTCTTGCTCTGTGTGTGTGTGTCGGGTCGTCCTCTGAAGTACCCTGCTGACAGTAACCAAATCCTTGTCAATGTGTCTAGCCAACAGACAGATCAGTGAAGGCTGCATGTCAGGATCAGTGACCCTGGCTCTTTAGCTGTGCATCCACCATGGAGACTGGAGGTCAATGACAAGGGTTGGGGGTTGTAGACTAATGCGGTGGGATTGCTAGTAAAGATGAAAGCTGTTGTTTCATGGTGGGCAACAGTTCTTACCAGTGGTAAAGACCCTCATACAAGAGGACTGATGTAATCTATAAATACCTAAACTAGAGGAAGGGACCTTATACTCCTTCGCAAAACTTTGAAACCAGGGACATGTTTTACTGCTGTGCCTCCACCTATATCCTGACAAACATCATCTGTATCAAAGTGAACCAAAATGTGGTTAACTTATGTGTTTTGGTTGTACCACTGTCAGATCCATCAGCTGAGGAAACATCTGTCACACAGTGCTGTATATCAACAAATCAAACAAACCTATTCATTGCAGAGGGAAAAGTAATTGTACCCCTCTGCAGGACCAAGGTTCAGTCTCTCCATGCAGGGCTTTCATCTTGCCTATCATCCCTACTGGCAGGGTTTTCTGGAGGAGGGAAGTCATTGAGGGAACATGTTCTTGTCACTGAGTGATTCCTGATGGTTGTTTGGGGCACCTGTGCGGAGCAGGAAGTGATCCAAAGTGATGTGTACAAGTGGAGGAGTTGTCCGCACAGTCTTCAGCCCCAAGGGGAGGAAGAGAAGAAGAAGTATGGTCTCATCTTGGCAATTCAAAGTAAGAGGAAAAAGTATTTTGGAACGGGACAAGCCAGGAAAACCCACAGTGTTTTCACAATTGAGTTAGGATCTTATATGCCATGCTGTGCTATACATCTCAACAAATGTTGCATGGACTGGATATCCAAGGTTCCCAGACAATGCTTCCAAAGGATTTCCCTTCAGTTTTTGTCTTGCAATACCCCATGTGATTTGTGACATATCGACATTCTCCTCAGGACACCCAATGTATTGTTAAGCACCTTCATTAGGGCCCAAAAATCGCCACAGTAAGCACAGCCTCCTATAGCATAGTGTGCTTTGTAGCACGTGTTTTTTAATATACTGTAGGTTAAGTCAGGATGTTATGGGGGGTAGCAAGGCTGTAGAACAGTATGCGTGTACAAAGTGGGGTACCATGATCAAATCTCATTTTAAGAAACAGGGATCTCATTGGATATAGTGACAATTCTTGTTTTACTTACAGATGTGGGTTGCACAACACAATGAGTTCACCTCCGCTGCTGAAGTCAGCTGACACTGCGGCGTATTTAGACATTTCCTAATCAGGACAATCTTCCGAATGCTCAGATCCTGTTTCTAAATCTCTGTCTAAACCTTTCCTCCCTGATTGTTCTCTCTCCTCGGACTTCCTTTCTTTCCCTGTTTCCAAGTCCATCTGTTTTGTAATGGGATCCCTGCATCGTTATGAGTTATAGAAAACAGTCGGGGTGGCTTCCCAGTTATGTGACTGTTTATCACCACACGTACACCACAGTGGGACCATGTTTTTGGGATAAAAGACTGTCAGGACAATAGACTTGGCTGCACTTTCACATTTCAAATCCACAGTCCTGCAGGTCCAGTTTGCTTGAATAAACTTCATAAAGAATGTCACATTGTTAAAATGTAAGGTGATTTATAAGTTTGGTCCAAATATGAAACATACACCATTCGGATTTTTTGAGGTTTAATATTGTTGAACTGTTTTGTTCTGGCCGAATGGTGATTGATTACACACAGTGCAGCCACTGAAAGTTAAGTTTGGTTCAGCTCAATTTGAGTGAACAGTATGAGTGGAAATGTACAATATTTCACTTCAGTTTAAATGAATACTGATGAATCAGTGTATGAAGTAGAGTATAATGTGGATTTAGTTTATATTTCTTTCCAGATACAGATTTTTGTCACTGGTTTGGAACTAAATATATATTTCTAAACCTAAATGGATACAATACATGCTGTGGCTTAGAAAGTGCAGTTTCACATGAACTCTCCTGCTTAACAATGCACCCAAATGACTGTTACACATTTTTTTATGTCACTGAAGCAGCATTATGATTGTTGGCTTACCCGTCGTGTTAGAATCATCCCATTGTGTTTCCCTCAACCGCAAAACAGCCACTGGGGATGCAAAATCTTTGTAAAGTTTAACTGATAGATTAGTTGGGTACATACAGTATGCGCATACAGGATGTGACCATACCCCATTCAACCACTTGAAAGGATGTCCCACAGAGTAACTGTGCCAGCGTGCCTGCCAAATGTGTTTCCAAATCCAAACATTTAAGTAAGCAATGTTTGGTTTTGTTTGAATATACTGTAACTTTGGGAAAACCCTAGAATGATGTGGAAACTTTCCTTTCTACACTTCTTGTCATCGGCTGGGTTGGGGGTCCTCGGAGATACATGCTGCCTTCAGATGGGCCTTAAGTTTGTGGTTATTATTCCTGAGTCCTCCTTGAGAGAGGGCTAGTTTTCTCAAAGACTAAATATTAACACACAATGTGCCCACAGTGTAAAATCCAAGGGCACCCAGGTGTGCACAATGGACAGGGGGAATGTATGAAATAAATAAAAACATCAGTGCATAGATTGCATACGTAAAGCGCTTCGTCAGTGGATTATGTTCTTGTTTGAGGCACATACATGCATGCATCGACTGTAGAACAGGTGTAGCAGGTACAGCCCGTGACCTGCCTACTTCTGAACATCAAACGTAGAGAAAAAAAAAATTAAATCCATCTGTAGCCACTTACAGCAAATCACACACTGCTTTCTCGTGTGCCCCCCACGCACCTTAATAGAAAGCCATAAATCTGTTATCTATAAATGTATTGGCTATTTATGTTATGTGACTTGAATAAAAATTCCCCCATTGCAGCTGTGCCAACATAAGAAATTGGACTGATGTCACTCCAGCTGTCCACGCATCTTTAGTTCACCATGAAAGTTGTACAAACTTTCATGCTTCTACTCCAACTAGTAAATCAGCTTGTGTTCCTAGAGCTAACCACTGAGGCCTCTGATCCAGTATCTTTCATTCTTCAGACACCCTTCTATCCCATATCACCTCATCTGCCTCAGACCATGCCAGCATTGACTCTACCTGTTCTTTCCGTGCTCCTGCTAGCCACGATCCCCGTACCGCATCTGTTTCCCCAACTAGCTCCTCTCTAGCTATACACTCTGCTCCACCTCTGCTCCTTCTGCAAGCCTATAGCAGAAGACTTACTGCTGCAGGGATTTGACTATGCACCACCGGCCAGATGATCCAGCCAGCCTATCAGGTGCACAACACAGAAAAAGAGGGTTTGTTAAACTGCGGTTGTGTCAAATGTGTCAAATGTGGGTGCCTGTTTGTGTGTTTTATGCAGAGCTGGAACAGTGTGGCTACCTCAATTGTTTGATTCACTAACAAAGACTGCCGAGGTATGAAAGCAGTTGAGGAGATGGATGAAAGGGGTCGAGGAGATGAGATGAGAGGGGTGGAATGGGTAGAGGGATAAGATGGATTTAAGATGGAAGTTGGATTTATTTCTGCTAAATTGGACATGAAACTGGATCAAATCAAATTTTACCTGGACATCAATTAAAACATATGTTTCTGTTTTACCTAAAAATATTACAATATTACAAAATATGCAGTTTTTATGCAAGGTTTCTGTACTGTTTACTGAACTACAATAACAATTCATAGTTTATAGTTATGAATCATTGTATACCAACCTTTTTAAAGCATTAAGGCCTTTTTGGAAGCCATTTAATCCTTATCAGTGTTAGTGGTGAGTTGCACTTTATCCTAGCAAGCACTGGGAAGAGGCCTTAAAGTACACTGGGAAGGTAGCCAGCCTATCACAGGGCTAACACAAACAGACATCCATGCTGTTTCTATCTGCAGTTTATGCAATTTAGCACATGCATTAATCCATTTGCCTCTATATATTCATAAAAAATAACCCTCTTTATTATCTAAAGGAAACCTGTTAGGTCCAGGGCAGAGGTTCAAATGTGCAGTGCCATGTGGGCCTTTTTGACATTTTCCCACTTGAACTGTTTCCAAAACACAATCAGATCAGACCTCCTCTGTGAAGCACCTTGAGAATCCTTCATCTGTGTTTGAGAGCCTGTCAGTTCCCTGAGCCACAAGGCAGGCATATCCTGGCCTGGCCCAGCCCAGTTTGGCCCAGACCAGGTCTTAAATTCCACCAGCGCTGAGTGTTGGGTTACGAGCATGTAGCTGGGGGAAGTAAATACCATCTTTATTGCAGCTCATCCATTTGGTTTATGTGTTATTAAATTATGAAGTAGGCATGACAACAACAGGTATGTCTGACATACTTTCCCCCCCTCTAAGTTTATATTGTGTCTTTTGGGAATAGCAAGTGGGGGAGGGTTTGTTCTGCCCTTGGGGACCAGCATAAAGCCTGGTCAGTAAGCTGGGGAGTCTGTGTGCATGTCTGTACTTTCAAACCCTAAAGACCCCACATGAAAACACACCTGTGAGAAAACCTCCTTGCTCGTTGCTGCCGAACAATGACTCACTGTGTGTACAAAACACAGTTTTTTCTATGATGAATACGAATGCATCCTTTTTTTCAGATAAAATTATATAATCATTAATTAATTCAAACTCTCTCTATATATATAAATATATTGAGCACTTAGTTACCTTTGCAAACTCGAAAAGGTTGAATGGAAAGTGAAGAAAACATGTTTATCAAAACATACCTTGACGCTACAATACGCTGTAGCTTCCTCTTCATGCCAAAGATAGAGGGAAGAAGAGATGGATAGATGGCTGTCGGTCCCACATTGGACATCTTCTTCTTTGCAGCTTTTTTGATAGATAAAGGTTTAATCGTGACAGTATAGAGGTGGGGGTGGATATCATGTTTCTGCACTACTTCCAGCGGAGCTGAGGGCTCAGATACCAGCAATGTGTAACCTTTGAGAATCTGGGTGAGAGCAACTGTTTTCAGTGCTTCTGGAAACACTTTGCAAACATAATTTTGAAGTTTAGATCCAGAAAACCTATTTTTGCAATCGACTCATTACTAAGAGTGATGATACATGGTTTGCTTCAGATTGCTTCAGCGTTTGTGCAACACTGTCAGGCAATGCTCAGGCAAAGAAAACCTCCAACAACCAACATACATGATGACCTGATGTCTAAGCTACGTACATGAAGCAGGCTTCCAGGCATCTGCATGGCCTAATGCCAGGGGAGGCAACATTGTAAGCGCTGTTCAAGGGAGAGGAGGCGTGGCAGAGAGAGTCGGAGCCTGTGGTAGGTTGAAAACATACAAGTTTACCATAATCTTCAGCCACTGTTGAATTTTCGCTAACTTCATGTCCTTCAACATGAATGTCAAGATGTTAGAATATACCATACAGAAATAAAAATACACTCCTGGGGCAGTGTTACTTCTTTTTCTTCTCATGTTGGACGTGGGCATTACACTGACTCAGTGTCCCATCTTGTTGTGTTCTCAGTCAGGACACATGATGACTAGCTGTTTGGCATGCCAACTTCAGTAGCTACCTCCATAAAACACAATACACAGACATCTTTGACATAGCGCCATGAATATTTCTTCACATTCTGTTACATGCAGATACTCTGGAAGGCACAAATACTAGATCTGAAATTGAGTTTTCAGGGGATTTAAAGCATGCCGCGTGTTGCTGCCTGGAATTTCATGCCGGAAAATTAATTTCATGTCTGTCTGAGGTCAAGGTTATCTGTCCAAACATTTCAAATAAAAGCTTCATCTTTAATTTGATAGTCTGGCACACGGATGTAGTGAGAAACAGATGAGGTTTTGATTTCTAAAACACAGCTTAAACCCCAGGTTGATTATTTCATTTCTTCATATAACTTGTCTTTGATATCTTGTCCAATTGCACAACTGCCTTGAGACCTGTGCCGAGACCCCCATTTAGACTTAACCATACATCTTGTCCTTATACAAACATATTGTACCATATATAAGACAGTATATACATTTGTTTAACGAGTGTGTACACCAAATCAAACAAGAAATCATGGGCAGAAAAAGGAAAGGTCAAGTTGCTGCCACATGCGCGGAGGGACTGACCTTGATATATCAGTGTTGTAATTAAAGCTACATTTCATGTCTCAGTGGCTTTCCCCATAATATTTACACTCCTGTTGCTGCAGTTCAAGAGAATTCCCCCCTGTACGTGATACAGCAGGGAGGAGAATTCAAATAAACATCCACTCAGAGGTAACAGGTTTAAGATGTCGCAGTCAGACAGTCATCCATCTTGCGGCTGAAGTGTCTGTCACCTGCACTGCAAGTGAACAGGAGAACACTGTGTGTTAGCGTGTGTGGGTGTGTGTGTGTGAGGCAGCGGGTGTGTGCACACACTCGGTTCTGGCGTGTGTGACCGCGTGCAAACATCAGGAAAAATGGCTGCCTCCAACATCCCTCAAAAGATCAAACATGGAAATAATTAAGCCAACAGTAAATAAAGTAGAGATGAAACAATAAACAGTGAGCAGCACTCAGACAGATGTAGCAGACGAACATCAGGCCTCGCTGTTTGATGTCTGATTTTACCAACTGGCTGTCAACAGTATATGCAAGACAGAGACAGTGCACTGAATACAGGCTGTAGATGTACTGCGGCTACCGAAACCTATAGTAGGAGTTAAGTGGGTGTTTCTAAATTCAAAACCATATCACACTCAAATTCAGATATGTTTCGTGGTTTATAATTTCTTTACACAGAGTGTACAGTGTTTGATGTACACTTCCTTTAAACCCAAAGCAGTTGTCTGTGTTTTGTCTGTTTCGATATGCACGTCTCCCAGTTTGTGTGGAGGTCGACAACAGTCCACAAAATGGAACTGCTGGTTTGGATGTGTTCGTCTTTCTCTGGTTGAGGAAAGGTAGACAACAAAAGCGCTTGACTAAATCTCCTGCGTAAGGCAGTGGGCCACCATCTTGAACAGCTTTTCACCTCTCAGTACTCCCTGCCTTTGCTATGAACGCTGGAAATGAACAGCAATCACAAATTACAGAATACTGTATAAAGTCTTGAGACACTGGGATGGTTTACCCACAGATGTGCCCAATGTGTAGCTTACATCACACTTGATGCATGCTGAGACAGACAGGATGGGTTTCAGTACAGAAATGAGTGGACAGATCATAGTAAGTATGAATCAGAGCATACCACTTATTAGTGCTAACAGAATATGTGTATCATTTTATTACTTCCTGTAGCTAAACTTTTTCTCACATTTCCTCAATGTAAAACACTGGACCAGTCTTCAGATTGAAGGTGATCTTCTTAAGCATTGCATCGCTTTGAATTATCTGCATTTTCTTGCTGCAGGGCCGCCCAGCTTACCAGAGACTTTGCTCTTTAAGACCTACTAGCAGACAGACAGCCTGCAGAAGAGCAAGTGCAATCAGAGGACTGAATAATTTTCTTCTTTCTATATCTCTCAGGTTTTCTCAGGTCTCAACTCTTATTGCCCCGTGTTTAAGTGTCTGTAAAACATCTCTGACTGTCATTTGGTGATTTTGCAGTGCAATGATGCCGCAGTGTCATCTCCAAAATGATCTATTTTGAATGAAAAATACTGTACTGATGGACAAAAAGAAAGGCTTTATCACAGCATAAGCGGCCTCTAAAGGCTAATGATGCATGTCTGAAGTATATTAATGTGCTATAAAGACTTGATCCAGTGTTCAAAACTGTCTCTCTCAGCTTAGTTGAACCTTACGCAAACACACACACACACACACACACACAAAAAGAGGTGGGTCCTCTGCACTGACCATGGATCGGGGTGATAATAGTAGCCACATGTTTGAGAACCTGTTACACTGTAAATACTCAAATACACACACCACACGCGAGACTCACACTGAACACATGCCAAGGAGCATGAGAACTACAGCAGAGCTATGTGCAGGCTTAACCTGTTTTCTTCTAATTATTTTACTCTTTTAGTTTCAGTGTGTCTTACCTTCCCAATCCCTCAACTTCCTGTCCTTTCACTTTCCTTTCATGTCTCATTATCCTAGTACTGATTTGCATTTCCCTGAATGTAAGCAATGTTGTATGGGTGGTTATTAAAATTCAGACTCATATCAGGTCAAAGGTCAGTATCTTGTAATACTTGCTCAGAAGGTTGCTTTTGGAAAATAAATAGGCTAGAAGTAGTTATAGTAAAGCTGTGATGATTCTCAGTTATCCAGGTCATTGTATATCTAAAGAAAAAGCTAAAAGTAAGACAACTGGACTTGTTATTGTTTTCTTTAAAACACAGTCTTAAAATCTGTCCCCAAAATGTTTCAGGTTAATCTACAACTTCTTCTAATTGCATGTGAGTAGAGGGTCATTGGGTCACAGATGTTAGTTTCAGGTGGGCAGCACACACAGATGTTTCAAAGAAAAACCTAAACTAATTGAAAACAAAACTGAAAAGTTTTGTTTTCAATTAAACATAATGTAAGTTTTAAGTAAGGACAACTTAGTTATTTGATGACATGTCTAGCAAATGTTTTAAATTGGGCTGAAAAGCTGCATGATTTTCTCAAATTTGAACGTAAAGTTAGTTCAGGCAGGCCATGAGGTCAAGCTCAGCTTAAAAGCCCAGATACACCAACGGATAGTAAATCTATAAACCAGCCCACATCAGCTGACAAATCTCATTTAGGCCGCCTTATTTAAGTGTTTTTAACCTGCCTACTTTTGCTGTTGCAAGCCATCTATACCCCGGTTCTTTTTTCTTTTTTTTTGTTTCGGTCTTAATTAGTGCCTTGACCTTTACATATAGGCACGGAGAAAGTGATCTTGACTGAAATATGCCCAAATAAGGCATCCTGCACGGCAATAATACATAATTACATTTGGATGTAACCCTTTTGGCATCATTACTTTGATTAGTTATTCTCAGTAAGTGTAACAGTTTAATTAGTTACTATGCATTACATGTTTACAGGTGGAGCTCATGCTTGGTGGATGATTTTTCTTGAACGCTCATGTGCTTGGGATCAAATGTAATTAGATTAATACGGATACCCTCATAATTCACAACGTGTAATAAAAGCTAATGGATGGCAATAACTGCTGTTGCCAAGACGTTCCCTCAGAATACCTCACACTAAGATTAGTTCATACATAAAATGTTCCATAGTTTTTACCCACAAATTGAAAAATTAGCAGCTTGGACACAATAGCAGACGCAGAAGATGAATAAATAAGTACCAATAAATAAAAATTGCAAAGTCAGTGCATAGATAATAATGCTTTGAGTAATCCATGCAAGTCTTATTTAGTTTGTGAAGGTGGTAGCTTTAAGTACCTGTATCAAACATCGTCAGTGCAGCGTGGAAATAAACTGATAGTGTAAATATAAAACCTAGACATGCTGATGACCTTGCATTTGGACTAATATTCTAGTTTAATTTAGCGGGCAGATATTGATTTGTGATTAGAGATTATATTTTGGAAAAATTTAAAGGTCTTTTATATTTTGAACATACTTAATTGTTGCTTAGTTTCATTACCGTAGTTTTATTTGAATAATTCTTTAAATGCTTATTTTTGCTTCATTTCAAAATATTATATCAATTGAAAATAAATTAACATTAACAGAAAAGTTGTATCTCACAATTTCACTTGTCTTTTCACAGAAAACGTGCCTGTGTCTTTAAATCCTAATGCCATCCATCTATCCTATTATTAATCACCCAACCATTTATTTGGCTTTAATCACGAGTAAAATGTTCAATTCTCTTATGTCAGAGGGACTTAGTGCGGACTAAGTATGGGGGGGGAGAGTCAACCATATGGGAGACGGTAACTTAAAACACAGTATTGACATTCCTTCACCAGTGACTGATGAGTCCATTTGTGATGAGGTGGAGAAAAAGCAACAAACTTAAAACCCTATCAAGGATTCAGCGACTACGAGCTGTATGGCACTGCTACATGTATGTGTGTGTTTGAGGGGGAAAGGTATCAATAATTCCCATCAATCATCCGCTTCCTGCCTCAGTCAGCAGCTGGTATGTAGGAGAGCTGTGAGAATCATTAATTACACACACACAAGCTCACACACTACATCATTACTGTCAACAGCTGCCGTGCAGGCCTTGCGAGTACCCAAATAACATCATTATCACAAGTATTCTTCAACAATGTGCCCCCTTTCAGTCCCTCTGGCCTTTTGCTCCACAAGGAACCAAAAGGAATATTCCTGAACTCCCCCTGTTCTGATGCCCTCCGCAGCTCCATGGGGCCTTCGAATCACCCCCCCGCTCTTCACACTACTGAGGTGACCTTTGACCCCGGTGGACGTGTCAGAGAGAAGTCGGGGTGAGCGCCTGTCAGAGGACGGTGGCTCAGGGTGTAAGAGAGCTCCGGGTAATGAGTGAGAAGTGTGTGCGTGAACGTGTGTTTATGGGTTGAGAAGAGTGTTTGTGTCCAGGGCTTTTTGCACATATGTCCACAGTTGATGTGTAACTGTGCGTTTGTGTGTATGTGCGTTTATGTGCTATACTGTAACTGTGTAAGAGCAGCGTCTGTTTTTGTGCAGGAGATTTAGCTCATTTGAAAGGTGAAACTGTGCGGCCTGCTGTTTTATCACTGGCAACAATGTGTGCAAGTCAGTTAGAAATAGAAATAGTTAGTGCATACCTCTAAACAACAATTCCAGTTTATTTCTATTGCCATGCCAGGCTGCTACTTTCTGTGTTTACTTTCAGTCAGACTCAGAGACAAAAAAAAAAAAGTTTATTTAGCCGTAGGAAGTTTAGGCTTCTTGGTCCAATATAAATTGTTTTGTACAACTCCATATGCCACAAGTGTGACATTTATAATAATACAGAACATGAATAACGGCAACAATTATAAGAAAGGAGAAAACAAAAAAACATTTCAAAGATAAAAAAAATAGAAGCAATAATGCCAGCGCAATGTTGCGGTCTTCTCTGTTGAGATAGCCTGTTCTCCCTGTGGCTGTGTGAGAATCTAAATTGGTCGTAGACGAGAATGTGAGCGGTTGTCTCCGTCTCTCTGTCTCGGCCCTGAGATGGACTAGGAAAATGTCCAGCTTGTGACCCCTACAGGATATTTTAAAAACAAAAAGAAACCAGTATTTTCAGATGTAGCATTTTTATAATTAACAACATCCATGAGAACCAAACAGCAACATCTGGGGGGTGAAAAATGAAGCCAACACTAAAGTGCCAGAAACCGCAGTTCCACAAATGGCCACTTGATCCATTGATTTCCATGTTAAAAGGCCTAAAACTTCACAGCCGAGTTTATTTACAGCCTCATACGAAAAATGGTTTAGATCTTTATAGCTGTTTTATTATATCAAGGCTTAAAATAGCATATGGTCACTTTGAATGACAGGTAGGATCCCTCATAAGTTGCCGACTCTTGACTAGATGGGACTCAACCACCTCAACTTCACTACAGGCTGTTACACACTCCAAGAGAAGTGAGAAATTTGATCTCATAGTCCTTATTTGGGAATTCTCGCAGCTTGTTCTCGACCCATTAACTGGGCAGATCTTTTTTCTTGTGTGGTATCCGGAAACTATTCTGTGATTGATCAGAAATTGGATGCATGCAGGGTCGTCAAAACCACTGGCCGACATCCAAAAATAATAAGAAAAGTGCCTCTCATCGTCCGTCTCCCCCATCTCCCACAATGCTTAGTGTGCTGCAGTGGGAGGGGCCTACGAGGACTACCCCACAGTTTGGCACATGAGCTTCTCGTGAAGTAACGACCTGGCCAAAACGAACTATGTTCTTGTTTCTTGCTTCTCGTGCAGTATGTTCCAAGCTTTAGGCTCCACTTCTTTGACCATTGCTGATTAATTTAGGCACAGTCAGGCACGGACAAGATGGTGATAGTCAACGTCACCCAAATTAAAATTCAAAACTGCTCTTCAGAAATCTTATGGGGAATCATCTGTGATGATATGTCCATTGTTATTAAGTATATGATCAGTAATAAAAAACATAAAATTTTTCTGCCTATATTGGCAAAGGAAAAATGTAGACAAGGTTTGGTAAAGCAAAGAGCCTGAAATTATGTTCTTCACCAAGTGAGTTGATCTGTCTTTCCTCATGTGTGCCCTGCGTGGTTTTTCTTGAGCTCCTGGTTGTGACTTACACAACCAGGAGCTCTGTTACTATGAGGCGCGCAAACAGACCTCTGCGACCACAGGAGCCCGCACCGTAACTCCAAACCCATCCCACCTCGACCCATCACTCAACGCACACAGACTCCCCAAAAGACACAGACATACTGTAGTAGAGCCGTACTTAAGCTGGCGGAAGAGCCTGTGGAGGATGTGGCAGGTCAAAAAGATTAGCGCCTCTCCCTGATGGTGAGGTGTTGGGGTTGAGAGATGAGAGCGACAGGGAGAGAGACAGAGAGAGAGAGCATCCAAAGAAGAAAAAAACTTTGATAAAACTGGTAAGGTAGGAAGATGGAAGGTGAGGGAGAAAGAAAAATAAATGAAACACAGCAATTGGAAAAGAGGGAATAAAGGAATGCAATAATCTTGATTAGTTTTATAAACAGAGAAGGAAAGTGAGTGTGTCTTACTCCACATGTTGTTGCAGATTTATTTTTATAAACTGTATAACTGTATTTGCTCCCCCTCTCATTACTCTGTAGCAGATTGGTTAAAGTGGCCGTCCTGGCTACTGGCCGGAGGAACAGGTACTCGAACGGAGTCATGCAAGGTCAAGAGCGCCAGCCTGATAGAGCTGCCCTGGCTGCCACTTACTGCTGGCGGGAGATAAACGGTTATTTGTGAAACTGAGCTCATCTCTTTTTTTTTTCTGAAGGACATGACACACAGACAATATGCAGACAATAAGCATTCATACATCTTGTGGTACAGTCTATTCTGAAGCGCTCCATATTTGTTATTTTGATAATAAGTGACATGCTCAATCCCAGAGTTAGACCGGTGGGGCTAGACCATATCTTGACAAAATATGTTCAAATGTTATTGCCTACCATGTTTCTAACACTCAAGCCTGCTATCAAATGACAAACCACTGGTGTTATTTATTGGATCAAAGCTCACAGCTCTGCTTTGCGGTGGTACAAAGACTGAAGTCAACTTGGGTACGGTATGTGAATGCAGCCATTTATGGCTCTCTCCTATCCCAGTGGCCCTCCTTATTCCTGACAACTGAGGCATAGGCAGTGAGGCATATCAAAGGACTGAAGTTTAGAGACTAAACATAAAAGATGAACAAAAGGAAGGACAGGAAGTTGTTTACTATAAAGTTCAAGTGAGATTTATTGACGCCCTATGGAGTGGTATCAAGTGGATGAAGCTCCATCTTTCCCTGTAGCGGTGCAGACGCTGTGGTGTTAACCTGACCCACATGTTCAGAAGTACAACAACATGACAGGTCGACTGTTGCTGTTCCCTGTCAAACTGGTGTCTAACAATACATGAAAGTTGAAGAGAATGAATTCTTTAGATATCATCAGTGGTATAATACTAAAGATGGGAAACCCAGGATAATAAAGGGAACTATATTTTGCAGCGCTTACTGTTACAGCCCTTCTCTTCTGGAAAATTAATAGCAGCAGTTTAGCAATTCATAATACTGTTCAAATATATATGTATGGGGTGGGACTCGATTATTAAATAGAGGCTTTGTAATTAATTAATCTTGATTAATCACATTTTAATCGCATAACAATATTTTCCCTAAAAATGGAAAATTTATCAATTTAAATGGATTTTCGTGGGTGACTGAATCAAATAATAGACACAGACATGAATATTATAAACTCAAGTTCTTTTAATGTCTGGAAAAATGCATTTAATTGCATTTCAATTCAAAACAGTAGAAAAAGAAAGAAAATATCCCTGGTCAAAACTGAACAGACTTGAAGTTAAATTGCCATTTTAAGTACTTTAAATACTTTTTCAAAAAACAGTAGACTTTAAATGGTAAAAACAAAAACAACAACAACAAAAAAAAAAACAGTTGCCGACACGTCTTGTTCATACTCTGACTGGGACTGCTAGCACTAACAGCTCCGTCGTTTAATCGTAATTAACGTGTTAAAGTCCCACCCCTAATATGTATATTTTTTTACATCATAAAGAATGCCATCACATAATACCTAGACTCAAGACCTTTTTTGTAGATCATGTTTTGATACTAATTAATTAATTAGCAATTTAACTGTATCTTTACAAAAAAAAATAACCAAAACGCCCATTTATATTGTTTCTATTAAATATTAACCAACATCAACGTGTGGCTACTAAAGCAAAAAGTGTAAAAATGTAAAACATTAAATAGTCCAATAGCACGGATGGTTTTTACTATGTAAGATTTAGCCCAATTCACTTTCTCCTTGGAAATGTCCTTGATCTAATCACATACTGTATGACACTTGGGATCAGACTGCTCCTTCCACCCACCCATCCATCCATTATCTATTACATTTCATTGTCGAAGGTCCCAAGGTGACTGGAGCCTATGTCAGCTGTCACTGGGTGAGAGGAGCAGTACACCCTGGACAGGCGGCCAGTCTGTCGCAGTCACTCTCACTCACATGCGGACCTACAGCCAAATTAAAATTACCAGTTAAGGTAACATGCATGTGTCTGGACTGTGCAATGAAGTCGGAGCACCTGTAAAGAAACCCATACAATCAGAGGTAGAACATGCACACATTTGAAACCAGAACCTTTTTGCTGTTGAAGCGCCACAATCTCTGTTGTCAAATCCTGCACTTTTACATTATTATTAATTTATTTTGACGGACACTGTGAATTCGTTTAACCTTTGTCACATTTGTAACGCTCGTTCCTTCACCATAGACTCCACGATACTCCTTGTCTGGAAATTTGGTCTTAATAATTTACAGTCTGATAGAAAATTAAAACAATGTGGCTATGTAAATCTGCTGTGAAAGATCCTATCATTGACAAATGAAAGATACTATCTACCATTTATAGCATCAGAAAGATTAAAATAAATTCACAAGAGGGTCCATGTGAAAGCAAATAGTTTTAAAAAGCTTCTGGTCCTGATTTCCCCTTGAGTTTAGAAAAATGTGCTGTTATTTCCAGTTCAGTATTGTTTCTTTCACAAAATGCCAACTCTGACAGAGATACACATCAGATCAGTGCCTATCCAATTATGGCTACGGTATAACAAAATCAACGGATGGCTCACAGCCTAATACTCTGCAGTCCCTGTGTGTCAGCAGGTAAAACTGACAAAATACAACTGACACGTCTCTCTCTAGTAACATCCTTCTCCTTGAAATAGCATGAGCAAACAGGATCTCATATTGGTATTAACACTTACACTTTATCTAACTTCTATCATAAGATTCACGTCATGGCTCGGCCCATAATGGTAAAATAAGAAAAAAAATTGGATCTTTATTTTTTCATTCTGTTTATGATCCCCTGACTTCATCTCTTATACCATCCCGTTCATGTCTCGACGCTGAATGGAAGTCATAAATCACAGTCACATGTTCTCAATGACAAGCAGATGCGCACAAAAGTTCAATAGCCGTATTGGGCTCAACGAAAAGCGAGTTTGTCACAAAAGTGAAAACGCTCCTGGCCCGCAAGGCTAAACAAGGGAAAAAAAGCTCCTCCTCTGTATGATCTGAATGAAATGTACCACCCCTTTCTGTCTTCAGTATATTCATTTTACACTTAAGGTTTCCACCAGCAGATAGCCTGCTGTGATGATGTGGCTGTCAAAAGTCATGCATCAGTCACAATTCATCTCTCTCCATGTACACAAAATGTCTTAACCTGGGTATAATTGTCTGAGGTTATGGGGGCTTTACAAAACAAAGATTAACTGATGAATTTGAAAAATGAATTTGTTTTCTTTGTTTTTTTTTTTTTTCAGAATATTAGGTTAGGTGAATAACATACATTGATTAAAAATGAATGTTCAAACAGATAAAAGCGTCATTAAAGGGATAGTTAGACATTTTCAGACGTAGGTTCATTAATCTTTTGCTGAATTATATCTCATATCTCAAGAAATTGTGCTTGTCCCAAGTTTTTTATCCTGACTTTAACAAGACAGTGTCAAATGTGTTAAACAAGGAGCTTTAATGCTGGTCGTAGGTGGAGGTGTTTTTTTTGTTTTTTTATTCCCCCCGCTTCCAGTCTTTACGATACGTTAAAGTTCTGGGGTAAGGTTATAGTTTCATACGCAGGGGACTGATACGTGTGTCGTATTTTCATGTCACCTCTTCAAATGCAAAATATTAAATGTTATAAGATAATATAATATTAGACAAGATGTACTACTGTTGCTGATCCCAACGTTGGAGAAATTCAGGGTGACACAGAAGCCTTAGAATAAGATACAGGACAATCTGCATATATACAGCACATACAAAATAACTGTAATGTTGTTGTACACAATAAATATGACCGTATGCAATCTGTACAATAAATATGAAAATACACAGTATCTAGACTTTTGTAAAGACAGCCTTAAAGAGAAATCATTGAGATATAAAGTTTGGTTGAACACCATCCTGGTAGGAACAAATCATAAAAGCTGATTCAGTGAAGTCATGGATGCTGCTGTTGCGTCTTGTCTCTTGAGCCATCACCTTATGCGTCTTCAAATAAAAGCCAATTCATCACAATCACGCTGCCTTAATGCATACCAGATGGCCAGTTACCGGGTTCATGATCCACTAATCCTTATAATAGTATCAGATTGCTTTGTAGAGCGGGGCAAACACACTGTGCGTCATGGGAGGTCAGTCTCGATAGCTTTGGCCCTGTGCCCAATAAATGCAGAGTAGATGGGATGCCTTGGCTTCCATGCATTTGACTTAGAACGTTATTTGCTTGTGTGTAAATGGTCATCGTGCTTGGTAACAGCATCATAAGTTGAAACAGACAGTATGCAAGTGGCCAAAATAGGCAAAAAGCCATGTATACCCTCTGTGGCATCTGAATACCTGCTTGCAGTTGCCAAACTTGAGTGTGCATAATGGTGTTCATGAAAAAGGAATCCTAGTGTATAATGGAGCTATTGATCAATGTCTGTCAGCAGAGGTATCAGCTATCTATTCTGCATTCCATCTGGACCAGGAAATGCAGAGCTCACAGTTTTAACAGGACTACTGACAAAAGATGAGAGAATGGCTCATTTATTCTGTTTAGGCTTCTCACACACGTGTAATACAGGCTAAAGACAGAATACGGAAATAAGGGAGAAAAAGAAGGAAGACAACAATGAAAAGCTGCATGTGAAAAAATAATTGAAAAACTCAGATGCTGAATGTCACATTCACCACCCCCTAAAGTGGAACTTGACCCTTCTTTCCTATTGCTATTTGACCAGCTGGGGAAGTCACTGAGGTCAAAAGTCAGAGCTACGGGAAAGGGGAATCAGGTCATCAGTTGTTAAGTCAGTCAATACCCAAGACAGACACTTAAAGAGACAGATTTAGGACTCTTTCTGCAAACAGCATCAGGCTTCCTTTGTCTTGATATTTTTTAAATCTTTTCCTTTTCTTTTAATTTCCCTTTACCTGTCTCTTCTGCAGTTTCTCTTCCTGCACCGTCTTTCCCCTCCTTGACTGTTCTGCCCCAGCCTCGCTTGAGCCAGTGTAAAGTCGCCTCTGTGTTTGTTTTGTTTCCTCCACCTCTTCCTCCTCTTCTCCTCCCTAAACCTCTATTTCTGGGTGCTGTGAATCCGAAGGAGCCATAAAAAGGGAAACGCAAAGCTCTCAGCCATAACAGCAATGCATCCCCTGTGAAATCCTAGACTGCCATTAAGCTAATGGGGCTCTCTGGCCCAGCCGGCGGTATAACTCAGTTCGCGAGTTTTAAGGCTGGGACCAGGCACAATGGGGCCCCGTGTTCCAGTGTGTTGGTGTAAACATTGCACAATGAGGCGGCTTCACAAAGCATTAAATAGACTTGAATGGGCAACTCTCACGTAAATAGAATTAAACACAGCTGCCAATTGCTTGAAGGCTCCCTTTCTAGAAAATCATTTAGAAATATAGGCCTACTGTATTTTATATGAAGGGAGCTTTACAGTGAAGAACAGAAGTTGTGAGGAAGGAGCACTCAGGGACACAAAACTAAGACAAGGCCACCCGAGACATAACAAAAATTACGCTAACATGAACTACGTAAGACAGTCAGCACCAGCGACAATGCAGATCCACCCTTCACTGAAATCATACATCTTGTCTCAGTCTGTCTTGGATGGCTAGTCTGAGGAGCAGAGCTCTGTCTCTCCCTCCTCGTGAGAAAGGGCAGCCGGACTTAAGCTTTTACAGCCAAAACCATTTACTGTGTTTACCCATGGTTAGCAGGCCAGCACGCACACACAGACCTCAGGTGGTAGGAGATCGCTCGCTCGCTCGCTCTCCCCCCTTCCCCTCCCTCCCGCCTTCTCGCTCACCCCGTCTGCCTGCTCGGTTTGTTTTTAACAGGAGGGAAGGGGATGATACCGACCTCAATTACAGGGGAAGTGCTTTTTTACGGGCCTCTCTGGCACTACGCGGAGACACACAATGCGAGCGCGAACTAATGAATTCAGGACAATGTAAATTTCTTTACAGAGGAATTTACAATAGACTCCCCCCCGTTCACTGCAGTTCACAGACAGCCAATGACTGAGATAATCTAATTGTCACCTTCTCAGTGGCAACATTATTATGGGTGCAATGTGGCCTGTTAAGTGCAGGGAAATTGTCAGTTACAGCTTTTGCAGAAAACTTCTATGGGGGTGTTCAGAGGAGAAAAAACAAAGGAGTGTTGAATTTTTTAAAAAGAAAATGCAACAGGATGGGAAATTTTAAGGGAGAAACTTTTCAAAGAGGAAGAATGTGGGCAATGAAATTAGATTTTTCCTGTTGCTATCCGATCTCCATCCCTGCAGCATTCGGAGAGGCATGCTGAGAGGCGGGGGCGCTAAAGCTCCCTCCAAGACAAGGGAAATCAGTTTCATTTCTACTCTCTGTGTGTTCCCACTCTCCTCCTCCTTCTCGCCTCCTGTGTAGGCCTAGTGCTCAGCTACTCCTCAACAATAGGAGTGTGGAGGAGTGTGGATCCCGTCCGTTTCTCAAGCCCACGGGTGTAAATTCCAGTGAAGCCCCAGGGCTCCGGATAGAAGGGGAGACCGTACTCTGTCTGCCCCCTCCTCCTTGCATCCTTCAGGGGGGCTGGAAGGTAATGAAGCCTGGGCGGCAGGGGCTCGTTGAGGTAGAGAGACCATGAGTGTGTGTGTGTAAGGGTTTCTTTTGGGATTTCTTCACAGACATAGGGGAGATTCCAGGGCCTGCTCTCCTCGTCACCTCTAGTGACCACACGTCTAATTACACAGCAGGTCGGAGTCACGTACACACACACACACACACACACAGACACACACACTGCTCTCTCCAATACAATTTTAAAGTTGTGCGATTTAAACTGTTCTTTCAGTTGTCCTCTATACAGTGTTTGAGTTCATTGATGCTGGCTATATGACTCTAAAGATGGAAATGCTGAGTCAGTGAAATATCTCAACTATCTATCGGATACCTCAGTTCAGTTCACAAACATGTATTTGTACCCCTCAGAAAGTTATATAGCCACACTGAGCAAAAAAACAACAACATTTATTCGTACAAAAGACTCAATCGTTTCACACATGCATTCAATTTAAAGCACGGTCCTACGAGAAATGTGGGATGACCTCAGTGTGTCACTCTGTGCTTTTATCTTTTGTACTTTTATTGATATAACTACAGCTTATACACAACTATGTGATAAAATCCCATGACTTGTCCTATAGTGCTCCCCTATGAGGTTCAGAATTTATGTTTCTGAGTTTAATGTTGATGAATATGTTTCTTTTTCCCTCAACTTTTCCTCCTGAAATTTCACATGCAAATTGTTTGTGCGCAGACGATATACACTGCAGAAAATCCCCCAAATTACAAGTTAAAAACGCCATTCACGAGAGTCTGAATCAGGCCTTTTCTCTCCCTCCTCCTCACCCACCACACATACACACACATGAATACACACAGTAACACCCCTGTCTCTATAAAAGCACATTAACCCTAATATTGTGCTAACATGCTAGTCTCCAGGGTGGGCTATGCTTTGTCAGCCAAAGCAGAACCTGCAGTTTTTACTGTATTTAATTACTACTTACAGCTGTTTACTAGCCCAGTCAACTGTCCCAGAGCATCGCAAAACAGACACACACAACTAAAATGACTGGTACCGCTACGCACTCACACATGTATCCATAGAAATCAAGGAGAAGATGCACATATGTCTTGGATATAGCTTGGCTGTCTTTTCTCTGCAGGGTTGGCACCCACGTGCAGACTTACCCCACACACAGCCCCTCTCTTGAGGTAAGCCCCACAGAGCAACAAAACAGTAGGAAGTGCACTTTTATATCTTTTACACCTATTTGATTTGCCTGTGAGGCCCTTTTCAGTCTGGGAACACCTACGCATTTTTGCTTGGAAAATGCACAGGCTTCCTGCACCATTGCAGGTCTGGTACCGCTATGAGAGGAATTATCAGAAATGTTACGTATTGTTATAACACTGCAGTGACTCAACCTGTAGGCTTTTACCCTTCTAAACAGAAAATGTTGGCCCAGGAGAAAGATTCCTTTTGCGCACAGGGATGCGTTTTACATTTGCGTCATAAGATATTTGTTTGGAATAACTGAGGAACAGCTACGTAGATAGCGGGAGTAGTCTCTTTAGCTTATGAATGAAGAAACAAAGAGCACCACCACCTAGAGCAGCAACAAAAAGAGAAAAAGAGAAACCGTTACAAAAGTACTTTAACTGGAAATTTTATACATCGCCTCATTTCAGCTTCTTAAAGATGGTTGCATGTCTTTATCTTATGTAACAGTTAATGGGAGACCATTTGAGCATGCTTGACAGTTTGTTTATGAGAAAAAAGACAAATCTGTGGATGTCATGTGGGGATTTTAAAATGATAGTTACCCTGCATTTATGATATATTCTATTTTCTGCCATTCAATTGGCCATATAATCAAAAACTGATAAAAAAAAAGTTTGCTTTAATCCCCTATATCTTCCATCGTCTGACATGACTGTAAAACAACTACTGTACGTTGTTTTAAAGGCTCATGGTTTCTGTGAAGTGTCGAGACAATTTTGATTTTGATTATTTATTAATTTTATAGATTTAAAAGCTACAATCTCAGTATAATTACATGGGTACATTTGGTCAGACTGTCAAGACTACAGCAGAAATCATAAGTTTTATTGAGTGCAGGTATCAATTTGGGTTTATCTAGGTTTATCTGTGTTCATCTACGTAGGTCTAAATCTTGTACACTTGCGTGGAAGAATGTTGCATGGTCATGGGTTTAGATTTTAGGACAGTTTTTGCGTCATCAGGATGAGTTATGAAGACAGGAGAAGTGTGTATGTGTGTGCTAGATTTCCTCGGGGAGGGCCTGTGCCAAGAGTTTCCAGTGAAAAAAACGTATATGTGCGTGTTTATACTATTTCAAGTTGATAACTTTAGAAATGATTCATCGAGCTGTAAAAAAATAATAAAAAATGGTTTGAATTTCCTTGATTCATAAAGGGCAGTTCAGCATTAGGAAGTAAAAAAAAAAAAAAAAGGTACATCTGTGGTTTATCGAGGAAAATGAAGTTAATTTCTAAGTAAGGTAGTCACCCTCCTGGGTGGTGAGGACGCCCCATGTGAACAGGATGAAGGCAAGGCAAGGGGAGGAAGCAATGGATCTGTGGTTGTGACCACCATGTTAACTCATTTGTCCCTCACAGTGCGGAGCCTTTACAGGGAATGCGGCTCTTCTTTCATGTTGTCATGCATGAGAATGCCATTTAACGAAGTCAACCCTTCTATTTATAAATGTGTGACCGTTTGTGTGTTTGTGATCTCCATGTTAGCGTACTAAACCATTGACTATAAATTTTGCCTGGCAGGGAAAAGTAGGAAGTGTCTTTCCTCATGTGGTCGGTTGGCAGTTTTATGTACACTGGAGTAATGGCGTGTTCTTCCGTGAGTGCATGCGTGTGTGCGGCCGCCGTGCCGACACAGTCACGGGCCCTGCAGCTGACAACCGTGCAACCATCGGTTCTGATTTTGAAATTGAGGACCATGCTTTTATCTTGGCCAAGACATCACTGCTGCTTTTAGTTAAACCTTTTAAATTTGTTTAACATGTTTACCTGCCGTACATACACAGTCAGAGCTTGGCTGTTTACAGCTAAAATGAATTCCATCATGTAAAATGTGAATAAAACTTGAACGTGAATATATCCTTTTTTTAAATTTTTAAATCACTCTCTTAGCAACTCAGTCATTCAGTAATTTGTAATCTACAATAGTGGTTTATGTTAAGTTGAATCAGTTTGAATTGTCACTGAAGATCATATTCTGACCACAAATATTTAAAGACACCAAAGAGCACATCAACCCATCTCAGTTCTTCATTCTTCAGTGCACTACTAATATATCTTGATCAGTTATTGAGTCCTTTGTGGTTATTTTTCTGGAGCATGTCCATGTGAGATGGGTGGTTTCCTGACCTTTCCTCTTTCTCTGCTGTTCCAGAAGAAAATTTTGTCTGACATGATGAACTCTGTTCTAGGCAACAAATGATGCACAATTGTTGTATTCACAACATTCCCACCAAGCAATGGATGCTACTGAGTCATCTCAGTGGTGTCATAAGACAAGTGCAATAGTTAACTGGATATCCCCAAAGGACTGAGTGTGCTAAACTGAAAACAGACCTAAAGATTGCTGCATGGAAACCAACACATCTCATACGTAATCAGTTATTGTCACCATATGACAGTTGAGTAAATACGACACTGAACGACATTCAGACTGCAGTTTTCTGGGCAAACCTGTCTGTGACTGCAACGAGAAATCGACATTCATTAAAATGCAATTTGCCTTGCTCACTTATGCTACAATTTGGATAAAAGGAAACACATGAAAAAGCTCAAATTTGGGTGAAATGGTGGATGGAGAGACGTGGGCAAGAAGCACGAAAGTTAGAAGTGAGTGAACCGAAGTCTACGCTGAGACTGGGATTAACTGGATTTATATAAGAACATTTTGTCACATGTGAGTCCATTTTCCATTTTTACATCTAAAGCATTTTGTTTAATACATTTGCTCCATTTTTGGTCACTAAGATCGACTGTACACGCAATGGTCATATTTATTCCTCTCCCCTGTGGAGCGTCAGTTCTGCAGGGGGGATGAGGACCAGAGGAACTGTTTGACGTCATGGAGACCAGCAGTCAGGTGTTTGTTTTTTCTTCAAAAGTTTGATGAGGAAACAGGTACCAGGTGTCTTCTGAAAGCGTGGATTTCCTGTGGAGTCCTGAGAACAAACGAGCGCAGTGTTGAACTTGTCTTCCTGCGATGCTGACGCTAACTCCTTCAATTCCACTCATGCAAACTGACTCGCCACAAACACTCGCACGGACCAGATGAAACTGTGTGTGCCAGAAACAGACCCAAACACACAGTTTGGACAGACAAAGTTCAAAATCATGTGTGCATGATTCATGAATCAGATGTACTCCTGCACATTTGCGTGACCATGCAGAAACATTCATTCTCATACTTTGATGGATGTCACAAAATATAGCTGTAATCCTTCAAGAGCACCTCCAGTACATAAATACTACTAAATACCAATATATCAGCTGTAAAGTGGCTTGACAGCACTGTATCCACTAAAGGAATAAAGTCATTCTGCATCTTATTAAATGAGCAGATTGGGGTAAATAAAGAAAAACAGAGCATGGGATGACGATGGTTTCAAGACCTCTACTTATTCCAAAGGCTGGTGGTTTCAGAGTCACTGCAATTTGACCCGAAATGGGAAAAAAAGGACGATCAGACAGGATATTATCTAAGTGCAAGTAATAAATGTAGCATAAAGAGATGTCGAGAGAAGGAATTTGAGGGGCGGCAGCGGCTGGTGAAAAGTCTTTGAAAGGCGAAGCCACCAGCCCTTTTCTCTGTGACCATGCAAACCACTGATGACAAGGCCAAGATGGCCTCTGCTGATAGGGGCTGCTCATCAGCACCTTTATTTCTTGGGCCTCAGATGGGTAGGAGCATGTGTGTGTGTGCGTGTGTTACATGAGTGTGTTTGGAACCGGTTACCAAGGAAAATGCAAATAAATTTGACTTCATTTTTACTATTTCACAATCAATGAATTCCAGCTTTACGACAGCATGTATCATGTGCGGAGTATCTTGGTTACATGGCAGTAATCCACCACAGTAAACATGCTGTTTACAACAAATGATGAAAATCACATCCAGTCTGGAACCACTACATAGACCATCAGACTTGTAGTTCAGAAAATGCCTACAATACTACAGTGAAATGGTTCATGTACATATGTTGTGTGACAGCGTATGTAGAGAGGAATAACTGAACAAGACTATTAAACAGCTATTATAAAGCAAAACAAAAATATGACATGATGCAGAAGAAAACAGCCCAGCACCCATAGAATGCAAATTAAAATTGGATGCTAACTTTCAGCGCAAGTGTTTGAGGTGCCTTATGTACCAGATATGAAGCAAAATGTAAGTGTGCGGAGGTTGGGGTGCTGGATGGGCAAGAAACTTGAGCAACTTTTACGCAGGAGATAACATATGATCCTCGCTAGAACTAATGTTTAGTACCTGTCTATCTATCTGTGCACCTTGTAAAACCACGACATGTCACTTTTTACATTTAGCTACAACAATGTTTGGAGGTACTCACAGACAGATTCAGCTGTCTCTCTTTCTGCTGCTTTTTTAGCCAAGTGTGTGAGTTGCTGAACCTTATCCGCTCTCACAATCTTTATTTTACTTTAAACACAGCGTGGTATCCATGCGGAGACATGCTTAATTTTTTATTATTTTTCTCATACTACTTTATCTGTTTCACTTCCAGGTCTTTTGTGTTTGTGTGAATTTCCATTAGTCTCAAACCCCCCGGTAATGTTGGGATTTTACAATCCGGACAAAAACCCCAAAAGCTCACCAGGACTACTTAACTTGTGATCCATGCCTGATTGAGTGCACACATGAAGGGCCTGTTAAGAAACAGTTAATAGACAAACAAGGACTGAGCATTCAACTGGACTGGGTGGATAACTCTCGAACCTCGAATGCCTCAACTCCCCCTGCCTATCCTTTTTGCCTTCGACACCCCATTAATAAACCACCTTGCTCACACACATTTTGGAGAAGGGTTTCAAAGCATATAAATAAACCCTGGGGATTGAAGACAGAGGCAATAAATAACACCAGGATGACAGATATGGCTGAGCGGGGGTGGACAGACAGACAGGGGGAGAGGGGGAGAAGGAAAACAGAGATGTTCATTTGAACCAGCCATCAGTAATGACCTCCTGGACCGCTACATCTTCTTTTACCGCTGCTGTTCTTCCTCCATCTTGAACACTGGCGAGTCATTGCTACCACTTAGTGCAAATCATAAAATATGACTTCTGCCACAGCTTGTTGCGCAGCTTTTAGCTTGAGCATTTAAAAAATATAGTGGCAAGCCCTCGAAATAGGATGTTGTGAAGTAGCAGTCAGACATAATGTATTAATATTGCTCTAGTGTATTGTATTGTGCATTAAGTCGTGACGATGATAAAAAAAAACTTCCTGCCAGCAGGTTTACGTTGTAGCCTGTTTTGAGTCCTGTCATTGCACTCTATTCTTCTGTCGTTTCTATATTCATCAGCTTTCTCTTATCATGAATCCATAACTTCCACATTCCTCACTCTGCCACACATCCATTCAATCGCCCACCGGGTTAACTACACTTCCCTTTCCCCGTTTCACGGCATCCTATCTGTCTGCCCGTCTGTCTCTGTTTTTACTTGTTGTCTTTCTGCCCAGAAAATATGACAAAACACAAGCTCACACCCAGTGAAGCTTTTTGTATCGATAAAAACAGTTTTATGAGAAGACGTGAAGTTACTCTCACCTCTGTTGTCACCCCATATCACATCAAACAGTGTGACACAACATGGCAGCAGGCACTATAAGGGTCTGTTAGCCGTGGCCTCAGCCCATTGCATCTAGAGTTTGTTTTCCCATGAGTCATCATTAAACAGCGTTCAGGTACACTTCTGGCAAAAAGAAATGCAACCTTCTTTTCATGTCCTTGTGCTTTTTTCTTTTTGCTGCCCTTCATCCATCTTCCTATGTCTCTTCTATCCTATCCTGCTTGTTCCTCATGGTCATTTAATTAGATGATGTTATTTATTTTTTTGTTGATTTCTCCTTCCTGCCTTCCCTTCATCTCAAATATCCAGAATAGCCATGGCCATACATGCCCGTGTTAGGCTGGAAATGTCTGCGCAAAGAAACAGCATTGCTGGTTGAGAGTTATGTTTAACATTTTTTTTTTCTTATATATATTTAGCTGTTGCATTTTGCAATGTCCAAAAGGCCTCGGTGTGCTGCAAGAAGGCTGCTTTCTACACGTGGTTTGATCAAACATGACTAATGCTTGTTTAAATGGAAGGAAACCAAAAACATCTCTCAAAGTCCCGCTGTAGGTGTAGTCCAGTGTGTTTTCCAAGTGCTGACAAAGCACACACAGTGTATTACAGTTACACACACTGGGGCCAGCACAGGGTCAAATGAAGCGCTGCGCTGTTAAGGCCTAAACTCACAAGCTGTCTCCAGCAGTGTGATAGACAACTGTACCACCGGCTGAGACTTCCAAGGACAGCATTTCTCCCGGGGATGAGAATATATTTGACTTCAAGTAAGTCGGTTCAAATGAAAGAGAAGTGTAGCACAATGAATCAGTCCAGCAGGCCACAGATAACTTGGGACTGAGCTAAAACAGAGTATCCAGGTTATGGGAATTAACTCGGTTGTGGTCCTGTTTTCATGCACGAAGCCTGCTTCTTATCTACATTTCTTCAGTCCTGGAACAATGTCTAAAACACGGGCACGAAAATAGACTGAATTCCAATGTTCACGTGTGTCTTTTCGTCTGCATGAACGGTTGATTTAATCCAAAACGTATTTTAGCTGTCTTTCTCTCCCTTCCTCTCCTGAGCTGGCCTCACACACACACACTCCCTCTCTCTCTCTCTCTCTCTCTCTCTTTTCCCTTTCCCTTAAAAATAGTTTTTTTAAACAAGTGGTTCTCTCACACGGCCAACATCAACATCTAATAAAGCCCAAAGATAAACATGGACCTTGGTCTATAGCAGAGTTGATTTCATCCCCAGAGAGCATCAGCCAACTCCCGTCCATCTGCCCAAACACAAACCTGCTGTTTTTCACAGTGAAAAAAGAGAACATCAAAACAATGCTGTCAGATCAGCATTACTTGGGCTCTTTAAGAATATGATTATGCAGCAGTCTGTTAATATCAACTACCACAGCTTGTCCTCAGTGTTAATGCCTCTGCTCTGAATATCATCACTTCTGGTTTTCTTGACATGATGTGTTTTACCGCAGCAATAAAAAAAAAAAAAAAAAAAAAAAAGAGAGATAGAGAAAGAGAAAATGTGGCCTAAAAAAGACGCAGAAATACAAAAAGATAAAGATCGGAGCTCGGTAAACATCGTGGCTGTCATGCACTTCAGCTGCCTTGACTTTGTAACAGTAAGAAAAAGAAAAATCTTTATGTTGGAATGGAGTCCGGCGGAGTGCATGAACAGCAGGTGTTCCGTATCATGGCAAACAGTGGAAAACGGTCTTAGTCGTAGATGTACAACGCTAATAAAAGAAAAGCATGGTTTGAAAAGGAAAACATGAGGGGGAGAGGCTTAATAACATATTTAGTCCAGAGAACCACTGCCAACTGGAACAGTATCACAGCTAAAACAATCACATCTGTGTCCTGGAAATTAGGTGATAACCTTTTTCCTGCTTTTGTGGTCTCGCTAATCTAATTTCACTCTCACATCTTGAGGTTTTAGTTTCAAGGACATAGGAGCTTTGTAACAGGATTTGTTGTGCTTGGCTTTATTGTTTTCTTTCTGCCTGGTGATCTCAAGGTGAGCCAAGAGTAGATGTGCAAGGTGTGCATGACTCTCAGCATGCCTCTCCAGTTGTTGCACCTCGCTAAGTTCGTGTTGAAAGCTGACTTACTGAGCACCTGCTAAATACATATCCCCGAGTGTTTCTGGATATGATTATGTGTTTGCTGTATATAACTGTGCGCGACTGTGTGCCTGTGAATAAGTGTGTGTTAAGCATTTGGCTGCAAGAGTTTTTTGCTCACATTACTAGTCTGCAGCAGACCTGTCACTGCTCAGTGCCAGCGCACAGATGTTTGGCCACTGTCCTTTCAAGACTTTGTCTGGAATTTGTAAAGATAAACAGAAAGAACAGTCTACACAGAACAACAAGTCTGCGATGTCTGACGGCCGAAAAGTGATACTTGTGTACCGTCTTTTCAAATGTCTGCTTTTCTCATTATAGAACATTTCCTGTTCCATTCCAGGAACTTTTGATACTAGAATCGATACTTAACCATAAAATAATATCAAAACAGAATCAGCACCTCCCATTGTGAGGCCACGGTGCTCTGCTGGATAATGGTGGATTGCTCTCTCCAAGCTGGGAGGGAGTTGCTGCCTCAAGCAAAGGAGTGTTGGTAGAGAAAGCTGGACTGGTGGTTTGGCGATTGCAGAAATATGACCATCGTACAGAACGGACCTATGGTCATGAACTTTGGGTTCATCTTAAATCTTAAATGAGCTTTCCTCCATAGGGTTCCCAACCTGAGAGAGTGGGTGAGGAGCTTCTGGAAGGCTATTCCATCTCAACCAGCTGAGGTGGTTTGGTCCCGGGTGCCTCCCTTTTTTTTAATTTATGTATATTTTTTAACAAAGTACGGCCAGAAGAGAAGAGAGCCCGGGGTAGACCAAATATTCCCTGAAAGGATTACATCTCGATTGGCCTAGGAAAGCCCTTGGTTACCTCATGAGAAAGTGGAATGAGTTGCTAGAGAAGCGATGACTGGGATACCTTGCTGAGGTTGTTGCCACCACAGTCCAACTTAGGATAAGCAGATGGAAATGGATGAATGGATGGATATTATCAAAAAAAAAAAAGGAAATCATCTTTCTAGTTATATACAACTTTTGGAAAATGGAATAGTGACACTACACCACTAGGCGTTTAGTGACTGGTCACCCATACAGCTTTAGAGGGGAATTCACTTTTACACCACTGATGTTAAGATGTCTTAGCTTTTAAGTCCGGTGGAAAATGGACTTCGCTCGTGATCAAAAAGTACAGAGCTGTCAACTCTGCTTACACAAGCAAACCTCAAGCAAGTGGGAAAACAAATGACACATGGCATGTGAGCAAATATTATTTACTAATCCAACAGCAGTACACCGGCTTTGTGTCTGTCATGCACCCTGAGCACAATCAGTACAACCTCATGTACTGATTGTGTTCAGTCAACTGAAGTTACACAGCTGCAAACTGTTGCAAAGTTTTACTGGATGATGACATGAGATGTCGACTGCACAGGTCATTATTTGATGCATGTGTCTTATTAGGTTCATCAGGTGACTGATAAATCACAGGGTTCATTTTGCAGTAATCAGTGAGTCAAAATATATAAAAAATGGACAAACACACAATGCCACAGATGCCATAACAACAGAAAATAACACCCGTAACCTTCGCACTCTGAAAGAAAGACGGTACAAATAAAATCATAAATTGTACAAAAGATAGCATCTGGGTTTTGAAGTCATGTGTGTTGGTGAGGTGTGTGGTTGGGGAAGCTGCGATAGGAGCTCAAAACTGATGAGGGCCCCTTAGAGTCTGGCTGAGGGAAGGATCAACATACAGGTCTGCAAAGAAGGACAAGGGAAGTACAGCAGAGAAGAGCCAACAGGGAGAGTTCCTCAGCAGATAGCTAGAAATAAAACACACTGTTACACAGGGATGTGGGGGAAAAGGGAGGGACTTAAGGGCAGTAAAGGAAAGACAAGTAGTACACCCTGTTACAGGCCACAAGACACAGGATGCTCCACAATTATACTGAAGCCCTTGTAGTGCAACTGTCTCTTGTTTAGTCAAAACCGCTGTAATTCACCATTAAGCCTGGCAGGGAATGACCAGTATCAACAACTACAGTTATACAGAGTTCAGTATGTTGGTTCACTGTGGTGGATGCTCAGCAGACACGCCTGAAACCACATGTGCTGCCAATGATACTTTAAAGAAAGAGCTTGAATTAATTGGAACAATGAGGAATATCAAACTCGTGGCTATATCTGCATCAAACTAGTGCGACAAATGTACACGTACAGGAAAACCCCTCGCAATCGAAACAGGAAGAATGATCACGTTCATCAAGAATCACAGAGAACGATATCAAAGCATCCTCCACCTGCCAATTGAAAAACCAATAATCTTACAGACTTATCTGGGACAGCCTGTGCTCTGTAATCAAAGCCAGACGAATTGGGATGCTAATAGTCGTACTCTAAGAAATGCAGCAGCTGCAGTCCCATGATGGCAGAGTTCTTAGCCCAGAGTCACGACATCTACAAACACTTGTTACGCTTATTTTCGTGCAAACGCTCTTTCCCCATCAAAGGGAAACACTTTGTTTCCTCTGTCCTGCTTTTCTTTGGAGATACTGACATGATTATAGGGATGCTGCTACTGAGGTCTGTATGCTAGCCCATGGGTCTACAAATACCTGCCCATGGACAGCCACCAGCCTGCAAAGCATTTGCCGCATGACCACAAAAGCACTGAAACAGTTCCATTCCCAACATTGTACACCAACAGGACTCTTCAAAGTTGGTGTTTCTGCATTCAAATGAAAAATAAGTAACACTAACAGACTGGATATAAGAACGCTTCGGCATCTCTTTACTATCACTCATTATATATGGAAGCATCATATACCTGTAATGAGTAGTATCATATCATTTTTCATGGTATGATATGGGGAAAACTGCAAAATCTAAATTGGGAAACTGAGCTGAAGGGCTTCAAACATCCATATTTACAGATTATGTGGTATAATTACAGTCAGGCTACCAATAAATTCAGTTTCCACAGTTTCCTATGTGTTTATTTCCTTCTAATTAAGGCTTTTGCAATTAAAAAAAACCTCAAAAGCATGATTTTTTACCAAAGATTATAAAACTTTTTCAGTTCAGCTCCATTCAACTCCATTTTTTTTAAATCTTTGAAACTTTTTAGGCTTGGTGGCTCACTGGCATGAGTAGGTGTGGCACCAGAAACACGTAGACAGGGAGCACAATAGTCGCACTCACCCTTGGTGACTACCAGGGTAGAGTTAAATATGTCATCTCCATTCTTCATTCTCATTCCCTCTTCTTTTCCACTTTCTCATTGCCCCTCTCAGCGTGAAGTGCATTGTGGCACTGAGCACATGCGGTGCCAAAGACCAACCAGCGCTCCTGGTAAAACCCCCATGTCCAATTTCAATTCACCAGCTCCGTCCACCATTCACCTTATCTAATTAAATCTGCACTCAGTGGGTCCTGGGCACTGGAAACTACATTGTGGGGTCTGTGGACAAGCAAAACAAATGGAGACCCCAGCATGTGGAGATTAGAAGCAGACCCTCCATGTGGCTTTTGTATGTATGGAGCAAAAGCAAGAGGGAGGGTGAAAATGGTCTGGAGGAGTGAGGGCTATAGGAGTCAGAAATAGTCGGGAAGGTAGAGAAGAGGAGAGAGTTTGGGTCGGATATGGTGGACGTGGAGATTGGAGAGTGAAGGATAAGGAATTACGCAATAGACCATAGAGTGAGAGGTGGGAAATGAAATGCAGGAGAGGAAAAGAGAGATGGAAAGATGGGGAAGCTGAAAGATATTTAGAGTCTATGTGGAACTAAACTCTGTCCTTTTAACGTGAAACAGTTTGACCAAGCATCTCCCTATCAGTTCATATCCAGCTGTATAAATATGTGGATGTGTTAAATGACCCCCGATCTGAGTGCCCTGCATGAGGGCATCTGCTAGGCAAACAAATAAACACAGGCACTCTGTCTTCACAACTCGCTATGTAATGGCACTACACACACACACACACACACACACACACACATACGTTTTGCACACATATGCCATTGGAGCTTTTTGAACCAACCACACCGACACACGACGACAAATACACAAAACAACATGCATGCACTTATCGGCAATCACACACGTGCATTCGCAGAGGCAAAAATCAAACACACACACCCCGGTGCTATGTGTGTGCAACCAGATCAGGCGTAACAGCGGTTTCTGTGGTCGTGTTTCTCTCAGCCCATTACCTGTCCAAACAACAGCTCCCTATAAAGACAGAACAGTACATCCGTCATTCAAGAAAATCTCAAGAGAGACTACGAGTGCTGGGTTCTATTCGTGGAAAAAAAAAAAAGTTTTGTTTCTTTTCTTTTCTGTTATTTATTTTAAGTGACATTAAGTCACTTACACTAATGATAAAAAATACCATTAACAACATGTATGAATGCACGTAAATGTAAAGGATAATGATCCAAAACAAAGCATCAGTTCTGCCTCAACAGCTTGACATCATCACACATGTGATGGTGACAAACAAGGGAAAATCAAGGATCAATAAGAGAGGGAGCGGTATATTGAAGCAGGCTATTAGATCATGTACAGCTCTAAGTGCTATAAACAGCACCATGTGCATGGTCTATAGAGGAAGCTCATTAACGTTGCCATGTTGTATATCATTTTAGTTTTGGTGTGCTGTGCTGTTGGGAATCTAAGGACAGAGCATTTGTCTCCCAAGATTCAAGATTATTTTTAATCATTTCCAAATTGCGAAATATATTGAAATTT
This sequence comes from Chelon labrosus, assembly GCF_963514085.1. Lineage (NCBI taxonomy): Eukaryota > Metazoa > Chordata > Actinopteri > Mugiliformes > Mugilidae > Chelon > Chelon labrosus. The sequence continues at coordinate 18,563,516 of NC_140345.1, forward strand.
TCCTAGTCACCATAGTAACCCAGTCAAAATGTGTAATTGTACACATTGTGCGTCTTTAAGCAGAGTACCCGACTTAAGCTAAGCAAGCAAGGAGCAAGGGAAATAAATTTATTAGCAAAGAAAATGATCAAACGGGCCAGTGTGAAGTGGGGGAGGGATCCTGCTTTAATGGAAAGCACAGTGTTCCTGAAGTTTTCCAATGCTTTTGTCTGAAAGTAGTTTATTGCACGACTACAGTTACTGTCCTCTGGCCAAATTGTAAAAAAAAAAAAATAATGAAATAAACCTTTCAAATGGAAAAAGAATAGGAGTTTGCTGTTTTGATGGATGCCTTTGGTGAGTTGCAGAGCCAAGTCTGGTTAGTTTCACCATGCTGGTCACTTTTTATTCCATTTCTCTTTTTTGAATCTTGCACTGTGACTTGCTTAAAGCTGATCACCTCTAGACATCTAAAAGCGGCATCATTCAGCCTGAGACACGGCCTCATCCTTCACAAATCAAAGAGCACACAAGAGAACGGAGTCTGTGAGGTGGGGCTGGAGAGGATCTTAGCAGCAATTACGGGTTCGTTTGGCCTTTAATGCACTGATGGGTCATGTGTGTCATGATTTATGGACATCTCCCTTGTCTCCATATCTCTGCTGTTAGAAGACACATCAGATCTTCATTTGTCATAGTTTCCTTCTTTGTTTGGTGAATTCTTTGTCATTCCTGAAGGCAATGCTTTCAATGCTCCCTGAAACAGATAATGCATGTGATTTGTGTGATTTGTGAGGGAGTTGGGCATTGGTCACTGTATTATTGCCCTCTACTGGTGAAGTGGAAAAGATTTTTGGTTTTGGTTCACTGTGCTGCATGATGGTGATGACCTTTAGTTGCAGATCACGATGAGTCAGACTAATATGTTGTACTTCAAACACTGAAATATATAAAGGTACAATGATTATTTCAGTATGATACCCATATCTCTTTACCTCTGTGTTAAATGGGCCACTATACAGCGTATAATGCAGGGACACTTGTTTCATTCAAGTTAGCCTTACATTAGATAGACTGACCAGTTTTAAATATTATTACATCATTATAAATACATCGATAAAACGTTCTTCTCACGCTCAGCGTTGTCTCTGTCAAACTTGACGTGGAAGTCAATCTGTAAATGAACTTCAGCGAAGAGGCCATCAAGGACTCACACAGACACACACACACCACACACACAAAGGCCATACTAGATCAATCCCCTACTGCCCAATTAGGGCTGACAGTAGGATTAAGGAAGGCTGACTCCCCAGGTCACGTGACCTCTGTTGTCTGATACAGTTTCCCTCTGGAGACACACACAGGACTGATAGCACCCAGAGGAGTGTGTGTGTCTATGTGGATGTGTGTGTGTGTGTGTGTGTCTACATGGATGTGTGCGTGTCTGTATAAGGGGAGTACAGGGAGAATCATTTGTTTTCCTTCTGACATGCATCAGTGCTGCATGGGGTATGCGTGTACTTCTGTGCAGGCCTGACTGTTCATACATGTGCACTGGTGCAAGCAGAAAACATGCATGTGCAGTCCTCTCTACTTAATCCTTTGAGCCTTTCAGGTGTATTGAATGACCATAATCCATCATCATATCATCGCAATCTACTGTTAGGACTTTCGATCATCTGCAACTTTGCCCACAAATGGTCTCATTTGCTAATCTCATGATGTTCATTATTTATGGTACAGTCTGCAAATGCTCACGGTTTATTCTAAATCAGTGCAACTGCAGAAGAGTCTGTTAAAAATGAACGAAATGTGGTGGTGATATTCCCTGCAGCCTCGCTGAACCCCAGCAGTATCCATGTTTCATTAGTAACACACTATTCATTTTTCATTACCATGCTGGTTAGTTATTCAATACCTGGTCAGCAAGGAAGGCCTCGCTGAGCGTCCCCTGTTTCAAAGCTGCCTTAGCGATTAGGCACAAGATAATGGGCCTCAGTGTTGTCTGTGGCTGAGCGCCAAGTATTTTGTTTTCCATAACTGGAAGAGGAGAAGGAAAAGAAGTCAAGGTGGTTACTCAACCGTGCGCCAAGATATAACGTATTACCTCTGTTAAGTGGCATAAATTGTTTATTAGAAGCTATTAAGTAATAGTGAAACAGACACAAACATGAGGGCTGAGAGGGCTGCCTGGAGATACAGGAGTCTGATAATGTCCATAAGGACACCTTTGACAAGTCGACTTGCCGTGATTTATGTAATTCTGCTCTCTATCAGAAATTTCATCAGTCTGTGAGTTGAAGCTCACGCTCAAGTCCTCCTCTGAAGGATTCACAATGAATAAAATGGTGGGCCAAAATTCAGTCACAGCGATAGCACACACTGACAAGCTCACCACAGGGCCTGTGGTTGAGTTGGAGTTAGATTGCAGTTGGTGCCTCAACAAAAACACAACCGGCTAGGTTTAGCGGATGATGTCTTTGCCATGTGAGCGATATATACGTTTAATTAACCCAGTTATAATTTAAAACAAATATTTTGTGTTTTCCGGGGTGTTGCCGTTGTTTCATGTTAAATTGTCTTTGAAGATCAGGAATATTTCAAAGTGAGAAATGTGAAATTAGAAGAAATCAGGGGTGTTGAATACCTTTTAACAGCACTGTACAATAGTCAAGTAGAATCAAAGAATCGCTTGATGTGACTTCAAAGTCTAACACATACAGTAGAGAGGACCAGGCCAACTCTCACATCTGCTGCGGACGAACCCCAAACCAATACGACTGAGATTCACGCAGTAGAAGCCCATGTGCATGAAATCCAAAAAACTGGAGCCTTTCAGATAACATTTGACAGAGATAAAAAGGCTTAAGCAAACCACTGATCAGAAACAGGGTTACTGGGGGTCAGGTGGACAGGCTTATAGAGTGATGGAATATGTGTTTTTATCAGCAGGCCTTGTAGCAGGTCATAAATAAATCTACACACGAAACTTTAAAAAATACTTCTGTAAGTACAGTGAAATGAATATTCCTAAATGTGTGTTTCTGCTAGAGTTTGTGTCCACACCACAACACCATCTAACACTGTGTGTCGAATCAAGAATGTCCACACTGTACAGTATGTTGGTCTATGTGCGAATGCATCAGTGCGGGGCATTCGTTGACCCCAGGAATCACCAGAGACTCCATTACAATCAGCCAAAATGAACATCGTCCATTTTACCGACTCTCCAACAAAATCAGGTTTCAGGTTTCGGGATGCAATCCCTCATGTGAAACGCTCCCAGAGCTCCGCCAGCACCAAAGTTGGACAGCAACTCAATGCTCGCTGTGTAATCGAACATGAAAAAGGCCCTCCTGCTAAGCATTTCCTTGGCCCTGTAAGCTTACTAATGAGAGTATTGATTGCAGTAACACATGCTGATGAAGGATCAATGGGCCAAGGAAAGTACGGTGACATCTGTTAACAATGCTGCATGATTAAATTAGTATGGGGCTTGGAAACTCAATCTTCCTCGGTGGACTTTCACACTGGAGGTAGCTCCCAGTCAAGGTAACGCAGCCTGTCCCTGTCGAGAGGCAAAACATTCCTCTGGTGTGCAGCGGTGACAAAGTGAAACAGAGAGGGAGAAAAGGAAATGGGCCACAAGCTCACTTGTAATGAGCTCCCATTTGGTAGGCAAAGTTGTTGTGTGTTTTTTTCTGAAAGAAGAACACAATTAAGTTCCAAGAAAGAATATAAATGCACAACAGATACAGAAGATATCTTGTATTTACATGTTAGAGAAGCAGCAAAGACCCCCGGATACAGAACAGCGCAGGCATCAATGGCACAGGCAGCAGTAATGCTATGGAAGTGTATGGAACTTGTCAGTATTTTTTGTTTGTATCATGTATGTATGCTGCATATGTGCAGATATGCTTTATTGTGACCCATGTTTGACTTGCTTCTGACTCTCCTCCCGTCCCTTCTGTCTCACCTCCTTCTATTTTTCTGTCTCTACCTGGCCAGCCTCAAGCAGATGTGTCCCCCGTTTATGACCTGAATTCTGCTCTAGGTTTCTTTCGCTCAAAAGGGAGTTTTTCCTTCTAATCTTCTTGCTCTGGGGCGGTGGTTCTGCATTGCATCTTGAGACTATTCTGTTTGTTATTAACACCACATAAATCCAATAAAAGTGAGTTTAAAAAAGGACTGTGGTTAAGGTTAAGGAAAGGTTCATTTTATGTATTAAAGCAGACGCTCTTTCCATAACTTTATCCAAGCAATGTGAGTAAATAAACATTTAACTCCTATCAAGAAAGCCAATTCATATATTTTCCCAAACTACAACAAACCAAAAACACATAAAGACACTAACAAACACACGCACTGCTGAGTCTCCTCATTGTTTGCCTCCACCTGGGATCTAGACCAGGAAATTGTCTTGTTTTCAGGGTATCATCCGTCTTAGTTCGGCTCATCACGAGACACTGAACTGGGGGTCCACCCAGGGGCCACACAGGACCCGGCCTAACATGCAGATCCCCTCAAAGACACGCTTACAACAAAATATGAGTGAGTACAGCTCATCAAAATATCTGGACGGATTTAGTTGTTTTTGTCTTTTTTCACGCAACAACCAAACTGAACTCAGTGCCTTAACTACTAAGTTCATTAAGGAACTGGTTTGATGTACAGGGCATCTCTCAGGCAATTTTATTTTATGACTAAAGAAACAAAGCCGGTCTTTGAATCAGTCAAAGTTTATGTTACCGAATATGTCTCACTTCCTCAGCCAAAGGAAAATGCATCCTTGAACAGATAAATAGACACATGAAGGTATCTACAGGCTTTCTCTCCAGCTCAGTTATTAAATGGGAGCCTGTTCCCCAGCTCTTTAACTTGACTTTGAAGCCTTGCAGAGCTAACCAAAACTGACTTGAAGCATTCAGGAAATAGAACAAAGCATTGTTATTGTGCACCTGGAGAAAGAGGCACCGGACTGTTTTCGGACATAAATTTCCAACACCGCGTCCTCTTTGATATAGCATTACTGTTTTATGGATTTGTCAAATTCGGGAATTGGCCGGATAAAGCCCAAGCACGCATTAAGGTAAATTTATAGACAGACCTCCCCCGGGCTTCAGTGCACAGGCTGCACAAAAATGACACTAACTTGGCAACAGTATATTTACCAGATATTTGTCAGATTGAGCTTTATGCTTGAGATGCTAGATAGTGAAAACAGGACAGGTTTACATGCGCACGCACGCATTCCCCATTGTAACACAGTGCAAATGTCCAGAATACCTCTGAACCTCATCCAAGAAAAGTTTCCAAACGCTGCTAATGATTTCAATGGAAAGAAAAAACAAACAGGTTTTTCTTGTGTGCCAGCATTATAGCCATTTGGGTGCAATTTTAAGCTATTAATACTTCATTTTCATAATTGTGGGGTCATCTCTGGGGTGTCTGGATATTTCCCTAACAGCTGGCTGCAAAGCAGAGTTTAGTCTGGCCTGAGATAATCAAAGCAGGGAGTCTGGTTAGAGTTACACCGTCAAATCAAAGGTGATTTTTTTGGCACTTGTTTTATTAAAGTATACAATGAAGACTGACAGGCGAGATGAGAGTGACAATAATAGCTTCTACTGAACAAAAACCCATTTTGTTAAGAGAAAAGTGAGACTTTTAAAAAGTGGCCCGGTGAATTCAGATTTAAAACAGAATACTGACACCACATAAACTTTTCAGTATGTTAAAAAAAAAAGGTATTTTTCACTTTCTCGCACCTTTCTTTCATAACCTGAACCACCCGAATTTAACTCACAGAGATTATTTTGGGAAATCCTTTTTCAATTAATCTTCAAATTCCCATCAGAAGAATTGCAAAAACTCACCTGGCATGCATAGACCTACCACTACTGTTTTCCATTAGTAACTCTGTTATGAGAGGGTAAACAAGCACGCAGCCCTGAGTGAGCTCTCATTAACCTGGGTGTGACTGATGACCTACAGAAAGAGAGGCAGGCCTGAATGTGAGGAAGCCTGAGAAGCAGACTGACTCTCATTTCCCAAAACGTGTCCATTTACTACTCAGCACTTCTCTACTGGTTGTCAACATGGGATTGTTAAGTTTAGAGTGGTGAGGCCTAGGAAGATCATCCATCTGTCCGCCACTGTCAGTCTCAACTTGGGGACACGAGGGGGAGGGAAGGCTGACAGCCTCACGGCTTCCTCATGCCATCGAGTGTTTTCGTGTTCAATCAACCATCAAACGTGGCCAATGCCATGCCAGTGAAGAGGGAAAACAACAGAGCGAGCCCAAAGCCGCTGCAACCACCCTAAAAGCTTGGTACGTGTAAACACAGGACAGGCCTCGGCAGCAGGAATCAAATGAGTGCTTGACAGAGGACTACATCCAGGCATTTGCTCAATTGTGGAAGTGAGAACATTTTCAGTTCACCCATAAGACCATTTTATAAACCTTGGAAAAGAAATAGAGTTTGCAGTAACGACTAAGATAAATCTATGCTTCTGCAGCATTGTTTTAAATCAGTATTCTTGTCTTTCTCTAGGTTTGCTTTCTCCGTTTCAGCTATAAAAGGATGTTTTTCTTCCTTCACACTGGCTGAGTGTGAAAAAGACTTCTGGTCAGAAAAGTGTAGGTCTCACCAGATATGAACAGAAGCATGTATGGGCCAGAACAACTGCTAATTTTTCCCACATTTATTACAAACCCCATGACCCCATGAGTGTAAAAACTGGAGGCATACAAATGCCAATTAAATCATGGAAAAATATATTAAACCTAAGGCACTGGAGGCCAGATCAAACCACCGCAAAGGAATAAGTGTGGGCAAGTGTAAAAGAACACGGAGTGTTTCTCTCTTTCCCCCATTACTCTCTCTCTCTCATGTCTTTTATTGCTGGATTAGACCCCTGTAAAGCACTGCACCTTGCAGACACGCTCTCCATTTACCTGCAACAAGGGTCTCTACTTCAAGTCCTATAAAGTCCAGCCAGCTGGCTTTAGACAGATGAACTCATTGCATTACAGAAAAGAAGAGGAAGTCAGAAAGTTAGCTAAGAGGACCTGCAGAAACAGGCAAGTCATCAAACAAGACCGATATGCAAACAGATAACTTTGGTAAACCTGAACCGAGCTAATGAAGGGGACGCAGGGATGGCAAAGTTGGTCCGCCAGTGAAATCTCAACTATGTAGTTGATGGATTGCCGTGAAATTTAGTACAGATGTCGATGGTCCCCCGTCACTTTTTATCTAGAGCCCCAGCGGGTTAAGGTCAAGTTTTTACTTTTCCAATGAAATATTGGAACATGTACAACTGGCAACTGCACACTTTTTTTTTCTTTTTTTTCATTCTGGTTGAGCTCATTCAAGACTGAAGATTTCAGTTTGCACGGATCGTGATTTAAGATGGTCTGGCCTTTACATGCGGCAATGCGTTTGGTCGGAATATGCGTGAGAACATGCGAAAGTGATGAATATGTCACGCTTTCCTCAGTGACAGTGTTGTTATTTATTTGTCTACCATCGAGGGTATTTATGTCTTTACGTCAAGATGGGTAGGATACATTGATCTATGGAAAGTTTTAAGATACCCCTCTGCTGCATTAATAGTTCATTACTTATACTGTATGAGCATTAAAATATAATTATCATCAGTAGTACTGATCCCAGTAGTTATACCTTCCATTTAGTTTAAAGGGTCTAAAATTTAAAATGCTTCTCTTTGGTATAGGACCAACAAGCAGTACTCTGTCTTTAGCGTTACCCAAAATGTTAAATACAGTAACACTGTACCTAAATACACCCTCAAATAAATGCTAGCATGTCTGTAGACTATTCTTGCTGTGCAGTGAGAAAGCGACTTTGTGACCGCTAACGACCAGCGGTCACAAAGTTCCCGTAAGACAGAGGTGTCCACTGCCGGACAGTGGACACGCACGTACATATACATGCAGAACAAAACCCACATTTACCACATTAGAAATAAACGTAATGCGTCTCATAACCTGAGTCATTCCTGCCCTTCCCGTTACACAGACTTCACGTACAAAGCACAAAAACAGATCCACAAAACTACACAGAGACCTCGTGAAAAGCCGCACATGGCAACAGTAGCGCGGGGAAGCCAAACGCCAGATTCGGCTTTACGAAAGAGAAAATATTTCACAGAGCACCTGTTTATTACTATCATTAGCCGGCTATCTGAGACTATGGGCTAAGTGCATCTGGCGTGGCTTAATATAGCACACAAAACTACTGCAATGGCAAATAACCATAAAACCACACATGTAGTACTTAATATCCACCTCACTCCGTACCATTAAAAACTAATTAAGGACTTCAAACAGCCTCCATTACAGAAGCGGTCTTCTGCTTTGGTGTAGGAGAAAACAGTAAGTCTCTATAAACAGCTGTGGTTGGGACTGTTGTGGTTTGATTGGTGTTCTACGGTATTAATGTGGTCAAAGTTAGTCATTATGATTGTTCTGAACTCTGACTGAAACTTTGTATGTTTGTGTAGGCAGTATATGACTTTAATGTGTTTTCGTTCTTGAACAAAGCACAAAGATGCTCTGCCGGATGAATTTAATGACTCAAAGAAACCTTCTCAGAGGAAAAGTTGTTTTTAGGGGCTATATCGGAACACAGTGGTGACACAACATCTTGTTGTTTTGTTTTTACCTTCTCTAATCCTAAAAGCACAGGTTTAAACAGCAACTTTAGCCCAATCTTGAAACACAGATGAATATATGCGTTCTTATGGCATGTTCCAAAAGTCATTATATTAGCGCCCTTGTCCAAAATACAAAGAAGCGGACGAAAAAGAAAAGCCTGAATAATTCACAGTTGCTTATTTACATCAGTACAAATTCTCTGACACAACCGCAGATGGTGCAGGAATTTCAGATAGACATGCACCTGAAAATAAACTAAAACAGATTACACGGCTGCAGAATTTTTCTCTGCAACAACTAAGACGGAGCAGGGAAGGAAAAAAAACCATCAGCACATGTTAGGTACCACTGCTATTCCTTCTCAAAAACATGAGGTATGTGAAACATCTGCAAAGCATTTGCAGAATTAAAAATAAATTAATAAATAATAATGGACATCTGGTGCTCTGCCAGGATTTTGAGACCAGTTTAATGGCACATGGCTTCATGGTTTGTATTAATTTACCCTGGGCTTTTGCGTTTGGCAGAAGGCTGAAATGAAAGAGACTCGCCCTGGGCAAAATACATCATATTTACTAATAAAAATACATATTAGAGCTGCAGGTTTTTTCTGCCTCACTTTTTCCGGCCTAAATTACTGAGCTCGAGGTGCAAATGTGTCCGTGCCTGGCAAGAGGTTAACTTAAGTGTGACTATAATGTTCCAGCTACGCATACCAGTGGTGGATGATAAGAAGCCTGATAAGACTTTAATGCTCTTACGGAAACACAACTGAAGGATGAAAACTAAAACTTTCGACACTGTTGTTAAGATTCACTGCCCAGATATTTAGTGCTGACAAAAAAATAAGGGATATTTGCTGCGGAGTATTTGAGGCAACAGCAGCAGTGCATGAGAAGAATACGTGTTGTGGACAGATTTCATATTTACATGACAGTTTGATTTTTTGCTGATGTGGATGTAACGTTCAAGCGGGCAAAATAAAGAAACGTGCACTTTATGGTCAATAATATGCTGCAGATGGTATCGCATACCTGCTGAAAGGTTATGGAAGTGTTCAGAAACAGTTTTCGGCGGAGGAACGAGCAGCTTGGTAGCAGCTGCTACTCATGTTTTATCTGTAAGGTAAATCTAATAGTGACTCAAAGCTCTAACAGTAAGTTGTGATGCAGTAAATAAATAAAAATAAAAAATAAGGAAAGATCAAAAACACTCATGCAGGATCGCTTCACTTACGGAATGGTTCGAGTTTAATTGATTCACATTGTGTGTGTTTCGCGAGACCACGGAAGCTATTTTAAACTCGTTCCGTAGATAACCACAATACAAAACGGGGCATTTTTGATAATTAGCAAGCCATTTGCTGGCCTCAACATATTTTTCTACTTCCTGCTTTGCACTGATGGTGGCTCGAGGCTCTGAAAGGCGATCAAAGGCCCTTCATACACCATTAACCAGGAAGTGCTGCCATAACGAGTTTAGGCTGTTGCCAGTTTTGACACCCTTCCTGATTTCTCCTGGATTTTGCACTCACCCAGAATAAATCCCTTCGGTTCAGACACACGTAGTCTCTTTAAACATGTCATGGCCCCCTTTTCAATATTTCCACTTCCACTTTTAATTCATTGGGAGTTATTTTATGGTAGCTTTTTACTTTAAAACATGTGGAACGGTCACAATTTCTGTACTCATATAGATGCCATTTCTTCATATTTTTACACTATAATATTGCCCTATACCTGTAGATGCTCCTGCAGTGAGCTCTAGTGATGGTCTTAGCTAACACTGAGGTCAAGATCTCGAGCTGAAGCAAACAAAAGCTTTCTGTTTAGCCGTTAATTTGTAGCTGGTTGTTAGCAATTGTCTTAGACAGAGATGACAGTCGGATGATCTGTGCACATTAATCTGTTGCTGTCGATTCTTGTCAAAACTCCTGCTAGCTCATCTCATCATCACATCCAGCTTGGGGGATGCTGAATAGTATTGTTCTATATGATACTTTGGTATAGGTCCTGAAGTTCACCCACATAATCTAAGGAGATGTTATTATATCTTACTTAAATGTTAATATTTTAGAAACTGAGCAATGGCCAATTGAGTAATTTGCACATTTGGAGGTAAAATGTAACTTGCAGAACAGGAGTCGGTCAACAGGAGTCTGGGCTTTCTTTTTTTTTTTTTTTCTTTTTTCTTAATTTTACCCATATGCACCTTTATTTCAAAGGCCAAATGAAACAGCAAACACATTTTGCCTTAAATTTATGATCATAATACACTTTTGTACTACAAACATTAGCAGAATTTCCCTTTTTCCTCGATTGAAGGCTATATGACAGATAGATTTAAGCACGCATTTGGTCTTTGGTGCATTCGCCAGTTGGCTCCAGCTGTTTGGCAGGTCGGACTTCACCTGTGTTCCGCTTTAACTGCAGCAGATGTGCTTGGCCGGCCAATAAAAATACCAAACTGAAGAAGATACAGTCTAATTCTATAATGTTTCTTCTCAGGTGTTGAAACCCTGCATGTCTAACTTTGAACTTACTGCATTAAAATGTCTTCCAGTCCTTGTGAGAGGCCCGACTGACTGCTTTTGTGTGTGATTTTGGTCCGAGATAGGGCAACCTGAGGACGTGCCCCCCACAAACACACATAAATTTAATTCCTTACTGGAAAGTTTCAAAAAATGATTGGTTAAATATGTGACAACTAATGTGTCTCCTCCAATTAGGGACCTCCAGCAGATGAAGACGCTAGCTGCTAATCTTTACTCACAGTTAGCTAAACACACACAACAAGTAAATCAAACACTATTATTTGTCACCATATGACTTTGTGATGAATCATTCAAGACTCCTATTCTGTCTTACACACACAGCCTGCGGGCTAATCTTGACCCTGTGAAAAGGCATCTGTTGACTATTGGACTCTGCAACCTGCTTGAAAAGACCTCCAGAGTTGAGGGCTAAGAAACATAAAACAGGTGCATGCAAATACACACACACACACACACACACATCCACATACACACACACAGAAGAAGACAGGAAATTGCCCCCAGATTCTGACAGAATGTGTGAAAGGGGATTTTTCCTGGTCCTGCTGAATATCAATGCATCTTATTCTCCACACCAAAGCACATGTGTAGAGGTGTGTGGGCATGGTTTGAACCTCCGTTTGCATGTGGCACAGTCGACCAGTGTTGATGTAAAAGTGTGAGTGATGGCCTGAGCTTGTGCTGCTTGTGGTATGAGACTAACAAACTATATGATTCAACCACTTTTGTTTCCCTCATGGTAAACATGTGGAGAAAAACTGAATGAAACAGAATTCTTTCTGCTTCAATTTTCCAATATTCGTTTCCCAGCAGGTCAAAATGCAGCGTGAGTATTTTTAGTACAATCATTTTATCACAAAATGTCCTCACGGGTACATCACAGGTCACAATACAACATATAGTACATTAGAACCAAGAAATTAATTAATTCAAATTAATGTATACCCTTTTATCTATGTTCTGCAGGGATGGAACTGGTGAGCCATTAATTTTATCTCACAGAACTTATATAAGAGAGCTAATTCTCTGCCCCATGGTGAGTCTATACATATATCCAGTAACTGGATGCAGGTTATTGCAGTTATCAGGCAGAGAGAGAAATTTGTCACGGTTTTAGAAAAAGCAGGGAATTGGATGGCATGTGGGACTGCTTGTCCAGTGTTAGAGATGAGCTTTCTAACATCAAATACAGTATATTAAAGAACAACAGGAAGACTGACCAAATTGCAACCAGGAAATGTAAGTAGTGTCTTAATAAGGATCTGAATTTCACTTAAATTATTATGTTTCAATCAAATTATAGACAATTTGTTCCATAGTCAAGTGTAAAACCTGTCATGAGTTAACACAATGATGCTAAAAACCACTGCATTTGACTGTATTATGAATTAGTCATAGGAAATGGAGGCATAGTGAGCTGTTAGATGAAGAGCTGCAGGCTACTGATATTCGTGCTTTCATTTTGCAACTTGCAAATGGTTCTGATTGCACAGCTCCCCTTTTTGTGAAAAATGTGTTTTGTTTCAAATGTATTGTGTACTATGTTTTGTTTTGTTTTGAATTTTTTGCAACTAAAGTTCTAAACTGTTTTGCTGACCATCTTTCTCCAATTTAGGTAAGTCTATGAGCAGATGCACAATCCTTTTCAGAAATATCCACAACTTTAAAATAAATTTCAGTATGGTAACCTATACATAAGATGGTTGCATGTTATCTGTGTTATGTTTTAGTTAAAATGGACAGAGGAGATGGACCCCCCTTTGGTGGCGATGGGGGTAAGAACTTGACTCCTCACTTGACAAAAACCTTTCATATATCATGTTTTAATTTGTGAAACAAGACGTGCTTTCGCCGTTGTATGAGGAAATGTCACTGCTCATCAAATAAGGTTTTGCTGAAAGAAATGGAGAAATCGTCCATACACTCTAATCTAATCAATATTAATTTATGGTTTCATTTGTCACAAAAATGGACAACTTATTTATCATATACAGTATGTTTCTTCACATTTCTTCAATGAGTAAAGTGTGATTTCGAGGTAATTGTACTTTACAGAAATCAAGTATTAGATGCAAAAGCGCAAACACTAAAAGCAAATTTGTGGATCAGATCTGCTGTTTTCTTCCTTCCTCTCCAATTAATCATCTCACTGCTCGCTCTCAACCTGCTGTCATTATAAAACTGTACATAAAGTAGTCCAAACTAGCTCCATCTCCAGCATCTACAAAAGAAGCATGCTGCTTTGATTCAGAATATATGTAATATTTAATAATGTCAGCTGGCTTTTGGTTGTAATGTGTTTTTACATTGCAGTATTAGTACGTTTACTTAAGGAGAATACTCCTTCCGCCACTAATGGTAACGTAAGTGTCTGACTGATCTTGCAGGACAGGATCTCTGGCTTTATATCATAGAAGCTGCTGCACAAGATGACAGGTTGGATGAAGGAGTAACCTCCTGGCTGTGGTTTGTTGTTATGAACTGGCAAGAGAATGAAGATATCACCTGGTTAGAACAAATAATTGATGAAAATGAGCACGACATTGCCAATAACAACATCGTCATTGTCATCAGCACTGAGTGCAATCTTGACAGTGATGGTGAAGCTCAAGAGGCTGATGCTTCTGCTTCTTCCGACCATGAAGGTGACATGTGAAGATCCCCTGTTGTCAAAAAACTGTGAGCCGTCTGACAACTCAAGACAGTGGAAGTGACCCTGACAGCCACACTCTCTCACACAGTCTCTACCCCAGTGCTCACAGGATCCAGGAAGAGACCTAAAGAGGAGGATGATGAAGGTGACCCGATACGAAAGGAAGCAGCAATTCAGGTGCTAGGATGAAATCTCTGACACTGCCTTGAAAGAAGTCCTCAGTACCTGGATGAAGAGAGCAAGGGAGGTGGATAAAGAAGAAGATGGGAGAGGCAGCAAACCATTCAAGAGTAATCTGGTCCAAGTGTGATCACCAAACCCAATTTGAGCAACAGGCTGCATAGAATTAAACTAATATTTATCATTTTTACATTTTTGTCATTCCTGCAATATCGACATATAAGGGTGCATTTTAGGGTATATTGTGAAAGCTTTAAGTTGGTTGGAGCACAGACTTTAAAAGCATATCTTCCTAGCTCAGTACAGATTTGAGAGACTTGCAGTGAAAGCCGGTCATTAGACTGAGTTTGATATTGCAGAGAGCACCAGTCTACCATAGCACTGATTTATGATGGCAGCTTCCCAAGAAGGGCCTTGTAGATAAACAATAACATATGCCTAACATGTTTTTCAGTCAGAGAAGACCACCCAAATTTTCATACAAGTTGCAACAATAGATAAAAAGAAATACATAACCAGTCGTAAACATAAGGGAAGAATGATCATTATCCTTAGATAAGAAAGTTGATCCTGCTGTCGTATATGACTTTTTAAATATGAATGCACAGTCAGGAGCCAGATGTTGTTTATGACTAAACTAAGAACTGGCTACATGTTGTAAAATCACATTCAAAATCACTTCACAGCTTAAGCTTCAGAGGTAGATTTTCCCGCCTTCAGTTGTTATGTTACTCGGATCATCTTTTAGTTCCAGCTTCATGTTTGCTGTAGAGACGTGACAGTTTGCAACAGCAGAATCAGAATATTAACTAATGACTTTGTATTTTACTTAAGCAAAGAAGTTATAATACCTTTAAGTAGCAGCAGACCCTGAGGATAAAATTCCTCATAATCCTTGTTTCAGAAGACATTCATCACATAGATATACAGCGCTGCTTAAAAGTTTCAGAATTTTCTACATTTCTGCATAAAAATGACTCAAAACATGATAACAAGTCAGTTTCAAGGGATTTGTCACAGTCGGATCTTCAGAACTCATTAGAAAAAGAGTTGTTATTGTTCATCAGGCTGGAAAAGGTTACAAAACCACCTTCCAAGAATTTGGAACCCACAAATCCTCAGTCAGACAGATTGTGAACAAATAGAGGAGATTTAAACTGACTGCTAACCTCTACACAAAAGGTCAACCAAAAAGCAACATGCATAATAGTCAGAGAGGTCACAAAGGAACCAAAGATAACTTCTAATCAACGAAAGACCTCTCCCGCATTGATTAATGTTAATGTTTATGAATTCAACCATCAGGAGAACACTGAACAACCATGGTGTGCATGGCTGAGTGGCAAGGACAAAGCCACTGCTCACCAAAAAGAACATTCTGGCTGTCTGCAGTTTGGTAAACATCACGTGGACAAGCCAGAAGGCTATTGGGAAAATGTTTTGTGGACGGATAAGACCAAAGTAGAATTGTTTGGTTTGAATGAGGAGTATCATGTTTGGAGGCAAAAAGACATTCCATCCTTGTTTGGGCCTGTTTTGCAGCATTTGGGCAGAAAGCACACAAGTCGTTCTACAAAAAGAGTGGTTCAAGAAGAAGAAAATTTATGTTTTGCAATGGCCAAGTCAAAGTCCTGACCTCAGTCCAATGGAAATGTTGTAGAAGGACCTGAAGTCAAGCAGTTCATGTGAGGAAACCCACCAACATTTCAGAAGTGAACCGGTTCTGTACTGAGGGACGGGCTAAAATCCCTCAAAGCCGCTGCAGACGACGGATCAGCAGTTACCGGAAATATTTAGTCGCTGTTATTGCTGCACAAGGGGGTCATACCAGATTCCGAAAACAAGCGTTCACATACTTTTGCAACTCCCATATGATTCATATTCTTCATTAAATAAATGCACATATATACAATTTGTGCTTCATTAGTTTCATTGGGTTCTCTTTGTCTGAATGTAGAATGTTTTGAGTCATTTTTATACACAAATGAAGAAAATTCTGAAGGGTGCAAAAACAAAAGCACTATATGTTTTGCCTTGCTATGTGTGTCATGTGGGATGTAGTTCCCTTAAGGCTTAGAGACTTTTGCTGCTGTGTAAGAGTTGAGTTTTGGTTACCAAGGAAAATAAAGAAATTTAAAAGTGAGAAATACTCAGTGTTGGTTTCAAGTAAAAATAGTTTGGGTTTTTAAATCTCACCCAAAATAACAGAAGTAGCAGAATAACACCTGTCTGTCAGAGTATTATAATATAGTATAGTTTCCAACATTATCAGAAGTTATTGTTAGTGAAATAGCAACAAAATCTTGGAATTTGACATTTTGCCCCGAGATTTTCTTTAAAAAAAAAGCACACGTGCAGCTCCAAAAACACTGCATAATGTGTCATTTCCCATGTTATTATCAACTATTTAAATTTTAATCAGTGCAGTTTGCTTATTCAGGAAGACTGTTGAATGGCTGAGGAGCGTTTGTTAGGTCTGGTGACTTAGAAACAAAGAACTTAAGGAAATGAGCTGAAAGAAACTGAGCTCCCGAGAAGAGGTTTGCTGAAAGAGAAAGAAAAAGCTAGTGAAGGAGTTTGTTTGCATTTCCACATAGTGTTTATATCAATGGTGGGCTGTGCAGTGCAGGCCTGCTCTCTAGGATTGTGTGTGTGTGTGTGTGTCAGAGAGAGAGAGAGAGAATCATGAATCATTGCCTCCAGGATTTGGGATGAGTATCTGACAGCAAAGTGAAACCATTAGACCTAACAAGATGTTGAGCAAGGCATTTCATTCACAAAATCTGATGCAATTTACGAAACAATTACAAAAACTGTAATAACGTAATCGACTTCATTCATTTGGTCTGACTTTTTTAAGTTTAAGTTTTTGTTGTAATTAATTTCAATTACAGATGACAGACACTGAACTTTTCAAAAAGGAACGGGAGTTATCGCTGTCACAACGTTTTAGGCAACCAGTTGTGTCAGGTCTAGAAAATGGAGAGTAGTCTTGGTCTGGCCTTGTCTCACTACCCCGTGCTGTATGAGATGCCAGACAGAAATTACTAAAGCAAATATGGAAAAGCCCACTTGTAAGTTCTGTTGTTATAACGTAGTTGTTGCTGAAGCAAAACCAATGAACTGCCTGGTTGTGCCTTCTCGATTAAGTGCCCACAGCCCTGCGAGCACTTATTCCCACAATATGAAGCTACAACCAGCAGCTGATTTAGCACAATATTGACTGGAGATGAGGGGAAACAACAAGCATGGTTCTCTCGGAAGCTGAAAAAAAAAAAGAAAAAAAGACCAGCACATTTAAAGCTCATTAACATATTTGAGGTGATAGCTGATTTATTTATGTTTGGACAGAGCTAGGCTAGCTGTTTTCCTCTTTTCCAGTCTCTGTGCCAGTCTAGTCTAATTGTCTCCTGACACCGCCTTCACGTTGAATAGGCAGAATAAGCAAGAGCCGTATTGATTTACTCATTTATCTTTCGGAATATAGTGAATAAGCAGATTTTCCACCAGTTTTCTAACCATTCGCGGAGGAAGCAGAAGAAAAAAGACGCGTGCGCCTTCCAAACTAAACTGCAAAATGCCATAGCAACCGTTCTTTTTCCTCAGGTGAACCACATCCATGCGAGGATAAATTCCCCTTAACTGCCAGCGTACCACAACACAGCTGCAATAGCAAAAGCCAGCCAGGCCATTCCTGTGGTGTCAGAGTCCGGGGGTGTCAAGAGAGCTGACCCCCAACACACAGCAAATAAAACTGATTTACTACTGCTTCGCTGGCTGCACCGCACTTTATAAAACTGTCCTGGGCAAAGTTATGACCCCAGGTAACACATACATAGACACACTCACAGGCACGTATAAACACTCGCACGCAGGGCGATACGCAAATACATACATGCATGCTGAATGATGGATGGAAATTTGCAAAGTAGGAGTACATGCAACCCACATGCAGAGGATGACAAACACACCTTTTGAGCGAAGGAATAAGATACTCTTAAAGCGATAACATCATCATGGAAGTTGTTAGGATGAAAAATATGACTCAAGACCATGTTTTTCTTACTGACAGATGGAGGTTTGTGCGTTTCCATAAACTCTCCCTACCTCTAAGATCATTTTAAAGTAATTCAGGTTCGCATGTTAGGGTGCAAGTGTAGTCAAATAAGATGTGGACGTAGTGAGAGATGAAGGAGAGAAAAAGGACCTCGGCGAACTCTCATGTTTACATGAGTGTGTGAGTTTTGTCTGCTGTGCAGTGCCATGCTCAAGAGATGTCGTGCAAGGCAGAGGTGCACTTTTTGACAGAGAGCAAGAAGGAAATAAATACATAAATACTTTCAAGAAACAGGTTCAATGACAACACAGAGACAATTTTAAATAAAATACATCACCAAATTAATTAGCTAACAGTTACTTTAACAGAAGTTGCATAATATAGTACAATATATTGTGTAATGCCATTACAAGTACTCCATTCCTACTCAGCCTTTGCGTAACACACAGTGGAGGTGTGCATTAAATTGTGTTTCCTGTAGTTTCCAGACCCAGCAGAAACTGAGTAGTTAAACCTGCACACAATAAGCATCTGCTCACTGTCAAAGCCCTGACATTTTTTTGTCATCAGATTATTATATTTCCATTACACGCAATCCTGCAGTTAATGAGGTATCAAGTCGTATTGAAAATCACATTCAAGATGAACCGCAGAGTCCTTAGGGTTTCCTTCAGTAGCTCCGTGTCATGACAAGATAATGCACGGCACATCTGCTTAGTGTCAGCGATCCACCATGGCAGCGGGTTGGAGGGATGAACTGGTCGAGGGGAGTGTGTGGCAGCGGTGGTTGATTTAAACTCATGAGCTGATGGCTCTGCTTTTGCTCTTTCGGAAAAGGAGGGAAGTCCTAAAACACACAGGATTCAGACTCACTTTTTGGGACTGGAACATTATGGGAAATTAGTCATTGTGCAGTAACCCAAGCCTATTTCAGCCTTCAGTGATTCAATTTAACAAGTTATTTGGGTTCATTTTTATCATTTACAACCGAAATAAAATCCAAATCCAATTCTCGGACTGCTAATGTGAGCACTTTTCAGCACCTTAAAGTGCTGAGATTAAGCAGACGTGCTTTGTGTTATCTTGTCATGCTACAGTGCTACCAAAGTCAACCTCTCGGTATTAGAGGGCCCTGTCTGCCTGCCGGCTGCCCTCCTTTGTGGCCCATGAAGGCTCTAACAGTTTCCTGATTAACAGCAGCTGTCAGTGCAATAAGGGGGATGACCAGAGCCATTATTAACTCTTTCTTGTAGAGCTGCTTAGAGTGAACAAGAATGCTAAGTATCAGACATTTAATGGCACATATTGAGATCGCACTACAGCTGTATGTTTGCTGAACCCCCGACACCCGTGATTTCATCTTGGCTTTTTGTCACTTTGCTAAGGCAAAGAAATGTTTGAACTTGTTATCCTGAGACACTATGTGCAATAGTCTGCACCTTTTAAGCCAATTTGCGTCTGTGTCTGATGTGGTTCATCTTGTTAAGCCCCAGTCTATTGTTGCAGTCTGATTTGCTGTATTAATCTGTGTGTGTGTGTGTGTGTGTGAAGAATTGTTGCCTCAAGCCTTGTTCACTTTGTTCCAAACTGGCAATTGCACGCACAATACACACAGGATCAGTCGTGTCAGTAAATAGCAGTCAGCGCTTGATTTTTAATTGACATTTTATGACATGTGTCATTGTCTATCTCTCGGTCATTCTCTCTGTCCTCTACAACCTCCCTCTTCCATGTGGTGCGGTCCAGCCATGAGCTCTGAACTACAAATTCCTCGAAGTGGGAGGAGGGCTGATCCTGCTCTGTTGCCCTGCGTTAAGAGGTGATCCTGGGATTAAAACTCTGTTGGTTCAGGCTGGGTCTCTGGAGACAGACTGCGGCTGGCAAGAGGAAGAGACAGCGAGGGAGGGCAGAGAAAGAAAGGCCAACAGTACAGGTCGGAGAGGGATAAGAGTAGAGTCTTGCGAAGGAAAAGGAGCAAATGAAGTGCCTTTCTACATCAGATCAACCTGATATACTTTGGGTTCAGTTACTCCTTTAGTCATCAACTTCTAACTTGGCTTTGTCACACATTTTAACTTTCCTAACGTATCATAAAATATTAATATAACATGGCCTGTGTGCTGCAATCTGACAAGAGATGTACATTTTGCATCACACGTTTGACGGACCTCACAGACATTTTTCTCTCCAAACGTCAAGCGTGCACACACTGCATGATTTGAAAATAACAGTGCATCACACTCGTCAGGATGTTATTTAGACTGTCTTGCCAGATCATGAACCACTTCACATGACTTCATGGGGATGTGGATGTAAACAAGACGAAGAAAGTGGCACGACAACTTGATGCAAAAAGGACAAAAACAAGAGCAGAAACCTGAACCAGGGTGGATGAGAAAATTATCCGGCAGACGTGGTCAACACGGACTGTCCACACCTTAAGAAGAACTGAAGGTGAAATATCAGTTTTGATATCTGTCTACAGTAGCATGCCAGCTAACCTTAGCCTCAAATGCTGGGACTTTTACAACACCACTGGCTGCTTTGTGTCCTTCTAGACTTGTTTCTCTCGCTGGCTGTTGTCAATGTACCAATGTAATCTTCCAGATTTGAAATCCTAACTATTATTCTGGAGGTTTAAGAGAGGTTCTGTAAACTGTAAAACTACCAGGTATTCTGGGCAGGTCCTCAGTCTGTACCGAGGATCGGCCCAGACTGACTGTCGCAGCTTAGCAACAAACTGAACAAATCACTGTCCTGAAGACAGAATCAGAACTGAACATGCAGCTTACCATTGTAGTGCAGTGACCAGTTCACCAGCTTTTACTCATACAGAAGTACCTTTGAACAATGACGCATTAAATTATTGTTGCACGTGAACGGAGATTCAAATGAGCAAAGGGATCTGGGATTTGCTGCCTGACACTGATAATGGGTGCAAAAGAGAAGAGTGAATCAAACTAGCCTCCACGAGACCTCAACTATCCACAGGTGCAGCACCTATTCTGTTTCAGGCAGAGGTCACTGTCACCCCCTCTGAGGGAGGGAGGGTGGAGGGATGAAGCGACTGGAGGACAGGACCCTTCAGTGCCTGTTTTGGTTTGACAATGGGTTGCTTCTGCCCGGTCTGAACAGTGCGTTTGTGTATGAAAGGAGGAGTTCGGACTGTATGAGAGAGAGGGATAGAAGAGAAGAAAGAGGAAGAGTTGTTACCTCATGGGTGCACACACACATACTTACACATACACACACCATCTCTCAACTGTACTCTGACCTTGTACTGACCTGAGCCAGTATCTGGTTCACCTGTCCACAGGGGATCTCCTCATCCTGTTGTCTACTCATCACTCTCTGTCCAAGCATTATACGGTATCTCTGTGGTTGCAAGACTAGGACTATCAACTGTTTTTGAGGGTCAAGATGGCGGCGTGCGTGAGTGCAGCGGCTCTTAGCTCTAATATTTATTATGGTCTTAGCCTGTCTGTAACTGGGATCATGCATGCAATGACAGTAAAGGCTTTTTCTTTCTTCCTACTCCCAGTTTGCAACAACTATGTTGTCATGCGGGGACATTTAGACACTACAAACCCTTTTGATCACCATCTTTACTACTAGATTTGTTGATTCAAAAGATAAAACTACTTGGAAAAAATAAATATATATATACAAAACAATGCCAATGATGGAAATTGTCCCATTTGCCCCCTCCTGTGGGCAAAGCAGTCGGACATGAAACAGTATCATTGCCGGTTTACTAACCCAAGGATTGCTCATGTAAATATATACTGAACGAGGCAATGTTTGTTTCAGCTGTTTTGTTTACACCAGTATACAGTTCAGTATACACCAGTACAAAGCCAGTGTGTTCAACAGCTGTTTCCGAGTGAGAAGCTTTTTTTTATTTTGTTATAACTTCAGTAAAAAGTCTCCTTCTAAAATGACAACACAAAAGTCCTGATAGTCCTGATAGCATATGCAAAATAAAATATGTGGAACTGAAGGCATTCGTGCAACACAGAATCAACCATGGCTGATAAAATCGTTTCTCAAGCCAAGCCTCAAGTGAAAGAGGGCGAGAAAACTGTAAAAAAAAAAAAAAAAAAAAAAAAATTAAATAAACAAAGACACAGTGTATAGAGAAGGGGGAGTTGCTCATTGCTACTCAACCTACGTAGAGAGGAGAGCACTGTCTTTACCTCTGCATGACACCCATCCATCCACCTCCGTAACAGGAGCGCATCAGAGCAACGGCCAACAAAGGCAGCTGGACTGGTTTGAGCCGTGCACTCACCACAATAAAAGGTCACGGAGAATATCTCATCGTGCGTGCGTGATTGTGTGCGCATTTCACAACTGAGACATCCGTGGTTTGGTCTACTTAGCCTCTGTCCTATCATCAAAGGACACAGGTGAGAGCGGCATTGTGGGTTCGGAGTTCTCATGTTACCCTTTCAGCTCATGGAGGGCAGATCAAAGAGGGGTGCTTGGAGAGCGCAAAATACATGCACACACATACACACACCAAAAAGCATAAAAAAATGCAAGGACATATGTGCACGCTTGCATTACATGAAACACACACTACATGGGTAGAATAATGTGTGTGTGTGTGTGTGTGTGGTATAAGCACACATAATGTAACTCTTCCCCTTTTTGTCCCAAGCACATTATACAAACTGGTCTATCTCTATAATTTAAACTGCATCCCGTTTCATAGTGAACTATGCTTTACATAATATAACGTTATGTATCCCTTGATTCATTTTTGAGCACAAACATGTCCTCAATGGTCAAAATATGACTTCATAAACTTCTAACAATGGATATTCCTGCTATGCAAGCTCCCAAAAAGGTTGGGTTTCGCCTTTCCTGTCGCTCATCTGGTTGATGTATGGATCTATTAGACATACCAGTAATGACCTGTCAGCTCATCATAATGTAAGACCCATTTAAATTGTTTTTCCTCTCCTGGACCTGCATGAAGCAAACTTGTCAGGCCCTGTTAGCAAGCCAGCAAGGGTATGCCAGGTGCATCATAGCAGCAGCCAATGTATGCTTCACACACCGGTTGTAGACACGACACACACTCAAACATACCAAAGCTTGTTTACAGCAGCGCAGACAGTATCTCCGTGGCTAACCATCGCTGAATAACAGCGAAAAAAGTCATATTGCAGCTCCCAAGCTTTTATCCGACGAAAATGGAAAAGTCAAAAGACAAAAAAAAAATAAAATAAAAGATGTGCTTAATTCGTTTTGACAATCGGCCAAGTAGATGACATTTTATAAATGTGATAGTTTTTCATTTGGTTCTCTCTAGCCTACAGATGAAGACAGAGGATCATAACAATGCTTACTGAGCTTGAAAAGGCCAAGAACCTCTGTGCTTTTTAGAGATCAGTATGTCAGAGAGATTGAATGATACAGGTCAGATGTGTTTATGTGCTCGCGATACCTCATAGTGTGCAAATGAAAACAAACCATGCCTCAACCCACTTTCCCAAAACCAAGTCCGCGCTAACATCGTACTTGTTCCATTTTAGGTTTTGTAGCATTGTATCGTAAAGCTGAACCTGGTGAACCTTCTGTAACTTGAAACTTGATCCATAACTGGATTCAGCAGGACCATTTTTCTCGGTGTCTGTTCCCAAACTCTCCTACATGTTTGTAATTGGAAGTGTCCAAGTGTCTTGAGAATTGCCTGTGTAGTGTGGTGTTCCTACTCTCTACAAGGAGGTTAAAGGAGTTCACTGAAGAATTCAGTGCTTTTTATCCGAAAACGAGTCCTCACATGTTTTGACAGTTTGATTTTCTGTGTTTTGTTGCTACCCTTGAAGCCACTGTACATGCAAATGTTGCCATCCACAAAACCTGCTGATCATGAACAGTTTCTCCATTGGGACGACGGGGAGATGCCCCACTAAAAAAAGAAGGAAAGCAAATTTTCTACTATATTCAATCACAGTGTTTGGAAAGCTGTCAGTGGCTGCCACTGGTGCAGATATTTGTCAGGAGTGAGCCATGTTCCACGGAGTACTGATGACACACTGTTTTGGTAAGATATCACTTTGACTGCAAATCGCACAGATTATTGTGACTGACTCACACTAAATCAGCTTTTGTTGTTGTTGGCTTAAACTAATGTAACCTGTTTTGTTTGTTTTGTTTTCCAGTGGCTGGAGCAGCCAGTTAGTTGGTAGTCAAGACATTCCAGCGAAAGGCGATGGATAAGTCATCACTTAATGCACTGGCCGTGTGGGAACTAGTCAGGAACATGCCTGATTTTGACACTTTGAAAAGGTAAGCAAGAGAAAGTACAGGAAACCAAATAGAATTTGGTGATTGCACTTACTGTACAGTTGGTGCAATGGTTAAATTGTAAATGTGTTTTCCTGTCAAACTTGGTGAAACTGGCTACTAATTTAAAAAAAAAAGGTCACACACTCTAATATTTCACCTTTAGCTTTGATTGCAGCACGCATTTGCTGTGGCATTGCTTCGATAAGCTTCTGCAATGTCACAAGATTTATTTCCATCCAGTGTTGCATTCATTTTTCACCAAGATCTTGTATTGATGAAGAGAGAGTCTGACCACAGCACAAAGCCTTCTCCAGTACATCCCAAAGATTCTCAGTGGGGTTAAGGTCTGGACTCTAGTGAATCCTGGCATTGTCACCTTGGAATATGCCCCTGAACATCAGGGAAGGAAAAATCCATGGATGGAATAACCTGGTCATTCAGTATATTCAGGTAGTCAGCTGACCTCATTCTTTGGGCACATAATGTTGCTGAACCTAGACCTGACCAACTGCAGCAACCCCAGATCATAGCACTGCCCCCACAGGCTTGTACAGTAGGCGCTAGTCATGATGGGTGCATCACTTCATCTGCCTCTCTTCTTACCCTGATGCCCCCATCACTCTGGAACAGGGTAAATCGGGACTCATCAGACCACATGAGCTTCTTCCATTGCTCCAGGGTCCAATCTTTATGCTCCCTAGCAAATTGAAGCCTTTTTTTCACAGTTAGCCTCACTGATTAGTGGTTTTCTTAAGGGTACACAGCTGTTCAGTCCCAATCCCTTGAGTTGCCCTCACATTGTATGTATTTAAATGCTCCTACTTTCACTACATAGACCTGAGTTCTACTGTTGGTTTTCTGTGATTTAATTTCATCAAACATTTAAGTGATCATTTAACTTTCGCCAATGACTTAAACGTTTGAGAAATGAGAAGCTACTCATTGCATCAATTGCAGTTAAATAACTTGTTGCCAGCTGAAAGATAATCACCCATGCAGTAATTATCCAATAGGAGGCTCGTACCCATTTGCTTAGTTAAATCCAGGTGGTGACTTTATTTTTTTGGCCAGGCAGTGTATGGTATCTCTACTCCAGACCAGAAGCACTGTCTTCTCATTTTCCCTTTTTCTGTTCCTTCAAGGCAAGCACCTGTGGAGTTGGTTGCTCGCGATACCTCATAGTGTGCAAATGAAAACAAACCATGCCTCAACCCACTTTCCCAAAACCAAGTCCGCGCTAACATCGCACTTGTTCCATTTTAGGTTTTGTAGCATTGTATCATAAAGCTGAACCTGGTGAACCTTCTGTAACTTGAAACTTGATCCATAACTGGATTCAGCAGGACCATTTTTCTCGGTGTCTGTTTCCAAACTCTCCTACATGTTTGTAATTGGAAGTGTCCAAGTGTCTTGAGAATTGCCTGTGTAGTGTGGTGTTCCTACTCTCTACAAGGAGGTTAAAGAAGTTCACTGAAGAATTCAGTGCTTTTTATCCGAAAACGAGTCCTCACATGTTTTGACAGTTTGATTTTCTGTGTTTTGTTGCTACCCTTGAAGCCACTGTACATGCAAATGTTGCCATCCACAAAACCTGCTGATTATGAACAGTTTCTCCATTGGGACGACGGGGAGATGCCCCACTAAAAAAAGAAGGAAAGCAAATTTTCTACTATATTCAATCACAGTGTTTGGAAAGCTGTCAGTGGCTGCCACTGGTGCAGATATTTGTCAGGAGCAAGCCATGTTCCACGGCGTACTGATGACACACTGTTTTGGTAAGATATCACTTTGACTGCAAATCGCACAGATTATTGTGACTGACTCACACTCAGTCAGCTTTTGTTGTTGTTGGCTTAAACTAACATAACCTGTTTTTTTGTTGTTGTTTTTTTTCAGTAGCTGGAGCAGCCAGTTAGTTGGTAGTCAAGACATTCCAGCGAAAGGCGATGGATAAGTCATCACTTAATGCACTGGCCGTGTGGGAACTAGTCAGGAACATGCCTGATTTCAATGAGAGGTTATTTTGCCACTTTGAAAAGGTAAGCAAGAGAAAGTACAGGAAACCAAATAGAATTTGGTGATTGCACTTACTGTACAGTTGGTGCAATGGTTAAATTGTAAATGTGTTTTCCTGTCAAACTTGGTGAAACTGGCTACTAGTTTCTATTTCTTGTTTTCCCACTTTACAAAAGAAGACCCACATATAAAATGGCCTGGCCTGGCCAAAAAAATAAAAATAAAAAATAAAAATAAAAATCAAATGTTCATTTCTATCCAGTGTTGCATTCATTTTTCACCAAGATCTTGTACTGATGATGGGATATTCTGACCACTGTACAAAGATTCTCAATGGGGTTAAGGTCTGGACTCTGCAGTGGCCAATCCATGTGTGAAAATGATGTCTCATGCTCCCTGAACCACTCCTTCACAATTTGAGCCTGATGAATCCTGACATTGTTATCTTGGAATATGCCCGTGAACATCAGGGGGAAAAAAACCCATTGATGGAATAACGTGGTCTTTCTGTATATTCAGGTAGTCAGCTGACCTCATTCTTTGGGCACATAATGTTGCTGAACCTAGACCTGACCAACTGCAGCAACCCCAGATCATAGCACTGCCCCCACAGGCTTGTACAGTAGGCACAAGGCATGATGGGGGCTTCGCTTCATCTGCCTCTCTTCTTACCCTGATGTCCCCATCACTCTGGAACAAGGTAAATCTGGACTCATCAGACCACATGAGCTTCTTCCATTGCTCCAGAGTCCAATCTTTATGCTCCCTAGCAAATTGAAGCCTTTTTTTCACAGTTAGCCTCACTGATTAGTGGTTTTCTTAAGGGTACACAGCTGTTCAGTCCCAATCCCTTGTGTTGCCTTCACATTGTATGTATTTAAATGCTCCTACTTTCACTACATAGACCTGAGTTCTACTGCTGGTTTTCTGTGATTTAATTTCATCAAACATTTAAGTGATCATTTAACTTTCGCCGATGACTTAAATGTTTGAGAAATGAGAAGCTACTTGTTGCATCAACTGCAGTTAAATAACTTGTTGCCAGCTGAAAGATAATCACCCATGCAGTAATTATCCAATAGGAGACTCGTACCCATTTGCTTAGTTAAATCCAGGTGGCGACTTTATTTTTCTGGCCAGGCAGTGTATGGTATCTCTACTCCAGACCAGAAGCACTGTCTTCTCATTTTCCTTTTTTCTATTCCTTCAAGGCAAGCACCTGTGGAGTTGGTTGAGAGCCTGATGTGCTCTTTGCGGGTTGTCTTTTTTTTTTTTTTTTTTTTTTTTTAAATATCTCTGCTTGCCATGTTGTGAAACTCTTAAAGTAACTGAGGTAATGTTTTCCACTTGGTCGGAGAGCAGAGCTGGTCATGACAGATTTTGGCGCATTATACGACTTTTGAAGTCGGGTCCGCATCTGATCCAAGGTCTGCTTTGGTTTCTGAGACACTATCTGTGGCATCGTCAGCTCGCAAATATGCATCTGGAATGACATGAACCGTGTCCAAACTGTAGATTCATCCCTTTTGGAGGAAATTTCTGTTAAAGTATAAACAAGCAACCATTTACTGTTAAAAGATATTAACTGTCTTTCCTTTCTGGAGTACTTAAGAGGCAGTTCTTTCCACTTTCAAGTGCGTGCACATGTGTACCCATATCTACTGTATAAATCTTTGTATTGTATTTTATCCTGGTAATACTAAAAGATCATATTTTAGTAATAACAACGAGATCCATATTGTGAATTGCATGTTATCACGTGTTTTACTCATCCTCAGTTTTTTTTTCCTTATATGAAGGAGCTCAAGTCATTTAAGTAATTATCCATTAATCTCAAAGACGCAGTCAAGATTTCTTAACACAAAACGTGACAGCTAAGATTCATTCAATAGCTCCTTTTCCTTACAAGTAATTTAATCCTTTAATCTGTAGACATTATAATAATGTTTGCCATATGACTATTGCATATAGCAAAGAGAAGAAAAAAAACGCAGAGGAAGCTTATTTTTTTCATTGTTTCTTCACAGACACTTCCATCATAACTCTTTCTTCTGCGCCCAATAAGTGATGTCATCTCAGATTTTCTTTTTCCCCCCATTGTGAGATTTCCTAAACCCTTGATATTGTGCACTTATTCCTACAAACACACATGCGTAACGTAGCCGATGCCAGCGTTGGTATCTTGGCACCGCTGTCATTGTAAAAATGGCTCAAACTAAAGTGCAGCTTAGTGCTGCACTGAGATCAGCTTACTTTACCCCCAAACATATTGCGCGCTGAACCCTTGGGGACGACTCTTTAAGTGATCGACGATCTGCCACTTGAGGAAAGCCATGAGCAGCCCCGAGTCTGCTTCACGGTAGCAGCAACTTTCTCTTACCGCCCTGGTCATCCATGTCGACAGCAGCAGTCACAGTCGTTGCGAGGGGAAAGAAAGGGTACGAAAGATGGATAAAATGTCACAGACTGGCCAGACAAAGAGACTGCAAGTAGAAAATAACATTACTATCATAAGTAAGTTGGGACATAAAATTAAACAAAGGAAGGTTAGTAGTTATGAGCAGCCTGTAAACAATGTGAAGCCTTTGCATATATCAGCCATAAACAAGCTTGTGTTTTGTGATAGGCTCCATAAACCACTGTAAGAAAAGATCTCACTCTTTTCCGGAGACTGCTTTCTTGCTGCCTCTGAGATCAGCTGAAGAGAAAAGAAACCCCATATTGGATTGTGTATACTGTCCACTTAAAACATGCACAGGAAAAAACCTTAATCAAAAAGTCAAGTTGTGTATACTACACATCAGGGACAAGCGGTCAGGGAAGGCAGGTCATCACGAAAAGTAATTTGTCCTTTGGTCTGAGCTATAAATATAATTCCGTATTTCCTGTTCAAAAAGTGAGGCCCAAGTTGAGGAAGCAACAAGCTGAGCCTCACCTCGAATTGTGCAACCTCTCACAAATTTTACTCTCCTTTAATATCCTAACTTTCCATAGTCTAGGTACTGTAGTTCATCTGTATGTGTAATATATTTAGCCGGGAAAACCACGAGATGAGGCCGTCAATACTCCTGCCTCATGGAAGGGGGCGCTAGTGAGCCACGGGTTCGTGCAGAAGGGAGGACCTTTTGTTGAACAGTCTAAATAAAAAATGGATCAAATCATTATATTATAAAGTTTTAACAACTCAATCTTTTGATTAAAATTTGTCTATTCTCATTCCCTTTTTTGTCAAAACTGAAATAATATTTTTATTTTTTTGCACACTGCTTACTCTAATTTGTGTTGATTGAGGATGAATGAATTGTGGTCTTGCAACGGCAAATGCATGCCCTCTCACTCTTCTGAACTGCTATAGATTTAACATTCTTCCTCTGCCGAATACATACCTTACCTATGTGTGAGTAAAGGGTGCTCATTTATAGACATTATAGGTATGAAACATAGCCAGTTAATGTGGAAGCAGACAATCAAATGGTGAATTTAAGCTACTCCATTCACATTTGTCTGAAAGAGTTAGTGCCTCACCACCTACGA
The DNA here is from genome assembly GCF_963514085.1 of Chelon labrosus. NCBI lineage: Eukaryota > Metazoa > Chordata > Actinopteri > Mugiliformes > Mugilidae > Chelon > Chelon labrosus. The sequence goes on from NC_140345.1 coordinate 18,593,475, forward strand.
ACCTCGTCGCACATCTCTGCTACACATATTTCATATACTTTTTAACTATCTTACACCTACTTTTCTTTTTACTAGTGGTTTTCAAGAGTGTCTTGTTTCCTTTTTTTATGGGCAACTGAGCTACTGTTGCTACTTGTGGATCAACATATTCTATGTGTACATAACACACCAACACGTGATATTAAAGGGGACCTACTGTTTTTTGCAACTTGGACCTTATTTCTGGCATAAAATACGATCCTTTACTCACCCATATAACTTTTGTGTCATTTGTTGTCCTTTGGGAGATATGTAGATTGGCCTGTATCCATACAGTGGGAGTGACTGGGGCACCGAAACGCAGCGGGTCTGTAGGACAATCTACAGACCCGGGATGATGATAACAGGTAACTCCGGAATCAACGGTGAATAGCATTAGTGTATCATAACAAAATATCGGTGAAATGAACGAGTTTCGCAGCAGAAAATGTGTTATTTAGAGGCTGCGTTTCGGTGCCCCAGTCACACCCACTATATGGATATACGCAGATCTAAATATCTCCCGAAGGACTACAAATGACACAAAAGTTATATGGGTGAGTAAGCGATCGTATTTTATCCCAGAAATAAGGTCCAAGTTCTAAAAAACAGTAGTTCCCCTTTAAGGAAAACATGGTGTGGATGAATTTGCACTGAACTCTAATTTGTAAATGATCTGATTACCTGCTAAAAAAGGTGTCAAGACGATATGCAGCACAGTAATCCAACACTTCTACACATTTGATTTTACAGGGTGTTTTATGTCAATTAAAGTAGGTGTTTTTGTGACGACAGCTTGGTTTACTTGCTGGTGTGAATGGAAACAGGTGAAAACAAGAGATCATCCTTGTAAGTGTTAATTCTGTTAAAATAGGTTTTAAAATGAGGTTTAGTCTATCATTGAGGACCTTTGTATAAACAGGACCATGATCCCCTATGGCTGCAGCTCAAACTTTGCAACACTTAAAGAGAACCCACTGCTCACCTGTTTGGGATTATCCAAGCTAATAGAGTTAAAAGTCCATGTAGGACAAAGACAGTTCCGCACATCTGTTTGCATTGACCTAACAAAGTGTAATTCACTTTTATGTGAATGACCTTTTCTTCCACTTTTGTCTCCTCCACGTCACGTCACTGGCCACTTTTGTTTTGCTCCAAAAGTCACACCACTGCAGCAGATTAGACAATGAGTATATGCATGTTTGCAACACCATGTATAATTAATGAAGGATGTCATCTTTACTTTGTTTTTCTGTGATCATTACACACTGTCTCTCAAAGATAGCATTATGACGGCATTTTTAGCCAGAGCAACATGGAGCTAGTTCAGCTAGCTTTGGTTCAGATTTAATTATCTCAACAACTATTGGTCGGATAGCCATGACGTGTTCTTCAGACATTCATAGTCCCCAGAGGATGAAGCCAGTTTACTTGGGTCATCCCTTGATTTTTTCCTCTAGCTGCCATGACTAGACTAGTATTGGATAGCCGTGTAATTTGGTACAGGCGACCTTGTGCACAGGATGATTTGTTTCCTGTGTAAGTTTTATATCATAATATTTCTACTACACCATCATCAAGTCAGATGAGCTACTAGCATGGCTCTTAGTCTTGTTTTTGTTTCTTAATGTAATTTAATTTTAATTTTCCCTTAGACTCAAACAACAACAAAAAGAAAAACATTCAAACATTTGCAGACAAACAATCAGCTGTAACAGAAAAAAAAAATATTTGTACAAATGTGCAAAAAGTAAATATTATGTCTGCATCATGACTATCATCTCTCCATAAACACGGTTTCTTTTGTGATGTTCCATCACCAACTTTTTCTGCGTGTTAACGCTCTTTCCAGAGACATCTGCTGTCTTCTGGGCATACATTTTCATCATTTGTTTGGTGACATCTTAACAGTGGAAAAATGTACTTCAGTTCTGGGAACATGGCAGTTGGTGATGCCATTTTTGCAAGAGCATTCAGCTATTAAGGGCCAGCCTAACAATGGTGCGTTTGGTTCTGCTAGCAGGCTCATAAAAGCGAAGAGCATCTAAAGCTCCCACTTTGAATCCAAGCCCTAATTCATTCCTCATAATGTAAGGTTTCCCCCCTCCACCACCACTTTGGGGAGTGCTGGCAGCAAATGAGACGTCACCTTCTTGCCTCCTACATGGCATGTCTGTTTTTTATTACAGGTTGAACATTTTTTCTCTCTCTTTTTTCCATTTTTCCCCTCCAAGCTTTCATTACACAAATGGTTCTTTTTTGGAAATAAGTATATGATGATAAATGACTGTTGGAAGCACACACAGTGTTACACTACGGGCACATGTACCTTTTGATGAGGAATGGAGGGAGAGAGGTCCGAGCCTGGTAAGGTGGAAGAGGGATGAGGAACTATTTTTCTCAGTTAAAAATAAAGGCACCCATGGGACCATTTCAATTAGTCATAGAAAGGTAAATTGGTCAGTTTATTTGACTGAATGAGAGCAGCTTTAAAGAAAAATGACTTCAATGCTTATGAAGTCAGAGAGGAATTTCTCGCCTGACTCCCTCGTATTAATGCAACAGTGTGCTTTACATATGCTGTTGGTCAAAATGTGTGAGGCACGGGTTCAATTTGTTGTGCAGACCTGCACTGATTCAGCTTTGTTTCTCAGGCAAACCCAGTCTGATAACATAAGAAAAGCGTGGAGCATGGCTGTAATCATTAAAAGTAATTTTACCTCATGAAAGTAGTAACCTTTCAGAAAGCCTTTTGTGCTGACTGCTCACATCATGGTCTAGCTGCTTTTAAAACAGATGCCTGCCTGCGCCCAGTACGCAGTGTGCAGACCATGCCGGGAAATGGCACCAATGGAAAACACCCACCAACACCTGCCAGTCATACTCACCATAGCTGCAGGTTGGCAAGCCTCCAAGTATCCATTTTTTTTCTGATGAAGTGTTAAGTGTCCAGTAAAGATGAGATAAAACTCATTAAATCAGGACATGACTCCTTAAAATATTCATTTACCGGCCTCTTTGCCAGCTAAATAGCACTGCAGATGGTTAATAGACTTCAGTTTCTACGTTTTTAAATAATTAAATGCATTTTAAACGCATCTTAATGTCAAGTTTGTCATCTGTACAGTAACGACTACAGTCAGAACAATTGGCAAAGTACTTGCGAACTTGACTTTAACGGTTGGAGAAGTACAACCAAGGAAGGATATTCATCTGCTATTGTTGTTTGCTTTGCTCTGTGCTGTGCTTGTGGTACAGTGAGAGAAATTAGATTTATTGCTCATTGGTGGTCCAGTTTCAAGACTCAACAAAGGGACTTAATTTGTTACTACACAGCTACTTGAAGTCATTAATCACTGAACGCACACTCGCAGCCCCCCTTACAATGATTGTTCCAAGGACCTGTCGCAAGACATACTCTCGCAACTTACTATGGAGATCTTCTGAAACCTTTCGCGTTGTCTGTCTTGACATCCTGCTGTGTTGCTGGAATCAGGAGCCATCTGGCTCAGTTCAGAGCAACCACAACCAGCTTTGTAGTGTGGAGCCTGAAGCCTGCCGGCAGACACTGAACAAATGATTTAAATAAATGGCAGCTTGACTGCAGAGTTTACAGGTCAAACCAAACTCAGTTCTCAATGGATTTGGTTGAATGAAGTGTGCACAAAACACAGTATTATATGGGAACATCTAACAGTGGTGCATTGGATATGTATAGGCGCAAATGGTAGAATGGTGACATGTGAGGCAAATTTATAAATAAAACATCGTTCAAAGATTTCTAATATCTTAGCTTTGTGTGTTGAAAAAAAACGGGGCAACAACGTATGACTATGGTACACCTTGATTTAAACCTAATCCAGATAAAGCAGAGTGGTTGTTTGGAACTACCGGGTGCGAATGAGTGTTTTATGGCAGATGCTGAATCACTGCATGAGTCTGGCAGGTGGGAGTTAAAAAGCACCAGAGGGGGAGTGTAGGGTGCAGATTTCCATGGGGGCAATCTGGAGGGAAAATTTGCAAGCAAATAGAAGGATGTTCTGGAAAGCCCCCATGACACAAACTATAGAGACAGTCGCAACCACTCACACACACACACAGCCCTGCGAACACTGCTGTGGGTGTGCAGACACCTACACACACGCGAACATGCTCCTTCACGCACACGTACAGGCTTACACAAACACACATTTTATTTATTTGGATTCACGAAACCCCAAAATGTTCAACAAAAGCTATGCAAGAATGACATTTAAAAAGCAACAACAAACTTTTCATCATGCAATATCTAAACACACAAAGTAAACAAATGAAACCATCTTCCCGCCGCCCTCAGATGCACACTATAGATTGTAATATGCAGCCTACAGTCACATCAAAGCTCGTTTACTGTTCTCTGCGCGAACGAAAAAATAGTCGGATTTTTTTTCCATAAGCTTTTCTGTAGTTCCCTGGCTCCTGTATGTCTCCTCTCCCGCCTCAGTGTGTAGTAGCGCAAGCAAAAGAGAGTGAACAAAAAAAATTAAATAAAAATGTATGCATTCTACATCTGCTGGATATTGCAGCAACCTGGCACCCGAACAAGCGAGCCCCGAGCCACCAGCAGGGTCTTGTGCGGTCTGCCAATTGTTTATGGTGTTACGGCAAGAAGAGGTAGCATAGCAACGCTGTTTAAAAACCATAGGAAAAGAACACGAAGCAGGTTTTTTTCTAGTGGCTTGTTTGAAAATGTTGTTTTTGTGTTAATCTGCCCATAACACTTAACTCTATGTCAACTATTGAAAATGCTTTAAGAGTTCTCCTCCTGCAGAAAAGTACATGTTATTCCTGAGAAGGGAAACTGTGAATTCTTCCCTTTTAAAAAGCTCATCACCTTATTTTAACATTTATAAACAACTGAAAAGAAAATGCTCTCATAATATATCTCTCTTGTTGGAATTCAATGAGTAAGAGGCAGCCTGGAGACATTACACAGCATCACGGTGACTCTTCTCTCGCTGTATTGCTGTATATAAAACAAAGTTGTTACTGCTCGGGGGAAGGTCTGAATGCTACATGGATGAGAGTCAGTGTTGGTCCTGGCCCGCGCCAAGCCAAAAAGCTGTAACAACAAGAACAAGCACTAACTCAAATGTACAAGGTTTATTTGGTTTGAGTTCCACACTGTCAGATACTGGCGAGGACGCTTTGACCACACAGCACAGCGGAGAGGAAAATGAAGTTAGAAAAGTGCTTCATCCAAGCACTTTCACATGCACCGGTTGGTCAGATCAGGAAAGCTGGACGGGAAAAATATGATTAAGCTGTCTAAATACCAAAGACAAGTCACCACATCCAGATTTGATTTGCGGATTAGTTGCTGTTATTAATTTGTGTTTCTAATACTTGGAAGCATTACCTGCCGTAAATAAATGTTTTCTTTGTTGTTTCTCAGTGTCATCTCACTCCAACCAGTCAAGGCAGACTGAGTCTGATTCTGTCGGAGGCTTCTTTTTGTTAAAAAGGGAGTTTTTCCACCCCACTAAGTGCTGATTAAGGGGGGGGGGGGGGGGGAGTTGTTGCTCTCTGTAATACAGTATAGTCTTGACCTAACTACTTAAAGTCCCTGCGATGACTCATTATTTTAAATAAAGAGCTTATCTATTAAGATTTTTTAAACAGAATGTGAGACTTAGAGAAATTTGTCAAATAATCCAAAGAATATGAAGGCATTAAGCGTATTTTAGCTTCTTTAAGATGAAGATCTGCTTATGTCTGCTATTTCCTCCTGTTCTTATTCCCTTTTATTATCCTGTGTTGTCAAAATCCCGATATTCATAATTAAAGCATCTCCATTCTTCCACCAATTAATGTCATTCATGTGTTCCAAGATCCATTCAGACTGTGTTTGCTGTTCTTTATTTTTGCAGTGCTGCATTTCAGACCTACTAGTCCACCTCCTTCTTATCACCACCTTACCTCCAGGGTGTCCAGGGAGTCGCGACTGAAATTTTCCATCATTCATCTGCTGGCCCCGTTCCACCTCCATCAGTGTTCTCACTCCAGGGGACCCCGTCCAATCTCCTGTCAGCATTTGGGCCTGTGCTTAATGAAGATACATGTCATTGTCAGGATCTAATCACCAAAAACATTCCTTTGTTTGTACCTCAATAATTTTTCGCTCTCTCTGATTTTTTGAAGACATTTAAATATTTTAAATAGGGCAAGATAAGGCTCAAAATTCACACAGAAATGATGAAAGAAGTGCCAGATGCGTGTGCGTCTAGATAAGGACAAAGCAGAACAGACATAGAAACAGAGATGAACTGACTCACAGAGAAACACAGGCAGACTGGATGACGTGCCGTTGAGTTCAGCCAGTTCTCCGCAGGCTCACCTGTGCAGAAAGGACAGGTGTGAGTGCGTTGGCAGCCAAGAGGCACCTCGCAAATTCACCCAGCAGTGATAGGGGTGTGATAGTCTCCGCGGGTCCCAGAGGAGAAAACCTTTGAGCGTCATGCGTGTATCCTGCTTCTCCTGGCTAACGCGCACCCCCATGGATAACACATTCCAGTCGACTAAATGGCCATGGGAGCTCGATGTGAACTGCAAAATACATATCTATGCAGCTAGGGATGTTCACAGACACACAACTACCCGTTTCAAACAAACGCACACACATACACACACACACAATACCCCTACACCTCATTCGGACACTCCCAAGAAGCACTGAGGTGCATCATTGAAATTCAAACCCTGCAAAGACGGCTCTCTTCACTGCTGAGGGGCAGAGCAGCTCATCCTGAAAGATGTAATTTCTCAGGGAGAAGGATGATGTGGGGGGTGGAGTGGGGGTGCAAAGACCATGCAAAGAGGACTGGAGGTGGAAGAGATAAAGAATGGACTTCAGGCATAATAAATACAGAAATGAGCATTTGCTGGTTCTATTGCATGTTAGAGTTCTGATAATGGTGTTGCCTTATGAAGTGCAGTAAGACTGGGTTCAACACTGGAAATTAAAATGTTCCAGAAAGAGCCGTGAAGGTCATAAAAAAGTCAAATTTCAAATCTTTGTACATATATCATGCAAAGCAGAGAATATTAATATTTCCTTTTTGGCAGCTCAGTTTTCCTCTTACTTGTTTGCTGAGACTGCAGAGACAAACTTTGCTCATTACTGTGAATGTCAGTGTGAGGGTGTGTTCTGTGGTGGATTAGTTTCCTGTCCATTTTGTTTCCATGCCTTGAGCCCAGTGCATGCTGGGTTAGGCTAACACTATTCCTAGGTATCAATGGAAAATGCATGAATGGGTAAAAAAAAAAAAAAAAAAAATGCTTTCATACTACATCCTCACTGGCATCTTAAATTAGGCTCACCTAGAGACATTAGCGGTTTATGATCCTTGCAAGAGTAGAAGAGGAAATGTGTCACAGTCACCATGCTTGCCATCTTGGCTGTGTGCATGTGTGTCTGTGTGTGTGTGCCCACTTGGCAGTTTAGAGTCATTAAAAAAGGGCGTGAAGGAGCCATCGAGTGGTTTCTCGTCATTAATGAAGAACAGCACTGACAACCGCAAAAACCCATATATACACACAAACACTATAAACACAAAATGAAGTACATATGCACACATCCAAATACACTCGTTGACTGTTTGTCTTTGGCTCTTTGCTCCCTGCTGCTCTCTGCTACAAACACTTCCCCCCCACCTCCCCACCCCCTCTTCTTTCCGGTCGTAATAAGTGTGATGACCCCTTGAACACACACACAAGTGCATGAGCACACGCAGACATGCAATTTAACAAAAACAACAATGCATGTGTGAAGTAGTCTGGAGAACTCTGAGGTCACATGTGAGAAAAATAACAGGAAAACAATCAGCTGCGCAAACCACAAAGTGGAATTTTTGCTTGCTTATTTAAAGTAAATCACAAGGGGTCAAAGGATGGCTTCTGCACGTTTTATTCTGTTACTGAACTGTGCATGACCGTGATATAATACTGTCACTATAACATGGTTATTGAAAATAGACTGTGGATAGGTGAAAGAAGGATGAGGAATTGTGTGACAAGACGTTCAGTCACCCCCTTTACTTCCTGGGCCAACAACCCACACCACTTCCAGGCGCATAGCTTAAAGAGGATGTTGTGTGTTCAGAGCTGCTCTGCACATTCTCAACCACAGCTCTATCACTTCAAAAGCTTAGCCCCTGAACTGTTTGTTTACAAGTTGCGCAGCATTGATTGTATGGCAAACGGTCTTCATGCTGGAGTACGGTACATACAGCACAAGAACAGCACAGAAGCTTTAAGAGCTTTCTCTGCTCAAGGCTGTCATCTAGTGGCTCTGAAAACAATGTTGATGGAAAAAGATGCACTTGACTTATTCTATCCCTGATTCTCAAATAGACAGAAAACCTGTAATTACAAGATGTTTTGCCCTCTACACTGCCCCATCGTCATTCCTCCTTTTCGTCCTGTACTTTATTCTGAGCATGGTTTGAGTTTCACACAGCTGTGCGAGATGGGACTCCTGAGGTGATTTGTAGCACTATAATGGCTCTTCCTCTGCTGTGCTTCTCCTCCCAGACGCTGAGATAACAGTTCTCACCTTACCTTGATCATCAGCTAAAGGGGCTGAGCGGGGTGTCCTGGGGTGGATGAGGGCACCGAGTTGACCCGAGGGCGGGGGAGGCAAGGCGAGAAGGGGTGGAGGACTTGCAGGTGTCCAAACTCCCCTGGCTACGGACAGGTGCACAGCACCTGTGCCACATATGTTCTTGCGTTTGTGTGTGTGTGAAGCTTAGACACTCCTGAAAAACAGCTGTGCGCTATGAAGTTTCCCCTCTCTTGCCTTCACACACTTATCACCCCTGCCTCCAAAAGCACACACCCACACAGACTTCCCATAGAATCACACTCTGCTACAAACACCCGTACATTTACACTCCACCAGCTGCGCCACACACACTTCTGTGAAATCAGACTAAAGTTTTTGCTAGCGTTACAGGTCAATCATTTGCTATCTATCACTGGCAAACAGATGTAGGGAACATCTTTCAATCAGATCTGATAAGGACGTCATGATACGTCAACCTCTGACCACGGGGAGACTGGAAACAAGGAGAATCAGCTGGTATAAGGTTACAATATCCATCTACCAGCACATCTAAACGCTCCTAATTAACATGCTATTACTTGTTTGTTTAACTTGAGGTTAATGGAGGCGGAGCTGAAATATTTTTTGGCCAATATAGTGACTAACCGTGATGGCATGACGGCAGGAGGCATTAAGATCAAAGTATTAATTAACAACCATTGTAAACTGGCTGCTACCCGTCTTACATTTGCACATTTTTATTGGAACCCCATTAGCTTCTGCCATAGCATATGCTAATCTCCTATGGTTTGATTAACGTTTATCGGGGACAGTTGTGTTCACCGCCTCTTTTGGCTTTTACAGTGCACCAGCTGATTCAGCAGGTTTAAGGTCACTTCCAGACCGAGCACAGTTTAATCAAGGCTCATCGTTCCATAACGGTGGTCCTCTCCTCCTACAGGGAGTTCCCCTTTGAGAAAAAGAGAGAGGAGGACAGGGCAGAGGTGAACCACACCGAAGAGGTGAAGAGGACAAACTGCTGGAGGTAAAGTGGAGAGGGATAGAGGATTGAGTAGAAAGGAAAGAATAGAGGCCGAGTATAGTCACTGTTATCGATCCCATCAAATAAATATACGCATCCTCACATGTGGATCACCAAAGAAAAGTCAAGAAATTATAATTATCTTGTAATTATAGCGTCACCAGTGGTTGTTATGTGAGTATTATTTACGATCTAGCTCTCAAATCATTTTATTATCACCGAGTAACATCAGGAAACTGCTCTGCTGCAGTTAGCATCCAGCATAAAACGAAACCAGATCTCACAAGTACACACATGTACAAACACATGCACAAACAGAATTTCCTCAATGTCTGGACAGCATTACGTGGTGTGTAGAGAGGAACACCCCCTCACACACACACATACCACTTCCACCCCTCCTTAATTACAGTCTGCATCATTGGAGACTGAGGGTTCCTGGGAACACGTTGGGAATCACTATATTGTGGCAGCGCAAACACACAGAGCCCTCCTTATATACAGCAGCTGCGCTAAAACAACCACTTTCAACATATAGCGGAAAACATGGCAATCACTTTCATGGCCACGAAAATATACCGAGAGCGAGGGGACACAAAGTGATAAGTAAAAAAAAGGCAAGGTCTCTGCGTGGTGGAACCGATTTCTTTTGCCTGATGATGATGATGGACAACAAAGGGGCACTGTGGGAACTGTAAACAACGCGCACCGCAAACGATGGCGAGCCGGGTATCATGTGATGGTGCCTGGATACTCTCCCTGTGAAGCCGGGCGACGGAGGAAGTGTGGTGGAGAGGCAGAGGCCCAACCGATAAACAGAGCAAAAGGGTAATGCACATGTAGGCCCGCTGCGTCGCGCTCAGGAGATGAATAATGAGCCGGGCTGCATGTAAACTGTGGTCGGAAAACAACAAAAGCTGCTGACTAACCGTGGTGGTGTGTGGAGGGGTGGGGACACCCTGTCATTTGGGCTCCTGCCTGCACAGGGAGGCCTCTCTCGCCTAAACATGCTCCCTGTGCTCAAGCAGAACCATAGCAGCAAATGTGAACAGAGATTCTGCTTTTAGAGTTTGGAAGCTCTGCGACAACCATTTGAAGCTTATAGTTACTGTACAGAAGGTAGATTAAAGGCACCAAATCATAGCAAATAGGAGGTAGACATCATGGAGAGTGTGAAAACGGTTTTCTAATGTCGTGTGATACTTTGGCAGAGCTGTGTGTGAGACGATATAATCGTATAGGTATTTTCTCTTAGCCTGGGCTTGGAGTTCAAAAGTCAAAGTTATTTCCAAGGCATGTGAAAATAACAAAGGACACTGCAAACCTGCGTTATGACATTTAGGATCCCGATTTTTCACACTGAGTTCGGTTGCTGATTGCACCGCCTGCCCCCTAGCATTGCCCTTAATGTTCCAGACCCAGGAATGCTAAAGCAACTTTCTGTGTTAAAGAAAAGCACCGCGGTAAAACATAATGGAGGTAGCGGTTCAGTTCATCTTGTTGCTTATTTGGAGTCATTTTGGGCGCAGTTAGTTTCTCTCCGAGGCTAGATAGATTTGTTTATTTTTTTTTCCAGTATATTGTGTTGCTCGTAGCCTACAATAAGATATTTACGGAGGCAGTGGAAGCTGAGGGGTGGAATTTGAAGCTTTGCTCACCGACAACTAACCGCACGAGAACCACAGTGCACTTTCAAGACGTAGTGGAAGATGTTTGTTGTATAATTTTGGTGTCGGGGTCGCGATTAGTGATCACGCTGGCTGGAATGCGCACAGAGCAAGAGAACAAAACGCTTCAAGTAGGTCATGGCACAGTACGCGGCCATAACAGTAGTCAAGGGTCAGCTAGCACACTAGCACCTAGTTCGAGTACACCTTAAAGGTCAGGATACAGCAGCCGTTGCTACACCAAATTTAATACACCTTTTTAATTTGTGTCTTTTCTAACCCAACTTTGGGAGGTGTACTACTACAACAGTCACTGGAGTACAATAGAGTTACCTTTGTTGTAAACTTATTTCCCTATTTTAAAGATGATCGTATACATAGAAACAATGGGGTTTTATCAATTTATTTGCAATTAATTAAAAATTATAGAAAGTAGTTTGTTTTGTTTTTTTTAAAAAAGGAGTCGGTTTGTGAACCGATTAAAACGGCCTCTATGTTCTGAGAGAGCCTTTGCTGAACCTCGTCTTGGCTCACTCCCCGTTGACCTCAGATTTGTTGTCCTCCTTTACACTTCTTTTGTTGAGTCCACTAAAATACTTCTCCCTGAAGGAGTTGAGTCCCCGGTAGGCGCTGTAGCGTGGGTCTGACGGATGAGCCAGGCTGTCCAACTCCTGCAGAGAGACAAATACAAATGTTATTTGAATTTAGCCCTATTACACGTACGTTCAGTTTCTATTGATATATTTATGTTTGTTTAACTGATATTACAGCGAGAAAAAGAAAAGAAAGCTGGGAGAATAGCAAACTAAATAAAGATAAACATGGATTACAGTCAGTTTTTTCCCATAGGGAAGCATTAATTCCCACTGCATGCCCATATAATATCCTGTCAAAGGTTTGCATACTTTTTCGAAGTGTTCTGAATCCCTACTGCTAAACAGTTTGTCTTGGCTTTAAGGTAGCTGCTGGTAAACGGAGGCATGAAGGCAGGAACGGAGGTGCCTGGAAGAGGAATAATGAGGTGGGCTGAGTTGGAAGTGATTATTCCAATGCAGTGCTTGTAATTTGTCAGCAACACCTCTCCTTTGCTTGCTGATGCTGCCAGGCAACCTTGAAACAGTTTCCATAACCCTTCTGAGGGAAGTCTTCGGGTAACAAGACTGACAACCTATCCGTGGCCCCAAATTAATAAGAAAAAGAGACATGTCTAAACTACCGCCACAAATGAAAACTGGTGATTAACGACCAAGTAATCATGCAGGCGGATGGTTACATATACTTAGTGTTAAATTAGGAAACTAACGAGTACTTTATTGACACTAAACACATTATGTCACAACCGATAAGTAAGACGAGGCTTCAGAGAGGTTTCTTCTGCACTGGTTTAATGGGAAATGTTTAGGTCAGCTCCACCGTCCAAACACAGAAACTGAGTGGACACATGCACATGTTGCGGGCATTCAAGTGTTGACACAAATCCAGTCATGACGTAAGATGAACGAGTTCAGATAGGCATAGACTGACGCCTGTTTAGAAAGGACAAAATTCTGCAACCCAAGATAGATGGTCAGGTGAGATCAAACGACAGTGTGTTTGTGTGTGCGTGTCATACGGGACCCGTTATGGGAGCAATTTGAGGTTTCGAAGTGGAATGGATGTCAGATCCAAAGATGGATTGTCTTCCATACGATGTGTGATTAAGCCATTTAGGGTTCCAGTATAAAAGAAATGAGCCAATGACAGCCAGATGGCGAGGATTTACCCCAGACAGACAAAGAGACACCATCACGTCCAGTGGGATGACATGTGAAAACACACACATGCCACATACATGTACATGACACATACTTTTGTGGTTACACATACAAAAACGAAAAAAAAAAATAAAAAATGACATGCATGAAAGGACAGGCAGGCGCACACATGCTCTCACTTAACATAAACTAAGTCATATCTGTGTTGCTGTTCATACGCTCAGTAAACACACTCTGCAACACACACAGGTTGGTCCAGTGCAGATATGTGCTCACTTATAACTGTGCAACCACGACACATAATCTAAAACGATACGTTGAGGAAGTTGGGTTCCCAAAGGAAGGATGAATAAAATTAGATTTCACGGTCAACTTTTCAGCCGCTCACTTCATAGGAAAATATGTGCTTTAATATACTCTGGTTCCATCTTCAGTAACTGGATGAATCGCTATCCCCGTAGGAAAAAAACAAACAAAAAAAAAACAGATCTGAGAGAACGAGAGAAACAAAAACAATCAAGAATGTATACGATCAGGCATAACATTATGACCACCTTCCCAATATTGTGTATGTCTCTCTTGTGACTCCAAAACAGTTGTGACTCATCAGAGAATGGACATGGGCCTTCTGAGGGTGTCCTGTGGTGTCTGGCAACAGGATGTTGTTAGTGGGGGTCTTTGGGTCCTATGGGTAGAGGGGAGGGGCCTCTGTGGATCATCCCACAGATAGTGGATCAGTTTGGGATCTAGTGAATTCAGAGGCCAGATCAACACCTTGTGCTGTTCTTCATGTTTTCTGAATTCTTCCTAAACCTGTTCCTTTTGTGTGTGTGCCTGTGTCAGGCTGCATCCTGCTGGGGATGGCTGCTACAATCAAGGATTGTCATTGCTATGGGGTGGGGGTGCCTGGTCTGGTCTAGGTGGGTGTTATATGCCCAAGTAACATCCACACAAATGCCAGGTCCAAACGTTTCACAGCAAAACATTGAATTGTCATGAGATGGTCAAAGCTATTTACTTCTCCTGTCAGTGGTTTTAATGTTGTGGCTGATCAGTGTAAGTCACATGCTCAATCAATCTAGCAAAAGGTAATGGAAACTAAGTCCAGGACCATTTTCATTAGTGGTTAATCTGCAGATTGCTTGTTTTATCATAACAGCAGTCCAGCACTAAGTCTGTTTAAAGATCCAATTTTCCACAGAGAAAACTAGTTTACTTCAACGTCTGTCCAGTATGCAGGGAAGAATTTCAAGGAATTTAACTGCTGCGTCTTTTTGTATTGGGTATTTGTGTGAAACTTTGTCATAATTTGCATGTGACATGTTGAATTAAGGCCATAACCTGTTTTGTGGGGTCACAGTGACCTGCGGCCTTTAACAACCATTCTTGAGTCCAAACTAAAGTGTGCAGGTGTCCATGAGCTTTTCGAGTTCACGGGTTGAGCTTTGGGTCACGCATTTTGTGACCTTGTCCTTTGACCTTAAGGTTCATATCGGCTCATTTTTGAGTCCATGTGAATACTTGCATCGAATCTGAAGTAATATTGCCGAGGCGTGTCTGAGGTATCAGTTGTGTCAAAGAGAATAGGATGTTCAAATGGATGGATAACCTGAAAACATAATAAGCAAGTCCTAGCATAACCACTGAAAAATGTTTTGGGGTGAAGCAATGACCAATCATAAGTCGCTGAGTGATTTTTCTGTCAATCTACTAATTGCTCTTTTGTCCAACTCTCACACAAACATACAGAAACTGCATCCACATACCTCCGGCTCTTTTATCTTCTCCATGGTGATGAGGCGTCGTGAAGTGTGGCTGGAGAGTGTCTGCTCACAGTTGCTGACGAGCTGGAGACAAGGATGGAGAGGAACAATCTCCTCGCAGTACCTGAACAACAGAGGACACATACGCACCATAGTTACTGGTCTGCACCCGGAAAGAAAGGCGAGAGAAAAACAAAGTAAACCGACCTCCGTCATCTGAGCAAGAGAGATGTGAATGCGTAAGTCGCGTGTCACAATAATGCAATACAGATTTATCCTGGAGGCCATTGAAAGTCTGCCAGGACACAGACTAATTCTGTCAAAATTATTACCTAACTTTTGCCAACTCTATCTAGAGCCCGGTGTGTTGTTTTTTCCTTTTCTCCGTGCATGCCTCTTTACGGCTCCTTAAACAAACACCAAACACTCAGTCACTGCAGCGCAACCACGGCTGCTGAAGCTCAGGTAGCTTTGTGCAAATATGACAGCGGAAAAAGTGAATGTGACGTGACAGCTCCACTGCTGGCTCTGTCATCGCCAGCCAGGCCAGGTTAAGGCCTATTAACAGCGAGTGATGTATGTGTTTGCATATTTGTGTCAGTAGCACTTTCTCCAAACCGCCATCACAGCGGCAACAGTCCCGACTCGAAGCCAGATTTGTGCATCGCTGTTTGTCTTGTTGCCATGGTCGCACGTGGGCCTTTTGCCGCGGCGGGATGTTTGGTCGCCACGGTGACTAGTGGTGATGAAGCCAGGTGAAAATGTTCTCCTGCCAGTCAGGAGTGGTTAGTGGAAAGCCCAACTTGTTTTAGGGATCGTCTTTCGCATCTTCAGTGAAAGTATTTGACTTTGTAACGTCCACTTCCACAAAAGATGCTGCTGCTCACCAGCTCTTATTTTCTTAGTAACACGACAATCTTTTTATTCTTCTGACCTATAAGAATCTTCGTGTGACTGAACATTGCACACCATCGTTGCAGCAGAAGTAGAAATATCTTGTTTTTATTCCGCATATTCTCCTTGTCCAAACCTGAGAGCTGAATTACCCACTCCACTGCCAACTCTTCGACCGGAGATTCTGCTGTATTTTGCTAGCAGTGGCTGCTCTAACCTGAAGCTGCTTGCCTCAAGCAGGAGGATCGTGAAAGCTAATTTCTTTCCAACACCACGCCCCAGTTGTTTTCTCATTTCCAAACTGGTATGGGGCGGATGTGGCTCGGTAGGTTTGCGTTGTCCACAAACCAGAGGATTAGCGGCTTGATTGTCATCATTAAATCATGAACTCTGAACTCCAGTCTCAAATAAATAAAGTTTGAACCGCCCGGTCAGAGAGGAGCTGTTTTAACCGCACGCTGAATTTGGAAATTTCAGCTTGTGGTGCTGTCGAACGTATGCATGTGTATGCACAACAGACAAACTTCTCTGTATGCAATCAACAGCAGCACAGGCTACATCCGCCAAAGTGATGTAGAATCAAGGCCTCTTAGAAAATGAATAAAAAAAACTTGAAGCCTTCATAGATGGAGGGATTTATTGCTGGTCTTCTGCATAGGAGGCATCAGTTTTGGCAAGGCGTACAAGCATTCTCACTTTCATGGGATGCAAAACCTAGCAACAGAAAGCGGCCTCCAATAAAAATGAAAAACTACTTGTTAAACGAGCTACGTGATTTGTCCGTGTCCTGAAACGTATACTCAGGTAAAAAATGAGAACTGAAACAACATTTGTAATCGTTGACTCCATCCATGACACTTCTGAGAATGCAGCCACTTCATATCTTTGACTGACACGGCATCATCTTTCTTGATACTTTTTCTTCATTTATGTTTTATGGGGAGAAAGGGAAGAGAGTTTAAGCGCTGTGACCTGGTCTAGACGCTGTCTTTTGCTGAGAGGACTTTGTGTCACCTGTCATCACACACACATGCAGCCCCCAATTCTTATGAGACGGGCAGACCCACACACACACACACACACACACAGTCCCCACTGTTTCTATCACAGCCATCGCCACAGATATACACACACACACACACACGTGTGCGTGGAGGCAACAGAAACCTGATATCTCCCCTGTAGAGCCCCAGATTAGACCCAGGAGACAGAGTACGTCTGGGCTTACACACACACATATCCAAAAACATACATACACACACGCGGGTCAGCCTGCAGTCCATAGAGACAGATAGTTCATATATCTGACTTGCCCGGCCTCAGACGTTTATTTTGGCACGGCGCTCTGACAGACACGGAGTCAAGCACCGACGAGATGAGTAGCAAAGACAAATGTGTGAACATGATGACACAAATGTATGCATGCGCTCCAACGCGAGACCACACACATCCGTGCATACGTATCGACGCATGCAGAAACGTAAAAAAGAGGCACAGACAAAAAGTCAAAGGTTTGCGAGGTGTGTGCTTCTCTCAGACACAAGCACACACTCATACCTAAAACCAGAGGATGCACGATTATCTCATCTCCTTCCAGGTCTTGTAATCAGTGACCAGAAAGAGTTCCAGCCCTGCGGGGGTTTTCTTTTTTTTTTTTTCCTTCTACCCCCAGCGTCCGTTGCTGCCGCGCTCTGTTGTGGTTCGTACCTTTACAGTCGAACACCTGCACCTAGAGTCAGCGCTTCACTTTCTGCTAATCCTCAGAAAATTTAACAATGCACAACTTTGTTTCAGGAGAGCCGTGTTATACAGCCGCGGTATAAAGGGAGCTCAGCGCTGTCAGTTGTGGTTTACCCCGGCCCAGCTGTATGGATGGGAAAACCTCAACACACCTGTATATTATTCTGTATAAACACTGTCATTCACACAGGTGGTTACACACGAAGGACAATGTTTTATAGGAGCGGGAATGCAACATCGCTGAAGGGAAATGCCGCAAGGTAGAAGGCCAAAGTGGGGAAGTGTGATGGAAAGTGTTGTGAACCAGTCTACTGGAGTCAAACTGAAGACATTTAAAGCTTTTAACAGCTCGTAAAACTAATGAGTTAGAAGTGATTAATGAACAGCTGAATGCTACTGTCTGTTTGCTTTACAGTTCCTTTAATTACTTTACAAAGCCAAGTTTAATTATATGCAGACATTAGATTTTATAACAGTGTCGCTGTAATCCCTTCACGGTGTTGTTATTATTTAGGCTGATAACAGATTTAAAAGCTGTAGTGTGCGCTCTACAGTTCTAGTTTATGGTATGAGTCTGCCCCCTATTGTTAAGAACTATTACTTGGAGAAAAGACTCAACAGTTCTCAACGTGAGCCTCTCAGTCAAAAGATATGATGTCAGAATGTAAATATCCACACACCAAGGCATGCTCTTAAAAAGCCAGCTAGAAGAATAAAGAAAGTAACACAAATTAGCACACTAGTAGCATGTTTATCCAGGCTGCTACACGTTTCAAAGACTCTGACGGAGTTAAATAAAAGTGTTTTTGCAGCCAATTATGATGTCACTTAGTTCAGTCCAGCTCTTAAATGCACACTGACCCACTTATAGGCATGGATTTTCTTTTTAAAATGTATGAATGCACGTTATAACAGAAACAAATCATTTGGGTTTGTTCATCATCTGTATTTGGTGTTTATGAGTATTTTTCTGTCTATTTGTGTCTATTGATTGTGACTGCATCTATTTTTAGTTACTTTATGCCCTTTTAAATTGAATAATTTTATTCTATATGACATTTTTGTGAAATGTTGTCATAATTAAAGCATGGTTTTTTGAGCTATGGACACAAACATGTTTTCTGTGGTCATAGTGAAATTTGTCAACCAAATTCCAATCGTATTCTTGACTACAACGGGAGGTTTGTGCCATTTGTTCCTGAGGCATTGACCAAAAACGTGTTCTTTGACCCCAAAATCCGATCAGTTTACCCCTTATCGTATTCACAAGAATGTGATGGATGTAGTGACAACCTGAAAACAATAACTGCAGTAGTATCCACACTCTGAAAAGCATCATCAACTACTACTACTAACTGCTAATACGTTTGTTTACTCACTCTGGCTTGTACACAGGCAGCCAATAGACGAGCCTCCCGCCTATTACCAGGTGGTGGGCAGAGAAGTTTAACAGATCTGTGAAGATGTCACTCAGCTGGTAGGCCTGTGAGACTGGGACGTGAGACTCAGCATAGCTGGGAAGAAGATTAAAAGACAAAAATACAACCAGCAACATATTAAACACTGAAAATAATTCTCTCAAGTGGACGCAGCTTCAGAAAATTGGTTCTGTTTTTATAGAATTTAACAGAAACTTGAACAAATAATACTGGGCTCTTCAGAGTTAGTTTATGCATTATCCCTTTAAAGCTATGCCTCGCAGATTAGTGTAAGGTTGAACATCGGGAGAACTTACACGCCGTCAGCGGGTTTCGTAACGTCCTTGTTTGAGCCTGTTCTTCTTGTTGCCTCTCGGACACCATATGGAGCTAAAAAAGACAAAAATATGAATAAAATAGGAATAAAATTTAAAACAAACAAGAAACACTAAAGTTTATCTCATTATAAGAAGAATTCATACAACAGCACCGATGTAGCTGACGAGCATGCTGCCAGGTGGAATCACAGGAATCATGCATGTTGTTCATGAGTATAAATGCAGCGCCTCAAACAAAACAAATGTAACGTGTAGGTATTTAATTTTAAATCTTAATCCTCCAAAATTTATACAGTGGTTTCGAGGATATGTTGAAACCAATGCTTTGATAAACTAATGGCACTGTATATAACTTGGAGCATTAGAAATGGATGGAATGGAAAAATACCTGATGTAAGTGTTCACATTTAACTACTTGTTTCTATGCTTGCCATATTTTTAACATGAATTATCGTATAAATCTGAGTGAAAACTGAGACCCTACGATCGGTAATAATGGCGTCAAACAGGGCGGCCTCTCTCCACACAGGCTTGGACGCGTCAGACACCATCACATCCAGATACATCCTGACTTTTCCGTACTGTCGCAGGTTGGCTCTGATATTCTCATCAGGTCCTCGCCACTTCTGGTTTTTACGGGACGACCGACCTGAAAGACAGAGTCACCGTTAGCAAATGTGGAAAGTAATGAAGTCCGATCACTGCGTTTCAGAACACAGACACGACCCGCAGCGATATTTTCCAGGGATGGGAATCACAAGAGGCCCCATGGTACGGTATTAACATGTTTTTAATATCTTGCAGAATAAAGGAAAACTTTCTGAACATCTTTTTCATCTAATACATTAGATAGACTAGACAAAGTTGATTTTATTTTTCTAGTGCCAAATATTTCAATTAATTCTTGCAATTTATAAAATAAAACAACTGATACTGAACTTCTTCTCTCAACCCAAATATTTGCACGTGTGGATTAACAGTACAGTGACCTCACCTTTGCCGTGAATGGTGTTGTAATCAATATCAGTTCCACAAACATAAGCTCCGAAATGAGAACATGCCACCAACAGGCTCCCTAAAAGAGACCCAGACAGAGAGCAGAGGGTGATACGGTCTGTGTGTCTACAGCGGCGTATGTGTGTGGGAAGCAGCGACAGGGTCAACTTACCTGTGCCTACGAACGGGTCAAAAACGAGGTCGTTCTCTTTGACCTTAGCGTGGTTGGCCATGATGAAAGAGAGCCCTGCGTCCATGCTGGTGTTCCCTATGAAATGTCTGTTCTTCACGCTGTGGGAGCGAATCAGTTCACGCTGGCCGTCCGCTATCTGGTGTGTGTGTGTGTGAGGATAGTTAAGTGTTCAGCTGGCCGATCGCTCCTCGTTATTTCAATGTTAACAAACGGTCAAACGCATCTCACCCATCTGCCAAAGTAGATGTAGTCGGGATCTTCTGGGATGTTGTTGGGGTCGGTGCCATAATCCTCCAACAAACAGAAGATGTGCTGAGGGCTCTTCAGGCTCACTGTGCCCTCAAAGGGAAGATAGTCCATAGCCTGGTGAGAGAGTAAAAAACTATCTAGTCAGTACATTCTGTACAAACACAGACGTTTCACAGTGATATAGAGATATGTCTGTATTTGTTTGGATATATTTTTTGTTTAGCTGTTTACCAGAGCATATTCAATAAATAGTTCTATAATACTTTTTAAGATTACACTCTCAGCTTTAATTTGAAGGTGTTCACATCCACATAGGAGGAAATTTGCTTGAATTACAACCAATTTATAAACAGTCCCTTATTTTCATTTGCTAGCAAAGATGTATCCAAAGAGCTCACAGTGTAAGTGAAATACATCATCCTTAGCAAAGTTGATTGCACCGTGCTTCACAGTACAGATGGACAAAGACCCAAATCATACTAAAGTCAGACAGACCCACTAAAAATGACAGCTGAAGACAGCTGCAGTAAAGGCCTAGCAAAGCATCACAAAGGAGGACACCTGTTCTTTGGGGTTTACAGGTTTCAGACAGTCACTGCATTACAAATTAACATTTCATTTATGATTATGTTTTGTCCGATTACCTGCCCCTGAAACTAAGAGGACTGAACATTAAAACTGTTTGTACTGTCTACACCTTTCCTCCAATTTGGATGTTAACACCTTCAAATCAATGCTGACAGTCTGCACCTTAAGACCGTATTCATTCAGCCATAAATACTCACATCAATCCTTTTGATCCTGTCTGCAAACTCCAACGTTTTGTTGAAAGTGTAGACGTTAATTCTGTACGTGGAGTCTTTTTGCATGAACGGACTCTGTAGGAGGAGGATGGCAAACAGAGATGAAACATATTTAGAATATACTTGATATGTTTCGTATAAAACGTTTCAGAAATTTGCAGGCGATTGGTCTGTTCAACGCAACCAGACTGTGAGCTACAGGATCACACACACCATGTTCTCTGATGGGTACTTCAAGAGGGATGTTCTGAGTTCACTGTGTGTTTGTCCGTGGCCCCAGAGTTCAAAGGCGGATCTGGAAGGAAAATGTAAGGTGACCAAGAGTCACATCTCAGCCACTGTAATAACCACAGACTGAACTAAATGGCAGTATACACAGTGTGCTCGGGCCTATAAAATAAGATTTGTAAAGTTTCTCTTTCTCCACGGACTTACTTTGCACAAATAGATCTGGCCATGACGCTTCGGACATCCTCCTCAGACAAACCATTCAGACACAAGAAAGGAGACTACAAAGAACAGGCAAGAGGTGCAGTGACTTTGGGGGAATGGGGTCTACAGAACAAAAAACATTCTGATCAAGTCGTTGTCAAATCGTCATGCTGTTACCAATCTGAATCATCTGTGTTACAAACAGCATGGAAAACAAAAAGGACATGTTTGACTTGCAAACCTTTTCTTTGAAGTTTTCACAAGGATGGAATGGTTTTGACCGGAGAGCCAGCAGAGACTTGATTTCCTGCAAGAATCGGCACACAAACCTCATGAAAGCATCATATTCTTTTAGAAAGTATCATTATTATCAACATGAAGGCGAGTAAAGAGGAAGAGACTTAATGTGATACGATGTTTTTAAAGTGGTGGATCCTAAAATTTAAGTAATAAAATGCAACAGGATCTTTCTGTTGACTTCTCCTGCCTGTTAAATGGTCACAGATTTCATACTCCACCCTCAGCGTCAAACATTTTTTTTTTACAGATTTTAAAAAAAAGATACTGGTGAACTCAGGTTATCACAGAAAAATAAATAAATGAAACTATATCTCCAAACTGTTCACAAGATCTACATGTGATGCTTGTGATTAGAAATGGTGAAGAGAGCTCATTATCACCTGACAAAACGCAAATCACGAAAAATCTAAAGCCTAAATCTAATCATCCAGATGTGAAAACACATTTTACGTTTGACATTCGGTTTGAATTAGCACGCAGCTAAAGCAGCACAGCGAGAAATAAGAGTTTCTATTTAATCTAATTCTGATCTGTGCACAAAAAAATAAACATTCATACTAAGAGCTAGTGAGAAACCGAGAGTGGTTTGTGAAAGTTACCGGTAACCTGAAGTCCAGATTGTCTTGAGCGAGATGTAATAGATACTGGAGGCATGATCGACTACTGGAGGTCGCCATTTTTTTTCTGTGTGTGTGCGTTGTTGCGGATTCAAAATACGTCCGGGTAGAAACCGGGCTCTGAAACAAACTACCGGCCGGTTACCACTTTACCATAAATGGCAGAAAAATTAGGTGTTGGCTTTGATTTCACCATGATACCCTGGCTGAAGTTTAATTTTATTTATGCCCACATTATACAGAATTATTAGTGGAAACCAACATTCAGAAACACATTTCCACATTGCGTTCAAACAATTGTTTGAATTAAAATGCTCTGTGGCCATTTCACAGATAGCTCTCAGTGTTGCTGTTTTTTGACCAAATTACTGATATGTATGTCATCAGTGCTTTACCATTCTGTACATACAGTACGTGTCTGGATAAACTCTACTTTTCAGACTCTAATCTGCTTTAGTTCAGGGACACCTTGTCATCCCCACCCTCCCTGATCACTGATTGGCTGCACGGGTTGTCTCTACCAGACCACAGGCTGAGACAGTTGTCCATCAGAGTGGTTGTGTCCGGTGACACACAGGCATCCGCACTCCTGCCACTGTCAGCAGTGCTCCACTGTTGTTAAGTTGTAATACAAACTGTAGTTAAGGTGTAACCAGACCTTTTTTTTGGACTTTGACCGCAATGAAGCATTTCCTGCAGGTGAAGTAAGGACTGAATCAAGGTGTCACATTGTAAGTTGGATTCTTGTTTGATAACTGTTCTAGCCAAATCTCTGAAAGGTTGCATGAACTTTAAGGCTACTTTACAAAGCAGGATGTTCAGGTTTCGACTCTGAATTGATACTGGTACTGTACTGTACTTTAATCTTTTTTCATTTCTTTAGTTTTAATGAGTTGTCAGTAGATTTTTGGTGTTACCTCTGTTACTATAGATTAATATATATTTCTACAGCAGAATTACACAAACTCAACAATTGAAGCATAAAATTCAGCTTAACGCTCAAAAGATTATCTGGATGATTTTATGTAGCTGGTCTTAAAATAGGCTGTGACATTAAAACAGTAAAAAAATGATATTCATTTACATAGAACAGGTCTGAGCTTTGTAATCTTGTCCCAAACAGATTCAGTGATGGGGACAAACAGCCAGAGCACCACCATCATGGAAACTGAGAATGCCGTCCCAACCCCGGCTCCGTTTATGGAAGACACTGCAGCGTGCATTGTTTCTGTCAAAGGCTTAAAGGAGAACTGGCAGAAGTGGTCCAGTGAGCACCAGGAGTACCAGAAGCACAATCCCTTCAGTCATGACACAAGGCCGAGCGGGGTGGTTCCCCACAGGGGGCAGGATGATTATGGAAGACCGATCCAGGGGTCCATGACAGAACAACGCGGAAAGGACGCTCACACACACGTCAGCAGAGAGGTTCAGGAGCTGTGTGAGGTGATAAAGAACATCGGAGAATCAAGAGACTCAGATGGACGCGGAGGCGGCAGCGATGGGAAAGTGATCACTGTAGAATTTGGGAAGCTGTTTGAGCACTACGTGACTATCTCTAATAAGCTGGTGGGGATTCTTCTACGAGCAAGGAAACAGAGACTGGTTGACTTCGAGGGGGAGATGCTGTGGCAGGGGAAGGATGATCATGTAGTTATCACTTTAATACAGTAACAGGAACCATGGATTAATGTTGATGCCTTGATTCATGTTGCATGCACAGCTGTGCACAGCTACTTCATGCATTGCATAGTGCCAGCATTGTTTGCTTTATGCACAAAGAGCCTCATAAAATAGGCTAAATATCAAATATTACATTTATCACACAGATGGTACAGAAAACATGTGTTACAATCCTTTAATGCTAAATAGTGCAACTTTTCCATAGGCAAACAAGTGCATTTACCCTTTAGACTAACAACTTAATCTGAAGGCCAGATACATGCCAAAAGAAATGCAGCGAGATAGGTTCATCCAAACCGTCGTCACAAATTGGACGAGGAAAAACACCAGTTAGCAATAAGAAGTCATCAGCAGATTGTTGCCAGAGATTTCAAAGCAAAAGCGCTCAAACTGTTTGTGACAAAACTGGAGGTGACAGATTTTATACTGTGTATGTTTAGAAGGAGATCACCCTAATACTGCTTATCTTTGTAGCAGTGTGTACTTGGGTCTCTTTGCTACTTGGAAAAACAGTGCATTGTTGTGCTTTTACATGATTTAATCTAGATTTCATTCACTTTTGCTCTGCTATGCAATAAGAAAAGTAACTTTTCAAAAAATCCTTTTACTATATTTCCGTTGTCAGCTTTCTACTGTGGTGAAAGTAGAGGAGTGAGTGGCTGAAACAAAGAGTGGTTAAGGGACTGAACCAAGGCCAAAGAGAACATGAGGCTGCCTGTGACAGACAATATGGTGCTATAGGATGAACCTGATCCGACATGGCCTGGATGCTCCAGACCATGAATTTATTACAAGTGCGCTTTGTAATTAAGCAATTCGGTGTACCTGAAGCACACAGAGACAGATAGACAGTGAACTAAAAATGCTGCTTTAATGGAACTATAAGCTTGCTAACACACAACATTATAAAGTCATGGTCACAAAAAAAACTAAGAAGGGATTTGTAACAGAAGGTAATGACATATAATAAAGAAGAGAAACTGTGTCCTTTTAGTAGCTGTGGTGCTGCTTGCGCTCTGAGAACTGTAAACACTGACTGGTGTTGTTAAACTGGCAGAGAGTGTGTGTCTCACATCCAGGTAGAACAAAGGCACTGAGAAGCAGCAATAAATTATTTATTGTAAATTAACGTAATTATTTGTTGTACAATACATAGCGTTTCGGATACATTATATTAATATTGTAGTACAGTACAGCAATACTTCATTGTATACTTGACCTTTACACATGACATCAAGTCAATCATGAGATGAGTAACAAACATCTCAGTATATTTGAGCTTGTTGAGAAAACAAAGTGTACTGTACTTTACCTTCAGTGTCAGGAGATTACTCAGTGGCTCTCACTTTAAAGGAGCCTCATAAATACTGAATGAAGAGGTTACTCAGTGCTCTGACTGATATCTGCAGTGCTGTAAAAACAACACACACACTTACCAGTTAATTAGGTACACTAGTGAAATCGAGTCCTATCCTAAATCATATCTTCATGAAGGTTATGGTATTCATTATTTGTTTAAAAAGCTGAGAGAGAGTTGTTAATTCAACTGTGTTTTCATATTGTATTCTGTGGTTTGCTGTTCTCCTTAATTGTATTGTGTTGTACCGACATGTTTCCATTATTCTGACAACCCCAGAAACAGGTTTGTGTTTAATTCAAAACAGTTTAACAGCACCATCCTATGTGGATTTATTGCAGGACTGTCGTATTAGACTTCAGACATTGTTACTAGTGTAGCTAATAAACTGGAAAGTGAGTGTATATCCCTGAGGTAATATATTATGTCAATATATGAATTAAAACTTTTCAAATTTCTCTATAGAGTTCTGATTACTTCTCATTTGTTGCATGCATACAGCCAATGCCACAAAGCATGAAAGCAGTCATGCATGGCAGGAAATCAAACAGCTAGTGAGCTGTATGGATGTTTCCAGCAGTAAAACAGTGAACGTGATAGCCAGCTCAGTAAATCTATTGTTTTACTCGGTTTCATTTTATAGAAGTTCGGAAGAAGCCAGATCTGATTCACACCGTATGTTTCATGGTTCATAAATTAAATGCGTTTTTACAACGACAGATTTATTGAGATTCAGTTCACTTCTTAATTAGAATGTTTCTCGAAGATTTGTTTCAAGCAGCAAGAAAAGATTTGGCTTACTTCAAGCTTTTACGAGGCGCAAGTCCCAAACGTTTTCATATCAAAACTAAAAATCAAGTAGTGTCTTGTTACAGGCATGTCAACGTCTCATTATACCGTCATCAGCAGTGTATCGTTCAACATGACATCTCCAAAAAGTCTCCTCAGCACATTCAGGCACTGCAAGAACTGGATCCCATTGATCAGTTGGTCTCTTTTTTAGAGTTGAGAAGCTCTAACAGCTGGTCTGCCTGCAAAGCATTAAGATGTGGACAGGACAGAAAGTCACATACTTGTATTATATAAGCTTTTAAACTGTAAGATTCCCTCTGCATCACAGGGCCATGCCTGACTTTTTAAATATGTTTTTAAATATGTAAGCTGAAAAGACACCTATCCTTGTCACAAATTAGTGTAAAAAAAAAAAACTAAACACACTCTCACTGTTTCATTAAAATTATGTGAACAATCACTACAATCTGGAGTATTGTTTAAAGAAGCAGCTACAGAAAAACATATTAATTATTATTATTAAACCATGGCCCAGCAAGAAACATTATATGAGTCAAAGGTCTGCTGTCGTCTTCAAATCAAACATGGCTTTCGGAATCATAATTTGATTCAGTCGTAACGTGGACAAATCACAGTCACCCAGTGTAGCACAACTGGAGCACAGCACACTGAATAAATAAGGTGTAGCAAAAAATAAACCTGTAAACTGTGTGGCCTCATCATCCCTGCCACTACAACTAGGGATAGCCTGCATTTAAGGTGCTTTGAGCAGACAGTTGTTAATTTAACGTTTTTTAATAAAAGTGTTTTACAAAAGAAACCCTATACAATATTACTTTTAATACTGAAGCCTGGGACTTACTGTGATAAACCAATAGGAGTTGGGTCTGTAGAAGTGACGAGACATGAAGCCCATTTGACTGGCAGGTGCCAGGACATGAAGGTGTAGATGTGTGACAGAACAGAACGGGGGCCAATGGAAACCGAACCTGTAGACAAAGAAAACGGTGTTAGTGACTTGGCAACTCAAGTTTTGTAGTGCAAGATGTTCAAATGTTATCACAACGAAGACATTTCCAAATTTAAATAATCAGACAACTACTAGTAAAGACTATGTAGTGACGCTGCAGTGATCACCATGGAGCATATTCATTACTAAGGAGCTACTATTGAGTTACATGAAGAGCTGTACCATTAAATGTAGCCCACCTGACGTCATTGAGGTCTGTTACGTTGTTTTTCTGCAGGATCTCCTTCCCCATCTCGACCATCCGCTTCACTGGATGCGATAAAAGAAACATACTGAAAGATCATTTTAAACATTTGCTATTAGAAATTATCTACTATTTACTTTATGTTTTACTCAGATGCAGAATATTTTTGATGCATTGTCACCGATATTGTCTGAGGTGACATAAAGCAAAGAAAGCAACATGCAGATCTTTTCAAAGTGTTAACCATTTCCACAAGCGTTAAGTTAAAAAGCCTGCAGTCTGAACCCTACCCAAAGGCACATGTTCTTTGCTGAGTGATTTACAGTTGCCAACATGCTTGGTTGGGACGACCAGGTAATGATGGGGAGCTCCGGGTTTGATATCTCTGAAACACGAGATCTCTTCATCCTGCAACAGAAATAAAACGAGCATGAGGTTAGACAAATATCCAACTGGTATGTACAGTGAGTAGGGAAAAGAGACACACCCTACAACATAGCAGATCACCAGCTATGCACCAAATAAAAATATGACAGTTATTATACTGTATGTTACAGCTGACATGCTTATTAAAAAACAAAACAAAAACACATTAGCTATATTTCCATACACCCAGTATTTGTTAGAAAGCTAATTACGCTCATGTTTACAACACAAACAGGCTAACGCTAGCTAGCTAGGCACTCGATATTATTTCATTATTACAATTGTCTCACACAGTGCAGGAGCTCGGTGCCCATCTCATTGTTTACAATCTTGCAAAAAATACATTTCTTGTCGTATCCTTCAGCTGGGACGCTGTTAGTTTTAGGAGTATCAATCTCAGCAGCTTGAGCAGCCTGGACTCCGGCCATTTTTTTATAACATAATAAACTGTCAACTGTCAGACCTGAAAAGTCGAGCCCAGATATCACCGAGCTCACAAGGGGAGGCTGAAAGATAGCCGATCTACATTGCAGGTAAGGGAAGAAAGTTGCCACCAGAGAGCGTTGTGGTTTAACTTTAGTATACAGTCTATGGGTTTAATACACACCGATCAGGCTTAATATTATGAACACCTGCCTAATATTTTGTACGTCCCCAGCTCTGACCTGTGGAGGCATGGACTCGACTAGACCACTGAAGGTGTTTTGTGGTATCTGGTACCAAGATGTTTGCAGGTGATCCCTTAAGATCTGCAAGTTTTCAGGTGTGACCTTAATGGATCTGACATTTTTTTGTCCAGCACATCCGAACCATCAGATGCTGGGTTGAGATTTGGGTAATTTTGAGGCACGTTGTTGTGTTCCATTCCTGAACAATTTTGGCTTTGTGGCTCATCTGTCGGTTCGCCAAGGCATGCTTTTCCTTCCTTGGAGCACTTGATTGTTTGGTGACCAATGCAGAACTGGGAAATCTTTGCAGGAAATGACCACTAACCAGGTGCTCCTTCCTGAGAAGGCTGGCTTCCTTTAACATCCGCAACAAGCAACAGGTGTTATTGTTATGCCAGTATGTGGTGGCCAGCATCCTGTTCTGTCCTGTGGTGTGCATTGGGGGTGGGGGACTGGACACACTCATCAAGCGTGCCTCCTCTGTAGTATGCATGGAACAAGAGTGACAGGTAGGATATGGACAAACTTCTGGTCATTTTGGACAATGACAGCCACCCTCTGCACATTGCCATCAGCTCTCAAAGGAGCACGTTCAGTAGCAGACTGCAGAGGAGGGTATGGGAGAAGGGGGCAACACCTGCACTATCTATCTATCTATCTATCTATCTATCTATCTATCTATCTATCTATCTATTTATCATCCCACGAGAGCTGCAGTTTTGCAGAGGCTCTGATCTCGTAGTCTTGCCATCACATTGGGTTCAATCAGAGTCATTCAAATCCTTCGACTTGCCCATTTGTGTATTTGTAACACATCAGCTTTGAGGAGAAAATATTAGTTAGCTGCCTATTAGACCCCACCCTCTGACAGGTGCCAGGACAACAAGATAATCAGTGTTATTCATTCAGAATATTAGCAGTCATACTGTTAAGGCTGATCGGTGTAACTGATCTTTCTTTGTAACAAGCACTGTCACAAACAAACCAATTCTACCACTTGAACAAAGTCTTTTCTGCCTGTTTCTCTTCAGACAAGGTGACCTCAGCTGAAAATGGGCCACTTTTTGGTCAATGATTAACAAGACAAACAAGTACATTTCAAGTAATAATTCTTACAGTAAACAAAACTAGTTATGTTTGTTGTGCCATAATGACAACTACATAAATACATTTCACACGATAAAAAGATGAACAAATATTGGTCTGATAAATGCTTCTATACAGTAGTATCTCTGTCGGTGTGTGTAACTGTGTGTAGCTGTGTGTGTTTGAAGGAATGTGTGTCAAATGTTTAGTTAAAAGCTGGGAAAAAACGCTGACAAAAAGTTGGCACCAAAAGCAATGAAATGCCCTGTAGCTAGGTCATTACACCTCATCTATCCAGATGCATAACCAGAGCCAACAACTTTGCAGCAAATGCTAACATCTGACGTCTGCGCTTTCTCAACTATCTCCTGGTACTCATTAATGGAAGCCTTCATTCTGTCTTTTTCCACTGGTTGTATTGACCTCTTGTTAGACATGCTTGTTCTCTACTCTCTTATTCTCTCTCTTTCTCTCTCTCTCTTTCTCTCTGTCTCTGTCTCTCTGTCTTTTTGCCTGTCCACCTGCCATAATGCCTAAATTTTAGTTTCAACTTTGTGTGTTTGAGCGATTTGTGGTCATGACCCCAATGAGTCTAGTTGCAACTGTTTCATTTTAAAAAGACAGTCAAAACATTGTTTTGCTTTGTTGTTAAGCCTTCTTATAATCATTGTATCACTAATATAAGTGGTAAACAGCCTTATACAAACTGTTGTTACATGTTGACTAGAGTTGCAGTTGTTTGCCTTTGAAAGACTGTAACACTCTAACCTTAACCTGACGGCCTATTTTAGCTGACCACATCCTGTGCGACCGCGCAGCTCGTAGTATAAACCTTTATCTGACTTCACTGTGTTCCATGAAAACATCAGTTCCACTTAATACTTGTTACATTAAAGGCCTGGCTATTTTCCCCTATGCAATTCAAAATGTTGCTTCATTCTGATGAGGGCAAACGATTCTATGGATTATATGTTTGCCTTACTACAAACATAACCTATATTTAAATTTCAACTAAGAGATGGAAAAAGGAAACACTCAGGTTTAATTTGGTAAACGTCGAGGGTAAGGGGACACAGGAACAGCAATGGGCATGAAGATTTTTAGGGTTTAAAATCAGCATAAATGATAAAAGATATGAAAAATAGAAATAGACCAAGTGAAGACATGTTTACATCGTTGTTAGCTAATTTTACAATATAATAAGTTTTTGAGAAGACGTTTCACCACTCATCCGAGTAGCTTCTTCAGTTCTGAACTTTGTTGAACCTTTGTTGAACCTTTTTTGGATATACCATATCCTGGATGAGTGAGAACCTTCACAGACATATTGGTCTTTACATGTTCCATGCGTTCACGGCAGGGCCAATGGTACAATGAGCCCGCAGACCTGAAAAACATCTTCCTACCTTCAAGGACACCCACAGTGCTGCGTCACTCGCTGCGGTTCGGTTTTCTATGGTACTTTTGCAGCTTCACTTTCAAACCCCTTGATGTTACTTGGAACTACTTTGTTTTCATGCTGTCAATCATTTTTGAACCTTCCTGTCTGGGTAGATTTGAAATGACACTTCTCTCCATGGACTCTTTGCTCATTTTAATCAGGGGATACGTGTTACAAATACAGTAACCCAGATGACGTAGTATTGCTTTGAGTCTGTAGTCTGTTTTTATTGCGGTGGTTTGATCTTAAAAACTGAGTGCAGGCCATTGAAAGGTTTCAATTCTACATAGGTGTGCTGTAAGCTTGTGGCACTGTAAACTACTGTGTCATGTTGGTTAGTGAGTCGCTACTCAATGCCTAAAGCTTTTATTGTCTGACTCAAGGATACTCTTGCTTCTTCTCATTTTTTTTTTCATGTGAATATTCAATAGGAGTACTTGAGAGTGTTAGTTTTGTCAGCCTCTATGACATACAACATCAGCATAAATACACTGCTTGAGGCTCGAGTCACCGAAATGTGACAGGTTTGTTGCTTGTTATTTGCAGTGGGTGAGGTGAGAATGTTTAGCTATACTAAATTACGACTGCTCCACTCGGTTTGAACAGAAAAGACAAAGTTTTAATGTTTTGTTGTTGTTTTTTCCAACAGTGGCAGCGCCAGCACTGCCTGGCACACTCACACTCATATTTACACACAAACAGTCATAGATGGAAATTAGCTTTGGTTTCCTGTTAACATTTTCTTAAAAGATGTACTTAAATATGTAGATAAAAAAGAAAACATTATCCATTCTAACCAGACGGGCAGGTGGCAAATAACAAAAAGAAGTGCCCGTTAAGAGTTGAGGTTCCTTCCTCCCCAAGCAGCACACTTCTTAGTATGCATAACTAGTTGACGGACAGGTTTGGTCTGCAGGTGCTGGTGTGTTTCAAATGTTTTCAAATGGAGGACACTAAAATCAAACCCCATGTACAGTAAGAGTGCTGATAGGTGGTTTTGGGTCCCATCATATTACAGTGTTTATACCATAACAAATAATTTAACTAGAGAACACGTTCACATACAGAAGTCTACAGTAAACACACAAATGTCGTACCTTTTAAACATAAACATCTGTTAAACATAAAAAAAGTAATTTTTTCTTAAATTATGTGCTCACAGTTGTCGCAAACATTTCATTCTGCAGTAGTTTTGTGAACTTTGTGTTATAATGCTCTCCAGAATCAAAATAGGGCACGGAGGGCTTAAAGCTTCAGTTGCCAGTTACTTACTGGGCTTAGAACAGAGCTGCTGCCGATGAATAGCCAGTAGTTTAAAGCAGCAGGACTTCACCTAGCCACCGGTCTTTAGCAGGCACAGTTCAACCAAACAGGGAACTGAGCTTGTTGACCACTACAGCAGGCTTTACAGGCTTTATAACGTGCAGCGGCAATCTGAGCCAGGTGCACGGATGACAGCGTCTGCTCGATCGGGATATGTATAGTAGTGACCACACATATTCCTTGGCGTTTTTGAAGTATAGAAACCTTACACAGGATAGTAGGTTCTACGTTTCTATCTTGTCTTTTCAGAATTTCCCAGTCAGTTCATCACAGTCCAGACTTCGAGGTCTTGCACAATAAAGTCTTCATGCGTGGAAAGAGGTGCATTGCGGAAGGTGGGACAGGAAAAGCTGGCACCATGATACAGATCAGCATCCAGCCACAGGCCAAAACCGCCCCTGCAAGCCAAGAAAAAAACTATCACTATGACGTAAGGAAGAAAACTCAACAGTTAACAGTCACTTTTCTTTATAGTATGCTTTAAAAGCTGTTAATGTTTTAAGCTTACAGAAAACCTCACAGATAGCTGTTACGCTAATTACTTTATGGTCTTTCTTTCTATGACTTTATGACACTGGCATGCTGGTACTTTTTCACTTTGATGAGCATTTCTTTAGTGTATAATGAAAATCAATAACCACATAACTTACCCTCCTCCACCAATCTGCAGAGATTCCAAGTTGCCGCTCACAAAGTAGGAGTTCTCCCCACTCCACCTGTACGCCTAGATGAAAGGAAAATGTGAAATATAAGAAATTAAATCAGGGAATAAATTATGTGCAATTTGTACGAAGAACACATACAGTTCTTAGCATTAATTCTTACCACATTATAAAATTTATATTAAAAAAAAAACTTACCTGGAAGTCAGGGTTGAAGCTGAACAGGAAGGTTTCTCCTGTGCCGTAGCAGTATTTACTGATTCTGAATGGATCAGAACAAAAAGCCCCAAACACCTGAAAACACCAGATCATGAAAAGAGTTATATTGTTATTAAAAGCATCAGTTTGACTATTGTTCTAGGTTTATTAAAAAGACTGAAGATAAGGATGCATACCTTTTTGTGCATGTCTTTGATGACCAGCAGCACAGGGCTGTCCAGTTGGGCCATGTTCCTGTACAAGGTCTTCAGGCTGCTCCCATGGATGGCTGTGCTGTAGACCAGTTGCCACGGATAGCCCTGGGTTCTATCTGGCATGTGAGCAGCAAGCTGTTGAAAAAGGGGTAGCCAATTAAGCAATGCCCTGACACATGCACATACATATATATATATATATATATATATATATATATATATATATATATATATATATATATATAGTAAAAGAAACTTTGTTTATGGCTGAATCGATGCTAAATTGTGAACTTAGGTGAATTGTTGCTGAGTATAACTTACTTTCTCTAGGTGCTGGTCATCAAGCAGCTGGCTTTGGTCACTCAGGACAGGGAGAACATCATCAACCTCTTCCTGGTACTCGGGCTCCGAGTCCTCCGAACCACTCAGGCTCAGGCGGCGCTTGGAGTCTTTCACTGTGATGATCTGCAGGCACATACAAGATCAACAAATTGGTGAAATTGCTGTCAAACATTTTCATACCATACCACAGGGTCTTGCTAATGACTGACTCATTTACAGACAGTTCATATACAGGACACATGCTGGTTTACCACAGTGTCATAACCAGACTGCTATACGGAAACCTGCTCGGATGGATGGATATTGACTAAACAAACATTTTGAGTCTGAAAGTTTAGTTTCTTATACCTCATAAAAGCATCACACCTTCTAACATAATAACCTTCAGCACAGTAATCTCACCTCAACATACGGCTCCACACAGCGACTGGCAAAATAAAGCACCTTGATATTTTCTGGTAACAGCTTCATAGCTCTTGTTTTCTCTGCAGAGTGTTGCAACCCGACACACCACATGTCTCTTAACCAAACAACCATTCATCCGCCTATTTATACTCCCTGGGTTACTTTCACTCTGTGCTTGAAATGCCATTGGTTGGAAACTGGAGTAGATGTGTGCTTATTGGTTGGCTCTGCTGCAGAATAGTTTCTTTTCTCACGAAACAGGAAAACGGTTCAGGGCGTGCATAGAGAGGGGGAGAAAGGATGTCCATATATAGACACTGGTATTTCCCACAATCTTAGGGATAACTGCCAAACACTGCAGTTGCTCTGTTACTGTAAATTGCTCAGGGAGGGTTGTTTTTTATTCAGGGTTAAATATTAGATATCTCATTGTCTTCACCTAATTAACCATGAAGAGCTTAGTTTACTCTTTGGTCAGTCATTTACACACATTTTTTGTGCAAAGCTTACCTCCCAGTTTTTAGCAGAGGGGTTTACGGGGTTGTTGAGCAGTTTGTTGATCGCAGCCACATCCTTCTCCACTACCAGATAACGCTTCTGATGTTTCTCTCTGATCAGGTAGTGGGGCTGGCATTTCTTCTTTTTGCCTTTATTGTAGATTTCTGGTGACCACTGCACGAAGAATGTGTAGAGGTGGTCAACCCTGCAGAAAAGGGGAGAAAATGCACTTTTAATATTCATGAATAAGCATCACATGTCAATGTAGATAGATGGGTATTTAAACAAATGGCATTTAATACAACAATGCATTTGCAAAGACGGTTTCCATGTTGAAACATTACTGCAAAAGCAGGCCACAAAGATATATATAAACATTTATTTAAGCTGTACGCTACTATGAGAGTGAAAACAAATTGACCGTTGAAGAAATTCCTCTGTGATTCGTTGAGACGTGCCTAGACATGAGCATGAAGGAAGGTGAAGCAAGCTCTTAATGTTTTAAGCATTAATCATGATAGACTGATTTTATATGAGAACTAGCGACTCCTAGTTGGAGCTACATGTTCTGCTACTGATAACAGTTTTTCACACACACACAAAAAAAACACTTCTGCTGAACAAACTGCTGAAATCAAGCTTCTCTTCCTCTTTTCTTACGGTAACAATGCAAAATTAATTCCTTCTGGCTGCCTTTACACATAAGTTATGTAAGACATGAATACAAAGCACTTCCAGATGACTTTGCAAACAGTTTAATTTTCAGTGTTCCTTTTTTTTTCATTGGACCGCAAGAAATCAAAAGTTTTCACAGTTCGATAAATGCACAATAAATACTAAATACTGTCTGATTCAAGTGCAGATAACGCCAGCATATTCAGGACCCGGCATCACGTTGTCCACAAGTTTTGTTTCACTTACTCTCCAACGCTGTAGGCAACTCCCATGGCTGAGTGAAGATGAAGGTGCTGAGGGTAGACTGTAAGGAGAAGGAGAGTGTAGATGGTTTGGCGGCTCACTGCTGAAGAAGCATTTCCACACTGAGTCTCTGCCATCCCAGCATTTTATAGGAGCGGATCAATGGCTGAGATAAGCCCCTTTGACCATTAACCCTCCCTTTCTCGCTTTACACAGCTTTACACGGCCTGCACGTATTCGTGCAAGGATTTCACAACGGTGCTTGAAAGCCAAAACTGGTGACATATTAACCTGACCTGCTCAGGGTCCCTGTCCTTAAGTTTGACTGGAGTTCAGGTAGTTACTGTGTCAAAGTGGTGACTCAGTGGCAGAAAGCGGTGGCTTGACAGAAAGATAAACTCCTCCATGTCTGTCTGTTCTGTCTGTCTGCTTGATTGTCTGTTTTAATCATACCTTCCTGTCTTCCTGGATGTGTGGTCTATCATCTCATATCATCAGTAGTGAATTGTAAATAAATTTCCATTCAAATCAATTCTCTGCCAAACTAGAGGATTTTTTTCTTTTTTCTTGTAGTTTCACTGGAGTCCAGGTGAATACATTACTCTTTTCACTCCACTACATTCATCTTACTGTTACACTCACTAATTACTTTACAGACTAATATTTAAAGGAAGTAATGAGCATATAATACAATACATCATTATATTAAAAAAATGTAAATCTTGGTACTTTTACACTAGGGCTTCTCTACAGATTATTGATTTATTATTGATTACTGAGCTTCAGAAGTTCTGTCTCTCACTGTGTTTACATTTTAAACTGTGGATTTGGTGTCTCAGCTTCTTATTTGAGACACAATTTTGAACGCAGGATGATTAGTCGCGAATACTTCTTGTAACACGGCTTTCCATCACATTCCTTTCTCTCCCACTCACTTTCTCTCTCTTTGTTCTTTCTTGTCCAGTCTGCCTGTCTCTTTCTCACTTGTAAACTGTAAAAGAGGAACTGATTAACGGTTTGTTTGGCCGGTTTAAACAGGCCATTTTATCATACCAGGAGTGCAGAAAGGAATTGTTGTGGGCAGAAGTAAGGACACACCTGGAGAGAAGCTGTTGTTAGATTTGGGAGTCTCTGGGGTTATGAATGAGTAATTTTTGATGATAAATAGTTTGAACACTCAGTGGCAGAGGACTGGTGTTCATTACACAGACACAAACTCTGCAAGCTATCAGCTCGCGCCTATCATTTGAGACCTTTATCTTAACAGTCTCCTCCCTATCAGGATTAGACTCAAGCTCAAGCTGTAATATCAAGATTTAATCAAACCAACAAACCTTGATTACAGTGTTGACCATTTACTAATTATCGGTATTCAATACTTGACATTGTGACTTGATCAGTTTCCAGTGTTGGCTATTATCTTTACATTAGTGCTCAAACAGAATCACAGAGTTGTCTGTTTTTTATATCTGTGGTCATTAGGATTGTTGAGTAAACACAAATAAACAGGCTTCTCAAGAGATCTGAATCATCTGAACAAGGCGAGCTGTTAAGTAATCCTATTTGTGAGAGCTGCTTTGAGCGTGTTTTTTCCAAATATCTTTACTTATAAGACTTGATCTTTCTACAATTTTCTTTCTGCTTCACCAGAAAATTATTTGCACCATTTTTCATTCTACTAATCAGAATTTATTTAGTAAAATGAGTACAACATATTCTTGAAGTTAAATATAATGTATTACAGCATCATTTAAAGGACTGTATTTAATTAATAACAGACTTACGATAATATTTCCAGTACTCAAACACAGGTTTGTTCATGTTCAGATATCAGGACAGGAGATTACAATAGGAGCATTCTGAGTTCAGCAAGCAGCCATGATGTTCTTACACAAGAGAAATAGGATGGAGGAGATCAATTTGAGACAGTGTGCGCTCTGACACACAGACGAGATCGATAGGTAAACACTGACACGCAGAAGTAAACACTTACAAGATGTACAGATGTGCATGCATGCGTGCAAACACACGCAGACATGGATTCTCTCACACACCTGAAGCATGCACATGTGTTTTTCTGCACATGCACATATGCAGAAAAAAAACACTCCCCACTCTTCCTGAATGAACTGTTCAGCACGGTTCAGAAAAGTAGCAGTATGGATTTCTTCGCAGTTTCTATTAAGAGGCTCACAATATAGGATGATTTCAGTGGCATGTGATTTTGAGTTCCTCTTCATTAACTTCTTTATGGAGCTGTATTCTCAACAGTTTTTCCGGTGGTTTGTATTAGAAGGAAGAATGTGTGGTTTGCCTGTTTGAAATGACGTGAAGAGAAGTGACAAAATTAGCATCAACAGAGTTCAGAGTTGCATCTAATCATTTTGATGTTTTCTTTGTAGGAAATATGTTGGTGTCTTCAAATTTGTCTTAGAATAAGATGACTGTGACTAAAGTTGTGAAATATAAACATCTATCTGCCAATGCTGTTTGACTTAAAAAGTGAAATCAAATTGAAAAAAAACAACAGTAGAACTCAGGGCTATGTTTAATAGTGACAGTAAGAGCATTTAAACATGTACAATGCAAAAGGAACTCAATGGATTGGGACTGAACAGCTGTGCAAACTACTAATCAATGAGGCTAACTAGGAAAAAAAAGGCTTCAATTTGCTATGAAGCATAAAGATTGGACTCTGGAGCAATGGAAGAAGGTCATGTGGTCTGATGAGTCCAGATTTACCTTGTTCCAGAGTGATGGGGGCATCAGGGTAAGAAGAGAGGCAGATGAAGTGATGCACCCATCATGTCTAGTGTCTACAAGCCTGTGGGAGCAGTGCTATGATCTGGGGTTGCTGCAGTTGGTCAGGTCTAGGTTCAGCAACATTATGTGCCCAAAGAATGAGGTCAGCTGACTTCCTGAATATACTGAATGACCAGGTTATTTCATCAGTGGGGTTTTTCTTCCCTGATTGCACGGGTGTATTCCAAGATGACGATGCCAGGAGTCATCGGGGTCAAATTCTGAAAAAGTGGTTCAGGTAGCCTGAGACATCATTTTCACACATGGATTGCCCACCACAGAGTGCAGACCTTAACCCCGTTGAGAATCTTTGGGATGTGCTGGAGAAGGTTTTGTGCAGTGGTCAGACTCTCCCATCATCAATACAAGATCTTGGTGAAAAATGAATGCAACACTGGATGGAAATAAAGCTTGGGACTTTGCAGAAGCTTTTCGAAACAATGCCACAGCGAATGAGTGCTGTAATCAAAGCCAAAGGTGGTCCAACAAAATATTAGAGTGTGTGACCTTTTTTTGCCCAGGCAGTATATTATGCATTATGTGTGAGTTTTGACATTATAACTTAATGGATCACTGTGCAAGGTCTCTTTTGCACATTTCACACAGGATTTTACTTTAGTTTTTTCACATTACAAAAAGAAGTTCAACAACCTTGATGTAAGCTGCAATTCTTTCTAGATATTCAAGACCCAGTCTGAGATTGCTCGGGTCTGCTGAGGAAATTCTGTGTTTTACTGGAGCGCACACACACACAGCACTGATTCGTCATTTTCTTGGCAGTGAGCTGCCGTTTCTCAACCTCTCCTCCATTTCCCGTAAATCCCTTCTGCCGCATGCAGGACTCCAACCAGACATGGGAAACATGCCTCTGGAGGCGAACATAATAATCAGGCACGCAGGCGTGCACACACAGAAACCAGCATAACTCTGCAGGCTGACGTAGTATATTCATCCAGTTTTGTTTTTTTAGGGTCTGGGACGGGAATGCCTTTAATGGGTTTTTAACTAGCTGCAAGTTTGTTTATATCTAGATATTTTAGATGTTTTGGTTGCACCAAGCTGTGCTACAGAATTCTGGTTCTGTGTTTTTCCATTGTACTGCACACTGAGAAAAAGTATGTAAAGCTGCACTACCAAGCCAGATAAGCCAATATCCATCTTCTCCACCGTGAAAGTGGCAAATGGAAGGTTTTCTGTGTTCAACTGTAGGAAAGGGTTGTATCAGCGGTAACTAAATACAGCTCTGATAGGACTGTTTAGTAAACAGTAAAACAAGGCTAAGGATGAAATAAGTTTCTGGGCTTCAGACAACCATCAGGCTCTGTTCAAGTAGACTTCGGCTCCGGCCTGTTCATTTCTTGCGCTGTCCAGTCTGTATAGCCTGCTCTTGTTCACCTAACTAGCCACACTCTCTCCTGCTTCATCAGTCTCCCTCACCAGCTGAGTTTCCTTAGGTTCCTCAGCCAGCCAACAGTCTTGCAACCTTGCAGGACCAGATCAGTGATGCTCAGTACAACGGACCACTGCTGTGGGGCTCCTGAGGGAAACAGTATGTTATTTTAAATTTGAGGGGCATTTCCAAAATGAACTACTGGGACTATTAACAGTTATTTGCAGGCTGTTTAAATAGAAATTTGCCACGTTGTGAAATGCAGTCAGTCATGATCCTTATATGTGTGAAGCACGATGATGGGAATGTGATGGACTGGTGTTGCGTCAACAGCAAATTATGCATCATATCAAAGAGTACTTGAAGGAAATCTGAGGCCATCTGTTCTAAGGTTCAAGGTAAACTCCTGTGGTCCCATCTTACTGAAGAGCTGTCATGAAAATCAGCCACCTGATGTCTTATATACTATACTCTCCATCAGAATAACCAGAAAGGCATGCTCTTCTGCAGCATACAACTGCAAAATGTGACCAGAATGACTCTTACGGGGACAGAGAAGAAAAGCTCATTTGTTTTACTAAAGCCTAAACGTGCGGCGTTTTTGACCAGAAGCAGCATCAACACTGTAAAACATTTCAAGTCAGTAAAACTTAGAAAGGAAAGTTCACCTGCTGCCTGTTTCAAATCAAAAAGCTAACTTGATGCTATGAGTTGGTACAACTTACTAGGTTACGTTATTACATAAGAAATCTTATTTTATCTTGTCAAATGAACTCACAATTCCTCACTATTTCAACTCACATTTCCTAGTTAAGATCAATTTAACTATATTCATATCAATATCCATTTAAGTTGAGAGCACTTATGCTTTTGTTTCTACCTAGATTTATCATCTTCAAACATCAGAAAGATTCAACTCACATCTTGCCAAAAAATTTTAACATTTATTTTATTTAGGTCGTTTAGAGGGGAGGACATTAAAATTTAATCCACCAAAAACAGCCACTTTGAAATGCATTCCTGGCAGGGAAATGGCTTCTAAAACCCACCCATCTATTATGCTTATGCTGACAGTATTTTTTGCTAATGTTGTAATACAGTGGCGCAATCCTCTTTTGTAGAGCCTTGTCTCAAAGGTATCACCATTTTATGGCAGTAGTTATGTCTCTAGATTTGCCAGTATTCAAATAATTTCACCTTTCCTCCTCCCCCACCACTTTATTTCAACTCTAAACTTAAAGACATGAGCTAAATGAACATTGACCGCACAGGGAAAAACTCACAAGAAGTCAAGTTAAGTTTAGAAAACGTATTAAATTGAGTTCAATATCAAAAACTTGCCATGATGTTTGGAGTTAGAGCAGAAGCGAATTCCCGTAATTTAATGGGGCTGTTATGTTTTACGGTGAAGTGAAGAAGATGACTCACGCGCACAATTATGCTGATCAACCGTTGAAAGTGGTAAGACAGTACTCGTGGAAGCATATGAATTTGGCAACGAAAGATGGGAAGAAGTTTCCAGGCTATCGAACATGGACCTGAACAATGTACACTTTTAAAATTATAGTCAATTATACTGTTACACAAAACTTTATGTGTTTACAAGTACAAGTCGACAGGGCCCCTCCAAAGGTACGACAACTCATTTTTTTAACGGTAGCAAAATGAATGAAACAGCAACATAAAAATAATGATATAATATTGAAGGAGCTGCTTGATTGTG
The DNA here is from genome assembly GCF_963514085.1 of Chelon labrosus. Taxonomy (NCBI): domain Eukaryota; kingdom Metazoa; phylum Chordata; class Actinopteri; order Mugiliformes; family Mugilidae; genus Chelon; species Chelon labrosus. Next base: position 18,635,420 of record NC_140345.1, read on the forward strand.
TTAATGATTGTGTCACTTGAATCTGCCGCAGCACCCAACCTGTGAAAATGAATATGTGTTTTGCGAACTTTGCAAGTTTGTCAAATTTGCTGGGCTGAATTTGCAGGCAGTTTAAGTAGCAGTCACCCAGAGGAAACTTCTAATAATAATTATTCCTAAAACGGGATCTGCTTAATTTGCATTAATCAAGTTTTAATAAATCAAAGATTACAATACTGGCTCAAAAAAGGTGTATGACGTGAAGTGACAGGACCACAAGTTGAACCTTGCTGAGGGATTGATTTTTAACCATCCAAAAGTCCATCGAGGGTTATTGCAAAAACTCATGAAGTGTGTGCATGTGTGCGCCGCTGATAATGTAGGAAAGTCCGTGTGTGGTGGTGGGAAGGAGAGGGGGTGGGGGATGGAGTATTTATACATAAATTATAGGGTTTGTGCACATATGTACACGCATGCAAGTCAACAGCGTACGTGTCTGAATTATGATAAAACTTGGCTGAACATTTGTCAATCAATTTAAAGAGCACAGCCACAGTTCACACTAAGGTTACAGGTGCATGAGCTTGGGTCCTGCTCTGGCAATTTAACATGTGCATATCTATAGTCTACAAATCTATGATCTAAGCTGAAAATTAAGATGATCCTAATTCAGTCATTAGGTTAATATCAGGTCTCATCCACTGAGATTTTTTTGGGTTACTTATTAACAACTTTCCTGGAAGATGTGTAGACGTGTGCCCTTTCTTTTCCCTTTCGGTGCTTGCTGAAAAGTTTTACCGCACAAAACCAGGTCATTGCAATTATGCCTTTGTTCTTTTCTTTTTTTTTTTTGCCTGCCTGCCTGCAGAACTCAATCTCAGCATTCACAAAAAAACTGGTTTGCACTGGCTCAGGAACTGCTAATCTGTATGTGAATTCCCATTCTGTCATAGATTGTTGGTTTTGGACAAGACTCTTGTGGCAATAGAAAGCATTGACACATTGTCACCCTACAGCTGAGGACTGTAAACTTATATGGCTATACTGTATGTGACATCAGTGTCCTTACTCTCTTTTTTATGTGCTACTCTTTATCCCATGTGTCTTGCAAAGTTGGCCCATATTCCCTCCCCTCCTCAGGGTGGACTGCTTACCTTGCACTTTTAACTAACTGAGACATTTGACTTTAAACGCCATTTAGTGACACTCTGGTGCAATGAGTTTAAAGGACAGATTTAGGTCTGATGACAGTGTAATAGCTCCAGCTCTGCCTTGACAGTCAGGGTTAATCAGTGATATTTCACACAGAGTAAGCTTTCCATTGACCCACATACAGAACAGTGCACAAGGTCGGACCCCAAGGTTAAAAAAGTGTGAAAATGAATTCTTGAGTACAGAGACATGCACGAGAAGAAACCACCGTGGGACTTCCTCCGCACCGCAGTTGGAGCCTCGCTGCAACTGTTTGTGGGTTTCAAGTGAAAGGAGGGTTGGTTGGAACAAATAACATGCGTCATTTCTCACATTGTGTACAAAATAAAAAGCAAAATGAATCCGCTCAAATCTCACCTTTGTGTTGAGTGGCAATTGTTTAAATGTTAGCATGCAATCAACATGAGTGTGAACTCTCTGCTTCGGACTTAATGTATTTTTAGCGGTAATGTGTGGTTTACTTTGAGGATATTTACTTCATACAGCTCCCTTAGAGAGGAGAGCATCGCCTATAACTCATCACGTCAATAATGATGATCATTACCACTGTTTTCTGTTATTAAAATCTTTTCGTTTCTTGGTAAGAATGTGAGTTTAACAGAATCTGGTAGCCTGCCAAAACTAGCTTGACTCTCAGCAAACTCAACCACGACGGCACTTTGGACGGGCCGGACTTTACATAGTAAACAGTCAAGGCCAGCATCGTGCTCCCTGTCTGCTTTTGCTTGCTCTGCACAGACATTTATGGACTGACATAAAACTAGACGTGTCTCTCTGAGTGTTTCAGTGGGACAGTGTCACCGTCGTTCACATTACAATCTCACTGTTGCTCACTATGTTTAAGGGTCAATCACAACAATCAGCAAAAGAACTGGAAAGAAAGTGGAAAACATAGATTTTTTTAATATACATTGGAAAAAAGTAGTGGAAGAACCATGACCTATTTTATGACTCATAGCTGAAGGAGAGTCGGAAACAGACAACCCCCTGTCTATTGGTTTGTGGGACACACACACATCCTCCGTAGGTGTATAGTAGTTACAGTATTTAGTTTCTGAATTGGCGTCGCTTATGTATCGTATCAAAACAGATGAATATGAGAGGTTAAGTCGTTGTCCTATTTCGTTTCCACACGTGAGGTTAAAAGTCATGTTTTTTTCAGTGTCTTGTCAGATTTTCACTCTGCTGCCACCTCACGTGTTTTGAGATGGGTTCATAGGTTTCAGTCCAAAACAGAAGTCTGTGGCAATGAACTACTTCTGCATAAACATGATGTAGAGTTAGCAGAGTTTTGATGGTACGTGCCAGTGTTGTAGTGATTTTTGATTGTTGATTGAAGAAGTACTTCCAACGGACATCATCCCCAGTTGTACGTGCAAATCCCAATGGACACTGTAAAGACTGGCAGATTGTGCCACCATTTGCTCTGAAAGACAGATTTTTCTCAAGTCACAGGCCAGGTGCACATTGCTGTCTTTACATTAACAGGTTGTACTTTCCTGTCAGTAAATTCACATTAAACTGCGTCAGTCATGGGAAGTCGTCAGCCTGTGTTTACAGGTTCATAATTTCCTGTCAGAGAAGCTTTGGGTGTTTCTGAATAAGTTACTCTACGTAAACGTGACTGCTACTGCATCAGGAAATCTGATATCTTTAAGGATGCTGATGCTTGCATTTCTCTTCAGTTTGCTGTTTTAATCTAAAGCACACTGTTGGGAAGTTCAATATAAATTGTTTAATGTATTACAGTGCTTTTATGGATAAGAAGCAGATATATTATTAGTTACACTTAAGAAAACTCTTTTTGTTTTTTACCCTAAAAGAAAGAACTCACACCCCCTCTCTGTGTTATGAAACACATGCTAAAAATAAGGCCTACTTACCTCAGACTCCTTGCAATTACAGCAACCTCCCATGGAAAAGAGGGGCTGTTTCACAACTGAGCGGTATCAACAAGATTGGTAAAGTGATTTGAACAGCTCTGAGGAACTGGGTTGCTGCCAGTAACTGTGTGACTGTGAAGTTCAAAAGGGTAATTTACTTATCATGTGTGAGAAAACAGCAGGAAAAATGAATAAAACACATTTCATGCTACAGTTTTCGCTTTAGTACTACACAAACATTTATGGTGCGGTGATGTTTTCTCTCATGCATTTAAACATAGAAGGTTTTATTCATTTAGGGTATTGCACAAGAGGTTGAGGAAGTGTTTCAATCTCTGGCCAAAGCACAACAATGGATGTTTTTCATTGAAAGCATTTTGATGAGAATACCATGGTATAATTAATAAAATAACTAGAAATTGAATTCCATTGAGAGGCTTCAGTTTCAGTTCACTAGCACGTGACAAGTCATGATTGACATTCATTCATTCATTCATCTTCTATACCCGCTTAGTCCTGTTAAGGGTCGCGGGGGTCTGCTGGAGCCTATCCCAGCTGTCATCGGGCGAGAGGCGGGGGTACACCCTGGACAGGTCGCCAGTCCATCGCAGGGCCAACACAGAGACAGACAACCATTCACACTCACACCTACGGGGCGATTTAGAATCACCAATTAACCTAACCAGCATGTCTTTGGATGGTGGGAGGAAGCCGGAGTACCCGGAGAGAACCCACGCAGACACACAGGGAGAACATGCAAACTCCACACAGAAAGGCCCAGCTGGCCCATGGATTCGAACCGGTGACCTTCTCGCTGTGAGGCATCAGTGCTAACCACCTCACCACTGTGCCGCCCATGATTGACATTTATGTTATTCATTGTTTAACTGGAGTTGCAGTGACACAGAAGCATGGAGCGCAAGTTTTTAAAGCACTACTGAAAATCAACGGGAAAGAATTCCAGTCTGTGCAATGACATCATCCCCTTCAACAGTAAGAAGTCTAAAAAAAAAGGCACAAAAGGCCATAACCTGGATGACTCCATCATGTAATCACCCACAGGATTCTCAAAAATGCAGTTCGGAAACCATCAAAAATGCTCCAAGTGGTGAAGCACGAGTAAAACTGACGGCTGCGACCTGTCAATCAAAGCAGCACCTCCCTTATCTTTCCTTTAAATAGGGAAATTAGCTCTACACAGCCTCAGGCTACTTTTTGTACCAGGTAGAGGTCATTGGGGATGGACTTTGTTTTTGGTCATTTTTCTGTGTTAGCTTCATTAAAACCTGTACAATGAAACACTCCAGGATTCCCAAACTTTATGAATCAGGATGTCTCCAAACATTATATCACTATTGTCAGGCATTATTAGCTTTGTTTTTTAGATATAGCCTACCATGAACTGGATAACTGAAAGCAGACATTATCAGTATTTACCTAATGGAAGCAGTTCAGGTTGTTAGTTAGTTGATGGACTGAGGGGGATTATTGGCAAAGTGTGAAACTGCTCTAAAGAATACACTTGCAACACACATTTGCCAGTATGCTAAATAAATTAACAACTTGCATGAACTGGCATGAATTCCTATGATCAACTTTTGCGCCCAACCCAGACGCCTGCCTCTGCAGGTGACGGATGCGTAGGGGGACAGCTCCGTGTTAACAGCTTTTGGTCTTGGGAAAAAGGTGTGGTCACAGATTCTTGCTCGCAGGCAGCAGAGTACAACTGCTGCTTCTTTATGTCAAAGGGAACCCGTTGTTATCATTTGGGCATCTAATCCGGATGACTCCTACTCTAGTCTGCCTCACATCCAACAGGTAGACCCAGAACACACTTCAGTAACAATAACTCATGTCAGGGTTGTATAGATGTTGTATTTCTGTGGCCTGGGAACACCTTGCACACTGCGGCTCAGGTGGAAAAGTGGGTTGTAGGGCAGGCTGTTCAAGCCCGTGTCTTGTGCAAGACACTGAGTCTGAAATAATAAAAAGAAGAAGAAGAAGTAAAAGAAGAAGAAGGAGAAGATTGAGCCACAGCTGCCACTGATGTTAACATCATCCAGTGTTTTGCTTGTGTGTGTGTGTCTTTGTTCAGAAGCTTTTTGAAACTTTTCTTGTATCAATAAACATTGCGGGTTTTGCTGTGATGTGAAGCCTCGGGCAGCAATACTTCAAGAGCTCGCAGTAAATTTGTCTATGCAGTGAATACTTGGTGTTAAGCAATGTTTCTGGAATGCTAACATTACTGTGAAGACTGTCTCCTTATATGTCATTTCATCATCACTATGACACAATTTACAGCACACAAACCACACTGGCGCATTTCAGGGAAGATTTTATTTCCAAAATGGCCTTTTACGACCCCTTTCACACAATGATTGACCAGCTGTGCAGGTGCCGTAATAAGTCAATCTAGACAATTCCAACTACAGCCTATGTAAAATACTGTCTTTAGTCCCTGACAGTGAAATCCAGCAAATCCAGGAGCATAGCCATTGTCAGAGGAAAACTTGTGGACCAGAGATTGGTATCAGAGCAACCAGTCAAGAGCTTAGGCTGGTGGCACAATGCAAGCCTCAAAGACTCAGACCAGGATGGATCGATTCTTGTACATTTGTTCATATGCTAATTCTTAAAAGTTTTGCTATTTTATCAGATTTTACTTATATTTTATTTTATTTCAATCTTTGTTTATTTTATTTTATCTTTCTTTTCCTGTGGTTCTCAAGAGTGTTTTTTTACATGCAACTAAGCTACCGTGACCAAGAAATTTCCCTTGTGGATGATTAAAGTCATCTAAGTCTAAGTCTAAGTCTAAGGGTCTTATGCGTCATTTACAAAACCTATAAATGTGTTGATATCTTGATGCGTGGCTTTCAAACTGATGTATCTGTAATGTGAGGTTCCTGGCAGAGTTCAGTTGCTAAACTGAATTTAGATTCTCAGCTAAATATGTGAAAATGGAATAGCATGAATGAGGGCAAAGGATTGTTTAAAAAAATGCATAAAAGTTAGAAACTTGGTAAAAAAATTGCCAAAATCAACCTGGTTCCAAACGGCCGTAATGGCACTCCATTAAATTATTTTTGTGCCATTATTTTTACTAATGCAGGGTTGTTACAATCTTTATAATAATTAGATTTTAAACGCACCATTCTAACATTAGTGTATTCTTACTGAAAGTCACAGGGAGGATCTACTGGAATTTATAAGGCCTTTCTTTTTCAAAAGGTGAAACAGGGGGAATGCTGCTGTGAGGAACATTTTTTTTTGGACTTTTCCAGCGCATTCAACACCATCCAGCCCCGGTTGCTGAGGGACAAGCTAACAGAGATAGGGGTGGACTCACACCTCACTTCCTGGATAGCGGACTATCTCACCAGTAGACCTCAGTATGTCAGGTTGGGGAACTGCTCATCCGGAACTATCGTCAGCAGCACTGGAGCACCGCGGCGGACTGTGCTCTCCTCTGTCCTATTCACCCTGTACACCTCAGATTTCAAGCACAACACAGAGTCATGCCACCTGCTGAAGTTCTCAGATGACACTGCAATTGTCGTTGGGTGTATCAGGGAAGGACAGGAGCAACTTTGTCTCATGGTGCTGCGCGAACCATCTTCTGATCAAGACAGCTAAAACCAAGGAGATGGTGGTGGATTTCCAGACATCCAGGGCCCACCTGCACACAGTAGCCATCAATTGAGAGTGTGTAGAGGTGGTTCAGACCTATAAGTACCTGGGTCTACAGCTGGGTCACAAACCGGACTGGTCAGCTAACATAGATTCAGTATGCGAAAAAGGTCAGAGCCGTCTCTATTTCCTGAAGACGGAGGAGGCTATAACAACTGTGCATTGTTTATTGTATATCCATGTTCTTGGTTACATGCATGTCATCTTCTACTTTTTCTGTTTGTTGCAATTAGTTAATACATTAAATGCATCGTGGTTGTGCATTTAATATTGGTTCTGGTGTTACAGAGCTCCTTCAGCTTTTACCTGGTCCACCTGGATGCAGAGTTCAGGTCATTGGAAAGGAAATGGGATTGGTAATAGCATGTGAAAAAATAATGTTTGTGTGGTCAAAAACTGAACCGTCAACTTGCATGCTTTCTAAAACATAAATCCACTACATCTTACTTCTTTTGTGGAGAATTGTGTCTAGAATCCAAGTTACATGTGTACTGTGTAATGTGAGGAATGCTAATGGTAAAGGACAACAAAGGATGACAAAAGATTACGTGACTTCTATTAATGCTTGTCTTTAATGTTTCAAGAAACAAACGTGTTCAATATGAAACTTAACATACTTGTGTTTTCCTTTTCCATTTACAGACAGTTACTTAGTGCAGGTTGCACTTGTTTTGTAGGTGTGACACCACTATATACTGTATGTAACATCAAACAGGACCTATGCTTTACCTCTGACAATTTTTTTTATTTTTACCAATTTGTTTTCTGCCTCACCACAGCTTAAACTTGTTGATGCACATTCAATTTCAATCTCAATTCAATTTTATTTGCATAGCGTCAATAACAATACAAATTGTCTCAAGACGCTTTACAACATCCGGTCTGAACCGCGGCCTGAAACCCTCAGAGCAAGCCTGAAGGAGACGGTGGCAAGGACAAACTCCCTTTTAACCGCTCATATAGAGGGACCCATCTGCCTATTTGTTCTACTTCTGTGTGAACGACGCTGAAATGAGACTACTGCTCTTCGCCCGTGGTCTTCCAGACACGGTAGCTCAGGTAGCTGCTTCCTGCATAGCACAGAGTGGTCAGAGACGCAAAGAACTGAGATCGGAGGTGAAGAAGGATCGGAGAGAAGAAATGAGGGAGAGGGGAAATAAAATTAAAAAATAAAGTTAAAATCGTGGAAGAAAGTTGATCCAAGTCAAAGCACTTCCAAAATTGGATTTTCCACATAGCATACAGCTGATGCGTGTACATAGTAGCTTCCTATGCATCTGTCACAGCTGTGAATGCTCCATACTGCAGGAGTATATCTGGTGGAGAAATACAGTCACCGTCGGCCTAAAACCCCCAGAGCAAGCATGTAGGCGATGGTGGCAAGGAAAAACTCCCTTTTAACAAGAGGAAACCTTGAGCAGAACCCAGCAAGTTAAGACATCACCCAGCAGGTCTATGGAAGGCTTTGTGTATGTGCATTTTGGGGGATGTAAACTTCACCTTATTCCCAAACGACAACACTAACACCTTGACCTTGATGTTCTCTGTGACAGCTACAATCCCAACCCCCCTTAACTCAAAAAAGCCACCTGCGCTGAGCACATTTTAAATATTATATTACGGATCAGACAATGAGTTAGCCCTGCGATAGACTGGCGACCTGTCCAGGGTGTACCCCGCCTCTCGCCCAGTGACAGCTGGGATAGGCTGTCATAGACCCACGACCCTTCTCAGGACAAGCGGTTACAGAAGACGAATGAATGAATGAAAGGATTAGACAATGAGTGCTCTTACAGCAGAAGCCGCCCAGCAGTTGTAGTTGTGTCGCCCCCTGATGGCCTGGTTGACGGAGAGCGCGTCTACCACTGCTGTCACCAGATACAAGGCAGCTGCACTGCAGTCAAAACACAGCGACTAAAAGAGACAAAGACACAAACAGCAAATTACGGATAACACAAAGTTTGCTGTTTGCTAGTTTTATCGAGTGAAGCCGAATCTTTGTGCGGCGTTCACGTGCGACGGCAGAGTTGTGAGTGTGTTACCAGCGTTGTCCAGGGGATCTGTGTTATCCTGTTGTGGGCTCCAGTGAGGTAAATTAAAAACAGGCAAACTGTCAGGACCCAGAACGAGATGGCCACAAACATCACCCAGCAGAGAGCAGACAGATGAAAATAATCTGTGCCTCCAACCAGGATCCACACTAACATACCACACACCTGGGGAGGAGAAAAGAGGTCAAAGTTTAAATGCAAAGATTTTTTGTGTCATTTTTATGATTTTTTCTTATTTATCTGTGGTCCATGAGTAATATTTAAACCGACTGCACCCAGTTGGCTGGATTAAAGTGTAGCAGTGGGCGAGTAACCAGATCTCTTTCCTCCCAACGCTATTCTAAACCCCTCCCTTCCTTTTCCCCAACAAAAGATTCCTTCTGGATGTTTCATATCACAGGAAGAAAACATTAAGTGGTGTGAAACACGACTGGGAGCAGGGTGGGTTTCTTTCACGATCAAAGCTGGTAACAATGTTTTAGCATCACATTCATTTCAGACTAAAATTTTTCTCCAGAGAGTAATTTTTACGTATCTGTGATTAGAGGTTATAAGAACAATGTATATTGTATTATACAGTACACCGCCTGTGAGGGTGACGCTCTTTTTTTAAGAACTTGTTCCAGTGGTTTTATATCAGATTGATTCAACTGCGCATGGCAGCCAGCCAGACTGTATTTAGAGAAAGGCTGTCCTGACTTTTCTTCCCTCAGCTGATTTGGAAAGGAAGGGAGACAATGAGGGAGGGAAAAGAGGAAGAGCTGATTTACTTGGTGTTTCTGGTTAACTTCCTAATTTCATAGAAACACAGTTCTTGGCTTTTCTCAGACTTTGGTCTTTAACATCACATATTTTCTTTTAGAGTTTACATCTTTCATTAATTTCAAATCTGCAAAAAATACATTTGTCATCTGCCTCTATATGAGGCCTTATACTGTAAACTGGAATGAAACACATAGTCTTAACTATTTGGGTTCGGCATTTTGTAGGCGCGTGTACACTTCTAACACAACCGTGATGTCCTTTATATCCCTATTACTTCTATTACTATCTCCTTTAAACATCAGACTTAGTGCCACTTTAACACAGAGATTGACAAACCTATAATCAGTGGTTCTGTCAGTCACTTAAGAGCTGGATTTCAGAGCTACACACCATCAGTCTACAAAAATTCTCAAATCGAGAGTCACACTTACTATCTCAGCCAGGAGGAGTATTCCTTTGGCAGTCGTGGCGAAATGCTGGTCGAAGGCCAAGGTGGAGGTTGAGGTGTTGTAGTCTGGTACTGTGGGACTCCGGCGGGCCGACACCACAGCAGGTCTCTCCATGATGCACTGACGCAGGAAGCCTGTGCGCGTTCACTGATGTTGTCGCCACGGCAGAGGAAGTTGTGTTCCTGTCCCGGAATCCAGCAAGGACACCCATCTACCAAACTCATTTGTGTTTGAGTGTCTCATTTGGTTTGATTTAAAAATCACAAATGAAGAAAAGATGGTGCCATATTACATAGATAACTCTTTTTTTTTTTTTTTTATTTTGTGACCATGGTAAATGCTGTAGGATGCTACAGTAGATACTGAGGTGACAATAAATAGGAAGGAAATGGAGAGACGGTTCCTTCAGAGGTTTTCATGGCTTGAGGCGAGCAGAGGACCACTGTGTGAAATCTGCTGCAGGACACGCTGATAACTGCTGCTGATGATAAATGATGCTGATTGCCAAGAAGAAAAGGTGTTGTGTCTGTGAGACTGACCAACAAACCACTTCAGTTATTCATTATTTTGCCTGACTCTACTCTTAAAATCAATTCGCAGAAAACAGTAAACATTTTAATATTTGTGGTGCATTTAAAAAAAACAGCTTCTCCAGAGTTCCAGAGTAGATGCGTGTTTCATAATTTAAAGATTTCCTCCACATCTTTAACATCTCAGTAGTCTGTTAACTGTATGCGTACATGAGCACCTCTATAAGCAGCAGCTTGCACCGCAGCAGGCTCCAAACTGATATGTGATATGTATGCAGTCGGATTTAAGGTGAGCTCAGAGACACTTTTCATTTCCGGCAGATTCATGTTAAAGGTCAAAATCTGCATAATGGAGCTTAAACATTCAAGTGAACGAGCAATAAGTTCAACACATTTTCCAGTGGAGAAGAAATGTTGCTGCTGCATTTGTTAATACTCGATCTCTAAGACAGTGGAAAGGTTTTTGGTGTAATTAAAACCCTGTATTCTGTGTGAAGTGTTTCTCTGCTGTGGTGCGGTAACTGAAACAATGAATGTCTTTGACCACAGGGGGGCAGTAGTTACACACGGACGGGAACTTCAGAGGAAACAGTGGGGGCAGAGGGACAAAAGACACAAGGTTAAGGCCAAAGAAGACGCACTGGGCTGGTTAACTGTCTGCATGGTGGGCGTGTAAATTGTTGTTTTCACTCATTTATTCCATTTGTCTTGTTATTGTTATGCTTAAGAAGCAACACAATTTCATTAACTCAATGTTTATTCCCGACAGAGGGATGAGAGCCTTTGGCCCGCCTTGATTTAAGAAGAAACTTGGATAGCTGAATGTTTTATGCTGCTATGGCCATTGAATGGAAATGTGTTACAGATTAAATGCACACAAATGCATGCATAGATTCCTGTTTCAGGCAATTCCAATATCACTGTGAGTGGGATGACCAGCTCGCTATAAATCACACAACAATTAATAATACAACTCATCACAATTCTTGCCTAAAATCATAAAAGAGAGATTTATCGAGTTGCATCCCAAGTTCCTCCTCAACAACATCAGCTGCAAACAAATAGATGAATAACCTTCACATTAAGATGCTTTGTGGTGTTCTGCTGCAGTCAATATCGTGCACCATGCATTATCTGACTGGATATTTTGCACGCTTTGTGTTATGCTACTCCGTCTTGACTACTTCTGCCCTGCTGGGCACATTCTGCTCCGTACAGCAATATATCCACCGCAGCGATCTATATTCTGTATGACTCTCTCTCTCTCTCTCTCTCTCTCTCCATTACTAAAGCAATAGGCCGGCTTCTCTTGTGTTCCTTGAACTAGCCAGCGACTGCATGCAGCCAGTATGGTAACTAATGGCCAACCAAAGCTTTTCTCTGCATGTGAGTGACAACTGTCTACAGTCGGAGACGTTAGTGTTTCCATGAGACCATTACATTTTCTACGTGAGCCATCTAAAAGTTAATTATCACAGTGGAACGGGGGTCATTTTACTTTCAGTCAATTAATTAAGAATGGAAATACAATCTCAGTGGCATTTACTAATGTCAGCGAGCATTCTTAATTATTTCCCATTCAAGGTTTGGAACACTTTGGTGATCACAAGACTTTACAATTGATTTAATTTTATTCTAACCGTATCATTATGTTTATACGTCCGTCTCCATTGTATAGCATGTTGTAATAGCTGTTTTTGTCCAGCGTTAACAAATGGAAGCATCAGTAATCGTGAAGTGCATTTAAAGTCCTTATCTTAAGCTTGTAGCTAAAGAGGACTTTACAAATTGTGCTTCCAGCAGAGTATCTGTACTGAATGTATGAATAATGAATGCCACTGTCAATGTGCTCTCTTTAGAGTGGCCTCTCTTCTCAGCCAAGCACATGGGAAAACCGTGATTGATGACTTGGTCAATTGTAGTTGCTCTAAAGTTATCCCAGTGCTTTTGTAGTCAATGAATAACTCTCCAACTTCCACCACGCCCCGGTTGTCTCATTGTCTTCCTGCTCCAGCTATGACTCTTTATATGAAACTGGCTTTCATAACTATTGAGAGTTGAGAGTACTGTAAATCCCGTGCGATGTGATCGGTTACTCTTAAATAAACAGGCTCCAAGAACTTGCTCAGATGGCATTTATTTTGGGTATGGAAAGGTCTTGTTAATATTTTTTAATTATGATCCTGGATATTTGTGCAAAGTATATTTGTGAACTTGAGGAGAAACTTGCAAAACCAGGGAGTCCAGCACATATCAGTGAATATCCAGGAGAGTTGCAAAGTTGCAATCATAATTAGCGGCAATCGAAAAGTGTTTTCTGCTCATCCATAACCTCGCCTGGTTTCCTTTTAGATTCCATGAAGTAATAAAGATGAAAATCAGCCAATTGTCTCTGTGGCCTAATGAAAATTGGAGTTTAATTCCCTAGAATACCACAAAAGATTTAGAGGCATAAGGGTGATTAATGGTTATTTCCCTGCTTTTGTAGTGGGTTTTTTTTTCTGATCGAGCACATCTCTGCCTCTGGTGAGATTTCACATCATCAACAACGGAGATGGAAAAAGCCTATCAGAGCTAATGTTAGTCATAGATTTTGTGTTATTAAGACCACTTTAATTATCCTGCTATGAAGCTAGAAGGCAACACCAAAACATGAATGTGATGACAAACATAATTATGTGAAATTATATTTTTTTAAAAAAGCTAAATAGTGAAGTTTTTGAATGGACGACAAGGGAATGAAGTGCACCTGCCCCGCCAGTTTGTCGTCCAGAACTGTGTGCCAGACAATCATGATCTCAGTAATTTAACTGAAAATGGCAAAATAAAATGAGCAGAATTAGTTTTGCACAGACTCCAGAGGGAATTATGCAACAGACATATAAAATGAGGCGTTCCTTTTCCTGTCGTTGGGGTTCCACTTCGCACCCCGTACCTTGTTTTCTGAGGGAGCGTAGAAAAGGAGGCCGACGTGTCCCATCTCTGCTGGAAATGAGAGAGCTATTATTTGGTCTTTTCTCCCCCTGCCCTCCCCTCCGCATGCATTCCCAGCACTGTTCGCCATATTTACCCATCCCTCCTTCCTTCTAATTCCGTCGTCTCCTCCGTGGATGTGTGTTTAGGCTCTGCTGCTGTGACACAAAGCCTCACCGTTCCACACACATGCTGCACCATTTACCGAAACTCTACATGCTAAGATGTGAATAACCTGAACTCCGCCTGAACCTCCCCATCCCCTCTGCACGTGCACACACACACACACACACAAACGCACACACACACACTAATAAATGTGTGCTTGCCCAGATGCTGCACTGTAATTGGCCGCTGTGGCTTCCTGCTGTGGCAAAGATATTTTTAACGCACACACTTAAAGACACACACACTAATCCTTTGCCTCTGCTACATCTGCCACATCCCCCAACAAATGTGCCGGTTACATACGTGCACGCCTTCACACACACACACACGTACACAGACCACGCACGCGCCCAGAGTAACCATAAAGGCCGCCCCTCCCTGTTTAACCACCAGTCCTGACATCAGTTCTAAATAAAATGCTGTGGTTATATTCACCGAAAAGCACAGCCACGCCCTCTGAGGCTGAAACTGTCTTCAGCAGTGTTTCCCTTGGACTGTTTTCTTGGCTCTGTGGAAGGAAACTCTGGAGCAGTGTTTGGATCACGTGACATTATTTGTAAAAGTTGATCTTTAATCCACCCTAAATGTATATTTGTCATCCACAGCGGTCATGCTCCTCTTTAGCCTGATTTCCACTGGAGCTGGAATCTCTTCTAACACTAAATTAAAAAAAAGAAAAGACAAGAAGAGTTCCCTAATGCTCACACCATGGGTTTTCATTTTCTGTTTACCAGGACCGTCCGTATGTGTTTGGCTAAAGTAAAGCGCGCCTTCACGGTAATTTTTCAATAAATAATTGTGATGTGATGTGATGTGATGTTAAGCGTGCCCCCAGCTATTTGAGGCTGGAGCTCAGCACAAAATAACAAATGCACGGCCCTAATTAGAAAAATCCCTGAGAGGAAGCGATGGCTGCTTTTCACCTTTTCCACTCTGAGTTAATTACTTCTGAGAGTTTAACTGGGTGATGTGATATTGTTTGAAATGGCTGAGCGTTACAGTTCTGTTCTTCTTCTGTAATATTTGGATGAAATATCACTTTTTTTTCCCCCCAAGATGTCGTTATTACCTTTGTTTATTCTGGTAAAGCTGCTTTGGAATGAATGAAAGTGAGCACCATGGATAAAAAAAACCTCTGCCACAATATATGTCTTTATGATAATATTATTCTTATATATCATATCATCATATTATGATCTAAAAACCAACATTTTGAAGCATAAAATGATCTGTGTTTGCTGTTTTTTTGTGAATAAACCACCTTCCAAACCAGGAAACTTCATCCCCTTCAGTACACACCCGAAAATATTGCAGTGATTTCCACATTATAATGAGCATGGGGAAAATATACAGTCATACTCCTAGCAGCTGGCAGTAGCTTATAATTGGTGGCTGTTTTCTTTTTGTATTTCACTGTTATGAAAGTCAGTATTTAAGTCATTTTTATTTGTGCAGCCAAGTGTCACAAATCACGTACAGTCTGCTGCGTACAGCACCCAGCAGCTTTCATTCTGATATCATCTTAAATTTCTTCCACAATTTCTGTAAAATCATGGACCGTCCGAAAGCCTTGTTTGTCCTCAACAGCAGAAGTTGTTTTCTCGCTGCAGAACGGTTCACGTCCGACGTGTCAGGCACGGTTGCTTTGTCCAGGTTGGCTGAGGGAGACAGAGAGACCTTCCATCTCTTGAAGAGCATTTACTATCTACTGGCCTTGCTAGTTAAGAGAGACAGAGGGTGGGTGGGAGGGTTTTGAGGGGAGGGGAGGGGGGTGAGGGAGAAAAGAGAGAGGGAGAAAGAGAGGGAGAGAGAGCGCGATGGATGTATCAAACAGCAGCCCCCTGCTGAGTGGGGAATGGAAAAGCTGCTGGCACCAACATGAATATTTCAGCAGATAGCTACAGCTCTCTGTACCCATCTCTCTCTCTCTCTCTCCCTCTCCCTCTCTCTCTCTCTTTCTCTCTCTCTCTCAGTCTGTCAGTCTCTCGCTCTGTCTCTCACCTTTTCCGTCTTTCCACTTCCCTCCCTCTTAACCCTCCAAAACCCCCACCACCCCCTCCCCGCATCCCTCCTTTTACTCTCTCGTGGAGTGGACTGTGATAATGAAGGGAGTGATAGAGATGGAGAGAGTGAGACAGAGAGACAGACAGACAGGACTAGAGAGAGGGAGAGAGAGAGAGAGAGAGAGAGAGAGAGACTGAATTCGGACTGAATTCTGGGTAGCTGAGAAAATGGCTCCTGAATGTAAATCTGGGAAGGCGGCAGCAGAGTGTTGCCTCAACTTGGCTGCTTCCCCAGCCCCCGCCGCTCGACACTTGTGATGGTTTGGCCCGGGGTAGTTAGACAATAAAAACAGGAAAAAAAAAAAGGTACAAAACAAATATCAGCAGGCAGGGAGTTTCTCTGGAGACCTAAATAGATTCTGCAGCTGCTATTTTTTTTTTTTCTCAATAATTTAAACTTCTTTTCTTATCGGCTGTTTATTTTTAGCAGTCGGCTTTAAATTTGTGTGTGTGTGTGGAATCATACGCGGGCCGGCCTTTCGTGTTGGGTTGATTACAGACACTAATGGCTGATCGCTAACAAATCCCTTCATCCGTAATAATTGACGCTTCTGATAATTGTATCCAGCTACAACACAAGATCTGGATGCACAGCTCACATTAAAGGTGAGCTGTTGCCTGGAGGTGCAGTCTGTGTGATCTGAACTTGTTTTCTATGCAAAATAAATAAATAAATAAAATAAAAATAAAGTGCTGTTGCAAATTTGTCTAGAAAGTGTACGCTTTCAGCCTGACTAAGACAAGTCACTAGAGATTGGGAAATTTATTTGAATGTTATTCTGACTTGATGTGTGTAGCATCGTCTAGCTCGTATTTTTGGAATCACACCCAAAATAAACAAAACCCTTGGGTTACTAGGAGTTTGCCATCAGTAAATTTGAGTGAACAGGGAATTCAGTGCTTCTCATTCATCCTTTATTTTTAAAAAAAAAAGCTCTTTTCTATTGGATCTCTCAGTTTTATGAGGGAAGTCCCCTACCTCAAAAACTGAAACTAATAGCTGTTTGTTTTTAAGGACATTTCCCAAATTACCAGTGAAAAAAGCAGAAATTACAACCTCATTGATTTTTTTTTTCTATCACAGTCTATACCAAGGCCTCTGGGAAGAATAGTCATGTAATTGTTTCACATAAATCCTAGATACATAACTCCCACTAAGGGAAATATAAAAAAAAAACAATGCAGCTTGACTCCGCCTCTGTGAACCTCCATGTCTGGTGAATCTCCACCTTATATTCCACACACCACGCAAAACAACCCTGATGACACCACCCTTTCTCAGACCTTATAGCTCCCTCCAGCCACAGAAGATACGATAGATGTGTCTTCACAGGTACTGTATAATCTTGTGTGCGCAATAACACTGAAAGAGTATAGAAGACACAGCACTGAAGAAAGCATGATGCAACGAGAGCACCATTTCCAGCGCAGGAACTTTCCCCCTTGGAATAGGAATCGTTGGAAGTCATCAGTATCTTGCCACCACAGGGACCGAGGTCTAAATTAAGTCCCAAGGAAGTTATTCTGTACCTCTTGGAAAGCTGCTTGTCCCTGGCATAGTAGCATTCAAAAATGCAGACACTTTGGGGGTGAGGCTGAACATTTCTGATTGTTCAAGTGCATGCAACCTTCCGTTTCAGCCATTTTTATGAGTCTGTTTCAAATCAAATCCAAACCACTTTACTGCTAATGCTCATCTCTTTTACAGCACTGAATGACCCCATTTACAAGGAGCAAATAAGTGAATCTCCCCCATTTTTACTGTTGGTGCAGTGTCGGCTGATGTCTCTTTATAAGTGCTGTAAAATCTTCGGCTATATTGCCACTTTCCGGGCTGGAAGGGATCTGGTCGCTGTATAGACAGCATTCAGCAGACTAATGTAACTGTTCTTCTTTGGACCACAGTCTTCTGTCAGTGGTTTAAAGCCAGCTGACTGAATCTTTTAAGTCATCAGCCTCAAAAGTTTGGATATTTTTTGGACGAAACGCAATAGAAAAATTAGTTCATATACATGACAAGTTCAACTTCAACTTTCCTACCATCCAAGGAAGAGCTTTCTGTTGAATGTGAGTGATATCTGAGGGGGAGCCCAAGGTAAATAATGAACATGTACTCTAACCCTGAGTTTAACTTAATTAAGGCCTATGGAAGTTAAACGGTTTTAATTTGCATTCTGGAAAAATGTGTTAGTATAATGTGCAATCGTTGGATTATGTTCTACAAAACTCCTGACTTACAAAAAGGATGCTGAACACCTTTACCTCTCATTCTGTCTGCTTATTTTTTAACATGCAACGGCACAAGCGCAAAAGGGCTTCAGATTTCAGCAGCAGAGTCGGTTTTCCATGGCTGCGCTGGCCTTATTTTAGTTCGAATCATGTGCCAGTTTTAATGAATATCATTCAGGCGGTTCTTGCCTGTGTTCCCAGCGAGGTTCTCTGATTCATAGTTAATAACATGTTGAGTTTGCATCATGTAAAATGAAAGGGCCTGCATCGCTGCTCAACAAAAAAAACACTCAAAGGAATCTATGGATGCGCTGCGAAACTCACACACAGTTTAAATAATTAGTGCAAAGGCAGTAATTAAGTTTTGATAGAAACTGCTCCAAGATATAGAGGGGAAGAAAAACAAATGGTGGAACTGGTTGTAAGTGGGAATAAACTGTTGAACATATAGCTCCGGATAGTATCGCAATATCAGCTTCCTTATTCTCCACACACTTCCTATATCTCCAGAGTTATAGATCTGCAGTTGACCCTGACCTGGGAGCTAGGAGAGAGGCTCTGCAAAGGGATCCATCACCCACCATTAGCCAAGTTCTGTGTTTGAGTGTGTACTGTGTGAGGTGTGGAGTGATGGGCCACTGGCTGGTTAGTTTTCCATCTGCAGATATGCCTGTCATCATACAGGCCCAAGTGCTTGCCCCCGGCCAAGATATGGACCAATGGTGAACTCTGATAGTGCTGCAGCACCGCTAAATGAGTATGTGTGTGTGTGTGAGTGTGTATGTGTGTGTGTGGCTGTGTGTGTGCTACAAAAGATAAGAGTTCAAGTGTGTCTATTTAGCTGGAAAGCATGGCTGTGTGGCTATGTCCGTGCTTGCGTGCATATGGGTGCATGTATGTATGTGTGTGTGTGTGTGTTTAATAGTCTGCTTAGTGTTTCATGGTGGCAAATCGTTGGTTATGTCTCATCTCACACACCGCTGGACAGCAGAGTCTGCACTAGACTGATAACACACACATGCACGCACACAACAAAGTCTCACACACCCTAAGCGGCACCTTTCTCTCAAACTCTCGGACATACACACACACCTAGCTCGCGCACAACCTTTCTATCCCAGCTTGACTTTACAGGCCAGTAAATACTGAAGCCTGTTGTGTATCAGTCAGTCTATTTGTCTGGCTGTGTATTTACTGGCCAGAATGCCAAGGTTAGTATTGTTAGTAAAAGCTTCTCCATCTGTGAAGCCCCGTGCTGCTGCAATGTTCAAAGGCTAAAACAGCTTACCTGCCTTAATCCAATGAGGGCTGTTATTTTATTCCCAAGACATCCTGCACGTTGAATGAAAAAAATCGTAAACAGGCATTACAACAACACGCCGGTTTTTCCCCAAAACATCATTATATATAGCATATATTTCCAGAAGCTGTGGCTCAGTTTTTCAAGAGTTAACTACTTGCACAAAATGTCACATTTATCTTGTAAAAAGGAAACACAGGCACTCAAAACCACGGTCTCTCTTCTCAGAACTGATTTTTTTCCACCAAAACCACACAGTTAATACATGCTTATCTCTTACAGAGCATAAACACTGATTTGATAAATTCACATGGTGTGGAAATAAGTTTCCTTTTTTCTCGTTTGTTGTGAAGTGCAGGGGGTTTTTGTCCTGAAATAATACTTACTGTATTACAGGTACGTGTCACACAAATAATACCCAGTTTACATAGTATGAAGCAAAATACTACAGTTTCATCAGTGCACATACAATGAGAAACACTTGGAAAACAAGATACACAAAAGTCAGTAGTTATTTGTTCAGCTGAATTGACACATGACTGAAGTATTCGTCCGACTGAGCTGGTGCAACATGAGCGAGACTCATTGGTGATCAGCGTGAGGCATTATGAAGCTCTGTGTTTTTAGGTGAATAAAGTGTCCTAAATAATGCAGTTTGTGATCAGATATTTGCAAAACAATTTTGAATGATATTTGAGTGGGGTTTTAGGGTTTTATAGTTTGGAGTCATGGTCTTGGTACACGAGCTTCAAGTTTTCAAAACTGTGTGAATCGTATCATACATTTTGTGTGTATATATTAAGTTGAAACTGTAATGTTAGTTATCAACACTAGTTAGTCAAATGAAAGATCCTAATGCACCCATAATTAATGACACATGTGCGTTTTAAGGATTGTTTTTAACACAATCAACCCAAACATTTGAGTGATTCTGAATTACTGCAAGACCTGGAGATAATGTGTGTCTGTGATGATTCTCAATCATCCAAGTCATGGTATATCCCAAAAACAAAACTAAAACAAAGGCAAAATGGACTCATCCACACAGGTGATTATCTGATCATTAACAGACCCTTGTCACATGGCGGCTTAAGTAATAAAACCTAAACTCCCCACCAAGCCTTTAGACCTGATGAGTGGATGAGTGGCGAAACATCTTCAAGGAAACTCAACAAGTCTGCCTGTGCTTTAGCTTTGATTTTTACTCATACGTTAAGGAAAATTTTTAAAAATCATCTTAGATAAAAATGCAATAGTAATTGCTTGTACCAATTTATTGGGTTAATTTTGCACTAGGTGCTATTTACACATCTGGTTAGATGCAAAACTGCATTTAATTGTGTATGTACCCATACTACACTGCCTGGCCAAAAAAAAAAAAAGAAAAAAGTCGCCACCTGGATTCAACTAAGCAAATAGGCAGGAGCATCCTATTGGATAATTACTGCATGGGTGATTATCTTTCAGCTGGCAACAAGTTATTTAACCCCAACTGATGCAATGAGTAGCTTCTCATTTCTTAAACAACCACGTTGAAAGACAGATTCTGTGAAAAAGCTGTTAGTCTGTTTGAGAAGGCTCAAATCATTGGCATGCATCAAGCAAAGAAAACATCTAAAGAGATTGCAGAAACTACTAAAATTGGGTTAAGAACTGAAGAAAAACAACAGTAGAACTCAGGGCTATGTTTAATAGTGAAAGTAAGAGCATTTCCACATGTACGATGTGAAGGGAACTCAAGCGATTGGGACTGAACAGCTGTGTAGCCTTAAGAAAACCACTAATCAGTGAGGCTAACCGAAAAAAAAGGCTTCAATTTGCTAGGGAGCATAAAGATTGGGCTCTGGAGCAATGGAAGAAGGTCATGTGGTCTGATGAGTCCAGATTTACCCTGTTCCAGAGTGATGGGGGCATCAGGGTAAGAAGAGAGGCAGATGAAGTGATGTACCCATCATGCCTAGTGTCTACTGTACAAGCCTGTGGGGGCAGTGCTATGACCTGGGGTTGCTGCAGTTGGTCAGGTCTAGGTTCAGCAACATTATGTGCCCAAAGAATGAGGTCAGCTGACTACATGAATATACTGAATGACCAGATGACAATGCCAGAATTCATCGGGCTCAAATTGTGAAAGAGTGGTTCAGGGAGCATGAGACATCATTTTCATACATGAATTGACCACCACAGAGTCCAGACCTTAACCCCATTAAGAATCTATGGGATGTGTCATCATCAATACAAGATCTTGGTGAAAAATGAATGCAACACTGGATGGAAATAAAAATTTTGTGACATTGCAGAAGCTTATCAAAACAATGCCACAGCAAATGTGTGCTGTAATCAAAGCTAAAGACGGTCCAACGAAATATCAGGAAGTGTGTGACCTTTTTTTTTTTTTTGGTGGCGACGTTCTTGTTTTGGCCAAGCAGTGCATATAAAGTTGAATGTAATCTGATCTAATCTAAATAGTAACCAATATAGCAATGATATACATCTGTTTTTGTATTGGTTGAATCTTGTCTGTCTTTAGAACGAACTTTAGAAGTGAAAATATACCAGATTTTTAAATGGCAAAAACATGACTGATTGTTGTAGAATAAGACAAAGGTCACATGATGAAGTCAAGAAGCCGATTCAGCTGAGAAAAAGTTGGTACATGTTAGTATTTCCACTCTGCAGTCTATATTCTGTGAAAGAGTATCAAGGGGAGTGCACTCGTGTAAAGTTATGGATGGTAACTTTGCGTAAGACTATAGAAAATCATACGCAAAGCCTCACACTGATGATCGTTACCCTGAGATGCTGTGTCTTGCTAAATGCTAAAATGTCCGCGTTTTTTAGGAATATTGACAACATTTCTGCTGTTTTTGACGATCCTGTTGCTACCGCTCCGTACTCCTTCAGCTGAGTGTTTGAAAAAAACTGAAAGAAGTTGTTTTGGAGGACTTGATTTGCTGTATAGCCAGCATAGACTCCACGCCACCAGGAGAGGCAAGCCATCCAAATATTTGGGCCTGCCCTTAAAAAACGTGACCCTGCCGTGAGCTGATATTCTATGTTGTGCATGAGCACATCCATCGAATGCTGAACGGCAAACTGAACCTAATGTTAACCGCTAATAAATGGGAGCATGGGCGTTATGAATAAACAATGCTCACACACAGTGTCTTGCAGCGCCTGGCAGGCTTCCAGCAACACAGCGAGCACAACTGGTATTTCAGAAAAATAATCTACTGGCTGACATGAGAATTCTTGAGAACAAATCAGTGCTGAAAAATGAGTTTAAACGTCAGATAGCTTTGGTGACTAGTTTTAAATGACACGCTGAGGTGGAGCAATGAGTCCTGGGATTTATCTTCACCTGGGGCTCCACCAGAGTCTAGGATTGTCACTGACTGTAACAATTGGAGGTGATAAACAACCACATCAACATAGCTTTTAGCAGCTGCAGTAACATCTAGGAAAAGCGCATCTAACTTTTTTTTTACAGAGGTAATTTTACTTTTACTTGCAAAACGAAAGTCTCTGGAGGAAAAGAAAGAAAGAAAGAAAGAATTTGGAGAGAAGGGGGAGGAAAATAGATAAGGGAAGAGGAGAATTGCAAGAGCTGATAGTACCAGAGTAGATGAGATGGAGGTGGAGAGTGCCCAGCCGCTTGGAGCTGAAAATGGAGGCAGGAGCAGATGAGAGAGGGATAGATAGGTGAGCTGTGGAGAACGAGAGAGCAATCAAATCTTTCCAGCACAGAGGTTATTAAGCTATTGAACTCACATGGAGCCGTAATAGATGGCAACGAACTGTGTGCGAGAGGGAGAGAGTGTGTCTAGTGTGTATGTAAAATGGAGGGTTAATACTGCTGCCTCTTAATGGTAATTTTTGCCTGTCACTCTTCTAAAGGCCATCTCTGTGGGCCATCAGCCAGCCGCACACAACCACACACACTGCAAATGTCACCATTATCACAGTGGGGCTGTGCATGCGCGTGTGTCTCAGTGTGTGCATGTTGAATTACTTTCCCTGTTTTCTGCTCAATCAGATCTCATTTCTTGCTCTTTTTGCCCTCCATTTTTATTTTTTTTTGTTTTTCTCTCGGTCCTTAAAATTCACGCTCGCCTCCCTCTCTCTGCATCGACCAGACAGGCTGTAAATATTTACATGTGCTAAAACTACGCCGATCGATCTCTGGCCATTTCTGTCTCATATTGACAGGGATCAGTTACATTCCCAGCGCTCTCTCTCAGTAATTGGCTCTTTTCTTTTTTTTTTCAGGCTGTCGTCCATTATTAATATTATCAGTGTCTCCGAGAACCATAGCTCCGGTTTTAACATTTCTTTTAAGTAACTGACAGCCAACATTGTCTCTCATGTGTAGAAAATGTTTTATCAACACGAGGCTGAGGCTAAAGCATTGATAATGCATGGCAACATGAATTCAGTTTTTCTCTCTGGGAAAACCTTGTTGTTCGGGGTATTTTTTGGAAATCCACGGTTTCTGCTTAAAATTGATGTTGCACTGTTTTTTTTTGTTTTTTTTACCTACCGGCAATAAACACTCACTTGCCAGTTCATTAGGTACACTAGTGAAAATGAATGCATTGTAATATAACAGTCCTGCACCAAATCTTGTCTTCATGTTCAGCATTTGTTTTAAATGAACTGAGGTAGATGTTAATTCAGCTGTGTTTTCATTTTGGAGCCTGTGGTTTGTAGTACTATTAAATTGTGTTGTGTTGTAGCCGACACATGTTTTAATTATGTTGGCAACCCTGTTTTAGTCAGTAGGTTAAGCTAAATAACTGAAACACTTTTGTGTTTAATTCAATCCGGTTAAACAACACCACAAACTACATCCTCCAAAATGATCATACAGTTGAATCACCAACTTTCTTTAACATTTAACAAGGGCTCTTTAGTGCAAGACTGTTATATCAGAATGCGTCTTCACTTGTGTACCTAATGAATCACCAAGTGAGTGTATGAGATTTTTGATATTTTACAAGGTGTTTTTGAAGCACACATGGCACACTTCAGTCTGGAGAGTTTGTTCCCTCTAGCCCACCATTCATCATCCATCATGGAGCCTTGCCACGTGTCACAAACCTTGAACATACAAATAAAACATTTAAGCAGCGTGTATGACTTTCACTTTGAACGTAGCACAGTGCGAAGGCTATGGGTCTTCTGAAAAAAGAAAAAAAAAAGAGTCATTTTTGAGGTTTTCTTTCCGGTGGATTCTATTGAATTTGTATTCTGAATCACACGCCCACATAAGTGACAGTCCTTTGACCTTCAGTTAAGTCTAAAGCTTTTATTCAATCAGGTTTCTACAGAGTGTCAAACTATTTCTAATACAGTGTGTTCCTGTAACAGGAGTTTTTGGCCTGAAGAGATTTCAAATGTCGCAGACTGTCAGGAAATTAATTAGATTTAGACAAAAATTCAACTAGTAATAATTAAATGACTTTGGTGAATAATAGTGTGCAGTTATTTTCTTATATCCGTTTTATTTGAGCCCCAGGTGTTGGTATCTATAAAGATATATATCTTAAACTTTTAAATCCAGGAGGTCAAATTTCACTTATTTATTGTGGCTCCCATTGCAAAAAACATGTTTACACGTTTCAGCACGGAGCAATCCAGAGTCGTGACAGAACATTATTCAGGTGTAAAATAATATAACAGAGGTATTCTTGTTCAGTTGGGTAGGGAACGATTGCTAGGGAACCAATCTCTTTGCTTGTCCAATGTTTCTGGTTACATGTACCAATCACAGATTTGGTAGTTTCACTCATTTGTGTGACATTTTAACAAAGAAAAAAACAAAGAACCAAGAAAAACATACCATTTTCTCTGGGCCAGTTTCTTGAGATACTCTTCTCTTTTGTTAGGCATCTTGACCTTCTCAGTCCCAGACAGTCTTAGAGAAAAGGGTGAAACAGTAGATTGCATTATTTCTGACTTTACTTGTCATCTAATATGTTTTTTTGTTTTTGTTTTTTTTTTCTCGTGGTGATATATAAAAAGTAGCTGTACGTGCATTTTGTTTGGGACCATTAGTTAAGATTGGTGGCTCTGATTTAAACTGTAAAAGTCAATTTCAGACTCTAAATCAATTGAAATCTGTGCTGGTCAATACTGTTGCCTCAAGGTAAAAAACCCGCCAACCTGCTGGGGCCTTTCTATTTGGAGTTGTGCATGTTCTCCCTGTGCCTTCATTTTCATTTTCTCTGGGTGCAGTTCACAAACATGCTCATTGGGTTAATTGGTGATTCGAAATCGGCCGTAAGTGCGGACATGAGTGTGAATGGTTGTTTGTATTCCTGTGCTAGCCCTGTGATGGGCTGGTGGCCTGTCCCGGATGTACCCCAGCGTCAGCTCAGATAGGCTCCCCACCATGACCCTCTAGAGGATCAGCTATTAGGAATAATGAGTGAAGGATTGAATAAATCAATCATTTCAAGATGACAATTTGTCTTTTTCTGACATTCAGAAGCACAGTAGGTCAGTGTTCAAAGCAGGATGTGGTGGCAGGCGGGCTAAGTGTCACACTGGCCTTCCCAAAATCACTCTTAAGGATGTGACAGAAGAGGATCCTAAATAACTATCGACAACTGTCTTGATGAAGAGAAAGTGATTAGATGACAATAAACGAAAGCAAACTAAAGTCTGCACTCAGTTATTTGTTCCAAGCCTTCATTTAACTGTTAATCAATTAAAAACAGCATCTCTCTTCTCTTTATCTTCATAAACTCTGCTGTGATTACACCACCTCTGTCCCTAAGTTAATGTCCATGGGTTAAATAATTATGAAAGCTGCAGATTTTCAAAGCCGTAGGAAAGCATGGCAGTTTTGTATAGTCTGGTGTGGTGTGCGGCATGCTGGGTAATGCTTCCTGACAATGACTCTATAGACTCAGACAGCTTCCAAGTGACTGAATAGGAATTGGACTCTATTCATCACCGCACCCAAAAGGTCTGACCTCTGTGCGCGTGCGTGTGTGGTGAAATTGAACCGAGGGCTGTATATTGTATTGTCCTCCGGGAGATCAATGACATTCCCCTCCTTTGAGTCCACAGATTATCTGTCTGCCTGCTTGTTTGAAAATCTTTCTTTCTGTCTCTCTCTGCCTGCGAAAGCTTTCTCTTCTCTGCGCTCTGCTCCCTCTGCTTTTCGTCTTCACGTTTGCACCAGTGGTATTTTTTACACTGCTTGCTGATTTCATCTCAAATTAAAACTTAAAGTGGAAGTTAAACAAGGTCTTCCTCGATGAATATGTGGACTTGAACAAACAATGTGCACAAACTCTGGCCTGCAAACAAATGTTTCTGGTTGATTTCACTGCCTTTGAATTAAAGATCTGTTTTTGACTTCGGCAAAGGCAACCACAAGAAACAGCCTCCCATTATGCCTGATGAGCAAAAACCACTCTACTTTACCTCCAGTGAACATGTCTCCAAACCTCATAGAAGTCAAATCAGAAGGCTACTTTTGGCTTTTTGTGGTGCAAAGAATAATGGGTTGAGTGTGTTTGTATTATTGTGTGTTTCATCTTTGCTGGCACAGGTTCATAAGCGATTGTAAAAGTCACTGACAAGGATGCTAAGAGATATATGAGTGTTTTTTTACCCCCGAGTCTTCAACCACATGTGTTCCCCTTCTGCCCTGAGGATCAAATCTCTCTTCCCCCCCACCCCCCCTCCATTCTCCTTCTGGTTAAGTACAAATCATTTGTTTTAAAAGCCTATGGGTATGGAGATATGGTGCTATATTTACATTATAGACGTTCCAACGTGCGACAAAGCTGAAATATAAAGTCATAACACACGACATAAGCGCACATGTAGTTACTGCACAAAGCCTGAACATACAGTATTTTGCAGATAGAGTGTGAAAATGTACTCAACTCTATCATAACATACTGTATATTAATATGATTCAAGTCATAAAGGTGAAGCAAGCCCAAGAAACCCACTTCTTTTCCTTATACTCTCAATGCCATCTCTCATTATAATGTACCATTGTCCATCTTTGGTGTGAGTGACAATATATTTCTGTGTGCACAGGGGAACATTGGTTTCCCACATGTCTGGTTACTGTCTGTGTGTGTCATATGGAGGTGGAGTGAGCAGTAAAGATCATATGGACTCCAGCGAGTTATTACTGCTGCAACGGGATTAAATCTTGCTCGTAATGTAAATATTTCAAGCAGCAAGATTCATCTCCCTCCATTTTAGACAAACTGTCGATGAACTGGACACCCGACTACCTTCTAGTGCTCTCGGATACAGAACCGTGGCATCCTCCCCTTTCACCCATTGGTGACGAAGGAGCGGGGCTGTCCTTTCACAAAGGTCACCTCATGGCGTCTCTGCTTTATTAGACAGCTGTGGAACAATAAGAATAGAAAGACAAAGCTGGGGAGTATGACTGCGAAGGAGTGGAGGATTAGAGCGGATGAGAAGAAACGTGAAGTGCGCCAACGCAGGCTTTACTGTTAATTTCATGGCATTTCGCCCTTAAAGGGTCATGTGTGAATGTGGAGGTGGTTACCACATTAGAAATAAAAACCAGCTTCAGCTAACTGCATGTATCTGTGACTGCCAAAATGTGTCGACTCGAGGGTTATTTTACTACTTCTGTATGTGCACACACAAGGCCGGGATCACTCTGTTGGTTGTACTTTTGTAATTTTTGTTATTTATGATTAAGATGTTTTATCTTTAAGGTCATATCATGGCAAAATAGCATTTCCTACACAATAGAAGTGATCATTTTCTTTCCTCTGTTTGGGATTCAAATTTGATACCAAAATGGGGGAAATGATTTATTTATATTCATATACATATTTAATTTCTCTCAGTCACTCTTACTGCGTATGTATGCATTCGTATTCACTGTAATTGGGATCACATTTGAATGAAGTAAATCAGAGACTATTAATTTAAGGGGCATGTCTTCACAATGTGTCATTCCTCGAGCGGGATATGGACTGATAACCAGACACAGGCTTAGGACAAGGATTTTGCACCAGTTTTTGCACCATAAGCACCAATTATTTTTGTCTTTGATAGACAATAAATGTGGGAAAATACTGCAGAGGAACAGTCCAGTCAGCCGGGAACCAAACAAACTCAGTGGTGACAGCATTTGCACCTGTGTTACAACATGTGGTAACACAGGTTGCTGAGCTGCCCAAGCGGTTTGTAATTTTCCTTAATGAGTACAGCATTTCAAATAGCATATTAACAAATGTCAAGGTCGGTGATCTTAGGGCATTTATTCACAGGGTTGCCAGGGTTGTTGGTCAAGACTAAAGTGACAAATTGTTATGTCCTTAAAATGTAGCACCGCACTCTTGGGGCCGCTGGGTGACTTCTTGTCAGAAGTTAGTCTTGCATGCACTTACCTGCTGCTACAGATGTTCACTAGCTCTACATATGCATGCACGGAAAACAGTGCCGAATAGAGTTGTTAAAAAAGAAAAAAAAAATGCAGCAATTACTGATTGACTAACTTTTGCATAAATCAGTAGAGTCAAGCTGTTTTGTGAAATTATTTAGTCTTTTTTGAAAATTGAAATATAACTGTCTGATCTGTTTTAGAACATTACATCTTCAGTAGGAGCAAACACGCTTAGGGCAGGGAGCGACACGCAGAGTGGGGGAGATAGAAAGTACTGAGAGACGAGATAAATGCAGAACAAAGTCAGCATTAACTTTTAAGGTGCCACTTCTGTAAACAACAGAAGCTCTTTGTTTGGCTGAAATGCACAATTGATGCTTTTAATCTTATGGAATATGAATGTGTGACAGAAAGGGAAAGCTGAAGGGGTGTAGGCTTAGAGAGAGAGAGAGAGAGAGAGAGAGAGGGCTGAGCTGAAGAGAAGACGATGGAGAAAGAAAATGAGGAGAAGACAGGAAGGAGGAAAAGGAGAAAGAAGAGCCCTCTCTCCTTCCGCATCTCCACAGCTGATGCTGCTCTAAGCCAGAGGGTTCCAGAGATACACACAAAATAGCCTTCACTAAGGAAATGCATTCACACACACACACATTAGCCTGTTCTCCAAACAGACACACATAAGCCCACAAACACACGCAGGTGGGACTAAGGAGTGTAGTGTGCCAATTTGTTGCGCTCCTGGTCCCCTCTCAAGAGGCCCACAGACAGGCATCCAGCCATGCCAAGACTGGCACTGGTCCTGCAAACACATACGCACGAACACTAGCACACACACACCTTCACTATTACCACTCTGGGGCTGCAGGCAATGCAGCATCAGTGTTTTATATATATAAATGTGTGTGTGTGTGTGTTTACCCCCACTTTTCTCCTTCTTCATGGTCAGACGGTGAGGAATTGGGAGCATGTGAAATATACGTACAGATAATGGAAGGCTGCTTACTTCAAATATCAATGTATGGCCGCGGTTCACACTTGCATCTCCCATACGTAACAATTCCACTTCAGCGCATGTGTATTTTGCGGAGAGAGGAGATGTTATTTTCCTCCCGTTTTCACTGAAATCACTGCAGAGGAACAGGACGTGCAGAAAAGGGGTGACTTAATTCCGTCACATGCTGCCTCAGGGGCAGATTTTGCAAATCATTTAGCGAGAGAATAATCGTCTATGTCCATGAATTCATTAGCACTAGAAGGAGATTCATTCCCATTTCAGTAGATGAGTGTTCGGTAGAATTCCTGCATAAAAAAAAAAAAAAAAATGAGTCGATGGGGACAGGACATTCAGGTGCAGATGAGATAATGAACTCATTCAGTTTGAGCAAATTTAAGAGCTCAGATACCAGACCTCTGCACGATGGTTTGATCCTTTCGTCTTTATCGCCACAATCTGCAGGTGAACTGTACAGATACAGCCTGACTCCTCTTTTAGTTGTCTAAACAATTTAAATTAAAGTAAAAGTGAAGCTAACGCAGAAGAGCAGTTCCTTGACTAGTCATTTGAGGCTGGCTCCAAAAAAAATGTGCAACTTAGCAGAAACAAACACGTTTACAGCCTGGTTAAAAATAACTGTTCTGGCCTCGTCTCTATAGCAAAAAGCTTTAATATTATGCGTAACTACGGTTGTGGGCTGCTTTGAGTGACAGGAGGGTGTCATCAAATGCCCCTAGCTATCTGCCTCGACATCACCCATCCACATCAGCTCCATTCATGCTCCACCTCTTTGCACATTTTTTGAATTAGCCTGGAGTTAAACGGAGTCAGGTTCTGCCAAGATGGCGTTGGCCGGTGCCACCCACGCTGAGCTTCAAAACTGTTGTGCATGAAGAATCTCTGCGAAGATGGCTGGATGTTCAAATGTCACCATTTTACACTGATGTAAATGCTATGAAGGTGACATATGATGGCAATCTAATGGCAATAATATAACAAAGACTGATATAACAGCAATAAATAAATATGGATGGCGTTTGCAATTGTCTGAGGACATTTTAGGTAATTTTACCATGCCAACATACTTGCCTGCTGTCGTGACCATGTCCCGCATAGCAGGGACTTGGGAGAGTTTCGGTGTAATAACAGTTGGCATCTCAACTGCATACACTGAAAAACTTCTCCATTTTCTCCTTCAGGGACACATCAACCTCTGCGGACGCAGTTTGCTGATCCGACAAGACAATTTTTTGCTGCTCAAATTTAATTTCTAAAACAAAACCATGCCTCTCTTCTGCTCTTCTGTTCTGTTCCTGCTCGCCGTGCTCTGCGCCGCTAATGTCATTGTCGCTGTCCTCTGGGCCGATTATGAAGCGTGTATTGTCTGATTGGACGACATATTGTTTCAGCAATCAGCACCACCGTGCGACTGCGTGTGTGTAAGGGATTATGCGTATGTGTATAATTCAGTATCTGATGTGATAAGTATCTGTGCAGCGGAGGGTGGAGAGGATAGCAGAGATTGAGAGATAAAACGGAAAGAAAGAAAGACCTGACTCCTGTCTTTCTGTCTTTTCAGGGGCCCAGTGTGGCTCTAATCAGGGAGACGCAGGGCTGACTGCACTCTATTATTCACTCATTAGTCAGCAAACAGGAGAGGCCACTGAAAGCTGTGTTCCCTGCATGCTCTCGTTCTCAGGGCTCATCTGTGTCGTTGTCTTTTCATCAGTCTGTCACCTTCTAGACACGCAGTGTATTTGTTATTACGTTTTATTGGCTTTTTTTTCATTGTTTTCTGACTTGAGCAGCTCAGTTCCTCATGTATGTCTGTGATTTTAAATATCGAATCTGTTATGGATATTATAAGGCACTGCCATCCGAAAACACAATGTGATGGCTCCACATTTTCCACACACAGGGACTGGGAGAGCGCCAAAAATCAAGTCCTATTTGTCTGTTTGCTTTTTCTCTTTGACACCATCACACCTATTCAAGGGAATGTAGCAAGACAGTATTGCCCTCAGCAAGGACTGGGTTGGCAACTCGGATGAAATCGATGCCTATAACACTTTCAGCTGTGAGGGAGCAAAGTATCATGAAAAAAACACTGTTGTTGATAATTGTTGCCTAAATTGGCTCCAAATGTTGTCTGGGAGCCATATCCCCGACTCACCGCCTGTGGAACTAGTGGATATTGAGTTGGCTCTTCATTTGAGGCCACCAGTCATTTCATACACTGCACCCCCACAGGATTCATTGGGTACATGGACATTCTGGGTCCTCTTGATCTATAGGCCTGGAAAAACATGCCAGTGGCTCTGATTCTGTTATTTATTTGTTTGTTCTCTTGTTAACTGCTGAACCTAAAGATACCCCCACGGGGGAATGGGGCAGATGAACCCTAAACAAAGCTAAAACAAAAAGCCACCGGTTTACAGCCTTTGTTTTCCAGTGAGTTGAATCATGAACTATTTGAAACTATTCACACGTGTCCACGTTAGCATTGCTAAATAATGAAGAGGTGATGACAAGGTTGTGCACATGAATGGATTGTGTGTAGGAAAGAATACTACAAAATGTATAAACTGTTTACTTTAACATCTCTGCACACGAGATCAATAGATGTGCAGTTTCAGAACACACCACCGCCTTACAACTGATTTCAAACCAACTGTAAAGACATTTTCTTTATCAAATTACAGCAGCTCATGGATTGTTTACTTGACTCTGTTGTGTGTAAAGGTACATTAGAAGTATTGCTTTTTAGATATAGAAAACCCACTGGAAGGAGGATTTCTTTGTTTTAAAGAATTCATATTCAAAATACCTTAGAGGTGTTTAAACCCATACCATGTTTATGACAGTCTTCTTAAATGAAACAGTTCTTAAATGAGTGAGGTTTGGTCCTAAGCGCATTCATCAATATATTCTTTCATCTGCACAATCATCTGTCTTCACTCAGTCCTGATGACATCTTGAATTATTCTCTCAAAGTCTCAGAGACTGGCTGTCTTTCTCGGTTTTCTCTTTCTATCCTGTCACCTTTCCCAACAGAGCTGTCAGCAAGGAGTGTTTAGGTGTTTCTCTGCCAAGGTGTATTCATCTGTTATTCATGCTCTGTGGACATACAGTGTGTCTATGCAGCCACATTGTGGGGACTTGCTTCCCCTTTTGAGGTCAAAATGTATTTAAAACCTTTACGTTTTATAGGTTGACGTGTTTCAAGGTCTGTGACTGTGATTAGAGTTTGACAATTTCCTCTGAAAGGCTGGAGGAGCAACAATGTGTGTGTGTGTGTGCACTTGTATAGCTATCTTTCTGAGGACCAGTTTTAGTTTTACACCAGGCTGTCTGAGGGTTAAGACTTGGTTTTAGGGTAAAGGTTACAACTAGGTTATGGTTAAGGTTAGACTAAGGGTTAGGGTTAGGCACTTAGTTGAGATGGTTAGTTTAAGGGGCTAGGGAATGCATTATGTCAATGAACATCCTCACTAAGATAGCTGTTCAAACATGTGTGTGTGTGTGTGTGTGTGTGTGTGTGTGTTTGACAAATCCACTCTAGCTACTCCACCCACTCCAACCCACACCTGACAAATAAATGAAATATGCACTTTCAGCACAATGTTTCATTTTCTCCTGACAGTGGCCTTCAGCAGAAACTGAGGAGAAATCTTGCAGTACGTTTGACGGATGCTATTTTCATTGTGCAGAACATTATCGGCAGTTTGGCTTCACATCAGGGTCACAAAAGGAACGACCTTGACATTTTATCCTAGCCTTAATTTTAATTTTAATGAATATTAAACAGGAAACTGCACATATTGTGATTAAACCAAAATACAATTCTGGACAATGAAGGTTTCTGTGGTACCTTAAATGGTTTCCAACATTTAACGTGTAAGACATATCCATGCTCATGCTGTATTTCTACGTACATTTTTCTTTTCTCTATCTGCTGAAATAGTTGAACCTGTTCTAAGGGTCAAAGTCAGAGCTTCAAGACCTACATGTACACTGTAGCAGTTAGGTCCAGTTTGAATCTAGTTTCATTGCACTTTTCTACCTCAATCATACACATCTCAAACAATACAAACTACTCCGTAATTTATCTGGCTGTTTGGGCAAGTTTGCCGCCATCCACTTTAGTTTTGATCTCCTGTATTACTACAGATTTACTGTGTGAGGATGAACTCTGTGTTGTATACGCATGTATCAGTCAGACAACAAAGCGTATATGTTTTCCTTATAATTTCATTTACTAACAACTATTTGATAAACTGATAAAATATACTTTTTTATCTTTCATTTTACAACAGATCTCCTAATTTTGTATTTTCTACCATAGGTATTCCACACAAACATATAATGAACTAACCAGAGTCAAACTCACAGTGAGAACTTTGGTCTATAGCCAAACACAAAGACACACTTTCTCCCCTCAGCTATGCCCTGTCAAACACCTGTGCATTTCCGCATATGTGTGCGTACGTGAATGTGTATTTTTTGTTGTGCCGCCAGTGCGGAGGTCGTGTCAAGCCCCACGGCGCTTCATTAAAATGCATGTGTTTTGGGGAATCTGTGTGTGTGTGTGTGTGAGAGAGAGAGAGTGTGTGTTACTACACTGTTCACATAACTGTTTACATAATTGATGAATATGATAATGATGCAAGCTGGCACTGCGCTCATGTGGGCACTCGTGTGCACGATCAGATGCAAGTCTGCATGTGTGTGTGTGTGCATGTTTGAGTGTGCGCTGGATGTTCAGAGCTATAAGGCAGACGATGCCCCAATCGCATCACATGCCCATCATCTTGGCACTGACAGTTTGACCATTGACAGCACTTTGTTCTGTTGGCAGAAAGACAGGGAGACAGACAGACAGGTAGACAGACATGCTGACAGCATATGGTGCAAGACAGGAGACCTGTGGACCCATGTGGTAGTTAGAAAAACACTTACTCCTCACTCTCTCACTCACACACACACACTTTCTCTCCCTCTCTTTCTCTCTCCTCCCCCTTGGCATATGCTGTGTGTGGTTGGCTGTGCGCCACATGCCGATCCGATGCCCTCGACACTGCCGGGGCTCCGTGCCACCTGTGCCACTCTCTCCCACAGCAACCCCCCAGTTCCCCACACGCACACAAAAACACTAGCTCTCAGTTTGCACCTGTGTCTGTGGGAGAGACAGGAAAACACAGACATCAAATTGTCCTCTTAGTGAGTTCAGCGGCCTGTCTGATTTTGTTTTTTTTGACCCAAAGTTTTCTGTAAAGATCTCAGCTGGGGCAGATTTTCTGTTGAACACTTCCAGCTCTTGGTGTTGTGTATAAATGTGACAAAGACATGGATAGCATACATAAAATGAAGGTGAATGTTGCACGCTTTTCATTTATATGTTATTGTAAAAGGTTAAGTAATTTATCAAGCCCTGCGTTAGACTGGCGACCTGTCCAGGATGTACCCCGCCTCTTGCCCGATGGCAGCTGGGATAGGCTCCGTTCCCCCAGCGACCATCCACAGGATAAGCAGTTACAGAAAATGAACGAATTTATCAGTATTTAACTGATAACATTAATTATTCAAGTTTAATTTAAAATGACTTAAAGGGTATTGAAATGTTTACTACATGCAAAAATATGCTGATGGTGTTCCACAGATTTACACAACGTGCAGTAATGTTATTATCAGACAATCATCACATTAGCATCTAGTTCAGTTTTAACTACGATGTTTACATCATCAAAATATGCACTGATATTGCCTTTATTCTACAAAAAATAATAAAATCAAAAATCTAAGATGCTTATATAGATAATAATAGATAATGCAGTTTAAATGCAGAAGGATTTGCTCCTCCCTCTCTGTCATTCCCTTAATCACCTTCTGGGAAAGTTAAATGCAATTTCTGTGCATACATTTATATCCAAGTCTTTTATAACATTTAAATGTATTAGTAATAGTGAGATTCGTCTTTCTGTACAGTCTGTGTGTACAATATACAGATCTTACTGTCAACTGGCAAATGACCACGCGTCAAAAACAGATGTAAAAACCTCTATTGAGACCCATATTCCAAATGTGCTGTATACATACCCAGAGGATGCTAAATTCATATTCATAAAACCTAAATATGCATCAGTATATGCCATGTGTCTTAATCAAAATGATGCTTAATAAAGACAAAAGGCCTAATCCCAAGTATGTGGACTTGCTGTTTGGAAGAATAGTGGAACATTAGGGTGCATGTAAACAAATTGATAATTGCATAAGTTCACTAAAGCCGCCTCTGTGGCTTTGCATGTGTCCATTCTCTTTCCAGCAGCTACTATTCAGTATATGTTTGCAAACACAGAAATCCACTACTTAATATTGACTGTGGTGCCACATTCTCAAGAGGCAAACACACATTTTCTTTTTACTGTGCGCTACATGCTGTACCGTGGCTAGCTTAAATTTTGCTTTTGCTTCACAATCCTTTGCACTAAAGCGCTAGAGACTGCTCTGGATAATCGTAATCCTTTTTAGGGATTTATAATACTGAAATGTTGGTGAGGAGCTCATAGCACATTATTGAAGAATTAGATTCTGTCCATTTAATTTTTTAGCTTCCTTACAACTTGCCAAAATCTGTTTTGCAGCTTGTTTGACGGAGAGTCTCCAGATTTGACGTGTTCTTTAATTGTTTTATAAACTTTTACTGTTCTGCAGCCATGCACATCTCAAAGCCCGTATGGCACATCTGCACCAGATCCACGTTACACAATAACTGTGCTTCCTCGTTTCTAATGCCATTTTGAGCCAAACAAGTGTTCCAGCACTAAAACATCATTTTTATTTGGCAGCAGTGTGGACTTACAGGGTTGCACGTGTTTCCGTCCTGATGTGCTGCCATCAGTACAGTGAGTGAGACCTGTTGGATTAGCTCGGATTTAGTTCACACACATCTACACAGACATGCGCAAAAAATAAATAGATATTATACGCGAATACACGTGGTGGAGTGTTGAAGTTTGATAGTTCATATCAGGCCAGGTTTTTCCACTCACACTATTTAGAATATGACCAGAGTCCCTGTTGCTGCATAAACATTCATCTTGGAAAACCAGTTTGTTTAGGAACAAGGATGATATGAGAGAGATTTATAAAGATTGTGTGTGTGCGTGTGTGTGCATGTGATATCGTAACAAGGCTGCAGGTTGCGTGCGAACTGGGCAGCTAAACAGAAAGAGGAACCAGAAAGCGTGTTATCTGTGTTATCTACAGGCTTTGCAGACTCTCTCTCTCTCTCTCTCTCTCTCTCTCTCTCTCTCTCTCTCACACACACACACACACACACACAAACACATGTAAACGTGTATAAGGAGTAACTGTGGGCTAAACGTTTGCTAAATCACTGTGTCGGGGAAGGCACTGGTGGGCCTACATACATGGCTGGCCTTCAGTGGAGACATGATTAACCTGGACAGCCTCAAGCATCCAAACACGTGAAGAGGCACGTCCATTAACATAACCTCAGCTTCTTTGTCATCAAGAGATGGTCTCGGCTGCCATTTTGACATCATCTGTCAAGCCCGTGCTCTAAGCGGCGAATGTTCCAGACAAATCCCGGCTAATCCTCAAATTCTCAGGTCATCTACCACAGCTGACCCACACAGACACACACACACACACATATTCATAGCCAGGTTAGATAGGCGGGGAGTAGCACACCTGACCCCACTCTGCTGTTTCCCAGACCGTGCCATGCCAAGACTAGAGGTTACCTCTTTACATGCGCTTGACCACACACACACACACACATTTCCTCCCTCTCGAATTCAGTCTAACAAACCGGTTTGGCTAGCCCGGCCCTATCACCACACCTGACACACACACACACTCAGGTGTCCATACAATAGTCTCAGTTGGGTCCAGGAATCTGTGGAGAGTTCATTGGATCAGCTGTTAGGTGAGGAGACTAAATGTGGAATGGAAACGAGCCAGGATGAGTGAGGTGAGGAGGGACAACCTGGTTATACAAGAGACACGCAACTAAACATTTAAATTAAAACTTCTGGGGTTTTTAGGATTTTTGTGTATGAGAGATATACTCATGTTCCGAGATGTTCCCATCCGTGCTTACAGCTTCTCATGGAAGTCTGAGCCCAAACACCAATGCTACACGCTCCCGTTTGCCACATGAAAAAGAATTTTATTATAATAATAATGATGAATCGCGTCCAAAATAATCATAAAAAGTTAGAAATGAACAGGGGGAAATATCCAAATGCCCTCAGAATAAATTGAAGTCCCAGAATGCAGATCAGCATCGATGGGGCTTGTTTGTTTTTTCGCTGACGATTGCCAAGGTTTTGATAAATTCCTAAAATTTAAAATAAAAATCACCTCAGGTGGTTGAACAGTGGCGCTCGTCTTCTGAAAGATTGAAAAAGTATTAATATATGTTTTAATATTTAATCAATACTGAGAATACGTGGCTCCAGTTTCTTTATAAAACCATGAAAGGTCCTCAGAGGAAGAGAGTGAAGCATTCATTTGTTGCACCATGAATTTAATGATGTTTAGCCAGAAGGTTCTGTCAGTAAAACTGAAAGGTTTTACTTGCAGGCAGACTTCGTCAGTTACATTTAAGGGTCAGCTGTACCTAAAATGTAAGTGCCTGACTATGATGCCATTACAGGAGCCGGAGTTCACTTGTGAAGCACATTATAAACGCAGCAAAGCCACTTTTGTTTGTGGCAGCTGTGTGAAAAATCCCCTACGATTCAGAAAATTAATTTGAAGTCTCGTCAGCAACACTTGTTCTTTGCTGAGCTACCTGTAATTACAATGTTAAAGGGCCTCCATTTTTTTCCACGGATGTGCAATTTCACAGTGGCTTGTTCTTATTTCTTGTGCCCTCAGGCCGTGGTGCATTTCTTTTTACAGTTAATGTAACGGACAATAGAGAAGGATGAGGTTTAACCTTGGTGTGTGCCGCGTGGGTTTTTGGCACATCCTTGAACGCACATTTACCGTAAGAATCCACATTTGATACTGAATCCAGACAAATGTGCAACACGAGGGGCCGGAAACTGAAGCAGCAGAAAGGACTTCACGTGTTCTTCCTTGGTGCTTCTTGTCTTGGATTGTTTTCTCCTTGTGTGCTCTCATTTGTTTCACCTGTGTCGCATATACAGCCCAGTTTGTTTCTCCACTCTGTTCCTTGTGTTCTCTCCTAGGTTTTTTGGTCTTCACCCGTGTCTTTTGGATTTGTGTGTTGGGATTACCCCGCCATCCCTGCAGCGCCTTAAGTTTTCATTAAATACATTAGGCTTTCAACACCTGCCTCCTTCCTGTGTCCTGCATTTGAGTCCAACTTCAGCGGAAACCGCAACAAAATTAAAGGATTAAAGGAAGGACCTTTCTGTGCTGCCGCCATCCAATTAAATCGCCCAGTCCGTGCAGCTGTGATATAGAAAGAGCTTACGCTGATAAATAAAAAGCAGTCTATTCCAACTGATCACTACAAAAATAAAACATAATGCATAGACTGAAATATACTTTATAGATGATATACGCCCGCTCCAGGCTAACAAGACAAAAGGAAAAGAGTATATTCAACTACATTGCTATGATACCCATATGGACAACAGCTTTATCCAATTTTTCATCACTAGGATCAAATATTCTCCAGCAACAGCGATAAAGTCTTGATATAATGCTGTTTGATCAAGTATTAATGTTTAACATGTATAGTATGTAAGCTACTTCAATCCAATGCACTCCAGTCGAGTTACACATGAATCACAAAATAAAAAAAAGACCAAAATAACATGAGGACTGGACAAGACACTTACCTGAACACAGACAAAGAGGACATAAATGACTAGAAACTAAATTATCTTTTCAACTAGAAACACACTTAGATGTTGTTTAGATTGTTTGCGTCAGTGTTGCAGGATCTTTCCTTTCCCTTCTGCAATGCAAGTACAGGAAATCCAGTTCATTATTTTGGTAGCTCACCTTAACAAACCACCTGACTGTTTATTTTATGGTGTTCAATCATGGACGTTGGATGGCGTCCCCTCAATTCAAATGGATTTTCTCAGCAGGGCCGTACTTTAAGCCAAAATGTTCCCCATTGTTGGGAGGTTTAAAGAGCACGCACATTTGAGACCTGGCTGAGCCAAGTGACGTAAACTGCAAGAAGAACCAAATCTATTAAAGCCTTTTAAGCTTCTTTAATTTTTGTTGGATGTGAAAGCTTGTTTGTTTTTTTTGTAATATTCTTTGTGTGTCATGCTAAGAAAACACATTTTGACAACCATTTGTTATTAATGTTTCTGTACAGAACAGAAATCTCTTTGTGTTGACTGCAATAGGCTTTTTCAACGACAGACATTTTGACTCGTCAAAGCAAGAAAGGCACAGTTAGAATTAATGACATAATCGATGACTCAGCTCCTTTTAGTGTCCCAGTTAGTGACGGAGAATCAGGATGCACAGCGAGACCTCTTCTGAATGGAACACAGCTAGCATTAGTATAACTGTGACCTTCCTAACATTTCATGAGTTGCGTGCAAAGAAATAATCATTGTAATTTTAGCAAGTAAAATTAAAACATTTGTTAAAATTACAACAACTGAACTGATAAAACTGACAAGCCATAACGGCATCACCTGATTTGCAGGATAGGCAAATGTGGCTATACGTAAAGCATGCTACGACGCAGTATTTAAATTTATGAATATATTTGAGCTTTTTAAAAAATAAGCTATTGATTATTCTGTTATGGTAAATATGTAACACGATTATCAGAAGATTTTCCATCTATTTATTCATTCTTGCCACAAGGCTTGCACCAAGGAAAACCAGTCTTTCCAAGTCGGATAAAAAGGTTCAATAATAGTAAATATAATAATAAATACAAGGGGGTTTACGTGTTGTAACGTTTTCCTTTTTTTCCCAAACTGGAAATTATTCCATTTATAGCAAAAAAAATTACAACATGAGATCAAATGGAGGTTGAGGATGTTGACGTGGTCCTCTGATTTCTTGTAAATAGAAAAACAAATATTGTCCAGGTTCATACGCTGCTAGCAATCCTTGAAACATGCATCAAAAGCTAGGCCACCAGTTCCAGTGGTAGACAGTTTATCGGAAACTATTTTGGATGAGAACATTTTTATGTATGGTGGCTCTGAGTGGTCAAAAAGGACTTAACACTTGGAGACAAATCACATTTCTGTTTGGTGTTTTAACATGGCTGACACAGCGTTTTGCACAATAAATACAGACTTGCTGTGCAAACTTCTTTTGTCAGTTAATTATTGCAAACACAGTAGCTCTCAGTTCATTTCTAACCCTCGATGTGATTTAAAGTATGTTGGGATAGCAGATTTTAAACTAACTCATTAAACTCTCCCACAGCTCATTACCAAAGGCAAGAAAAAACATGTGTAGATAATGACATTAAATGGAAGCACATATTTTATATTCAATAAGTACTTTCACATACTTTTTTGACAGCATGAACAATACCAAACACGCTCTTACACTGACCCACATTTGATGAGGTTATATCATCTAAACATCTCCTCTGTAAAGGGTCATTTCACCTCCTGTGCAGTAAACGTTTATCGAGAGATGAAATGATTTGTTCAGGTGGACAGTTTTTTTATGGTGTAGAAACGGAGGGAGAAGCCCTGGAGGAAAGAAAACAGACTGAAGACCAAGAGCATAAAAGGAGAGGAAAGTGTTGGGCCGGAACTGGCTTCATGTTGGGCTATTTTTCAAGAAAGTAAAAGCAAGAGACGGAGAGAAAGTTTCAGCACTGACTTACTCTCAAACAGATCATCTTGCAGCTTGGAAATACTGCTGAATCGTCAAAATGCAGGGATCAGTGCAGGTTTTGTTGTCAATCTCTAGCCAACGGCCATGGACACAAACAATGCAAAGGTATGTGTCTGGAATAAGGAACTACACTTTTTCTTGTAACTTAGGAAAAAAAACTGAACTCAGCTCCTCTCCTCCACCTTTGCTTTCTTTCCTCTCCCTCAGTGTTTCGATATCTCTATTTATTTTCTGTTTTTTTCAATTTCAGTGAGAAGAATAAATTCTTCTTCCATTTTTCACCAACTACCCTGAGACACACGTGTGATTTTTTATAATTTCATTCCTGTTTTAGATTACTGTAGAAGGCCAACAGTGTTAAGCTTTACTCATTTAGATGAGAGCGTAAATACACATCTTTCAATCCCTTATCATAGTTGTTTATACTGTTTATAATGTTATTTTTAGTGCTTTATTACTTTATCTTATTTAACTTTTATCTATCCCACTCAGGAGTTGCTATTAAATCAATTCACTGGTGCTATGCACCGATCAGCCACAACATTATGACCGGAGAAGTAAATGACATTTACCATCTTTTGACAGTGCAATGTCCTGCTGGGAAGCTCTTGGACCTGGCCTTCGTGTGGATGTCACTTAGACATACATGTACCACCCACCTAGACCAGACCAGGCATCCCCACCCCATAGCAATAACACTCCTTGATGGCAGCAGCCATCCCCAGCAGGATGCAGCCTGACACACACAAAAACAGTTTAGGAACAACTAAATAAACATGAAAAACAGCACAAGGTGTTGGCCTGGCCTCTAAATTCACTAGATCCCAAACTGATCAAGTATCTGTGGGATGCACTGGAACAAGCCTGATCCACAGAGACCCCTTCCTTCAACCCATAGCACCCAAAGGCCCCCCACTAACAGGATTCTGTTCCCAGACATCACAGGACACCCTCAGAAGGCCCATGTCCATCCTCTGATGAGTCAGAACTGTTTTGGAGGCACAAGGGAGACTTACACAATGTTAGGAAGGCGGTCATAATGTTATGCCTGATCGATTTACCTATACATTATGCACGTGATGAATAAAAACCTTGATTCTTAAAAAATCTCTCTCCTTTGTGGCGAGAAAAACATATTAAAAATCAAAAGACTGTTCTAAATGACAAGCAGAATTATTATTATGGGGAAAAATAAGGTGATCAACGGGGATCAGTAACAAATACAAATACTAAAACATCTGTGCAAATTCACAGATAAAAAAATAATAAAAAAAATTAGATGAATAAAGTAATAACAGAATGACACATAACGGTGGGCGCCTGATAACACTCAGACATATCATCACACACATGTCACACTGCAGAGCCCCCCTCTCAACATTCCTTTCTGCGTGCTCATAAGGTATCTGTGTGCATGTAGCCGTCACCGTTACATCCCCTCACCCCTCCGCTCTCGCCTTTCCTCCCTCCGTTCAACATACCAGCGGAGCCAAAGGATCATACCGACGCCCCGGCTCAGACACACTAAAGTCACACACATGGCACAGTGTGTGACTCTTTTTTTTTTTCCACGCTAGTAAGTGGCTCTAGTAGTAGTTGTGACCGGAGAACCACTCGACTTTAAATAGCTGCGGCACTTATAGCCTATCAGCCGATAGCCGGCCATGCTGACACCGAACAGTCATTCACCATCACTAAACCTTGTGTTGTGTGTGTCTTGCTGGTCTTCCTACAGCTGTAGAAGCAGGAAGGAGCAGCTGTAAATAGTTGGCATTTTGTAAGCCACCGAGTTAAACCTCTGATCGCTACTGTAGTCTGAAATCTAACACACTTTGTTCTAACTTGCATCACA
Source organism: Chelon labrosus (assembly GCF_963514085.1). Classification (NCBI taxonomy): domain Eukaryota; kingdom Metazoa; phylum Chordata; class Actinopteri; order Mugiliformes; family Mugilidae; genus Chelon; species Chelon labrosus. Next base: position 18,678,793 of record NC_140345.1, read on the forward strand.
TATATAAAGTTTTGACTTTAAGCTCAAGTGGAAAAGTACAATAGCAGTGATGTGTTGCTTTGGTGCAGAGAATATTTTCTTCTCATTTTATCTCAACTCTGCTGTACTGGGTTAGTTTGGGATTAATAAAGCATCTATCTATCTATCTATCTATAAAGATTTGTTGGTCATGACTATTGTCTCTTCACCTGCCAAAACTTTTAAATGTGTTGTTTTTTATTCAGATTTGTTCATAATTTACCGTTTGCTTTGCGTTTCCTTGGCAACATCTGCTCCACAAAGGAATTAAAATCATTAGTGTGTCTAAATAACAACATATTCCTAATTACGGCTGATACCAAATTATGTCGTCTAGGTGCTGAAGACAGCTGTTTAATTACACTGGAACATTTGTCAGATTTTAATCATCTCTTTACACCATTTAAAGTATTTTAATCTTGGTCTGAACACAGGCATCTGTTGCTGCTTGCTTTTTACTGAATTACGATACGAAAAGCATCCAACATCATTAACCGCATCTGTATCATCACTGTGTTTGTCTGAGGCGTCTCAGAAAAATGATCAAACAGGTAACTGTGACTGCCATGACTGTAATACTTCAAAATTAAACTTTACTTAAACAATAGACGCACCGATCAGCCACAACATTATGACTACTGACATTTTAAGTAAATAACATTGATCATCTTGTGACAATTCAATGTTCTGCTGGGAAACTTTTAGATCTGGCATTCATGTTGATGTTACTTAGACATGTACCACCACCTAGACCAGACCAGACACCCCCACCCCATAGTAATGACACGCCTTGATGGCAGCAGCCATCCCCAGCAGGATGCAGCCTGACACAAGTACAAGGGAGATGCACACAATATTAGGCAGGTGGTCATGTCGATGTATATTGAAGGCTTCTCATTTTTCATTCCATTTACCAAAGAATTATTAATCTTAATAGAGTTGTTTTATAGATAGTCCTGTGCATTCATTTGTCCTCAGTTGGACAAGCAGGTTTCCACTTCAGAAAACTTTTCCAGATAACAGTGCACTTTTTATTAATGAACATTTCATCAAACTCTTCCGATATCAGCAATGTGTGGGAGACCAAACAATCAGTCACTGTTCTTTTTTGAAGTGTCCATGTCGTCTCTGCACCTTCAACGTGTAGCTACAATACTATTGTATTTAAGGTGATGTATTGTTGAAGTTTTGTCGTGTTCAGCTGACTTGCCTTCATACATCCTGTGTCATAGATCCTCTAAAGCCACAACTCATTTCCGACGTGTTTCGAACGTCAAGATGTTTTGCATGCAACTTGAACAGCTTGCGTCGGTGCTTATTATATTCTAAGGGCCATGACATACCCATGAGAGAGGAGAGAGATTACTCTGATTGGCTGTTCAGCTTAATGAACCGAAGCATGAGAAAAACAACCGTAATTGACAAAACTAAGCAAACAGTTAAATAAAGGGGGCGTGCACAGAATGCTCCTCTCATTTTGTACCTAATATGAACATTTCAGAAGACGAATATTTTTATAATTTCACAACATGGTCATCTGGAATGAGGAAACTGAAGATCAGCTGATCAGCATGATTCAGGAGATGCCAGCTCTGTGCAGTACGACACTTGGTTTATCAGTAATCGTAACCCTCCTCAACCTGCTAAGAATTATTTCCTGGTGCACAATGCACATGCATGTTCGTGATGTGTTCAGGTGCAACATTTTAGACTTTTTTGAATCGCAGGGGAACTCGTTCAATACCACAATTGCTGGGTAATCTACCTGGAACGCTCAGAGGTTCATATTGTGATTGGCTAATGAAAGTGTGTCGCTGGAAGATAATGAATTGCGCCGTGGCAAAGCCTGAATCCAGATAAAGTATTTTGTCAGAATTATGAGCGGCATCTCGGCTGCACGTCTCGAAGAAACGAATCCGCGGCTGTGTTTTGTGACGCATTGCCTCTGCCGGTCTCAACGCTCCCCAGAACAGAACAGAACGGATGGTTTGTGTTTAACCTTGGTCTCAATGTCACTCACCAGCCTCATGCTTCTCCACAACCAACAGCCCTCCCTTCTTCTTCCACCCCACAACACCACCATCGCCACACCCCCTCCCCACCACCCTCAGCTGGTGTGTTTGAGCTTCTCAGCAGGGGGCCTGCAGTTCCAGAGCTATGTGGGGGTGGTGTGTGTGTGTGAAAGTGTGTGTATACGTGCAGAAATCTGTCTCTGAACACAGCCGTGTGTGTGTGTGTGTGTGTGTAGCCTTTCGGCTTCTCCCTGGATGTGCTAATGTGATAATTGAGTATTCCAAGTTCTGCCTGCAACTGTGTCACCATGCACGCCAACACGAACGCACACGTACAGACACTGACACAAACATCACACAGTTTGTCTCAGAATAGCTTCCTCACTTCTTGATGACATTCTTCAGCCCGAGCTCTGTCGAACAGTTAGCGATAACACATGCGGCGATTAATCAATTTTTTATTTGTCGTTTTTAGATATTTATGTCGCGTCTCCTTCACACATGAGGATTTAGCGATATAGTTTGATTGCATTTATTAAAGCATGCACAAAAACCGTATAGCCAGAACTAATGAATGCAAATGGTTTATTTAAAGCCTCATGATGCGTTTGCGCTCACTTCAGCTACACAAATATGTAATCAAAACTGCGAAAATGTCTGTGTACTATTCAGTGTAATTATTGAGCCTTTAAAAAAAAAAAAAAAAACACAAAAGTTGCGAGAAGCAGAAAAAGTTTGAGTTAGAATACATGCGAACAAGTAGTACAAAATGTGCTCTCCCGCTCTGTCTCTCGCTGCAGGAAGATAAAACACAGCAATGTCTCCAGAATTCCTTTAAAGGAGCCACCACTGAGCCCAGGGACCAGCGAGCAGCATCCACAGACCAGCACTCGTCCCCTGCCCGCAGTCTGAGGAGCAGTGAACTGAAGAGCTGATGCGTTCAGAAGCCAGTAGGTCATATCTGCGCTCTGAGGCTCCAGGCAAACACATCACAGACAAAAACCAGAAAGGCACTCTGGCTTTCAATATTGATCACTACTCACAAACACACACACACACACACATACATCACATGTCAGAGAAATCAATGGACAGACAAATTTACACTGGCCCTGCGCCAAGTAATTCTAGCAGTGTTTGTGATTTCGAGTTTGTGTGAGTGTGCGCGCATGGCTGAGAAACAGTGGAGAAGTTGAAAAGTTGAATCCACAAAGTTCTGAGAAGATTTTTAACAAACGATTATGGGGGACTATATGGGGAGGAGGAGAGGAGGCGTTGACGAGGCGTTGTCGGAGGGAGAAGAGAGGAGGGGATTAGGGTTGGCGGTTCGCTGTCGAACCAGCATCGATACAACGGCAGCATTTGCCTAATCCCTTGGTAATGGGAGCTTAGCAGCCTCCTCGGACACACAAACACTCCCACTGCCTCCTCCTCCTCCGCTCTGCTCCTCTCTTCTCCTCTCCTGCCCTCTTCTCTCCTCATTTACATAACATTAGAAACATTAGGGCGGCTCCAACAAGGCCCCATTATGTGCGTGTTGGTTTTGGGTCCCATTGCGTCGGCCCCAAGGCTTTGGAGAGGAGAGGAGCAGAATGAGTCAGGACATCACAGAGGCTTGTCCACGGTTTTGTCTGCTGGAGATGGGCTGTGTGCTTCTAAAGGACTTATTGAAAGGATGCGGGACAGAGAGAAGGAGAGAAGGAGAGAATGATAAATGGTTTTCTGAGAGTCCAAAGCGAGTGATCTGATTGCAGATGTGTGTCCAAAGAGCCAGCTGCAAAATCCAGAAAACACACAGCCTTCAGTTTAGATAAGGGTTACTTGTTTTTTTTTCTTTTCTAATAATTAATCAGACAGAGCTACATAAAAAAGTACCATGGAAATGACGTTTCATGGATGATTCTCGGCGGCAACATTGTTTTTCAGAGATGTTCAAACATCAAGGTGAACGACAGAACTGAGCTTTTTCACCTCATACGCGACTGTTTACCACGCAGACACACCTTTACAACCATGAAACTATTCAATTTTCCATCTGAGACAGCCGCTTCTCAACCGTAACAGCCTGGCCTCTAGTCTGATATCGATAAGAGTGATAATATGTCGTGCAAAAAAAAAGGGGATTCAAGCTGTCGCCGAAATGAAATGAATCAAGAAAAACATTTTAAAGCTGACACTTAATGCAAAAAAAACTGACTCTTCTAATTTTTTATTTATCAGTGAAAAAGAAAGTCTGCAAACAGGCATTTGAGATGTGCACTAGCTATTTAAATAACAGAAAAATGTGTAAAATGACTAAACGTATACGCTGCAGCAATAGCGAAATGTATACAACTAAATAATAAATGAAGGAGGCCTGTATTGAATATGTGGCCTTTCGGTCCAGGCGACATTTTCTTTACTGAAAAGGCTAAATCTGAAGGTTGAACCCAAGACAGCAGCAAGTGTTTCATTAAAGCCGATCCCTCTCTATCATGTCACGGTAATAACGTTTTACAGAAAAGAACTAGTTGCGCTAATATAACGGACAACACAATTTTCCCCTGTCTCTCTCTGTCTTTTAGTTCCTTGTGGAGCCTGTACACAGATTTTTTTTTTAAATCAGTCATATATTATTGTCATTTAGATAATCAAAAAACAATACGATTTTATACAGTTTTTCAAATAGTGTGTGACAGAAGATATTCTGCATATAGTTCCATGTAGTGTTTTGCATTAAAACACAAAATATATTATTTTTTCTGCAATGTATTCACAAATTTGTAATTTTTCAGTTCAGTTTTAAACAGTTTTTCAATAAATAATTTGTGCTATCTACCAAATGTGCTATAATGCACACAAGCCATAGCACTGCAGTCTCACTACTCACTGACAGACTTGGTACCACAGACGCATGTTTGCAGAAGTGACTAAACTAGACTAACTGTGCAATTACTCATCAAACTGCACACAAACGCACATCCACCAGCCACCAGAGAAAAAATAGCAACAGTGCTCCGTGCTCCTCCGCTTTTTATAACTTTCCCCCTTTTTCTGGCTTTCATTTAGTCCCATAAAGCAGAGTTTTCAGTTGGCTTCAAAGCTCTGTGCCGAGCTCAGTTGGGGGCCTTCAAAGCCCCCTGTCTGTCGGCAGGTTTAGGCACAGAGAAAGCTTCTTGTTCTTTAAGGATTTGGCTCACAAATAACGCCCAGCCAGGGCCAAGGCAACTGAGCTTGCACCCTGACAGGATAGTAGTCAGACTCCTGCATTATAGTGATGCGTTTTGGGGGCTATTCCTACATCTATCGGAGTGAGTACCTGCTCTGTTTGGTTTTGTGCTGCTTTCTTTCTGATGTTTTCTGCGCTGTCCTCTTCTTAGAAACGCTGGCTGCTTACAAGAAATGTATCTTGTCAGTGTTTGAATCAAAGTATATGATGCAAGTAAGTAGAGAAATGATTCTAGGAGTAGTTTCTAATTGCCAAATTCAAATTTCTTATGATTATAGATTCACATTAGCAACACAAAGTGCAATAAAATGATAAAGTGCATTAAGATTTATGATCTTATCAGTTTGATTTTCATGCAGAGTGCACTGACTTGACTTTGCATGGGCAAATGTTTTTTGGCTTCATTTGTTAGACATGAGGATTTTTAGTCTCAAAGTCTCATAGTAAATATAATGCCTATTAGATATTTTACTTAATAGATAACAATATGGTTTTATATGTGTGACTCCTTACCTAATACGTGTGCCGTGCTGTGATGGTAGCAGATTTATTTTGCCACATGCTGCCAAAAATAAAACCTTTACATGCTCCTATGAAAACTTACGTAGAAACAAAACAACACGTTTCTCAGCCATATACCATAAAAAAAGGGAGGAGACACACACCTCCTGTGGCCAATCAATGCCTGAGTCTGGTTTGGTTAAAAACATGATTTTAGCCGATGATTTTTTGTTTTGTTTTGTTTTGTTTTTTCTGGCAGGCAAGCAATGTAAATCAAGCTGGTGACATTTATACAGAAAAAGGACAAAAAAAGAGAAAATCAATTTGTTGTTTCTGTGGACTAATCTTGCCTCGGTTAATGTGAAGCTACAATATAAATTATTTTGCTGCATTGAGTTTATTTATTTTTTTTATCATTCAACGCTGCAGAATGCGTCTGTGTGGTCGGTTGTGCTGCTCGTGTCGAGACAAGCACATTTAAGTGATTATTTTGCACGTTTGCTGTCAGATCAGTGAAGGAGCTGGCACTGATCTGCGTTTGTGCGTGAGTTTTGCTGCGTAAGGTGTCTCATATATCTGTGTATGGATTGTGGAGGAGAGTATTGTGAGACTACTCGAACACTTGAAAATTAAGACGGACAGACAATGGTCATTTATTTATTTTTATTTAATTATTTTTCTTCAGCAGGAAGATTTGTGGCTTTTTATTATATAGCTGACCGACACAGATGGTGAAATATTAGCCATAAAGACGCTTTATTATTATCAGACTGCAGCAATGGAGTGATGGTTTGATGGTCGGCCTTATAGCTAAATGGCTCTTGCTTCGGTTGTTTTCATGATTTTGAAAAGCAACCCTGATGAGTGTTGATGAAAGATTTTTGTGACCAGTGATACAGCAACTTGCAGTATAACCTTAAGTATAGCGTCATTGTTTAGTGTCTTTTTCCTTAATTGAACACAATACCTAACAGATTATTTTTTTGACTTAAACGGTATGCAGTGACAGAATACCTTCTATTCATTCCTCATATTGATCTGAATTCAAACAAAGCAGCTGTTTTACCACAGTGTGTAAACACAGTATCACTTGTTTTTTTTTTTTTTAGGTGGGAAATGTCAATACATGCTTTTGTATTGTACTGTTGTCTTGTTGTCTTCTCTGTTACCGCTTTCACTTGCACCTGTTCTTATGTCCCTCGCATTGTGCTATTGTCCTGCACTCTTGCTCTTTACCAGGGAGATCAATCACCATGGCCTTTTTTTTTTTTTTTTCCACTGCTGCTCTTGTTGTCAGTCACTTTAGGTAAGGGCCTCAGCTAAACGCCTAAATTGTAATAGTAAATTGCAGGCCTGCCCACATGTTAGCTCACCAGCCACAGTGCTCTTAAGAAAGCGGTGCTGCGGGGCTGACTGGATGAGATCGAAACAGGCAGCCATTATAATCAGTCATTCAGCCTTTTGGAGTAGACATTCAGCGTCCGTGGTTTGTTCTAAATTTAAAGGGAACCTCTGTGACCTGCTGGCTTTCAGCGGCCTTAAAACCACCCCGCTCTCCCTGCCGCCCTCCCTCCCCTCTGGTCGTTTCCTGCGTTCCCTCATTCTCTCTCAAAGTCTCCGTCTCTCCCAGCCAACTCCCTCCCACTCTTCAACTCGTTCCTTTCATTCAGACACAAGTAAAAAAAACAAACTTTTCAAAAGTTATTTGAAGTAATGACTTGAGCTTGCATCACCAGTTGATAATGCAGTCTCTGCCAATAGTCATTTCCCTTCAGATCCAATGTAGTTTTTGGAGCTTTGCTTTGTTTTCAAAGATACTGCAGTAACACAAACATTAAATCAACTTCATTCTCAGTGGTCACTGAGCTGTTAATCAGATTTCCAGACTTCTTGTCTATCGTCCTTGAACATATTTTTAAGTTAGTCATTCGATTCGCTCCTTTTTAATTTCTTTCACTGTGGCGTGTCGCTTTGTTGAACAGAGATGGACGAGCTCGGTTCCCGATGTTCAAATTTAAATGTGGACAAAGGTTATGTGAGGAGACTTGTGGGGGAGGCCACTACATTTACAGTATAAACTACGAGCGGTGAAGTTTAGATGAAATCTATCTGCAGGGTTGTGTTACATATTCACCGTCCAGGACAAACAGTTTTATTTTTTCATGGTCGCTTTCATATATTTCTGAAATGTGTGTGAATTTCACCGTTGTCTACTTTATGGATGAAATATTGCTATGGCTAATGACTGACATATAGAGCTGCCAGGGTGAGGAGTCCTCCACAGCAGGCTCTGAGTGGAGGACAGGGTACCTCCCTTTGCAGGCCACCAGTGAATCACATGGAGAGACAAACTGCCACACTCAGGGGCAATTTACACTTTCCGATCCCCCTCACCTGTGTGTGGTTTGGCTGTGGGAGGACACTCGGGGCAACACAGGGAGGGACCGTGCAAACTCCGCACAGAAATCTAGTAAATTAGCTAACGGGCAAACCGCTGCGCCGCCCTGTTATTATTATCTGTCACACCCCGTCTCTCTGTTTCACCTCTTCCTCTCTTTCCCCATTTCTCTCTGCCAAAGCACAGTTGGGGAATAATGTGTCACTTCTCCCGCGAACTGTGCCTCTCTGCTGTGCTAATCATATTTCTTCTAGCAAGTTGTTAACTCTAGCAGGAGAGCGGCGGGGAGAGAGGAGACGGTGGAGAAACAAATAGAAACAGCGGAGGGGAGAAAACAGAAAGCGCTTGGGAACCGAGTAAGGAGAAGTGGAAGAGAAGGAGGACAGACAGAGGCGTAATTAGTTGTTTTGCCGTTGCTTGTAATTCAGACACATTGTAGAGATGCATATTGTTGGAGGATACCTGACTCTTTCTCCTGCTCTTCCTCTCCTCCTCCCCCCTCCTCCTCCTCCTCCTGTCTGTGTCTCACGCTCCACGTTTAAATAATGCAGTGTGAGAGACGGCTCTTACATACTGAGGAGGTGTCAGCAGGCGGTTGCGGCAACATCAGCACCGCCGCGCCTTCCCAAATGACACACGAGCACATCCACTGGCGCACACTTTTCTGTCACCTCTGTTTAGCGTGGAGCTAAACTCTGCCACGCCGAGCAGGTAATTAGACGGGCTTATACCCTCAACATATAGCATTAAGGCCTTACGACGTCGAATGCGTGGTAATGCCGTGCGTTCGTACGCAAACAAATCAGCAGGAAATGTCAGAGTAATTTAAAGTCATTAAAATCGGGCGGGTGAAATAATGTGTTTGCATTTAATTTCAAACGTTTTGTTGTGCAAATCATGAATATCTTTCACTGTGGAAACAGCGTTCTGATGAATAAACCCAACAGGTTGGCCATTTAAATGCTGTTGGTTTACATTCAAATGTGACTTTTCAAGCACTAATTGTCTTTGCAGAAACTATGAATAGTCGTCGTTATTGGACGTCATGTGTTTTTACTAGTAATTTACAATATTAGCGGCCTTACTATTAGAAAACCATTCATAGTTTACTATCTGTCAGGCAATGTTCTTTATGAGGAAAATGATTTATTCTAAAATAAAAGTTTCTGTGCTTTTATTATTAAAAAAAAAGTAAAAATATCCAGCACATTTCAAAGTATAAAGCACAGGAATGTTATTAACCTGAACTGTTTTCCACATCATACCTTTAAAACATTAAAGCTGAGTTATTGAATGGGCTTCTTTCAATAACACAACAAGAACCAGATCATTTAGAAGACAGTGAGGTTAATCATTTATAGCATTTGTTTACGTGTGATGAGAGGGGTGAATTGCAGAAAATGATTATTGCGGAAATTATTAAATCTATTCTTTTGTTTGATTGACAAAGATGCACTGGGAGTAATGTGGTCATTTGCCTTCGCCTGGGATAAAAATATTAACTCCAGCCAAATTTTAATGCGATTTTTCTTTTTTTTTTTTTAATAGACCATTTTAATACGGCTGCATGCTGCCAAATAAAACAGAACAGCTTCTGTTTATTTGCTGCGCGTCCCAGCCATTTTTTTATTATTATTTATATTTTTTTGGCCATTTATTTGTGTCTCACAGACCGTCCTGCTCATTGGCTCAGCTAATAATAGAAACTGAGCAATGCTATATGGTAGCTTTCCCATTAATTTCCTGTTTACCTCATCTAGCTGTACAGTGCACTTCCCCTACGTTTCAGAGCCTCCCGGGCCTCTTCAGTTTTATTCTTTCTTCCAGGAGTCGCTTTTCTTTTTTTTGTCCCCCTGTCAACACTCGATCTGCTGCTACTTCAATAATCTCAATGTCATATTTGTATTAGACAAATATCTAATAATAGCCGGCGTGTTAGATTAGACGTCTCTTGCCAGGGTTTAAACAGTTTCATACCGACACACTGAGCTGTTGAAATAGTCCTCCTCTAACACAATTTGCGCTCAAATTGATAAACAATACGCAACACACTGGCACCGAATTACATTTTTGCATGCCTATTATCACTCCTCTTTGGAGGGATGTTTAATTGCACCGTGACCTTGGAATGACATAGTGGGGGAACACTGAGAAAAGCAAAGTCAGCATAATATAATTACATTCACCCCTGATGCTGTAATGGTTCACTAAAGGCCGGTACTGAAATTACTTCTGTGGTTCGGAGATTAGGCTCGGAATAGGAACACATTGTTTCATCATTTATGCTAATTGTAATGCGCACAATGCTGAAATATTTTCTCAATTAAATTCCATAATAGTTCCTTGTTTGCTGGGCAGTGAACACCTAACGACTCGTGAATCTACGTGACAGTCACACAGCGGAGAATAATGTGGTGGAATAGATTATTATATTATTAATACTGAGGGGATATTTCCCATATAATTTGAAAGGAGAGTATCACCCACACGGCTTTGTACCACAGACGAGGCGAGGCTGTCTTTATGCATAATTCATATTTCCATATCGTCATGGTGATCATGTGCAATGAGTGTTTGCTCTCACAGCAGGGGTGCTGGTTGGTGGTGGTAGTGTGTGTGTGTGTGTGTGTGTGTGTGTGTGTGTGTGTGAGGTGGGCTGCAGGGAGTGTGTGGAGGGAGGGGAAGGTGGGAAGCAAGGTGTCATGAGGAACAGAAAACACTCTGAAACAGAGAGGGGAAAGGAGTGAAAAAGCATGACAGGTAAAAACACCAGGCTTCACATTTGCCTTAATTACCAGCCGCCTCAAAGCGGCACATGTTCAAATTTCTCTTAATGCGGAGATGAGATGGGAAACTGCTCAGAAAGAGCTTGAGAGTCAGGTTTACGCTCACTGTCCAGTTATCTTCCAGGATTTTTACTAAGCATATTAATTCTGCTCTCTTATAATTAATGAAAATAGTGTCTGATCATTTTTAATAATGATATTTTGAACTAAATTATTAACTTTAGACTTAAAAACATCCTGTTCCATCTTTAATTCAAATGAAATTTCCTCAAATAATGCACCAAAGTTTGCAACGCGCCTTTTAAATTCGTTATGTTTTATATTTGCCTACCTGCTTAATATTTTGTTTGTGGTATTATAAACACTTGATATCAGACTTGAACACGGGTCATTGACATCTTCTGCGCTTGAATTTTTTTTTTTCTAAAACCACCACATCCTGTGACTTCGCTTGCTCTCATGATTACTCCCCAGCAGTTGTGACATTCGGGGATTGCGGCTTTCTCGTGGGACTGTATCTCAATAAGAATTTAACCGCAGGCCATAATAACAGAAGAAGAGGTGTGGGGCTTCACTTCCTGTTTGGTTGGCGGTGGTTTCCGACCGAAACCCATGACCTTTGTTGCACATCGGGCTTTCATGTGATTCATCTCGCCTGACATTGCACAGAAATGCAGAAGCGGGACACAAATGAGAAGACAACTCAATGCGTTCTGTAACAATAACCTCCGCTCTCAAATGGAATTATAAATATCCCAAATTATAGACTTCATTCTTTTCCAATTAAAGTTGAGGCTCACAGACTAACCTTTATTAAGCTTCAAGCTTCCCCCAGAGTCAAACAGAGTCAAAAAAAAATTAAAGTCCAAATGAAGTCTTACCAAGGTTAGTGAAGTATTGTTTTGTTTTGAACAGGATGATTATCGGTGATATGTTATTCTCGCTGTCTTTTGCTCCCCTCTCCTCCGTCTTCTGTCCCTCCTGGGTGAACTTGAATTGATCGAGTTTCTGCCCTGAATCTTCTAGAGGAGCTTCCACCGCGCACACACACACACAAACAAACACAACACCTCTCTACTCCACTCTCCCAGTGGACAAGATGGACCAGAATTAATTATCCCCGCCCGTTATGGACACACACCTACCACGCATTCACAAAGTGGCACATAAAAACACAAATTCATCCTTTAAGTGTGTGTGCGTACGTGAGTGTGTGTGCGTGTGTGCTGTTTATACACAGAGGAGTGTGAAGTTGCTCATACTTAGTATTCCCTTGGTGTTTTACAGAAAGATACTGCAAACCATGTGTGTGTGTGTGTGTGTGTCCGTGCGCGCATGCACACGCGTGAAGGCTGGAATTCAGAATGGTATTGATTAAACGCAGCAGGGGGCGAGTGTGTGAGCACTGCAGATAGCTCACTCACCTGCCACTCTGCAGACGCACACACACACAATCTTACACAAACATCAAACTGTCCGCTGGCTTCATTAGAAAGAGGCTGTCTGGCTTTCGATATGATGAATAAAATAAATCAAGGAATTTTAATTCAGCTTTGAGGCGAGAAACATCAAATTTATAGTGAAAATGGGTTGGCGAGCCTTTTTTTTTTTTTTTAATTCTTCTTTGTGCTGGAGAATACGCCATTGTGCGACAGGTTCGCAGTGACAGACGGGAGATTTTTACTTCATCGGCAGTCAAAACAGCCCATTTGACCCCTTAGCTGTAAAATTGTTCTTTCAGTTTTCGACTTTTAGGACAGAACAAAACTCTGTCCTTCAGCTTTTCAGATTAAGGTGTTTTGCATCTCAGCGGTGAACACGGTAGCGATAAGAGGTTTGTAGCTCACCAACATGCAGTAACTGTAACTGAATTTAGGAGCCACTGATGGAGGGTAGAGAAATCATGTATTATGCAGGTTTTCTTCATTTGTTTAAATCTAGTGGCAGCTGAAAAAAGAAGCCATATCTACATTTATATTTATATATTTATATATCTATAATCTATATAGATAGACAGAGGCAAAATTAGGGGCGTGGCCACACTGAGTGACAGGTGGGTGCCTTGGCCTCACCCAGCTGCTTCAGCTCCACTCACACTTCACTCATGCTTCACCTCTTTGGCTATTTTTGAATTAGCCAGGAGTTGTTTTTTGTTTTTGTTTTTTTTAAAAATCAGGCCCTGCTAAGATGACAGTTGCTCCTTAGGACTCCTACAGGTGACGTCACATAAGGTTAGTCCATCTTTATACTGTATTAAGTTCAAGATTTGAATATGTGGTCAGAGAACCTGCTTTGGAAGTTTATTAAAATCTGAATGTTCATTCATTAGAAGTGTGTATTAGTATTATCACATCCAATAATGATGTGTTAGCAATTAGCAACTAAACAAATGTTATGTTTTTAAGTGTATATGCAACGCTATTCTTACTGTTTACATCATTTTAAATTTAAAGATATCTATTACCAAATACAGAAGATCCTGGTAAGACTTAGTAAATTTTATTACTGTTGTGTTAATATGACACAACATCTTCATCAGTTGGCATTAATACGGTTAAGTTCATTTGTGCAGTGTTTGCGTACCACGTATACTTCAGTTTTTTAAAAACATATTTTTGGAGCCGGGCCTTCTCTTTGTCATTACATCAGGAGCTTGACATGAGTGTTCATCTCTGCGTGGAGCTTGTGGTGAATCTGACATTTCACAAAAGCAGCACGTGACTTCATATCATGGGTCAAGTATGCTGTGGTCGTTACATCTTTCCAACCCTGCACGTTCAACCTGGTGACTGATTTGTCCCATCCAGTGTTTCAGTCAGAAGACTGATCTACCAGTATGTTTAAAAAGGAACCAGACTGTAAAGCTGGAAAACCAGCTGTGGTGTCGTTGAGAAAAGCCTTGCGCTGTATCACTGTGATGAACATCAACAAAAGGGTACATCAACGCTGGTGATAATGAATGCAAATAATTACAAAAATCAGCCTTCTCTTATTTACATATGAAGAGGCAAATTAAGAGTGATGCAAGCAAGCAATACATCAACTCTATGCGGCTTCTGCCATTGTTGACCTGTTATAAATGCCTGTAAAGGCTGCAAGACTTAGTGACATTATAAGAATATGAGTGTTTTCAGTTCAGGTTTTCCTCTCCTCTCCTGTTTGTTATACTGTTCCTTTCTCTTTAATCTTCCTATTCATTCGCCCAAACTCAAGTTTCGATGTGAAGGACGTTTTGTTTCTGGAAGTGTTTGTTTGCTGCTCCACAGCCCACACCTGTATCCTTCAGTTTCTCTTTCTGCTATATATGAGGCGTGTAATGCAGATTTCCCACAGTTAAGGCAGGTGTGGTGGTCAGAAACAAATTCTGGGACTGATTGTGTCGTGTTGACATTATCAGCAACAGAGGAATCAGTTTTGTCACTCTACACTAACTATTACACTAACAGTGTACGATGTTGTGACTCATCTTAAATCCGTCTGCTTCTTTTATGTGTTTATAGATCCATGTTGTACGCTTGTACCCTGCACCTTGTAATACCACTTTATTCGCCGCTGCAATGCAACATGTAATTGGCCCGAAACGCATTTCCTCCTCCACGTTTCTGAGTGACCGGACGAGCGCAGAAAATCCACAGTACTTCTGCCTCCTACACAGCCATCTACTCTGACAACTTCTCTCTTCTCTGTGTTGCAGTGATCTCAGTAAAAGTTGTTGCGCAACATTTATTAACTTGAACTCCAACGTGAGCCGCTCAGTTTCAATACCCGACGCAGTTGACCGGCCACTGGCTAGTGTTCGAGTCGTATAATTACAAAACAATGCTCGCAAGCCAGCACAGAAGTTTAAGTGTGTACAATGGCGTAGGCCACTCACTCATGTAGCCTACAGCATGGGCACTGCATAGATCCAAATAACAGAAGCAAACCGAGCCACAGTCTGCAGAGGTATCAGGACTGATGGCTGGTTTAGTCAAACAAGACTTCAATGGACAGTTTTCTAAGAAAATGCACTCTGGTTATGATTATCTGGCATTATCCCAATTAGAATAATGATGTTGGAATAGGTTCTCTTTGGCCTGCACACAGAAAATTGCAGAAGCCCATTTCCTGTCATTATAAACATCATAACATTTATGAAAAAAGGCTGCATTTGGAGGGACACGTTTGTGTGCTTTGTATTATATCTCTGACTATCTGTCTGTCCATCCATCTCTTTTTCTTTTTTCCTTCCCCTCTGTCTCTCCCTCTCTTTCTCTCCCCATCCCCTGCTCTCTCTTTTCACACTGCTGGGTTTTAATCACTGCTGTAATTGGCAACTCCCTGCTGTGCATGAGCACACATACACACACATTCTTGTAGCTGCTGCAAATCCCTCTGGCAATGTGTGTGAGTGTGTGTTGTGGGGGCAGGAGAGAGAGAGATATGGAGAGATAAGGATAATGAAAGGAGGAGAGTTTCAGAACTGCAGGCCAACTCACCAACTCAACAATCTGCCTTCTGTGAAGCCGTGTGAGCAAGTGGAGCTGTGCAGCCAAACTGTAATTATCTACGAGGTAGAAAGAAACGTTTCAAGATTCATTACCCGACATAACACTGTGTTGGTGTTACCGTGGAGCCTGTTGCTGCTCTGACTTCAAATTAACAAATAGCCTTGTCACACTGAGATCATGCCATAAGCTGCGTGCAGAGGCATGGATAGTAGAATAGACTGACAGCAATTATTCAGCAATGTTGAAGTTGGCAGAGTTTGTCTCAGGCATTTAAACCTAATGACTCACACCGAGTAAAATGTTCCTCCAACCATTGGTTTACCTGCCTTTAAATTTATATTTTACATCTAAGTGACCATAGATGCTTACACTTGTTCTTCTTCTGTTAGCTTATGACATACACTCAGAAGGAACTCAAAACCAGTCCTGTAAGAACTGCATTGCTAAGGATTTCCTTTGTTAATATTTCAATTTTTAATACCCAAGTAGAGGACACTGGGTTAGTTAAAAGCAAGTTGTTTACTCTGCACGGACATCTCATCGTTTGTCTTATCCAGCGTAATCATACATGGTATATATGTCGCACTTTACAATATTAAAGTGCTTCAAAGGGTGAATATTAATCTGCCATCGTACTTTCAATCAGAACAGAAAAGCTAAAAAACTACAAATTTAAAAAAGAAATATATTAAAAACTGTGTAGCCGATGCATTATGCATTATTATATAGGACTGCACAGTGTTGTGGTTGCTACATGTAGCAGAAACCTGCTCTGTTATATGTCTTTGTATGTAACTGTTCAGTTAAACTGCTACATAAACATTTGAAGCTGGGTTTAATCATTTAAAACTGAAAGATTGCAGGAGAAATCATATTATGCTTGGCAATGGTGGACTTCATTAAAAACAAATGCTTGATGTAAAGATATTTATTTTGACTTTACTTTCTGATCTGCATGTGTACAGAAGTTAGGGTTGCGGAAACGGAAACGTCCTGTATTTAGAAACAAAAGTACGCGTCCTGTATTGAGCTGAAACGGGACGCACTTTGTCCCATATTACCGCGAGAATCAAAAATAGCGTGTAAAGTAAAATGTAAGTGGAATTAACGAATAATAGGGCGCTTTATCTGAAAATCTACGGTAAACTTATTCCCTCTGTGACCAATGAGATAAGCGTGAATCCTGCTCTTCTCATTGGTCGACGTACTGTTGCTTGTGAAGAAGATACTGGAAGACAACACGCATGGCTGACAGTACTCCTCCTGGAAAATGTATACAATTTTAAGCAGGTCAGGTTTCTGCTTAATTTGTTTTCCATGTGTTCATATCACTCAATAATATGCATCTAATTCAATTCAGGTTTGAGTCAAACAGATAAAAAATCGCGTTACACACACAAAAAATGGCAAAAAAAAAAATTTACCAAGCTGGGAAGAGTAAAGGCAATCGGGTCTGGCAGCCCTACCAATGAGGTGTCCCTTATTTATTTTTCAGGGAGTTGGCAACCCTAACAGTAGTGGACACAGTAACAGAAACACTTGAACAATAATCAGTAATATAGCTAATTATCTGCTGAAGCCGTGTCTAGATGCTTTCATTTATGATTTTGAAGGTGTTTCTTGCAACAATGGGCAACTAAAATTTGCTGGAAATTAGTTCACATTCCATCTGCCATGTTCCTCCCCGCAGAAATTAGCCTTTTGTGGCAAAAGCATATGCAGTGTGGGTGTGTGTGTGCACTTTTCATTCAGAAAACCGAGTAGGAAGAATGAGTTTCCTCCCCAAAAAGAGTTTGCTGGATTTGCGCCGAAGCTCATTGGACCGGCAGTTGCCCACCAAATCCCGCTCTGTGAGAACCATGTGACAATGGCCATGCTAAACCCGATGCTAAAGAATCCCAGCTTTATGGTTATCATGGCACATTGGCCGCAGAAAGGAAAGTTTCATGCTTGTGTGAGTGTGTCTGCTGTGTGTGTTTGTGTGTGCATCTTTTATGTGGGTCACCCCACCATGTCTAATGGCCCCTCGCTGCGTGCAGCGTCCTGCGCTGAGCTGCTCCCTGCTGTCACACTCACACACACACAAACAAACGCATAGACTCAGTGGGGGAGATTTCGGGGTGTCCCTCACCCTAATACCCTCCACAATACACCACCACACTGCATCTGTTGCTCCTGTTCTCAAAGTTGGAAGTTGATCAGTGAAGCGCTAGCATGTCTCTGCTCTCTTTTATAGATTTTATCCTCTTTCTCCATCCACACTCTGTCTTTACTTACTTTTTTTTATCCCACTCCAAAGATAGATAGTCGACCATTTTTGTAATTTTTCTCTGTATTTGAGTTTCATTTTTTTACCCTTTAATTCACTAGGACTGGATTTTAAGGGTTAGCTGATGCCCCAGTCTGTAAAAGATGGAGGTAAAGATGCCACCCTCTGCAGGCCTCCATCATACAGGCAGCTGTTCAAGATGCTAGCAACTGCCTCAAACAGGTGAGCTCCTGCACTATACACATTTAAGACACCACTTTGTGTTGTGCGTACTTCACCTTGGACTCCAGCTTTGCAATGCAACCGCCGGTAAAATAATTTTTGCATATTTGTAATGTTTTGAGTTGAAGATTTATCAGTTCTTAATGGGGGGAAAAGCTAACACCGAGCTAACGAATGCAATCCAGGATACTTTCATTATCACTAGCAGGATGGAGAGCAGGTTTGTGCGTGGATTCTCCATGAGAGTGTGTTGTTTCATGACAAAGATGCCAGTGTTTGTCTACGAAGGCAGTAACCAGACAGTAGACAAGAAAAAGACTGGCATTAAAATTCTAGCACTGCAGTTTTATTTACAACCTGCCTTGTGGAATAATCGGAGGAGAGGAGAGGAGAGGAGAGGAGAGGAGAGGAGAGGGGGATGGGTGAGGTACGGAGTCAGAAAAGGGGAAGGAAAGAAGAGCGAACACGAGATGCTAATAATTCAGATTACTTCAGCTAGAACCTGCCCATCCCCTCTGTGCTCCTGAAACATAAACACACAGGAGTGTGACGACTGAGCACAAGTCTACAATATATATGCGTACAATAAGTTCAACAGAACAATGGAGACACACCACTTGAAGCATTTGTAGATGTTCCCACTCAAGCATATTTCAGAACACGTGCACATTTACTTCAGTCCACGAAGCATAAAACACACTCGTACACGCGCAGACTAAATCTCAGCCGTAGAGGAGCCAGTTACGTCAGTATATTTTCACACTGCGGTAGTGTCTCTTTGTCTGCCTGTCGGCCAGCCGGCTGTAAGATGGAGGGCGAGAAATATGCTTTTAGCGGGCGACTTCGTGAGACAGAAGACACGGCTTTGTCATGTCTGTTCTAACGCAGCATTGTGGCGGTATTGATCTCTGTCACATGATTATTAGTTTGTTTCTCTGGTGTTTCGTGTGTGTGTGTGTGATTGTTTGTACAGTTTGGAGGGTGCGTATGTGCTTGAGCACGTCGAACAATGCATTGATTGCGACAGCTACTGCTGCACTTTCCCAGTCAGCCTAGCAGGCAGAAAGTGGGTCTGCGGGTTTGTCCACGTGAACGTGCTGACATGTACCTGGTGTGTCTTAAAATGTTTTGTGTGCCTTTTTTAGTGGGGGATGGCGACCTTCTGTCCACCTGTCCAGGGCATCAGCTGTTGTTTGCGTTGCCTCTCTCTCTCACACACACACACACACACACAAACAAATAGAAGAGCAGAAGTAATTTGTTCCAATCCTGTCCTTGTCAAATCCCGCCATTGTTTGACAGGAAAACCAGATGCCCAGCCGTGGGTATAGGGAGAAAACACACTTACATTCTGTGTGTATATCTTGACTTGATCAAATAACATGGTCAAAACACATTTTGTGAAGCTCATAGTGATCAGGTGTTTTTTACTCTGTTTTATCCAACTGTTCGTTAACTAAATAAGAGATCTTTGTGTAAAATAATCTGTGATTCATCACTGTGAGCTACTCATCAGCTTAACACAAACATATAAAACCACAGGTATCCGTTCACGTCCGGCTACTGCTGTTGTTAGTCATCACACTAATGGCGAAAGCTACTTGATCCACCCGAACAAACCTGTCTAACTGCCACGGATGGACACAAATTTGATTACCCATTACGCAGACGTCCTCCTTTTAGCTTAGGTAAGTCGCACATACACAGAATGTAAACCCAGAAATGTATGGGGAGACAGAGCTGTGCATTTAGATGCATGGGAGGCCTCGGTGGGAGAAGGTTCGCCATTGTTTGATAAACAGAGATTCATTTAGGCTTTGATTGCAGGTTGCTTTTCACAGCTCGCAGTGGGAGCCATCCTAAAGGAACACACACACAAACGCACGCACATTGACACACACACACACGCACACCATGGACTGGACTGATAGGATTAGAGACTGGCGGGCGCTACAGTCACTCTCCCCGTCTCACCCCCTCTCTCTCTCTCCCTCTCTCTCTCGAGGCTGCCAAGCCTTGATTATTCACAAGGTTAGTTCCTGATTGCATGTAGCAATAGCAGACTCAGGTTTATTATCTCTACACCTCTTCTCCCCTTCCTCTCCCTGTCCTTACACCGTGTTCACGCGATGATCGGGTGAAAAAAAAGGCGTCGCTCGGGTGAAAACAAGAATTTGCAGGTTCACAAAAGATCCACAGAAACACGGTGTGGCTAAAATGCTGTGTGTCAAATCGTCTTTGCCTTTTTTTTTTTCTTTTCTTTTTCAAGGGTGCAAAATTAAATTAAAGCTAAAAAAATAATAGTGTTTCTTGTCAATGCAATTTTGAATTCTCCCTCTTACTGCTTTCTGTCTCTGCCCCCGCAGTCTTTTCTTATTTAATATTTTGTAGTGTGATAAGCAGGCAATTACTGAGGATGAATGCAATGATTTTTTATCAGATAAATTTGAGCTCACTATCTATCTATCTATCTATCTATCTAGCTATCTAGCTATCATTTTCACTTTTACATTTTCTATACGTCCTGGCTTGGTTCCAGATGCATAAATATTATTTATGCATTTTGGGATGATGTCAGCTGTCAGTTATATTAATAAAAATGCAGCAGAGCCGGAGACGGGCAGGTTTTGCAGAATACTGATGACACCCTATGTGTGTGTGTGTGTGTGTGTGTGTGTGCGTGGAGGATATCAGTGCTGCAGCAGCAGGCTTCAAAAGGTAGCCGTCGGCCAGCCCTCTGCTGCCACGGTGGAGCTGTCGTTATAAAACCTCCAACAGTATCTCTCCTGTAAACACAGCGTATGAGGGCTGATTTTCGTTAAATAAAATCTCAGTCTACTGATGCTGAGTGCTGAAAAATTTTGATTTATTGTGAGAGAAATTGTCCTGGTGTTTTTGTTGCCGAAATTCTGATAATGAGGGAGGCTCCGTTTGTTTTATTCGTCATTCGTTGTCAGTATATGGAGAGTGTGTTAGTTTTTCCCTCTGTCCGAGGGACAATGTCTCCTTTCTGAGGAGAGTGTGAGTGCAGTGTTGACACATGTTAGTGCTGGCTGATTAGTCAACACATAAAGGAACATGCAGCCCCTCCATCACTATTCAGCCATTTTGTCTCCCTGTCTGTCACACTGGTGGAGTGGATGTTTGTGTGTGTGTGAGAGGCTTTTGTTAAGGTAATGCAAAGGAGAGAGAACGAACGAAGGAGAAGACACCATGAAAAATTACAGAGACCACAGCCAAGTCCCAGTGACCCGGGGATGCTTTTTATTTTTCCTTTAATCTCCACATATCGGAGTCGTGCAATTTCACTCCTTTTTACCCCCAAAGTCACGATTTTACCACATTATGTTCGCAGGGAAACACCTGAAACAAAAGGTATTTAAAAATAAAATGGCAGCAGTGTGTGTGCACGGTGCTGTGTCAGATCAGTAGGTCGGCGTCCATTGTGTGTTAAGTGGATTAACAGAGCGGTCAGTGAGACAGACAGCCAAAGTGGCAGCCATAACCATTGTTTACAAGCTTGTGTCGCCTCTGTCGCTTCAGATTTTCTTACGGCGCTGATTTGTTTCCCTAAATTTTCTCACAATAGGAGGGTGGAGTTTGTGCAAATTCGTTGTGTAATCTTTTTGAATGAAGCATGAAAGTTGGCACTGTCACCTTTCACACACATATATATGTATATATACATATACATACATTTAAACGCCCCTTGATGTTGCTGCATGTGACCAGACTGGATTCCTTACATTTTATCCTAAACTAATATTTGCATTTTTATGACAATACAACGTCCAATTATCAATGCAAGCACTGATATATTAGTCTGAATCCCACACAGGCTATAGAATTTGTGATGTTTTGAATCTTTTTGTGCAGCTATGTACAGACATTGGAATTTAGCATTTTATTTGTGATATAAAAATGACGTATATGTGGAAAAATGTGCAATTATTACTCACATCATGCAGCACAATGTTCAAAGCAGTGTTACTCCATCACAGATAACCTTAATTTATTTATTATAATGCATTATTATTTTGTAATTTTTCAAACTTGCAGTGAAAAATGATAAGAATATTAAAATATGCTGTATTCAATTTAAAATATATATTTTTATATTTAACAAATACACTGTATGTGCCATAGGTAAATTGTCACCATCAGACCACCACCTCGTTGATACTGCACATTATTCTTATTCGTATTTCTGACAATCTATGTTAGATCACTTTCATTAAAAAAAATAAATGCATGACAGTTTTTCTTTAAAAGAATAAAATACAAATAAAATGCATCTCAGAAATTGACTCATTTACTCGTTTGAACAGCATAGCTCCCCCTCTGGCTTTCAGGTGGCTTAACATCTGAAATGCATCTCATTTGATGTTGTCGAGAGAGTGTGTGTGTGTGTGTGTGTGTGTTTACGTCCGATTCATTCTCACGTTTGTTCAAAAGCCGTAGTGAAACTAGTGTTATTTCAGCTCCATTGTATGTAATTATTAAAACTTGCAGTAACATTTTAAAGGCTTTGGAGGATTACTGTTAGGGCTCGTAGTAGTTCATATTCAATTATTTTTTTCAATTCTCAGTCAAGTGCAAGCACATACAACGCAATTTTAATAATTTTATAGAAAATGTACAATGTCTTGTAACAAGTTAAATGTCTCTCTATGTAAAATGTGCAAAATAAAACCTCATCCCCTAAAGATATCAGTTTAAAACTTCAGATTTTATTGACTCGACTTGACGTCAATGTCTGTATTGACAGGAGTTGTGATGAAATAAATACCTGCTGCACCTGCAACCGCTTTTTCTCAGTCTCCTCACAAGCAATCGGAATTAAAATAATTCCGAGTGAAGCTCCTTTCATATTTATCATCACGCTGCGTATTTCTTATCTCCACAGATAATAAATACTTCCAAGTTTGAGATTTATTATCAGGCTCAGTATGCCTTATCTCTGCAGGTAATATATATATGTCTGTATGTCTGTGCACTTAACCTTGTCTGCAATAGACCTAAATGATAAGCTGTCTTAAGTGCTGTGAATTAGATGACGGTATGATTGTAATTCAAGGCCTTTGAGTCGCGCCAAGTCAAACAGCATCATTAATGTTTCTCATTTCTCTCATATTTATCCTGTTTTTCTTTTCATAAATGATATATATGTGTATAATTGCAGGTCTATCTATAGAAAAAAATTAAATTAGTGAGTGAACAATGAGTTAGAACGTCAAGTCACACTCACAGCTGTGGTATAAATAGAAAGAGAGGTTGTTGTTTTTTTTAATGTCCTTAAATGCATCATTGTTTTATGGCTCATTAGATGTTCTAATTAATATAAACTAATGATAATGTCTATTTAATTTGCTAGACAGAAAATAAATGATCTTATTTTTGCATGCCGTCTGCAACAATATAAACTATTATTTTTTTTTTGTGAATGGAGTGTGTAGCGTGACGCTGCAAATGGTCTGTAATAGCATTAAGATGTCCATTTACACATTTAAAAGTGGTGCATTGTACTCACCATTGACTCAGCCACCGTCCACTTGACCGTTCAGTCCTTGTTGGCTTTGACTGAGGCCTGTGCTGGAGGCTGCAGTAGCGGCTGTCTATGTAAACACAAGCGTTATTGTGAAGGTGTGTGTGTGTGTGTTTCCCTTTTGAAATGAGGTCTTGCATCCACAATATTCTCCGTTGTCAATTTTCGCTTTCCTTATTTTTCTGCCACGCATTTTTCCTATCACAAACACGCACACACTCAGTCAGACCCACGCAGGATCAGTCATGCTAGAGGTCGTCCGCGTGCCACAGACGTTGACATTGTTGTCTATAATCTGCTTTGAAGCTGAAGAAGAAGTTCTAAGGACAATTCCAAATGGTTCGTACCAAGGAGAGGCTTTTCTCCCTCCACGTATAGCTCAGTGTCAGTGACTCACTGAGGGGGAGGGCGGCAATTCACTTCAATTCATTCTCCGTTGAACCCATTCCAAATGTGAATAGAAACCGCAATTGATTTGCTAATGACAGACTATTCACTCTTAATAAGACGGGTATAACAACCTTGTCTTGGTCGGTATTGAAATGTTTGGGTTGAAAATGGGCTTCCTAAATTGATTAAACTGAAGGTGAGCTGGAGACAGCCGTGCAGGATGTTGTTTTATGCGGTGGAACGATGATTTTGAGATAAATGTGACACAGCTGTTTATGACTCTTTCACTGCTTGGGTTTTCTTGGGAGGGCGACCAAATTACAACTATTGGATAATTGTGGAGCAAAACGAGTGGAAATATTGGCTCAGTCCTGATTTATTATATTAATTTGGACACAATCAGGAGGGGAGTGCTCTGGAGGAGCTCTGATGGCAGCCGACGACCCCTCCTGCTGATATTCATGTCATTTTGTCCGTTTTCTCGCACAGACTGTCACAGGATTTGCTCTTACAATTTAGAAAATGTTGAATTCACCCTCTGCACATATGCTGTAAATGAGTATTTCTATTTATTTTTTGATTTCACTATGTTTTTATTCTAAAGTAATCACATTTTGAGATTTTTTTATTCTTATACCATATTATAAACCCTATGTTATCATGTCAAGCATTAAAATAATATTAATCAATTTACAATACAACGATTATTTCTCTTTTTTTTTTGTTTATTTCCTCTCTTCACATATCCTGCTGTAACAAACTGGTTTCACTTTAGGTTTGTGTTTGTTTTGTTTGTTTATTAAATCTAATGAAACCACAATTTGAATAAAAATCACTGCAATCTGAAATTACACTCTTGCTTTTTTTTTTTTTTTACCCCCACCCCATCAAACTAGAACTAACATTTGCGCTCTCTCGTGGCTCGCTCGGATCACTTCTTAGTGCACGATGATATGACAATAATCACGATAGTCGCTGGGCCCTGCTGTGAATGTGACACAAATGGCATCTAACTCCAGATGTGACTGGCTTTAATGAGCAGCTGCTGACGATAATCCAGCTGATAAATGACTTTTAGGCGCTTTAAACCCCTTCGGCTCCAGTTTCTCTCTGTGAGGAGTTTAATTTCGACATGACACCGCGAGATGTAATGAAATATCAGGGAGCAGTGTGGTAGCTTATTGCACCGAGCACGTAGTCACAGTGTTGACTGAAATCCAGCACATGTATCTTTCTGTCTGTCTGCCTTGTACTTAATATAATAGAAATTATTAGAAATAGTAGTGAAATAGATATAGCTTCCTTCTTACTTCTTTGTCCACAGATTCGCTGTGTTGTAATTTTCTGTAAAGAAATCTGAGCATGCTTTTACAGGTAGATAACTCGTAACCCTGAGTAGCTGCCACTGGGTTTCAGCTGCTTCTGTCTCTCAGACCCTCAATTTCCTCAAGCAGAAATCGGTATGAGTGTTGCCTCTCTGCCTGTCTACGCAGGATGGATGCGGGATGGAGGACTTTTACCATGGCAACCACTAATGCAGTATAGATGCAGGGACTGAGCCATGGCCACTGCTGTATTAACACAGGATCCATAGAAGGCAGGTGAAATGTCATCCAGGCTGCTTTAAATGAGCGCCTTTGAAGTCTAGTGTGGTCAACGTGAAATCCCACTTGGCCCTGCTGTGGAAATTGGGTTATTGTTTCCTGCGTTGGTTCAGCACAGCGGCATTCTTTCTGCCCAGTTTCCATGCAGCAGCTTGTAGCTGACGAAAAAAAAAAAAAAAAGAGTCTCCCCTCGACATGGCTTCCTATCTTGTATTATAGCCTCACTTCAATTTTTATGTCGGCTCCTCCGTCACATTGTTTCCTATATCGGCTTATGCTGGCCAATCCTTATAATCCTGCTGTAGTCTGAGTCATATGTCTGCTCCATGCAGTGTCCTCTCACCTTCTTCTTGGATTTCTGTACTCTCCTCTTCCTCTTCTTTACACGTGGGATTACAACAAGTTCGAGAAGTGGCACCTAGCAGGTAAGCGTGGGGTTTTAATTGTCATAGCTCTCCTGCTGTTAGTAATATTACAGCGGATGGTGGTACAGGAACATGCAGCGTAGCAAACTAAACTTGTATTGTCCTCTGGGTCAAAAGTGACCCGTCTCAAGTGTTTCTATATCACATCATTTCATGTAAATGTGGTCCACTACCCATTAATTCTGCAAAGAAATGTCCAGTATATTAGCTGAAAAGAGGTTGGTTAACAATGTGTGACACCAAATTAGGTGACACCATTTTATTTTAGGCTTTAGAAATAGTCAGACATGGCAAAAGATGAGAAGACAATAAAGACATGTAGTGCTGCTTGATAGTTGGCTCATTATCAAATTTGTCGATTATTCACAGACTGACTGCGTCTTTAAAACATGCAACATGTTTTGGTCTGCCCTGCTGCGCGTGAGTCATTTTTCAATTCCGAGAAGGCCACAAGTCGCAGCCCTCTACGCGAGAGTGTCAGTCCAAAACAAACATTCCTTCCGTGTGGCGCTGTCTATAGCACTTCCCTGACCTGCTGCTACTGTTGCTGTGTGTGTGTGTGTGTCCCTGCGTGTGAGGGCGTATTTGTTTTGTCTGCCCCTATCTATAGCTTTGAGCTGCCCCTTTCTTTCACAGCTAGAGAAAGAAACCACACCCCTCGGGCCTTGGCTGGTGTATGTGTATGTGGCTTTTTGCTCTATTGGGATTTGGAGATTTTTTTGTTGCAGTCTCTGTTCCTCAGCAATTGCTACGCAACAACGGATACACACACTCCCTGCCATAAATAGTCTCCAGGAAGTTCTCTGAAAATTATAATATGGATTACATAAAGGTACGTATACATATTTGTACAAAAACACACCTTTGGGCAAACACACTTCCTCTGAATTCTTTACCTCTCTGTCAACACACAGCGCGCGCACGCCAGTAAATGAAGTTTTAAAGGACACGCAAACAAAACAGACTTGCACATACATTAAAGAACATATTTTAATGCAAGCACTGGTGCAGGGACAAGAATGTACAAAGCCGTATGTGCAAGCCCACCGTGTTGGCTTAAACCAATAGGAAGAAAGAAGGCATGTGACCTGCACTTCCCTTGTGAATATAAACCCTCGGGGACACCTACCTGTTTTTATGTGTTTGTGTGCGTGTTTTATTTCTGTTATCCTGGATTCTATGCTGTCACGGGTTTGTCCTCTGTTTTGTGAGAGAACAAGGCATGCAGTTCCCTCGCAATCATGCATTAAGCCAGATGACTGCAACAACTCAGGATATAACTGCTGGTCCTGTCAAGGTGTCAAGCAGATCACAATGTGTGCGCTCCCCTGCGGTTTGTTGATTTGTGCTGGTAACATTATAATTTTGAATCTGCTTTAGAATTCTGTTTAAAAAACGGTCAGACATGGAAAACACTGTGTTGGACTGTTTATCCAGTCACTATGGTTGTGGACTTTTTTTCACAAATAAACACTGACAATGTTTTTACTAGAGAAACTTGTCAATCCAGTTCCATGGAGAAATGATACAGGCTGACGTCCTCATCTTTTATTTTCAAAGTGAATTACCCTCCGTCCTGCATGTTTAGCAGACAAAGATAGATACCAGTGAAGATCCCAGCATATCCCTCATTGCAGTAATTATAATATGTCTGGGGTTCGGATTATATTCTGTACGTGAAGATAGCTTCACACGTCACAAACATTTATTTACATCCACACAAACTGCGTGTAGCTTTACAATTACTACATATTTTTCTTTATATTATTCTGTCTTGATGACCATACTGTATCAATTTGCATTTATCAATGAATTGCAGGTGCAAATACTCAGGGAACTCCTCATGCTGCCAGGGTGGAACATGAAACGGCCTCTCCAGCTGGAAGAACAAGTGCCGTGCGGACTCCCTGAAGTGGTGCAGCACGGGGTCATTGGAGAGTCACAGCTCAGTGTTTGGGAACAGAACAATCTGTGTTATTTCAGCACAGCCTGTTGGATGAAGGGCCATTTTACAGGCATTATGGATTAATCTTTGGCGAGATCAAACTCTAACCTCTCGCATCCCAGATCTCGTGTAATAAACAGTGCTCTTGTGATGAACCAGGGTGCAGAGGATTGAAGCACACTGGGTTAAACTATGCATTCTGAATTAACTGTGAAAACGTTGATATAGAGCTACTCTATAAAGGGTACACATCCTTCCTCAGGTGAGTGTAATCCAGAGAAAAAAAAATATGGGTGCAGAAATGTTGTCATGTTCAGTTTAACAGGAAGTGTGAATGACAAAGTGCAATTTAACAAATGACACAGAACAAATATAACAAAGTACAAATGTGTGACTGCATTAAATTCTTTGTAAATGACAATAAATTAATTGCGTAAATGTGCTTTCTTATCACAGACAACACATCAAGCATGCTGATCTTTTTTTTTTTTTATTACAAATTAAAAGGTAGTTTATTTGATGTAGCTGCACATAAGTCACAGATTAGACTTAAGTAGGATTTTCACAGACACTAAATCTGATTTTTAACCCCATGCTCTTAATCCAGTGGCAGTGGTCACAGGAGGATGTGTGGTGACAGGCTGTTTCTGATTAAAGCTTTAAAGGCCAAATCTGTAACTGCAGTGTCACGCTCTCGGAAAACTGTCAGTTCCCCACCGTGTCCGTTTGAAGAGGAAATTTCCTAAATTATTCTGTATTATATTTGAGTATATTATTCATTTGGGTTATTTTGTAAATACAGTCCTTGTGTGACAGGAGTGATGGAATACGTCTGTCACACAGATATTTGCATTTAGAGTAAAAATCTGCATTTTTATTCATGACGGGTTCACTCAGTTCTACCAGGTAAAAGCAAATAACACAAGCCGCATGGAAATAAAATATGCTCTTCTGCCATAAGGTAAGGTAAAGTGTTTTATTTGTCATTATACATTGTAGAACAAAACTGCATTGTCGGATGGAGGGTTAGTCCTGATAACGTGTGTTCCTCAGATTTGCATTGCAATAACCAGTAAAACAACTGTATTTCAAAACTGTTTTGGGTTTTGAAATATAAGTGCACTTATGAGCAGGTGAAGCCGTTAACGTAGGGTTACCATCTAAACCAAGCATGATTATGTCAGATACTGCACGCATCCTTTTTCTGTTCAAAGAGTTTTCTTGATAATGTGTTTTAATCTGCCGCATCACACGTTTTCAACATCTGCATCCTCAGCCACATGTTGATATTGAAAGTATATACTGTGACAGGCTTACTCAAGGCCAATAGTCAAATGGAAATCAGCAAACATAACCATTACACTATCTTTCCACTGACATACAGTACGCACTGAAATATAATTAAGATATCTCAAAATCTGGGTGTTATGTCATCCTGTTTCCCGTAGTCCCTCACTCAGCGTGTTCATGTGAAATCATGATTCCCGAGAACCTGAGTCACTCGATTTCAAACATCACGGCTATATATTCAAATGAGTGACAGCAGTAATTCTCACTGTGGTTTGAAAGCCATTCAAAATAAAGTCCATCACTCTCGGTTGCTGTGACTGTTGCAATCTAATGACTCCAAGGTGGAGTGACTCTGGGTGATTTACTCACATATTGTGTACACTGGCTGTTGCTTTGATTGACAGATTTCCTATTCGGGGACGGCTGCATTGACTGGTTTTAATTGGAGTTTGGCTCTCTGTAACCTATTCCACCCACACACTGTAAATAAAGGTTAATGAAACAGCCTGTAGGCAGACGACAAGAGAGGATTTTACCTTTGTACGCTTGTGACATTGCCACCTGCAGAATGAAGGGGTAGTGTAAAGTATAATATTTGCTTTACACCTTTTAAAGAACAGAGATTAAGGGACCAAACACTGACTAGAGGACCTGTAATGCATATTTAAACTTTTTATGCAGCCTATCAACCAACTTGCTTATTATTGAGCCAAATAGAAAGTCGTCTGAAAATTAACAGCCACAACTCTGTGATCTCAGAATAAAGGGGAGATCACACTCTTCACTTAAAGGACCTCGGCGAAGCCCATAGATCTCTATTAATTTTAATGACGGAATCTGCTTTCTAACGGAGTCACGAAATATGATTAATCTAAGTCTATAATATTTTGAAGAGGTAAGCCCGCTAGCAATCCCCGCGTTGTTTCAATTCAAGTCTAAATACAAAGAATTCTCTAAATTCTGACTATCCGTCACTGAAGTTATGAAAAGGATGTTAATGAATCACTGTGCATATTTCTCTGGCATGTGCGACTCATGCAACTCATCATAAACTCTCCAGGAAGCACTGACAGTCACTGACTCACTTGTTGAGCATTCTTGCAGACCACAAATAAGCCTGCTAAGTGCTTGAACCTGCAGAGTGACTTCAGATGTATTGTCTGTACGCATAATTATGTTACAGTTTTGTTATGAATGTCCACAACTGGCAGATAAACTAATTTTATAATCTTTAAGGTACAATAACAGTTAGAATGTTTATTATTTTAGTTTGTTTACGACAATTTGACCCTTGACATCTGCCAGATTTTTGAGAAGCATACAAATGTCAAGTTGCTCAAACAAAACCCAGATTTTGTAGCTTTCCCCTACAGTGTTTATGGCAAACAGGTAACTTGTTTTAATACCTGTTTGTTCATTCTGTTTGGGGCATGGGGAGTACTGGTGAAAACGTGATTCTTTAAACATTAAAAGTGTGTGTGTTTCTTTTTGTAAATAGGTAGAGATGTTATTCTGCATATATAAAGTAAATCATTTTTTTTTCCACAGTACAAGTGGTTTAACTCTAGGAAAGGAATCGGATTTCCCTTTCCTAGTTGGCCGGAACTTCATTCAATTGTGTATTCATACACATGCAGTAGACCTTTATTTCGGTTTACTTTTCCATCCTAAACCGCGTATTATTAACCAATATGGCGTATTATCATTGTTGTGGGTAAATATAATATAAAACCCTTAACAGTGTCACGATTTAAATGTGGCATGCGATTTCAGTTTCTATTTTATCCGGGAGCTCGGCAGGATATGCCACCGCTGGAGTTGTTCTTCGGTCTATATAAAGGCGCCGCCATCTTACATTATCCAGTCTCTGCTGTTCCGGCCAAGTAGTCATCGACTGCCTGTGGAGGGAGTGGACGAGGACTCCCCGCTGACGCTCGCCTTTACATTTTCCTCCAGTTCTTTTTTTTTTCTCCCCCATTTCTGAGTCGTTTTTACTCTCCGGGACGCGAGTGGACGGACTTGCAGTGTTGACAAGGGTAGGCATCAATTTTTCAAACTATGGCCCCACTCAGTTTCTCGCTCTTGTCTTGTCCGGCTCTCTGTGAATGCCAGCAGGATTGGAGACGGTTGTTGTGTGCGGGCCGGCCGGGGGATGCTGCTGCTGCTGCTGCCGCCGCCGCTGCCGCAGCTAGCGAGCGAGCCAGCCGCTTTTTCACAGCAGATATTTGGGATATTCCAACCGCCGCCGCCTAATGGGAACATACCTATTTTACCGACTATTCTCACTGACCTCAAATTGTTTGGGTAATATAGACAACTGATTACAAACGCTATAGACGCACGGGATGGATTTTATCGCCTCCGGTTTAATTCGGAAACCTTCCGCGGGATTTGGGAGTGAAGCCTGATGTTGTGTCCTGCTTGTTTGAGTAGTTACCGTTAGCAGACGTTAGGCTAACTATTAGCACACTAACGCTGCTGGCTACATTCCACCGTTCTGACTCAACGGCTGTGCGACTTTAGTTTCGCCGTTTGCTCGTCTGTTTTTACAGCTGTTTTGGTTTAACACACTCTCGGGGGGTAAAATTTTTTATTTATTTATTTTTTTTAAAAAAAGAAAAGGAATAAACGGTGACATTGCACTGTGAGCACGCGTGCAGCTTAAAGTATTATGTTAAGACTGAGTCAAAGTTAACAAAGTGGTGTTAACGGTTGAAGTTTAGCTGGAACTTTTTAAGCCTGTAAAAAGTCAGAAAGCGGCTCTTTGCTGACAGAATAGCTCCAAACTTGTATTAATTCATGTGTTATATTGAATTTTTTTTTGTTTTTTTTTTTTGGTCGTAGGCCTGTGAGGGTTTGTTTTCCACTCGTCCTTTTAAACAAAGACCGACAAATTCCTGCCAGCCGCTGTGCTTTGGGAGGAAGACGAGGAGGAGCCAGAGTGTGAAATTTGAGTCGGTGGTGTTGAGGCAGGAAAGTCAGGGGGCAGCTGTAGAGAAGAGTGTGTGTGTGGGGGGGCAGCAGCGTGCTTATTGTTTGTGTAGCTGGGCGTTTTTTTTATTATTATTAAATCTTAAATGAAGCAGGCCTATTTACTTTTCCCGCTTGCTACCTTTATACAGACTGAGGTGTGTCGGTTTTTACTGCTGCTGGAGAGGAGCAGGCGGGGGAAAAGTTGGGATACGTCGCTGCTTCCGATTCAAAAATTTTTTTTTTTTTTTTTTTTTTTTTTTTTTTTATAAAAAACGCTTTGCTACGGCTTTCATCGAGGAAGCTGTTGGTTCAACAAACACAGGACGCATTTTCAAGATATGCGTGCAAAGCCATTAATTGCGTTTTTGCTTTCATCGGAAAAGCAGATGTAGAGATTACGCTGCGGCTGAGATGTTTTCATCCAGCGGCTCCACATTTATTTAGTCACGGAAGATGTGCAGCCGGACTGGTTTTTTTTTAAATGATGGCGTGCGAGCAATGCGGACTTTTTAAAAAAAAAATTTTTTTACTTACTTTTAATAATATCTAGAGTGTCTGTATTGCCTTTGCTTTATGCTTTAGAGAAGCATTTTTTTGTTTGTTTGTTTGGGATTTTTCTTGCGGTCCTTCCACTACACAGCGCAACAAAAAATCTGATAAGCTCTCGTCAGCAAAAATTTTTCTTTTTGACGATGCATTTCAAAAAAATTAAGACGGAAACGTGGGTGTGCTAGATACGAGGCCGTCTCTGGCACGTTTTTGAGGTAATTCACTTGCAAGAAGACTGCTACCAAGAATTGGTATTGCCATTGCCTTATGTAGTCTTTCCGTTTCAAGTGACCCACATTTTTGTCCGTGTTCAAGTGGAAATTAGACTGCAGCTTAAGTCAGAGGCAGACTTTTTAAGCTTAAATTACATTTTCCAGAAACATATTTGTGTGAAACCCATGATTTAATAAATTATACGTCACTTTTGTATGAGACCAAGAAACTGTCACGTGTGTAAGCTTACATCTTTTTAATGTGGCTTTGTAAACGCACCAATTTCCATTTAAAATTCTGAATTATTGAACAAAACAGTGGGAAAGTCACCTTCACGAAGGAAGTCCCATGGACGCTTTTTCCTGTTTCTCCACAGGCATCCCATCATTGTGCAGCAGACACACAGAATAAAGCCCCGCAGCGGCTGCAGGCACTGGGCTCATTGTGTTGTTGGCAGCCAGCAGTGAGTTGCTGCTGACCCTGCACATTACACAGCTAAGCCCGTGGCAGCTCCTCTCTCTCAGCTTGTGCCAGTAACACGGCTTGTTTGGGTCATTTGCTCGTATGGATATATTGAACTCTCCATGTGTTTTTTTCCACCTGAGAGGAAATGGGCCGTGCGGGAGTTTAGGTGGATTTGTAGTCCTGTCCTCGATAGATGCATTTTACCCAGACACTGTGTATTTCCTTTTACGAAGTAGTTGAATATCAGCTGGGTTAATGCCACAGTTACTTTCCTCTTAACCCTAAATCATTTTGTGGCAGCCTGACTCAAATTTGCTGATAGGATTGACTCCAACTAGAAATAGATGTAAAATACTGGTTAAGTTTTCACAGATTATGAAGAAAAAGTCAGTATTCACAAGGTAGTGATGTAGTCTATCGTGTGCAACTTGTTTATGGTTGTGTTTTTGGTCATGGTCATTGTCCATCATCTTGCTTAGTGCCTATACTCCTCATTGAAATGCTCTCTGCAGGATGAGCTACATGTGGGTAAACCTAGCTGGTATAAAGATCAAGTTTCTCTTTAACATATTAATTAGCAGTATTCATGCTTACTGTCAAAATTCAGCCGTGCTCCATCCAGTCGTTTCTGAAAGCTTTCAGTATTCTCAGTGCTGTACCTGGAGCCAGCCTAATGTGTGGCGTTACTACCCCTATCAGCTCTATGAGGCAGCAGTGACACCAAACATCCATCCAAAAAGTTTGCACCATAGTCTATACCAACTTTCTCTTTTTGATCGTTTTTGTCTTTCTGCTGCGTGACATCAGGACAGTGTCACGGACGGGACGCTATTCCCAGCTGTACCCGGTCTTGTTGCTGGAGCGGCATGCCCTGTTATTTGAGTGACCGTGGACAGCAGTGCTGTGGTTAAACTTAACTTCAGAGGGCGGTTCATTTGTGTGTGCACGTTGCCTCGCCAGCTACGTTCAGATCTGTGCGATACCTGCTTGATGGACTTAATCTAACACATTAAGCCCCCCCCTTTTTTTTAATCTTCAGCTCCCTTTGGGTGTATATACTGTACATATTGCACAAGACAGCCATCTGACTCTGGTGGCTGGTGTGTCACTCGTTACTCATCTGGTTTCAATTATAAGCCTTTTAACTGGACCAGGCACAACCCTGCATATTGTATTACACATCTGGCTTCAAAGCAACCGTTCGTTTCAGATTTTTGTGGCTGGGCTTCTTGCTTGATGTCTAGGAAAGCGTACTGTAATGAGTTTGTGTGTGTGTGTGTTAAAGTTCAGAGTCTGACTTTAGGGTAAGGCTGCCATTTGTGCGTCTCAGTTGGAGGCCAGATTCTGCTTGTTTGCCCATCAAAAAAAAAAAAAAAAAAAAGTTTCCAAAGCCAGATGTCATGAACTCCTTTTCCACCAGTTGTGAATCATAAACGGTTCTACTGTGCGCTTTGATTGTACGTTTGATTCGTACGCAGGCTCGTACGGGACATGTGGCTCCCATTAGGCCCGCGCTGGGTTACACAAGGGCAGGCCTGCGAGGCTGGAAGGATGGCGTGTGAACGGCGAGTTTGAGTTGGTGCCTTTGTGGTCGGGAGCAGCAGTTCTTGGAGCCTGACTCAAGATTGTTTTTTAATGACACAGCTGAGTGAAGGTGGCGTGGGCGTGTGTGAGAGAGGGGGGGGGGAGGGGGGGAAGTAATTCAGAGGAGTAGTTTAGCTGTCCTTGGGTGTATTTGCATTTAACTCCTACACGTTCACAGGCGTTCGCGCACGTTTACTTCTCTTTATTATTTTAGTTTCAATCTACATTAAGGAGCTTTTTGGACACTGGTTCCTCCCAGGCCAAAGTCTCTAATGGTATTTGTCTTCTTTCTGGACACTGAAACAAATATCACACCAAACAATCTTCTTGAATCAAATCTTATAAACTCTGGTGCGTCTTCTTGTTGCATCCACTGAGATTTTGTTTTGTAAAATGGTTTAATCTAGACAAAACCTCGTATCACAAGACTTTATTAACATTAACCTCCAGCAGGACCCTGTAATTCTTCTCTTTTACTACTTAGTTCAGGAGTGAAAGTCCCCCCCCCCCTCTTTGACCCAGTTGTATTATTGCGTTGTGTCATTCATATACTACAGGCACTAAATTCTAGCCTGACGTAGCCATACTCACTTCTAGTCAGAGTGTGAGTCTGATACCGCTCCATAGGTATCAGGAAACTCAATTGGATAGACCTGTAACCAATCAGAGCAACGGAGTGTGCGACGCATGTTAATTGTGTCCCATCTTCTTAGCGACCATCGGAAGCCAGCCGATAAATTAAACTTTTGCCGAATCCCGTAGGAAGGACGGCAAAAACATCTTTCCGATTAACAAATGCCTCGATCGCATTCATCTGTTCCTCTTTTAAAATTAATGCGCTGTCGATATATCTTCTAGAGCAGACTCGATGGCAGAATCTACACATCTCCAGCGGCAGCCATCTTTGTTGTAGACAAATTCAACCCAAGCGCTCTTTGGTGACGTGGTTGATTACGTTTACTGTTCATCTGTCCATCATCGTATAAAGCCCGCCCTGAGAATCTGATTGGTCCGAACAGCTCCTGTTCGAGCATAGTTGCGCCTCAACGGAGCGACGCCAGACCGAACTTCCAGACCAAAAAAATGTTGTGGGCGGGACGAAGTTCGGCTGGCACCCAGGCTAACTAAATTCACCACGCGTCTGTGAATGAATGACACCGAGATATCAAATATTAATGTCTCTCTCGGTCAGTTTCTCTCAGCCCCAACATTAGGGCCTTGTATAGACTTATACCTACATTGCTGCTGTACACACGTCGAAGCAAAAAAGTTGCTTTTCAGAATTTTATATATATCTGCGGTGCTGAATATTATTGTTTGTAGGTGGAGTGAGAGTTGTAGCTTTGGTTGTAACTGGCTGACGTGCTGTGTTATTAGTTACCTCTGCTCTTGGGTCTGCATCGGTTTGTAGTTTTTGTCTCGTTGTGTTAATTTCCTTCAGTCCGTATGTTTTGTGATTGAACGGGATTTGGTTTCCACGTTCCTTCTGAATTCGTCTCAGGAGAACCACAGATGTTCTCTCGAAAGGCTCGGCCTAAAGGATTCCTGACTCCGTGGACACACAGGCTCCATTTCAGCCTCATTTTAGTTTGAGATTTTTTTTTTTTTTTTGTGTGTAGGCGTTTTTCCCCCCCATTTTTTCCATTTTTATGCATTACTGTCATAACATTTATCTTTGAGTATGAATAGAAAATACCTCTTGCTTTCAATTTGCCTTGTTTTTTCCCCTGAATTAATCCCCCTTTTGCTCGCTCTGCCTCTCTCCTGCCATTGCCAGTGTTTACTTTCCTGCAGAGTGTGGTTTCAGCTTCAAAGCCAGTGCAGGAATGCCTGTGCCCTCCTCCCCTCCCTCCCTCCCCCTCTTTTCTCTCCACCCAGTGCTCCACTTCCCCTGTCCTTTCTCACCTAAATAGTTGGTAGCTGCTACACTTAATGGTGGCTTTGTGTGTGTGTGTGTGTGAGTTGCTGCTGTTTTTGGTCTGGTTTTAAACAGGAAAGACGAAACCCAAGCAAGGAAGGAAGGAAGGAGGCAGGAAAGGAAAGAAAGGCAGTGGGAAGTCACTTGTCTGGGCTGTCGTGAAACCAACACGGCCATTAATTGCAGTCTTTTTCTGCTTTTCTCTCTGCCGATCTTCTTGTCTGTGTCGCTGGGTTGACTGGCTGTGAAAGGGGACAAAAGGTGAAGTGCTGCTCAGGCAGTTGGACTGATTTTGACATTTTTTTTTTTTTCTGTTTCAGATCAGGAAGCTGTGTCGGCCGAGGTTTGAGAAAGGAACATGGCTTCCCAGGGTGAGTGAGCTTCACCTTCATGCCTCCCACGTTTTCTTGGAGCAGATCCATGTTCTCATTAGCACACAGTAAATTAGTTATTGATTTCAACATGTAAAATAAAACCTGAGAGTCTTCTACTCGTTAATCACGCTTCACTGAACTATAAAAACATCAGAAAATAACGAGATACGAAGCAGGGCACGGATCTGGTCATTGTAGTGGCTGTATAACAGAGTTTAAAAGGATTTTATCCTAATAAAGAATGGAAATTAACTCTATACAGTGTTTGAAAATAACTTTTTAGAATAAGCTTCTTCTAAGTTAGTAGTTTTGGTCTTTTTTTAATGTGTATTTTCTCTTTCCAGCTGATCTGATGGAACTAGACATGGCCATGGAGCCAGACCGTAAGGCTGCAGTCAGTCACTGGCAGCAACAGTCCTACCTAGATTCAGGCATCCACTCAGGGGCCACCACAACTGCTCCCTCTCTCAGTGGAAAGGGCAACCCAGAGGAAGATGACGTCGACAACCAGGTTATGTACGAGTGGGAGCAAGGCTTCAATCAGAACTTTGCCCAGGATCAAGTACAAGGTAGGTTGTAGCCCCGATTGTTGGGTCTTTACACTTTTTACATGAAGTCTTACTGGCTGATGTAACAAAGCTGTTCCTCTGTCTGTTCTAGACTTAGATGGACAGTATGCCATGACCCGGGCCCAGCGGGTACGTGCCGCAATGTTCCCCGAGACTCTTGAGGAAGGCATGCAGATCCCCTCTACACAGTATGATACAGCGAACCCCACCAACGTCCAGAGGCTGGCGGAGCCCTCGCAAATGCTCAAACATGCTGTGGTCAATCTGATCAACTATCAAGATGACGCCGAGCTGGCAACCAGAGCCATACCAGAACTCACAAAACTACTCAATGACGAGGACCAGGTAATTTATCTTTCAAGTCGTATTGTCCCTTTGCCCCCACACCTCCTACTATTATTCAGTAACATTTGTGTCGGGGGCTCCTCCAGGTCGTAGTAAACAAGGCAGCAGTGATGGTCCACCAGCTGTCAAAGAAAGAGGCTTCTCGCCACGCCATCATGCGCTCCCCTCAGATGGTGTCTGCCATTGTCAGGACCATGCAGAACACAAATGACGTGGAGACGGCTCGCTGCACCGCTGGGACACTGCACAATCTTTCCCATCATAGAGAGGGACTGCTGGCTATCTTCAAGTCAGGAGGAATCCCGGCTCTTGTTAAAATGCTCGGGTACGTAGGCGGTTGGAGGAACACCACGTTTATTTGTGATACTGTACCGTTCACTTGTGCTGCATGGCAGGAAGTACGACTGTATAGTGGCTTCAATACGGACGTGGAAATCATCTCACCACTCTGTCACAGTTTCTGAATGGGAACAAATAGGGTTTTAGTCAAGACAAACAAAAAGGTCAGTCATCTAATAATCCGGTTTCTTCTGCAGTTCCCCTGTGGACTCTGTCCTCTTCTACGCCATCACCACCCTCCACAACCTCCTCCTGCACCAGGAAGGAGCCAAGATGGCTGTTCGTTTAGCTGGCGGTCTTCAGAAGATGGTGGCTCTGCTCAGCAAAACCAACGTCAAGTTCCTGGCCATCACCACTGACTGTCTTCAGATTCTGGCCTATGGAAACCAGGAGAGCAAGGTGGGTGCTACACAGAAGGAGTCTTCTAGTCACAAGAAATACTGTATGATAACTGATAACTCTGTTCACGTCAACAACTTTAAAGCAAACACCTAACTTTGTGTGTGTTTTCTCTTTGTGTAGTTGATCATCCTGGCCAGCGGTGGCCCCCAGGCACTGGTCAACATCATGAGGACTTACACCTACGAGAAGCTGCTGTGGACCACAAGCCGTGTTCTCAAAGTTCTGTCGGTGTGCTCCAGTAACAAGCCTGCCATTGTAGAAGCCGGTATGTTTCTTTGTACATGTTTTTTATTTTGTTGACATCCATTACTGCTTAAATAGCTGTAATCTGATATGAAATGTGTCTTCAGATTTGTCATGCGGCACATGTGTAAACGCTTTCTTTCCACGTTTGTCCTTCTGTTCAGGAGGCATGCAGGCTCTGGGACTCCATCTGACAGACCCCAGCCAGAGACTGGTCCAGAACTGTCTCTGGACTCTCAGGAACTTATCAGATGCTGCCACCAAACAGGTGATGAGTCTATTCGTGGTCAGTGAAAGGCTTTGCTCAGCAGATACAGAAGCACATTTTTGAAATTCATCTTTGTACCTAGTATTCATCAGCATCTGAATTCTGCAGCAATTAATTCTCATTTTCGTGCATTTGCTCCCCAGGAGGGAATGGAGGGTCTGTTAGGGACCCTGGTGCAGCTGCTCGGCAGTGACGACATCAATGTGGTGACGTGCGCTGCTGGCATCCTGTCTAACCTGACCTGCAACAACTACAAGAACAAAATGATGGTCTGCCAGGTGAGTACAAATCTGCTCTACGATCAGTGTTTGCCACTGTTTATATACGCCTGTCTGTACTTTAGTTCAGTTTTTTTAATCCGATATATTTTCCTAGCATCTCTGACGCATCCATTTCTCTGTCGCTACCGTTTCCTCTCCAGGTTGGAGGCATTGAGGCGTTGGTGCGCACAGTGCTTCGGGCTGGAGACAGAGAAGACATCACAGAGCCAGCCATCTGTGCCCTGCGTCACCTTACATCTCGACACCAAGACGCCGAGATGGCACAGAACGCTGTCAGACTGCACTACGGCCTGCCCGTGGTCGTCAAGTTACTGCATCCGCCGTCACACTGGCCACTCATCAAGGTATACACACACATACACACACACGCAGACCTGTCAGCCGTGTGAGCTGCTCTTCATACTGTCATTTAGTGATGCCAGACAAAATGACTCAAACAAATAAAATGCACTGTTTCTAGAAATATTTCAAAGTCTTCTGAGTACAAACGTGGCTATAATTGACGCATAACTGTTCCTTCGTCAGGCTACAGTCGGTCTGATCCGTAACCTGGCTCTATGCCCTGCAAACCACGCCCCTTTGAGGGAGCAGGGCGCCATCCCCAGACTGGTCCAGCTGCTGGTCAGAGCACACCAAGACACACAGAGACGCACCAGCATGGGAGGCACGCAGCAGCAGTTTGTGGTGAGAACAAACACACACACACACACACTTGTCTCTTTTCCAGTGAATTCACAGTGTTGTAATATACATCAGTACTCTTTCCATGGACCGTGTCGTGGCCAACAATGTCTGGCAACTAAACGAGTGATTGTGTTCTTAGGAGGGAGTTCGTATGGAGGAGATTGTGGAGGGCTGCACAGGAGCACTTCACATCCTGGCCAGAGATGTCCACAACAGAATAGTCATCAGAGGTCTCAACACCATTCCACTCTTTGTACAGGTTCGTCTTCAGCTCAGCTTCTTGTGTTGAATGATTACGAGTGACATCTGTTAAATCTTAAGCTGTTTTTCCACACATGAACTTTGAACAACGTCTGGACCAGATTCTCATTTCACGCATGTAGAACACAGGAGAACGCCGGCTCTCACTCACTGGTTGTGCTTGATCTAGTTCATGTGAGTGGTGGAGCACGCAGGAAAGTAGGACATAAAACACCTGACCTGTACAGTACTGCACCCTGTACACCTGCTCTTTGCACACACACACAGACTTTAATACTAGGAAGCTGACAGGGTAAAGTCCAGCTTGAAGACTGAGGTATTTGTGTTCTCATGTAGAGCCCTTCTGGGTGATGTCTTACAAAGTTCAGGGTTCAAGTGAATGTGTGAAAACAAGCTTCAAGTCCCGTTTTCTGCAGCCTGAGAAGGTCTTACTAAGCACTCCTCTGTTTGTGTGCAGCTGTTGTATTCTCCCATTGAGAACATCCAGCGTGTAGCGGCGGGCGTCCTGTGTGAGCTGGCCCAGGATAAAGAGGCTGCTGAGGCCATTGAGGCTGAAGGAGCCACCGCCCCTCTCACAGAGCTCTTGCACAGCCGCAATGAAGGAGTCGGTATGTACACAGAAACACAGATTTACACATAATGGCTTCTTTTAACCGTGCATATGTTCGGAAGAGTGGTCGACACACTGGCGCACAGGGATTCTGTCCTTAGTCCTTCCAGGGACTCTTTAAGATGTAGATAAATAAAATGACATTAATGCTCTACTCATGTAAAACCTGTCATAGATGTAAGTACTTTCCTTAAAGCCCCAAATGTCGTGCTGCTAACCTGTGGACTCTCCCATCTTCTCTCAGCCACATATGCAGCAGCAGTTTTGTTCCGTATGTCAGAGGACAAACCCCAAGACTACAAGAAACGCCTCTCTGTAGAACTCACCAGCTCACTCTTCAGGACAGAACCCATGGCCTGGAACGAGGTACGGTTCAAAACTGTAAAGAAAAAAAAATACTGGTGTATGAAATATGCTGAAGCTTGTGTATCTGTCCGTGGTCGTATTTAAACTGTGGAGTCACTCATTGTCTGTGTTTTTCTCTGCAGACTGGAGACCTGGGTTTGGACATCGGAGCTCAGGGAGAGCCTCTGGGCTACAGACCAGAGGGTAGGTCACCTCCTCACCTTTGTGTGGCTGGCTGGGACGCTGCCAGCTTAAAACAAAAAAAAAAGGCTATGACAAAAAACACTTGAGCAGTTTTCAAGTTGGCAGTCATTCACTCCTTCACTGCCTTTCTGTTCTGGGTCAGTCAGTCCTTGCTGCTAAATTTAATTGATTTAATTCCAGTGGCTGTTAAGACGTACAATGCTGCTGCTTTTAGTTGTGGTCACAGTCACATCTGCTCTACTAGAACCATGGACTGTGTACTGACCGTTAGGCTAGGGGGCAGGTTGGCTACTGATTTTAATTTACATTGCTCTCCACTCCTCCAGCACTAACTGCTTTAATTGGCTCCTAGCACCCAAACCAGGACTTAATGTGCTCAACCTGTACACATCGCTGACGGCTGTAGTTCAACCATGATCCAGTGAGCTGGAGGAGGGGTGGTGTGCTGTGTTGCTGTGCAGTGTTACATTAAATGATCATACTACCGTGTGTCAGCTTGGTTTGTTAACATGCTTCTAACAGCTGCTCTGCTTCCCCCGCCTCTCCATCCACTCCACCCGCTCCATCCTCCCCAGACCCAAGTTACCGTTCCTTCCATTCGGGAGGTTACGGAGGAGACTCGATGGGCATGGAGCCCATGATGGACCACGATCTGGGTGGAGGCCACCACCCTGGCCAGGACTACCCCCCTGTAGAAGGTCTGCCTGACCTGGGACATGCCCAGGAACTGATAGAGGGGCTGCCACCTGGCGACTCAAACCAACTGGCCTGGTTTGATACCGACCTGTAAATACTAAGACCAACATTACACTACACTTTCTACTAGGTAAGATTCACTTCGCTCTCTTACTCTGTAGCCACCTGTTAGATGAAAAGAACTGGAGCCATTTCTAAGACGAGATGTAAAGAGAGAAGTATCCTGAAGGTTTCTGGATGAAACGGGCTGAAGGGGGAGGAGAGTGGATTCTCGCTGTTGCATGTTCAGACTGCTTCTAATTGCAAAGCTGTGTGATGTGGTGTTCTTGATGTTACTTGGCGTTTGATCTGTGTGTGGTCCTCCACGTCCTCCTCCTTTCTTACGCTCCTTTTTCTCTCTTCCTTGCAGCTGTATCATGTGATCTGGATGAACCTGCATCGTGATTCGCCCATATGGAGGAGGCGGGGTTTCAGAAAGTGCCTGAAGATGACTCAACAACAGCAAGCAGAGTTTCCTGTCTATGGGAACTCCATTGGGACAAACTAGATTTTAGTGCGGTTCGGTTGTGGTCCGTCAGCCTGATGGGGGGGCTGGCTTCAAATCCTGACGTGACACAAAGATTTTGATCTCAACGATTGCTTTTCAAAAACCCTTTTATGTATTTTGTTTTTTTCCATTTTTACTTCTTTCAGTTGTTTTACTTTTTTTATTCTGTTTTCCTTAAGTCTGTAATGGTACAAACTGAATCTAGCTTGCTTTTATTTTTTTTCCATTATTCTGAATTATGATACTCATCTCTTGTTTTTGCAGTCCCTTGTATTTTAAGTCTCTGGTAGTGTTGAGTTTTTTAGTGGTAATGCTCCATCCAAGTAAAGAATCTGATCACATTTTAAATGGTGTCCAAACACTAAAGTTAATCAGTTGAATTGTATTCTGATGATCAAGTGTAACATTGTGTAGCTTTTGTATAAAAACATGAATTGGAAGTCATGGTCCAAATATCAAGCTATTTTCTTGCTTTAAAGGGGGACACCGATATGTCTCTGCTGTTCCAAAGGGGGTGTAGCTGACCTAGCTGGGTGGGAGCGTCCGAAAGGACAGGGGTGGAGAAGGGATCTTATTGGTCTGCTGTTACTAAGGAGAGGGGTAGTGAGAGGAGCTGGTTGCTGTAGCCTGCTGTGTTCTGAAACAATAAAATGGACTGTCATTTCACCTGGACGCCTCCACGTCTCATTTCAACCTAATCTGAGGATTCAGTTGGTTACACAAGACAACACTTCAAGGACAAGGGGACACAGTAGAAACAATTGACTCACCCATACTGGCGTACGATGATTGCTGCGAATTAAGAGCAAGTCAAATAAACGAGCGTCGTTTTCTGCATGTGCAACATTTTACAGCCACAGAGCAGCGCAGTACTTCAAACGAACTACATAAATGTCTGTTCGCGAGTAAAACTAGCTCCACATCTTCTGCTAAGACGGCAGAATTGAGACGTCAATGTGTGAATCTGTACAAACGGCTCTGTGCCCTGTAGACAGCAAAAAATAGCCTTAATAAGTCACACAACACACAGGTGTGACTGTCGGTTTTACACATTTAATAACGGCTAGGCACCGAGGAGACAAAACCTGATCGGCCAACTGTGAAAACAAGATCTCGCCTGCAGATTGGCTGGAGGCCCGGTCTGTTCGCTGTCTTTCTCTTACGAAATTGTGTCAAAATGCAGTTGGGCTTGTGTGGACGATATCAGATGAGTGAACAGTGACAGCTGTGTTTGCTGCAGCTTTACTGCGATTAGTCAGATTTGCATGCGAAATTGGAATGTGGAGAATTAAAGCCTGCCAGCGGTGACCGTGTGTGGGTGTCCTGGATGTTGTTGGACGGGGCGGGGGACAGCTGGGGTGGTGAGAGGGCGTTTTCCTCATGACTAAGCACAATGTTCCTAACAAGCCCTCTGCCTCATTCAACTCTCTCTGACCCCCAGTTACCATTTTTACCAACATACTAAGCA
Organism: Chelon labrosus; assembly: GCF_963514085.1. Taxonomy (NCBI): domain Eukaryota; kingdom Metazoa; phylum Chordata; class Actinopteri; order Mugiliformes; family Mugilidae; genus Chelon; species Chelon labrosus. The sequence continues at coordinate 18,723,234 of NC_140345.1, forward strand.
CATAACTTAGAGAGATGTCTTTGTAGAGAACTACCTTGGTTTTAAACTGTGTTCATGGTAATAAGTTTGTGTCAGGCACATGTGGTGATGGCAGGCGTGATCTAATGAAGTAATATTCTGTCATTAACGCCAACTGGAAGGGTCCAGACGCGCTCTGAGCCCCGTGTGCTGATGCCTGCGACAGTCTAAATGAACATTAAGCTGTAATCCAGTCCAGTCTGATGGATGTTTTGATTGCACTGTCAAATTATATTTGTGTCGCAGCAATATTTATTACTGTCACTGATCCAATTTTCAAAGGACGAGAGTCGTGCAGAGACATGAGTGAAAGATGTGATGGTACACGGTCAGATTCACTCATGTCTCAGGAGCTCTACAGACTTTGTTTTTTATGAAGTCACACAACTAACCAAAACTTCATATATTATATATACACCAATCAGCCATAACATTAAAACCACTGACAGGAGAAGTGAATAACATTGATTATCTTGTGACAACACAATGTTCTGCTGGGAAACTTTTGGACCTGGCATTCATGTGGATGTTACTCAGACATGTACCACCCACCTAGACCAGACCAGACACCCCCACCCCATAGCAGTGACACTCCTTGATGGCAGCAGCCATCCCCAGCAGGATGCAGCCTGACACAGGTACACACACAAAAATGGTTTAGGAACAACTAAAAAAGCATGAACAGCACAAGGTGTTGACCTGGCCTCTAACTTCACTAAATCCCAAACTGATCAAGTATCTGTGGGATGATCCACAGAGGCCCCTCCCCTCAACCCATAGGACCTAAAGGCCCCCACTAACAACATTCTGTTCCCAGATACCACAGGACACCCTCAGAATGTCCATGTCCATTCTCTGATGAGTCACAACCGTTTTGGAGGCACAAGGGAGACCTACACAATATTAGGAAGGTGGTCATAATGTTACGCCTGATCGGGTGTATATACCATTGTTATGTTTATATAAGTCGTGTTTCTGACAATGAACTGAAGAAACTTAACCAATAAGTAATGTCTAAAGACAATTTAATAAATTAAAACAAAGGACATTCCATTACAAAACACAGATTACCGATCATTTAAGTCCAGGTGGTGAAAAAGTTGTTGAACCGTCTTTGGTCGACTGAAGGTGTGAAGATTAAAAGCTTTTAGGATCCAGAGATCTCCTGTAGGACTTCAGCGACCAGTGGAGCCACATCGACGTGACATCTGGGATGGAGAGAAAAACAAACAAACAATACAAACAACATTATTAAATACTCATCTACGCTGTAAATGAAAAAGATGCCGAGGGGCAGGTACCAGTTGTTAAGAACCATGTGAACCTGATTTGGTACAAACTTACGTCTACATATGATATTGTGGTTTGGTGAAAACATCCAGTCTGCTCAGAGCCCTGCAGGCTGTCTGTAATCTACTCCTCTCTCCTCCCTCTCTTATCTCTCTCCTCCTCCCCTCTTCTTTCTCCCAGGTGTCTTTGAGGGCAGTCTGACAGCCAGGCCAGCGGAAGCCCACCAAGCCCCATCTTAGTTAATTAAAACCTCCATAATTAACCTAATTAACACGGCACCCAGAGGCCTTCAAAACCCTTGAAAGTTTGTGGATTTGGAAAAAAAAAAAACAGAAAATGGGTCCGTGAAAGTTTTTCGGACCAACTTACAGCGCGTGGTGACTCATTAAATCCCAAATTGACACTCACGGCCGCACAGAGGACAGCGGAAAATGAAATAATTGGTTTTAGATTACGGTGAATGGCTATAACAGGAGCACATTAGCAGCACACTCGGCTCACACACACAGACGTGTCTGTTGTGTGGAATTGATGTTTTCCAGGATTTGAGATGAAGCCAAAAAAAAAAACCCCCCCCCCCAGAAAAACAAACACCACAGAACTCAGCTGACAAGCGGACTCTGTCTCCGGCCCGAGAAGTCGCCGAGAGCATAACTGAAATACTAAACATAAAAACCAGCAGAAAATGTCAGGTCTTGTTTTTACCCTAAGCTAATTGTTCACTAGCAGTAGCTGCAAATTTAGCGTAAAATCGTCCAGTCTTAAAAACACGAAGGAAACACGTGTCTAAACCTGCCTGCGTCAAACCGCAGAGGAGAGACAAAAGGTGTTGGAGACGTTAAGACACAGACTAGGCAGACTACTATTTTCTTACTGGTATGAAGACCAGCTTTGAGTGTATCAGAGAGTGGCGCGTTACAGATATCGTGTTACTGACGTCTTTGACTGACTGAACTACAGCAGTAAACTCAGGATCAGGTTTTGGGCCTCAAGGCTTTTCTTCAATAACAGGGACCGTGAGTGACACTCCTCTCCTCCCTCCTTTCCTCCCCGACTCCCTCCCTCCACCCTCGGTCAGGCTTGAGGTTTTGAAAAGGCATTCCTCAGGTTGCCATGGCAAAAGCTGAATGACATCATTCGGGTTAGGATCTCAGCCCAGACCTCCCCGCTCCTTCCCACCCTTCTTCCGTCTCCCACCTCGGCCGCAACTCCTCTCATCCTCTCAATTAAAAACCTCTCCTCCCCCCCACCTCCCCCCCTCTCTCCTTCCTGTCCCTTCCTCTCCTCTCATCTCCTGCCCTTTCTCCTAAAACCTCTGCTCCCCTCCTCCTACCGCTGAACCGGTGGGAGGGCGCCAGCCTCAGCCACTTCAAAGGCTGGAGCTGATCTGCGCTTTCATCTGCCGGAGAGGAGAGCGAGGAGACGAAGGAGGGAAGAGGAGAAGTGGGAGAGCGGGGGAAAAAAGTGAAGGGAATAGACGGAGAGAGAGGAGGAGAAATTGGTACAGAGGGTGACAAATGGGGTGAGTGAGGAGAAAAGATGGGGGAGAGGGAGGGGAGAGCAGGAGAGGCCGCTATAGCAGGACAACAATACACCTTTATTATTGATCTGACAGGGTGTGATTGAGAGACAGAGGTTGTGTATAGAAGAGAGTGAACGAGGCTGTTTGTGTGTATTCATCATGTGGCTGTGTGTGTGTGCGTGTGTGTGTGTGTGTGTGTGTGTGTGTGACAGGTCGCTGGTTTCATACATCAAAAGATCAAACGAAGCATGGTCGCTACAGAGACAAAAAACCCTCGGCTCAAAGAGAGAACACACTCGGCCCACATACTCATGAAAGGCAGAGAGAGATACAGGTGTGCACATGGGGACACACACACACACATGCGTTTTATTATTATTGATATTTGCTTTTAGAAATAGAAATACTATTTGTTTTTGTCACTATCTGTGATACTTTATGTAAGGTGGATATAACTATTAGCCTCAGGGGTTCTCAAACTCACATTTCTTAGAAGGAAACGTTACTTTGTACTTTAATAAAAGTGTAGATTATGTTTCCCTTGATATCAGATGTCAGGAGAGCCTCCAAACAAAGATGACGTTTAGTTTTGATCATGTATGTATTATATCCCTCAGCTTTCTACATCTGTCAGACGCACGCATCCTTTCAATTAACAACCAGAAAAAAAAAAAAAAGATCCGGTTTGACACGCGTGATGCACCGACATGTTCAGACGTGTATGACAACAGGAAGATGGGGGGGAAAGGGCTGGATGAGACGAATCCAGAATGATTTGTTACTGGCATCTTTTAAGGTTTGGTCTCAACACCGACAGCGACCTGGACAGACAGTTTATTCACACACGGACTCAAAATATCTAAAAATGCAAAACAGTTTTTTTCCGTAATTCAAACCAGGTGTTGTCTGTGAAGGTGTGAACATAACAAGCAAGTTTCAGGAGGAGTTCCTATTTAAACCTCAGTCTTCCCACCAGTCCATTAGAACTGAAGAAGCTACTCGGATTAGTGGTGAAACATATTCTCAAAAAAACTCTACAAGTCCAGTTGCCTTTTTTGAATCTTTTTTTGGACAAACCAGGAGTTGTTTTCTGTGCGTGAAAGCCTGTCATGGTGGAGGTGTTGGTGTATGATGTTGAGCTTTGTTGCCAAGTGCAAACGCTCCTGTTGGGAGTCTCTCATGACAAACTGGGGACGCATATGAGGGTGGACTGGCGGTGTGAACACGTCCTGGGTCATGTTAAGGACGACCTGCTCAGCAGCACTGCTCTCGCCTCACCTTTTAAAATGTCCTGTCCTTGTAGACGTTAACTAACTAGATAATAAATAAATCTAAACAATAATTAACTAATTCAATTATTCACTGATGTGATCATGTTGAGGTTGCGTTCTTCCTCAGAAATCACCAGTGTCTTTATTTACCTTTATTACCAAAGATTTTTCTGTTATGTTTTCAGACAGCACAGCGATGCATATAGACGTTTTCAGGGTTCTAGTTAAACTATGACCTTTGTGCAAGTCTCTAAAGTAAAGTAACGTCAAGGGGGAGATCAAGTTGAGAGATCAGCTGACCTCCATTGGGTTTTATGAGTGAGACAGGAGAGGGAGATCAGCAGAAGTACTGAGCTGTGATGATGATTTTCCTCTGTAGGGTCTGTGGACAGGGTGACGGAGCTCAGGGAAGAACCACTGCTCCTTTGAGTTGATAAGAACCAGCTAAAGCAGATGACTCCCTAAGGATGTATGCCAAGTGAGTCCACCTGGGAGGACACCACGGGGCAGATTCAGATTTCACTGGAGGGATTATGTATCCCTGAGAAGGCCTGGGGTTCCCCCAGCAAGAGCTGGAAGTAGGGAAGTCGCTCAGGACACCTGGCTCACTTTGCTTAGACTGCTTCTTCCACAGCTGCTAAAGTATATAACACACAAACACGCAACAGCAGAAATGCGCACCTGTTGGAAGTAGTCATGTCCTGTAGCAGACTCATTAGCGCCGCACCTTCAGGACATCCTACCCAATCAGATCTGTCTGTAGTCTGGACCTGAGGAAAGAGAGAAGATAAACAAAATGAGTTAGAAAGACTGAATATACAGCCATAATATGAGATAACACAGCTCTCTATTAGCGACACCAGACTTTTTTTTCTTGTTCTCTTTTGCACATTTTTGGATCAGTTAATCAGAGGAAGAAGTCCTTCGGGTTTAATTGTAGTTCCCCGATAATAAGAAACCAATGATGATAAATTGACACTTTTTAAACATAATTCACACGTTCTTGTTCTTTTCAAAGCACGCCTCTAAAACTCTTCTAATGGAGACTACATTGTAAGAGCCACTGGTCTGTGTCACCACCAAAGGATCGTTCTACAAGCCATCAAGACCAACCGCGGAGTGACATCGCACTCATTTGTCACTTCCATTTCAAAGTCATGATCATGATCAAAGAGCTAATTAGCCAAAAATCCAGATGAATCAACCAACAAACACAATTAAAACACCTTCTCTCTGTTTAATCTGTGTTTGTCATCACATGAGTATTTTTTATTTGACTTCATATCCACAGATCTTCATCTTTATCTTTGTACCAGCTCCTAAATAGAAGTCGCAGTTTTGTTACCGGCCGCATTTATGATTCTGCTGCTGAACATGTACACCACTCTGGATTAGACTGTCAGCTCAGTCCCCCCTCTATCCTTCACCAAATTCCCCACCTACATCATTTGTCTCCTCTCTTTGTCATCGTTTTTTTTATTTTTTTCCTGTCCTGACATGTCTCTCCACGCCAGGATGTCTAGGCTCCTCATCCAGCCAGGAACACCTGGTCCACAGACTTGTGTGTACGTGTGTGTGTGTATGTGTGTGTGTGTGTGTGTGTGTGCTGGACGGTGTTGACAAGGACTGAATTTAAAGTCTGGGTTACAACCTGAATTTGTTATTATCGTAAAAGTTAGTGGTAAAACAAATGTATTACAGTAAATAAAAAACAAAACAAAAAAAAATATATTGCGTACATCTGTTTAAGGGTTGTGTGTGTTGGTGGGCGTTTGTGTGCCTGAGTGGATGTGTGTCCATGTGTTTGGTGAACGTGTTTCCTCTGATCTCCAGTGACATCATCACCTCTGTCTCTGTAGCGACACAGCATGGTTGTTGCTAAGAAACGGAGGTTAGGAGGAGACAAAGACGCTCCCCTCACTCACTCACTTTGCTACCAAACACACACACACACACACACAATCCCACCTTCACTATCAGGGGTAGTGTGCCTGCCAAGCAAACACATACATGCCTACTTATCATCCCTGCTCTCCACCTCGTCTTCACCCTTTGCCTCCCCCCCCTTATCCTCCCCTCTCCCACTCTCTACCTGAAGAACACCCTGACTCAATAATCCTGAACTCAAAGTCATATGAGAGGCACACAGGCAGACGGCAGAGGAAAGACAGACATGTTGCCTCTCAGAAAGACAGCACAGGGCTGTCATAATAGACACCAAGTTCAAACAGGTGACAATGTACCTGACAGCAGAGAAACAGAGGGGAGTACATTTGCCAGAATAGCATATAGATCACGCATGAATATAACCTCACATGATTGTGTGTTTGTGTCAGAGCGAAAGGGACAGGAAGAGAGACACTACTGAGGAGTGTCTATTTAGTTTATGGATAATTTAAACAATAATACGTAACTTTTTATTCCTATTAAGCAGCATTACCTGCTGGACCCAGTCCCTTTCTATCCTGTCTTATTACACTTTTGACTTACGGTGTCATCGTTTGCTCGATAACGTTTCTAGTTGTAATTGTCGGTCATGTGTGGGGAAGATGTCTTCACGAATTCATCCGCCATGAAGTCATGAGTGCGTCCAAGCTGGACGCACTCATGACGGATGAATTATGAATAAACAAATAAATAAATAAATGTTCATGTTTCCGGCTCGAGCATGTAAAAGGTTACAATAATTGGACATAACACGCTTTGACATTTTGGAGACCGTGCTGAGAGATTTCGGCCTCCGGAGATGACAGGGAAGGAAGCTTCTGGACACGAGTGGGAGGTTAACAAGCAGTCTAAAGTGAAAGACAGGACAACATCAGTGGCGTCAGGCTTTAGCCGACAGATCCCGCTGCCGTGTCGTGACTGAACACGATCTACACCAAATGCTGCAGATCAATGAACAGTATTTTTGCCTCGGTTTTAGAAGGGGTGTGTGAAACGGTATCGACAGCGGCACGCGTTGTGCATACATGTTAAGGGATGAATCAGTGAACTCAATCAAGTCCGTGCTGTCAGAGGCAGACTAATAAATTTAAAAGCTGGAAAATCAAACGGCTTTAAAAGAAATGCTTTTTATTTAATTAGCGCTTCTCTTGAAGTCTTTACAAATTGTCAATGAAAAAAAAAAAAAAAGATAAGTTGATTATTTCACTAATTCAGACTTGATTCATTCCCCTGCTCCCGTCCCTTGCACTTTCTAAGCTATTAGCAGGATCTTTGATTGAGATTAACAGAGGCCTGAAATCAATGAGAGATAATTAAAAAGCTTTTTTTTTTGAAGGGCAGACACTCGTCTCCGGGTGTAGGTGTGGGTTTGAAAGAAAATGAGTCACTGTGTTTCTGTGAAGGTATATGTGAACAAGTGTGTGTTGTGGATAATGAATGTGTGCTGCCAAACAAACCGATTGACTGATTATAAGGTTCAAGAAAACTCTGCTCAGCAAGAGGGATACATCAGAATATATGCATACAACCACAAATATGCACCTGGATATAAATGTGCTGTCTTTAAATCTTGGGAATGGGGCAAAATTAACCGTCGTGATTAGAGTAGAATGACTAAATGTGCTGAGAGGTAGATGAGTATTTTTCTGAGCAAATAAATTAGTTCTGCTCCGAGCACTGGGACGCTGCTTAGTGACTCATCCACAAGCTACGAGGAAATAGCTGAGCGGGACAGAGAGGACACACATACTGTATCTAGTATCAGGGGGTAATGAGGGAGTTTGCACAAGAGGACAGATTTGTTAGAGAAAGGGGTGAGTGTGAAAGAGTTTGTGTCTGTGGATGGCTCAGGTGGCTATGACTAATAAGTGAAAAGGAATCCAAAATACACATATACACGCAAACACTTCATTTTCTTTTGTCTTCCACACACACACACACACGTACACACAACTAGAAGGTAGCTTCCAGGCACAGCCTTCAGTCAGATCATATGATCTCGGGGTGACAGCTGACCTTGTGTCCCACGTGTAGAAGCTGTTTCGTGACCCTGCAGCCAAGCCAAAACATTAAGAATGCAGTTTACATAATTCATTGGGGTCTGAAGAAAAATCACCCAGTTATTCTAACTTCATGTTGACTGCTTAAGATGTATTTGCACCGGAGTAGCCCACAATGATCCCACCTCACTTTTAACTACCTTTTCAAATTTAGTTTTACATTCAGTTCAGTGTGTTTCATCTTATGCTACCAGGACTACTCGGTTAAAGTTAAAGAAATGCGGATTTTAAAGCTAGCTTAAATTGTCAGTAAATATGTTAACGCTTGTCTTTGGTGTCAAATTAAAATCCTTTACCTCTATGCTACCTGTTTGTTCCCATGCCACATAAAGAGCACACCACTTCCTGCATTGCATTGTTGACTTTGGTGAGTAAATCTTGTAGAACAGAACCATCAAATATGTATTAATCTCCTTGGAAAGCTAAGCCGTGGATGGTGTACCGGTTGTTTGACTGCTTCTAGTCTCATATGCAGCTGAACAGTATTTTCTAGCAGGTTAGTTAACCTTCTCATGAACTTTTAAACTCAAACCAACGAGCTGCTTTGCCACTTAAAATTGTCTTTATTAACTGAATTTCTGAACAGGTACATTATTACTATTATTATTGACATTATTATTATTATAATTGGTATCTTGTTAAATTCCTGGAGAATGTTAACTGCTCAAATTTCCACCATGTTGCCAGACTGAGATGATGCCATTGATTATGCTTCAGGAGTAGTAGCAGCTTGCGGGTCAGCTTTGGCCTGTACGACACATCATCGTGACTGTCAGACAAAACTGGACAGACACTTGAACACAGAGTGACGGGGAGAAACAAACCAACACCTTTGCTTCCTGTCTGTCTTCCTCCCTCTGTCAGTCAAGCGCTGGTGAAACTACACATTATTTTCAGAGCAGCAGCACAGGAGGACCGTGCGTGTGTCTAGCTATTATTCTAATATAGATTTTTATTGCGTGTACGTGTGCATTTCACTCACCAGTCGTTTAATGATCTTCAGCGTGGTGCGCTGTACTCGCGGGCTGTCGGTGTGCATGTGTGTGCGCAGCGTGTGCGAGAAGCTTTGTAAACAGGAAGGTGACAGGCAGTCGTGACCCTCTCCACCGTATAGCTGGACCAGCAGGGACAAACACTGAAGAGACTCCTCCCACACCTCCTGGTTGTCAGTAGCCAGCTACACAGAGGGCAAAGATGAAATAATAAAGAACCGTGTTGCTATGAGGTTACGTTCATCTGAAATAAAGTAAACTGAGCAGCTAAAGTGTCTTCATTAAGGTGTGTCTACACCCAACGTCCACCATTCAAATGTTACTGAGTATGTGTTTTGTATCTTAAAAATATACATTTGTAGTATTAATAATTGTACTCTGAGGTGCCTCTTAAGGAATGCACAGTCAATAAAACATTCAGCTCCTTCTCTGTGCATACCCTGCAAATGTTAGTCTGGGTTTACATCAAGAGATGAGTCACTGAGCGTGAAGTTTGAAACCACCAACCTGCCAAGCACCTTAAAAGACCACTCACTGGGGAACTGGTTCTGTTTTAAAACCAAAGGGTATGGGGTTAACTGATAAATAGAAACTAATTAACACCATCTGTTTAACTTTTAGTTTGATCATTATTTTAATCACACCTCAGATATAGACGATGACAAGGGAGACGACAGAGGCTCCAAGTTTTAGCACGCGACACTTTCACAATGAACTATGACAAACTTTACTCTATATTTATAATCTGTTGCAACTCACAGACATAAGTGTTTGACATTATATGTTCACAGTGTTTAGGTTATTTATTTTTAAAACTAAAAACAACACCATGTTAGACATTCCTGAGGAAGACTCCTAAGTGTTTCTAAGGCAACTAACAACTAACAGCTTGTCCACTACTACAGCTAAAGGCGTCTTCAGACTATGTGTGAAAAGGTAAGTGGCTGTAATGTTTTTAACAGAAGCCAGTGATACGATGCTAAAAACTGTTGCCGAACTCTTGCCACTATGTGACGTGTGTGACGCCCTAGACCGCAGCTTTTTACTGACGCAGCTTTTTACTGTGCATACTGTGTGTTTGTTTCACCAGTTCCACATCCTCTGTATCAAAGTTTTGTATTCCGTTCTCTTTATACGCAATAAAAAGTATTTCTGCCGTTAGCCACGCTAGCTATCCCTTTTACCACAAAATTAACAAAGAATGCTGCTAAACAGGGAGCGGCAGCTATTGTGGGATTACCCACAACATCAATGCGTGTGTTAGAAACACCTAAATGTTGCTCCTAGCCCTTGCCTGATCACAAAGTACTTCCTTCCCATTTATATTTGCTTTCTCAACACGCAAACAAGATCTTCAAATGGATTTTTCTCTTTCTCTCAAGAAGTGTTTTCTATTAGAATATCTTCTTCTGCCTTAAAAAACACCACATTCAAAACAGATACATAGATTTAAACAAAATTTACCTTACCAACTAAATTTTAACACTTGATTCATCAATAATGACTCATAATAACTCAAACAAGCTTAGCAGTTGAAGTGTCTCTCCTGCTCTCTGCCACTAATCTCTCATGGGGCAAAGGGGCCGTACAGAGGCCGAGGGTGTGTCAGCTGCTCCTTCAACCCTCACACACACACACACATTCACACACACAAAGACGCCCACCCAACACTCAATGTGTCAAGTATAAATAAAAACCTCTATTGTGTCCCTGGAGACCTCCTCCTCTTCTCTCCCCAGTCTCCTTTCTTTCTCCCCTCTCCACTACTCCACTTCCCAGAATGCCTCTCTCTTTACGGTGAATTCTCTCATCTATCTTCCATCCATGCTCCATTGTACTGAACAGCCTCCACTCTTTGCCTTTACTTTCCCATCATTTTGTTTTTTTAAATGTACAGAAAGTTTTTGAATGCCAACATGTCCCCTTTACACTCACTCAACATTCCCAAAGTAACGATGGACATATTTTAGTTAATAATGAGCAATCAATTGAGATGGACAGCCCTTAAAAAAATAAAAATAAATATAAAAAATATTCTGTTTCTGATCTTTAGAAGTAGTGTTGCTGTTTACACTGCTGTGAGACATAATAGCTTTGAGTAAGTTTGACAACTGACATATTTCAATCGGGGAGGAATAAAAGTTGAGGCTGTAAAAAAAAATGTAAAATGTAAAAAGATGGCTCAAACATAGGTGAGCAGTGGAAGAGACAGATGAAACCTGGTCCATGAGAACATTTGTCCTTTTAAAAAACAGTGAAAGAAATTAAATTTGAATTGTATTTCGACTTGAAACGCTTGCTACACCAGCTGACCTACAATTTCTCACAGAAATCATAATCAGTGTCATATTCCTGACACAGCAAGTCCTTGCGTAAACAATCATATATACAGCTTTCACATCGTTAGTGTAACTGTATGAAATATACATCTAGGCATACACAAGAGGTATCTATGTACGAATGCAAGACATTTACATGTGCACATACTCAAACACACATGTACAGGGTCTCACCGTGTGAATGAGGTGTGTGCTGAGCTGACTCAGGGGTCTGTTGGCTAGGAGCAGCTCCTCTGCTGCCTCTGTCTCTGCTGCTGGACAAGATAGCCTCTGGCTCTATATACACACACACACACACATACACATAAATCATTTATAGAGATTTGACAGTCAATAATGATGGATCCAGAGACCCGCCAAGACTTACTCTGACAGACTGACACAGACAGACACACTGATAGACTAAGACAGGAAGTAGTTTTTCTGCATGTGCTGTGTTACGTTAACCCTTCTTTAACACGATACAGGTTGAACAGACACACCAAGTCATTCCTGCATCTCATTATGACTTCAGCCTTCTCACGTCTTTTTTCCTGCCCTTCATCATTAGCACCTCTGTGCCTCACTTTGGCTTATTTTAGTTCAGCTCATGCCTGCAGTGGAACTTGAGGCCAATTAACGGTGGGATAATGTGATTAATAGTGGCAAACGTTTTCTCTCTCTGCTTAAGTCACTCCTCCCCTGCTATGCTCACTGTCCTTTTTCTTCCTCCTCTTCTGTAGTAAATATAATCTTTGACTTGCTCTCTCTTGACCAACAGAGTAATAGTTTGGGGAGAGCGGTCTAGTCACGTCCTCTCCGCTTATCAGACCTTATTACCCAAATGAATTTGGTTTGGGCAGAAGTTTTCTTTTTAATGAGCTTTGCATTTCTCGCAGAATTGATTTCCGCTGCACATTCTGTGCGCTCTCTCTTCCATCTCTGCCTCTCCTTCTATCACTCCATCCTTCCTTCTCTTTTTCACCCAGTCTTTTACCCTGCCTCCACTTTAGTCCCCCCTACCCCCCTGACCGGGCATTAATATGTATGCATTGAGCTGGGGTGCACGCTGTGGGGAGATGGGGGCTGGTGTGTGCTTCCACCTATGTGAGTGTGTGTGCGAGTGTATGTAGTCAGGCAAGCTGAGGACAAAGCCAGTGGTGATAATGAGGCCGCAGGGACATAGCCAGACAGGCCCCTCTGTGTATGCCTCTATATGTGTGTGTGTGTGTGTGTGTCCCAGGGACTCAGGACCTCATCCGCTTTCTCCTGAGTCCACAAATTCAATATTGCGCTTGCTTAAACCTGCTAGCTTCCACTGCACACATCAAGGGACACACGCGGACGCACAAACACACACATACACACATGCCTTCAGGGACGTGATACCAGGGCAACATTTTGAGGAAGTTGACTTTGTGATTCTGTTGGTGAATCTGCGCGTTACCAGAGATGAAGTTGACAAACAGTGGTGAATGAATGGAGGAAACACATGAGCCTGTAGGAACCAGTGATAAAGATGACCAACAACGCATGCCTCACAATGATTTACAAAAAATATATTATATGATAGGCTGCCGCAAGTCTTCTCGGATTTCACACCACCAGAAATGTTTTCAGTAATAAGATGATTATTAAGTTGTATTTGTAGGCATATGAGTTTAGAATTAATATAGTAACTAAATGTTGATATTGTCTACAGAAATAAACTAATTTATTCAAGAAATGCTGCAGAGAATGTAAGAGGAAGAAGTGGATGAGCTCGCATTTACTTTTCTGAGTTACCAAAAACCTTAATTTGGTTTTCTGTCATTAGATTATTTTGTATAATCAACAGTCTTGACATATCTGTGTGCCATAAGGTTTAGGTTTCTTGTTCTTGCGAACTGCCTTTGAGTTCATACCTGCAGTGCGGAGCGGACAACAACTGACGTTTGCTTCAGGATGTTGTGAAGCAGTTCCAAAAGGGCTTGTAAGACAAGATGGCTGACCTTCCTCCCAGCATGCCCCTCTCCATCCAAGTGGACTAGCGCAGCTTCTGTGAAGGTCCTCACCACCACCTCAATAAGCCCTGTGCAGCAGAGAAAAGGGCCTTTATGAGAAGGATTCAGACTAATGCTGCCTTAAATGGGGTTGAAGAAATGTACCATGAAATATATTCACAACCTTCTGAGTAAAAACATTTTGGAAAGGTTCACAAGTCACAACATGATTGCTGACAGTTCCAGAAATGGCAGAGGTTTGACAGCACAGTGGAAAGATAGCACCTGTGCAAGAGGACGAATACGCTCCCTCTCAAGCCAATCAGTAACTCACTGCCACCGGTTTGCCCAACCAATAAAACTAGCCAAGTATGAGATGGAGCTATTAAAACACAATTGTGCATGGAAAAACATGTTCTATTCTTCTCTTCATATCTCTTTCCCTTCCCTTTCCTTTTCACCTCATCCCTTTTCTAGAAAACTGTCCAATGTACAACCGTACCCTTTGCTAAGCAATGAATAAATGGCACATACTAGAGTGCAAACCCATGTTCCTTTGCCTTATTAAAATTAACCAGGCACAGAAAACACTGCATTCTGCAGCCCGGTGTCTGTAGTTAGATAGTGTAAGCATCCTGAGGCATAGTCACCCTGTACGTGAAGACTGAACAAATTCTGGTTGACATGACACATGCATTATAATAAATGTGCACAAATGTGAAAACGCGGGGAACCAGTAAGTCTACAGCTGTCCTTCACTTACATCTCTGTGCTTGAAAAAGTTACAGATCAATAACAAATGTATGAAATCACTGTTTTCACGGAGGAAAACTCACCCAGCTATATTTTCCTATTCTAACAGATCTTTATTTAGAAAGTAGATGTGTGTGTTTATTTTTGAGAGTGAAAGTGTAACACTGCAGACAACAGAAAGCTATTACGCTTGCCTGCTGTCAGTGAGATGTACTGTTGTACTCTGTCAAAGGGCTTCATAATTAATTAGACAGACTGCTCTACTTTGGACTGTTCAATCACACAAAAATCTCTTCTGCTGTTAATGTAATCTGACAATAATCTGACAAGGCCCACTTAGGTGCAAACTCTAGATACTTCCTGATAGGTGCTTGAGTTTATAGTATTATTCTGTTGTGACCTGGTGAGATCAGGACAAACAGCCACCTTTACTAAATCACAAAGTTAACAAGCTATTCTAGTAAACTAAATCTACTAACGATTAACAATTTCAGCCACTTGTCAACCAGGAATTATGGGCTGCATAATCAACCAAAACTAAAATGTATCTTTGATTGTGCATTCTAAAAAAATATGTTCACACTGGGATCCATGTAGCATAGAGTGCATAGGATAAAACTAACTATATTAGTCAGTCCTGTAATACAAAACTATACACGTAATACAGGTTTTTATCCTTCTGCTTTATACACATTTTACCATCACAAGGTGGTATTTCACTTAAGTTTTAAGAATTCTTAAAATGTTTTCAGTTAATCTGCAAAGGTCGTCCTACACTATGATTTGAAATGTGCTCTGAAGTCAATGAAAAGGTTGATTGGAAGGCAAGTGACAATACAGCCTCATAGAATAGAAGCTTCAACAAGATACAAGGCAAATTTCAAGGGAAATTTGAAGCATCTCAAAACTCTTTTTCAAATTCCATCCAGTGTTTTCATTTCTGGCAACATTAAAACTGTTTTAACTTTCTTACAGAATCAGTGCAACAGCAGCTGTTTCGTTAAAACACACCTAATCCCTGAGGCGGAAAAGCAGATATGGTTTTAATACGTGATCCAAAGTTTGGGTATCTCTGTCAGCACACTGTGGTTATATGAGTCACTGATACAGAGAGATTAGATAACCTAGAACCACGTCTGTTCTCTGCATGATGTCAATCATTTGACTGAATTTCACCAGCGACCGTGAGCAACATTATAGCTCAGCAGTGTGAAAACTGAAATTACTTTGACTAAAAGAGAAATTTAGATTGACATCATCGCCAACGAAGTAGAGTGAGGAGTTCTCACCTTCAGATAGACGCATAGATTTTACTGTTATCTTTCTTTCTCATTTGCTTGCAGGCTGTATAAAAACATTTTCTGTCAGTCATCGCTGCCATTAGCCAGTCCCTGAAATCATCTCAAAGTCACAGGGCGAGCAATCTATCCAGTTTCAATTTGTGCATTTCTTTACTTTAAAGAAACTGGTTGCTTTTCACTTCATATTCAAATTAAACTGAACAAACCATCAAAAGAGTGGAGACAGAAACACATTAAAAGTGCACCTACAGTAATGAAAATAATGTAATGTCAGCAGCAAAGATAAAAACCTTCCTAGAACTAGACATACTTAGTAACGCTTTTATCGTGGATATCTTTTGCCCTTACACCCAATCTGGCGTCTATACATTTGTGGCTATTATGAGTATTGTTGTGACTGATGTAGATTTGTACACATGTGAGGTGGCGATGCACATTATTATGATCCAGGGGACTGCATCTAGCAACTGCATTCAGTGAATGATGACAATTAAATTAATAATAACACCTATGTGCAAACGCTACTTCAATTTTGGCAGGTGAATCATTGAAAATATCAGTGCTGGCACATAATTTGTCATTTCTGAATTTATCCAGGTTAAAAATAGCCACTTTGCGATGCTTTGCAGTATTATCTATTTATAAACCAGAGGAAAACAAGTTCTGTTGGGAAGAGTGGAAGGATGACTCTGGTGACTGCTGCAAGCAAAGAAGGAAAGTTTTATGTGGACAGAAAACCTCTACTAAACTGATCACATATGATTAAAAGATCATGTTTCAGTTAATCTGTAGTTGAATGAATGTGTTTTCAATAATGGACTGGTACTGTAACATGAACATATACAGCCTCTTAGTCCTCATCAAAGATGGGGTAATGCATGCTATGATCTAATCGAGTGGGCCACAGTTATATCTATGACCACCATCACAGTTACTGCGGTCATAAAAAATACATTCGGATTAATGGTAGTTGGGTTTTAAGTAGGTGAAATTATAACCTACCTCATTCTTGAGGGATTCTCATGTACACATGTGAATTTTAATCAGGCAGACGTTTGTAATTTTAGTTTGAAGGGATTAGACATGCCGTCCAGTGTTCAGACTATTTATTGCAATTTAAAATTTACTAAATAATAACCTTTACTCTGTATAAACATTTACTTTAAACCAGAATACTTCAGTACTGGTATCATGTCATCACGCTTACACATATCTCATTGAGAATTATAATAATGTGTGACTGAGTGCAAGTCTTTAATTTAGAGAAAATAATAAGTCTTAGGTTGTGGTGCTTGTGGATTCATATACATTGTGGCAGATGATGCCGTGTTGCCATGGTAGATCTGTGCATCACTAGTGTGCGTAATGTACAAACTCAATACCTAAACGCAAATGGTTCTGCATGTAGATATGATCCTACAAGCCCAGGTACTGAGCCAGATACAGCTGGTATACACATACAATGTATACACAGTTTTGGTCCCACGCTGTAACTAAAACAGTTGGCCCCTACCATTGTACTGTATTCTTTTACTTAGTATTATGTATTCATTCAACCTGGCTGAATTTACAGGAGGAGAACAAGCACTCAGCTAGATTCAAAATGATCTCGCAGTCTACTTATAAATATCCCATATGACTGTTCGAAAGATCACTTGTCTTCTTTAATATGTATGTTACTTTCTGAGTTGACTCACCACACTGTCATAATTGCGACATGTTATGACTGATTAATCACACTTGGGTGTTCAATATAAAACTAAATATGATCACAAATGTTTATAAATCAATATTTTCTCGCAGGTATCTATAGGATGTAATGCAAACGTAAGACATGCAGCAAAACATCTACTTGCTGTCAAAAGTGTTATATTGATTTTTATTATGCAAGACTGTCAACCCAGTGACCTCTTGGGTGCCTGCTAATATGAAAACATTAATATGGAAGGCCGATCGTTGTGGTATAAATTTTGCCGGAGGGTATCATTATCGATTGGACACATATGGACACAGTGTGGAAGAACCATTATAGAGTATGTCTGGACACCGTTTGGGGTAATAACCAGGAAGCAGTTTCAAATGGCAACGTACAGATGCAAACGCCACTGAGATACAGGTAACACCGGCACAGATGCAATTACCTAAGCAATTCCTCTGAGGTTCTTACAGAGGGTCAGGAGAAATAACAAGAATTGGTGACGGATTAAAGAGGATCCTCAAAGACCTTCAAGGACTCTGAAGACACACAGAGCACCTGGGGACTTCTTTAATTAATTAAAGGATGAGCTCGCTTAAATTAACTGACACCTTGTCAGCACCTCAGTCCAAGACCAAACTCATGGGTTGCTCAGGTTGTGGACACTGACTGAGTTTATGATGCTCTATGTGCTCTAGATGTGTCCCTTTCCTTAACAACTTACTCTATATATCTTTAAGTAATCAGACTTCAAACTCAACTTTCTCCATGAGTCTGCTACATGTTCTACAATTAAAACCAATCAATCTCTGGTTGTGTAAAATACAAATAACTTTGTTTAGGAATCATCTCAGCGTACAGTTATTCTTTCCCTGCCGCCTCTCTCGTCCTCTCCCACTATCAAACTGTCACTCATTTTAACCTCCAATTTTCTCCTCTATCATCTCATCCCTGCTGTCTGTCTTCTACCCAAATGCACCACATCATCTCTCTGTATCCTTCTGTCACCTCTCTGCTACCCTTTTACCTCCTGTTTTGCTTTTTTGACTCTATCATCTTCCCTCTGTCTTTCCTCTCATGATTCTTTTTCTTTCTGTTGTTCTCTTCTTCCTCCCTATCTCTGTCTCTCTCTTTGCTCCCTCTGTCTTCATTCCCCAGGGGGTATTATCTCAGTCGGAGGCAAATCTGCCCAATTATAAACCTCATCTCCTCTCTTTCTCGCGCACACATCGGCTGCATCCACTGCTCCACACATGCACACGCATACCTCCCCTCTGTCTCACACATACACAAGAGCGTGAGCACAAATACGTTCACACAAGCAGAAAAAAAACCCACTTCCCTATTTTGCTCTTCTTCGCTGTCTGTTTCGTTGCCTCACAACACACAGACAAACACACTCATACAGACTCACACACCAACCTTCCCCTCCTCTCTCTGTCACACCTTAAAAAGCCAATTATACACGCTTCCTCCCTTTTCCTCTTCTCTCCTCCTCTCCCTCTCCTCTCCTTCTTGCCATCACAACTCTGATCTGGGGTGAACCAAAATGAAAACAAGGGAGAAAGAGGAAAAGACCGAAGAGGAGCCCAAAAATAGAGGATAGGGTAGAGGGTGAAATCTGGAGCAGAGGAGAGGAAGGAAAGGAGACGAGGGGACGAGATGTGAGCTGAGTAGACCGGAAAAGCAGATTAGAGAGGAAGACAAAAAGGAGGGATACGAGGAGAGCAACTAAAAAAGGGAGACAGAGTAACAGAGGAAGAGAAAAGAGGAGTGGAGATAGCGTTAATTGCCAGGCCAGTATTAGTGCTGGGTTGACAGTTTCTTGTTGAGAGCAGAGCTGATTGGATGATAATGATGCTGACTACTGAACTGCCGCACTGCTGACCCAATGGAAAAGGAGGGAGAGGAGGGGTTGATAGTAGATAGGAGTGTACAGAGGAAAGGACGGAAAGAACGAGACACAAAATGAAGAGTAGAGGGGAGAGAAAGAGAGAGAGAGAGGAACGAACACCGAGCTTAAACAGAAATCGGAGAAAGCAAGCATTATTGTGTTGTGTTTTCATTGCCGCTGAGGGTTGCAATTACACTGTTGAACTGCAGGTCCTGAAACATTTGCATACGTCTCTCTCTCTCTCTCACACACCCAGATGCAGCAGTGTTTGTAAATGTATTCTTGCAAACATCTTTAATTTACTGCCTTCATTCTCTAATATTAGCACTGGGCTGTATCCATATGTGACTAAGCTTAATGCCTCACTTGTAATTAATCCCAAACTAACTCTTCAGAGCTGAAATGGACCGTAAGTTTTGACGCCCTCACTCAATGAATATGCAACTGACAGGAAACTCTAGTTCTATTAAATGTCATCGAAGCGGAACGACAAACGCACAGCCAAGCCTGCTGACGTGACGAGGCATCAAGACGTTGTGGGGTGGGGCAAAACAAATAGCAACAAGTAACTTAACAGTAACTCATGTGAGCAGAGTAGATATCTCATACCAACACAGTGTGTAGTAGTAGTGCATTACGGTCAATGACAGACAGGCCTCCAGGACACGCTGACAAATGCAGACATACTGTACCTTGCTCATATAGAGGTTTCTGATCCAAGACGGTGTCACCACTAAGATTACACAGCAAGACAACTGCATTCTGGACAATCCCACTGGTAACGTTACTGCTGTTGGCCTTGAAAAAAGATGGGAGACAGGATAACTAAGTCACATGTCAGTATGTTATCCCATGTTCTACTGAAGGTCAGAGGCTGAAGGTTGCCTATGTAGGACATGTAAACAGCTAATATCTAACATCAAACAGAGGCAAAGTAGTGACTTTCCAAACACTGTGAGCACAGACTACCAATGAAGCAACATTTGTCATATTGCTACAAACTACTAGGACTCTACTTAATGACTTCCTCTTTTATTTTGCTATCCGCAGTCTCCTTACTTCTCAATCTGGAAAACTTCCTGTTTATTTAATTTCCCGCCAGCTTTTCATCTGTGTTCTGTCAGACATTTACCCACCTCTGCATATATTGTACACTCTTTGTTGTTCATTGTTTAGTGTCCAAATTGCCTCTGTACCTTGTAGTCAATTTTCCTTTGTGTTGATTACTCCTCTCATTAAAACCTTGTGTGTACCTGACTTTGATCTTTGCCTGAGGCCTGGTAAATCTGCCTGCTGGTTATTCTTGCTGTGGTTTTTAGATTTTTGAGTAATAGTCAATTGTGTATTGTGGATTCTCCCAATGTTTCTTGTCCAATCTCTGCATCTCACACACAGACTGTCATCGGGCAATAAAGTCACAAAACAAACAAAAGCATTTTGTGTGCGTCTGTGTCTGTCCCTGTGGGTCCAAGAGTTGTTTGAGTTGTTCATGTTTTATTTCTTATCATGGAACCTTTCTGCCGTATTGATACTGGTTTAATATATAATATCTTTTGAGTTAGTTGTTGAAGGCTTTGAGGACAGTGCCGCTCTGTTCTTGGTGGCCTCCACTGATGTATTACAGAGGTGGACACAGTGGCAGAGTCAGGGACCAATCACAGAACTGTCTCACAGACATCCCTTTGCCATTAACAACACCTGTGAACAGGTGACATGGTATTATTTATCAGTAGTGTCATAGGCCACACAACACAGAAATCTGCAAATCAGAAGGTAACACTGTCTGGTTAATGTTAACCAGGTGTTTTTGTAATATGTCTTCTTGTTACTGTTAAATATCAGTGACCTGTGATCACCTGTTTGACAGTAAGGAATGCCCTTTGCATGTTTTATGGATTAAACTGTCAATGCATTCACCTAAACAGAATTACATCTTTCATTACTTCTGTAAAAATAGTCCCTGGTGCACAGTGTTGAATAGAAGACCAAGAGTCTTTCTATTAAAGTTGTGTAACTGTGACATGTGATAATGGATTGATTTGAAACAGAAACAAAGGTCAGTAGTCTCTACTCTTCTCTTATCTCCTCATTCTTCTACTCCTTTGCTTTACCCCTTAACTCTTTATCCTAATGAAACCGTCTCTCGTTTCCCCCTACAGTAATTCACATCTCCTTCCACTTCCTGTCTCCATTTCAGTTTGATCCTCTGTGAGATGTACCAGTTCTGCCTGCAGGGTCTGTGCACATCAGTGTGATCTGTGTACGGCTTGACAAGCCTGCCTTGTTCTCATCATGTGCATTTGCCTGAGGCCGAAGACAATGACGTCAGTTCGCCCCTCGGACAACCTGCCTGTCAGTAACAACAAATGACAAAGCTAATCTACTTTGATCCTTATGAAATAATAAGCTGTAAATGACTGTGGTGTACATCACCGTCAGCATGAAACTGACAATGAATGATGAAGAACGACAAACTGCAGTTTAACTATGACCCTGCACCTTAACACAGAAACCATTCAGCTTGTATACACAGAGCATCAACGGCATATTTAAGCAACCGACCATTTAAGAGCCCTGGTCTTCAAACATCCTGAAGTCCTTTCATTTATGAAGCAGAACTACTTCATCACCTAAACAAATACAATTAGCTGAGTTTCTCCATAACAAGTGTGATCACCAGCGACAGGTGTAATCAATCCAGATCAGAGAGCTTCAGGCAGCATAAATCAATCCAGATGTGAGCGGTATGGACGGCACTAATGGATCCAGACGTGACTGGTTCAGACAGGAGTAGACAGTCTGGAGACGAGTTAATCAGGCTGTTGGATAACAGTGTTTAACATTCTGCATCAGCTAGTCGGGGCTGGGCGGGCAGCCATGCAGAACACTGGTTATTAAGTGACTGTGTGTGAGTGCATGGGTGTGTGTGTGTGTAAAGTGGAAACGGTTTGCTGCAGCACAAGTGCTTTGGTTTGCTAAAAACAGCTCACATAGTGTCGGTGGGGGCGTTAGATCGTGTGTACAGAGGGTCAGGTGAATTAAATTGTTTACTGTCATGCCTCACTGATAACAGACAAGTGCTGTGCGTTTGTGTGTTAGCTTTTGTGTGCGATCTTAATAGTAGGGTCCATGTTCCCACTCTATTAACCCTTCCTCCTCTCTGTGACTAAACTGCCAGTCAATTACACCAGCACTCTAATAGGTCAACACCACACACACTCATTTACATAACCACATCTACACGGGTTAGAAGAGTGAGTGACAGAAAAATGAGAAAGAGACAGAATATTAAACTGAAGTATATTAAAACACAGGAGAAGGGCCATAAAACAATATAATCTTTGATAAGAAAAGATCTTTGCAGATGATACTGTCATCTATACCTCTAAATCTAATATTTTACAGATACAGAATGTTCTTCAATCAGACTTTGATGCTGTGCAAAACTGGCTGTCATCTAACAGACTGCTGCTTAATAAAACTAAAACTTACTCCATGGTCTTTGGTACAAAACATAACCTAAAAATTAAATCTAATAACTTAATCATAACATGTAATGATGGTATGAATCTGCATAGAGTTGAACAATTCAAATATCTAGGATTATGGCTTGACTCAGAACTTACTTTCAAACCTCATATAGACTACATTCTTCGTAAAATCAACTTTGGTATCAGTGTTTTATTTCGATCCAAGAACTGTTTTACGCTTAATGTTCGAAGGAAACTTGCCTCACAACTTATTTTACCTTTTTTTGATTATGCTGACGTAATATATCTAAATGCATCCAAAACCAATCTTTTACCCCTCAACACAGCATATAACAGTCTTTGTAGATTTGCTCTTGGTTGTTCTTTTTACACTCATCACTGTACCATGTATAATACTCTCAAATGGCCCTCACTCAGTATAAGAAGACATAATCACTGGTTACACTTTATTTTTAAATGTATACACTGCAATTATCCTGCTTATTTAAAACAATTTTTGATTCCATATTCCACAACATATCAATTACGGCACTCATCCCAGTACTTTTTCCTTATTCCTACAGTGAACAAAACAATTGGTAAAAGAGCATTTATGTTTAAAGCGCCATCAGACTGGAATAATCTTCCGTTAAACATACGCTCATTGACTTCTTTTCATAGGTTCAAATTTTCCTTGTCTTCTTATTTTGAGTTAAATTGCACATGTTTCCGATGATGTTATATCAATATTATTTGTAACACATTGTAACCTTAATTGGCAACATTATGTTATTATTATACTTTTTATTTTACTAGGCTACTGCTATGGCCATTTGTGGCCATCGAGAGGTTGTGCTTATTCTTATTCTTTTACTCATTTCTTTATGTTTGTGTTGATGTCCGTTGTCTTTGTCGTTATATGTCTGTAGATTGTTGATTGTGTTTTGTCTCTTTATTTTTTGGTTGTAATGTATTTTAGGACCCCCTCGAAAACGAGAGGATTCCTCTCAAGGGGTTTATCCTATTAAATAAAATTTCTGATGATGATGATGATGATAACTTGACTTGAACAGTTGATTTACTACAACTTATTGACTGATTGAATAACCAAGTGATTTATGGATTGGCTGAAGAAAACCTAATTATTTAATTGAGTCTGGTCTCTTACTGTAATGAGATGGAAGACTGCTGGTAGGATCCTACTATGTTTGATCAACCTGCAAAGGAGAGAGAAAGTAACACATCGAGGCAGCAGAAGAAAAACGATGGTCAAGAATTAATTTAATGTGTTCACTGCACTGTTTGCACATGCATCTTGAACACACAAGCAGACACACTGAGCTGTTTCATCTTCATTAAGTTTACCGTTCTGCTACGATGACTCCTGTCTGATAACAGTGGAAATGAGGAGAGCAGATGAAGTCAGAGGAAGTGAGAAAGGAGAAGGAAGGACACGGAGAGAGGTGATGAGAGTTGTAGAGAACATGGTTAGAGAAGATTGAATTTGGAAAAGAGAAAAATAGAAGGAGAGACATCGGAGAAGAGGGGAGAAGATTCAGACGAAGACGACTGAGGAAAAAATGAACCAACGACAAAGTAGAGAGAAAAGAAAAGTAATGTTGGTAAATAAACATTCAGAAGCCGAAGGGACAGAGAGAGAGCTTATATATGTTTATATAAGCAATGACATTCATTGAGTCAATTACTGGGCTGTCTACATAAACACACACACATCTTGTTATTGTGTTTGTGTCTGTGTTCATTAGAAACAAAAGATTCAAGCTGTTAAGGGAACAAAGCAAATTTAAATCTGACAGGTCTTAATACGCTGAAGGTAACAGAGCCTGTCCACTGATTTAAACATCCGTCTTCATTCTAACTATGATTTATAGCTCGTCCATCGGGCATCAGACGTCCTGTAGAACGCTTTATTTAAACCAGCTCATTCAACAGTGTCTAGTGTCTAACAGGATTTTCAGCAGCAAACACCGTGTCCCCCTCATCCCACAGGTGACCTTATGAGATTAAAGAGGGACAGACGTTTGAATAAAGCTATAGTCCGTAACATTCAAACCCTTTCCTAATAGGTTCACACTCTGATGAATACTGATATATACATATATCGCAACATTGTCATGCTGGTACTCAAACTGGTGGCAATCTTTCATGTCAACCAGCAATGAGTGTTTGCCAAAACAGAAGAGGGGAGGTACAGTAGTGCTGGAAACTGAGAAGCCTACAACCACTAGAATGGTGGATCCCACCAAAGGAGAGTAATATTTAGTGTTTTCTTTGTTTTATCTGAATATTTTAGCTTCAGTTCTGTAATCTAACTTCTAGAGGTCAATACCACTTTTGTGTGTGTTGAGACACCATTAGCATCTGCAGAAGAAACTGATTTATTGGAGCCATCATGGTTGGACTGTTACATGAAGCCACTTCTCGCTTTACTTTGGTACGTCTGCTGACTTCAACATGTCTTGTTATTGTGTAATGGTTAATGTGGTTCATCAGATCAGCACAAATGAAGTAAACCCATTCAAAGAGATATTGAAATAGATGGAACTGTGTTTCCTTGTAGCTGAACAGTAACTGTAAAACACTCACTGTCTATAGGTGCATGTGATTGTTAAAACATGAAGTGGACAGTGGTGATATCCCTGTAGTAGTTCTTGTTCTGAACTTGCCGTGATGCTGTTCATTATATTTAGCTGTATATCCCGCGTTAAGCCTTTTATAAATGTGTCAGTGCATGTGTGTGTGGGTGTGTATGTGTCTGTGTAGGTTTGTCGATGTGACGGATGGTCTCCCATTAGGGAGGTGACAGGCTGAGAGATGAGAGGACAGGCCAGGCCAGCACAACATGATAAACTGAACCGTCTTTAAACTACCAGCCGTACATCAGTAGGCACAGTGAACAACAGCGGACACTGAACACACCACAGCACAACAGACTACCTATAATAGAAGAAACACAGATGAGACAAGCCCACTGCATCAGTCATACATCAAATATAAATGCATACAACAGCATTAGAATATATTAACAATTAAAATATCAACAACCACTAAATAAATTTGATCGACCTGCTCATGTATTCCTGCTGCCGGCTATAATGCTAGTTAATAAAGTGGAGTCAACCTTGTTGCGTTAAATGAAAAGATGATAAACACCAGATGGATTCAAGAGGTTAAGAAAATTAAAAATATTTTAGCTCACAAAAGAAAGAAGCTCAGTAAAACAGGCTGTTATGTGGAAGTACAACATTTTAACATGTGAAACTGACTAATGATTCCACTTTTCTTTACATAAGAGACATGAGAGAGTCCAAATAACTACAGCAATTTGTTAATGTAATGGTTTTACACAACTGAGTGCACGTCAAGCTAATAATTGAAGAAAATTCGTGTGTGAAAAGAACAAGCCACATCCACACACATTTATCATAAGGAAGTAAGGACACTGAACATACATGGACAGACACACATATATAAGCACACAACAGGAGGTTCTTTGGCTAAAGGTCATAGTAAATGTAGTTGTTTGAAGGTGTGTCTGGACTGTGATAATGCCGAGAGAGACAGCAGGCTGCCTTCCCAACGTTAATGTCCCCAATTTACCATCTAATTACCGCTCGGCTGGCTTCATAGCCACACTTATCTAACCAAGACCCAGGCAATTTAATTTCTGATTGTATAACCGCAGTGATGGAGGGAAAGTTGTTGAGAGAGGGCACGGGGAAAGAGAGAAATGTGGACTAATGTTAATAAATTAGAGATGGTGAGAGAAAGAGAGCGAGGGAGACAGAGGGGAAAAAAAAAATGTAAAATGTTGTTAATAATGTCAGAGGAAAAGGGGTGAGAGAGGAAAACAGATGTAGAGAGAAGAGTGCTGACACCAATTTGAAAAGTTCACGTCACTCTACTCGTGTCAAGGAAAGAAGGGGATGAGGAGATGTGGGGAAAGAGAAAGACGGAGACGAGAGGGGCCAACATTACTGATAAGAGGGGGATATTCAGCTATGAGGACGGACTGTGAGAGTGGGAGGGAGGGAAGGATGGAGATGGAAGGAGAGGGGGATATTAGTGATAAGAGATTTATTGAGTTATTCTTGCTGAAGTGGATAAAAATAAGTGGATAGAAGCAGGGAAAGAAATGAGGGACAGACAAAACAGAAGGTCAACCAGGGTTGTTGTAAATTACTACTTAGTATTTACAGATGACGATGATCAAACATAGAACTATGGATGAGCTGCAGTACTCAGCCGTGTACGTTTCCATTAGGGATGTCTCAATCAATTTCTTTTTCAGCAATTCCAGCCTCCAAGGTATACCTGTGCTAAATAAATGACAGTAAAGAAACTACAAGTATACTATGAAAAAAAAGCTGGATGATTTAAAGAAATAATAAAAATAACCAGCAAACAAACTTAAATATCTTTATAAATAGTGGTGTTTAGCTTAACTTGAACATTCACACATTCACAACAAATACTAAATCACACTTCTACTTCGACCAGCATTTGGAACGGCTAACATAACTTGGAAACACAGTGAAATAATAATGATAACAATGTCTCTACCGCAAAGGTAACAACTACAGTTTACTAAGTAAGTCTTATTCCATTATTTGGTGGAAGAAGAGCAGATATCTGCTGCTGCTGCTACGAGACAGCACATCCAGTTTTCTTCTTTTAATGACTTCTCCTCTGAGCCAGGATGTAATGAACAACATAAAAAAAATCTAATGAAAGGAGCAAACCCATTCTGGAAACTAACAATTCGCTAAACTAATCAAATGAATACCTAACAAATCAAATCCATAACAACTCTGCCTCACAGCGTTGCCTTTTCCTCCATCAACTTCTTTTCTATCTCCCAGTCTCTTCTCTTCTCTCTCTCTGCCTCCTCTCTTCTCACCCTCACTTTCTATCTCTGTCAACAGCTGAAAAGAGGAGACAGATGACCAAAGAATCAAGACTTACTGACAGCTGCTGTCAGAACACATCTATCAAACACACATACATGCACGCACGCATGTGACTGAGCACACACATGTTGAAATACACACAAACACACACACAGGTGAGTCATCCCACGGTGAGACAGGGAATCAGCAGATTTCTGCGCGCAACAGCAACATATCATTACCTGTTTTCATTTCAGTGTCAGACGACTGCTTTCTCAAGAGCTGAATAGCAAATTACTTCTACTTACTGCAGTAGTAAATCATACTTTGACGCCAGCAATAATTTGATGTTGTATATACTTGAGGAGTGTGCATTACAATTTTAGGCAAAGCTCTTCAGGAGCAGCTAGTGTGCCAAGATACATCAACACAACATGTCAAGCCTTTATACGTCTAAGCTGATGCAGCACCTTGTGTCTGTCGCTAAACTGATTACTAATGTAGAAAACACTGGCATTAAGAAGGGTGAATGCAGATCACCAGCAGAGGTGCCTGTGTGACGGTACTGTTGCTATTAGCTCTGGGTGTGTGTCAGCTCCATCCACAAACAGATGATCACTTGTGTTTATCTGTGTGCTGTAGTTGGCAAATAAATCCCTGCTCATTATAAGTGTGTGTGTGTGTGTGTGTGCCGGCGAGTGAGAACACATTTATTCATGTGTGTGTGGCTGTGAATGATTCACAGTGCTGAATTGGGAATTACTGGCCTTGGCATGAAAACATTACACACAGCGTTCCTAAAAATGTGCCTGTGAGTGTTTGTGTCTGCACCTGCTAGGACTGCAAAGCACTTCAATACTACCAACGTTGGTCTTGGAGAGAGAATTTGAATAATGGATCACAGGAGTCTCTACTTAACAGATTTACTGTCCATGTAACGTTTAATGAGAAACAATGTGTGTACAGATTATGCCGTGTACCATATTATTTTGGTAATACTTGCTAGTAAGGTCACCCTTTGGTTTAATAATGCATCAACCGTGTTTTGTTGTTTTGTGTGATTGACTGTGTGGCTGATTGTGTGTCCAGTACCTGCAGATCTGAGTGTTGTGTTCAGTCATCGACACAAGCAGTTTGAGTGCGTAGAGGGGGATAGGTTCAGCAGCTCGAAGAAGAGACTCGTACCTAGACATAAACATGTCTCAGTACAACATTTGGCTTTCGTAGTGTTAATAATTCATGCGCTGTTCTGATCATTAGTAACAGAGTGTAAACTAGAACAGATCTGGAGAGAGGGGTGAAAAAGAGGGGGAGGGGAGAGCTCGGGTTATGATAGGAGGGAAAAGGAAATTTGGGAAGAGCAGCAGAGAACAAGACGCCATCATGCAGCCAAAGATCATTTTAAACAGACATTTTAAAGAACAGCGACAATGTAAGCAATGTGTTTGACACTCATAGTTTTCTGTATCTATTGAAAGCAGGTTGAAAAACACAAAATGATTCTGATATCAACTCATTCTTATATAACAAATATCTCAAGTTATATATAACTTTCTTATACTAGACTGGCAGTATTGTGCGTAGGAAATTCCCTCGCAATTTGTAAGTTTTGGATGGTTGGATATCCCTGTTTTCACTGGAGGAAATCATGGTCTTTGCACATAAACCTCAGCTCTGAACCACCTGTTGTCACTGGACTAGAAGGAGGCTTTAGTCTATTTTTGATCTAGCAGCAACAGGATTCAAGCTCTTTTGGTTCGAATATTGTGTCTATGTAAAGCTAGTATTTACTAACACGCCTACATAAGTCAAAGACTTGCTTAGCAACCTAAGAAACATTGAGCTCCATTGAGCCCCTCCTGTTAAAATGCCCAAATCTACAATAGAATACATGTTTATAGCCTGATACATAGAAAGGGTTTTGGTCTCTATATCCAATTTCTCTATTTATTCACTTCTAAAAAAGCTTAGGTGATTGACAGGTGGGGGCCACCATGTCATTATTCTGCTTATGTTGTATTGATATTAAAAAAGCTATTTAAAGAGCCAGTAACACTTTTCTGGAGATACGCTGTGAGGCTGATACGCAGAAGGAGCCAGACCAACCTTGAAAGCAGAGATTTTGAGATGAGTGATAAGACTGGACTACATGAGCTTCCATCCTCTCTTCCTTCTGTGGCCCATCCTCCTTTCTCTGTCCTCTCTTTAGTTTCCTCACAGCCATCATCTCCATCCTGGACCAGCAGGACTAGACTGAGTTCAGACAACACCCTCAAAACAAACACAGACCACTCCACTGTAGTACACGCACACACACACATACACACACACACACACAAGAGGAAAAGAGGAAGAGAGTATTTAAACGAGGGAGTGATTCAAACACTTCCAACCTGTGTGTTTGTGTACTAAAAAGTCTTTGGTCCTACACATATTGGCTAAAAAAAAGACAAAATTTTTGATTTTTGAAATGACTGAAAACTTTAGGATACTGCATAGCTTTAGATTATAATGGAAAAACATGCTCAATGACATGTCATGACTTCATCAGTATATGGACTTTACTGATGGTTAGTTACCTGCAATGGTGAATAAAACTGTGCAACAAACCTGAATTAAACTGATCAAAAATGTCAAACACACAATACAACAGTTGAATGTTACACTGCATATGACTTTATAAAGCACATATATAAATGCTGGAATACCCCCATGCTTAGAAACAGCCATGGGCTAAGTGGAGGACTCAAGGTTACAATTTTCTTTAGACCAATATAACATAACATGACAGGATAACAGGTAACAAGGAAACACAACAAAACGGAAAACCAAGAACACTAACACCTTCACCCTGACAAGTGGCTCTCTCATGTGGAGACCCACAAACATGGCTCACTGAGGGCCCAAAGAGTATAGTGTTTTCCAATATACACTAGATCAAAAAAAAAATAGATCTATCTATCCATTTACATTGCTTCCTTGCTGACTGGCATTAGCTTTTCTTCCCACATCTCTGTCTCTTTCACTCTTCCCTTAAAACTGACCCAGCACTCGTACCATTTTTGCTGAAAGCCAGTGTTGTCAGAGGTGGCAGGATGGCATCCACGACCTTCAAGAGACATTAAAAGACAAAAAACGTTATTCATTACTTGTTATATTTGTCCTCGCATACAAAACTCTGTACAAAGTGTTATTAGCTTCTCTGGTGAAGTAATAACAGAATGTGACAGAATGCGCAGACCAAAATTGGCGTCTAGAAAATAGACCAACAGCAAATCTGCAGAAAAATTATTAGTTCAGTTCTGTCATACGGTCTGTTATTTGAGGAAAAACGTGTATTATTATTAGTTATTATCACACAGCAAATCTGAAAACAGGAAACATTTTTAGAGTCGGCTGAATAGCAGACACTGCGCTGTATTAATATTGTGAGCCTCAACAACACAGACCACTGTCACAGAGCATCAAATTACTATGGAAATGCACTGTTGAATGAATTCTTTGATCAAACACCCACAAACAAAAACGAACACACACACACACACACGCGTACGTACTTCCGCAACTGTCAAAGCCCTTATTTAGGTATGAATCTGTAATGCATGAATTTGCATGATTACTAATATTACCATAGAAACAACACTAATGCTGAGTGAGTGTGTGTGAGGTCATTACATTGAAAGCCAGAGAAAAGAAAACTACAAAGGATGTTGTCCACCACTTAATGGTCTGTGTATTAATATCACAGCCATCAAAAGACTGGATGGAGTGTGTGAGTGTGTGGGAGGAGGGAGCATTCTCTCTGAACTTGAAATTATGGGTAGCATGGCCCTTCAGTTTCTGAAATCCTTTCTTGGCCCAATTTTTCCATTTTGGCTCTCGTTACCCCCACCGCCTATCACCCAGTGGTGCATCACTACAACTGTAAAATGTAAAATGAAACTCAATAAAAACAGTGATAACATTATTAGTAAATTCATTATTTCATCTATGTTTGAAATATGTTTCACCGGTAATTATAATTTTACTGATTCTAACTTAGCTGTTTTCATGGACACTAAATAAAATGGTTAATCATTCTGCTGTGGTGCATTGAATCTGCAGAAATTATAACAGAAGTAGTTGTGTTTCCCAACTTCACTAACAACACTAAATTCATTCAATAGATGAAGATGACGGAGATGGTGCCTCCTACAATTCAGACTCTTTTCAAACACCTGTTACTCATCATGTCATGTACAAACATGGACAGAAACCATGTATTTATTGCAGCCAAGGAAAAACAATCCAGTCAAGTGCTGACATGGTTATTAGACTGATTGTCAAATGTTTACACCATCTGTTACAGGCTCCAATTCTCTCCCCCTGCTGGCCTTGAGAAGCAGAGGAAGATATAACTCATGGTTTCTTGTGTTGTCTCCCTCAGGTGAAGCTGATCCAGCTTAATCAGTAGGAGACAATAAATAGGGGGAGGAACCTTGTCTCTCTCTTGATGTCTCATCTTCTTCTTCCAGCCACTGCAGGAGGAGCTGTGTTTTTTGTCATGGGTTTTCATTTGCCGATTTGTCTGGTCATTCTTCTTTTTTTTTTTTGATTAGGGTTTAGTTTTTATGTATGGGGTTAGAGGGGAGACACGAGATCCTTTTTGGGACTGAGTGGCACCTCTTCTATTTGTTATTTTGACTAGCCATCAGGTTCAGTTCGTTGTTTCTTAGACTTCTTTGTTGAGAGCCTGTTGCAGGAGGTCAAAACACCTTCCTTTTCAATCAAACTGATATTTCCTTCCTGACCAGTTCAGTCTGTTCAGATTGAGGTAGTTACGTGAGGCATTGTTATTCTGATTAGGCTTTTGCTCGGCTGATTAGTGAAAGAAAACGACTACACTGCCCATGTAAATGCAGCGACAAATTAAATTATGGAGGAAACTTAAATTGAATTCCTCTCTATCACAACTTGGTCTTTACAAATAATGTGTACACGGCAGAAACGTTGAACTTTAAGATAAGCTAAAGACAAATTTAACAAATTCTACTGAATCAACGTTGCTTGTTTTGACAAAGAAAGAGGAGAAAGTTGCTGCAACCTTTGCTCAAATCGTGACAAGGATTCAGAGACGTAAACCAACTTGTCCTTGTCCAGCGGGCAATAAAAGTTAATCTGAGCTGGCTGGGGGTAATTAAAGTGTCTTCCTGCGTTATTGACTAGCGGTAGCAGCAAGCCTCTTCTTTGCTCCTTTCTTCTACTCCTCATCTTTTCCTTTCTCTCCCTCCATCCTGTCTGCTTCCTGCTGCTCTCCACTTCCATGTGTCAATAGTCATTAAACACAATCTCATCGTCCGATCCCATGCACATCCACCTATACACACACACACTCACAGATCTGATGAGGCTCTGCTGGTTCAATACTTGATTAGTGTCTTGTTTAATAGTCCACAAGTTGACCCTCTGTCCACTCATGTCTAAGAGACATGTTTAGTGGACTGGAAGGATCATACTGAACCTAATACCAGGGGCAACTATGTGAAATCAATTTTCTATATGACAATAGAGGAAACAAAAGATCTATGTTGAGCATCTGACAGCAGAAGAAGCATAACATAACATCAGCATGATGACAGGTTGTCTCCAAAGTCCTGTCAGAGGTAATATACTGACATTTGCTGAATTATCACAATGTACCTGTCCTATATCGCTTTAGTAAACTCTCAGCAGACAGTCGGTCAGTCTGACAGACAGACAGGGAGCCAGTCAGACACTACACCGGATAGACAGCCAGCCAGTATAAGATAGATGACAGCGGATCAGACAGGAAGTCAGATGCGTATACTTGCTTGTATGCGTACTTACAGCACTATGAAATGGAGCGATGAGAGCATGGTGCTGACTCAGGATCTCTGCAATGGACAGCGCTGTTCTAATCAACTCGTCACATATTGCTGCACCTAATGGAACATCAAACGTTATTCAGTACTGCTGAGTCATGTCCTAAACAGAAGCTGTACAACAACACGACCAGCACTGAATCACTCTGTGAGCCTGCCAATTGATTACGGTTAAAATCGTGGCATTTGAGCAATTGTAAAATCTTATTGTAGAAACGCTTTTCAGACTTACACAAAACAATCAGACAGCGTGGGAGGATGAACAAAATGATAAAGCAGTGAATTGAAGAAAAAATACAAAGTTAATCACCTGAAAAATGAAGTGAACATGAATACTATAGTAAAGTATTGGCAGGTCATCAAGGAACATGTGTAAACATTGTCGTCACTAATACAATCACTCACCTACAGCACTGGCCAGGTTAGTTTCACTGGACTCTACAGAGGCAATATAGTTCTGACAGAAAGACAAATGGTAGAAATTAGATGCAGCTTACAAACAAACTGCAGCACTTAAAATAATACATATAAAACGTTGGATACCACAAGTGCAAAGTCTCAGCTTTAATTCCGGTAGGTTTACATCCAGAAACATTTAGAAAAATAAAAATACAAATGAACAAAACACTATATAAGATATATGAGGATTAAAGAAGTGAAATATGGGGATGGTAAGATAATAATGAAGCTAAAAAAAACAAGAAATTTATCAAAGGTACTTGGTTTGACAAAATCAACAACTGACCTGGACATAAGATAAACAGTAAATAACAGAACTTGAAGAGGATATTAGCAACAGACCAAATACTTTCAGTTCAGTTTGCACTGCATGTGTTTCAGGTCTACCTTTCTATCTGCATCTCTGCAGAATACGTAAGGATTGCAATGGAAACATCTTATAGCATCATAATTGCCTTGATAGCTTAGTGTTGGCATGTCTCTATGAAATCTGACTTGTGAAATTATGTTTTAGATTCAATAGACTTGTTGTCTTTTCCTGCAGTTTGTGAAGCAACCACTCTGCTGAGGAGACAAGACTAAAGTCGGAACATGACAGCATGTAATTCTGGATTAACCAAACACTTACCAGCAGCAATCCAATTTGAGACAGAAACTCTTCAGTTACAATTTGACATCTGAAGACCTGTGAGGAGACAGAGAATAACTCTCACAGAAAAACACAAGGTGATGGAACAAATAGGAGAAAAACAGTAAAGAGAAATAAAGAGAGCAGTGTCACAAATCACATGCCTGATGGCGATAAAAGGATCCAGATGTGCCTTGTGCTTATTTATGTCTTCCCTCGATCACATTTCCATGTCTTAGGGAGAATATGTGCAGTTTTTAAGTTTTCATATAATATGTTTTGCAGTGTAAGTCACCAACAGTTGGTTTGGGAGGTACTAATTATTGTGTCTTAGAGTTTGTCACAGCCAGGAAAATGGTTTTAAGGTGTTGGTGACTCATCCTGTAGTCAGAGGCGTTTTACTAATTTTGCATCAAATGAAACTTGCTTTCAACCCCCTGGGCTTCAGTTAGAATAAGAAAATATGATGACTGAATAACAGACTTTTAAAATAGATGGGGAAAGCTGCTAGAACATTAAAATCAAACTGTGGTCCAAGTTTACCTGAGATGACAGAAGTTCTAGCACGATGGACATAGTAGGCAAAGTTTGTTTAAGCTGTCTACTCTGAGCAGTAGATGGGTGTCTCCTCCCAATCACACCTTTCAGAGCACATAAGACGTCCTCTAGAGAGACGAGAGGAGACAAGGGGACACAAGAAGGGATGAGAAGGAAGTACACGTTATGTACTGCTGAAAATTTTTAATAGCATTTTGTTTATATCATGATAAAGCCTAGAACTGAAATACAAAGATATGCATTTGAAAATTAGTAAGAGAATAAAAAACTCTGAAATGTATCACATTTCTGCGAACGTGCAGACTGCACAGAGCCAGCCAGCTGATGTAGAGGTGTGTGTTTCTCTGTGTGTACCCATTATCACTGATGCAGTGCCACTCAGATATGCAATCAGTAAATCCAGACACTGAGACAGATGTCCTGACTGGCTGCTGTTCTCTCTGAGAGGAGTGGCTTTCCGCAGGTCTCTCTCCAGATACATCACAAGTCTAGAAACAGAGACATGCATACATTGTATGTCAACAACTAATTAGTACTGCTGATATATCTGTTTCAAAGAGGCACAGATTGTTCCTCTTCAGCCGTTGTTGTTCAGCAGAATGAACTTAAACACCAACATGTAAATCATTAAATGATGAAGACACATTAAGATTCCAGTCACTCTGCTGTAAAATTTTGAGGAGATGCATAAAAGTAAAGAGCGCAGAGATTGTCCAGGAGAGAGACAGACAGATTGGCAACATCTATTGAACATTATTAATCAATAATATACTATTCACAAATTCCAGAGCAGAGAGGAAAGGTTAGCACCACTAACTGATATTCATTACTGACACACAAACACACCCACACATGTGTATCAGCACACACACACACAGTGCAAATGAATGCAGACACATGCAAATATTCAGAGAAGTCAATTTAGTTAACAAATATTGATTCTAAGCTGTAGTTTGGCATTGGAGCAGGAGGTCCGGGGGATTTTGAATTCAATATTTTTCCTCATAACGTTACACGATTAGCATCCAGGATTTACAGTTATTAGAATCCAGCACAGACACAGTTATTATATGGTCCAGTCTATGTCAGGAGAGTTAATGTGTTTAAACTGAACAAAACAAAAGTAATATTTTAATTAACTTCTAGTGTAACCTTGAGCCTGGCCGCTGAGAACAACACGCAAATTACAAATGATCTTTATTTATTTCTAAATAGTTTAATCAATGGGTGTCTCAAGTGGTCGTAATGATCACAACCAATCCCAGTCTAGTTGGTACCATTGAAGTTCCAGATACAGAAGTTTGGTCTGTTGATTTTTGAAGGAGTCCCTGAAGTGAGCAGTCATGTAAAACGTTAACGCACCCAACTATCTGAATTAAACAATAACTGTGTGTAGCTGTGTTATGTTTTAGACCTGTCCTGATTTTATTTCCTCGACTATTGCAGTTCTCTCTCTGTATGAATCAGTCAGTCAGTTGGTTAAAAATGCAGCAGCGAGATGTCTCACTGTAACCAAGAAGAGAGATCACACCTCCTCTTTAGTGGGAATTCTTCACTGGTTACCAGTCAAGTACAGAATTAATTTTAAGATTCTTCCATTTGTTTTTAAAGCACTGCATAGACTAGCACTATGCTATATTTCTGAACTGCCCAGTCCTTACTCCACATCCTGACCCCTCACATCTGCAGATCACGCACAAACTTGAAGACCAAAAGTGATCCAACATTTTCAGTCCTCAACTTGTCGAATAGTTTGCCACTAACAATGAGATTGTCCCCATCTCCTGATGTTCCTAAAGCCACCTTTTTTTCTTTGACATCTTAACTGTCCTTATGAAGATACCCCTGGCTTTTATTGGTGTGAATCTCATTTGTTGCTAGTGTGATGCTGTTTGTGTTGTGATTTTATCCAGTTAGCTCAGTGAGAGGATGAGCCTCTACAATCCAGTAAGTTTTGAGATATTCCAGACTATTTGGACCAGCCAACTGTCTGGGCCTCCTCTCTTGCAGTCTTTTTTGCAGACTGCTAAATTAAGACAGACAAACTTGTCACCTCTCTGTCAGTCACTGTGGGAGACTCACAAAGTACTCACACACAACCGGCCTGCAAGTAGCCCGCGGTGTGTGTGTGTGTGTGTGTGTGTGTTACTAAGGAGCTAATTAAACACAACTTGACTGGTTGAGAGCAGGGTTGAGACAAAGATGTGCGTATGTGTGTGTGGTTGAATCATGCAGAGTGCTCAGTGGGAGAGAGACAAGCAGGTCATATCTGACAGCTCTAACTCGGTTAACACAAGGAGAGCAAGTGAGCGGAGAGATATGAAGAGTGTTGCTCTATATGTGTCTGAGAGAGAGAGAGAGAGAGAACGACATAACAGAAGGGAAAGTGAGAAATAAAAACAACTTAATATTGTTTTGGGATCATGTGTAAAAAGAGGTTGATATTCTGGCATCAGGACGTCTAAGAATGGTCCAATCAGAAAGCTCCTAAATGAGACAACCACGGTCCTTCATTTCCGTTTTCAATCACTGACTATTTCTGTTCTGTGTTCAAGTTCAGCAGGTGTTGTCTATTAAATCTATATTCTTTATTGTTAAAGCAATTTTTTCATACCAGAACACAACGCACGACAAAAGACATTTGCTGATGACAGTCAAACATTTTTGTTATACTTCATTTTAGATTAAAATACTATTTTAGTCTCCACCACAGTCAAATTATTTTTCCTTTCCAAGATGTTTCTGATTGGAGCACCAATTCCAATCATGTATTTTAATTATGTCCAGATGAGACTAGCTCATTTGTTTCCTTTGTGCACTGCATTGTAGGCCATCAATGCTACACTCACAAAGCCAGTCAGTATGTGAGCGTATTATTGTGCCTAATAAATTCTATTATGCATAATGACATCTTTGAGGATTCTTATGTTAGTCTGGAACACACTACACACTCAGTGCCCATGTAATTGTCATGTACTATAGTGAATAGTAAAATAGTGTAAAATACAAAAAAACACATTAAATATTTCATCATATAAATAATAATTTAGTGGAAGAGTATTTAAAAATGAATAACATTTATACTGAAGTCTTCTGAGGCTGCCTCAGAGAGGTTATGTGGTTCTTTTACATGCAAGTAATAAAGATTAGCTCTTTATCTACAGTAAGTAAACACATGTACAAACACATGGGGGCTGTGTCAAGAAACCTGGCTCCAAATAACCTTCACATTTCTTTGTTATTGAAAAGTTCATGTGGCAGTTCATGTTTAAAATGTCAGAGAATATAAACCGGGTGAAAACGAGGAGGGAGGAAGAGAAGGAAGAGAGTCAGCTATAAGGATCCATATGTCAGGAGCATCTTTTTTTATACAGATACCAACTGGTTATATATTACCAGGGGAACTGGCTGCATGTATATACTGTACTATATATAATTATACAGTCACAGCATAGTGTAGGGTGAAACACGGGACAACCAGTTAATGAACCATTTGAAGTTCCAGTCAAGTTTCAACATACAGCAACAGAAACTAATTGTCCTGGGTACATACATTTATACTGTCGTTCCCACGGCTGCTGTGCTAGTTAACACAAAGGTTACACAGAGTACAACTGCACCGCCAACAACCCCGGGCAGCATTTTCATGAAGGAAACCTCCCTTCTGAACGCTGTCTGCTTTAGATAGCACATAATGTTGAAGAGTGTTTCGAGAAGGGTTTGCATCAGAATTTAAAACCTCTGATTCCAGATAAATCACTACTCAAAAGTATGTTTGGCAAGATTTGCTTGTTTAATTATTTAATGAATTGAACATCAGTTGGGTTAACTCTACAGCAGGTCCAGACCGAGTCGGTTGAATGTCAAACTTAGGTTCTGTCAAATCAAAAGCTTTTCTAAGAATGCTCCATAAAGCGAATACAGGTAAATATCACATATTTTTCAGCTGTTGCGTGGCAGTACAGTTGTACGGTCAACGTATTGTCTCAGGACCTGTCCCTGTGATCTGCCCCCTGTGTGTGGAGTTTGTATGGGTTTGTATGTTCTCCCTGTTCCTGGGTACTGCAGCTTCCTCCCACAAAGACATGATCATTGGGTTAATTAGTGATTCTAAACTGACCGGTGTGCATTTGAGTGTGAATCTAACTACCCCACCGCTCACCAAGCCATACCACGACCCTTCAGAGAACAAGCGGTTACAGATAACGAACGACAGTCTTAATAGTGAACACGATCTTCAACTTTCAGGCACATTCTCTATTTTCTGACAAATTTTTCCATCTTCCCTACCTAGAAATCAGTAAATCCACATGGAATCACTCTCTAGAGCCATAGGTTGTATAAAATACTATCCTGCAACTGAACTAGATAGAGCAGCTGTGTTTCTACGCATATATATATATATATATATGTATTCTAGGTAAATGTTATTACATGTCAGAAAAAAAGCACAAATTTGGATTTCCCCCACCACAGTGTACACAGAAGAGGGAGAAGCTATTTGTGGCTGAGTAAGAGAACACAGTCTCACACTGAAAGCTGAATAATTAAAAGGAAATCCCACCCTAAATTGGAATTCACAAATGTTACTTGTTTGTTCTCTGACAGTTCAGTCTGTGTGTGAACACGAGTAACTACATTCCAGAGGAACTAATTAGCCAGTGGTCTGACAGACTGAGTGGAGTTAAGAGTGAGCTTCACTGGTTTAAATCTCAGTGCAGCTCAACAGTAGGAGGGAGTACAGTGGAATGTGGTAAGTAAAGAGAGACACATCACCATCAAGCACGATCCCCGCGTTATTACTGTGTTGCAATACCGTACATTTGAAAATATTTGACAAATTTATAAATCAAAGTTGCAACATCCTTTCTTCATGAGATTCAGTCAGTTTTCATATAATCATAAAAAAGCAGCAACAAATGGGCATTTTCCAGCTACCATGTGTGCTAAAAATTAGACTTCATTCCAGCTGCCATCAGGCTGTACAACACCAGCCTGAGTCTTTTTGCACAAATAAATCTGCTTTTTTTGCAGTGCCTTTTTGCACGAACCACTACCTCACCATCTTATAGTTTTTTTTAAAGTTTTAGCAATTATTCATTTGTAAAGTTTATTTCACCGCCACACTGTATACAGAATGTCTTTATATTTCTCTATATATTTTTTGAAGTGTTGTTATTTTTTGTATATATTTTTCAAATTAGTACTTCTGTTTTTTCCCCTGTCGAAGTCAAAGTCGTCATTGTTTTGTAAATATTTTTCACCAAATTCCCGCGCTACTGTGACAAGGTAATTTCCCATACGTGGGATCAATAAACATGTCTTAAGTCTTGAGGCCCAAACCTGAATGTTACAAGTGTAACCAGAGACCTAATAAAATGGACGCAGCACAACTGCTGTGCACAAGTATTTCAATAAAGGGCCCAGTGCCATTTGAGGTCAAAACGAGAAGACAGCCGATGGGTTTTGTCTGATTGCCAGTTCCTGGGAGTTGCCTCTGTGTCCCTACCTGGTTCGTCCAGTGAAGACTCTCTGTAGCAGATGCTAAGCACAAAAATGGCAACAATGCTTTCCAACAAAAAGATTTTACCAGTTGAATTTTATGAAATCTATGAAATTAAACAACGTACATTTCATACGTTTCAAACCGAAGCAATCTTTTGCAGATAAATATTACAGCTGCATTTCCAATTACGTTAGCGCAAGCCACTAAAGTTGAGTCATGATCAACACTATCTATCTTACCTAAACCTAATCTTACCTTTGTGATGAATAGTGAATAGTATTTTTACGTAAAAGTTAAGAGTTTGGAATGGTTCCTTCATTCACAGATTTCGTGTCCAAATACAGTATGTTTTAATGAAAAGGTTTAACGATTAATGGTAGACATTGTTTACCTTTGTTGACAGCAGTAAAGCAGAGTGTGTGTGTTGTCTTGTATCAGTAGCAGTAGTAGTAGCAATGCTTTGGCTCTTGTTACTGTAGACGGACTCTCTAGACAGCGCAGCACCTTCAACACCAAATCCTACAAACGCACAAATAAAAAAAGAGTGAACATCTGAGACTGACCGTGAATGTTTCTGCTGCTCTGCAGTCCAAAGCATTATGTTTTGAAATTCAGGTATAGTCAATAAGGCAGCTTATATAACACACTAATAAAATTGCAAAGCAACACATTCTGATTTAAAGCGTTCACATCCCAGCTACGTCGACTGATTGAGAGTATGAGGAGAAAAATGTAAATAATGCTACAAGTTGAGCTTATAAACCCAAACAGAAATAAATTGTTCCAATGAACAGTTTCCTTCAGGTATTGAAAGGTACGTATCATTTTCAGAAAATGCATTAACAAACAGACTGAAACTTAATCAGCTCAGACTCCACTTTATCATACACACACACACACAGACACACACACACACACAAGCTTGTATGCCTACAGCTTCTTGAGACAGTCCTTCACTCAGCAGCAGTAACTGGTTGGAAAAAAAATTGACTGACCAACATTCATTACCATTATCATTATCACCAGCACCATACACTACTGAATGTGTGTGTGTGTGTGTGTGTGTGTGTGTGCTAATGTACCAGCATGTATGAGCATGTGTGTTTATGAAGCTACACACCAAGTTAATTAATTTCAAAGCTCAGTAGTGTGTGCCTAGCTGATAAGTCCCTCCCCACTACCCATAATGCTTTGCTGAAGTAGAAGGCTGCAGCATGTTCATCCAGCCAATTAGCCCAGATACTGACACACTCAACAAATTAGCGTTTGCGCTTGTGCACACTCACACACACACACACACTCACACTCACACACACTCTCTAACAGACAGAGTTCTGTGTAAACAAACTCTTGGACTGTCTGTCTTTGTGCCAGGGGAGAAAGAGTGGGGGGAGAGAGAAGGGGGTTTGAGGGGTGAATGCATATCAGTGTATAATTAGAGCAGAGTTGAAGTACTAAGTTTGTATTCTGGTGTTAAATTGGAAATGCTCAATGCAAATAAATTCAGTTTCAGAGTCAATTACCAATGCTAGACTCCAAGTTAAAAACCTTCAAATCAATTTCAGCCCCTCTGCCTTACCAAGATTAGCACATCACATACACACTAGATGTGCTGTCTTATGAAAAATTAAATAAGTAATTCCTGACAAATTAGTTCATGCACAGTTCAGCACCAGTTCATGAACTGTGAGGAGGGGAGAAAAAGAGACACCCTAACGGGATGGAGAGAGAGAGAGGTGATAATGTCAAGACGTTAACAATCTGAGAGGAGTTTTGTTTGTTCTTCATGTTATTGTGTAGTTGTAGTAGTGTTTTCATTTCCTGGTCACTGTGTGAAAACCACCTCATTGGAGACATTCCTCACTCAAATCTCCTGTCAAATATTAAATTACGATAAATTACAATCAAGTATGTCTTACAGACATTTTTGCAACATATTGTTGCATATCGTCATGAATATGTGTTTGAGAGTGCACTTACCCTGCTCTGTGTGATGCGGTGTGTTTGGATGCGTGAGGTGAGTAAGGAAGCAGCTACAGCAGTGAGTAGGTGCTGCTGCACCCTGGCCCCTGCTGCACCTAGACCCTCCAAGATGGCCGCAGGGCCACAGGTGTCAATCACTGCCAAGAAGACTGC
The DNA here is from genome assembly GCF_963514085.1 of Chelon labrosus. NCBI lineage: Eukaryota > Metazoa > Chordata > Actinopteri > Mugiliformes > Mugilidae > Chelon > Chelon labrosus. The sequence continues at coordinate 18,765,827 of NC_140345.1, forward strand.
CGGGACCAGCCGGGTTAGCCTTGAAAGAGACTGAAGAAACAGAAAGATAAACATCCATGCACATGCCGAGGTAATGTCTGTCATTCATGAATTATGATACCATTCCTCTGTAATGTCATGTTGCTCTTGAAGTCCCTGATGTTAAGATGTTGGAGCACTCAGAAAACCCAATGGCATGGAATGACAAATGATCTACAGATGTGTTTTTAATTCCACCTACTGTGCCATTGACAAAAACAAAATGTATATCATTTATTGTCTGATAGTGATTCAGGATCTCAAATGTTGTATGTAGCCTCTATTAATAGACAGTGATGTAGTCCATCCAGATATGAGGTAGGTAATGGAAGTTAACACGTTTGCAAAAAGAAACTTTTTCACAACAGTCTTTCTTGATTTATCACAGCAGATTCACTAAGTGTCCTAATAAATTATGTCAGATAATCAGTATGTACAAGGGCAGGACCTCTTCTAAGTGGAATCACCATCACTGGGTTTCTCTACTGTGACAAGTCAAAATGTTTATTGTTAATGTCATCTGCTTGAGTTAACCGTAGTATATCTGCACACACATGCATGATCATGTGTATAGGTATTGGGACTTACAGAGATGGCTGTGACTCTGACAGCTTCCACAGTGGAGTGGGTGAACAGGTACCACAGGGCGGAACCAATCTCTGTGGTAACCAGTTGATGGGTGGGGCCAGACACAGTTGCGGAGATGTTTTCTATGGCTTTTGCAGCCATATGATGAACAACAGAATTATCCTGTAAGGGAAGAGGCAAAAAATCATTCATGTTAACTCCGGTTCAATGATCTGTGAAGTGCACCAGGTATACAATATCTATGGCAAGTAGATAGTATTTACTGAAATTTTGAATTTAAAGGACCAGTGCATAGTAATTAGTTGCATCTAGCAGTGTAACTTAATGAATACCCTTGTCTCCCCTTACAAGCGCGTAGGAGAACCTATGGTGGTCACTAGACAGTCCATGTTTGGTACGTACCATCTAGGCCACTGTAGAAATATTGGAGTGCTACATAGCAGCCTCCGTAAAAGTAGACAAACTTTCTATGTGCATATAAAGGCCTCATCCTCAAGTAAAGAAAAAACAGTAATTGAAAACATTATTACATTACATTCCTACCAAATGACTCTTCTTACTGAACCTTTAAGTTAGTGTTGAAAATACCCAATTTCTCAACACTAAGTGAATGGAGATCCCTCTTAACGGACCATTTATCTTGTCTCACCACAGTACGTCATACAGATGGCTTCAGCAATTGTACAGTCCATTAAATGAACAAACAACTAATGAGAAAGTCCATGTACTCTTATGATTATTTATTACTGAGCTTCCCAAGTCCAAACAAATACAAAAGTTAATGGAGTGAATTTAAAACCGCTCTGAAAACAGATTCCAAACCACGAGTTTATAGGAAATCTTTTAACTTGAATCAAAAGTCCCCACCACCACCACTATGATGCTGAGCCCCAGTGACCCTCCTCAGCATATTCTTTAAATGGACAAGACCAGAGAATAACAGCTAGAATCACAGAAACATACACAGAGACACTGCAGAAAAAGTATGAGCTGAAAAGCCTCTAGTTACCTGCACATATTAGAACATCCAGGTGGTAGATGTCTTCTATATTTACTGTAAAGGTAAGGTTTTACGCTGTTGTGTCAATTTGCACATGCATCCTAATACTACAGCATATGATAGTAATTGGTGTCCAAGCATTTTTCTTAAAAGAAATTAAATACAGCACATTTCATGGGTTCATTGTTAATTTGGAAACTAAAAAAAAAAATGTCACAGAGCAAATGGTAAAAAATGTACAACTTGCACTTGTGTGAGGACGCATTAGTGTGCAAGTGTTTGTGTGTATGTTATGCGTATACTGTATGTGGCCACACACCTTTGCCTCAGTAGAGAGAATAGTTGTTTGTGCTCAGACAATGGGGCCAGGCTAATGAAATATCTGTGGCTGAGGAAATTAGTTTTCCAGGAAAGTCATTGTGGGGAAAGACAGGAAGTAGAACAGAAGTGATTGCCTCTGTCAGGTTATTATTGTGTTTCACTGTGTTACATCACTTGGACGCTCCTCTCCCTAGATATCAGATACAGTAGAGCCTATTCATAAAATACAGTTAAATGTGTCTCTGGCTAAGGTTCATATTCAAAGCAGAAACATTCATTTCCTTATAACGGTTATTCTATTTAAATACTTATTTGTTCCCTCACAGTTATAATCAGTTTGAGTTTTCTATATATTTCTCCTTTGCTCAGTGTTTATCAAAGAATCATACTTTGGGACATACAGTTTATACACTGCCAATGTTTTGTGTTGTGTCCTAAAAAGCTCAATGCTCAAAAAATTCAGCACGAACTTGACACTACAGGTGTACAGAACAAATGAAACAGAACACCGAGTGCAATAAACATGAAAACAAAGTCAGTTCAGACATTAAGGAGTTTGTCTGAATTTCGCAAAAGCCTTTAGCTCAGTCCACCTGCCTGCTCGATGTACCATGCATTAATGTCAACATAATATCTCTACTGTCCTGCTGATGTCGTTGAACCATTAACGCGAGGAAAAATGTTGATTTTCTGACATTTAACGGTTAGTAAGTGATCAATGTTTTTTTTAACATTATACATCAGACACACCACATTCAATCTCACGGGAACTCTAATTATAACCGATAACTTAAATAATCAACCTAATAATCCAATGTAGGACATCACATTGTGTATTCAACACTGTGGGACCACGCTGAACGACGGTATAATGAATCCTCGGGCACCCCTCTGGGAACTGGCGGAATGGTCTGTTCCAGCATTCCCCAGGCCGTGCGGGCCAGCTCACTAATGAGCCCACGGGGGAGCACCCACAGTCTGTGTGTTTAATAGACTTCAGCCCTGCCAGGAACTACACAGAGATGGGAGGTGTGTTAAAGAGAAAGAGAGAGGGATAAAGTGAGGGAGATATCCTTACATGTGGCGAGAAACAAGTCGCTCATGCAAGAAATTCCATCATTATGATGCAGTGGGAGAAATGCTGGAGACAGAGGAAAAAGTAATTTATTCTCATTATAACGTCTCCCAGTATGAGAAACAAGTTCATCCAAAAAACACACTCAATATATTATACTTAATGTCCTATTTAAACCTCGCATCTCCACAAAGTTGAGTTTAAAGAAATTAAAGTGAGATTTATCCAGTGGCTCCTCTAAGGTCAAGAAATGTTTGTTCCACTACAAACAAGACACATGAGAAGCTGAAATCATACTGAGATCACAGCAGACATGTTGGTTTATTATAGCACACAGAACAATTGTAATTGACAACATTAACAAGTGTTTTCCAGGGAGCGCGCACCCATTCAAATTGTAAAGTTATGCATAGTTAAAGCCGTTGCCGCTTTGAGTGACAGTTGGGTGCCATCACAGGTCACTAGTGGTCTGCAATACCAGCCCTACCACGTTTCATCAAAATGGCGATGGCCGGAGCCGCCACGCTGAACTGTAAGACCGGCCACCAAGAACTCTATGGGCGTCATCATGGAGGCTTCGTCCATTTTTATATACAGTCCATGAGCTGATCCCTGGCATAGCTGTCACAGTCAAAAGAACTGAGTCATCATTAAGAAATGTTGCTTCACCTGTGCCATCTCCGCAATTTTCACCCAACACAATGTACAACACAGGCTGATGGGAGTGCAGTTTGTTTTCACATATATGGTTGCTTTTATATGATTACAGGATATATGATGAGTGACAATGTATTGAGTAAAAGAGTTCAACAGTCACTCAAAGTCAAGAATGTCAACTCCATGTGTGCTCCATTTAAAGCAATGAACAATCAACAAAATTATGATGGCTAGGCATTATTTGGTTATTCCTAATTAGATTTAGATACATAAAATAAGATAATAATATTCAAAAAAGGTCCCAACCTGCCTTAATCATGTTACTGGAATGACTGTACCACAGTGGTCTTTTGAGATGAAGTAAATCAGATTTTGGTGGTTTGAATTACTGAAAATGGATAATAGTTAAAGTCCGTCTTACAATACAACTTCAAGCTACACTTTTAAAAAAGTACAATATTTCTTTATGTTACTGTAAAAACAACAATAATACACTGCCTGGCCAAAAAATAAGTCGCCACCTGGATTTAACTAAGCAAACAGGTACGAGCCTCCTATTGGATAATTACTGCATGGGCAATTATCTTTCGGCTGGCAACAAGTTATTTAACCCCAACTGATGCAGTGAGTAGCTTCTCATTTCTTAAACAACCACGTCTATAGTCACATCCTGCGGTCGTGGAAAAGGTATTAGTCTGTTTGAGAAGGGTCAAATCATTGGCATGCATCAAGCAGAGAAAACATTTAAGGAGATTGTAGAAACTACTAAAATTGGGTTAAGACCTGTCCAACGCATTATTAAAAACCGGAAGGATAGTGGGGAACCATCATCTTCCAGGAAGAAATGTGGTGTACAAAAATCCTGATTGATCGTGATCGGCGATCACTTAAATGTATGGTGTAATCAACTCGAAGAAAAACAACTGCTGAACTCAAGGCTATGTTTAATAGCGAAAGTAAGAGCATTTCCGCATGTACAATGCGAAGGGAACTCAAGGGAGTTGTCATGAGCAGATCTCATTTAATGACATACACCTGTTTCATACATCCAGCCGTACCTACTCATAATTATTAAACATAGATATACTCTTGAAAAACATAAATTGTTCAATTGAAGGTTTGCTAGGTTTGAAATCAGTAATTTCTTTTATTTAACTGGTATATCCAGTTTAAGCAAGATTTCCATCTTTTTCGTCAGGTTACAACACGACTAACGGACTTCCTGGCAAGAGGGTCAGAGTGAAAATCTCTTTTATTCCGCAGCTCAGCGCTGACAGATAAGATTTACATGCTTTGAACCCCTGGCTAGAAAACGTTATTTTCAAAGACTTGAAAGGCTAGACCGATATGGAACAATAAAATCCTGTCTTCGTGAGTTGATCAATGGATTAGTTTTATATCCAAACATGTTTGCACCTGTCTTCTGAGTGTCAGGCAGAAAGACATACAGATCACAAAAACTACATGGATCTACTTGAGTGTGTATGCCTGTGCGTGCACAAGTGCTCGTGTTCACATGTCTGATGTGGTTTCCCTCTGTAATTAGGGTCCTTTAGAAGCCAGTGCACCTGGTTTTGAATGAGCCCCTATGGCAAAGACGCAGACACCATCTACCAACATCACACAGCACACATCTAACACCACTAATAGCCACACTAGAGACAGATTAATGGTTAACAGGTACGCAGACAGATTGAGGCAAGAAGCGCTAGCAGGAGACATGTGGACAAACAAGCCAAAAGAAGCAACAAGTAGATGCACAAATAATAGACACAAAAGACAGAACAAGGGACAGAACATGTAAATTAACAGGAAAAAATAAAGAAAACACAAGACAAAGGATAAAACATGAGGAAAATGGACAGAGCTATAAACAGAAGCACAGTGTTATTAATCTTCATCTTCCTTTGTATTGTCTAAAGATGGTGGCCCATTAAAAAATGTATGACGTACTAAATGTCCATTATTGTTTCACACACTCTCCCAACATTCAGACACTGCGTGTGTGTTTGTTCCTGCACGTGGACTGGTCATCCTATGTTAGAGACACAAGGCTAGGACCCATGACTCTCTTTTAGAGTCCCCTCTCTGTTCTCCTCTCCTTTGTGGATGATAGTGATAAATCATTAATAGACTCACCACCACTGCTGTGTCTGTGTGCGGATGTATGGATCCGTGTGTGTGAGTGTGTAAGGGGGATTTCTGCCTTCTGCCCCCTGGCTTCTATCACTGCAATACCGTTCACACATCATTTCTGTTGCACATACACACACACACAGATTTTTCATCATAGGCAGCTGAAGAATCATCTTGTTCAGGCTCATAAATAATTTCCTGCAGCTCAAGTCTGGCCTGGAAACCTGCCTTTCACTCCATGCCATCCACTCCCCCTCTCCAAGTACAAGTCTCTCTTCCTCACTCCGTCTCCCTGCCATCTCCTCCCCCTATCCCACGACACTGATCCTTCTTTCTTTCTTCCTCTCTGTCACTCCCTGCCTTCCCTTCTCCACTGGTTAAGCCAACACGCTCCCTTTGGCTCTGTGCCGCCCCCATCCTCGTCCGAGCCCTTCCTCTAGTACAACAATCTGTATCGCTCGCTGCAGTGCTTTACTTGTAAATCAGGAAAACTCTCAACAGCAGCGGAAGGGGCTGGGGTGATCCAGCAGGTCAGAAAACGCATCAAAAACATACTGCCTGGAGCGCATTAGACAGGGTCTTGGCACTGCATATCAGTGCTGTCATGCAATAAACAGTGCATGGCTCTGGATTTACAATTAGCTCACTGGGAGACAATCTCTTTCTCTTAACAACATTAGGCAAGAAATGCATCACTAAATATTGGACACTTGTCAAGCAATGATCTTGTAATAGTAAATATGAGCTGGTCATTTCAAATCAAGTTTCAAAAAGTTCATGATGTACAAAAGGTTTTAACATAGTGTTTTAATAAACAGTACAGTCAATTTACTGACTGACCGCTACAGTGCAGTCACACTGAACATACAAAAGGTCTGAAAATAAACATTTAGACTTTTAAAAGCCAAAGTGACAACTGTGAGAAATATGTAACAAGCGAGATGTACCGTAAATTCCAGACTATAAGCCGCTACTTTTGTCACTTGCTTTGGACCCTGCGGCTTATACAACGGCGAATGGATTTTTACAGCTAACGGTCACCAGGGGCGCACTATCATGTCATAGACGATGACACGAGGATTAAAGGGGAACTCCGGCGCAAAATGAACCTGGGGTTAATAACACATGTGTACCGAGTTCGACCGTTCTCTGGTATTTGTTTTCATGCATTTGTTTTGTTAGTCAAATGTGACCAGTTTTCTTGCAAACCGCTAATTAGCATATAACGCTAGCCTTCGGGGCACACCTACACATAAAAAGAAATCACTATTTCTATACCACTAACAAGGCTCACAATATCACCACACTTACACGGTAGCATAACTAGGGTCTCTACATGTAAACCGAACCATTGAGAACTTTGCAAGTATACAGGCAGTTTATTAAAAAAGGAACACAGTACCGTTCGCGTCTGGCTCGCATATCCAGGCGAGCGCCATCTTGGGGAAACTGAACTCTCTTCGTTCAGTGCTCTCAGTGCTTTCTTCCGGCAACAGACAGTTCAGTTTCCCCAAGATGGCGCTCACCTGGATATGCGAGCCAGACGCGAACGGTACTGTGTTCCTTTTTTAATAAACTGCCTGTATACTTGCAAAGTTCTCAATGGTTCGGTTTACATGTAGAGACCCTAGTTATGCTACCGTGTAAGTGTGGTGATATTGTGAGCCTTGTTAGTGGTATAGAAATAGCGATTTCTTTTTATGTGTAGGTGTGCCCCGAAGACTAGCGTTATACGCTAAATAGCGGTTTGCAAGAAAACTGGTCACATTTGACTAACAAAACAAATGCATGAAAACAAATACCAGAGAACGGTCGAACTCGGTACACATGTGTTATTAACCCCAGGTTCATTTTGCGCCGGAGTTCCCCTTTAAGAACTGACTTTTCTGGTATAGTAGGCTGGTTATTTTGATAGTAAACGGCCGTGTTACTGCACCTTTACTGCTGTGTTACAGGCAAGCACTTTTACAAACAAATTAAATTTAGCCATTTAACGTTATTGCCTCGTCAAGCGTTGTAAGCTTTGTTTTTTGTTATACTGCACTACTACGGTACTATGACTGCAGGAAGTACGCTAGGAGCGCACCGTTGTATTATTTGTGCACTGCACGAATGCTGTTTGTAATGTCAAAGATGTGAAAGTTTGATCGATTGATTTTTTGTTTGATTGATCGAAAGATTTATGTTTGTCAAATGTAAATAAATGGGACGCTTTGCGTTTCCAAACAGTCATTTCTGTCCCGACAATCCCCTCCGTGGTAGAAGAAACCCTTACGGTAATTAAACATTAAAACACCAGCGGCTTATAGTCGGGTGCGGCTTATAGTCGGGTGCGGCTTATATATGGAACAATCTGTAGTTTGCCCAAAATTTAGCTGGTGCGGCTTATATTCAGGTGCGCCTTATAGTCCGGAAAATACGGTAAGTCAATGAATGGAAACAACCTGCTGAGGCAATCAAACCATTTTGGCTGGCGTCATGTGGTGATGGACAGAAGAGTATTCTACAAAGCGTGTGGAGTGCTACACACACACACTTAAATGAAAAAGTTCCCCATACAACTTGACTGTTGACTCCAAGAAGTATAAGGCCCGTGGGACAAAGTAATATAATGTAGAACCAAATGTAATTCAACTGGACATTCAACAGATAGTAAGGGAGAAAGAGAGCAAGGCAGGTTGTGTCTGAGGATGAGTGTCTGGTCCCCAAGGCTGCGTGTGAGTAGTGTGTGCATGTGTGTGTGTGTTTCACTGTACGCTCACAGCTCAATAATGATAAATAAGTCAACCTCCTCTCTCCTCCCCACCACCCCTCTCCTTGCTCCTGTCACACACACACACACACACACACACACCCCTCCTCCGTTCATCTACGCCCCCCACCCTCCCCAACTACACTCCCAGTGGTAATGAAGCAACAGTAGGTACGAGCTGACAACTGTGCAGACCAGTTTCATCTATATTCATTCTGCTATAGTGGGCCACCACACTCAGACCCCTTCTTGTCTCTGAGACAAAACAACATCCATAAATTTCCCTTCTCTCCCTCTACCTGTTCGCCGTGTCTGTTAGTCTCAACACCCACCAAATTTTCCTCATTCAGCAGCAACAGACTCTTTTCACAGCAGACATTTTGACTTGTCATAGTAGGGACAGCACAGGTATACTAATGATGGCTGCATTACACTTAAGGTGGTCCAGCTTTTGTGCATTCTAGCTGAATGTCAGGACATACTGGGAACCTTGATGGAACGGAGCATGAACTAAGCTTTCCCTACTATAACAATATAATAAACAACTAGAGCCAACTTACATATCTGTTATGACTGCACCGAATTAAGGGGGAAACATGGGCACTCACTGCTAATGGTAAATACATAGGGACCAAACCAATAGAAGACCAGGTCAGATTCTGATCACCAGTAGAATGAACGACACTAGAAATATATACGTTAGTGTGTTTTACTGTTCAACTAAACAAAGTAAAATCATTGTTGAGACAGACTAATATCAAAGACAGAGGGTAATTAGACAGATAATTATATTATGTTTAAAAAAAGGCAAAAGAAAGAAAGCTAAAGAAAAAAAAAAAAAAGCCAGAGAAGAGGAAAGTGCAATCTACATTTCCGCTTGTGTTTCTGCTCCATCTACTGTATGTGCATGTCTGGAGGGTCCTAATTGCTGCCGAGGTCAGGCTGCTGAGCAGTAAAGGGCTGTGTTTGATGCAGGTAAGAGTGTGTGTGCAAGCATGTGTGTGTGTGTGACTGCTCTGCATGCCCTTGACTTGCAGCTGGCAAACAACGCTTTAGGCCCCCACAGCTGCCTCATCATTACTGTTCACAGGGATCCCCTGCCACACACTCGTACACACAGTGAGGGAGACTTAGTCACAGCTACACAGGCACAGACACAAACAGACACACGCAGACATACACGGAGACACTCACCCCTTCCCGCAGGCTCCTCATTAAGCCAGTGTAGGCGGCAGCGGGAACGAACCACAGTCCCTCTGGGGAGCCTCTCTTCTCCTCCTGATAGGAGGCATAGAAAAGAGAAGGAGAAAGGGTGAGAGGAGAGAGAGGAGGAGGGGTACAGTTAGTGGGGTGGGGGCAGTAGAGGAGTAGGGGGGGGGGGGATAGAGAAAGGGAGACAGATAAAGTGGAGATGCACAAAGAGCAGAGTGAGGAAAAGGGCAAGAAAGGGTCATGTCAGAGAGGAGAAAAGAAAGCAAGAGGAGTCAAGACATCTTGATTACTTGGTGACCATGTCTGTACATGAACCTGCTTCTAAACATCATCATCAAGCGATACCTCTTCAGCAGAATCTATACAAGTGATCGTTTACTGTATCAAACACGAGAAAGAATTGTTTTTTAAAGCTTTCAAAACTTATTCACTTAACAATGATGAATATGAGAACTTCTTTTCCTGAGACAATACCCTTTATATATGTCCCCAGCAACACAACTCTGACTATTTCAACAAATGTTTCTATTTTCATGAAACGATACCGTGCTCCATTGCTGCTGTGCTAGGCTCTAGGCTTCATCTAACCTTGAGGATAACAGCACTGGAGGCTATACAGTAGCTAATCGTTGTCATTGACTGATGGTGCAGAGCATTTTATCTGGGGACACTTAAAGGACCATTCCACATTACACATGGCATTATACACAGGCAGAGTGGGTCCATCTGTTGGGAAGGGTCCACAGTATGCTAAGTTTTCATTACAACTGTTTACAATAAAGACAAGACAAACAGTTTAACTAGTGTGCATTGTGTATTTTTATGCTCATGCACTCTCAAAGATATTCATTTAAATAAATGTCTGTTAAGTCACTTTCTATTACAAAGCCACGTAAGACAGTCATGTCTGAATCTATTGCGAGTACTGCAGTATTTATACATCAGCATTATTATGAAACCAGTATGAGACTTCTGAACCACCAACTCCTCAACCACGTATCCAACTGCATTCATTGGAGACAACTATCTATAATGAAATGACACATATGTCGTGGCAAAGAAGCCCACACCACATTAAAAGGGTCAAAATTGTCAGTATCACCAACAGAAGAAGAAGGTCTCAAAAACAACTCAACAAGCAGGTAGCCTGACAACTATTTAGTATTACTAACCTCTAACTAATCGCACTCATTGATTAATATAAGAATGCAGCTCTAAGTGCTGCTAGTGCCAAACATGAAGATCAACACTGAGCTGTTCTCACTGTAATTTAAAAACCTAAAATTGCTACAGCAAATCACAGATACGTTCGCAGTTTATGCAAACACATCCACATGGCTTCTTCATGCTTTTGTGTCAGTACAGGTCAGCTTCAACAAACTTCCGATCATTTTAGAGCAACAGAAAGTAGAGTCTGTGGCTCTTAGAGCTCCAACAATATTTTGGCAGCATATCAATAAACAGTCAGGGGCAAATCCATAAAAATATTTCTAAACAAGTTAAAGCATCTTCTACTATTTAAAACAGCCGACAACAAATAATGTGATCTCTTCTGTCCTTCGACTTTCTGAATAACACTACTACACTACTACAGACAGATAACAAAACATTACAGCTGCTGAGCATGCAGTCCTTTCTCTTTAGCAGGAAGAGTTTAAATGTTCGTGAATAATGCTACTCATGAGGTACTGATACATTTAAGGTTTCACAGCTATTGTGAATACAGAGAAAAATCCTTCATTACTCCTCAATCTAACTCTCATTTAATACTCAGAAACTGAGAACTTTACCGTAAGTGACATTGGAAAAAGCAAACTCCACCAAGATGGAGCATGTTTCTCTAAATGATTTTAAGATGCTGGTTAGATGATCTCTGAGGGAGGAAGAATACGTCAATGGTCTCCGTCAGCAGGAGCTGAATAGTCAATTTATGAGGAGCTTCTATAGGACACTGAGGTTTTCTATGGCTTCAGAAGAGTAAAAGGTGTAATCAGGCAGGCTGATTGATTTTCGAAGGTTATCCAGCGGTCATGTAAATAAAAATCTTACGCTTAACCAACTTGCCTGGCTTGATTGAGGTTAACCAGAAATAAATTGGTATCACCTTTTCTAATGAAGTCAAATGAGGCCTCCTCCACTTTTTCTCTTGTAATTTCCAGGGCTGGGGGTCAATTACCTTTCAGTTCAATTTACTCACCATGTAAATTTAAACTCCATTACCTGATAACGTTCATTTCACTCAAGATTGGTCTTTCTCACTTAAGTAATAATAAGAAAATGTCTTTTGATATTCTTCTATTTTGCATGCAGTGCTTAATGCATCTTGATTCATCAAGTCAAAGGGAATTCATGTCATTCCTACATTAGAGTTGGAAAAAGAGAGCCTTTACTGTGACGATGATTTTCACAGCCGGTAACCTCTTAAAGGATTCCTGATGACTGATAGTACAATATCATCGGCTTGTCTGGTCTACCATCCTACTATTGCCTGAGCTTGTGAGTTACCAGCAATGGGAGCAGGAAGCGGATCGTTGTTTTTATTGTATTTTTCAAAGCATGTAAAAACATAAATCCATTCTCTACATCAAAATATCTGAACTAGAGTTATAACTAGTGTGTATAATATTATCTGTTTAATGTAACTGTGGTCATGAAGTGCATAACCATAAAAATAGACTACAAGTACATTATGTTAAAACTGATTGCACACGTTCACAGTAATAGTGTAAGTGGCTTTCTTGTTGTGCTCTCTATATTAACTTTTTTATTTCTGTATCTTTTTGGTTTTACTTCCCAACTACAGCCACCAATGTGGATTTCCATAAAACACACTAAATAACATTTTATTTCAGCTGAATTCAGAATAGATTTCACCACACACACCGCCCTCCATTTCACTTGGTCTAATCAAAGAAAAACATCAGAAAAATCGTCTTAACAAAGGAAAAAAGAATATTCTTGCCACCTACGGAACCCTTTTGCAATCAGTGCCTTTTGTGTACCTGTAGGCTGCTGAGCAGGCGGGAATCAATTTCACATTTTATAGATGTGTTTGGATTCTTTATTATGTTTCCTTCAGATCAATAAACTGCATTATCTCTGTCTCTTTCTAGCTGTCTCTTCATATTGGTTTCTGACATGACGCGGCGTGTACCTGAGAGGAGATGCGGTAGAGGAACTCCCCAAGCGGTGGCAGCAGGAACTGCTTTATTTTACTATTCCTCAGATTATCCCTCAGGAGGTCTGTCAGTGTGGACACAGCCTGGAAAGATCGACAGTTACACTTTTATATAAAGTTATTCACAAAAAAACAGGCTTCATGATCTATAAAACTGACAATTACGAAAAAATTATCAGAATTCAGTCAACAGCTCTCTAACATTTAACTATTTCAGGCAGTCCTGTGTTTGCAATACGTGACTGAAGCAAATGACGCACAGACATACACAGATATTTGGTGTTACACTGAAGCCTATACTACAGCCAGATTATAGTTTGGTTTACTTATAGTCTGGGCTTCACCAAGTAAAATGCACATCCACTTTAACTAAGATCAAGTGGATGACCTGGTCAGACATTAACAAACCACTGGCCCCAGAAAGGTCGCTGCACAGTTTACTCTTATGTTTAGCTACAGTGTAATAAACACAGTACAATCACCACAAATAACACATTGGGCCCACTCCTCATCATACTGCACCAAAGTGTTGGCAAAGTCAGTGTTCCATGGAAAAAGATGTGCTGTGACAGTGTGAATCTATTGCAGTGTTTTATTGTCGTTGATTTTTGGTTGACCAACAACTAGGACAATTTCCAGAACAAATCTGAAAACTGAAGACAAAGTGAAAAAGTAGCAAGAGTCAATATCTGATGGCAAAAGGCATCAACAATTTTACATACACAGAAGAGCACACATAAAGGACAAACATACTCCATGTGCCGCATACATTAACACTCAGGTATATTAAGAGCATTCATTACGTGCGCACACATAATTTGGTCCATATATTCATGCAATCATATACACTTGTAAGAAATGCACGTTGCACTCACACATGCAAACACACACAGAGTTAAGTATATGCAGAGACAGCCTTGCTGGCTGGCTGCTTCCTGGCATTAGCATTAGTGCCAGCCTCCCCCCTCTGTGATCTGATGCAAGTTCTGCCTCACTCCTCTATCGCTCCTGCTCTCTTTGCCACTTTTACTTTTTCCCATCTTTCCTTGTTCTCTCCATCTCCTCACTTTGCTGTTTTTCCGTCCACTTCCAAATACATACTGTACAGTATGTATTTCTCACTCCCTCCATCTCTCACCTACATCTTTTTCTCACACTGGCTTGTTTTCTCAGTCTCTCACCTCCAGTCTTTGTGGCTAGGCTAAGGTGAGAAGTGGAACCAGTCTCTCAACATATCTGTCCCTTTCCCAGAAAAGTTATTCCTTCAATTTATTTGTGACACTAGAGTATTATCATCTATCTCACAGCATTGCATTTTCCATTGCAGCACTGAGCATCATTGTCAAAACAATTTGAGGCCAGGCCAGAAGCCAGTACGTTTTGGCTAACCTTCTGTATCACTATTAACCCAATATGTTAACAATTCATATGTGTTTGGCTTATTGCCTCTTTTCCACATCATTGGTGTCTGTTCTATTCTCAACTATTGACGAATAATGTAAATAGTTGAGAGAGGAACAGAGAATCTGAGGTGTGTTAGAAACTGGTCATGCAGCTGCTCTCAGGTAGAGGGAGCTGAAAGACCTTTCTGTACAAAGGGCCACAGGGAAAAGCAAACATATACACACACATACACACAACTACGTTCCCAGAGAAATCATTATCATTATTTCGGCATCAACACCTCAGATCAAACGACACACACACAAATGCACCCAGAAACATAAACATATGCACTTCATTAGCATTTATAAACAGCACAACAACTATAGTGACTGAGAATAAAAACGCCACCCAGCACCAGCATCTTGCTCTTCCACACACAAATATGACACAAACAAGCGTGCTGAGCAGATACTGTTACACGTCTACACTTGGGATGACCAGACACGTCAAGAAGGACACAGAAAACAGATTGGTGGATTATTGATTTTATAAAGAAGGAACACACTGTTTTATAGGAGACTGGAAGAGACTGGAGTATAAAGCTGTATTGCAGCATTGCAGTCAAGGGTAACCTTCTTATCTTCAAGCACCAGTTTTCCGCCTAAATTTGTTTAACTTCCTAAATTTCATGCTAGCTTTAAACTGAGATAACCTAAGATTGACCCTAGCGTAATGTACCTATGTTTTGAGGAGTCCCCATGGCAGAAATTACAAATGCAATGGAAAAACAACACAAGAAATGTGCGTCTCAAATACAAAAAGCAAATATGTAGCATGTATCATATTTAAATTGTTTATTTAATGAATCAGACATTTAAGAGAGGTCAGATCCAGCTTAGTGCAGGAAAAACTGTTATGTTTCCTATTTGGCTGTAAGAATATTAATCTATACTGCACACTGCAGTGCTGGATTTGAATAATTACACAACAGAAATGGTGCAAACTCAAATTTTTTCTTGGGAGGTACAGTATATTTAGAAATGCTGCAAGTAGTGTTTTCCTGGAGCCAGTGCCTTCTGAACGTGTGTTCCTAAAGATTGCTGTGAGCTTTTAGAAAGCATTATCCACATCATACACCCAGCACAATACAAGCTTTAGCAGTTAAACTTCTGGTAAAGCCACTGAAAACTTTATAAGTGATGATAAATTAAGAAAAAAAAAAAATCATGTATTAAGAAAAAGCAGCAAGCTAGAGTTACTAATATTATTTCTCACAACTCTAGCCAAGGGGTGAGACAAAAAAAAGACTCAGTAGAGAGAAAGAAAGAAAGAAAGAAAGAAAAAGGGGTGAGGGAGACAAGACGTAAGACAGGGACAGACAGGTGTCTTATGTGTTTTTGTATATTTGTGTACGTGTGTTTGGGGGGGGGGGGGTGATCGAAGCGTATAGCAGTTACCATGGTAACTAAACCCAGCCCTCACATGCCGATCAGCAGGATTGGAGCAGGAGAAACCCTGCTGAGACAACACACACACACACACACACACACACACACACACACACAGAAAAGTGAGAGTATGTGCTGTTTTATTGGTCATCTGTTGGCATTACTATAAACACTAAGGCTAGGCACAAACTCAAAGCACAAAACAGAAAAAGAACAACACAGACACACAGAAAACTACATACACAGGACCCCTGCTGAGCGCTCACACAAACATGGTTCAGAAAAAGCTCATGCACACTTACAACAACACACACAGACACAGATGTAGACACACACACACACACACACAGAGAGAGAGAACCCCTGCTGAGTGCCTAGATGGGCACATGCATGACCACAGACACAAACAGACACACAAAGATACTCTGGCACAAACGTACAGCTTTGTCCTTTTCTTAACAATTTGTCATCCTCCGGTAGCTGAAGAGAGGTGAGGAGGGTAGCGGAAAAAATGTTCCGCCATTTGTCTCTGACAACAAGCGCTTCGAAAAGAAACACTGCTCTGCCGAAGTCGGCCATTTTGTAAATCGCCGTGACGACTCAGTAGCAGTAAAGTGCCATAACAAGAAGAAGAAAGAAAAGTGGAAAAGAAAGGATGAACCGCAAATGGGGTGAGCAGATGTGGGATCAGAATTACAGGTGCCAGAATGGATTTCACTCAGAATTAACAGATGTGATCAAGCAGAAGAAGACAGGAAGAAGTTCTGTTCGGGATGAAAGGATCCTCGGTACAAAATTGCTTTTACATTGTGCGACTTCAGTACAGCTCTGTTAATATGTGTGGGTTTTACTGGGGGTTGAGTAAAATCACTGTGTTGAGGAGAACGTGTGCATTAACAAGTGCACGTCTTTCTCGCTTATGGAATTAGAGATGTAGCAATACAGAAGTAGGTCCATATTTAGGGGATTGTGTATAAAAACAGAGGCAATGCCTACACCTTTTCCTCCAAATGTGTCTACAGTGAGGGCAGACTAAATAACAGAAATACTCCTGCGCACAGTATACTGCAATGAATTATATATGTTTCATGATTACCACAGCAGCTAATGTTCTCCATGCAGATAATCTGATAAAATAATCTATCACATGTACACACATAATAACAGAAATTGAGAAAAAGCAATGAAGACCTGTCCTTGACTTTCACAAAAGTTAGAACAACATCATAACGTTGTAGTTTGCAGTAGTCATATTAATATTAGCCATGCGTGAAAGTTTATTAAGTGTGCGGTCATGTTCCTGTAGGTTTGTGAAGATTCTCAGTCATCCAGTTTATATCCAAATAAGAGGCATAAAAGATTTTCCACACTCATCAAAGTGGCTTCTTCAAGTTCAGTGTTATCATGTAAAGAAACTATTTTAACTGATATCACTGTACAGCTACAAACAGCCGAGTGACACAAATATTAATTAGTTAGGTGCTAATTAATATATTGTTACATATAAGAAAACACCTTTATATGCCTGCATGTGTGTGTTGTGTGTGTGTGTTTGGGGGAGAAAAGAGAGAGAGAGAGAGAGAGAGAGAGAGATTTTAGGATGTCTGATGCTGTTTTCTGATAGGGTTTTAATGCCGCCTGCTGGAACACACTGGTACTATAAAGTTGGACGGGACAGAATAAGCATTTATGAGCACATACTTTTTTTTTTTTCCCTGAAAGAAAGAAGACGTTTGTATTATTTTATGATAAGGCTTAAACATAACAGAGTAATGTAAAAGTAAAAGAAAATATGACAAAAAAAACAAACTCTAAACCTATAATATCTAAAAGAAATGCACAGTAACATTTAGCACCACATAATGCGGGTGTATAGGTTCAATAAATACGGTATACTCACAGTCTATGCTGCACACTATGCAGCATATTGTTATGTTATGTTGTATGTTCTGAATGGTAAATGCATATTGATACTTTCTGTAAGATGCACGTATGGGTTCCCTCTGGTATTTACTGCCACCTCATGATACAAATGGGTACTGCAGGTCATTTTAATTTGACTTCACAAATATTTAGCTTGTTTGAAAATAAAAAGGATCGGTGGGTTACTATTTGCTTTATGCTTTTTATCCTACAACACCAGTGGAACACCTTTACTATCCAGATAAGTTAAGACTGATAAAGAAAATATACTGTAACTCCACTCTAAACCGTCTCGCCTGTATAGCGATAAGGTACTGTTAAATTTTAGCTAAAGCCAAATAATAGTTATGATTAGGGTAGGCTTTCAAATTAATGTAAGTCAGCATAATGACAATGTCTAGAAACACACCTCAGAAACAGGACTGTCGTCTCCAAGGTCACTACAGTGCAGAGCCAGCAGACCCATCACTCTGAGAACCTTGCTGCGCCTACAAAACATTTTTCATTTTCATTAAAAAAAGAAACTTTCTAAAAAGAAAACACACACTTTGAATCACTGAAATTCTGAAACTTGAAGCGATCAAAATATCACAGTATAAAAAGCATTAATAGTCTGAACATCTATTTTGCTTCAGCGTTCCTTGATCATCTTAAAAAACTGTAAAATGACAGAGAAAAAGAGCAAAGGAGAAAGCAATTATTCACATCGCCTGTTTGTAAAGCAAGACCATAAATAATGTACTTACACATCCCAGTTAGGAGCTTGTCGCAACTGCTGGGTCAATACGAGAAGCTAAATGAAGAGAGCAAAGAAAAACAACATTATAAACCTAATCTGTAAGATATTATAACAGAGGAAGGTGAGTGCTTTAGGTCCAGTATGACTTATATGATTGCTAAAAGTCTGTATTGAACGTAAAACTACTTTAAGTTTTTTTAGGTCCAGAGGCTGTGAACTGATTACCGACCCAATTGCAAACACATGTTGCCAACAGCCAATGAAAAAGAGAGGGTGGGACACAGGAAATTGACGAATCATGTCTATATCACACTTCAGACTACATGACTACATTTTTGTCATACAAAAATCTGCTGAAGCCGGCCTGTTAGTGTGTACTCCTAGCCTTTTCAAAAATCTGTAAAGACCGTGAAAGTTGAGTTGTGTGTCTACAGCTTAATGTGAAATATAAGTGGTAAAGAAAGATCTAGATTTTACAAACTCAATTTGATTCAAATGACTGTGAGGCCATGCTGTCATCAAAAAAAAAGCCAATTATGCGGTTAGGGAACTTAAGTAAATACATATGTTCCCCTACCAGTGTCGAGTTAATCAGCCTGTTAGCAATAACTTCATTTCCGACCACACAGCAGAGGTAGCACAGCAGGTTGAGTCTGGATCGAATGGCTGTGGAGGGAGGAGCACTGGAGGAGAAGACAGAAGCGGAGGGGCTCTGCTCTTCAAGGGATGAAGAGAGTTGTGACAGAAAGACAGCCCATTCCTCATCACTCAGAGACTGCAGCTTCTCAACTGGAGGAGAGAGGAGAGAGGAAATATAACGAGACCCTCTTTACATCAGGACCCTAAACTCACTTGATACTAACTCAACAAATATCATACCTGAATATGCCGGCACACAAAGGGTTTTAGCGTCAAATCGCACGGGAGTGCCTTTAAGAATCTGATCAATAGAAAGAAAACAAAGTCATTCTTAGTAGCGGTGTTTGGCTGCATTCATTGTTTCATTTGAGTACAGAATTAACAGAAAACATTAAAAGGATCTCTTGAGCAAGAGTCAGTGTTGAGCTTATAATCATCTATCACAAGGATTATTTTAAGACTGATACATGTATCTTAAGAAATAAAAAATATACAAAATAGCCTGCGTATATTCACTATAACTGAATGCCTGTACCTTGGGGTTGTCAATGATTGGGGTGACAGTCAGATCAGACTCAGTATGGAGAAGACGCTTCACACAGGCTGTTATGTCTGGACCGGTACTGACCTAGAAAGTACGGAAATGATGGAGAGGAGTCAACAACCTCAGTAGAATATGACAGTTATAGACAGGGATTATGATAGAGATGGTAACCTGAGGTGGAGGGATCTGATTTGGAGAGCCAGAGGTCCTGCAGCTCCTTCTCAACTTGGCACAGGAGCTAGAAGAAGAAGAGAAGAGTATGTATAGTAATAGTACATTAATTTATGTACTGATCACTTCCCCTTTCAGCATTTTTAGCTGTATATCCAACATAAAAGTTTTATTAAAGTGTACCTTTTATGTAATATAATGGCATTAGGTTATCTTCCTATCTTCCTCAGAAGGAATAAATGAATCATTTTATCACTTGGTAAAACAGATGTAACAATCATAACCCTGTAGCAAACAGACTACCTTAACAGAAAAATGGCCTCAGTATTCTCTTCATCCACACCACTCTTTGGCTTCAGCTCTGATACATTATCTGGAAAAGCAAGCACATAGTTTACTGAATCAGATTTTTCCGTAGAGCACAATATGAGAAACACTAATGAAAAATGGACCAAACAAAACCAAAGAATATCTTACCTCTTGTGAATGACTTATTGAGCTGCAATGTGTGGCACAACTGCTGGGCTCCAGTTAGCTTGGGATATTTTTCGGTCTTTGCCTCCCCCTCTCCTCTTCTTTCCTTACCCACCTCCCCGTCCAAGCTATTATTTATGGCTCCACCGACAGATTGTTGGCTGTCACTCCGCGTGTCAGATGCTTTGTCAGTTGATGCATGCGACGAGATTAGTTTCTTAGACGTTGTATAGTCTGGCTGCGTACTGGCCATGGGATTGTTGGGAAGTTCGTCTGCCTGTCTTGGAGGGAAAAGGTCACACGTCCTTGTATATCTGTCAAAGTCAATGAAGCAGAAAATAAAAAGTGCAACACATGAAGCATTTAAGTTAATATTAACCTCCTCCCCAATGGATCAAAAATAGACTTTGAAACATCTACAGCAATCTACTTTTAGCATTAATGTGAACATTATTACTTTTTCACAAAATGCACTAAAAAGGCTGAACCACTACATCTGTGGAACGTTGTAGGTGCTTTAAAATAAAGAGAAATAACGCCAACACACCTCAAGCTAACTGAACTAACTCCTTCACAGCCGCTGTATTCTTCCTCGTCGCCTCCTTCGTCCTCCTCTTCATCTTCGTTTGCATCTTTTTCTTTGCATCGTACTTGTGCCCAGAAAGGGTGATCCAGTAATTCTGGCCAATCCATCCTAAAAGAGAAATAACAAACATAAGGACACAGAAACCCGACACTAAGCCCAAGTTAAGTTTATGTCACTTTTAATGTAGAAACACTATAGCATTATCTTTGAATCAGCTTGACTTACTTAATCATAAAACCTCTTCATAAGATGCATTACATGGTAATGGCTACTACGTTCAGAAAAAGAGCTCAAAACACTTTAGGAAATTTACATCCACTGGGTAACTGATAAAAACACACGCTGATCTACTTATTTGTGTAGATATCAGCCAATCCTGTAGCAACGATTCAATGCATAAATTCAAGCAGACACAGGTCAGGAACTTCAGTTCACATCCAACATCAGTGGGGAAAAGATCTCAGTGACTATGACTGACCACTTTGATTAAGTATTTCTGTAACAGCTGACCTCACTTTAAGACAAAAAAACATTCAGTCAGCATCAGTTCTGCGGACAAAAACCTTGAGGGCTCTTATTAGCCTGATACAGAAATCTGAAGCTGCAGGGGGCACAGGCTGACCTAAACCGGCCAGTTCAAGACTGGAAATCCAAATCTGGTGTAACTGCAGGGATCCATGAACCAACCTGCCTTGTGTCATTCATTGCCATCCCTTTATGAGGACAACTAGGGGTGTTGTAATGCGCCCAAATCAAACTGCTTTGATTCACAGTCCTGATAAACATTATGTAGTAATGCAGTATCACAATATATGCTAGGCCTGTGTTTCAGAAATTGACCTCTTATCTGTATTTTTATTGAGCAAGCCTTTCAGAAGAAACTGGAAGTCCTGACTGGGAAGACCTGCAGACAAAACTGTAACACACAACACAGAAGATAATTAATCAATTAAACTAACGAAAAGTCTCCACACATCAACATGCACGTCTGTTGTGCTAACTAGTGTACAACGTTAAATATGACATGTGGATGAGAGTCCATGGCTGTGTGTGAATTTGAGGAAGTGTGTACCTGTCTGTCTGGGAGGTGGTGGTTCCTGATGCAAAATCATTTCTGTCAGTTCAGTGTAACTATCAGAGTAGAAAGGAGGTTTTCCTAGAAAACAAAAACAGTATAGTATAGTATATTATAGTATATTATAGTATAGTATAGTATAGTATAGTTTATGTGTGCGCGCGTGCATGCGTACCAGTGTATATGTAGTAGAGAATACAACCAAGAGCCCAGAGATCAGAGCTCATACTGGTTTCTGATCCTTGCAAAACCTCTGGTGCGCAGTAGACCGGAGAACCTGAAATTATACATACATACACAAATAGAAATAAAAAAAACACATAGTAACAAGAACACAATCAGATAATCTTTTCTGAATTCACCTGCCCAAGAGCTGTTCATGCCTAAAAGTGATATCCTGTTTTTTCACAACCAGATACTCTTCACTTTTTTCAACTAGTCTTCCTTTATTACTTTCTATTTGACTGCTTATCAGTCAATTGTTCGTCTGTCTTTGAATAAGGACAGGCTACACAAAATGTTTGTGATGTCTAAATGATAAATTCATTATTTTCATCAAACCCCTTTTTAAACCCCTATTAAAACTGATAATCACATCTAAACTTCTTAATTTTTAAAGCCATTGTAGTGGTATCAACATCAGATTATCTGACCGTATAATCTTTCTCTCATATTGTCATATTTCTCCTTGCTATCTCCATTCCCCGCCTCCTCAGACGTAGAAAGCAACGTAAAGAAATCCTCCAGCGTCTCTCCTTCTGCCTTCGACAGACAGAAGTTACCAAACTTCAGGATGCCACTGCCATCTAGCAGGATCTATGGACCACAAAAAGAGAATTATTGTATTCTTCTTACGACAGTAATGTTGGGTGACGTGAATGCAGATGCAAACCTTAGCGGGGGTCAGGTCAGAGACAACGATTCCTACTTCATGGATGTGTTTCAGTCCTTTGACCAAGTCCCACCCAAAACTTCTCACCACATCTTCAGACAGACTTCCATCATGTCTAATTACAGACTCCAGTGAACCACCTGATACACACAAAAATAAGATTAAGTTTACAGTCGTTAATCGTATCCTTAATGTGAATCTTTAATACAGATCCTTTCAGTTTTAAGCCAATATAAAATACAACTCCATAGCCTTTGATTACTAACAGAAATAATTACTGACCTGTACAGAGCTCCACTACCAACCACAGGTGGTTACTCGTCTCATACCACTCATAGAAGCACACTATATTCGGATGATCGAGATCCTGGCTGAGACGGACCTAACAGGACAGAGACACAAAAACATCACATACACATTACATTATGTTATTGCAGGGATTTTTAAAATAGATGTAACAGATGTCTGAATAAACACTAGCCTACGTGGTTAGTGATCTGAGGCCTCTTGGCTTTGTCGGAGCAGATGACGGCTACATAGTTGAGATTGCCCTTCCTTCTTCCTTTATAGACAACAGAGCTGCTGCCTGCCCCCAGCTCCTCATACAGGATGAAGTTCTCCATCCGCTGTGATGTGAAAAAGAAACAAGGTGCCTAAAGTTATTAATTGGAGAAAAAAAAAAAGAAGCAGAGAAGTGGGTGACCAAATTAATTAGACCACATTTTATTTATTTAGCTGTACCACAAATGTCGTGTGCTTGCTAAAATGTTATCTACTGTGGCAAAAACAATATATGAGGAACATATGATCAATAACCAAACTCACTGTTTAAACGGTTAGTTACTAGTTGAGACCACTCTATATAAAAACAAACTACAAAAAACTCAACCATGTATTTTATTAAAGCCCAAACGAACCTTTTTAAACTGCTGACACTAGGGTGTGTAATAAATTTGCATCTTTAAAGTAGATAGTTTCGTTTAGGAGACAATTCCGTCAACAATTAACGTTGACGTTAACGGCTAGCGCGTGTGTTGCTACTATGACAACCGCTAACGGTGCCGTCTTCTCAGGACAGGAGCAGAGTTGAGTTTGTTCTCTTCAAACAACACAAAGCGGTTAACTTTAACACTTACACATGAACGAATTACCTGAAACCGCAGCTGTACACGGCCTAAGAAAGCGTCCGCTTAATGTGAGGTTTGCTACCGGTCACGTTTAACGTCAAAAGTAGCTGGGAACTTATTTCTTCAACGACCCCGCTGTTTGTTGGCGGAAGAGTGACGGACCACGTAGTTCAAACTGGAAGAGGGACGTAGGAAAGTTTTCATATAAAATTAACGCTTCATCTATTCACCGTGATCATTATATCTGTGTATAGAGGTATTTTTAGCATTGATTAAATGTTTTACATTACTAATTATGTAAGTTAAATGCCTGTATTAATGAAAACGTTTTATTGGTTTTGGCCAAACCACCTTCAAAATGGGATATTCCCGAGTTGCTAGGATACCAGAATGAACGCAACAGACAGGCGCACAGAGGAGTTCATCCACGAGGGAATACAGCTCAATATAAAACGCACTGTTTACAGCATTTTATTAAAAATAAAATAAAATTACAAAATATATGGATTTTATTTATTATTATTTTTAATGTAATATTTAATTTACTTATTTGATAAAAATGCAGGAAGAAACCAGAGCTCCTAGAGTAAACCGGCAATACCTCATTATCTCATTTTGCTACTGAGCCCTGCAATAACATAATGTAATGTGTATGTAATGTTTTGTGTCTCTTTTGGCACAGCCAGGATCTCAATCATCCAAATATAGTGTGCTTTTATGAGTTGTATGAGACAAGTAGCCACCTGTGGTTGGTAGTGGAGCTCTGTACAGGTCAGTAATTATTTCTGTTAGTAATCAAAGGCTATGGAGTTGTATTTTATATTGGCTTAAAACTGAAAGGATCTGTGTTAAGGATTCACATTAAGGATACGATTAAGGACTGTAAGCTTAATCTTATTTTTGTGTGTATCAGGTGGTTTACTGGAGTTATTGGGAATTATTAGTGAAACTTAAAACTAGATTAGCTAATAGGAGCTCAAAAACATGCTGTGTTTGGTGGCTATAGTCAGGTCCAACAGAACTGGAACACACCTAGTTGTTCTTATAAAGGGATGCACATGATCAGCAGCTTATGTATGTGTCCCGCAAGAGACGGGACCTCACAACTGATTTATTATGAGTAATACGACACATAGGCTACACAAAATTCAGAACCTACATTAAACTTAACAACAATGAGTGCAATGTTGCAAACACTGTGCAAAGGTTCTGCTGTGATGACAATGTCCATACAGTGTCGCTTGAAATTATTTGCATAAAGTTTATTACTTATGTGATATAAGTAATTTTATCAGTGTGGATCTTTTGGGCGTAATTTCATTTATTTATTTATTTTTTATGTTCAAGTCATGTAAGAAAATGCTCTAACTACATGTAGGCATAAATGCTTTATGTGTCCCCTCAAACTTTATAGTATCAGTGTCTTCCAGCAGGTGGCACTAAAATCTATGAGATAACAGCATGAGACGTCCTGAAAAAATCTCTCTCTCTCATGGTAACACAGAGAGACAGACAACCGTTCACACTCACATGTCTTGAGTGAAATAAATGTTATCAGGTTATGGAGTTTAAATTTACATGGTGAGTAAATTGAACTGAAAGGTAATTGACCCCGAGCCCTGGAAATTACAAAGAGGAAAAGTGGAGGAGGCCTCATTTGACTTCAGTAGAAAAGGTAGAAAAGGTAGGTACCTAAAGTCATGATGCACACATAGAACAGTGTGTTCTCAGTTAAAATATTTTACTGCGTCCCTGATGATGTTAATGCAAGGTCTGAACAGGCCCTCTGTGTGTGTGTGTGTGTGTGTGTGTGTGTCTTTTTGTGTCTGTGCCTGTGTAGCTGTGACAAAGTCTCCCGCACTGTGTGTACGAGTGTGTGGCAGGGGATCCCCGGGCCTAAAGCATTGTTTGCCAGCTGCAAGTCAAGGCCATGCAGAGCAGTCACACACACACATGTTTGCACACACACTCTTACTTTACTGCTCAGCAGCCTGACCTCGGCAGCAATTGGGACCCTCTAGAAATGTGCATACAGTAGATGGAGCAGAAGCACAAGCGGAAATGTAGATTGCGCTTTCCTCTTCTCTGTCTTTTTTAAACATAATATAATTATCTGTTTAAGTACCCTTTGATATTAGTCTGTCTCAACATGGTGAAATGATTTGACTTTGTTTACAGTAAAACACACTAACAAACTAACTCAGGGGTCTAACAACTGGTGTGCACAGTTGTCAGCTCGTACCTACTGTTGCTTCATTACCACTGGGAGTGAAGTTGGGTGAGGGTGGGGGGGGGGGGGGGGGGGGGGGGTAGATGAACGGAGGAGGGGTGTGTGTGTGTGTGACAGGAGCAAGGAGAGGGGTGGTGGGGAGGAGAGAGCTGTGAGCGTACAGTGAAACACACACACATGCACACACAGAACATATTGTGTCATGTTATATTTTAGTCTGGCATTGCATTTTGAATTTGAAACAGCAGGTTGTTTCCATTCATTGACTTAAATCTCGCTTGTTACATATTTCTCACAGTTGTCACTTTGGCTTTTAAAAGTCTAAATGTTTATTTTCAGACCTTTTATATGTTCAGTGTGACTGCACTGAAGCGGTCAGTCAGTAAATTGACTGTACTGTTTATTAAAACACTATGTTAAAACCTTTTGTACATCATGAACTTCTTGAAACTTGACTTGAAATGACCAGCTCATATTTACTATTACAAGATCATTGCTTGACAAGTGACAAATATTTAGTGATGCATTTCTTGCTTAATGTTGTTAAGAGAAAGAGATTGTCTCCCGATGAGCTAATTGTAAATCCAGAGCCATGCATTGTTTACTGATATGCAGTGCCAAGACCCTGTCTAATGCGCTCCAGGCAGTATGTTTTTGATGCGTTTTCTGACCTGCTGGATCACCCCAGCCCCTTCCGCTGCTGTTGAGAGTTTTCCTGATTTACAAGTGAAGCACTACAGAGAGCGATACAGATTGTTGTACTAGAGGAAGGGCTCGGACGAGGATGGGGGCGGCACAGAGCCAAAGGGAGCGTGTTGGCTTAACCAGTGGAGAAGGGAAGGCAGGGAGTGACAGAGAGGAAGAAAGAAAGAAGGATCAGTGTCGTGGGATAGGGGGAGGAGATGGCAGGGAGACGGAGTGAGGAAGAGAGACTTGTACTTGGAGAGGGGGAGTGGATGGCTTGGAGTGAAAGGCAGGTTTCCAGGCCAGACTTGAGCTGCAGGAAATTATTTATGAGCCTGAACAAGATGATTCTTCAGCTGTGTGTATGTATGTATTGCAGTGATAGAAGCCAGGGGGCAGAAGGCAGAAATCCCCCTTACACACTCACACGGATCCATACATCCGCACACAGACACAGCAGTGGTGGTGAGTCTATTAATGATTTATCACTATCATCCACAAAGGAGAGGAGAACAGAGAGGGGACTCTAAAAGAGAGTCATGGGTCCTAGCCTTGTGTCTCTAACATAGGATGACCAGTCCACGTGCAGGAACAAACACACACGCAGTGTCTGAATGTTGGGAGAGTGTGTGAAACAATAATGGACATTTAGTACGTCATACATTTTTTAATGGGCCACCATCTTTAGACAATACAAAGGAAGATGAAGATTAATAACACTGTGCTTCTGTTTATATGTCTGTCCATTTTCCTGATCTTTTATCCTTTGCCATGTTTTTGTGCTGCGTCAGAATTCCCTTTACTTGCTTGAGTGTTTGTTTCTTTACCAGCCTTTACTCTTTGTTATTTTTTCCTGTTAATTTACATGTTCTGTCCCTTGTTCTGTCTTTTGTGTCTATTATTCGTGCATCTACTTGTTGCTTCTTTTGGCTTGTTTGTCCACATGTCTCCTACTAGTGCTTCTTGCCTCAATCTGTCTGCTTACCTGTTAACCATTAATCTGTCTCTAGTGTGGCTATTAGTGGTGTTAGATGTGTGCTGTGTGATGTTGGTAGATGGTGTCTGCGTCTTTGCCATAGGGGTTCATTCAAAACCAGGTGCACTGGCTTCTAAAGGACCCTAATTACAGAGGGAAACCACATCAGACATGTGAACACGAGCACTCGTGCACGCACAGGCATACACTGGATTTGTTTTACTGTTTTACTCAATAGATTGTCACTCATCATATATCCACTAAAAACAACCATATATGTGAAAACAAACTGCACTCCCATCAGACTGAGTTGTACATTGTGTTGGGTGAAAATTGCAGAGTTGACTGATTGCACAGGTGAAGCAACGTTTCTTAATGTTGTCAATTACAATTGTTCTGTGTGCTGTAATAAACCAACATGTCTGCTGTGATCTCAGTATGATTTCAGCTTCTCATGTGTCTTGTTTGTGGTGGAACAAACATTTCTTGACCTTAGAGGAGCCACTGGATAAATCTCACTTTAATTTCTTTAAACTTAACTTTGTAGAGATGCGAGGTTTAAATAGGACATTAAGTATAATATATTGAGTGTGTTTTTTGGATGAACTTGTTTCTCATACTGGGAGACGTTATAATGAGAATAAATTACTTTTTCCTCTGTCTCCAGCATTTCTCCCACTGCATCATAATGATGGAATTTCTTGCATGAGCGACTTGTTTCTCGCCACATGTAAGGATATCTCCCTCACTTTATCCCTCTCTCTTCCTCTTTAACACACCTCCCATCTCTGTGTAGTTCCTGGCAGGGCTGCAGTCTATTAAACACACAGACTGTGGGTGCTCCCCCGTGGGCTCATTAGTGAGCTGGCCCGCACAGCCTGGGGAATGCTGGAACAGACCATTCCGCCGGTTCCCAGAGGGGTGCCCGAGGATTCATTATGCTGTCGTTCAGCGTGGTCCCACAGTGTTGAATACACAATGTGATGTCCTACATTGGATTATTAGGTTGATTATTTAAGTTATCAGTTATAATTAGAGTTCCCGTGAGATTGAATGTGGTGTGTCTGATGTATAATGTTAAAAAAAACATTGATCACTTACTAACCGTTGATGCATTGTTAAATGTCAGAAAATCAACATTTTTCCTCACGCTAATGGTTCAACGACATCAGCAGGACAGTAGAGATATTATTTTGATATTATATTAATGCATGGTACATCGAGCAGGCAGGTGGATTGAGCTAAAGGCTTTTGTGAAATTCAGCCAAACTCCTTAATATCTGAACTGACTTTGTTTTCATGTTTATTGCACTCGGTGTTCTGTTTCATTTGTTCTGTACACCTGTAGTGTCAAGTTCGTGCTGAATTTTTTGAGCATTGAGCTTTTTAGGACATAACACAAAACATTGGCAGTGTATGAACTGTATGTGCCAAAGTATGATTCTTTGATAAACACTGAGCAAAGGAGAATTATTTAGAAAACTCAAACTCATTATATCTGTGAGGGAACAAATAAGTATTTAAATAGAATTACCGTTATAAGGAAATGAATGTTTCTGCTTTGAATATGAACCTTAGCCAGAGACACATTTAACTGTATTTTATGAATAGGCTCTACTGTATCTGATATCTAGGGAGAGGAGCGTCCAAGTGATGTAACACAGTGAAACACAATAATAACCTGACAGAGGCAATCACTTCTGTTCTACTTCCTGTCTTTCCCCACAATGACTTTCCTGGAAAACTAATTTCCTCAGCCACAGATATTTCATTAGCCTGGCCCCATTGTCTGAGCACAAACAACTATTCTCTACTGAGGCAAAGGTGTGTGGACATATACAATATACGCATAACATACACACAAACACTTAGATGTACGTTACCCTATATACTGTGCACCTGCTTAGTGTGTCTAGTTACGTCTCCTAACAGTTCATGAACTGGTGCTGAACTTAATTTTTCATAAGACAGCACATCTAGTGTGTATGTGATGTGCTAATCTTGGTCAGGCAGAGGGGCTGAAATTGATTTGAAGGTTTTTAACTTGGAGTCTAGCATTGGTAATTGACTCTGAAACTGAATTTATTTGCATTGAGCATTTCCAATTTAACACCAGAATACAAACTTAGTACTTCAACTCTGCTCTAATTATACACTGATATACATTCACCCCTCAAACCCCCTTCTCTCTCCCCACTCTTTCTCCCCTGGCACAAAGACAGACAGTCCAAGAGTTTGTTTACACAGAACTCTGTCTGTTAGAGAGTGTGTGGGTGTGTGTGTGTGAGAGTGTGTACAAGCGCAAACGCTAATTTGTTGAGTGTGTCAGTATCTGGGCTAATTGGCTGGATGAACATGCTGCAGCCTTCTACTTCAGCAAAGCATTATGGGTAGTGGGGAGGGACTTATCAGCTAGGCACACACTACTGAGCTTTGAAATTAATTAACTTGGTGTGTAGCTTCATAAACACGCATGCTCATACATACTGTCACATTAGCACACACAGACACACATTCAGTAGTGTATGGTGCTGGTGATAATGATAATGGTAATGAATGTTGGTCAGTCAATTTTTTTTCCAACCAGTTACTGCTGCTGAGTGAAGGACTGTCTCAAGAAGCTGTAGGCATACAAGTCTGTGTGTCTGTGTGTGTGTGTGTGTATGATAAAGTGGAGTCTGAGCTGATTAAGTTTCAGTCTGTTTGTTAACGCATTTTCTGAAAATGATACGTACCTTCCAATACCTGAAGGAAACTGTTCATTGGAACAATTTATTTCTGTTTGGGTTTATAAGCTCAGCTTGTAGCATTATTTGCATTTTTCACCTCATACTCTCAATCAGTCGACGTAGCTGGGATGTGAACGCTTTAAATCAGAATGTGTTGCTTTGCAATTTTATTAGTGTGTTATATAAGCTGCCTTATTGACTATATCTGAATTTCAAAACATAATGCTTTGGACTGTAGAGCAGCAGAAACATTCACAGTCAGTCTCACATCTTCACTCTTTTTTTATTTGTGTGTTTGTAGGATTTGGTGTTGAAGGTGCTGCGCTGTCTAGAGAGTCCGTCTACAGTAACAAGAGCCAAAGCATTGCTACTACTACTGCTACTGATACAAGACAACACACACACTCTGCTTTACTGCTGTCAACAAAGGTAAATAACAGAAGAAACTCACGCAGACACAGGGAGACATACGAACTCCGCACAGAAAGGCCACAGTCGGCAGGTTGAAACCTTCTTGCTGCGTGGTGTGAGTGCTCTGAAACTGAAAACACAAGCTTCAAATATGTGATATTCACCTGTATTCACTTTATGGAGCATTCTTAGAAAAGCTTTGGATTTGACAGAACCTAAGTTTGACATTCAACCGACTCGGTCTGGACCTGCTGTAGAGTTAACCCAACTGATGTTCAATTCATTAAATAATTAAACAAGCAAATCTTGCCAAACATACTTTTGAGTAGTGATTTATCTGGAATCAGAGGTTTTAAATTCTGATGCAAACCCTTCTCGAACACTCTTCAACATTATGTGCTATCTAAAGCAGACAGCATTCAGAAGGGAGGTTTCCTTCCTTGCCCGGGGTTGTTGGCGGTGCAGTTGTACTCTGTGTAACCTTTGTGTTAACTAGCACAGCAGCCGTGGGAACGACAGTATAAATGTATGTACCCAGGACAATTAGTTTCTGTTGCTGTATGTTGAAACTTGACTGGAACTTCAAATGGTTCATTAACTGGTTGTCCCGTGTTTCACCCTACACTATGCTGTGACTGTATAATTATATATAGTACAGTATATACATGCAGCCAGTTCCCCTGGTAATATATAACCAATTGGTATCCGTATAAAAAAAGATGTTCCTGACATATGGATCCTTATAGCTGACTCTCTTCCTTCTCTTCCTCCCTCCTGGTTTTCACCAGGTTTATATTCTCTGACATTTTAAACATGAACTGCCACATGAACTTTTCAATAACAAAGAAATGTGAAGGTTATTTGGAGCCAGGTTTCTTGACACAGCCCCCATGTGTTTGTACATGTGTTTACTTACTGTAGATAAAGAGCTAATCTTTATTACTTGCATGTAAAAGAACCACATAACCTCTCTGAGGCAGCCTCAGAAGACTTCAGTTTAAATGTTATTCATTTTTAAATACTCTTCCACTAAATTATTATTT
This sequence comes from Chelon labrosus, assembly GCF_963514085.1. Classification (NCBI taxonomy): domain Eukaryota; kingdom Metazoa; phylum Chordata; class Actinopteri; order Mugiliformes; family Mugilidae; genus Chelon; species Chelon labrosus. Next base: position 18,797,841 of record NC_140345.1, read on the forward strand.
ATATGATGAGATATTTAATGTGTTTTTTTGTATTTTACACTATTTTACTATTCACTATAATACATGACAATTACATGGGCACTGAGTGTGTAGTGTGTTCCAGACTAACATAAGAATCCTCAAAGATGTCATTATGCAAAATAGAATTTATTAGGCACAATAATACGCTCACATACTGACTGGCTTTGTGAGTGTAGCATTGATGGCCCACAATGCAGTGCACAAAGGAAATAAACGAGCTAGTCTCAGCTGGACATAATTAAAATACATGATTGGAATTGGTGCTCCAATCAGAAACATCTTGGAAAGGCAAACTAATTTGACTGTGGTGGAGACTAAAATAGTATTTTAATCTAAAATAAAGTATAACAAAAATGTTTGACTGTCATCAGCAAATGTCTTTTGTCATACGTTGTGTTCTGGTATGAAAAAATTGTTTTAACAATAAGGAATATAGATTTAATAGACAACACCTGCTGAACTTGAACACAGAACAGAAATAGTCAGTGATTGAGAATGGAAATGAAGGACCATGGTTCATTTAGGAGCTTTCTGAATGGACCATTCTTAGACGGCCTGATGCCAGAATATCAACCTCTTTTTACAGTCAATGCTTTTTTACACCTCTCTCTCTCTCTCTCTCTCTCTCTCTCTCTCTCTCTCTCTCTCTCTCTCTCTCTCTCTCTCAGACACATATAGAGCAACACTCTTCATATCTCTCCGCTCACTTGCTCTCCTTGTGTTAACCGAGTTAGAGCTGTCAGATATGACCTGCTTGTCTCTCTCCCACTGGGCACTCCGCATGATTCAACCACACACACATACGCACATCTTTGTCTCAACCCTGCTCTCAACCAGTCAAGTTGTGTTTAATTAGCTCCTTAGTAACACACACGCATGCATGCACACACACACACACACACCGCGGGCTACTTGCAGGCCGGTTGTGTGTGAGTACTTTGTGAGTCTCCCACAGTGACTGACAGAGAGGTGACAAGTTTGTCTGTCTTAATTTAGCAGTCTGCAAAAAAGACTGCAAGAGAGGAGGCCCAGACAGTTGGCTGGTCCAAATAGTCTGGAATATCTCAAAACTTACTGGATTGTAGAGGCTCATCCTCTCACTGAGCTAACTGGATAAAATTCAATTCAATTCAATTCAATTTTATTTATATAGCGTCAATAACAATACAAATCGTCTCAAGACGCTTTACAAAAACCCGGCCTGAAACCCCCAGAGCAAGCCTGAAGGCAACGGTGGCAAGGAAGAACTCCCTTTTAACAGGAAGAAACCTCGAGCAGAACCCAGCTCATATGGAGGGACCCATCTGCCTAAGGCCAGCCGGGTACAGACAGAAGAAAGAGAGAAGAGAACAGCAAAGAGAGAAGAGAAGAGAACAGCAAGATAAACATACATCTGTCATAGATACACATATCTGACTAAAGTGTACATGTGGAATCTTATGATACAAACTGATGATGTTACATGACAGTTTGAAAATGTAAGAGGAATCATAGGCAGGTTGGAGAATTGTTCATTCAGGTAGGAGTGGATAACTGCAGGATTCCATGAAGACTAGGCAGGCTGATGAGACCACGACAACAGATGTAGTATAGAGCTCCACAGGAAACACACCACTCCAGGCCAGAGATACTCACAAGAAGAGGGGGGAAGAGGGGGGAAGGGGGGGGGGGGGGGGGGGGGACACACACAGCAGTAAACATTCTACATAGTAATAGCACAGAATTGTATGACTAGTAGTATATAGGAAATTAGAGGGCAAGAGCTCTGTGCCAGAGAAAAGAAAGTGGAGGATGCGAGAGAGGAGAGAGAAGAAAGGAGGACATGTGTTTGGTGCATCGTACCCCAGCAGCCTAGGCCTATAGCAGCATAACTAAGGGATGGTTTAGTCCAGCCCTAACTATAAGCCTGATCAAAAAGGAAAGTCTTAAGCCTGACCTTAAAAATAGAGAGGGTGTCTGCCTCCCGAACCCAAACTGGGAGCTGGTTCCACAGGAGAGGAGCCTGATAGCTGAAAGCTCTACCTCCCATTCTACTTTTTGAAATTCTAGGAACCACAAGTAGGCCTGCACTTTCAGACCGAAGTGATCTGCTGGGATGATATGGTACAATAAGGTCTTTAAGATACGATGGAGCTAGGCCTTTAAGGGCCTTGTATGTAAGGAGGAGGATTTTAAATTCTATTCTAGACTTTAAAGGGAGCCAGTGAAGAGAAGCTAAAACTGGAGTAATATGATCTCTCTTGCTAATTCCTGTCAATGCTCTTGCTGCGGCATTTTGAATCAACTGGAGGCTTTTTAAAGAGCTATTTGGACAGCCAGACAGTAATGAATTACAATAATCCAGTCTGGACGACACAAATGCATGAACTAGTTTTTCAGCATCACTCTGAGACAGGATGTTCCTAATTTTGACGATATTACGCAGGTGAAAGAAGGCAGTCCTGGTCACTTGCTTTATGTGACATTTAAAGGACATATCCTCATCAAATATAACACCAAGGTTTTTTACAGTAGTACTGGAGGCCAAGGTAATGCCATCCAAAGACACCATGTGATTAGATAATGAATCTCTGAGATGCTTAGGACCGAATACAATAACTTCTGTTTTGTCTGAGTTTAAGAGTAGGAAATTACAGGTCATCCAAGCCTTTATGTCTTTAAGGCATGCTTGGAGTTTAACCAACTGATTAGTTTCATCTGGTTTCATAGATAAATATAGCTGGGTGTCGTCTGCATAGCAATGAAAGTTTATGCCATGTTTTCTAATAATCTTGCCTAATGGCAACATGTATAACGTGAAGAGTATTGGTCCTAGCACAGAACCCTGAGGAACTCCATAACTTACTTTTGTATAAGTAGAGGAATCATTATTGACATGAACAAACTGGAATCTGTCAGATAGATAGGATTCAAACCAGTCTAATGCAGTTCCTTTAATCTTGACCTCACTTTCAAGTCTCTGTAGTAAAATATTATGATCAATAGTGTCAAATGCAGCACTAAGATCTAGCAGAACAAGTATAGAGACAAGTCCACTGTCTGAAGCCATGAGGAGATCATTGGTAACTTTAACCAGAGCTGTTTTTGTACTATGATGAACTCTAAAACCTGACTGAAACTCTTCAAACAGACCATTCTTGTTTAAGTGGTCACACAACTGATTAGCAACAACTTTTTCTAGAATTTTGGAAATAAAGGGAAGGTTGGAGATTGGTCTATAGTTGGCTAAAACATCTGGATCTAAAGTGGCTTTCTTAAGTAAGGGCTTAATTACAGCAATCTTAAAAGACTGAGGCACATATCCTGTTAATAAAGATAAATTTATCTGGTTCAATATGGAGATGTTAATTAATGGAAAAACTTCTTTGAGCAATTTAGTTGGGATTGGATCTAGAAGACAAGTTGATGGTTTAGATGCTGTAATTGTTGAAGAGAGCTCAAGAAGATCTACTGGGGAGAAGGATTCCAGATATTGATAAGGTCGTACAAAAGTTTCTAATGTCGCTGTACTTGCATCTTTAACAGCTGTTGGAAGGATGCCTTGAATATTTTCTCTAATGCCGACAATTTTATTAGTAAAGAAGCTCATGAAGTCATTACTACTGAGGGCTAAAGGAATAGATGGCTCAACAGAGCTGTGGCTCTTTGTCAGCCTGGCTACAGTGCTGAAAAGAAATCTGGGCTTGTTCTTGTTTTCTTCTATTAATGATGAATAATATGCTGTTCTAATACTACTGAGAGCTTTTTTATAAGTTGTTAAACTATCTTTCCAGGCTATGTGAGCTTCTTCAGAATTAGTGGAATGCCAAATTCTTTCTAGCTTTCGGACTGCCTGTTTTAAACAGCGCAACTGTGAATTATGCCATGGAGCTAGCCTCCTCCTATTTATGACCTTCTTTTTCAGAGGAGCAACTAAGTTTAAAGTTGAACTAAGCGATGCTGCAGTGCCATCGACAAAATAATCTATTAGTGCAGGGGTTAAATTGTGGTTGCTGTCGTCCACAACATTGGTACAGCTAAACTACAGCTTAGAATCAATATTTGTTAACTAAATTGACCTCTCACAAACAGCATCACACTAGCAACAAATGAGATTCACACCAATAAAAGCCAGAATATGGTCAGGGGTATCTTCATGAGGACAGTTAAGATGCAAAAGAAATAAGGTGGCTTTAGGAACATCAGGAGATGGGGACAATCTCATTGTTAGCGGCAAACTATTCAGTTGGTGCCGAGGACTGAAAATGTTGGATCACTTTTGGTCTTCAAGTTTGTGCGTGAGATGCAGATGTGAGGGGTCAGGATGTGGAGTAAGGACTGGGCAGTTCAGAAATATAGCACAGTGCTATGCAGTGCTTTAAAAACAAATGGAAGAATCTTAAAATTAATTCTGTACTTGACTGGTAACCAGTGAAGAATTCCCACTAAAGAGGAGGTGTGATCTCTCTTCTTGGTTACAGTGAGACATCTCGCTGCTGCATTTTTAACCAACTGACTGACTGATTCATACAGAGAGAGAACTGCAATAGTCGAGGAAATAAAAGCAGGACAGGTCTAAAACATAACACAGCTACACACAGTTATTGTTTAATTCAGATAGTTGGGTGCGTTAACGTTTTACATGACTGCTCACTTCAGGGACTCCTTCAAAAATCAACAGACCAAACTTCTGTATCTGGAACTTCAATGGTACCAAGTAGACTGGGATTGGTTGTGATCATTACGACCACTTGAGACACCCATTGATTAAACTATTTAGAAATAAATAAAAATCATTTGTAATTTGCGTGTTGTTCTCAGTGGCCAGGCTCAAGGTTACACTAGAAGTTAATTAAAATATTACTTTTGTTTTGTTCAGTTTAAACACATTAACTCTCCTGACATAGACTGGACCATATAATAACTGTGTCTGTGCTGGATTCTAATAACTGTAAATCCTGGATGCTAATCGTGTAACGTTATGAGGAAAAATATTGAATTTAAAATCCCCCGGACCTCCTGCTCCAATGCCAAACTACAGCTTAGAATCAATATTTGTTAACTAAATTGACCTCTCTGAATATTTGCATGTGTCTGCATTCATTTGCACGTGTGTGTGTGCTGATACTCATGTGTGGGTGTGTTTGTGTGTCAGTAATGAATATCAGTTAGTGGTGCTAACCTTTCCTCTCTGCTCTGGAATTTGTGAATAGAATATTATTGATTAATAATGTTCAATAGATGTTGCCAATCTGTCTGTCTCTCTCCTGGACAATCTCTGCGCTCTTTACTTTTATGCATCTCCTCAAAATTTTACAGCAGAGTGACTGGAATCTTAATGTGTCTTCATCATTTAATGATTTACATGTTGGTGTTTAAGTTCATTCTGCTGAACAACAACGGCTGAAGAGGAACAATCTGTGCCTCTTTGAAACAGATATATCAGCAGTGCTAATTAGTTGTTGACATACAATGTATGCATGTCTCTGTTTCTAGACTTGTGATGCATCTGGAGAGAGACCTGCGCAAAGCCACTCCTCTCAGAGAGAACAGCAGCCAGTCAGGACATCTGTCTCAGTGTCTGGATTTACTGATTGCACATCTGATGTTAACCATGATTTTAACCGTAATTATTTGGCAGGCTTACAGGCTCATTAGGTGCAGCAGTACATGACGAGTTGATTCGAACAACGCTGTCCAATGCAGAGATCCTGAGTCATGCTCTCATCACTCCACACTTTCATAGTGTTATAAATTTGCATGCAAGCACGTATACACATCTGACTTCCTGTCTGATTCACTGTCATCTATCTTATACTGGCTGGCTGTCTGTCTGGTGTAGTGTCTGACTGGCTACCTGTCTGTCTGTCAGACTGACCGACTGTCTGCTGAGAGTTTAGTAAAGCGATATAGGACAGGTACATTGTGATAATTCAGCAAATGTCAGTATATTACCTCTGACATGACTTTGGAGACAACCTGTCATCATGCTGATGTTCTGTTATGCTTCTTCTGCTGTCAGATGCTCAACATAGATCTTTTATTTCTCTGTTTCACATAATTGCCCCTGGTATTAGGTTCAGTATGATCCTTCCAGTCCACTAAACATGTCTGTTAGACATGAGTGGACAGAGGGTCAACTTGTGGACTATTAAACAAGACACTAATCAACTATTGAACCAGCAGAGCCTCATCAGATCTGTGTGTGTGTATAGGTGGATGTGCATGGGATCGGACGATGAGATTGTGTTTAATGACTATTGACACATGGAAGTGGAGAGCAGCAGGAAGCAGACAGGATGGAGGGAGAGAAAGGAAAAGATGAGGAGTAGAAGAAAGGAGCAAAGAAGAGGCTTGCTGCTACGGCTAGTCAATAACGCAGGAAGACACTTTAATTACCCCCAGCCAGCTCAGATTAACTTTTATTGCCTGCTGGACAAGGACAAGTTGGTTTACGTCTCTGAATCCTTGTCACGTAATTTCTGCAGATTCTGCAAATGGAAAAATTGGGCCAAGAAAGGATTTCAGAAACTCAAGGGCCATGCTACCCATAATTCCAAGTTCAGAGAGAATGCTCCCTCCTCCCACACACTCACACACTCCATCCAGTCTTTTGATGGCTGTGATATGAATACACAGACCATTAAGTGGTGGACAACATCCTTTGTAGTTTTCTTTTCTCTGGCTTTCAATGTAATGACCTCACACACACTCACTCAGCATTAGTGTTGTTTCTATGGTAATATTAGTAATCATGCAAATTCATGCATTACAGATTCATACCTAAATAAGGGCTTTATTTAACACAAAGGAGGACTGCTGCTGCCAAAGGATTCTCAACAGGAGTCTGTGGGAAGAAGAAGAGACGAGGAGGCATGAGGACATTTACTAAGTGTAGGCATGTGAATGTGCATGAGATTTTAATCCAAATGCTTCTGGGAAACTGGTCAACAGTATCTAAACACAGTGGCAGTATTTTGTCCTGATGAAACAGGCGCAAGCTTTGAGATGAATCCTGTCCTCACTGAGCTCTGCTGCCTCCTCCTGCTGCTCCTCAGTCGCCCCATCCTCCTGATCTGCTTCTGATTTACATCTTGTGGCAGAACAGGATCCTAATAACATACCAGAGTTAATTAACCACGGGAGTAAAACAAAAATAAAACAAAGATCAACAATTCACCTGCAAAATTAAGATCTTGAGAGCAGGTATGGGTGTTAAGTGAGACAGGAAGTGAAGTTAACGTTACCTGAGGTCCTGTCATTCTCCAGCAGCTGCAAACACGTCTGTCCCAGGCTGAACCAGTGCCAGGGGTTGAACGGTAGCAGGCTACACAGCTGCTGCAGACACCACGTCTTCCATCCTGCGGCTCCAAAATGCTCGTAGATGCTGACCTTAAGGAGAAGTTTAAATCAGTGTGAATACAACAGAATGACTTCATCCTTGTGTGTTCTGGCTAACGCAGAAGGAGGCTGGTCAGGTGACCGGTGTTGGAGGCTTCTTTGCTCTGGAAAAAAAGATTATGCAGATGTTATCAATTTAAACTTTTAGACTGATGTCTTTACATCGCTTTAGTTTAGTTTAAAATCAAAAAAAATTCTGCAAATTCCCCTTTGTTAGCTCATAAGTTTCACAGAAGAAGATGTGAAATGTCTTACTTAATCAATGTGACATACAGTATAAAGAATATGACAGCTCCAGGTAGTTGTATCACTTGTATGGGTCACTGTTCAGCATTGAATTTGAAATCAGGGAAAGAGTTACCAGCAAATCAGCCAAGTCCAGTGCCCTGTCTCTCTGTCCCAGTTTGGTGCAGCATTGGGCCATTCCCTCCAGTACATCTCGTCTGATGCTCAGGTTGTATTCGGCGATCCACTGCAGGCAGCTGCTGTACGCCTCCAAGGCTTTCTGAACCACACACACCACAAGAACAGAAATAGACGCTTTCAAATCATGAGAGTAGAAGGTGGGCTGTCAAAATACAGCAGATTTGGGATTTCATTCCTTCAGTCTGGTTCCCTCAAGTCTATAAATGTGTTTAAATGTCTGCTCAGAAGTCTTTTTTAAAGCAGTCAGGGAAATGTTACTGTTGAGCAACATGCTGCTAATTAAAGTCAACTTAAATTACATTTGTGTTCTTTTGGATGAAATATATAGACTAAACTACTTTCCTGTTTAACACCATGACTTGTTTTGAAGATGATGAAATGATGAATTATGGAAATAAGGCTACAGATACGCTCTCTGTATTTGTTGTTGACAACATAGAAACATTCAAATACAGGTAATAAAGCAGTGAATAAACAGACTGGGAAAATTCAAATTCCTGAAGGCCATGAATCGAGTGTTTCTGTGGAATGCCTCCAACGTTGCTGGTGAGCTGAATGACTTTAATTACCTGATAGTTCCCTTGTCTAACGGCCAAGTCTCCTCTAAACTTGTAGACTTTCTGCTTCTCCAAAGAATCGTCAGTATCCAGAGCAGCACTCTCACAAAACCACTGCACTTCTTCACTTTTACTCTATTTATTTACGCTCATCGAGACAGCGTTTCTCCACATGTGCAGTTTAATGAGTGATTACTCTGTTGACTTTGAAACATGTTTACTGGAAATGTTGTCTTCGTTCCTTCAGTCTAACAAATGTCTTTCTTTTGAACTTCTCACTAAAAACATAAAAACGACAGTACTTTATTCAGGGACAGGGACGATGTCCCACAATAAAATGGCTCATTACATAGCACCCTCCACTGGTGATGCAAATTTCAAATTGTACTTATATGTGTTGAAACTTTGTGAGCTTTGTGGGTATAACGTGCTGACAGATGCAAATACTCTTGAGCTGCTTTGACTAATGAAAAGAACCTGAGCAGAAACAAGAATGAATAATGTTAGTGTGTTTCAATGTGGGAAGCTGTGGAGGAAGAGAAAAGTGGCTTTGTCAAGGAGAGGGGTTCATTTTAAAACTGGTGGATCTAGAGGTAGCTGGGCACCACCTGGATTGTCAGTTTTTGGTGCTTTGAGATAGAGGGGAGACATTTGTTCAAAGCCTTTGTGATTTCCAGTCGCTGGTCTGTGGTCATTTGTGTCGAGCATCTAGTCAACAGTTACTGCAGTTTCTTCTCTTTCAAAGCAAAGATGCTGTGGACTCTGCTGTTCTTCTGTTTGATTGGTAAGTTGCTCCTTTGATTCACGGATGCACAGAGTCAAATGTGAATGTGAGAAAGTAAATGATTCACAAAATAATAAGATAAGCATGTACGTGACAAGAATGATAAAAGAAATTCTGATGTAATTCTCTGACACTTCACATTTCACAGGGAGGTCTGCTCAGGACCAAGGAGGTAGAGTTAAATGCATTTCTTTGCTCTACTCTGTTTCATCTCTCTTGAGTCATGTCATAAAGTATAACAGCATTGCTGCTGAAGATGTATATGGGTCAATATTATGAAGTGAACTATAGACGGGTTTCCTGTTTACAAACATTACTGGTTGCGCGCGCATCCAGGGGGCAGAAAGCCAGACTGACTTATTGGTCCCCTACGACAACAATCTTAAGTATTGAAGCTTTTTTGTTTTGTTTGTATATAAATGCACAACTGCAGACTCAATAAAACGTGATTTTAGTTGGATCTGTTTGTCCATCTTTAATTTTGCAATGTTACTGTATATGTATGGCTATAATTATCATGTTAGGCGGGTAATGTAAAACGTAGCCAATTTTAACAGCGGCATCAATCGGACAGCCCGATTTTACTTTTAAATTAAAGTTAAGAACCCTTCGTTTTTCTTTAGTCACAGAGCTTACCTGGCTTGCTCACATTTCTTGAACATTTAGCTGAATTTACATTTTTGTAGATTTCGAGCTCTTTGTCATTTGACGTGCAGGCTATGCTAAGATATGTTGACGTGCAGGCTACTTGCTAAGATATGTTGGCTAATGTTTACGTATTTCGTGTTTTAAGTATTAAAATACAACCTGTAGTGAAGTTGAAAGGGGATATCTCCGAAGTAATGATCCAACCGGCATGCTATAACAACATTAGCACTCGCAAACGTGATATCAGTTAGCTAGCGCTAGCTGGTAGCCTGCTACGAACAGATTTACTGAACGCAACGTCTTTTGTTTACAACTTTGTTAAACTTTAACATGAATGAACGTGAACATGGACGAGCATGCAGTGCTAACTTAAACTCATAGATAGAGAATTAAGATAGCTCTAAAACAAAACACCATCTGGACCCCAATCTGCCCTTTTTATTGCCTGAAGCCATAACCTCCTCCGTTTTTTTGCAAAAGTATGATGCCCTCTAGGAATATTGAACATCTGGCACTCATCACTGGCTCTTTTAGCGCAGCCAACACAACAACTCCTTGGCATTTTGACTGTACTACTACTACTAAACGAAACACGCAAAGATTCAGTCCTCCTCCGTTATCAACACTCTCTGAAAAGACGTCTTTCTGCCCCCTGTCTGCGCGCGCAAACACTTGTGACGTTGCCAAGAAATCCGTCTATTTTCTGTTTTCTGCTACAGCTAGCTGCAAAACAGGAAAACTGATACAGGGAGGAAAAACAAATCAGTCTTCAACCTACACCCATCACTATTCTGACAGAGCTATTGATGGGATATATAATCAGTGTTCTGCCACTGAAGAGAAGCCCAACTCCTGGTGGAGAATGGATTTACTGGGTCTATATGAAATTTCCTGTATCAACATCTACAACATTAAAAGTGACGCTGCTGACCTAACGAATGCTCAGATCCTCATTGGGAACTCATCTGATGGAAATTTTTCCCACCACAAAGTGTAATGCCTTCACTCTACTATGAACCATAGTACAACCTTTTATGATAGTCTAGTGCTGCTTGTGATTTATCCTTTATTTATTTCTGGGATTATAATTTGTAAAAACAAACAAACTACTATAATACATCCTGTATTAATTATATTCAGTAAGATAAGACATTCTGATATGAGTGTGATATGTGGTAATAAGGGAGAAGGATATATATAGGCAGACAGTACTCAGGAGAACTGCATTCAGTACCACTAAATATCAGTTTTAAACTTTTTTTAAAAGTCTGCTCTCACACAGTTGCAGCTAACTTTACTCAACAACATTATGCTGTATTTGTGGGTGTGGGGAATTCTGTCTTCTATTGATACTTAATCAAACAGAGCTGGAAACAGAACTATTTCTCACAGTCCAATCTGTTTCTCTCTCTTTCTTTCTTCCGTCCAGGTGTACAACTATTAATGACACCACCAGAGGAAAAAATCTAACATTTACATGTGACAGTGGACCAATATCTGGGCACTATGTGACCGTACGCTTAGAAAGAACACATTTTCTAGTGTTGTGTGAGGTGAAGATCTACGGTATTAAAGATGGTAAGATAAAATGTTCTCAGGTAACTGGTCAGTTAATAAACAAACTTACAGAAAAGGTCTCTGTTGCAGATTATAATCCACCGTATGTTTAATAGCAGATGTGTTTTATTAATACAACATGTTAGATGACGCCGCTCATAGAGGAGCAAACATTCACACTGACAACTCTTTATTATTTTTCATCACCAAGTGGTCACAACATTTGATACATGATTTGATTCATGATTAATTATTTTTTTATTCTCTAAAACCTTAGGACTAGAACGTATATTTGAGGAATCTTGCAAATTATACACCATATAATCAGGTGTAGTTTTTAAACTTATTTTTTCTACTTAATTGTGAATGTTCAGCTTATTAGATGTCTCTCTTTACTCAAGGCTTGATGCTGGTCAAAGAGAACAGAACCTGGGAAGAAGCCCTGTACTACTGCAGAGGCTTAAACATGGATCTGGTGTCCATCCTCGATGAAGAGACCCAGGGCTGGGTTGAGTTGGAGGCCAGAAAGGCTGACAGTCCCTTTGTATGGCTGGGTCTTCACTACAACTGCACCCAGAAATATTTTTTCTGGGTTGATGATCATTTCGTATCATTTGAACATTGGGGTCCAGGAGAGAAAGAAATAGAAGACTGTGACATGAGTGCTGTCATGGACACAGAAGGAAATCACTACTGGTTCAAGAAGTTTGACTATAATAAGTATAATTTCATCTGTACCGCAGCTTCCTTCCACCGTCCAAAGCAGACCCCCGTGACCCTTAACGGGAATAATAATTACAGAAGATGAATGAATGAATTTCATCTGTGCAGAGTAAAAGGTTTGTTTAGCTTTGCTTACTGAGTAGTGGACTTCCCTCTAATATACTATATATCATATGTGAGGGGTCCTGGCCCAGAGCAGCAGATTTTTTAAATGTAGTAAATGCTGGTGAAATTAAATTAGTTTTTGTTTGTTTCTAACAGGTTGTATTTTTGTCTTTGTTGCAGTTACTTCACTCACTGATAATAATGTATTATGATGGTTATATGACATGAATTATTTACCTTTTGCTGGTGTGTTTTTGTTGCATATTCATTTTAATTAATTACTGACATTGTATACTTGGCTGTTGGCTGTGTTTTTATTTTATTTTAAGTCTGCTATCAAAAACAAAAATATGTTATTGATAATACAAAAATGGTGGTAATATGTTTGAAATTTAATTTAATTCAGGATGCAGTGTCAGTTTGTTTATACAAAACAGTTATATTTACATCCTTCAATGTGTATATTAGCTTGAATGGGATTTACAGAGTATGTTATTTAGGACTTATATGGAAATGTATGGAGATATATATGTAAATGCTACTTATTGGTGTATGGGTTCTTATCGAATCTAAATAAAAGCTAAGATGTGTTTGAACAGTTTATTGTCGTTGTATTGATGAAGGTGACACACAAGGTTGTGTCACAAATGTCACTGCTATATTACATAATTTAGCCCCCTAGGAAAGACATTTCTGCAATTGAGTCAAATATGCAGCATTCCTCTTGTTGTTGTTTTTTTATTGGCGTAGGGTTCAATTATTGTGGAGAGGTCCACATGCTGTTGTCAACATTTTCTGAAGTGTTAAGGTAGGTCATAATTAAAGAACAACATAAGACTTTACAGTTCTGATCCATAGTTATGTGATCCACTATCTAAAAAACATGCTAAAAAAATCAAAGTATTATGAGCTTTTCTAACATCAAAACGTTATGCCAATAAAACGCTGAAGAACTGCAGGAAACTGGACACCTCCTTTAGTGTCTGGCTTGTATCTAGATGGCAATAGAAGGGAATAGTCACAACCTTGTAACTGAGACGCACCCAGTTTATTTTATATCCAACAGATGAGTTTTCCTTCAGAAGAAAAAAAAAAAAAAGAATTGATGATACTGGACACCTTTTGGTGAATAGACATGAAACTTGTGTGTGTTCGTTTTTGTTTGTGGGTGTTTGATCAAAGAATTCATTCAACAGTGCATTTCCATAGTAATTTGATGCTCTGTGACAGTGGTCTGTGTTGTTGAGGCTCACAATATTAATACAGTGCAGTGTCTCCTATTCAGCCGACTCTAAAAATGTTTCCTGTTTTTTTTTTTTAGATTTGCTGTATGATAATAACTAATAACAATACACGTTTTTCCTCAAATAACAGACCGTATGACAGAACTGTTGTCTGAACTCAGTCTAGTCCTGCTGGTCCAGGGTGCAGATGACGATAAAAATAAAGAAAATATTTAGGAAAAGAAAGAGATAAGCGAGAAAGGAGGAAGGAAAAGATCTCTGCTTATTTAAGGCATAATCCTCCGTACAGTTGTTATCAAGTGAAATTGGTCATAGAGACCAACACTATGTTTTGTATCAGGCTGTAAACATGTTTATTCCTGTTGCAGATTTGGGCATTTTTAAAGGCTCTTTAAGTGAGTGATCGTAATATTCAGTAGAAAGAGTATATGTTGATGTACTGATGATAATCTGTATCCATGCAAAATTAAAGCTACAGTGCACAACACAGTGAGAATAATTACATAAACACTTTGGATGCATAAATGCAGTCCATCTGACCTCTGACCTCAAAAGGTAAGTAATTACACAGAACCATCTGGGAAATCCTCCACAAGGCAAGGTTATAATAGTTAACGAAAACGAACAAAATCACGAAAACTAAAATTGAAAAAACTATTTATATATAAATAATTTATATATAAATAAACGAAAATTAAAAGAAAAAAACATTAATTAACTGAAACTGTACTGCGTGTTTAGAAAACGAACTAAAACAAACTGAAATTATAGATATAATTCCCTTAGTTTTCGTCTCTGTCAATTTAATTACAAGGCTCAACTGGTTGGATTCATATGATCGATTTATTCCGCTCTGGCAGTTTTACGCCAACTGGCAGCAGCAGCAGCACTTTACGGCACCTAACGGTCCGTGACGTCACCTGGCAACACCTTGGCACAGTTGCAGCAAAAGCTGAGAGAAAGCGGCGAAGTCCTGTATGCATGGGACTTTTTTTTTAATATGACGACGAGAAAGATAAAAGCAAGTGTCTTGTAGTGGAGACTGTGACAAAATATGTGGTTTGCTTCTCAAAGGGAGAAACTCCACGAATCTCAATGTCCGTTTAAGAAGCTCGCATAAGGCGGCTAATGTCGAGTACCAAAACAAGCTGGCCTCTGTGAGTCTGCCACCACTGCCCCCCGAAAGAGAAGGTTTAAAGCAGGGGTGCCCATAACGTCGATCGTGATTGACCGGTAGATCGCGAAAGTAGTGCAGGTAGATCGTGTGCCATTGAAAATTTTTTTTTAGGTGTTTTAGGTAACAAGAGCCAAAATGGAAAAATTGGGCCAAGAAAGGATTTCAGAAACTGAAGGGCCATGCTACCCATATTATTATTATTATATTCTTTATTCCAGACCCAGGGGGATCCATATCACAGTAAAAAAGTAAAAACAGTAAAAAAAAAAGCACACAGGGCAAAAAAATAAAAACATACAAAGAGACCTCAATGGTCAATGTCCCATATACAGACAAGTCCGGCAATGGTTCCACAGTCTGGAAGAGAATCTCACAGAACTGCGTACCGGGTTGGCCAACACAGTAATTAAATCATTTTGTGACACAGATACTCTACACATAAATCTATACATCAGATTTCGTAGAACTGCAGAGCATGTAGGCACACCAACACTGACAAACAAATGGCTTGCCCTGGCGCTTCTAGGAGCACCCAGCAACAGCCTCATGCTGTCATTATATGCCACTATGAGTTTTCTCATACTGCCTTGTTTATAACGACACCATAGGTGGGCAGTATACAAAGGTGTGCAGTATGTTCTAAAGAGTGAGATCTTCACAGATACAGAGCACATGCTAAACTTACGACCCAACATGTTCGCTTGAGCATACAGCTTCCGTCGCTGCCTAAAGATGTCCTTGTCATCAGACAGATCATTTGCAATAATATGGCCCAGGTATGTAATCTCGCTGCACTCACTGAGTGCAGTACCGGACAGATAGAAGTCAGGGAAGGTTGCCTGTCTGTCTTCTCTACTTCTAATGATCATGATTTTACTCTTTTTAGCATTGTATTTTATATCAAAATCAATACCATACTGTGTGCATATTCTCAGTAGCTGTTGAAGACCAGCAGTGTATGGGCTAAGAATGACCAAATCATCTGCATACATGAGGTGATTAATTAATGAGTCACCAACCCTACAACCTGTACCACATGCATTTAAGGCCAAAGACAACTCATTCATGTATATATTAAAAAGAAAAGGAGACAGAATTCCACCCTGCCAAACACCATTGGTCACTTGGAATGGAACAGATGTTACAATCCCCCATTTCACCCTCATTGTCTGATGTGAGTACCAGTATACCAAGATTCTAATTAAAAAATCAGGGACCCCACATTTGGACAACTTTAAAAATAATTTATCATGATTAACACGATCGAATGCTTTAGACGCATCAATGAAGCACATGAACATTGTAGAATTTTGCCTATTATATTTATCTAAAATTTCTTTTAATGCAAAGATACATAAGTCAGTGCCATGCTTTTGTTTAAAACCAAATTGGTTATCAGTAGACAAGACATACCTCTCAAGTCTACTCAGTAGAACAGTCTCTAGCACTTTGGACATGACACTGGCCAAAGCTATTGGCCTATAATTATCTGAGCTGTTAAGCTTCCCCACTTTATCTTTGATAACTGGTACTAACACAACAGAAAGCATAGAATCAGGTAATATACCATGAACAAAAAAACCTGTGTAGCATATAGCCACCAGAGGACACAGTTTCTTACTGGCAAGTTTCATATGTTCAGTTGTAATATTATCTAGACCACAGGCAGGCCTTATTATCTCTCAACTTCAATATTGCTTCATAGACTTCAGCAGGACTGACAATAACATCATCATTAAACTCTACATGATCTACTACAAACAGATTACTTTTTACACAGTTTAGCAGTTCATAATATTGTTTCCGCCATAATTGTGATATTTCATCTGGTCCACTCACACCATCTATATTAGATGGAAGAGATGTTTTGCACTTATTAATAGATTTGATTTCCTTCCAGAAGTCATTAACATTATTTTGTTGCAGCTTCCGTGCTAGTGAATCTGACCTCATAGCATTTTCATTTCTTTTAATATAGCGAAGGGCATATTTGAATCTAGCATTAGTGCATTTTTTATTTTCAAACAAAGGGCCATGCCTGCTTTTGCCTGACTCAGCCCATTTCTTAAAAGCATTTCGGGCCTCTGCATGGAGCTCTTCTACATGATCCTTCCAACCTGGCTTAGCATTACACACTTTTGCCCTATGTTTATATAGAGGCCTGCTTGAAATACCAAGTGACTCTACAATAGCTTCATACAGGGAACATATTTCCTTACAGTGTTGTACATTCTTGCAGTTCATATCCTGACACAATAAGGCATCTTTTGGAAGCTTAATATTACCCAACAAAGCATTAGAATGATTTTCATATTTATTAAGATCTTTCTTAGACAATTTTGACCAATCTATTTTCCCTACATCAATGCCATCATCCACAGGCAACAACACTGGTAAATTGCCTGTGTTCAGCACCATGAGAAAGGGTATATGGTCCGTAGTAGCCAGATCATATTCAATTTTCATCATATCGATGGAGTCATGGGCATCCACTGTACAAAGACAGTGGTCTAGCCAGGAAGTAGAGTGCCAGGCCTCACTAATATAAGTATAACTATCATTTGGCAATAGTACCTTACTAGATAAAATCAATCCACTGTCTGAACAAAACTGCATTAGATGGTTACCAAACAGAGACTTGGCATCAGTTACATCAGCATTCATGTCACCAACAACACATATACAGGTAGAAGAACTATCCTGAATAAAAGACATAATAAATGCCAATCGACTGAGGTACTCATTCTCATTCTGTATGCACTCATATGGCGTATATACATTCAAGATTATTATCTTCTCATCATTACAGCACAGCTCAAGCCCAATAGCCCAATCAACCCCCAGTCTTATAACATTAACCAACTGATCAAATTTTTTATTCCACATCATGGCCACCCCCCCTGGAATTCTCCCCCGGACGACTTTAGCACTTAGGTCAGTTGTTGATTCACCCGCCCCATGAAAGTCCTTATGCATAGAGTTTAGTCCTTCCAGATCCTGTTTAGCCAGGAACGTCTCCTGAACACACAAAATGTCACAACTCTCCATCAACTTGTCCACAACAACACGGCGAGATTTATCAGTTTCACTGTGGCCAACACGCAGCCCACGCGCATTATAAGACACTACACATAATTCCAAGTTCAGAGAGAATGCTCCCTCCTCCCACACACTCACACACTCCATCCAGTCTTTTGATGGCTGTGATATTAATACACAGACCATTAAGTGGTGGACAACATCCTTTGTAGTTTTCTTTTCTCTGGCTTTCAATGTAATGACCTCACACACACTCACTCAGCATTAGTGTTGTTTCTATGGTAATATTAGTAATCATGCGAATTCATGCATTACAGATTCATACCTAAATAAGGGCTTTATTTAACACAAAGGAAGACTGCTGCTGCCGAAGGATTCTCAACAGGAGTCTGTGGGAAGAAAAAGAGACAAGGAGGCATGAGGACGTAATGATTTACTCTAAGTGTAGGCCTGTGGATGTGCATGAGATTTTAATCCAACTGCTTCTAGGAAACTGGTCAACAGTATCCAAACACAGTGGCTGTACCTTGTCCTGATGAAACAGGCGCAAGCTTTGAGACGAATCCTGTCCTCACTGAGCTCTGCTGCCTCCTCCTGCTGCTCCTCAGTCGCCCCATCCTCCTGATCTGCTTCTGATTTACATCTCGTGGCAGAACAGGATCCTAATAACATACCAGAGTTAATTAACCACGGGAGTAAAACAAAAATAAAACAAAGATCAACAATTCACCTGCATAATTAACATCTTGAGAGCAGGTATGGGTGTTAAGTGAGACAGGAAGTGGAGTTAACGTTATCTGAGGTCCTGTCATTCTCCAGCAGCTACAAACACGTCTGTCCCAGGCTGAACCAGTGCCAGGGGTTGAACGGTAGCAGGCTACACAGCTGCTGCAGACACCACGTCTTCGATCCTGAGGCTCCAAAATGCTCGTAGATGCTGACCTTTAGGAGAAGTTTAAATCAGTTTGAATACAACTGAATGACTTCATCCTTGTGTGTTCTGGCTAACGCTGACCTTAAGCAGCAGGAGGCTGGTCAGGTGACCGGTGTTGGAAGCTTCTTTGCTCTGGAAAAAAAGATTATGCAGATGTTATCAATTTAAGCTTTTAGACTGATGTCTTCACATCGCTTTAGTTTAGTTTAAAATCTGAACAATTGTGCAAATTTCCCTTTGTTAGATTATAAGGTTCACAGAAATTAAAAATTATCCAGCTACCATATACTAGTGTTTTTCTTTACCAAAATTATTTAAAGTAAGAACTTGTAAAATCTCTTACTTAATCAATGTGACATACAATATAAAGAATATGACAGCTCCAGGTAGTTGTATCACTTGTATGTGTCACTGTTCAGCATTGAATTTGAAATCAGGGAAAGAGTTACCAGCAAATCAGCCAAGTCCAGTGTCCTGTCTCTCTGTCCCAGTTTGGTGCAGCATCGGGCCATTCCCTCCAGTACATCTCATCTGATGCTCAGGTTGTTGTCGGCGATCCACTGCAGGCAGCTGCTGTACGCCTCCAAGGCTTTCTGAACCACACACACCAGAACAGAAACAGACGCTTTCAAATCATGAGAGTAGAAGGTGGGCTATCAAAATACAGCAGATTTGGGATTTCATTCCTTCAATCTGGTTCCCTCAAGTCTATAAATGTGTTTAAATGTCTGCTCAGAAGTCTTTTTTAAAGCAGTCAGGGAAATGTCACTGCTGAGCAACATGCTGCTAATTAAAGTCAACTTAAATTACATTTGTGTTCTTTTGGATTAAATATATAGACTAAACTACTTTCCTGTTTAATTCCATGACTTGTTTTGAAGATGATGAAATGGTGCATTATGGAAACAAGGCTACTGATACACTCTCTATATTAAAATAATAATAATAATAATAATAATAATAATAATAACAACAATATTAGTTGTTAACAACATAGAAACATTCAAATTCAGGGAAGTAAAGCAGTAAATAAACAGACTGGGAAAATGCAAATTCCTGAAGGCCATGAATCGAGTGTTTCTGTTGAATGCCTCCAACGTTGCTGGTGATTTTTCAGTAATACCTGGTGACTGGATTTAGAAAGACTGAGCTGAATGACTTTAATTACCTGATAGTTCCCTTGTCTAACGGCCAAGTCTCCTCTAAACTTGTAGACTTTCTGCTTCTCCAAAGAATCGTCAGTATCCAGAGCAGCACTCTCACAAAACCACTGCAGACAGAAACACATCACGGAGCAGCTTCAGCCAGCTGACGTATCTTCACTTCTACTCTGTTTATTTACATGGATGTCCATAAATATGTTCATCGAGACAGCGTTTCTCCAAACGTGCAGTTTAATGAGTGATTACTCTGTTGACTTTGAAACATGTTTACTGGAAACATTATCTTCGTTCCTTCAGTCTAACAAATGTCTGTCTTTTGAACTTCTCACTAAAAACATAAAAACAACAGTAGTTTATTCAGGTTCAGCGACAATGTCCCACAATAAAATGGCTCATTACACAACACCCTCCATAGGTGATGCAAATTTCAAATTGTACTTATATGTGTTGAAACTGTATTTGTGAGCTTTGTGGGTATAACGTGCTGACAGATGCAAATACTCTTGAGCTGCTTCGCCTAATGAAAATGACCTGAGTAGAAACAAGAATGAATAATGTTAGTGTGTTTCAATGTGGGAAGCTGTGGAGGAAGAGAAATAAATGTGGCTTTGTCAAGGAGAGGGGTTCATTTTAAAACTGGTGGATCCAGAGGTAGCTGAGCACCACCTGGATTGACAGTTTTTGGTGCTTTGAGATAGAGGGGAGACATTTGAGCCAAGCCTTTGTGATTCCCAGTCACTGGTCTGTGGTCATTTGTGTCGAGCATCTAGTCAACAGTTACTGCAGTTTCTTCTCTTTCAAAGCAAAGATGCTGTGGACTCTGCTGTTCTTCTGTTTGATTGGTAAGTTGCTCCTTTGATTCACAGATGCACAGAGTCAAATGTGAATGTGAGAAAGTAAATGATTCACAAAATAATACGATAAGCATGTATGTGACGAGAATGATAAAAGAAATTCTGATGTAATTCTCTGACACTTCACATTTCACAGGGAGGTCTGCTCAGGACCAAGGAGGTAGAGTTAAATGCATTTCTTTGCTCTACTCTGTTTCATCTCTCTTGAGTCATGTCATAAAGTATAACAGCATTGCTGCTGAAGATGTATATGGGTCAATATTATGAAGTGAACTATTTTCTGTTTTCTGCTGCAGCTAGCTGCAAAACAGGAAAACTGATACAGGGAGGAAAAACAAATCAGTCTTCAACCTTCACCCATCACTATTCTGACAGAGCTATTGATGGGATATATGGTGATTGTGCTCACACCGAAAACCAGACCAACTCCTGGTGGACAATGGATTTACTGGGTCTATATGAAATTTCCTGTATCAACATCTACAACATTTATCATCACAGTATTGACCTAACGAATGCTCAGATCCTCATTGGGAACTCATCTGGAAATTTTTCCCACCACAAAGTGTAATGCCTTCACTCTACTATGAACCATAGTACAACCTTTTACGATAGTCTAGTGCTGCTTTGTGATTTATCCTTTATTTATTTCTGGGATTATAATCTGTAAAAACAAACTGCTATAATACGTCCTGTACTAATTCTGATATGAGCGTGATATGTGGTAATAAGGGAGAAGGATATATATAGGCAGACAGTACTCAGGAGAACTGCATTCAGTACCACTAAATATCAGTTTTAAACTTTTTTAAAAGTCTGCTCTCAGACAGTTGCAGCTAACTTTACTCAACAACATTATGCTGTATTTGTGGGTGTGGGGAATTCTGTCTTCTGTTGATACTTAATCAAACAGAGCTGGAAACAGAACTATTTCTCACAGTCCAATCTGTTTCTCTCTCTTTCTTTCTTCCGTCCAGGTGTACAACTATTACTGACACCACCAGCGGAAAAAATCTAACTTTTACATGTGACAATGGACCAATATCTGGGCGCTATGTGACCGTACACTTAGAAAGACAAGATTTTGTAATTTTGTGTGAGGTGAAGATCTACAGTATTAAAAGAGATGGTAAGATAAAATGTTCTCAGGTAACTGGTCAGTTAATATACAAACTTGCAGAAAATGTCTCTATTGCAGATTACAATCCACCGTATGTTTAATAGCAGATGTGTTTTATTAATACAACATGTTAGATGACGCCACTCATAGAGGAGCAAACATTCACACTGACAACTCTTTATTTTTTTTCATCACCAAATGGCAGCGATGTTTCATACATGATTTGATTCATGATTGATTCATTTTTTATTCTCTAAAACCTTAGGACTAGAACGTATGTTTGAGGAATCTTGCGAATTATACACCATATAATCAGGTGTAGTTTTTAAACTTCTTTTTCTACTTAAATGTCAATGTTCAGCTTATTAGATGTTTCTCTTTACTCAAGGCTTGATGCTGGTAAAAGAGAGCAGAACCTGGGAAGAAGCCCTGTACTACTGCAGAGACTTAAACATGGATCTGGTGTCCATCCTTGATGAAGAGACCCAGGGCTGGGTTGAGTTGGAGGCCAGAAAGGCTGACAGTCCCTTTGTATGGCTGGGTCTTCACTACAGCTGCACCCAGAAATATTTTTTCTGGGTTGATGATCATTTCGTATCATTTGAACACTGGGGTCCAGGAGAGAAAGAAATAGAAGACTGTGACATGAGTGCTGTCATGGACACAAAAGGAAATCACTACTGGTTCAAGAAGTTTGACTATAATAAATTTAATTTCATCTGTACTGCAGCTTCCTCCCACCGTCAAAGATCTGCTTATTACGTTAATTGGTGATTCTAATTGGCCGTAGGTGTGCATGTGAGTGTGAATGGTTGTCTGTCTCTCTGTGTTGGCCCTGTGATAGACTGGCGACCTGTCCAGGGTGTACACTGCCTCTCGCCCAATGACAGCTGGGATAGGCTCAAGCAGACCCCCGTGACCCTTAACAGGAATAAGCGGTTACAGAATATGAATGAATGAATTTCATTTGTGCAGAGTAAAAGGCTTGTTTAGCTTTGCTTATTGAGTAGTGGACTTCCCTCTAATATACTGTATATCATATGTGAGGGGTCCTGGCCCAGAGTAGCAGCTTTTTTAAATGTAGTAAATGCTGGCGAAATTAAATTAGTTTTTGTTTGTTTCTAACAGGTTGTATTTTTTTCTTTGTTGCAGTTACTTCACTCACTGATAATAATGTATTATGATGGTTATATGACATGAATTATTTACCTTTTGCTGGTGTGTTTTTGCTGCATATTCCTTTTAATTAATTCACTGACATTGTATACTTGGCTGTTGGCTGTGTTTTTATTTTATTTTAAGTCTGCTATCAAAAACAAAAATATGTTATTGATCACACAAAAATGGTGGTAATTTGTTTGAAATTTCAATTAATTCAGGATGCAGTGTCAGTTTGTTTATACAAAACAGTTATATTTGCATCCTTCAATGTGTATATTAGCTTGAATGGGATTTACAGAGTATGTTATTTAGGACTTATATGGAAATGTATGGAGATATATGTAAATGCTACTTATTCGTGTATGGGTTCTAAACAAGTCTAAATAAAAGCTAAGATGTGTTTGAACAGTTTATTGTCGTTGTATTGATGAAGGTGACACACAAGGTTGTGTCACAAATGTCACTGCTATATTACATAATTTAGCCCCCTGGGAAAGATATTTCTGCAATTGAGTCAAATATGCAGCATTCCTCTTGTTGTTGTTTTATTGGCGTAGGGTTCAATTATTGTGGAGAGGTCCACATGCTGTTGTCAACATTTGTTGAAGTGTTAAGGTAGGTCATAATTAAAGAACAACATAAGACTTTACAGTTCTGATCCATAGTTATGTGATCCACTATCTAAAAAAATATGCTAGAAAAATCAAAGTATCATGAGCTTGTCTAACATCAAAACGTTATGCCAATAAAACAGTGAAGAACTGCAGGAAACTGGACACCTCCTTTGGTGTCTGGCTTGTATCTAGATGGCAATAGAAGGGAATAGTCACAACCTTGTAACTGAGACGCACCCAGTTTATTTTATATCCAACAGATGAGTTTTCCTCCTGAAGAAAAAAAAGAAAAGAATTGATGATACTGGACACTTTTTGGTGAATAGACATGAAACTTGTGTGTGTTTGTTTTTGTTTGTGGGTGTTTGATCAAAGAATTCATTCAACAGTGCATTTCCATAGTAATTTGATGCTCTGTGACAGTGGTCTGTGTTGTTGAGGCTCACAATATTAATACAGCGCAGTGTCTCCTATTCAGCCGACTTTAAAAACGTTTCCTGTTTTTTTAGATTTGCTGTGTGATAATAACTAATAATAATACACATTTTATGTTTTATGTCACTATGTTTTGTATCAGGCTGTAAACATGTTTATTCCTGTTGCAGATTTGGGCATTTTTAAAGGCTCTTTAAGTGAATGATTGCAATATGCAGTAGAAAGAGAATGTGTTGATGTACTGATGATAATCTGTATCCATGTAAGATTAAAGCTACAGTGCGAATAACACTGACAATAATCACATAAACACTTTGGATGCATGAATGCACTGTAACAAATTGCTGTAATTTCTACAGTGAAATTTTAATAAGTAACTTATTGTTCTGTCATTTTACAAAGAATAACTGTATACCGCAATGCATCATGCAAAATAATTACAGTAGCTTACAGCATTTTCCCACAGTAACATATTGTAAAGTAACAGGCAAGTTGTATTCTGACTGTAGATGATGTGTCTTACAGTTAAATACTGTTGATATCGGATTTGAAAGAGGAGCGCGATATGTCGCAATATTATTCGTATACGCAAACACCAAAATCCGAAATGATAGAATTCGCAATTAAGTCCAGATTCGTGACTTGTAAATTGGTATTTGCACAAAGGTGTAATGATTTATTCAAATGTTTGGAAACTTGTAAATTAAATCATACCAATTTGTACAAATATATCACTTCTCGCACTCTGCATCTGTCTTGAAATTTCATTTGCGACTCTTACTTAGCATGTGTGAAGTGTTGAATCTGCGTTAGCGGATCATCCAACGCGCGCATTCATTCATTCAAGTAAGTTTGAGACATTCCTTTCGTATTTTTCCAATCCGATCCGTACGCGAAGGTCTCAACCCCCCCCCCCCCAAAAAAAATAAAAAAATAAAAAAATAAAATAAAATAAATAAATAAATAAATAAATAAACAAACATTCCAGTAGGTGGCGGTGTTAATCCTGCTTCACCGATGTACATTCGTTCCCCACTCTATGAAGTGCTGATGGCTGCCCATGCACTCCGGTGAGACAGACGATAAAGACGTGGTAAGTGAAATGCATCAGTTTTACGATAACGTTTGTTTTTGAGACAATGCGTTAGCAGTTGGCATACAAAGACAATTTCTGTCTCGAGTCTAGCCTGAATGTTAACAAGGGGCGCCAACGTTTAGCTATGTGGCTAACGGTTAGCGTCGTTAGCTAACGATTAGCGTCGTTAGCTAACGATTAGCGTTAGCTTAAAATGCGGCACAGTAAAGGATGGACATAGACAGACTTTATTTGTCATTTTGATTTTCATCAAAAAGGAATTTCGGTACAATGGCTCATAGTACAGCAGGAATATTTAACAGAAACGGTATGTACAATTTACAAGAACATATATACAGAATATAATAAATATAAATATCTAAGAAACTTGAAATGTAGATAAATATTATTGCACGTTTTTAATTACAGGGTAATGGGAGTGGGTGGAGGGGGGTGCTGTTTATAGTGCGTTGAGCAGTCTTATGGCATATGGGATGAAATTGTTTTTGAACCTGACTGTTCTGCTCTGTAGGCTGCGAAACCTCCCTTCTATTCCAGAGGCCAGCAGCAGTGTTCGAATTATACCATGAGCTTCGGGGGGTACCGCTATTTTGACTGGTGACGTCACTCTCCATTTTATATAGGCTTACACACACGATTTCACACTTGTGGTTCACAGTCAATTTTCCTTCGAAATATAGGTCATATGACCGTGGCTGGCTGGCCGACAAGGTAAAAAAACTAATCATACTAGCAAGCACAATGCACCCTACATGTTATAGGAAGGGTTGAATTCGGGCACGGATAAGCACTGTTTCACGGTGCGCCCCGTGCGTAAAATTGCGCGCCACAGTCAAAAAATATTTTTCGGTATAGCAGTGCAATGCAAACATGGAAATGCATACAGACCAATAGCACAGATTACCGAAATGTCAAACACCCGACTTAAATGTAAAATCCAGAATTATTAACAGATGGGCTACAGAAAAATTCCCATTTAATAGCCAAGTTCACCTAGCCTAATACAAGGCCTGCACACTGTGCATTTGTTTTAGTTGTCCGGTATTCATTTACCACAAAATACAACGCATGATGATATACATGGTAGTCAAAACCATAGGCAGAGTTTAAAGTTGATTCAGCCACTTACTCTTAAAGCAACACTAAAGAAGTTTTCCTCTTCGGTCCCCCTACTGGTTGGAAGTGTAATTGTCCATTACTTCCGTCGTAAATAAGTAAGCCGACTGCATCCTACTGTCGCAGGCACGTTATTTGTTTATGCAGAACCGGCTTTGGAAACAATCAACGATATCGAAGGATGTCCAGTGACAAGGTAGAGTAGGTTGCATGATTTTACGAAAGTCTGATGTATTGCATCATTAGAATGAAGTAAAACAAAATAATGACATTGCTTGCTATTTTTATTTCTGTGTGAAACTGTAAATTTGAAACGGCAGATTAGCAATAGCCAGATAGGTTTACATAAGGATGAAAAATAAAGAAACGTATTGCCTAACAGTTTAGCATGTAATAGCCATTTGCATTGTCTGTGAAAATCTTGTGAATGTTGTTGAAAAAAGTTTCAGAGACCGTTGTGAACTAAGAATCAACAACTTTGGGAACGATCAAACATTTGGGGTTATTTTGGCAGTTATTGTGTTAGCTTGCAGTGATAGTTACAGCGATATTTAGCTTAGCGATAGTTACGTACAATAGCGAACACCTTAGCTAACATGAGCCATAGCGATAGTTACATATTAGCACAATAGCTAACGCCTTAGCTAAGATGAGCCGATAAAATAATTGACAATGTATTGAACACCGATGCAGACTGTTTGAAAAAAATATTACCGGTATTACTTACAAGTCCAGCAGCAGCAAAGCCAAGTCGCCATCGAGTATGAGCCGGTCCGATATTCACTCTCGTTTTAGCTCTTTCTTTATCATGCTCTCGTTTTCTTTTCTTCGCCTCATCGGACAGTACACTCCTCCTTTTCTTTGCAGGCTCTGTCATGACGACAATTTAAAAACTATCTAGCTGGTATCTTCCACACACCTGCTGAGTGTTCTCTCACTGATCTGATTCACTCTCTCACTGATCTGAGCCTCAACCTACCGGCTTTTGTAGCCGCGTTGCCGTAAAGCAGGTCAAATTTGTAGTCTTTTTAGAACTACAAAAACGCTACCCGACGAAGCAAAGTTACATAGTGCGGTTACAGCCAATAGAGGGCCGCAAAGCGAAAACAGAATAGGCTTTCACCCGGTTTTGAGGTGATAAATCACTGAAACTATTTTTGAAACATTATTTTAAGGTACTAAAAACTCTTTAGTGTTGCTTTAATTTCGCACACACCAGCGCCTGCGCCTGCACCCAGTAGGCTACGTACGTTTGACAGCTAGTGAAGAACCATAGCAAACAACTGAACGTACTGAGAAATGGTACATCCCAATGGGGGTGAGGGTTTGAAAATCGTATTTCATTAGATTATTTCCTGAATTGATGTGATGGTAATACTGCATTTAAATACATACAATTTTGGAAAGGCTAACATTATATTTTATTAAAAAAATTTCAGTACCCCCCAAACTATTATTTTCATCTACTTTGGGGGGGTCTAAGTCTCATCTAGGGGAGTCAGACCCCCCCAATACCCCCCGTAATTCAAACCATGGCCAGCAGTGAGAACAGTCCATGTTGGGGGTGTGAGGGGGCTGAGGTGATGTTTTTGGCCCTTGTCAGACAGCGTCTCTTAGCAATGTCCTGGATGGAAGGAAGTGAAGTCCCGATGATTTTCTCCGCTGTCCTCACCACCCTCTGTAGGGACTTCCAGTCAGAGGCACTACAAGCCTCTGACCAGACAGAGATGCAGCTGGTCAATATGCTCTCTATAGTACCTCTGTAGAAGGTGGTGAGGATGGGAGGGGGCAGGTTGACTCTCCTCATCCGTCGCAGAAAGTGCATGCGCTGCTGAGCCCTCTTTACAAGGGATCCAGTGTGTTCGGACCAGCTCAGAGTGTTCGTTATCTGCACCCCCAGGAACCTGGTGCTGCTGACGATCTCCACTGCTGAGTTGTTGATGGTGAGAGGAGTGTGGCTGGACTGGTTCTTCCTGAAGTCCACGATGATCTCTTTAGTTTTTGAGACATTCAGGATCAGGTTGTTGGTCTCACACCAGTCCACCAGATGTTTCACCTCCTCTCTGTAAGCCTGGTCGTCGTCGTTGCTGATGAGGCCCACTGCTGTCGTGTCGTCTGCAAACTTCACGATGTGGTTAGTAGTGAACCGAGCAGAGCAGTCGTGGGTCATCAGTGTGAACAGCAGTGGACTCAGGACGCAGCCCTGGGGTGAACCGGTGCTCAGGGAGATGACACTGGAGATGTTTTTTCCCACCTGCACACACTGAGGTCTGTTAGTGAGGAAGTCCAGCAGCCAGTTACACAGACGAACCTATGCAGTAGATGTAGGGGAAACACTTGAGGTCTGACACCAGAGTATAGTCATCAGGATCAGTTTTAATTAGGGTGGCCATTTCAACAACACCAAAAAGGGGGACACTTTGCGGCATTTAGTGAGGAAAGAAAAATCGCAACATACAACTCTAGTGTACTCCCCACGACAGTACAATTTTTGTACATGATAACGATGGTATCATGATACAGTGATTCTAATATACTCTGTTCATCGCAAGACAATTTATCTATGATATATCATGATGTATGTGTAACAGAAGAGGAAAAAATATTCCTGAGAAGGCGAAAAGTATTTGTTCACAGTATTTGTATTCATTCAATAAATCTGTCATGCAAAGTGCAGTGCCACAAAGTAGAACATTTATGGCCTTAAATGTGCAAATTAAATTTACATAGAAATAAATAAATGCAAAAAACATACATTCCAGTTCTTAATAAGCATATAGAACTTTTTTTTATGTAAACAACAAAAGACAGTAAGAAGAGAAAACACCATGTAACGGGTGAATATTGAACTGAAAAGTCCACAGTGTATTCCACTGTATTCCACAGTGATTCAGTCCTTTGGGGACATGTCTGCAGTGTATTTGTGTTTATGTATGTGTGTGTGCAGCTGCACTCCACCTGTATTTTAACTGATTTAAGTCCCTGTCCTCAGTATCCTGTTCTTCAATATGGCCTCAGCACCTCAGCAAAATACCCCTTCACCTGCTGCAGCAGCTCAGGAGACAAAGTGTGCAATACGCATGCAAATCGTCTTTGCTACTTTTGCTGACAAACATGTGCTCTTTTGACCATTTGGCATTAAATGAGGTCAGTCATGTTAACATTTGATTTGATTTTATTTGGATCCCCATTAGCTGATGCAGAAAACATCAGCTACTCTTCCTGGGGTCCACACACAACATATAACAGACAAGAAATCAACATACAAACAAGAATTCAACATACAA
The DNA here is from genome assembly GCF_963514085.1 of Chelon labrosus. Classification (NCBI taxonomy): domain Eukaryota; kingdom Metazoa; phylum Chordata; class Actinopteri; order Mugiliformes; family Mugilidae; genus Chelon; species Chelon labrosus. The sequence goes on from NC_140345.1 coordinate 18,827,282, forward strand.
GACAACAGATATAAAACAGGAAAAGAATAAATGCTCTTCCTGGGGTCCACACACTAAAACAAACAAGAAATCACAACAACAATAGATAGGATGACAGAAAGGAAAAAAAAAAAAGAACATGTGAGTAAATAAAAATTCAATTCAGTAGTACATACTAGGATTTAGTGCAATCAGCTATAAGGTGTCGCTTTACTTGTTTTTTGAAACTAACTTTGTTCTGGATTTTTGATATCTGATCTGGAAGGGAGTTCCATTCAACCATAGCTCTACATAGTACCATGCGTTGTTTTAGTGTTGTTTTGATTGTTGGAATTGTTAAGGAGATGAGTGACACAGCTAGCACATGGGAACAGGGGGCGGCTTGTTTACATTTTCAACCAATGAGTAATCAGAGAATTGAGTGACACCGCTTTTAGCCAATCATTTTTAACCAATCTTTTTTCTTTTTTTTTTTTACCGAAAGTCTTACACCATTGGACGATATGCAGCGTTGCGTTCAGGTGCAACTCCAGAAAGCAGGACAAATAAGCGCCCGGCTTGAGGCTGCGCTGGACGCCGGAAAAGGCATTTAAATTCCGGACTGTCCAGCCTAAATCCGGACGTATGGCCACCCTACTACGGACTGATGGACATGCGAGAAGAGACTATGACAATATTAGTTTTGATATGAGTATGAGTTTGTATGTGTTTTTAAAGTACTGAGCTTTTGAGTGGTGTCAGTGTCCAACACGTTTTTAGTGTGACGCACATTATTTGTCTTTAGTTTTTTAGAGGAACCCTGTTAACAAACTTGAGTTGTGTCATTAAATGAAAAGTTTCATGTCTATTCACCAAAAGGTGTCCAATATCATCACTCCCTTTTTTTTTTCTTCAGGAGGAAAACTCATCTATTGGATATAAAATAAACTGGGTGCATCTCAGTTACAAGGTTGTGACTATTCCCTTCTATTGCCATCTAGATACAAGCCAGACACTAAAGGAGGTGTCCAGTTTCCTGCAGTTCTTCACTGTTTTATTGACATAACGTTTTGATGTTAGAAAAGCTCATAATACTTTGATTGTTTTAGCATGTTTTTTTAGATAGTGGATCACATAACTATGGATCAGAACTGTAAAGTCTTATGTTGTTCTTTAATTATGACCTACCTTAACACTTCAACAAATGTTGACAACAGCATGTGGACCTCTCCACAATAATTGAACCCTACGCCAATAAAAAAACAACAACAAGAGGAATGCTGCATATTTGACTCAATGGCAGAAATGTCTTTCCCAGGGGGCTAAATTATGTAATATAGCAGTGACATCTGTGACACAACCTCGTGCATCACCTTCATTAATACAACGAAAATAAACTGCTCAAACACATCTTAGCTTTTATTTAGACTTGTTTAGAACCCATACACGAATAAGTAGCATTTCCATATATCTCCATACATTTCCATATAAGTCCTAAATAACATACTCTGTAAATCCCATTCAAGCTAATATACACATTGAAGGATGTAAATATAACTGTTTTGTATAAACAAAACGACACTGCATCCTGAATTAATTGAAATTTCAAACAAATTACCACCATTTTTTTATTATCAATAACATATTTTTGTTTTTGATATCAGAATTAAAATAAAATCAAAACACAGCCAACAGCCAAGTATACAATGTCAGTGAATTAATTAAAAGGAATATGCAGCAAAAACACACCAGCAAAAGGTAAATAATTCATGTCATATAACCATCATAATACATTATTATCAGTGAGTGAAGTAACTGCAACAAAGAAAAAAATACAACCTGTTAGAAACAAACAAAAACTAATTTAACTTCACCAGCATTTACTACATTTAAAAAAGCTGCTACTCTGGGCCAGGACCCCTCACATATGATATACAGTATATTAGAGGGAAGTCCACTACTCAGTAAGCAAAGCTAAACAAGCCTTTTACTCTGCACAAATGAAATTCATTCATTCATATTCTGTAACCGCTTATACCTGTTAAGGGTCATGGGGGTCTGCTTGAGCCTATCCCAGCTGTCATTGGGCGAGAGGCAGTGTACACCCTGGACAGGTCGCCAGTCTATCACAGGGCTAACACAGAGAGACAGACAACCATTCACACTCACATGCACACCTACGGCCAATTTAGAATCACCAATTAACGTAATAAGCAGATCTTTGGACGGTGGGAGGAAGCTGCAGTACAGATGAAATTATACTTATTATAGTCAAACTTCTTGAACCAGTAGTGATTTCCTGTTGTGTCCATGACAGCACTCATGTCACAGTCTTCTATTTCTTTCTCTCCTGGACCCCAGTGTTCAAATGATACGAAATGATCATCAACCCAGAAAAAATATTTCTGGGTGCAGTTGTAGTGAAGACCCAGCCATACAAAGGGACTGTCAGCCTTTCTGGCCTCCAACTCAACCCAGCCCTGGGTCTCTTCATCAAGGATGGACACCAGATCCATGTTTAAGTCTCTGCAGTAGTACAGGGCTTCGTCCCAGGTTCTGTTCTCTTTGACCAGCATCAAGCCTTGAGTAAAGAGAGACATCTAATAAGATGAACATTGACAATTAAGTAGAAAAAGAAGTTTAAAAACTACACCTGATTATATGGTGTATAATTTGCAAGATTCCTCAAACATACGTTCTAGTCCTAAGGTTTTAGAGAATAAAAAAAGAATCATGAATCAAATCATGTATAAATGTGACCATTTGGTGATGAAAAATATAAAGAGTTGTCAGTGTGAATGTTTGCTACTCTATGAGTGGCGTCGTCTAACATGTTGTATTAATAAAACACATCTGCTTTTAAACATACGGTGGATTGTAATCTGCAATAGTGACATTTTCTGCAAGTTTGTTTATTAACTGACCAGTTACCTGAAAACATTTTATCTTACCATTTGATGTTTTTGTACCGTGGATCTTCACCTCACACAACGCTACAAAATGTTGTCTTTCTAAGTGTACGGTCACATAGCGCCCAGATATTGTTCCATTGTCACATGTAAATGTTAGATTTTTTCCTCTGGTGGTGTCATTAATAGTTGTACACCTGGACGGAAGAAAGAAAGAGAGAGAAACAGATTGGACTGTGAGAAATAGTTCTGTTTCCAGCTCTGTTTGATTAAGTATCAATAGAAGACAGAATTCCCCACACCCACAAATACAGCATAATGTTGTTGAGTAAAGTTAGCTGCAACTGTCTGAGAGCAGACTTTAAAAAAAAGTTTAAAACTGATATTTAGTGGTACTGAATGCAGTTCTCCTGAGTACTGTCTGCCTATATATATCCTTCTCCCTTATTACCACATATCACACTCATGTCAGAATGTCTTATCTTACTGAATATAATTAATACAGGACGTATTATAATAGTTTGTTTTTACAAATTATAATCCCAGAAATAAATAAAGGATAAATCACAAGCAGCACTAGACTATCATAAAAGGTTGTACTATGGTTCATAGTAGAGTGAAGGCATTACACTTTGTGGTGGGAAAAATTTCCATCAGATGAGTTCCCAATGAGGAGCCGAGCATTTGTTAGGTCAATACTGTGCTGATAAACGTTGTAGATGTTGATACAGGAAATTTCATATAGACCCAGTAAATCCATTGTCCACCAGGAGTTGGGCTCGTTTTCAGTGTGAGAACAACGACCATCAATAGCTCTGTCAGAATAGAGATTGTCGTGGGTTGAAGACTGATTTGTTTTTCCTCCCTGTATCAGTTTTCCTGTTTTGCAGCTAGCTGCAGCAGAAAACAGAAAATAGTTCACTTCATAATATTGACCCATATACATCTTCAGCAGCAATGCTGTTATACTTTATGACATGACTCAAGAGAGATGAAACAGAGAAGAGCAAAGCAATGCATTTAACTCTACCTCCTTGGTCCTGAGCAGACCTCCCTGTGAAATGTGAAGTGTCAGAGAATTACATCAGAATTTCTTTTATCATTCTTGTCACGTACATGCTTATCATATTATTTTGGGAATCATTTACTTTCTCAAATTCACATTTGACTCTGTGCATCCGTGAATCAAAGGAGCAACTTACCAATCAAACAGAAGAACAGCAGAGTCCACAGCATCTTTGCTTTGAAAGAGAAGAAACTGCAGTAACTGTTGACTAGATGCTCGACACAAATGACCACAGACCAATGACTGGAAATCACAAAGGCTTTGAACAAATGTCTCCCCTCTATCTCAAAGCACCAAAAACTGACAATCCAGGTGGTGCTCAGCTACCTCTAGATCCACCAATTTTAAAATGAAGCCCTCTCCTTGACAAAGCCACATTTATTTCTCTTCCTCCACAGCTTCCCACATTGAAACACACTAACGTTATTCATTCTTGTTTCTGCTCAGGTTCTTTTCATTAGTCAAAGCAGCTCAAGAGTATTTGCATCTGTCAGCACGTTATACCCACAAAGCTCACAAACACAGTTTCAACACATATAAGTACAATTTGAAATTTGATTTCAAAAGCTGGCTATGTAATGAGCCGTTTTATTGTGGGACATCGTCCCTGAACCTGAATAAATTACTGTTGTTTTTATGTTTTTGGTGAGAAGTTCAAAAGACAGACATTTGTTAGACTGAAAGAACGAAGATAATGTTTCCAGTAAACATGTTTCAAAGTCAACAGAGTAATCACTCATTAAACTGCACGTGTGGAGAAACGCTGTCTCGATGAACATATTTATGGACATCCATGTAAATAAACAGAGTAGAAGTGAAGATACGTCAGCTGGCTGAAGCTGCTCCGTGATGTGTTTCTGTCTGCAGTGGTTTTGTGAGAGTGCTGCTCTGGATACTGACGATTCTTTGGAGAAGCAGAAAGTCTACAAGTTTAGAGGAGACTTGGCCGTTAGACAAGGGAACTATCAGGTAATTAAAGTCATTCAGCTCAGTCTTTCTAAGTCCAGTCACCAGGTATTACTGAAAAATCACCAGCAACGTTGGAGGCATTCCACAGAAACACTCGATTCATGGCCTTCAGGAAATTAAAATTAAAAAATTTCCCCAGTCTGTTTATTCACTGCTTTACTTCCCTGTATTTGAATGTTTCTATGTTGTTAACAACAAATATAGAGAGTTTTTCAGTAGCCTTATTTCCATAATGCACCATTTCATCATCTTCAAAACAACAAGTCATGGTATTAAACAGGAAAGTAGTTTAGTCTATATATTTCATCCAAAAGAACTCAAATGTAATTTAAGTTGACTTTAATTAGCAGCATGTTGCTCAACAGTAACATTTCCCTGACTGCTTTAAAAAAGACTTCTGAGCAGACATTTAAACACATTTATAGACTTGAGGGAACCAGAATAAAGGAGTGAAATCCAAATCTGCTGTATTTTGACAGCCCACCTTCTACTCTCATGATTTGAAAGCGTCTGTTTCTGTTCTTGTGGTGTGTGTGGTTCAGAAAGCCTTGGAGGCGTACAGCAGCTGCCTGCAGTGGATCGCCGACAACAACCTGAGCATCAGACGAGATGTACTGGAGGGAATGGCCCGATGCTGCACCAAACTGGGACAGAGAGACAGGGCACTGGACTTGGCTGATTTGCTGGTAACTCTTTCCCTGATTTCAAATTCAGTGCTGAACAGTGACCCATACAAGTGATACAACTACCTGGAGCTGTCATATTCTTTATACTGTATGTCACATTGATTAACAAAAATATAAACACAACACTTTTGTTTTCGCTCCCATTTTTCATTAGCTGAACTCAAAGATCTAAAACATCTTCTATATACACAAAATAACCATTTCTCTCAAATATTGTTCACAAATCTGTCTAAATCTGTGATAGTGAGCACTTCTCTTTTGCCAAGATAATCCATCCCACCTCACAGGTGTGGCATATCAAGATGCTGATTAAACAGCATGATTATTGCACAGGTGTGCCTTAGGCTGGCCACAATAAAAGGCCACTCTAAGGGGCCGTTCACATGGAGACGCTTTTTGGTCTAAGCGCAGACGTTTTGCATGGTTTTGGCCGATCGTCCACACGAATCCTGTAAACGCATTTCCCTAAAATGCACTTTTCTGAAACCGGGTCCCAGGGTGGAAAAATTCGCAAACGCACCTCTTGCGTTTTAGTGTGGACAGGGAAAAACGGAGAAGTGCGTTTCGATGATGTCATCGCCACACCCCTCGAGCAGCCTTCCACCTCTTATATCCCGCGAGACGTCTCATAACAACATCAACAACAATGGCGGACTACATGCTCGCGTTCCTGCCGGAGAAGATATTGAGCCTATTATGGTTACTAGGGCAAAATATCATTTCTCCTTGAGTTTGGTTTCTTCTAAAGCCGGTTTGTAAACAGCGCTCCAGCTTTATGCGCATGCTCCGCCTCTTCCTCTCCGTTTTTGGTGAATTTCTGAAACTGAAACAGCACCACCTATAGGCCTGGAATATGAAGTAGCGTTTTCAGTCGTGTTGAAACGGATCCGTGCGGATGCAGATATTCTTGAAACGATGCCAGGGAAAACGGAGGGGGAAAAGATCGTTTTCGTACGTGTGGACGAGGCTAAAATGTTCAGTTTTATCACACATCACAATGTCACAGATGTTGCAAGTTTTGAGGGAGCATGCAATTGGCATGCTGACAGCAGGAATGTCCACCAGAGCTTTTGCCCGTGAATTGAATGTTCATTTCTCTACCATAAGCGGTCTCCAAAGGCATTTCAGAGAATTTGGAAGTACATCCCACCGGCCTCACAACCGCTGACCATGTGTAACCACACCAGCCCAGGACCTCCACATCCAGCATGTTCACCTCCAAGATCGTCTGAGACCAGCCACTCGGACAGCTGCTGCAACAATCAGTTTGCATAACCAAAGAATTTCTGCACAAACTCTCAGAAACCAGATCTGTACACAATTCCTGGAAGCTGAAAACATCCCAGTTCTTGCATGGCCAGCATACTCACCGGTAGTCTTGTAGTCAAGACCACCTAACCCGAGGCCGAGTTGAGACCGAGTCAAGACCAAGACCAGAGGATTTCGAGACCAAGACTTTGAGGGGGCGAGACCAAGTCAAGACCAAGACCGAGGAGGGGCGAGACCAAGTCCAAGTTCGAGACAGAACTGAATAAACAGAAGCATTAGTCTATTTGTCATATGGGAGGGGGGGGGGGTTGACTCTTGCATGAGTTGAGACCTTCGCATACGGATCGGATTGGACAAATGCGAAAGGAATGTCTCAAAATTACGTAAGCGAAGCAGGGATGAATGCGCCCGTTGGATGATCCGCAAACGCAGATTAAACACTTCACACACGGAAAGTAAGAGTCGCAAATGAAATTTCAAGACAGATGCGAGTGCGAGAAGTGATATATTTGTACAAATTGGTATGATTTAATTTGCAAGTTTCCAAACATTTGAATAAATCATTACACCTTTGTGAAAATACCAATTTACAAGTCACGAATTTTGTCTTTGCGCTTGCAAATTAAATTTACAAGTCAGAAATCTGGACTTTGCACTTGCGAATTCTATCATATACGTGGATTTCGGTGTTTGCGTATACGAATAATATTACGACATATTGCGCTCCATACTCATGCGCACAGGTGATGTCGGAAGCAGAGGAGCAACGCAATGTTCAAACACTCATCCATAAAACGTAAGTTGAACGTAAATATCCTACAGAATTAAAATGTGATTCATAAAGTTGACCGTGTAAGTTATCAGCCTGGTTTGCATGTCCTCAGAGAAAGTTAGCGAGAGAGTTTTCAGAGAACAAGCAATACCAGGCGAAACAGTGTAATGGTTATTTATGATGTTAACTGTGAGAAAGATTCAGTCTTCTCAACCGAGGGCAGCTGCGCATACTGCATCATACCTATAAGTGCATGCTAACCATGTAGCACACCCACGTAACAGGAAGAAGCTAAGCTAAAAGCTCATGATACCATTTTTACCTAATCGAATGAGCACGTCCGCAAAATCGGCGCTAGCGATTAAGCTACCTCACGCTAACGATACAAACAGCATGTCATATGAAAGCTGAGTTCTGATACATGTTGTAAAACTATTGAGTTTTAATAAAAGTTTTGTTTTGTTGCAGCTCTGACTCTGTTGTTTTTTTTAACAGGTGAAGAAAATCTAATGCAATGTTGAAGATTTTTGGATAACAGCAAGCATGGTCTCATTCAATATGCATATTTTGCAAAGCTGCTAATGTGAAAAACAAAAGTTAACTGTAAAAACATTCATAACAACATATTGTACTGTGAAGTATTTACAGCTATTTACTGGCCAGGTAAAATCTGTAATTTAAATAGAATACAAGATAATATTGTAAACTAGATTACAATTAGTAGTTTTTTTTTCCGAAAACTACAAATTGCTGTAATTTATATACAATAAAAACCTGTACAAGTTATCCTGTAATATCCTGTAACCCTTTTACAATAATTGACAGACAGCAGTTTTACAATACTTTACTGGCAACTCTTTTTTTTTTTTGCCTGGTATTTACTGTAAATTCTACAGTCAATTTGTTACAGTGTTCAGTCCGTCTGACCTCTTGCAAAAGATAATTCATTACACAGAACCATCTGGGAAAACCTCCTCAAGGGTCTTGTTTAGGTAAATTTGAATATCTGTATTAATACTGCTACCAGTGGAGCAGCATACCTTGCAGCATGTGAAAGGTCGTCGCCACCAAGATGCTTTCTTGGGCAGTCTGGTTGGCGTTTCGCCATTAGAGGAGATGTCGCTAGTGATGAAGAGAAACACGGTTAGGTTTTGTGAACATGAATGACGCTAAACAGACACATGGACTGTAGAAACTAGTAAATGGTATTGAGCATGCGGTGTCTTACCTTTCCAATGGGGTCGGCGGTTTCTCCTCAGATGTCTTCTTTTTCTGCAGAGTAAAAACAAAATATATTAATCCATTTAATGTTGCAAAAAAATAAAAAATAAAAGTGTGTGTTCAGTCAAACATACTTTAAAGATGCTGAAGAGACTCTTCCTCCGTTTCCTCTCTGTTTGTTGACTATCTCCAGCCTTGGCTGGCTGTGCTGGGGCTGGAGCTGTGGTGGCAGCGAGGGTTCCTGGGATGCTGGTGACGAAAAAAGAAAATAAAAAAAATGATTGTCTGATATTTGATCATTTGTAGTCTTGAATAAATAATAAATATGAAAAATGGATGAAGAACTAACCAGCATTTGCACCACAAAATCAGTTATTTATACATTTACACACTAAATACTTCATTTCACTCAATGGAAACTTTCAATTAATTTTAAATTCACAAAAAAACAAACACAAACTTAACATTTTGAACCGATATCTTGATTTCTTATTGCTTTAAATCAGTGTAAATAAACTCGGTAGACTCAGAGGCTGAAACAATTGTACACATTGGAATATGACAGCAAAACTTCAAATAAAGTTGAATATTTTTCTACAAAGATGGTCTCCAGTTATGTTGCACTTGAATGTCTAACTGTATTTCTTCACCTCCTCTGAGAGCTGGAGAGCTTCTCGTCTGCCACCTCCTCTTGCTTGCGGGTTTTCTGTTCAGAACAAAGAACAATCGCATGAATATTGACATAAACGTAAAATGTCTTCACAGCTGATCAAGCCACATACACACACATGCACAGCTGGTTTACAAAATTCACAGAAAACATGTACAAAACGCTCGGTTTACAACTGTAAGCACAAAACGTGCAGAAGAATGTGCAGCAAGTCTGAAACAAACCTTGGTCAATCGCAGGCAAGGCATTTTTGGTTCTCTCGGCGAGTACTGATATCTATAACTCTGGAAATCTCTTGAAATCTAGAAAAGTCTCGAAATCGCGAAATATCTCCAAGTCTTGAAATGTGTTCGGTCCGGTCGGAAGCTGAACTATAACTGATTTCTGACTGAATATCTGTCTTTGAGGCGACAGAGTAAAACCTTCTAGAATGTTGACCGCTGTTATGTTGTAATGGAGATACCGTCCACATTTGCATATAGAATGTTGCTGCACCCCTGACAAGTTAACATGTTTTAATTCAAAAATGTCTGGGGCCTTAAATTAAACTTTGGCAACTCAGGACCACAAGAGTTGAACATTAGAGTGAGCTAAGTCAATCCTTTCATGAAGCTTTCCCTCTAACCATGTGGCAGCTTTGGGAAATGTGCTGCAAGCATCTGATATTTATCTGTTCCTAGATATTATTGTCCTCTCTGCGAACAAGTAGGCCCTGAAACATTAGCATGCTAATCCTAGCCTAGCACACAGACTGGAAGCAGGAGGAAACTGTTAGCCTAGCCCTGTCATAACTGAAAAGTACACATAACAGCTAGTTAACCAACTAGTAACCAGTCCATCCCGTAGACGTCTGGGTTTATCTGATGGGAAAATTTAAACATGATAACTGTTGCTAAAACCACAAGGTGTCAACTCAGCTGCACCATTTCCCAATCCATATTACTCAACAAAATATTAGTACTGGTGTCTAGACAATAAAGTGGCTCAAAAGAAACTGGTGCATCTTTTGTTTTTTTTACTTTTTTTTCCCTTTTGGAATCAAAACTGTGGCAATTTTCAGCCTCTCCAGTCGTTAATGTTGGAGAAATACTCTTTCGCTTTCAAAGGGACACAAGCTGGTTAAGTTTCATCTTCATTTTTCAGTGATTCTCTTGAAGTAAAGGCTAAATGTGATCATTGCTTGTGCGTGATATCATAGACTTTTCCCGGGCCAGCTGCAATGGCCTGGTTGAGCCACATTCTACTGAATTAGAGACATAAAATATGAAAATCTGAGTAGTTATATAGGTGTCTCATTTTTTGTAGCTTCCATTGAAATGACTTGTTGCCATTTGCTTTTTCTCCTTGACCGTGAACATACCACCTTACCCACAGATACCACTGTAAATCAGCCTCAAATGCATGACTCGAAGCCTGACAAGATCGATGAATGCAGCTGACTCACAAAGTAAAAGTCCCTCAGTCCCTTTTCTTCTTGGTAATTCTATGCAATGGATGGGGAAAAGTGGATAGTGGATGGGATTATAGAAATGAGGATTTGTTTTTAATGACATTGATGAACATTAACATTAGCCATGGCAGCCAAGGCTACGTTGAAACCTAGCAAGATGAATTCAAAACCACAGACCTCCATGTGGCAGCATTAATGGATGAGCGGGATCTGCAAAATCCACCTGGATGTGGTTGATCTCCATCTTTCCCTCCCTCCCACTCTCACAGTCCGTCCTCATAGCTGAATATCCCCCTCTTATCAGTAATACTGGCCCCTCTCATCTCCATCTTTCTCTTTCCCCACATCTCCTCATCCCCTTCTTTCCTTGACACGAGTAGAGTGACGTGAACTTTTCAAATTGGTGTCAGCACTCTTCTCTCTACATCTGTTTTCCTCTCTCACCCTTTTCCTCTGACATTATTAACAACATTTTACATTTTATTTCCCCTCTGTCTCCCTCGCTCTCTTTCTCTCACCATCTCTAATTTATTAACATTAGTCCACATTTCTCTCTTTCCCCGTGCCCTCTCTCAACAACTTTCCCTCCATCACTGCGGTTACACAATCAGAAATTAAATTGCCTGGGTCTTGGTTAGATAAGTGTGGCTATGAAGCCAGCCGAGCGGTAATTAGATGGTAAATTGGGGACATTAACGTTGGGAAGGCAGCCTGCTGTCTCTCTCGGCATTATCACAGTCCAGACACACCTTCAAACAACTACATTTACTATGACCTTTAGCCAAAGAACCTCCTGCTGTGTGGTTATATATGTGTGTCTGTCCATGTATGTTCAGTGTCCTTACTTCCTTATGATAAATGTGTGTGGATGTGGCCTGTTCTTTTCACACACGAATTTTCTTCAATTATTAGCTTGACGTGCACTCAGTTGTGTAAAACCGTTACATTAACAAATTGCTGTAGTTATTTGGACTCTTCTTCTAGTATAGGTAGTCTGTTGTGCTGTGGTGTGTTCAGTGTCCGCTGTTGTTCACTGTGCCTACTGATGTACGGCTGGTAGTTTAAAGATGGTTCAGTTTATCATGTTGTGCTGGCCTGGCCTGTCCTCTCATCTCTCAGCCTGTCACCTCCCTAATGGGAGACCATCCGTCACATCGACAAACCTACACACACACGTACACACCCACACACACACACACTGACACATTTATAAAAGGCTTAACGCGGGATATACAGCTAAATATAATGAACAGCATCACGGCAAGTTCAGAACAAGAACTACTACAGGGATATCACCACTGTCCACTTCATGTCTCAACAATCACATGCACCTATAGACAGTGAGTGTTTTACAGTTACTGTTCAGCCACAAGGAAACACAGTTCCATCTATTTCAGTATCTCTTTGAATGGGTTTACTTCATTGGTGCTGATCAGATGAACCACATCAACCATTACACAATAACAAGACATGTTCAAGTCAGCAGACGTACCAAAGTAGGCAAGAAGTGGCTTCATGTAACAGTCTAACCATGATGGCTCCAATAAATCAATTTCTTCTGCTGATGCTAATGGTGTTCTCAACACACAAAGTGGTATTGACCTCTAGAAGTTAGATTACAGAACTGCAGCTAAAATATTCAGATAAAACAAACAAAACACTAAATATAACTCTCTTCTAATTTCTAATGGTTGTAGGCTTCTCAGTTTCCAGCACTACTGTAGCTCCCCTCTTCTGTTCTGGCAAACACTCATTGCTGGTTGACATGAAAGATTGCTACCAGTGTGGGTACCAGCGTGAGAATGTCGCGATATATGTATATATCAGTATTAATCAGTGTGTGAAACCTATTTGGAAAGGGTTTGAATGTTACGGACTATAGCTTCATTCAAACTTCTGTCCCTCTTTAATCTCATAAGGTCACCTGTGGGATGAGGGGGACACGGTGTTTGCTGCTGAAAATCCTGTTAGACACTAGACACTGCTGAATGAGTTGGTTTAAATAAAGCGTTCTACAGGACGTCTGATGCCCGATGGACGAGCTATAAATCATAGTTAGAATGAAGACGGATGTTTAAATCAGTGGACAGGCTCTGTTACCTTCAGCGTATTAAGACCTGTCAGATTTAAATTTGCTTTGTTCCCTTTACAGCACATACATCTGTTAACACAATAACAAGATATGTGTGTATTTATGTAGACAGTCCAACCACACAGTAATTGACTGTGATTCAATGAATGTCATTGCTTAGGCTATATAGACTCCCCCCCCCCCCCCCCCCCCCCCCACACACACACACACACACTCTCTTTCAGCTTCTGAATGTTTATTTACCAACATTACTTTTCTTTTCTCTCTACTTTGTCGTTCATTTTTTCCCCAGTCGTCTTCGTCTGAATTTTCTCCCCTCTTCTCCAATGTCTCTCCTTCTATTTTTCTCTTTTCCAACTTCAATCTTCTCTAACCATGTTCTCTACAACTCTCATCACCTCTCTCCGTGTCCTTCCTTCTCCTTTCTCACTTCCTCTGACTTCATCTGCTCTCCTCATTTACACTGTTATCAGACAGGAGTCATCGTAGCAGAACGGTAAACTTAATGAAGATGAAACAGCTCAGTGTGTCTGCTTGTGTGTTCAAGATGCATGTGCGAACAGTGCAGTGAACACTTTACATTAATTCCTGACCCTCGTTTTTCTTCTGCTGCCTCCATGTGTTACTTTCTCTCTCCTTTGCAGGTTGATCAAACATAGTAGGATCCTACCAGCAGTCTTCCATCTCATTACAGTAAGAGACCAGACTCATTTAAATAATTAGATTTTCTTCAGTCAATCCATAAATCACTTGGTTATTCAATCAGTCAATAAGTTGTAGTGAATCAGCTGTTCAAGTCAAGTTATCACAGTTTATATTAATTTATGGCCAAACCAAAGCACTTGTGCTGCAGCAAACCGTTTCCACTTTACACACACACACACCCATGCACTCACACACAGTCACTTAATAACCATTGTTCTGCATGGCTGCCCGCCCAGCCCCAACTAGCTGATGCAGAATGTTAAACACTGTTATCCAACAGCCTGATTAACTCGTCTCCAGACTGTCTACTCCTGTCTGAACCAGTCACGTCTGGATCCATTAGTGCCGTCCATACCGCTCACATCTGGATTGATTTATGCTGCCTGAAGCTCTCTGATCTGGATTGATTACACCTGTCGCTGGTGATCACACTTGTTATGGAGAAACTCAGCTAATTGTATTTGTTTAGGTGATGAAGTAGTTCTGCTTCATAAATGAAAGGACTTCAGGATGTTTGAAGACCAGGGCTCTTAAATGGTCGGTTGCTTAAATATGTCGCTGATACTCTGTGTATACAAGCTGAATGGTTTCTGTGTTAAGGTGCAGGGTCATAGTTAAACTGCAGTTTGCCGTTCTTCAACATTCATTGTCAGTTTCATGCTGACAGTGATGTACACCACAGTCATTTACAGCTTATTATTTCATAAGGATCAAAGTAGATTAGCTTTGTCATTTGTTGTTACTGACAGGCAGGTTGTCCGAGGGGCGAACTGACGTCATTGTCTTCGGCCTCAGGCAAATGCACATGATGAGTACGAGGCAGGCTTATCAAGCCGTACACAGATCACACTGATGTGTACAGACCCTGCAGGCAGAACTGGTACATCTCACAGAGGATCAAACAGTGAAATGGAGGCAGGAAGTGGAAAGAGATGTGAATTACTGTAGGGGGAAAACGAGAGACGGTTTCGTTAGGAGACAGAGTTATAGGCGGTTTAGACTTGTGCGTCAAATTGACGCAGAAGGTACGACGACAGAGCAGAGCATATGCAGACCCTAGCGCTGTAGCTGATGTGCACCTCGGCGACCCAGACCACAAGAGCTGTGACTGGTCCGCTTGGTAGTAGCGTGTTTCCGCTTTAGTATTTCTGGCTGCTTCTCCATCTTTGCAACTTTGGAATTGGATCAATAAAGATGGAACACATCGAGCAAAGGTTAACTGAGGAGGTTTGGAGATACAAACGTTTGTATGGCTCGCCTTTGACGAAGTTTCGCAGAAGTTTCAGTAGCCATTGTTGAAAGTGAAGCAGTGGAAACAAAAACTAACCTGACTGGCACAGCACCGACTAGCGTTTGGGTGGTGGTTTTACAGAGCGAGCCAGACTGACGAGCGCATGAGTATAAATGGCTAGCACCGGCATAGGCTACGTGCGTAAGTTACAACATCTATGTCCTGCAGGACTTTAAATGAGCCTTTAAACTTTAAAGCAAAGGGGGGATAAGAGCAAGAGATGAGTAGATGGCTACTGGCCAGAGAGAGAGAGAGAGAGAGAGAGAGAGAGAGAGAGAGAGACGTATGCAAATGTTTCAGGACCTGCAGTTCAACAGTGTAATTGCAACCCTCAGCGGCAATGAAAACACAACACAATAATGCTTGCTTTCTCCGATTTCTGTTTAAGCTCTGTGTTCGTTCCTCTCTCTCTCTCTTTCTCTCCCCTCTACTCTTCATTTTGTGTCTCGTTCTTTCCGTCCTTTCCTCTGTACACTCCTATCTACTATCAACCCCTCCTCTCCCTCCTTTTCCATTGGGTCAGCAGTGCGGCAGTTCAGTAGTCAGCATCATTATCATCCAATCAGCTCTGCTCTCAACAAGAAACTGTCAACCCAGCACTAATACTGGCCTGGCAATTAACGCTATCTCCACTCCTCTTTTCTCTTCCTCTGTTACTCTGTCTCCCTTTTTTGGTCCCTCTACTCGTATCCCTCCTTTTTGTCTTCCTCTCTAATCTGCTTTTCCGGTCTACTCAGCTCACATCTCGTCCCCTCGTCTCCTTTCCTTCCTCTCCTCTGCTCCAGATTTCACCTTCTACCCTATTCTCTATTTTGGGCTCTTCCTCGGTCTTTTCCTCTTTCTCCCTTGTTTTCATTTTGGTTCACCCCAGATCAGAGTTGTGATGGCAAGAAGGAGAGGAGAGGGAGAGGAGGAGAGAAGACGAAAAGGGAGGAAGCGTGTATAATTGGCTTTTTAAGGTGTGACAGAGAGAGGAGGGGAAGGTTGGTGTGTGAGTCTGTATGAGTGTGTTTGTCTGTGTGTTGTGAGGCAACGAAACAGACAGCGAAGAAGAGCAAAATAGGGAAGTGGGTCTTTTTCTGCTTGTGTGAACGTATTTGTGCTCACACTCTTGTGTATGTGTGAGACAGAGGGGAGGTATGCGTGTGCATGTGTGGAGCAGTGGATGCAGCCGATGTGTGCGCGAGAAAGAGAGGAGATGAGGTTTATAATTGGGCAGATTTGCCTCCGACTGAGATAATACCCCCTGGGGAATGAAGACAGAGGGAGCAAAGAGAGAGACAGAGATAGGGAGGAAGAAGAGAACAACAGAAAGAAAAAGAATCATGAGAGGAAAGACAGAGGGAAGATGATAGAGTCAAAAAAGCAAAACAGGAGGTAAAAGGGTTAGCAGAGATGTGACAGAAGGATACAGAGAGATGATGTGGTGCATTTGGGTAGAAGACAGACAGCAGGGATGAGATGATAGAGGAGAAAATTGGAGGTTAAAATGAGTGACAGTTTGATAGTGGGAGAGGACGAGAGAGGCGGCAGGGGAAGAATAACTGTATGCTGGAGGAAGAGATGACTCCTAAACAAAGTTATTTGTATTTTACACCAACAGAGATTGATTGGTTTTAATTGTAGAGCATGTAGCAGACTCATGGAGAAAGTTGAGTTTGAACTCTGATTACTTAAAGATATATAGAGTAAGTTGATAAGGAAAGGGACACATCTAGAGCACATAGAGCGTCATAAACTCAGTCAGTGTCCACAACCTGAGCAACTCATGAGTTTGGTCTTGGACTGAGGTGCTGACAAAGTTAATTAAAGTGAGCTCATATAATATATTTTTTGTAAATCATTGTGAGGCATGCGTTGTTGGTCATCTTTATCATGTTACGCTACAGGCTCATGTGTTTCTTCCATTCATTCACTGCTATTTGGCAACTTCATCTCTGGTAACGCGCAGATTCACCAACAGAATCACAAAGTCAACTTCCTCAAAATGTTGCCCTGGTATCACGTCCCTGAAGGCATGTGTATATGTGTGTGTTTGTGCGTCCGTGTGTGTCCCTTGATGTGTGCAGTGGAAGCTAGCAGGTTTAAGCAAGCGCAATATTGAATTTGTGGACTCAGGAGAAAGCGGATGAGGTCCTGAGTCCCTGGGACACACACACACACACACACACATATAGAGGCATACACAGAGGGGCCTGTCTGGCTATGTCCCTGCGGCCTCATTATCACCACTGGCTTTGTCCTCAGCTTGCCTGACTACATACACTCGCACACACACCCGCATAGGTGCAAGCACACACCAGCCCCCATCTCCCCACAGCGTGCACCCCAGCTCAATGCATACATATTAATGCCCGGTCAGGGGGGTAGGGGGGACTAAAGTGGAGGCAGGGTAAAAGACTGGGTGAAAAAGAGAAGGAAGGATGGAGTGATAGAAGGAGAGGCAGAGATGGAAGAGAGAGCGCACAGAATGTGCAGCGGAAATCAATTCTGCGAGAAATGCAAAGCTCATTAAAAAGAAAACTTCTGCCCAAACCAAATTCATTTGGGTAATAAGGTCTGATAAGCAGAGAGGACGTGACTAGACCGCTCTCCCCAAACTATTACTCTGTTGGTCAAGAGAGAGCAAGTCAAAGATTATATTTACCACAGAAGAGGAGGAAGAAAAGGACAGTGAGCATAGCAGGGGAGGAGTGACTTTGGCAGAGAGAGAAAACGTTTGCCACTATTAATCACATTATCCCACCGTTAATTGGCCTCAAGTTCCACTGCAGGCATGAGCTGAACTAAAATAAGTCAAAGTGAGGCACAGAGGTGCTAATGATGAAGGGCAGGAAAAAAGACTTGAGAAGGCTGAAGTCATAATGAGATGCAGGAATGACTTGGTGTGTCTGTTCAACCTGTATCGTGTTAAAGAAGGGTTAAAATACCACAGCACATGCAGAAAAACTACTTCCTATCTTAGTCTATCAGTGTGTCTGTCTGTGTCAGTCTGTCAGAGTAAGTCTTGGCGGGTCTCTGGATCCATCATTATTGACTGTCAAATCTCTATAAATGATTTATGTGTATGTGTGTGTGTGTGTGTGTATGTGTGTGTATATAGAGCCAGAGGCTATCTTGTCCAGCAGCAGAGACAGAGGCAGCAGAGGAGCTGCTCCTAGCCAACAGACCCCTGAGTCAGCTCAGCACACACCTCATTCACACGGTGAGACCCTGTACATGTGTGTTTGAGTATGTGCACATGTAAATGTCTTGCATTCGTACATAGATACCTCTTTGCTTCTCCATGCATGTTTGTGTATGCCTAGATGTATATTTCATACAGTTACACTAACGATGTGAATTACTAACTAAAATATGTCCATCGTTTCTTTGGGAATTTTAGGTGAGTGTAA
This sequence comes from Chelon labrosus, assembly GCF_963514085.1. Lineage (NCBI taxonomy): Eukaryota > Metazoa > Chordata > Actinopteri > Mugiliformes > Mugilidae > Chelon > Chelon labrosus. The sequence goes on from NC_140345.1 coordinate 18,845,735, forward strand.
AGGGGACGGATGCTGGCGTTCAAAAACCTCAGAAACTGAAAAGGAATGATGGGAAAGTAAAGGCAAAGAGTGGAGGCTGTTCAGTACAATGGAGCATGGATGGAAGATAGATGAGAGAATTCACCGTAAAGAGAGAGGCATTCTGGGAAGTGGAGTAGTGGAGAGGGGAGAAAGAAAGGAGACTGGGGAGAGAAGAAGAGGAGGTCTCCAGGGACACAATAGAGGTTTTTATTTATACTTGACACATTGAGTGTTGTGTGGGCGTCTTTGTGTGTGTGAATGTGTGTGTGTGTGTGAGGGTTGAAGGAGCAGCTGACACACCCCCTTTGCCCCATGAGAGATTAGTGGCAGAGAGCAGGAGAGACACTTCAACTGCTAAGCTTGTCTGAGTTAAAAAAAAACATTTTCCAACAGAAATCACTTTTTGTCAAATTTTAGGAGTCTTCCTGAAGAACTGATGATCAAGCTATAAGTTAATTATCAATTAACCCCATACCCTTTGCTTTTAAAACAGCACCAGTTCCCCAGTGCGTGGTCTTTTAAGGTGCCGACTAGCATTTGCAGGGTATGCACAGTGAAGGAGCTGAATGTTTTATTGACTATGCAGATTTACTGAATTCCTTAAGAGGCACCTCAGAGAACAATTATTAATACTACAGGGGTGCCCCACCTAACTGTACCCGAGTCTCACAACAAATGGACTATAATTTGGCCTTGAAATTCATTTGTAATCCTAGAGTTTCTCGTACTTTTGCACTGCACAGATATGTAATAGTGGTTCATTTTCCTTTGTCGACTTGTGTCAAAATCCACTGATGTTGTGGCTCATTTTTATGCAGAACATTCTGAAGGGCACAAAAACTTTTAAGGCCAGAGTCGCCAGTCAACTTGGTCATAGCTGAAGATGGTTGTAGACTGGTATTTGCTCCTCCAATAATCTCAAGCTCCAGCAGATCAGCACACATCTGCACAAGGAGAAAGACAGATACTGTACAGTCATCGTTCTCTTCTTTAGCAAAGTCACCACAGATTACATATAGTGAGTGGACATAAGAAACCAGCAAGGATTTGTTTCGTAATCTTAAAGAACAAGCTTCATGGAAAAATCACTACAAGACGCTCATGCAGTCTGTTGGATCTGAAGGTGTATGATGCCCTCTAGCGGCCCATTGTGTGTGGTAGAGATGACATCTTAATCCTCAGGGTGATGAAAAAGGTCTGATCCAGTGGATAAATAAATTAATAGGGGATTTTGTTTGTTACTGCAAGTGTTCAAACGGTTTGAGCAACAGGTCAGTGGAAAAGATTGTAGTTCCAGCAGTAATCATAGCCTGTACAACGCAAGCAAAGCTGCAGCAGAAACGCTGCCAAAACCTCCACTCAGTGGGTTTTTCATGTAATGCCACAGATCCCAGCGTTTGGCACTGACTGGAATCTGATATAAGCTCATATATAATAGTCTTAGGAGCAGACTAATAGCTACACTAATCAGTTTAGAATCACTTGTTACTTCAAATGTTTTATTTTAGAAGTGTTTGAGCTGCAGCACAGGCCCGTCCAGAATTAGACTGCGGCACAAGCTGCCTCCAGTCACACATGAAATACAGGAGAGTACAAGAATGTGGTCAAATATCAGTGGCAGTCCACAGATCTACATGAGGGAAGTTGTACCAAGGTGATCAAATGTCACTAACCCTACAGATCATAGAGTCCTAGTAGACAGATTTAAAGAGTAGTGGAACAAGTCCAGATTATTGACTATGTCCATCTTTAACACAACATCTATCATCTGATGATCACAACACATATTTAAAGACAACTCGACTTTTAATAAACTAACACTTGATGGATTTATTATTACACCACTGACACTGAAGAGGTGTTTGTCTGGTGTATTGTTGAAATAACATGACAAGACTTTGCTCTCTGGTCGACTGACTCTTTGTTAATGTGGGTTAGACTCTGACTCAAGTATCTAGAATCTGTTCTGTGAACTATTACAGAGAAAACCTGCAAACTCCCACACATGATGACTAATCATAGTTTGATTAGCACAGCTAGCACTGAGGGTGATTTTAATTACCTGTGGTTGCTTAGTGTACGTCTCCTCACATATTTTGTTAAATGTTTCTCAAGAGACATATCAGTTGACCTTTATATGACTTGTTTTTTTTCATCATTCGGACTTTAGACCCTGAAGATAATGCAAAATCCAGTGCATTTTTATGCCAATGTTGCAGTTTGCAGCAGTTTCTTTACTATTTCCTCTGCTACAAGAGCTGGAAGCAACACAGTGAGGAGGCATGAACTTGACAGGACATGTGTCTTGATCACACACAGTATGTAAACATGAGACGTCACAGGCAAACACCACTTTCACAAGCCTGAAAAAAATTAGCTGTAATAACAAGCACTTCATTGTTCGTTCAGTTTTAGAGGGAGATCTGTTACAAACACAGTCAGAACAATTAATAACTTACATCCAGATGTAAAAGACCATTACATTTTTACAACCCCAACTTCTAGATTTCTACAGGAATCAGTTCAATGTTGAATGTTGAATGCTGACCTAACCCTAACAGCTCACCGAGGACAATTCCACAGCACACACAACAAACAGTGAACCTGAATCCAGCTCTCCTCTAAACTTTACAGCACAATGGATGTTCATGAGAGTCGTGATTGGATCAGAGGCATGGAGCGTACTCAGCAGTTTGGATCCTTCTGTGTTTGTCCACTTACATAACTTTGTGTCTCACTCAAGTTCTCTGTCCCCTGTCTTGTTTCCGTCCGCTTGGTCTTTTCCTGATCGCCCCCTTCGCTCCTCGCCGAGCATCCCATAATTTCACTGTTACTCAACTCTTTACATCACCGCTGGCCGGTAACCATGGGGAATTAACCTCACGCCCAGGAACTGCCCCGTAGCAAAGAGCCACTCTATTCAACTCATTGTGTTCATTCATCCTTTGGACTTAGTGAAAATATACACACTCCCACACAAACACACTCTCACTTTCTCTCTCAGTGAGTATTCATAAAGAAGGAGACAGAGAGACGGACAGGATGAAAGACAGTGAATAATGGGACAGGAACAGGTAGAAATAAATAAATAATATAATATACCAGTTAGTACATTTGTCTTGAGGAGTTGATGTTGTTCTAGTAACCCCATCACACCAGCAGATGGCAGCACTGACCTAACCCCGTCAGCTGTCCTACAACCAACGATTTATTAGACACACGACTACAGCAGATATTACCACAGCACGTCATTTCAACATCTGATTTCACAAAACACATGTTACACAGTGTGTGTCAACCTGGTTCTGATGAGGATGACAAGTGGAAGCTGGTCAGCCTGAAAATGAGAATTGTATTATATTTTTACTAGTTATACTATAACTGTAAAATATTGTAAAGACAAATAAAGTTAACATCTTAAACAACAGTATTATTCTACTCCTGTGTGTTTCTTTAGCGGCAAAAAAATAAAAACGCTCTCTGCCGTCATAAATTGCTCTGACACTGTTTAGATAAAACTGGAACCAATGAGCTGCAAGTAGGATTTACAGGGCTACTGTAACTGACTAAAGTGCACTAAAACCAGAGCGGCAGGAAATCAGAAGCTGATTCTTGTTGGAAACTTAGTGAAAATTAGTGCCTGCTCCCAGCAGGTGGACCTTCCACAACAGAAAGCAAGAGAATTTCTGAAAGAAGCTCCAGTTTTCATGACCAGTGTAGGCCAGACTTCTCCAAAACCTCCAAATTGTTTCATACCTGAGCAGCTTGCATCTGCTCCAGTCCTGCGCAGAGCTACAAAATAATGAGTGGGTTCAGAAACTAAATAGAAGCCATGTCTGGAAGTGTTCAAGAAACTGCTGTTTTAAATAATACAAGGAACTGAGGTGCAGCTAAATGGAAGGGGCAGTAGGGACATAGGGAGGGTCTTTTCCTGTTGTTTCTGTACGCAAGAAAGTTGTATAATCTCAATCACTGCTAAAGTGACTCTTTGGTCCAGTGCTGTACGAGTACATGAGTCTTTGGTCAGATTATATTCACCTCCTTCTCTGTTCTTTACGGTTCCTCAGGGTCTTAAGCTCCGGTTAAACAGTGGGACAGCAGTGTTAAGACATAGATGAAGAGGTGGTGTAGACTAGACTCACTCTACAGTCTCAGCTCTGTCCGCCACACTGATGTCTGTCTTTTAAAACTTTAAAAGACTTATCTGGCATCAGGTTGTTTGCAGTCCAGGAGACTGTATAATTAGCATTGCAACAACCAAATCTGATCAATAGTCATTAATCTTTAATGTAAGATCACTTCAGTTAAAAGTGTCTGGAGAACAGAAAGGAGAAGAAGAGCCACTGCTCATCTACAAAAACTGAAGACATTGGTGTCGTACTGCTCTGTGGGAGACGGGTGAGGGGGGTGAGAGAAGAGAGCTCCACTGAGCTCTTCTCTTATTTCCATGCTGGCTAAGACACAGAGCTGAGGTCCCCTGGAGCTGCTTTACTGACAGGATGTGACACTGGAAAAGGGTCATAGAAGAAAAACTGTTTCTCACAGTTCCACATGGATCACTGTCATACATGCAGTGTACTTCTACTGTTTTCCAAAACCATTACAGATTGAGGGCTGGTATTACTGATAAACTTTTAACTGGATTACATTGGGAGTAGAACCTTCTTTCATTCTTCATTCACACTTGTCCTGCTACTACCTCTCACCATCTCTCCTTCTTCCACCCTTCCCTCCTCTGATACACACTGAGTCAGATCTCATGGATCATTGTTGGAAATAGAATTTAGGTCACAGAGTTTCCAAGTGTCCAAACACCGTTGCTAATGACAACAAAACATACAGCGGCTGCAAAATATATGACGGTCTACATTTCCTGCTATAAGTCAGGACCAGAGTATTTATCATAAATGTTTTACAATCGAAGGGACTCTGTACAAGTCATTTATGTTTTCTTTACAGTTTATTGAAGCATTACAAGGTTGATATCTGAATTAATTATGTGTTCTTATATTATAGCTGTCTCCCTGACTTAATAGTAGCAGTGTCAACAATACAAGGATTAACTATGTTATGATTGAAACATTCCCACAGGGCGGGAATAATGTGGCGGGGTTGAGTTTAGAGGAAGTGGAAGATTTCAACATGCTAATGAAGACGGTGCTCAAGGACACAACAGTGGAAGTCACTAGCAGCAACGATCTAGTGACTTCCAGAGGTTCTCCAACCATCTAGTTATGTCCTTAGTCTGGAACAGATTTTGGATCAGTCAGTTATTTCTCAGCTGATAAATCGTGGTGATATAAAACGTCACAGAGTCATGATTGTTTCAAAATCAGGTACAGTAGATGCTAACAAAAATAAATGTGGTATATGTGGCTATAATCAGTTTCATCTGACATAATTTCTGGACCATGTTTTTCACAAGTTGTAACTCCAACTGTTCTTAGTGAAGCCTCAAATACTTCACTGCTACGCCCATGTATGGACATGGTTTATTCAGTCTTAATCCAGTGTCTGGAGGAGAACAAACAACAGAAGATGATTTCTCAGTGCATTGTGTTGATCAGTTACTCCTGACTGTGGTGGACACTGCAACAATATGGACATTACAGCACAAACCAGAGCAGCACCACTTGCATAAAGGGCAGAGTCTGACCTCACGTGTCTTCTTTTTAATTCTCTCTAGCTCTAAATTTAATTTACACTGACTCTAAACTAAATGAGGCAATAATATATCAATCTCTTTTGACGTGGGCAAAGAGCTCCACTATCCACTGCGGAGCGTCAAATCTAGCAAAAACATAAATGAAGATTACCGCTCAGGCAGTGTAAATATCCCCTAAATCAGTAAATATTCCCGGTTTTCTCCTTTTTGGTCCGGTAGTGGTAGATACTGAGTCTGTTCGCCATGTGAAAGTGGACCGGAGGATCCACGCACTGTATCATACGGAGGTACATCCGGTCTGCGCGATTTCAAAATAAAGTCTCTATAGCGATGCTAAACAGTAGCACAAAATGTGTTATTTTTTTACCTTTTGCCTTGCACACATTAATTAGTCTGCACAATAAATAAATAAATAAAAATAAAGAGCCTTTTGTGGATTGAGGAACGGGAAATGTTGAATAAAGTAAAGCCAAAATGAGCATTATGAAACAGGAACACCTCTAAACCATATAAAACACATGCTACAGCTTGTTTGGACAAGGACTGAACAACAGGGGACAGTGGAAAGCCACTCGGTGCATAGGACTTCCTATAAAGATGAGTAAAGATGCTAAGGGTACCGTTTCCTCTTAGCAATTATTATTCACCAAAATGAAAGTCAGAAATAAATTCTATTGATTCTTTAAAACCATGATTGCTTCTTCATAACTTTGTTTAAATAAAGGAATTCATGCACTTAGGGCAAATTTCAGAAACAGGTGTTGTTATATAACTAGTGACAGCAATTTAATGGTTTAATTTAAGGGTCTGTGGTTGATCACAGGGAATGCCCACACCTCTTCCATGGCTGCTTTAGTCTCACTTTATCTAATCAGCCCCTTGTGTCTGCATATTTTGTCAGTTCATCTCGTTTGTCTGGGTCCACCCTATACTGAAATCCTTCACCAGTCTCTTTTATTAAATTTGCCTTTGTTTCTTACGCCGCCTCGTTGCCTGTCCGTCCTTCAATTGGGTCAGGGCTGTCCAACATATGGGCCCATGGGCCAAAGCCAGCTCGCTAGAGGGTCTAGCCGTAACATGAATTTTGCAAAGACAATTTTTTAGTAAGAGTAGCAGACAGAGCACAACACCCAGAACTAAACAGTAGACAGCTATGTGCCAAAATGGCTCTTATTTTACTTGAGAAATTTCACTTTGTTCATAAAATGTTTTGTAATTTTAGTGGATGCTTCTTTGTACTAAAACAAAGGGGAAACAAAATAGAAATTGTTGATATTAACAGGTTATTAAGCTGTTATGTTACTGCTCCGGACAGCTTGAGATCAAACTGGGCTGTATGTGACCCCCCCTGATTTGGGTGTGACAGTGACTTTATTTTGAAATTTCACAGACCGGATGTGCCTCCATATTCTTTGGTGCTTTGATTCAGCCCAGTAGCTTTGTTTCCATTCAACCACTTGCTTGCTCGCTACCGCAAACGAAAACGGGTGGAGGAAAAAAAAAAGGTTACACAAGTTTAGTGAACCGGCACGGAGCTTACTTTGGATTCCCTCTTTCACCGTCGCACGTTTTTTTATTTTATTTTATTTTATTTCATTGTTTGCTCAGATTGAGCCACTTTTGTTTTTTCACGCACAGTCAGCAGTCTTCAACCAGTTGACCAAAAAGGAGGAACCTGATTTATTTTCTGACTCTTTGGGAGGAAGTTTTCGCTGCCTGAGCGGTAAGAAGTCTTTTGTGTGTGTCGGGTTTCTAGTTTTGTAATATTGTGATAGTGGAGCTGAGCAGGTGCCTCCTCGCCGGTTGGAAAGTTGTAACGGTGACGGAGAAGCGAGGCTGTGCGCGTGTCGAGTCTGCTCTGTGACGTTGTATTCAGTCCGACTTCTACTGATGAAAGTGACTTGATTTAATCAATCCTCTGATCGTCCTCTACGGTGCAGCTGAAGACCCGTGCAGAGTCCCAGTTATTCCTGTCCTGTCCTCTGTGGTCACATCTGAATCAGTTCAGATGGAGGTATAGCTGTAATCCCATCTCAGTAAAAGCTCATTTAAAAGAGACACTCCTTGGTGCACAAATTCAAATTCTGCAAAACAATCACAAAGAAGCCACACTGTCACAAGGTCCAGTCAGAGAAGTGCACAGACTTGCCACTTCATTTGGTACACTAGTGAAAATGAATGCAACCCAGTACAACAATCCTGCTACAAATCCTGTCTTCGTGAAGGTTATAGTCTTCAGCATTTGTTTAAACCAACTCAGAGAGCAGTCGATTCAGCTGTGTTTTTATTTTAGAGGCTGTGGTTTGCAGAACTATTGAATTGTAACGTGTTCCTATTATTTTGGCAACCCCATTTCAGCCAGTGGGCTAGGCTAAATCCAGGTAAAGGGCACCACGCACAAACTACATCCTCCAAAATGATCAAACAGTTGAATTAGACATAAACTGAACTGTCAGGAAGCTGTGATTTAGTGCAGGACTGTTTATGTATTCTCACTACTGGCTGAAAACCAGTGGACTCGAATGGCATGGCTTTATAATACTTGTTCAACTAGAGACCGTCTGGCGATTGGACACATGTTGCACCCATAACAGGCACTGTTATTTTTTAAAACAGCAGGGTTAAATATCTGTCAATCACGGACTAAAACAAACCGATCGGCTCAATGAACCATGTGACGTTGACGAATCCGTTTGTAACTCTTGTTGGGAGCATCGTGACACATCTGTCCCGTTTAAGAAAGCCTCCTGTGCTACACTTTCACCTTCTTTCAGTGGAGGAGTAGCATCCGGTTCTGGTACAGGTGATGCTATAGCAACGTTCTCATAGGATACTGACTGGTAAGAACATAGCTTGACGCCAGGCTAGATGGATTCTCTTGTGATCTGTTGAATCTGAGGCACAGGTTAAATGCAATACCAACTACACCAAACGTAATGAATGTAGGACTGATGTAAAGTGCTACTTCAGGCGCCTTTGCTCGAATCATGTCCACATTCGGATACCGTGTTCATTTTTATCTCAACTACACACCTGTATAGTCTATAGAGGTCTGTTTAAACGACTCTTCTTGGAGAGCAGTGGCTTTGTCCTTGTCCGCGTTGTTCATGAATCTACTGATGGTGGATTCATGAACATTAACGTGGGCGAAGCATCATGTCATCGGTACATGATTTATAGGTAAAAATCAGCAGTTTATTGTGTGGGATTCGTGCAGTTGTAGTTTAAAGTAAGTTTGTATTTGTTATAAATCTGCCAATACTGATTTCCAGCAAAAAGCTTAAGGACGCAACTGCTCTGCTTTGCATCTATGCTTGTTTTCCTTCCTTCCTTCCGCCCTGGTGCCTCCGTTCCTCCAACGATTCTTTAGGTCTAAATTGTAAAGAAAGAAAGGAAGGGAGGGAGGGGAAGTGTCTAGAAGGGAGTGTACTGTTAAAGAAAGTGAATGTAAACTGAATGTTAATGAGTGAACATGATTGTCACGTTGCCAAATTTCCCATGGGATAAATAAAGTATCTATCTATCTACTTTTCTGATGCCGTTGTAACGTAAACCAAACATGATGACTAACATTTTAACTAACTTTAACAAAGCTAAGACTTAGTGCAGGGCTGTTATATTAGCTTTGCTTTAATCCATGAAACACTACCTGCCCCTGATGGCTTTAATACTCTCGTATACATGTAACTGAGCAACAGGATTATGTTGACATTTCATTTATCGGTCCAAACCAATATTTACTCCTTTCTTTCTGTTAGCCTCATCTGGTCGTCCTAGGGAAGGGACATTTACAAGGTCTTCTCCACGATGCTATGTTTACAGCTGACTAAAGCAAGAACACAGAACCCATCTGTCAGTGTAGCCTGCTTCTTTAATATGTCTTGCAGCTGATTTGGGTTTCCTGCCTTCGGGCTAGAATGTGCCCCGCTGAGTGTTTCATGGCAAAGCACATTCACAGGAAGGTGTTTACGGTGTACACAGTGTTTCCTGTGTTAGAGCTCTGGCTTATAGACTGTCAGTCACAGCATGTGGGTGCACTCTGCTACTGGCAGACAAATGACCAGTGAAAACGGCTGTCCATCAGCATGTCATTGTCCGCAAGTCCATTAGCCAGGACACACACACGCACACATACATACGCGTACACTACATTTTAAAACACTGGAAGCTGCACGTCAAAGTGCTCTACATTATCTGCTGTTGAAAGTGAGGAAACCCCCTCTAGCAAGGACAAAGCTGAGCACACAGCTGCTGAGGCGTGCATTGTGAAGAGATGTATCATGGTATCACATAACACACTAGTGTTACGACATTGTTAGGCAAACTGTTTGGTTGGGGGTGTTTGGTTAAAGGGTGACTAATGAGCTGCATGTCCTGGTTTTGACCCCAACTTGAGGACTAAAAGTTCTTCAAATCAACCGACACTTTCAATTAGAAAACTGTTGCGTAGCCAGAGTTAGCATGTAGCTGACAGATCAGCTAACTTTGTGTACTGTTTTCAAGTCCATTAGGATCGATGCACATCGTGTCGATGCCGCTACCAACGTCATTATTCGCTTCATTTACATCATTGCGTTAAACGTGTTGCTTTTCTTGTCACATTAGTGCGACACTGAGAAAAGGCCTCATCATCTCTGTGAGAGACTTGTTGTCAGGAAAGATGACACACAAAAGTGCACACGCCTTGTAAAAGCATGTGTTTGTGCGTCTTTTAACCACAAAGCATCAAACGCTTGGTGGTGACTTTGTCGCAGAGTTCACATGCACTCAGACTCACGTGTGACCGATGAGGTCGATGGGATTCACCCGAATTTCTGCACGTTGCAGGACAGACAGGAACATTTTGTGTGTGTGTGTGTGTCTCGGAGCACATACTTTTATCTTTGCAGCTGCAATTGTTCGATGTGACGATACATGTCGTGTTTGGTTTTGGTTTGCAAGGGTCGACTACAGGTCAAGTTACAACACTAAAATGCGCCGTGCTTTCTGGGGTGGATGGAAAGTGTTTGTAGAGTTACTGACAGAGGTTTGGGTGGTGCTGCTCTTGTTTCTTAAAAGGAGCTGAGGATGAATAGTTGTGGTTTGTGTTGTAATGTCCACCACAGTCAGGAGTAACTGATTAACACAATGCATTGAGAAATCATCTCCTGTTTGTTCTCGCCCTGACACTAGATTAAGACTGAATACACCATGTCCATAAATGAGTGTAGCAGTAAAGTATTTTGAAGCTTCATTAAGAATGAAAAACGATTATAGCCGTTAGGACCCACCACATATATCACGCATATATTTTTGTTAGCAGCTACTGTGTCATGGTTCTGTTCCTGTGGTTTCTGTGTTCACGTTTTGAGTTTTCGCTCATGTTTCTCGTCTTCCTGTTTCCTGTTTTATTTTGTTGAGTTTTTGATTACCTCTCTGTGTTTCTGTGTTGATTGTGTAATTGGTTTCACCTTGTGTCTCTTGATTTCTGTCACCTGTGTCTCGTCACCCCTTGGTTTCTCATGTGTGCATATATAGCCCTGCCTTCCCCTTTGTTCCTGCCGTGTCATTCCCAATGGTTTTTTTTACTGTGCGTCTCTATGTTTTTGCTCTTCTGTGTTTTTGATGTGTCTCCAGTGTTTTCTAGCGATTTTTTTGCCTGAGTCTCTTGTTTCCTTTTTTTTGTCTTTTGAAAGTTTTTGATTTTAGTTTGCCGGAGATCCTGCTCTTTCTGCAGCGCTTTTTGTTTCCTTTTTATTTAATTAAAGACCAGTTTTGCCGACTCCCGCCTCCTCACTTTTTGTCCTGCGTTTGGGTCCTACCTCACCTCCCCCCTCAGACTAAACTGTAGCATACTGTACATTATTTTGAAACAACCACAACCCTATGCTTGTTGAGTTGCACGGCTACAGTATATGACCACAATTTATCAGTTAAGAAATAACTGACTGATGCAAAATCTGTACCAGACTAAGGACATAACTAGATGGTTGGAGAACCTCTGTCAGTCACTAGATCATTGCTGCAAAAACACGTTTTAAGAAAGCCACACCTCGTCCTCCATCCACTGTTGTGTCCTTGAGCACCGTCTCCATCTGCATGTTAAAATCTTCCACTTCCAGTAAACTCAACCCCCGCCACATTATTCCCTCCCTGTGGGAAATATTTCACCCATAACATAGTTAATGCTGGTATTGTTGACACTGATATTACTGAAGCTTATCTTAAAAGTCAGCAGAGCAGCTACATTATAAGAAAACATAATTCATTCAGATATCAACCTTGAAACGCTTCAGTAAATTGAAAAGAAAACTACTGAATTGGACAACAAATGAACATATTCTGACTTGTACAGTGTCCGTTTGATTTTAAAACATGTCACGACGTGCTAGATTCTAAGGTTGTCAGCTATTTGCAATCATAAAAGGATTTCCTTGTTGCTCTAGTCTGGTATACTGGCCTGTTTTTCCATTCATGAGAAATCCTCAGGTCCTGACTTATAGCAGAAAATGTAGGCTGTCATATATTTTGCAGCCACTGTATGTTTTGTTGTCATTAGCGACAGTGTTTGGGCATTTGGATGTCCCTCACTCTTAAATAATGGAAACTCTGTGGCCTAAATTTTACTTCCTACAATGCTCCATGAGATCTGACTCAGTTGTGTCTAAGAGGAGGCTAGGGTGGAAAAAGGAGAGATGTTGAGAAATAGCATTACAAGTGTGGATACAGAAAGAAGGAAGGTAAACAGAGAGCTTTAGATACAGTAGAAGACAGAAAGTAGAGAAACGGAAGAGGTGGTGCAACAAAACCACAGCTGTCTTTTTTTTTTTTTGTTATTTAAATGACAACAAAGAGGGACCCGAGGTCTACATATCAAGAGGCCTGGCTTGTGTTTTAAAGGGCTGGCTATAAATAGAAACATGTTCCTCTATGGTGCTGGGCTGGCAGCCTGCTTACTGATACAATTGTGTTTTACTTTTGTCCACCATTAAGCTCGAAAACCAGGTTCCCTTTTATTGTTGGTACCGTAGCTGAACTGTAGAAAGTGTGTTCTAGTTTTGTTGTGATATCTGGATATCAGGAGTCCTGCTAAATAGTGATCCTAGTCAACTTCTCGCTCCAGTTCTCAGTTCTCTTTTTCTATATGAGATTTACAGCTGATCATGTATAACGTCATCACCACCTTCCTAATATTGTGTAGGTCTCCCTTGTGCCTCCAAAACAGTTGTGACTCATCAGAGAAGGGACATGGGTCTTCTGAGGGTGTCCTGTGGTGTCTGGCAACAGAATGTTATTAGTGGGGGCCTTTGGGTCCTATGGGTTGAGGTGAGGGGCCTCTGTGGATCATCCCACAGATACTTGTTCATTTTGGGATCTAGTGAATTTGGAGGCCAGGTCAACACCTTGTGCTGTTTTTTTTTGAGTTGTTCCTAAACCGTTTTTGTGTGTGTGCCTGTGTCAGGCTGCATCCTGCTGGGGATGGCTGCTGTCATCAAGGAGCGTCATTGCTATGGGGTGGGGGTGTCTGGTCTGGTCTAGGTGGGTGGTACATGTCTAAGTGACATCCACACGAATGCCAGGTCCAAAAGTTTCCCAGCAGAACATTGTATTGTCACAAGATGGTCAATGTTGTTTACTTCTCCTGGCAGTGGTTATAATGTTGTGGCTGATTGGTGTATGTGTATGTGTGCAGTTTATGTGTGTGCATCAAATCTTCTGCTTCTGTTTAAAACTCATTTGATGAAGGATTTTTTTTACTTTTTTCTTACTGAATCCTGCTAATCCAGTAGATAAGAGATTATTAAATTCCCCTTAAACCTTTTAAATAACAGCTGTGCGTATTAACTTAACTCCAGATGAGGCTCTATCTATTGATGGTGTTGCACTACACTGCACTACACTCATTATGTGTGTGCAAGAATATTCCTAAGAATATTCCTATTCAATCTAACAATGTTTGCAACTGTTATTGCCCGGAAAAATGACGAGCAGAATTGCAACCTGCCCGACAAAGTGACAATAAAAAAATATGATTGCAATCTGCTCGAAGGTATTACTCATTAAATGTCTGTTGAACTGGATTACATTAGATGATACAGGTACACCTAATCAGCTGATAACACGGTGTAAAGTCGACTCGTCTATAATTAACTAGAGCATGTGTTCTATTTATGAGCCAGTCCCCCATCATGCAGATGACTCCCCATCTATAAATACTACCAGTCGCCCTAATGTGACAGGGATACTCTTGTTTGCTGTATTCATATTGGTGAAACGTACAGTAAAAATGTGTTTCTACATTGATTTTGCAGAGTCTGGCTTTACTGTGGACCTTTTTAAAAGTCGTTATATAAAAAGAAAACTATGCAAATTAATAATCTACTCTTCCTGTGTTCTTCTACCCTTCTCCTTCCTCTTTCAGATATGCTGTGAATAATCTCTTCACACCCAAGTGAGTGGTTGGTGTTCGTCCCTCGTCTGTCTTGTACTTCAGTCCAGCAATGTACTCAAGACAAATCTAATTAGGCTCAGGTTGGTCCAAGTTCTGTCCATGGCCTGTCCTGTTTCAAATCGGTAACCACTCAGCGCCAAGCTGGACCCGCGCACTCAGACTTCCCCTACCTGTTCCTGCTCCTCTACCCCGACCCCTCAGCAGTCTTCCGAACCCGCATCTCAGCTCCACAACCCAGGGCTCCAATTGGCCAGCGAGGAGGAGGAAGAGGAGGAGTATGTCAGTGAGGCGAGTCTGCCGGCTGCACTTGAGAAGTTCACCTACAGAGATGCTGAGACCATTACCGGTAATGTTGCATATGTTATAACCACAGGTGGATGAAACTTACTGGAATCCATTTGGCTATGTTCAATCAGCACTGTGTGCTTAGATACATATAAATCATCTGTCAAAATGTCTCTCCTGTAACCCATTAAGACCGGATGCAACATGCATATGTACACTGATCAGGCATAACATTATGACCACCTTCCTAATATTGTGTAGGTCTCCCTTGTGTCTCCAAAACAGTTCTGACTCATCAGAGAAAGGACATGGGTCTTCTGGGGGTGTCCTGTGGTGTCTGGCATCATCCCACAAATACTTGATCAGTTTGGGATCTAGTGAATTTGGAGGCCAGGTCAACACCTTGTGCTTTTTTTCATGTTTTTTTTTAGTTGTTCCTAAACCATTTTGTGTGTGTGCCTGTGTCAGGCTGCATCCTGCTGGGGATGGCTGCTGTCATCAAGGAGTGTCATTACTATGGGGTGGGGGTCCCTGGTCTTGTCTAGGTGGTAACATCCACATGAATGCCAGGTCCAAACGTTTCCCAGCAGAACATTGGATTGTCATAAGATGTTCAATGTTATTTAAATCTCCTGACAGTGGTTTTATTGTTGTGGCTGATCGGTGTGTATCCCTTTAAGAGGAGGTGCATGTTTTGCATACTCTTCTCTCTAGAGTCAGGTGTATGGTGAGCGTGTTTTATATGGTGTCTTTTTTAAATTTAGAAAAGTGTTTGGTTGTTTTTAAATAACATTTAGGTTTTAGAAGTATTTTTAGGTCTTAATGGGTCAAAAGGTCAAGTGGCAGCATTGCCATACTACAGACGTTATACCCCAGATTTAATCCAGTTAAAAGTAATAGTAATCAGTAATACCAGCCCTCAATCTGTAATGGTTTTGGAAAAAAGTAGAAGTAACACTGCATGTATGACCCATGTGATCCATGTGGAGCTGTGAGAAACAGTTTTTCTTCTATGACCCTTCTCCAGTGTCACATCCTGTCAGTAAAGCAGCTCCAGGGGACCTCAGCTCTGTGTCTTAGCCAGCATGGAAATAAGAGAAGAGCTCAGTGGACAGTTTCTGTCAGTTCTTTCACTCTTCTCTCTTGTCTCACCCCCCCTCACCCGTCGCCCACAGAGCAGTACGACACCAATGTCTTCGGTGTTTGTAGATGAGCAGTGGCTCTTCTTCTCCTTTCTGTTCTCCAGACACTTTTAACTGAAGTGATCTTACATTAAAGATTAATGACTATTGATCAGATTTGTTGTTGCGATGCTAATTATACAGTCTCCTGGATTGTAAAATTTTAAAAGACAGACATCAGTGTGGCGGACAGAGCTGAGACTGTAGAGTGAGTCTAGTCTACACCACCTCCTCATCTATGTCTTAACACTGCTATCCCACTGTTTAACCGGAGCTTAAGACCCAGAGGAACCGTAAAGAACAGAGAAGGAGCTGAATATAATCTGACCAAAGAGTCATGTACTCGTACAGCACTGGACCAAAGAGTCACTTTAGCAGTGATTGAGATTATACAACTTTCTTACATACACAAACTACAGGAAAAGACCCTCCCTATGTCCCTACTGCCCCTTCCATTTAGCTGCACCTCAGTTCCTTGTATTATTTAAAACAGCAGTTTCTTGAACACTTCCAGACATGGCTTCTATTTAGTTTCAGAACCCACTCATTATTTTATAGCTCTGTGCAGGACTGGAGCAGATGCAAGCTGCTCAGGTATGAAAGATTTTGGAGGTTTTGGAGAAGTCTGGCCTACACTGGTCATGAAAATCGGAGCTTCTTTTGGAAATTCTCTTGCTTTCTGTTGTGGAAGGTCCACCTGCTGGGAGCAGGCACTAATTTCCACTAAGTTTCCAATGAGAATCAGCTTCTGATTTCCTGCTGCTCTGGTTTTAGTGCACTTAAGTCAGTTACAGTAGCCCTGTAAATCCTCCTTGCAGCTCATTGGTTCCAGGTTTATCTAAACAGTGTCAGAGAAATTTATGACGTTTTTATTTTTTGCCACTGAAGAAACACCCAGGAGTAGAATAAGACTGTTGTTTAAGATCTTAATTTTAGTTGTCTTTAATGTATTTTATAGTCCAATGTCCTGTTACGCCCCTCTGCACAGCCAGTGGAGGTTCAGAGGGGCGTAACAGTCCTCAGTAGTTTTAAGTGGTAGTAAAAAAAAAAATCTAAAACATTCAAGACACAATTCTCATTTTCAGTCTGACCAGCTTCCACTTGTCATCCTCATCAGAACCAGGTGTGAAATCAGATGTTGAAATGACATGCTGTGGTAATATCTGCTGTAGTCGTGTGTCTAATAAATCGTTGGTTGTAGGGCAGCTGACGGGGTTAGGTCAGTGCTGCCATCTGCTGGTGTGATGGGGTTACTAGAACAACATCAACTCCTCAAGACAAATGTACTAACTGGTATATTATATTATTTATTTATTTCTACCTGTTCCTGTCCCATTATTCACTGTCTTTCATGCTGTCCGTCTCTCTGTCTCCTTCTTTACGAATACTCACTGAGAGAGAAAGTGAGAGTGTATTTGTGTGGGAGTGTGTATATTTTCACTAAGTCCAAAGGATGAATGAACACAATGAGCTGAATAGAGCGGCTCTTTGCTACGGGGCAGTTCCTGGGCGTGAGGTTAATTCTCCGTGGTTACCGGCCAGCGGTGATGTAAAGAGTTGAGCAACGGTGAAATTATGGGATCCTCGGCGAGGAGCGAAGGGGGCGATCGGGAAACGAACAAGCGGACGGAAACGAGACAGGGGACAGAGAACTTGAGTGAGACACAAAGTTACGTAAGTGGACAAACACAGAAGGATCCAAACTGCTGAGTACGCTCCATGCCTCTGATCCAATCACGACTCTCATGAACATCCATTGTGCTGTAAAGTTTAGAGGAGAGCTGGATTCTGGTTCACTGTTGTGTGTGTGTGCTGTGGAATTGTCCTCTGTGAGCTGTTAGGGTTAGGTCGGTGTGTGTAGTGACTCTGTAAAATGTAACTTGCTGTTGGTGTGGATGAAGTCACTTTTTTTATTCAGAAAAGTCTGAATAATTCAAATCTAAAACAAACTGAGAGTGAGGCAGACTGGCTGACTACGCACTTGACAGAACAAGTTAAACTGCACTGGTTTGTTTGTTATAAGAGCCTTTCTTGAACCTCATGGGAGTAAATTCAACATTGTACCGATTCCTGTAGAAATCTAGAAGTTGGGGTTGTAAATATTTAATGATATTTTACATCTGGATGTAAGTTATTAATTGTTCTGACTGTGTTTGTAACAGATTAATCTGGATTGATCTCCCTCCAAAACTGAACGAACAATGAAGTGCTTGTTATTACGGCTCATTTTTTTTCAGGCTTGTGAAAGTGGTGTTTGCCTGTGATGTCTCATGTTTACATACTGTGTGTGATCAAGACAAATGTCCTGTCAAGTTCATGCCTCCTCACTGTGTTGCTTCCAGCTCTTGTAGCAGAGAAAATAGTAAAGAAACTGCTGCAAACTGCAACATTGGCATAAAAATGCACTGGATTTCGCATTATCTTCAGGGTCTAAAGTCCGAATGATCATCAAAGTCATATAGAGGTCAACGGATATGTCTCTTAAGAAACAACCACAGGTAATTAAAATCACCCTCAGTGCTAGCTGTGCTAATCAAACTATGATTAGTCATGTGTGGGAGTTTGCAGGTTTTCTCTGTAATAGTTTACAGAACAGATTCTAGATACTTGAGTCAGAGTCTAACCCACATTAACAAAGAGTGAGAGCTAAGTCTTGTCATGTTATTTCAACAATACACCAGTCAAACACCTCTTCAGTGTCAGTGGTGTAATAATAAATCCATCAAGTGTTAGTTTAGATGAAAAGGTGAGTTGTCTTTAAAGACGTGTTGTGATCATCAGATGATAGATGTTATGTTAAAGATGGACATAGTCAATAATCTGGACTTGTTCCACTACTCTTTAAATCTGTCTACTAGGACTCTATGATCTGTAGGGTTAGTGACATTTGATCACCTTGGTACATCTTCCCTCATGTAGATTTGTGGACTGCCACTGATATTTGACCACATTCTCATGCTCTCCTGCATTTCATTTGTGACTGGAGGCAGCTTGCGCCGCAGTCTAATTCTGGACAGGCCTGTGCTGCAGCTCAAACACTTCTAAAATAAAACATTTGAAGTAACAAGTGATTCTAAACTGATTAGTGTAGCTATTAGTCTGCTCCTAAGACTATTATATATGAGCTTATATCAGGTTCCAGTCAGTGCCAAACGCTGGGATCTGTGGCATTACATGAAAAACCCACTGAGTGGAGGTTTTGGCAGCGTTTCTGCTGCAGCTTTGCTTGCGTTGTACAGGCTATGATTACTGCTGGAACTACAATCTTTTCCGTTGACCTGTTGCTCAAACCGTTTGAACACTTGCAGTAGCAAACAAAATCCGCTGTTCATCTAATTATCCACAGGCTCAGAGCTTTTTCATCACCCTGAGGATTAAGATGTCATTTTAAGGTCCTGTAAGACCTCCGTCCTCCACATATTAGAAACGTCTGGCTCTCCGTGTATAAAGGAGTTGCAGCAGCTGGGATGTGACAATAGTACAAACAGCTTCAGGCTGGTTGCTACCCAAAGTGTGTTTATACAGGATCAGGTCAGGAAGAGGGAGAGAGAGAGAGGGAGTCGCTCTAGGAAGACTCCAGCTGGGTTTGTTGCTGACAGGGGGAGAGAGGGCGAGACAGAGAGCGCTCAGTGCGGGGCGGTCCATGTGGTTATCGTCATTGGCATGTCAGGCATGACGGACCAGTTTGGCTCGGGTCTCTTCCTCCCTCCCTCTTTTCCTCTCTTTCTCTTTTCGCCTCTTAACGCCCGGTGCTGTCCTCTAAAACTTGTAGCCTTCTCTCTCTCTCTCTCTCTCTCTCTCTGTCTCTCTTGTTCTTCCTGTTTCTCTCCCCTCCCAACACTCTTTCTCTCCCCCTCTCCTGTCTGTGTTATTTCTCGCGACCTTGCCCTCTCCTGGATCAGTGGAAAATGTGATTGGGGGGCAACAGAGTTGGTGGTTGTCCGGCTTCAGGCACCATGAGTGAGTATCCTGTGCACAGTGAGTGGTGTTCTCAGTCAGGATTACGACCAGCCTCAGCCTGGCTAACATCTGGATAGAGTTTCACTCGTTGTATCTCTCTGTCTATTTGTCTCTTTTTGCTTTTCAGCGAGTCAGTTGGTTTCTTGCCATTTTAGACCGGTTAATACAGCCTCAGAGTATTTACTTTACAAGTTAAATAATTGTATTTAACTGTCTGAAAAGCAAACTTTACATCCGTGTAGTAACAGTAGAGAAAGCATCTAAATTCATGTTTGAAAGGTTAAAACGTTGCAGAGAGGGCGCTGTTGAAAGGTCAGCTTGGCTCTTTAGCTATCAGCTGGCCATAAGTAGAGTTACTGCATTGTGTTATTTAAGAGGAGGCGGCCATGTTGAACTTGAGCAGCGTCGTTCTGCTCTTTGATGCTGATTCTTGCCCATACATTCATTCTTTGTGTTTAGCAGCATACAAAGTCGTATCCAAGGCGATTCAACCATCTGACACCAGTAGCATGTGTCGCTGGTCTGAGTCCAGCTCACATGCTCATGCTCCTCGGTAACCTAATTTAGGCTCGTAGTGTAGTGACACTACACTTAGGACTGTGTGTGCGATGTTGTGTTTTTGTGGTTCACTTGGTAGAAGGACACTTTTTGACTTTGGATGTGTCCTTTAGTTTTACAAAATATATACATATATTGTTGTTTTTATTGCTCAGTGTGTGTGACAGTGATCTATTCTTACACTTGAATTTGAACTTGACCTGCTCTGGGGGGGCTAATGTTTTGCATGTCCTTGCAGCTTGTGTTCTTTACGCCTCCAGTTAATGTTTACATTTGAATATCGGATTTAAACTTCTCTTGATCATGCATCGGCCAGTTGTTGGATGCTAATGTGGTGTTACAACATGTTGTCTTAAAGGAAATCACATATAAATTAATATAAAGAAGTCACAAACTCCCAGTTATCGCAGACTGGTGAACCTTTCCCGCTTTTTTTCCAGCTCATTTAGTGGCGGAGTCTCCGTTTCAGAATTGTTAAAATAAAATTAAAAACTGGTCGTGTTTGTTTAACCCAGTACAACAGCTATAAGCAGCTTTTATTATCTCCATTGACCTTTTTGTGAGTTCAAAAGCACAGGAAGGTTTTTGTGCCTGGCTATTAATATCGCCAATCATTCAGTACTCATTCCAACAGCTGAAGTGCATTGCCCATATTATACAGAAGGGGAAATATTGTGATACTGAATAGCGACACCCACCTAACATTTAGATTTGCTCAAGTATTATTTGTGTTTATAAAGGTTTGTGCTGTTAAAGGTAAAAAAAAGATCATGTACAGTATTACTGCTGGTCTGCTGCTGTACTGTAAGAGTGTCTGTATGGAACAAACCAAATGTTTAGTCACTGGCAATAACATTTTCCGAGAACCATACTAATCCAAGTTGGCGCAAATGAGTAAAATCCAATTAATACATCCCTTTTTCCGCTGGCGTTGGTAGGAATTCACTACTTACTTCTGTGTTGAAACTCCACGGGCTGTGTTAGCTGTTGCTGAATGATTCCCTAGCTGCTGTGTGTGTGTGTGTGTTTGCCCCTTTTCAGCACAGTCAGTCATTCAGTCTGGATTAGCAAACCATAAGAGACAGCATTGTTAGGGAGTCATAGACAGACGGACACTGGAGCAACAGAACAGAGAAACAAAGGACTTTATTTTTACTGCGCGTTAAGTCTCATCCTACGTCTAAACTCTGTCCACCAGAGACCTTCTCTGCTCCGTATTACTGTAGAAAAAGTGACTAAAACCTGGATTCTCTGCGAGACAATGTGTTCTACAGTAAATGGATGGCCCTTTTAACAGCAAACTATACTGGCGCAAACACAGAGGCACATAGCTGCAAGCTTAGGTAATGCTTTTTAGTTTTGCATCCCTCTAATGTGAAATATGACTCTGTTTGAATTAGCGGTGTGACTGAGAAGTCTACTGTTGACTTTTAGAAAACACAGAGAGGTTTTCTCACGATCTATAAATGTCTGCAGGTCTTTTTTTTTTATCTTAATAGAAAAGCAGTGGTTGGTTTACTGTAAATACTCCTTATTCTCTGTAGTTGTACTTTTGTGACGATATTTAGAATCTTGAATAATTATGCTTGATTTATTTATAAATATTTTTGTGTCATTCAGATAGACACTGAATCCTATATAATTTAGCTACACTGATGCTACAGAAGTGAAGACAACACTGAGGAACTGGACATGTATACAGAATAGTTTTTGGTTTTCAGTACTGCTGTATTACAGTGTTTTGATTATCCAAAACAAAGGCAGCTGGACTTCTTTGGGGATATACCATGATCTGGAAGACTGAGAATCTTCACAGATATGTAATTTGAGTAATGACATGTCTGTGTAAAATGAGTGAGGAATGCATTATTGCAAAAGATACGGTAGTGGTACAACACATATGGATTTGGAGCAAAGCAGAGGAGTTATATTGTTCAGCCTCAACACATTTAATTTAATTTAACTGAGGATGCAAACGGACGCAAATTAACCTTAAGTTGGTTTTGGCCAGTTTCTGAATGAGCCACTAGAGGGCATCATACACCTGCAGATCCAACAGACTACACGAGTGTCTTGTAGTGATTTTTCCATGAAGCATGTTGGCCTTTCGGTTCGATCACAAAACAATAAAATTGACAGCTTGTTTCTTATGTCCACTGCCTTTATGCAATCTGTGGTGACTTTGCTAAAGAAGAGAGCAATGACTGTACACTATCTGTCTTTCTCCTTGTGCAGATGTGTGCAACAGTACTGATCTGCCGGAGCTTGAGATTATCAGCTTACTGGAGGAGCAACTGCCGGTCTACAAGCTGAGGGCCGACACCATCTTCGGCTATGACCAAGATGACTGGCTGCACACACCGCTCGTGGACCCTGACTCCGCCCTTGACCTGACTACTGAACAGATAGAGGAGACGCTCAAGTACTTCTGTAAGTTGATCTATAAAAGAACTGTAAAAACAAGAGGGCAAGAGGTTGTGGGAGCAACGGCTGGCCATGGTAGCCAAAACAAACATACCTGATGTGTGTGTGTGTGTGTGTCTGCGCTGGTTAATGTTTTGCCGTCCCTCGGACACAGCCCCCACGTTGTGTTTATGCACGTGTTTGATTGTGCCCTATGAAACTGCCTTGTCTGTGCCAGCTGCAAACCAGTCATTCAACAGACGGTTAAAATC
Source organism: Chelon labrosus (assembly GCF_963514085.1). Taxonomy (NCBI): domain Eukaryota; kingdom Metazoa; phylum Chordata; class Actinopteri; order Mugiliformes; family Mugilidae; genus Chelon; species Chelon labrosus. The sequence continues at coordinate 18,868,511 of NC_140345.1, forward strand.
AAAAAAACACGCTGAGAAAAACACGTGCAAACGCAGCACACGGCAAACCTCAGGGAAAGTAAAGTGTTTTGTTTTTTCGCTATCAATAATTCAGGTTTAATTCATGTCTACTTGAGTAGTGACTCAGGGTAAAAAGTGTTTCTAAAAATACATTATTCGTCTTGTAAATGGGCCTGAGAAGAATTGAGAAGTGAAACTTCAGCTCGCTGCCTGGTGTCGGCACGGTCACACTGGTCTTGACATTCATCACAGACAGCCAGACAAAGAGGCAAAGACGAGGTCATGTTACACGAGAACCATTTTGAGATAGTCTGCAACGATGTTTTTGTGCTATATCAGATTTTACCCAGTTATCCTCCTCATCCCTGCTGTTGGTGGCCGGGTTTTGACACCCTAAGGCGCTGCGATATATGAGCAGCCGTATGTCGTGTTGGTTTCATCCCGAACACAAAGCTCAGCTTCTATTGAGTATGATGTTCTCTGACAAAATGATGACACTAATCATCATAAAGTGCCGTATAGGAGATGCTATTTAGGCATTAATTTAATCAACAAATGATCCAGACGGACAATTTAACCAGGAGCACTCATTCATTATGTTTTGAATTTCTAGATTCAGATTCACAACACTTTATTTGACCTCAAGGGGCAATTTAAGGCACATGTGAGAAGCATGACGTGGTAAACAAGACACTTTTAAAGAAACAAAAAATATAAGGGAATCGTGCACACACACTGTTGCGTCACCCAAGTGGCTGCTTAATTGACCTGCTGCATGAGAAGGACATGTCTGAGAAGACGATGAAAAGGAGGAAGCTGAGCAATGCAGCAGAGCAGCTCCATATTGTGATGATATCAAACCCACATGTCTCACTAAACAAAGGAGATGGGTTGTCTGGTTGGTTCATTCTGACCACCAGTGTAGCTGGTGTCGTCTACCATATGAAAAATAGTATTTCTTGAAAATACTTCTCTTGATGACGTTGATGTAAACGCAACGCTTCACAATGTTTTCGTCCGTATGTCAACTCCCGCACCGAAATAAACCCGAACCAAAAAGTGATGGAATTCATTAAACAGAGACCCATTGAGTTTAACGACTCCACATCTGTTTTGTATCAAAGAAGTCAACAAAGACAGATGCTAATTGATAACACAGCAAATCTGCCTTCCAGTGAATTTAGTCGTTTAGCAGTTTGTTTCTGCACATATGGACCTATAAAACCGTATGACGTAGATTTCCATTATTATTATTACGCTCTCAGTGGATCTGAGAAACCTTTAGCTCATAAATAATACAGGCCCATTTCTGCTGTTCTCCTCAAGTCTAGTCATTAAAAGTGAAATCATACTAGAAACTGTCTTTGCTAATTAATGATATAATACAGTAAACAACATGCTTGCTAATTAGGTAAACACTGAACAAATCTGATCTTTTATGGTAAATTGTATAATTAGGCAAAAGATAAACTTTCAAATTGTTTCTTCGTTCATATTCATCTGAAAATATGTCCTGATTTTTTAAACGATTAGGAAATATAGTTATTAGTTGCAGCCCTACATACATATCTAAATAGTGATAGAGCCTGTATCCTCATGCAGAAACGCACGGTGAGCTCTGACTGCATCTGTAACAGTGGCCTGATGCAACCTCACTGTGTTACACAAGACATGTGACCTCTGGCTCAGTAGCATCAAACAGAGGCCAGTCACTTTATTACTGTAGCTGTAGCTGCTTTTTAACACTGCATCAGAAACAGCTGCAGTTTTCTTTTAGTAAGCATCAGTTAGTATGTTAGCTTGGTTAAGCTTAGTTAAAATGTGCTTCCACTGTGGTTGACGGTGAACTCCGCTTTGCTTGCTGCTTTGTGTCTCCCTATACATGCGCATTTGCTTCATCACTCCCCGTATGCCGTGACTAATCCTTGAACGCCCATTGTGTTCATTCATTTTGGGTGAGCCACGTCACCTTCGCCAACACTACACTGCTTTCCTGCAAACGGCTTCTACATGCTGGAGTCTGATCCTGTTACTATAGCAACCACACAGAAGGGCAAAGTAGAGGAGAGGAGGGGGGGGGGAAGAAATGCTGACAAGCGAATGTGGGCGGGAGTGAGCCGGCGATGGCTCGTCCTCCCATTGGCTGTAGGCCCCCTCTAATTCCACCCCATCCCACGACGTCATCATTATCATCATTTCTGCTGCAAAACCCGTGACTGCTGCTGCTGCTTGCTCTCTCACTCCATGCACCTCTGTGTATATTGAGTCATTGTTACGAGATGCGGCGGTCCATGTGTGGGTCTAGGGCTGTCAGTGGGCAAGGGGTGTTACAAAAGGAAAAGAAAAGGTTGTAATGTCACCTCAAGAAGACAACACTGGCAAGAGGACAGACTCACGGGAGCAGAAGACAAACTGACATGAAGCTATATATGGATGTGGGCGAGAGGATATGGAACGTTTACTGAAGCTCTGGAGTGACTGAGTGAAAGAAGGCAGACCGACAGAAGATGGCAAATTTGCAGAAAGGGTAACTAATTACCGATCGACAAAAAAAAATACAATTAAGTGACTTTTTTTTTTCCTTCTGACGACTGATGACGCAAGTAACGGTTCTGTGGGATGACATGCAGAAATGGCACCAGTATGACAACAAATGGAGCATAACAAACTGACAGGCTACTGTAATTAACGTGCAACACAGAGGACGTATGATGAGACAAGACAGACTCTTAATGATGACCATGTTCCCACTGGTGACCACAAAGCATGCTGGGGTAGCAAAGCTGTGTGCTGACCGACCGACCAACGGACTGAGTAATTAGACCCCAACGACAGCTGTTTGTCTCTGACCATGCGGGCAAGTTGGATTTGCCAGAGATTTTGCTACGGCTAAGTATGCTGGGACTTTGGAAACGATACAGCTGTCTGTCAGAGCAGTGAGGATGAAGAGACGAGGTCAGACCAGAGGCCAGAGGTTTGTCAAGGCAGACTACTACGAACTGGACTGGTACTATGAAGAGTGCACAGATGGTAAGACTCTGCTACAGTATAGTTTTACAGTTGTTGAAGAGTCCAACTACTGTAGGGGATGTCAAGCTGGTAAGATCTGCTATCATAGCAGCATCTATTGGATAAGTGAAGTGAGTTTAAGAGTAAATACTACTACTACCTGGGTAACGACATGCATACAGCAGGGATGACTTTATTTAAACTGGCTGTATCCAAACAAGAAAAGAACTGCCTAGAAACTACACAGCCACTGTGGGAGACTTGTTGTTTGTACAGTGCGTACAATAAACAAGTAGAAAGAATTTCCTTGAAAATTAGCAGGCAGTTTTGGAATCAAAGTTTACACTTTTAAGAAGCTCTTTGAGCAATAAATAAAAACTAATTTGATTAAAAAAAAAAGCAGAGTTATATGTAGCTCAAAAAATAAACCATGAAAGAAATCCTCTTAAAAGCGATCATTTTCTTTTGGATGTACTCCCAACAAAACAAAGTGAATGTGACCTTTTGGCTTGGCAATCCCACCACAATAAATAAATAAAAATATCAGGCTAGCTGATACCGAAAGGACAAAGACAGCGGCAGTAAAGCAGGGTGTTCGATACAGTGGGTGTTGTAACAGGTGCCGTGTGGCAGCTGAGTCAGGGTGGTTTCTAAAATAGATCCCAAGAGTAGTTGTGCGTCTTGAGTGTGGGAAGCTGGACGGTGGTTCCTCTTGTTGTTTCTGGATCAGGGCTACTTGTGCTAAAGCTAGCCACCTGATCATCACATACCAGCAGACCTACAAAAACTTAAGGGATAACTATAATAGAACGATAACTGTAGTGATATCCCATGAAGATGTATAGTAATGGAGAAAAATACGTTTTTCTGGTGAAACAAATCTGTGAACTTTTAGAAGCTTAACATGTACTGTATTGGGATTTGAGACAACCCACTAATATTTTTGGAAAAGCAACCCACTAATATGAAACAATATAGTTATGGATGAAAAAGGCCTCCAAAGCTGCAAAATTGCCCTTTAACTGTAGATTTTGGTGCAATGAGTGAGTTTATGTAACAAGCTCTGTGGAAGCTGGTGGTGTTATTGTCCTGCAGTCGCTTCAATATGTAACTTGTGTAGGTAATTATTCTACAGATTGATCCTCACACAGGACATGTGGCAGACTGATGGGGTGATGGTGCCTGATCATGTGACAGGTGTGACTAACAGCAGGTTGTAGCAGTGGTTGGTTTATTAACAGCCTTGTGGCACTGCCCCCAGCTCTTCCTCTATCCCCTCTCTAGTCATCAAGGTGTTTTCAAGCTGCTTACTGGATGTCCTACGGATTTCACACTAATCAGTAATTGCTTTCCTTTTGGCAGAAAACTATTGGTGATTTTTTTGTGTTTTTGTACAATGTAATTTGATCGATCGCAAGAAATAAGGAGAGCATGCGCTGTATTATGTATGTGTGTCAGAGAAGCTCTGTAAAAAGTCTTACATAACAGTGTGAGGCAGCTCAGCACCTTCTCAATGTGAGCTGCACAGCTTAAATGTCTGCAATATTATGCAGCTGTGGCAGCCAGCCCAGTTCCAGTCGTTGGCGATTTGATATTTTAGGAGCAAATGTTGCCTGCCTGGACGCTGACAATAGATTTCAATGTGCTTGACGCTAAAATAAATTAAATACCAGATGAGAAGGGATGCACTGGTTCTTTGATAAATCTTCTGGTGCAGTGTAGAGACAGAAATAGAAAGCAGCTGGTTTTATTCTCAGAAATACATGGGGAGGAAGTGAGGAAGTAGGTTGGCTTATATTTAGCTTGCCGCTTCAAGCCAGTTTTGTTGATTGAAGCCTGCCAGATATTCTTTGGAAGACTTCAAAAGAAATGGCTGAACGGATGGAGGACAACCAGGACAGAGGGCTGGGGCTGATAAATGGGGCCGACCTATTCCTGTAGCAGGAATGTGAGGGATAGTTGTAGAAAACATGGAATTTTGTGGCAAAATTATCTCATTTACATTTACTTTTCAACTCGTCAAAGAAGGAATAATTTGACTCTGGAAGTTTTACTTGCTCTTGGATCTCACCTTTTGTATCTTAATGTCTATACACAACTTAACTTTTAACGTTTAATCTCTTTAAAGCTAATATTAATGATTATCTTGAAAAAAATACATTATTATCTCTTTTATAATGTGAGACTGAAAAAAATGAGGGTTCATGAGAGTGGAAATGGGGCATCTAGTGGAGCGTAAAGAGTGGATGTGACCAGAAAAGCAATGGGAAAGGAAGAATACTGCCCTGAATCACTGAGAGGTGTTTGTCCAGACCTCCTTTGTTGCCTGCAGGCAGCGTTTATAGACCATTGAGTGGAGTTACTCAAGCATTCAGGGCAGTACTAAGCTGGCATCAGTTTTCTACACAAATTACAGTAATTATAACTCTTGGGTAGTGGCTAATGAGTTGAACATGGGCTTCTTTGATGTGGTCCATGATTATTTATGAAGAATTTGGGTCTACAGCTTAGACTGACATGCGACATTGACATATATTGCAGCACACAGTTGTAACTGTTTATATTAATTTGTCTAAAAACTTTAAATATGTAACATTAAAGCATTTTTATGCATTTTCCAATATGCTTAGATGCTTAGAAAGTTGAATCACATTTTCTTTTTGATGGAGAACTGGTGGAAATGCACATGGACGAGCACCTAGGATGTTTGATCAGTGAATTGTCTGACAGTACACCTTCTTCAGTTGAATCATTTAAAGGATGTGATGAAGTTACAACTTAGTGGCGAGCTTAAGTCATCTAGCCAAGTCAAGGAAGGCTCACAAACAGAATACTGTTTATAATTAAAGTAATAATAGTAGTAGAAATAATGTTAGTTTTGATTAAACTTTTACAAATCTGAACATTTTGCCTGCTCGTTGACAGGCTTCTAGAGAAAACTTTGCAGTAAGACTGAAAGATTGGCTTCTGGCATACCGCGGCATACGGATGATATGCCATTAGTATGCATTCTCACGTTTCAGTTGTTTTTCTGTCTTCAAATGGCGCCCTCCTGTGGTACTCACAACTTTGTAACTGTACATGTTCTCTGTAATTTTTATAGACCAAATGAATAAGATGCCTGATGTTCACAATTTCTACCGCTGTGCAGATTAAGACAGAGTAAAAGTTTGTCTCTGCAGATGTATGAGACTTGTATGATTAACCTGTGGTGCATTTAGCTCAAGTATTTGTGGTAATAGCTTATTTTAACATATGGAAAAAAAAAAAAATATATATATATATATATATATCAAGTGTGATCGGCCTTGGACAAGATAGGGCCACCAGATTTTTTTTTTTTCATGCTCACGCTGAGTTTTTTAATGAGTTGATATGCTGACATTTTCTTCATACTTTAATATGTCTATGAGAAATGCTGATATTCTCAGGTGCCTCATCCTTTCATTGTGCCTTTACATTTTCTGCACTGCGTCATTAGCCACTCATTAGCTTACTAAGCTGTTAACCTTGTTGGCTTCTTTATGCCATCAGTTTCCTGTTCTCACGACTTACAGATGTTATTCACGACTTCAGATGTTGTAACCATACTATCATATTCCATTTGAAGGAAGCATTTATGTTGATTTTCCAGAAAGTCCTGTTGAACATATCGGACACTCTGTTAGACTTTACGCAGTTTTGTCTTTTTGTTCATTTAAAGTTAAGGGTAGGGATCTGTTTATTATAGGCTTTGAACGTGCTGTAGAATATCCAAACCTGTCAATGTTCATAATGTTAAAATAAATAACACGCAATTTTACAGGTTAAGGAATTTAATTATTGGTGTTTTGAATTAAGCATATTTTTCCTATTCAAGACAAAACTATAACCTTTTCTCTTATGATTATACTCTCATTAAGAGACAGGGGAGGAAAGCTCTAGCCCTAAATAACGTTTTTTATCTCATGAATCTCACTTGATAATGAAGGTTCACCTGTGCCTGGCCCCACCCTAGAAACAGGTGATTGCCTGTTATTGTTTGCCCTGGCCGGTTGTCACCATAGAGGTGGAACGGGACTGTACCAAGTTACTTTCAGGTTGGGGGAGTTTATTTCTTTGGACTTGTTTCACTTGGACCCATAAAAACCCTTTAAAAGAAAACCACTGAATGTGTTGATCGGTTGAGGATTACAGACTTTAAATGCCCTTATCTGTTTTTTTTTTTTTAATCTTAAGAAGCTGATGATCAACCTCCTGTTGACATATGAGTGTGCTAGTTTGCCCTGTGCCTGTGGAGAAGTAGAGGAGGCCTTTCACTGACCAGTCACATAGGGGAGGAGGAGGAGTCAGGCTGTCTGGTCGCCTCTCAGAGATAATACACACCACTTTAGAAATTCATACAGCTGATACTACTTGACATACACGCACTGACTGACTTCGCCTGTCACATACAATGGAGTGGACAGAGAGCACTGTACCCTCTCTCTTATTACCAACACGCACAGTGTTAGATGTGTACATTCACATCTGTGCACACACAGATATTGATTCATAGATTAAAACCAAACCAGGAAGCAGCCATGACGTTGCTGCTGCCTTTGTGGTTCACTCGTTTGCACTAGTGCCGGACTGGAGGATGGCACTCTTCATCTCGGGCACTGAGGACGAGCTGGAATTCTCTAACCAGCCAGATGAGGACACAGAGTATGTTTCTTTGCCAAGTCATGAAACCACAGAGCAGGATGGAGAAGGAGAAGGAGAGCAGGAGGAGGAGGAATATGCCTGTTTTGCTAGTTGTGGAGTGTCCAAACAAGAAGAGGAAGAAGAAGAAATGGATGAAGAGCTACAAGTTTTGTATGAAGGTAGTTGTGATCATCATTTTAATCTGTGGCTCTTACTTTGGTTGCCACTGGTATGTGCATTGTCTTAGTACATCAAGCCTTTGTTGTATGTTTTTAATTAGTTGTTGTGAGGTGCTGCTTCTGATTCTGGAGGGTATTCATGGATACATGTGTAAGCTTCTATGAAGGCTGTCACGTCTCCTTAGGGATGTGCACTCTGCAGGTGCACTCCCTGATGCTTGTCATTTGGTTTTGTGTATTCGGTCTTGACACAGCATGGGTCATCTACATGCTGGGCTGACATGGTCAAATACGTGCTTGGCTCTTTATCCCAGCGGTCACGTCGGTGTAGTGTATTAAGTGTCAACAGTATAGTGTTTTAAATGAGTTAAAATTGGACATCTTGACATTTAGATGGTTAACTATTAATCATTTATGATGCCATAATTAAAATGACGCATGAAAGGCAGAGAGAGGGGTAGTGATGGTGGGAGAATTGCGTATATTTAGAGACGTGCACATGTACTATAATGTACTGTATTAAGCAAAAAACTGATAAAGTGAAAGAAAACTGATGAAGTGGAGCTTTATTACAAAATACGAATGAATAGAGGAGATAATTCAATAGAATACACAAACATGTTTGGTCTCTTTGTGTGAATGATTGATAGTGTATGAAGTGTTTATGAAAGCTTGGGAGACTTAGCTGTTTTACAGTGGCAATTGAAACAGCTGTAACCCCAGGTCCAATAAAGAAGCGTTACTCAATAATACAGTTGTCTACAGGTTGCGTTGTGGGTAGAATAACAAAGCCTCCTTTCTGTACGTCTGTTTCCTTGGTGTTTGTTTCCTTGAACTTGTGTGTTGTGTGTTGCCCAGTAGCAGTCAGGATCATTAGGCTGTCTGTAACTTCAGTTAGTACACAGACAGAAAAACAGGAATAGCAGCTGATATTTTCATACAGATGTTTAACTACAATTACAATCAATCCTTATCTATCTAAGGTGGAACGGCTATAGTTTTTAACGATACACCTGTTGTGACATAGGTGATACCAAAATTCTGACTTCTCCTCAGCTTTGTCATCCTCTTGGCAAAAAATAATAAGAAGAGAGTGTCTTGGGTTACCTACTCTTTGTGGAAAATACCGAGAAAACATTCTGATAACCTTCCAGTATTAGCTTACGTCTCCTTTTACATAAGCCACGTTGCAGCAGTTGCCGTCTCTTAACCTTCGTCCTCAATGCTCATTTATGAGCAAATTGAATTAATAAAGAAAACCAGGAAGAGAATATATTTTTCTGCTGGCGTACAAGCGTTTGTTATATCCCTTCAGCTCAGTTGTTTGACCTGGGTGGCGAGTTGCCATGGAAATAAACCAGCTTGTTCTTTGACAGAGAGAACACGCGTACAATGTGACAGGTGAACAGGCTGCACCTTGTCCTATCAATTGTACAATCTCATAATGGCGCTGATAGCTAATGCAATCAAGTGGGGCATTTCGTGTATGTGCTTGGCGATTGTCCTGCCAGTTTGCTCCCACAGTCTGTGCCTTAACAATTGACCGAGGAGAAAGGGTCCTTACTGTGTGTCTGTATACAACAGATGTGTATAGTCATCTGTGCAGTTTTACCCCTTAGCTTCAAATGATTAAACGCTCTGGACTGTGACTTTGGTTAGGTTTTAATCATGGCGGCAGTGTTGATGTTTTCTTGCACAAGGAAGACACCTCCTGATTTTGGTGATGTGCTGAATTTTCCTCCATTTGATTAATATGTCTGGTCTTGACTGAAATATCTCAACGTTAACGATTGTCAATTGTAGCTTAAGTAATACACAGACTTTTCCTCTAGCACCATCAGTAAGGTTAGAACTTTACTTTGTCCAATACCATGTCCAAAATGTTGAATATATGAATGTGTTTTGGTGCTTTTTATCAAATGTGACCATGCTAACATGCTAATCTCTGATGGCAAACTTTAAACCCACTGTAGTTTAGCATGTTAACATTATCACTATGCATGTTAGTATGCGATGTGAGCTGAGATGTGATAAAGACAATGTAATCTTGAGTTGTTTGACTTATGAGGTGTTACTAGAGGTGAAATGGTTCGAAAACTGGGCCTCCATGGAAACCTCGGGGAAAAGATTAATGATGAACATGCTGGTGTGTCCTTATTTACTCCAACATAATGTCCCTGTGAAGCTGCTCACTGTCGTACGTGCTCACTGAACCTTGCCTCGCTAGAAAACCTTATTAAATAATGAATGATGGGAAATATCAGCTAGGGCTTCAAGGCTATGTAGCCTTGCTCTGCCTGTGATGCAAGGATGGATATGAAAATACGGTGTTTGCATTGGCCAGCTATTTTGCATCCTGTGAGGCCTGTGAGTTGCGCTATTGTCTATGTTCCTGGCATGGCACTAAAAATAAAGTCAGTGGAAATTATTTTGTAATGGCATCTATTGTATTGTGAGTCAGAAAGCGTGAGATCACACACGTTATCTGTCCAACTGATAGAGGTGAACGTCCATCATTACGCTGTTCAAAAGTAAATAGACGAGTGAATGTTACGTTACATAAATGGGGCAACAAAGTCTCAAATAAACCAAGGATTATCAATACATTCAAGTCATACAACTTAAAAGGAAGTAGCAGAGCTGAGGTGTGACCCTTCCCTCTGATCACTGCGTCTACATTTAATAACTAATCTCCTCTTTATGACTGGGCAGGTAGAAGAAGCGTAGGTCAGTGCTAGAGGTGTGTTTACATCTGAGTAATACAGTATGATTCATGATTAATGTTAGTCGTGCTAGGTACAACATGAATTCCATCACGTATCTGTGCTGTTGTTTATTCAGGGCGTGGTAACCCCTCCACTTAGCTGAGTAAAACTAATACACTTCACCCTTTTCATATCTATGAGGATACTGGAAACGCCTTTCTTTATAACACTATAAAGTGGCTCCATACAGCCGGCATCTCTAGCAAACACTTTGACAAAAAAAGGTACAATAAAAATATCCCAACTGCTGTATACAGATAAAAATAAATAAATAAATAAATGAAGTGTGGGGAAAAAAATGAGAAATATTTGAGTGACTGCTCTCATGTGCAGTCATGTGGATCCTTTTGCTGTATGAAACTGCAGGTGTTCAGTAAACTCAGAGCAAAGACTCCTACAAAGAGCTGAAAGTGACAAGACTAAACTTCAGCTCCCGTTGATGTTTTATTAAAACCTGAATAATGTGAATTATTGCTGACTTTTATTAATCTGACTTGTACCAGACTCTTAATTATATACACATTTCAGTCTCGTATATATAAGTAATGCAAAATGAAACACAACATGTGCCAAATTTGTTCTTGTAAAAAAAATAAACATGGCAACTAAAGGCAAGTCTATATATTTTGTGTTCTGTGTGATGTTTATAGACCAATGTGGGTGCTGAAATAAAATGCCTGATGTTCAGAATTTAGATAGATGGATAGACACTTTATTTATCCCGAGGGAAATTCAGTGTCCAGTAGCTTCACTGCATGGAAACCGATATGAAATAAATCAGCAGTGTCCAGCCATGTATCATATGCTATTAGATGGTTTTATACGTATGTGGATTACACGGACACCTTCGCAGACAAATATTTAAAAAAAGGTCACAATGTTAATGTGGTTTAATATTGTGACTGGTGCGCTGACTAGGCACAAATCTTCTATGGAGAATTTAGCATTGAGCCTTTAATACCGTTTCTCTGTCTCTGCAGTGTTGTGTGCTGACAGAGTGGGCCAGATGACGAAGACCTACAGTGACATTGACGCTGTCACTCGATTGCTGGAAGAGGTAAGATCCCATAAAACGATCAGTCAAAGTAGAATAAACATAATGGACTACAGCAAGTACAGACAGTGAGGCACTTCGGTGTTTACTTGATTATGTCTACATATAGATTGCTGTATCAGGGTCAAAACCAAGCAGCTTTTATATAATCATATCACAAAAATTATTTCCGTATATTCAAATCTGACTGATCCACTTCAGCTGCTCGGTCACCAGCAGAAAGTAAAGCAGGAGAAGAGCTTCTGTAAACAGAGTGGTGTCACCGCTAAATGAACCATGAAATTCAACAATTGGGCAACTACTTTGTTGTCTAAACACAACATACAGAGACGCCTTACCCTCAGCACGAAGGTGACCTCCATTGCCATGAACAGATGACAGCTCTTTTCTATTGCCAGTATACACCGATCAGCCACAACAATAAAACCACAGACAGGAGAAGTACATAACATTAACCATCTTGTGACAATACAATGTTCTGTTGGGAAACTTTTGGACCTGACATTCGTATGGATGTTATTTAGACCTCACCCCATAGCAATGACATTCCTTGATGGCAGCAGCCATTCCCAGCAGGATGCAGCCTGACACACACAAAAACGCTTTAGGAACAACTCAAAAAACATGAAAAACAGCACAAGGTGTTGACCTGGCCTCCGAATTCCCTAGATCCCAAACTGATCAAGTATCTGTGGGATGCACTGGAACAAGCCTGATCCACAGAGACCCGTCCCCTCAACCCATAGGACCCAAAGGCCCTCATTAACAACATTCTGTTGCCAGACACCACAGGACACCCTCAGAAGGCCCATGTCCATTTTCTGATGAGTCACAACTGTTTTGGAGGCACAAGGGACACATACACAATATTAGGAAGGTGGTCATAATGTTATGCCTGATCAGTGTATCAGTGTATATGCATATTATATAATGTTCCTATCACCCTCTGGTTTCATTTAGCATTTTTCCTTGCTGCAGGGGTATTTGAAAGAAGATTAAATTGTTATGGAGGATTCAGTTTTCTTGCTTCAGAAAGGCAACTGGACTTGTAGAGTTTCTTGAAGATGTCTCATCCAAGTAGCTTCTTCATTTCTTAAGGTCTGGTGGGGTGTTGGGGTTTAAACAGGAACATCTGTGGGTGTCACCCATCAGAAACTGACGTTGGGGGAGACGGTTTGATCCTATCCTCTTTCTCCAATGAGTGGTGCTCTATTGACCCATTATCAGTCAGAGACTCCAGTCTCAAGGTGTGAACAGGAGTGAAACTTCTCGGGAACAGACGTTAAGACTGAATTGTAAATTAATGACCGATTATACCTCAGTCCACCTCCCCTGTTCAGAGAGGGATTTTCCAGTTTCACATAGATGATTTCAAATGAACAGGAATGCTGCGTTTCCTGATACCCCAGTTAATTTATAATTGACATTATGCAAAACATTAAAGAAAGGCAACTGGACTTGTAGGGTTTCTTGAAGATGTTTCGCTACTCATGAGTTGGTTATTTTAAAGGTAATGTTCAACATTTTAGGAACTATATTTTCTTCTCATCATATTAAACAGATGGTTACCAAACCCATGACTATCTCTTAACAACTGTAGCTTGAACAGCAGGACTTGCTAGCCTGACCATTGAAAGCAAATACGTGTATTTTTCTTGAATGTTGATTGGTCTCAAAACTGTGAAAACAAATATTTGTTAAACACGAATGTGTCCTTCTGCAGAAAGAGCGTGACTTGGAGTTAGCAGCGCGCATCGGACAGTCACTGCTGAAGAAAAACAAAACGCTCAGTGAGCGGAACGAACTATTGGAGGAACAAGTAGAGCACATACGAGAGGAGGTACATAGCCGGAGTGTCTCTGTGTGTTTCTGTTAAAATGTTATATTGTCTGTAAATATGCGTCAGTATAAGTACCTTACCAGTGGTTGCAAAAATCATGGTATAATGTGTGTTGATCTCCTGTAACAGTTCTCTATCTGAAGGCCTCCTATTTTCCCACTTACAGGTATCTCAGCTGCGTCACGACCTGTCCATGAAAGATGAGTTGCTACAGTTCTACACCAGCGTTGCCGAAGAAAGTGAGGGGGACTCTGCCACCGGCACACCGTAAGTCTCTTTTCAGTCACTTTGTCTCCTCAGCTTCCGTCTTGATCAAATAAAAATGAACCACATAAATAAAAAACACATAACACTTCAGACGGCTGAGGATAAAACTTTTGTGCTATAAAATTCTTCATTGTTCCTCATGTTCCTTCCTCTAGGGTGCATCTCAGTGAACCCAGTGTGTCAACTCCAATGTTTTTCCCCCTGGATTCACTGCAGAAGAAACTCAAAGATCTGGAGGAAGAAAACAAATCATTGCGATCTGAGGTAGACGTGCCACTGCAAACATTGTGGGGTTTTTTTTGGAAACAGCTGATGATCATCAACATCTAATTTTAATTGTGTCGTAAAACAGAGATGAATCCTGCTTTTTACCCCCAAAACAATCTACCTTCATTGTTATGTCTCTTGATGATCACAGAGTGACCTTGTCTTTTTTGACAGATTAATTATTAAGATAGGGAAGTGTGTGATATTGATTAGTATTGTCTGTTTTATCTTTTTTTCTTCCAGGCAAATCATTTGGAGACGGAAACTATCTCGTATGAGGAGAAAGAGCAGCAGCTTGTCAATGATTGTGTCAAAGAACTACGTGAGTATTTGACTGGGTTCATAATGTCTGAGCTGTCACTGTGATTTCAGCTCCTTCCTCATTCTCTAAAGTATTCTCTAGCAGTGTTGGCGTAAGCAGGCTGCTTTTGTTTTTGTTTTTTGTTTTTTATGAACACCTGTTCTTGTTTCCCAGGTGATGCCAACCTGCAGGTTTCCTCTTTGGCTGAGGAGCTGGCCAGGAAGAGTGAAGACGCTTCCAGGCAGCAGGAGGAGATCACGCACCTCCTCTCTCAGATAGTAGACCTCCAGAAGAAGGCCAAGCTCGTATGAAGCCTCTGACGTCTCTCACAGTTCAATGTTAAGTACCGAGTGTCTTCAGATAAAGTGTGGTTCACGCCTGCTGTCCCATTTTGTCTTTGGTGATTACAGTTTGCTGTGGAGAATGAGGAGTTGACTCAGCACTTAGGTGCAGCCAAAGACGCCCAGCGGCAACTCACTGCTGAGGTAAGGCAATCCATAACCTGCTAACTGTGGACTTATCGCTGTGTTTTCTGCTGCGGTAGCTTCCACCTACAAATATTAATGGTCTAGGACAGACTGCTCAAGAATGGCCTTGGAACATTTCAGCTGTTTTTTAGTATTATATGTGTGCTGTCTTTGCCCAAGTTTCATTCTTTGGGCCTTCCTTTCTATACCTTTAGTTGCAGGAGTTGCAAGATAAGTATGCAGAGTGTATGGAAATGCTCCATGAAGCTCAGGAGGAACTGAAGAACTTCAGAAATAAAACTCTACCACTCAGCACACCGAGGCGTTTCCATTCCTTGGGTCTGTTTCCGATGGTGAGTGAAGCAGTCAAGACTTTTCTCAATCCCCCAGTTCTATGTAGAGTGTTTTGTTACATCATGGGACCGGCTGTCAGTGTCACGGCATCCTCAGGGCTTTTATGGCAACCAAATGAAGTCAATGCTGAAGTGCCATAAGCTGCAGTTCCTCGAATGGCCACTTGATGATTGCTCCTAAAAACAGATGGCAACAGACGGAGCCACCACACTGAGCTTCAAATTATTTTATGAGCGACGTCATGGAGGGTTTGTCTTTATGGTTAGGAACAACTTATTTTTCTTCCCCAGGACTCTCTGGCAGCAGAAATAGAGGGCACCATGAGGAAGGAACTCCAGATGGATGATCCAGACGTAGAGGAGCAGAGGTATAACCCGTTTCAAAACCATAAAATGAAAATGCAGATGAAATAGTGTCAATTAATTAGTCTACCTTCATGAATGTACTCTTATTTACATGGTCACCTTTCTCTAGACTGCACCCAAAGCGAGTGTTCCAGACCGTGAAAAACCTCAACCTGATGCGCCAGCAGCGTTCCCCTGTAGCCCCCTCCCCTCTCAACATCCCAGGCTCCAATCAGACTTCATGCTTCACCTCAGGGCGCTCCAGCAGGGTGAGCACGCCTCGCTCCAACTCTATTTATGGTAGCGAGACCGGAGGTGGAATTATGCTGGACAACAGGACTGGCTGTATCCTGGAGAGCCCCGATGACGGGTATGGGCAGTTTTATTTAACGATTTAGTCTTTTGCTCTCACTGTAATTGATTTATCGTTTAAATTTTTCAAGTAAACGTCACAAACATCTTCTCAAATGTGACGGTTTGCCTTTTTGTCTGACTGAGAATGTGTTTTTTATTTTTTTTTATTATTTACATTTCATACCTTGAATCATTAATGGAGAAAATATTCTGCAGATTAATTGATCATTTTTGAATTGTTTAGTTTCTCTTCCTTCCTTTTTGTCCAAGTTCTTCCACCGTGCTAGTGTTGCCAAGCATGTGAACCTAAATTTCAATTTTCAGGCTCCTGTCTTTTTGTTATCTCACAGAGCAAGGACTAAATGAGCTTTACGAAAGAACAAAACAGAGCGTCTTACTTTTTAAGTCTACATTGAAAACCTCTACGTCTAATTCTCCAGGTCGGAGGACTCTAACAAGCGCCCCCCTGGTACTCCCGGAACGCCGGGCAGCAGAGACCTGGCGGCAGCCCTACGGCGTCTCTCTCTCCGCCGTGACAACTACCTCTCAGAGAAACGCTACTTCGAGGAAGAGCGGGAGAGAAAGCTGGCTTATCTGGCCAAACAGGACGAAAAGGGAGGCGGGGAGAGTAGCGGAGGGCCAGGGACCCCGACAGAGAGCTTGCTGTCGCTGTGTTCACATCCCTCCCTCGGAAGCGTCTGGTCGGGATACTCATTCACAGCAAGGTCCTACCTGCCGGAGAAGCTGCAGATTGTAAAGCCGCTAGAAGGTGATTATTCTTCTCAGAGCCACGAGTCCACTAATAATTCACAGAGTAAAAAAGAGAATCAAAATCTCAATGTTCAAAAAGCCTTTCACAATGAAAATGAGAGTTTAAAGAAAAATCTAAACCTTAAACAAAATTCCAAGGATAGTTTCCTAAATACGCCAGAAAATTACACTCAAACAGATCAGACACAAAGCGAAGCCCCTCAGAACCAGCAACAGACTCAATATCTGATTTTTCACAACCACAGTCAGTCCAAAATCTTTCTGAGTGCCTCGCTGGATCGTAACAAGCTGCGGAGGAGCTCCAGTTTGTTAGAGCTGAGCGGCCTGTCGGGCTCACAGCCTCCCCGTAAGGCTCCACTGGCTCTAGCCACAGGTCTGCTGGAGGTGGTAGAACAACAGGAAGGTAGTTTACACCTTCAGCACACCTTTTATTTTAGACATACACAGCCGCGCTGCTGGTTTGAAATATAACACACTAGACAGCCCACAGTGTAACAGTGCTAATGGTTTTTCAAATCGTATCTTGCTACTTAAAGTGTATGATCCTTTGCACATATTCAGACGTTAGGAGATGTACAGGCAATGCCTTATTTTTAATTGTCCCATTTGTTGCAAGTACACCACAACATGTGAGCACTGCACAGTGTGAGTATGGTTTGTATTAAATGGCACTTCTGTATGTTTCAGCACATGTTGGAAAAGTTTCTTAGGCCTTGCTTTTTAAAAGGTGGCTTTTATAATCCTGTAATTTATTATTTTCCTACTGTATAGCTTGTGGAGACGGATTGTTTTTATAAAGTAGTACGAGCTGAGAGTAATTTTCCACATATCCCTATACTGTCAAGTTGGCCAAAAAGCAACAAAAGCCTTAAACCTGGTAAATTATTCCATTTAGTCCTTATTTCCTGTTGTATGGCATCACCTAGCGTCCAGACTTTGTTATAGCACTACATGGTAACACTGAAATCAGACTTCTAAACGCCATATAATTTGTAAAGGCCAGAAAATGAATGAGACATAAAAATTAAAACATGAAATGTAAGATCTATTATTTTGTTCACAATTACATTATTCATACATTTCTGGCTGGTGCTGTCAACAGGTGGGTTCGAGCCATTCTACTGTTTGTACTCCCACTTTCACTCGTCTTTTGTTGCCCTTTCTTTTCTTCATTTCAGTTTTGTCATTGCACTTTATTTCATTATTCTACCTGTCTGTTTTCTCTGTTGATTATTTCCTGAATAAACTCGTACTAATTTTCTGACCTTTTCTCTTATTCTTTTCTACTCAGTTTTATAGAATAGAGTTTTGTACTGACACCTGTCAACGTGTATCATGAGAAAACAACCATTCACTGGACTTGAAACTAAACCAAATATCTGTGCAAGCACTCTGTCAACAAACACATCACCTACACTGGCATTATATTTACTGTCGCCGATGTATGTGTGAGACTCTGTTTATATGCTTTTGCAAGATACTGCAGTAAAAGTAGCTAATGGAATATATCGTGGGAAGCTGAACTGCTTCAGGTTTTGGGAAAAAGGTGTGCTTATGGTCAGCCCTCTGGGAATAAGCATATTGAGAAAGCCGAAGTTGGACAACTGTGAATCCTTCTTTTTCTTCTATAATAAGCATGGACTAACGCAAGTCACACTATGTAGATGCGTCTGAATGAGTGGACAGAGTAAAATTGATTTGTTTGTTGCACTCACAACATTAGAAACGTGGAAATGTTCACCAACACCACTAAAATTATTGTAAAGTAACAACCAAAAGGCAATTTGAGAACATCTGTTTAGTCGGTGACAAATATTATCACCTTCAAACAGCTTTATGCATAAGTGACAGGAAGTGAAGAAATGGCCTCCTCTTTTATCAGATGAAATCAGCTCTACTTGCTATGTACAGTATGTATGTACACAGTTACAAAGAATTCATTCTCTGCATTTACCCCATCCACGTGAACACACTTGGAGCAGTAGGCAGTCATACAAAGTGCCTAAATAGCAATTTTAGGTTTTTCAAATTCAGCAATGGAGATACGCAGGATTGAACTAGTGCACTTTAAGTCTGAAAGCTGCTTCTCCAACCTCTAGTCCTCACCCTGACACATGAAAAGAGAAGTGAATTTGTATAACGCTAGATTATCCTGTTTTTCTCTCCCAGGCTCCGCTACACTCCACGCATGGCAGCAGTTGGCTCAACCCCACATGGGCGCTCTGCTGGATCATCGGCCCGGTGTGGTCACAAAGGGCTTCCGCACTCTAGCGCACGAGGAGCAGGAAGACAGCAGCTGGCCACTGGACCAACCAGAGGAGGACGAAGCCTCATGTGGCTCATTTACAGGCTTGTCGGGAGAGAGCTCTGTTCCCATGGATCTGCCTCGCTTTACCTCAACTCCCTCTGCCTGCTACGGCAGGAATAGCGCCACTGGTGAAAACAGCCAGCCAGAAACACTGAATGGAGCTATATGCGGGGCCAGAGAAGCAGTTGAAGGAAAAGGTGGACATGTTGCAGGCATGACATTTCCTCTCTCCAGCCCTTCCGCTTCTTCTCCTCTCCCCTCTTCTTCAGAGATGAATGGACACGTGGACCTTAAGGAGATCCAAGCCTTACAGCCTGCCACTGTGGACCACATGCCTGGTGAGGGAGCCTCTTAGGGGTCACAACACAACAATCCAACCTCAAAATCCTCATTTTGTAACCCTGGAGCATGGGGAAGAAGGAGGGGTGGGAAGTTAAGGGACCGGGGAAGGCATTCACAGGACATCTCACAATCCCAAAGTGACATCCCTTCCCGCATGATAGAGCCCATGTGTACACACCTGCACACCCACCCATCCATCCCAGGAGCAGTCCTTGTTGTGGGCAGCCATCGAACCCCATCAAGACAGAGTACATGTTATTTTTTTTTTTTGTTCTTTAATTTATATCTTCATAGTCTTCCTTTTCACTGCCACACTTTGCTTCATTTCAGCCAATCACGCTCATTTTCCAGTCCTCTGCAACACTCTGCTCCTCTTAAACCAAGTCTTCTACAGTCACTAGAGAAACTAACTGAAACTGATTTGACACTAAGCTGTAATATCCATATTAGATTCATTTCATTTCTAAAAACACCAGCGTAGCATTCAAACGCACGGAGAAATATCACAGCTGAGGTCGAGTTAATGCTCACGTACATGCGTACGTGCTGTATCAGGTTGTTATTAGTGCAGCTGTTCGGGTCACACGAACTCGTGACGTCCACGTGTGTTGGATATTGGAGCTGGCTTTGGTGTAGGGTCACCTTCGCACGTAGACATGGTATTCTTCTTCAGTGCAAATACTACTGTACTACAGAGCCTTTAAACCAAGGCAGCAAAAAACATAGCTGCTCTGAGCCTTTATATTTATTACAGTCGGCTCCATGTGATGCAGTGGAGGTCTTTATATTTTAGCAGAAGCGTGTTTTTTTTAGTATTATTATTCATGAATCATCAACAAACAAACGCATTAGCCTAACTAATACACATTACACTATATTTATTGAATGCAATGAGTAATGATTTTGCTTTAAAAGGGATACGTCATTTTTTATGACAGATTTATTTGATTGAATTGACTTAAATCTAAATTTAGCTGGTCGATTCTGTGTAATGGAATCAGTAGATGCTTCATATACTTATTTATTCCTTTTAATTGGGGTTGCTGCTTTTGCTTGGGGCTTATTCTATGACCATGGCCTGTTTTCTTCTCCATTTTGTTGCATATAGTGTATTGGTTGAGTATCTGTTTGTTAAATTATGTGTCTCTACTAACGGCCTTTCCTTTATGTTTTCCTTCCCCTGCTTCTCCCCTCCAGTACATTTCCCAGGGAAGTGTATGTCCCACACTAGCTCCACCTATACCTTCACCACCTGCAGGATTCTCCACCCCTCTGATCAGCTAACCTCTGTGTCCCCCAGGTAAAAGCACAATTTAAACACTCTAAGTCTATTGTGACATATGCCGGTTGACTGATTATACATTTTAAAATGTCCTTGTATATTTGATATCTCAAAGTGTAGTAAATAACAATGAACACATGATGGCAGCCATTCATTTTAACCAAACAAAACACAAAAATCTAAAAACTAAAATCTCTTTATAAAAGGCTCCTTCTCATTTCCCTCAAAAACACATTTGGATCCCACAGGACCTGGCTCATCCTCTCCATGTCCCCGCTGTCTGATTGGCTTGACAGGTCATGTGATGAGGAAGGAGTGGAGTTGTATCATATGGTGGTCATGGCTGAAGTAGAGCAGGCCCATTGAGTGCACCTACTGTTGTGTACATGGGTGAGGAGATGCATGGGTTGTGCATTCCTAAACTTTCTAGGTGTGTGGTGTGTAAACCAGAAGTGATTCGCTCTAACTCTTCTCAAACGGATCAGACAGTGTTGTGTGGGCGGCTATGTCACAGCACTGCATCTAATTTGCCTGTAGTGGTCCCAACTAACAACCCAATGTCTCCAAGATAAGTTTCTGCGCCTCAGAGCAAATCTGAGGGATGTAATCTAAACATCAAGGTCTGGTTCCCAGGACCTGTGTCCGGTTACCATTTAAAATATGTTGAGTTATTTGTAACAAATAACTCTGTGTGAGTCTTATATGTACTGCTCAGTTGCCTAAACATGTTTCATTCATGCATGGCCATGTTTTAGACTGCCGGTGTTCATAGATGAGAGTTTATTTTCAGTATTGACTTGATAACACATTTCTGTCTCTGTCCCTCTCCAGCCCAGCTATGGCCTCGTGTCAGAGCAGTACTTGTACACCTACCTTCACTGCCTCCCCTATACCTTTCTCTGCCCCGCCCACACCTTCCTACACGCCCTGCTGCACCCCTCGCCGCCTCTCCCTCTCTCTCTCCCTGGCCGAATCCTCCACCAACCTTCGGGACTCCACCAAGACCACCAGCACCTCTCTAGGCCTGGTGCGCCTGCTGCTGGAGCATGGGATTTCTGCCTCAGTGTATAACCCCTGCAGCTGGGACAGAGGGTTGGATGCTTGCAGAGCCTCGATAAATGTGAGCGGAGCGCAAGAGCCGAGGTGGACGGAGAGACCAGGAATGAGAGAAGACAGACCGCCGTCGAAGCGGCCAGATACCCTCCTCCTCCTGCAGCCCTCCACCCCACCCAGCTCGCCCTGCCCCAAATCTGCCTCTCCCACCACTACAGGGCCCATGTTTCAGTTCAGTCCATCCGCTGATGACCCACCGTATTACGATATCTTCCTCGCCTCTAAGCCGGCACGTACCATTCTGAGGGAGGTGCTGGGGGAGGCAGAGCGAGAGGCCCAGATGGACGACGACAGCCAAACAGAGATGACGAACCTGCGACTTGTGGACAAACTGAAACGTTTCCGCACACTTTCCCCTCTTTCCACTTCGGCTTCATCCGGGAGTACTCTGCTGGCCCCCTTTGCCTCCACTGGATTAGGGAACAGTGCATTGGGTGGGGGGCTTCCAGGTTTGAACACAGGGCTGAGAAGGAATCGAAGTTATCCCGCCATGGTGGGGGCTAGTATGGCTATGAAAGACCCGGGAGGCCCCCCCAGCACGGAGATACTGATACCACATACGATGCAAGCCTCACACACACAACACGCACAGGACACGAGCAAAATGCAAACTAACCACACACTAATCCCAAAGGCCAAACACATACCGCAAACTCTACATGCACTGGAAACACTCACACCTCAGACGATAATACAGAGACACACCAGGCCAAAAGACGGATTGCGGGATTCGGCAAGACACAACCAACACAGTGATGACGAAACTGGAACATAAAAGGAAATATTCAGTGTATCAGCCCATAATATACGACACACAATCTCATGACATGATTACACACATGTATTTATTTAAAAAAAAATACCATACAGAACCATACGGCCGTAGAGTATACCCAGATGAAAGAGACAGTCCACCCAGAGACTCACTAAAATAATTACCCCTGAATGAACCAAACCAGTAGTGGCCGAAACTGTTACACTGTGTTATACTCATACTGTCAGGCCAGATTGATGATTACTTTGTTGCCTTCCTCCGTGTTTATTGTAGTTGTATATGCAATATACTGTGTCATATAGTGTACTATTAAAGGCCCAATCTGGCGTATGTACTGTGTTCCCCCCCCAAACATGTTTTTTAGTCTTGTTCTCCCTCTCAGCAGCCGTGAGTGAATTAAAAAAATATATAAATATATGAATTTTAAATATGCTGTAATGACCTGAATATAAGTTTGTTTTTTGAGGATTATCTGGGATAACGCTGAGTTACTTGAACAAAGTGCTGCATCATGTGGCCTTAAAGGACCAGTGTGGTGTGTTTAGTGACATCTAGTGGTGAAGCAGCCAACTGCAACCTTTGGTGGCCACCAGGTGACTTTAGCTGCTCTCAAATATATAACTGTCTACAATTGTACCAAAAAGTCATAATACATCAAATGATGAAATTACTTTTGATATTTAGATTATTTTTTTTCCAGTTATAAATTATTAATTTTCTGCATTATTTTAGTGTTATTTGTCTATTTTTGGTCTACTTTAGGAACATGGTGACCCTCCCTCTGTAGATATGAATCATTCTAAGCAAACAAAACCATAATGATTCATAGTTACAGGAGATTATAAACTAATGTAAAGTTTTGTGCCCTCTTCATTTCATATCCAAAAACTTTTTTTGTGGATAGTCTGATATTTTGCACACACAAAAAAAACTATTTCATGTGTCCACTCTTCTGTCTAACATATGAAATGGTCTTGCCAAAGAAGATAGAGAGACTAATTAGGACAATCAACTTACTCTAAAACCACTGTTGTCTTATATTCAGGTCATTGCGGTATTTTTTTTAATCCCTGATGGTTTGTTTGTGCTGCACTGAAGTTAAATGAAAGACGGGCCACAAATGCTCTAGAGATTATTTTCTACCAGCAGCCCCTGTCGTGATTCTGTAATTTGTACTTTAAAAAATAATCCAGATTGGGGCTTTGATATGTCCTCCTGCTGTGACTGAACGTTCTTATGTGCCTAAAAACCAACATATTACTATCTCCTAGTAACCTTTTGTTTTCTTTGATTGCTTAACTGTATTCATTTGCCTTTTATTACATGATATGTAAATGCGAGTAATAGTGCTAATGGGTTAATTTGCATCTGAAACTGCCCACGCATGCTCGTTTTGAGATGCCTGCTTGTAGCTCTTTGTTTTGGTCTCCTAATGAGATTTAGACACCGAGGGGAACATGTTGTACACAAATCGAAATGCGGAGCAACTCCAGCCAGACAGCCACCTGTTAAAACGCTCACTACAGACCTGCAGACAACACAAAACATTTTTTTCCCCTCTTTGTTTTCTATTTTGGTTCACCTCTGCTCTATTCATCTCGTCATTATAGGCAGAGTTTGAGGGGAATGTACGGTGATTTGATTGTGAGTGAGGCGTGACATGGGCACAAATACCTTAAGCTCTCGCTAAAAACCAAAGTTGAAACCAGGGTCGAAGCCCGTTCGCAACATTGTGCACATTGTGTCTCCACAAAGCAGCTTCATAGCTAAATCGAATCACAGATCGGCACGGTTTAATTTACTGTGTCAAACTCAAACAAGCATGTGGGTGGAATAAAAAAATGTAAAGCAATATTAAACAATGAGACTTTTCTGAATGTAACTGTAAAAAAAAAAAAGAGAGAGACTTGAAATATTCAACAGTTGGTTTTAAGAGCCTGAGCTTGTATCTGTTGATGAAGGGAAGTGTTGCTATCGCTGACTCAGTTTCAGTGTCTACCTCAGACTTTGATGCATGTAACAGCCCCACCACAAAGAAGGACAAATGGTTGAGGTTCGTTTTATTTTTAAGACACACTTTCTGTCAGCTTTATTTGACAAGTGGGCAGCTCAGACATGTTGCCACACGTCTGTCTTCACTTGTGCTGATCATGGAGGTTACATCCGTCAAAGTCTGAGTCGTGGACGTTGGAAGTGGACCGATGACTGATTGAATGAAATGGGTAAAGCAGCTGGCTGTGATGCTGGCGATCTGTTGTTGTAATCCTTAATGATTAAGGGGCTAAACCTGCTGGGAGATTAATGATTATTAAATATATTTATCATTAGAAGCATTTTACTTAGTTTAAGTGAAGGTCTTTTGCAGATTTTATTTATTTTGTCGATTCTCAAGTTTGTGCTATTGTGGTTCAATGCTCAACATTTCTGTGGCACTTAAATTAAAATGGCTTCCTAGCAACATTTCCATTAAAAAAAAAAAAGTATAATTAGCTGCCTACAAGCCTGCAGTACATTGATGCTGCTTATTACTCTTTGTATTAAGCAGCATGGCAGTGGCACATTTAGTAGAGAGAGAGAGAAAAACAAAGCCAATTTACAGTATTTAAGAACAAGTGTTCGGACTGAAGGAACGGAGAGTTGGCGTGTTTGTGTGTGCTGGTTTTACTGTGTATCATCTGAATGTAATTTATTGCAAAAAGTAATCTGCTGTAGGGCCATATATTTGTGTACAGTATGTTGATTTAACTTGAGTTTGTTATCCTCGTTAGGGGGACTATTATGACATTGTAAATGTATGCATCACAGATATTCATGCTTTTTTCTTTTCTTTTTTTTTTTAAATAAAAAGTTGGAAAAAGATGAGTTCAATTAGTGAAAGGAAGGAAAACAAACTTCTGGTCAGGGATTGATGAGTTCTATTCTACAGAACAGACTGTACTGTCAATAAAATAATAAAAACATGAAGACTGACTTGTCTGACTTATTCGGTAAACACTCATTTTGTGAAGCTTGAGTCCAACGTGACTCACATTTGGTTCACGAATTACAGCATCCTTTACCATGACGATGCCAGCTCTGTGCTAGCTGAACAGCAGCTGACGACTAGCTGGGACAAACAGCATGAATACATGGCCCATATAGAAAGGTCAAGAAATCCCATGACCCTGATAAAGGCTACGAGCTGAAACGCGTCGGTCTAATAAAGTTGTTCCATTAACTACAAGCGCTGCTGTGGTCTTGGCTTTCCTACAATTTACCTTTCACCTCCAGGCTCCTTGGTAGCAGGTGAAGTCGCACCAGAAATACAGTGTTTTCTACGTGGCATATGTACACAGGGTCCCGTCGGACGGTTCCAGCGTGGCTGAGTCTAGGGGTGAGGTTGCAAACAGCAACTGACTGTACTGAACACCAGTACAGCTCACACTACACACTCCTACACACTAGACACTATGATCTCCAGAATGCATTCCTATATTTAAAAATACTTCAAAAATGACTCCTGCCCTTTTATTGTCATTCTCCACCATAATCTTATTCCACCATTTATTTTTCACCTTCAAAAGCTGTCTACCAGTCTAAACATTTAATCTAACACATTCATATAGTGGCTTCATCGGCTGCCGTCCAGCTCTCTCATCTTTAAGTGTGTATTCGTTTGGCTTTCACTGCTTCCACTTCCAGCTTCATGCCACAGGGAGGCAGTGTGTCTCAGAGAACGGACCCGACAGCTGGCGCAAACACAAACCGCGGCCAACTCTTAAGCCCGCAGAAGAAAGCAAACTGAAAGATTACGGGAAGCATCCAGTGTTGATCTAGCAAACCCATGTGTGCTCTTCCTGACCCGAGAGTGGAGCTTAGCCGCTTTCTCTGGGCTTCTCCTCCTTCCTGTCTCTCCTCTGGGCTAACTCAGGGGTAGAAAGACTTCACCAACTCTCACTTTTCTGAGGGCTCCAAACTATTGTTTATTTATCGTGATTATGATTATGAGCCTCTTGAAAATCAGGAGAAAGTTAGAAGAGAGACTCGCAGGGAGGCAACTCCAGAGTGTTGTCTGGAGAAGAGAGAGAGGGGACAGATGGACAGACAGCGATGGATGAATGCGAAATGTCTTCGATGCTTAGAGGAGGACTGGCAGGTGTGTGTGCTCCCACGGGGGGGGAAATGAGAACATTCTGCAAAGCTGAGTCAGCCAGGGCAGAAAAGTAAAAAGACGCAAGAAGACTGAGATGATGGTAGAGAAGGATTCTGTCTCGCTCAGCTTGTTTAGTGATGATATTTCAGTTCAGATCAACAATGGTCCGTTGTAGCTCGTGATCTGTGGAGGTAAGTACCAGTATCAGACGGAGATGGCTGTGCTAATCAAATCTAGTGCTGGAGATCTGGAACTGGAATCTTAGTGGAAATTATAGAGAAAACACTAAAAAAAATCTCATCTCAAGATACACAGACCAGCCACAACTTTAAAACCACTGACAGGAGAAGTGAATAACAGTAACCATCTTGTGACAACACAATGTTCTGCTGGGAAACGTTTGGACCTGACATTCATGTGGATGCTACTTAGACATGTAGCACCCACAAGGCACCCCCACCCCATAGCAATGACACTCTTTGATGGCAGCAGGGAAGTAGGGACAACTCAGCACAAACAGCACAAGGTGTTGACCTGGACTCAGAATCCACTAGATCCCAAACTGATCAAGTATCTGTGGGATGATCCACAGAGGCCCCTGCCCTCAGGACCCAAAGTCCCCCCCATTAACGACATCCTGTTGCCAGACACCACAGGACACCCTAAGAAGGCCAGTGTCCTTTCTCTGATGAGTCACAACTGTTTTGGAGGCACAAGAGAGACCTACACAATATTAGGAAGGTGGTCATAATGTTATGCCTGACCGGTGTACAAATGTTAATTGTCTCCATCAATATTTTTAAAAAATAATAATAAGAAAGCCCTCAAGGTTCCCTCAAGATACAGAAAGCTCTTAAAACTGAAGTCCGTGTGTCTCTACCCCTTCAGCTGCCGCGCGCCGTTCAGAAGCGAGATCACTCAAGAGACTCTTGGGCACGGATTAATTAACAGCAGCTTTTAAGGAGGGTCCACTTCAGCGACAGGATGTGTGATCGTACCCCTCAAGAGGTGAAGCACGATGGGATGCATCCTTCAGCGATCTGTTACCCTGTGACCAAAGGGAGAGCTCTACCAGCTTGTGTCATCAGCTCAAATGCTGGCACAAAAAAATAAAAATCTCAAAACACAGCCTTTAGAGACGAAAGACGTGCGGAAACGTAGCAGATTTAAACCATATATAAACTGTGTATGGTGTTTAGAAGTTAAATTATTATCACTGATGTGTTATTTCTAAGCAGGTCATGAATTTAACTTCATATATTTTTCTGTCAAATGGGTTGAGACGAAAGAAATAAGAAATTATTCCATGACTTTTTCATTTAATACCAACTGCAGATCAGATATATTAACATTTGAAAGGGTTGCCATTTAGTATGGTTTCCTCAAAATGACACGGTTGACATTTGTGCTTTTAAGTGAGAGGCCTCAACAGCTACTGGATAAATCCTCATGATATTGAGATGTTCAGACTATGTGCATTTTCCCACATTTCTGCAGAATTCCTTCTAACACCGATTTTGTCTTTTTGTGAGACAGACAGCAGAACTGTGAGCTCAGCCGCCGCTTATTCACCCGGTCGATTCCCGCTGTCACCCGCCCGCCGCCGCCACACACAGCGCAAACCAGCTGCGGGGTTTAAAGTGCTGCCATTAGAGGTTTCCTCATCCAGTGTAAACATGCGAAACATATGTTCACTGGACAACAGGGAGCAATAAATCTGCCAGGGTGAGTGTGTTTCCTTAAGTGATACCAATCATTCAGCGCAAGTGCATCGTTTACACGCGGAGGTAACTATGTTAATGAGGCCGACTGTCAATATATAAAACAGACGGATGAGTTACCGAACACCAGTTTCTCACGAGGCACTTATGCGTGTTTTGAAATATAATCACGGCCAAACTATAATAAAAGCTGAAAACACAATTTTAGGCATTTACCCATTTTTAACACGTAATTCAGTTCCTTAAGTAAAATGCCATCAGACTGATTGAAGAAGACAGAGAATCCTCGTAATCTCTGCACAGACTGACTAAATGTTTATCACCGACTTTGGGCAGATTCAGCCTGAATCCATAAATGCAGCATCTGACTCAGTGACACCAGACAAACACACACACATTTAACAATTCTACCTTCAGAATATGTCTGCTCCAAAATGCATTGGTTTATACTTTTACTTTGCTTTACATCGGGGTCCATAGTGTTTCTTTTTGCCACACTTCCCACTTGAACTCATCATGCATGTATTTCTTCTGTTTGCACATCCAGCTATAGCAGCACTGAAGCCTCGTGTTAATTAACCCCAGATAGAAGTGCCCCCTCATCCATATTTATACTAGCATAGTATGGACATGAATCTTTAATGTTTTCAGCTCTTTAATTGTGATGCAGATGTGTGCATCCTGAGCCCTGGAACATAGTTGGTTTCCCCCCTATAGCAGCTACTCCTTATTGGGGGCCAAGCAGCGAAGCTGCGAAGGCACCCATTGTGTTTGTACGTTTTCTTCCCTATTATTATTCCGCCATGGGAGTCTATGGCAGCCCATAGAACCGTCTGGTAAAAAGTTGTGAAATTTGGCACACTGATTGGGGACAGTCCCCTGATTAATTTCACCAAGTTTCATGTCGGCACCCCGAGTGCTCTAGCGCCACCAACAGGCCCAAGTTGGACGTGCGTTCACGCAAGTAACTTTTGACCCGTTGACCTGATTATCAAAAATGAGGTATCGTTGGAATCCTTGGACCAAGCCGAGTTCAACGCACCCTATGACGTCAATTTCCGCCATGATGGATTTTCCGCCATTTCGGATTTTATCAAAAACACTTAAAAGTTTTCACAGGTCACAAATTTTGTCCGATCAACACCAAACTTCACACACGTCATCTACAGACCATGCTTCATTAATGCATTACTTTTTGTCTTCGGAACTAAAACCGTTCGCCCGTAACAGCCAATCGAAATTTGCAGCGAAGCCGCCAAACAGGAAGTGAGCTTATATCTCAACCAATCCTGGGTTGTTTGACTTGAAACCTGCTGTGACTGCTTAATGCTATATGTTTGATGCAACTGCATTGAGTCTGGACTGCTGAACTTTCTGCTTGGCCCCCTCAATGCTGCTTGCAGCTTTAATTTGCTCACCACATCAGTGCAGATGTTTGTGCTGTCCGTCCACACTGACATGCTTAGAGTTGCCTGAATCCAGTTTGAATGACGAGGACCCTCCGGGCTCCTGTCATCTCACCAGCAGCAAGAGAGCTCATCACGACATGTTTGCATACAGGCACTTGCGGGCTGCTAATTGGCTGACGCTGTCCTTATTTCTGTAATTACCATCAGAACTGTATACATATAATTGTGGTATATATATGTTAACGTGACCCAATGTAACTGAAGCTGAACAGCAAATGACAGGATAGCGGCAAAGGCTACAGCAGCACAAGTGTAGGGAGTCATAAAAGCAATGAAATGATTTAAAATGTATGTAGTTTCATTAAATTACTGGTCACACTAAGAACATTTAAGACCAAGCAGTCCAATTATGTCAAGCCCACTGATATAATTTAAACAGGAGAGTTGCGTAAAGGTTCACACCTGCATGGTTGTCATGAATCTAGTAGCAATACAGCCCAAAGTTATGTTTTTCATTCATTCATTCATTCATTCATCTGTAACCGCTTGTCCTGTGAAGGGTCGCGGGGCGGCTGGAGCCTATCCCAGCTGTCATTGGGCGAGAGGCGGGGTACACCCTGGACAGGTCGCCATGCAGGGCTAACACAGAGAGACAGACAACCATTCACACTCACATGCACACCTACGACCAATTTAGAATCACCAATCAACCTAATGAGCATGTCTTTAGATGGTGGGAGGAACCCAGAGTCCCTGGAGAGAACCCACGCAGACACAGGGAGAACATGCAAACTCCACACAGAAAGGACCCATCGAACCTGGAACCTTCTCGCTATGAAGCATCAGTGCTAACCACCACGCCACTGTGCTGCCAAAGTTATGTTTTTGTACCAAGGAATTTATTTCTGCTGTAAAGTTGGACATGAACATGGAGGTCCATGGGATTCTAATAGGCCACCACATGCACATCAGACTTTGTTCTTATCTTTTCTAACAACTCAGAATGAGTTCATCTATTGCACCCAGAGACAAAAGATGAGATCAAACCTTTATAAGGTTATTAGCCGCTACTAGTTTCCCCGTGAAGGGATTATCAGAGGCTTACACCACCACTCAAACCAAATGAAAATTCTGACTGAAGTGGTTACATGAGGCATTGTGGTTCTGGTTGAGGTCTTACACTGACAACTGATGGAATATGAGCGTCCATGTAAACTGTGGCTTAGTATTTCCTTTTCAATAGTTCAATATCATGGTGTGATACTCCCTACACTATCACTGCATGTTCTCATTGTTTGAGACAACACGACCATAAGGTAACTGACTTCAATTTATCCCAGGTTTCCTTCATGTGATTATCAACGGGTCTAGAAGGGCCCAACAAAATGAGAGTTAATGTCTTCCACTTCCCGGTGCCAGAGAAAGTGAATTGCGTGAGGCAGGTCCCCCTCCTCCGCCCTTTGCTCCACTCATTACGGTTTCACTGTGACATTTTTAACTTTAATATTTATATCAGGTTATTACAATTTGCCAGACGGCAAATTGAATCAGGCCAGATGAAGTGCAATTGAATTCTTCTCGGTCCGCTTGGGAAGCAAACAATCAGCTGACATTTCCTCCGGACACGCTGGGCAAAAAAAAAAAAATCATCATCTGATGATGATCTTAATCTGAAAACACAATAAAATCCCACTAGTTTTACCTTGTTGAAGTTTATCTCCTCGGTTACAGAGTACAATAGCTGGATTAAATTGAAAAACAACAAGAAGCCATTATTTAGAAGCAAAATCTAGTACTTAACAGACTGGCTCTCCCATGCATTTTGGAGAATTTTCATCTGTCCCTGTGTCTTCTGTCCCCTCACCTAATCCCTGACTTACTCCTAGACATTGGGATCAGGACTCTGTGTGGACCATAAGGCCTGTTGAAGATCTGCAAGTACTCCTTATGGCTGATAATAGCGGTTTATGACTCTCGCAACCATTTGGATAGATGCAGCCACCACGTTTTACGGTAGCCTGCACACACTTATCCATTTATTTATTTAACTCATCCAGTTCTCGCTGGATGCAGTAGGTGAGTGCTCATACCGTCCATAATGAAGTCAGTTCGATGTGTTTTTTTGAGTTTCCTTGGCTTACACCTGCATTTTTTTTTTTTTTTTTTCCTGTTTCTGAAGAAGAGCTCAGTCGGCACATTTGGAAACACGCCTCTGGCTACGACCACCTTGACTCTTGTGCTCACTCTTGCCCCAGGGTTTTAGATTTTTAGATGAAGCTGTCACTTCGTCAGCAACCACAGCCACTTCCGTTTGAATAAATTATTTGGGTTCAACTTATTACGTTGTTCTTTATAACCCGTTTGGATTAACCACAGGACTACTCTACATGTTTTGTCTACATGTCTCTCCGGATAAAAATTGTTTTATCCGGACAGTGATCCGTTACCTACGCACATACACATACTCTACGTAATAGAACGATTCCTTCATTGTAAAGTTATATGAGAACTAGTTTTACGAAACACTGAAATATATTTTTACAGTACTGTAAATTTACACCGATCAGGCATAACATTATGACCACCTTCCTGATACTGTGTAGGTCTCTCTTGTGCCTCCAAAACAGTTGTCACTCATCAGAGAATGGACATGGGTCTTCTGGGGTGTCCTGTGGTGTCTGGCAACAGAGTGTTGTCAGTGGGGGTCTTTGGGTCCTATGGGTTGAGGGGAGGCGCCTCTGTGGATCATCCCACAAATACTTGATCAGTTTGGGATCTAGGGAATTTGGAGGGCACAGGGGCCGCATTCCTAAAGATTCTTAGCGCAAAGAGTTGCTCCTAGTGGCCAAGATTTTCCCCTCAAAGTTAAGAGTAGATCCTAGTAAAGATAAAAGCTATTCCTAAAGAATCTTAGCTCTTAAGAGTGCTCCTAAGGTGAGATCTGTTAAGAGCAGGGAGGAGGACTTTTAAGAGGCTTAGGAGTTTCTTAAGCAGAAGACAAAATGGCAGAAAGAAGAGGCAGGAGAGATATTCTTCAAACACTGGATGACAGTGAATTAATTAAACGCTACAGACTGGATCGTGCAGGAATCACGTTCGTGGTTGATCTCATTAGAGATGCGCCTGCTTCTCCAACCCAACACCACAATGCAATTTCACCGGAAATGAAAGTCATCACAACCGTGAGGTATTTAGCAACAGGAAAAAAGCAACAATGCAAAAGTGATGACTTGGGTCCGTCACAACCCTCCATCAGCAAGGTCATCAAGCAAACACGACAGTTTCCGCTGGATATCCACACTTATAAATACTCTTAAAGATTTTGGACATTGTTGCTAAATGGCCAGGCTCAACACATGATGCCAAAACACTCTCCGAGAGTGGCCTCAGACAGACTTTCGGGGGACATTCTGTGCCAGCCAATTGACACTTGCTACCCATGCAAACCATGGCTCCTAACACCTTACGTCCATCCAGACGAAGGGCCACAACTAAACTACAACAGGTAACCCAAACAATACAGAATTATGCATGAAAATAAAATGTAAAGAGCATGTTGGAGTATCCTAGTAGTTTAAATATTTCCCTCAAATAATGTACATTGTCATGTGTTAAATCATTCACATTATTTCCAGTGAATGAAATTTTGATTATGTCTGTATTAACTTGTAGGGCCCATAAGACCACAAGGGCAGTAGTGGAGCGTGGCATTGGCCAACTGAAGAGGCGCTTTCATGTTTTCCACGGAGGGGTGCGGCTGACCCCTGATACAAGTCTGCAAAGTCATCATAGCCTGTGCAATACCACACATTTGCAAGGCTAGACAGATTGCAGAACCTCTCAAGGGTGATGAAGACAGCAACGATGATGAAGAAAATATTCACACTCCACAGGGGAACTTGGCCCAGAGTGGACTGCCTTTATCACTGCTATGGGGTGGGGGTGTCTGGTCTGGTCTAGGTGCGTGGTACATGTCTAAGTAACATCCACACGAATGCCAGGTCCAAAAGTTTCCCAGCAGAACATTGTATTGTCACAAGATGGTCGATGTTATTTACTTCTCCTGTCAGTGGCTTTAATGTTGTGGCTGATCGGTGTACGCTAAGTGCTGGTTTGTGTGTGCATCCATGTCAGAAAGCATGAAATCTAATTGTTTTTAAAAATATTTCATATTCCACTATTATTCAGGCTATAACAAACTCACTGAAAATGTACAGAAAATGACATTATGAGTCTTTTATCACCCAGATTGACCTGACCCCAGTGAATTAATTATTGTCATTTATAAAGCACTGTGCTGCACCTGAAGGCAACAAAGTTAATCTAATCTCAAATATGTGCGTTTTTAGAGAAAAGGTACTTTCCAGAACTTTTGAACCAATAAATTAAGTCCCTGAAACGCCTACCAAACGAACGGCCAGAAGAATATCTGCATATGTTGCAGGGTTACACGTGGGTTGTTTGGGAACTGTCACTTATGTGAATTTCTTAATCGTTGTAGTTCACAAATGATTAAACATTAGACAGCAGAGGCGAAGGAGGCGGAGAATGCGAGACTGATGCGAGGATGATACACGGAGAGGATGGAAGCCGCAGAAGTTTGCTTGGTCCCGCCAGGATATAATCAGTTTAAGTTCGAAAACACGGCGAGGTTTTTTTATTCAGGAATGTGACAGTGATGACATTTCCAGTGCAAAGCTATATTTAGCAGTCTCTGCTCGTATCACCTGCGTCATCGGGAGGATGTAGAACAAGATGACATGACATGGAAAAGAAGATGTCGCTTTTATTTACTCGTGTCTCTGCATGAGTGAGGCAGAACTCATCTGTCAAATGGAAGTATTTAGACATTTATTGCTTATAAACGAAACTTAATATTGTTCCTTTAATGCAGGCAGTTGCGGGTTACTCTTAAACGTAAGCAACACAAAAACAAGTTTATACCGATGTTTCCTGTGTTTAAAATGTAAAACCATTTAAAGCCAATAATGAGGGAACCAGACAGAACAGCTGTAAGTAAACAAGTATTATATCAACAGAAGCGTGTCAACATATATTTAAAATTGTTGTAAAATAAGTGGCACACACTGCGTCTGTTTTTTCTTATATTCGTTAAAGGATCAATATGGAGGAAATAACATATTAATCATTTTAAGAATAAATTCATCAAGTAATAACCCCAGCTCTCCATGCCTCCCACTCAACTGCCCCACAATAACCTATCCCTAATGTCCACGCAGTCACTTTGCCCGGTTGTGACGCCAGGGCTGCCAGGTCGCATGGATGTCCCGTGCTAGCAGGTACACAAGTCTGATTTGACAACAGGAAACTAAACAGTAGAACCAACTACACTACGCTGCACATGAAAGTTGACATCAAAGAAGTCTAATATCTCTTTTAAAGACACGACTTCCTGAACTGTTTCCTGCTAGATTATCAATAAATATAGAAAGAAGACGATTAGAGTAAAAAGAAAAAAATAAACACTGCATGTTACGGTTACTTCACCAAGTTAAGACGATACAGTAAAGATCCTTGTCTTCATTTTATACAGATGAACCACTGCTTGATCAACCAGTGTTTCTGTAGCAGCTGTGATCATCTCATATAGTTTCACAGTAACGTGAAGCGCTGCTGCTGCTGCTGCCTCTTAACACCACTCACTCCACCAGATGCAAATGGACTTAAGAACCACAAAAGCTTGTGTTTATCATCATCCTCATTACCACCGTGTCAAACCAACATACTGAAGAAAATAGACAGAAAGAAACCCTTCCTCACAGGAATTTGTGCAAAAAACAAAAACTGATTTGTGCTGGTGCAAACACAATAAATCTAATGTCTTCGTTATTGTCCTGCGAATTTGGTCATTAACCAACGCTGGGCATGAGTTAAGCACAAGTTCAAGTTTAAGAGATGTGCAGGTGATTAGTAGTTATATCACATTCATACACGGTTTGCAGTGTACAGTAAAGCTGTCGAAAAAAAACTAAATAAAACAGACCAGTACTTGGTATTGGTCCATATGCTATTTTCATGTATTGGTATCAGGAAGGAAAAGATGCAGAGGAACATCTCCAGTCATTTTACATTGTTTCCCCCATTTTTTTTAGAGAATCACTGCAATTAAACATTTAATTTTAATAAGCACATAAACACTATCGGTAGGTTAGCTCAGATTGTGGTTTTATTTATTATCCAAGTTTAAAATCTGCTTATTATTGTCAATATTTAGTGCATGGAAAATTAATTTTTCACGTATTAAAGTCAACATAATACTAGCATTACTAGTGATGACAGATGCTCTCTGCTAGCGTGACAGCAACACCAGAACAGTACCCAACTTAACCACAGATTAAAAATGACAATGTGAGGGTTTTATTGTACATTACCCTACAAACACACCCATTTTCATATCTAGCATCTTTATTTCATGATTATAACTGAAGCTCGGTGGCTTTCTTATCTGCCCTTTTCTCTGTCCGTTCATACACCAGAAGCCTCCTGCTGATCTGTGTACTTTATGCACATTATAGCGCCACATCTTCCTCTCCTGTGTGTGTTTATGGCTCCGACCTCCTGTGGTTACATCCTGATGCCTTTATGGCTGCTTGTAATGGTCAACAACTGAAGAAAAAAAAAACAGTGCGCCCTTAAATGCACAGATGAACAGATGAACGGTCTGTGTCACCACTAATCTATTCTCTACGGTGTGCCACATTTTAAACCTGTGTGCTTTTGTGTGAGCTAGGTTTGTTGTAGCAACACGTCTGCACTTTGCTTGTGTCAGAACATTTCCCCGTACACTGACCGCAGCACCAGCACAAACTTTTTCTTCAGCTGGAGAGGTGTTTGATGCATCTGAGAGAGCACAGGGGGACCAGAAAACGGAGCCCTGACAAAAACACTTGGAGCTAACAACTCTGTAAGAGGCAGCTCTTTACATTTTGCTTCTTGTTTTGTTGTTTCTCCTGAGAAACTGACATTATTTGCACTCAGACATTACTATGAATAACTGGAGACATACGTTTCCCAAGCAGAAGGATCACCTACGGTCTACAGGCAGTCCACACTCGACATAATTTCAACCTTTCTGCAACCATAATCTGGCAAACCAGAATCTGATTCATGGGACGTCTGCACAGCTGCTCTCTGCACTGGGAGGCAGGCCAGTTGAATGATAAGAGACTTATTTTACTAACATAGCTCTTGTCAAAATGCTGGGGTAGAACGCCATTAAACCGAAACCCAAAAACTCAGAATTTAAGCAGAACTGGACTGAACATTTATATCTGTCAGCAAAAAAAAAAAATAAATCACATGAGCCATTATATCAACATTCATTACTGATTATAATCAAGTTCACTGATGCAAAAAGGGGCAAAGAGGTAAAGCTTGATTAGAGCTAACTCGGGATAGTGACTGTTAGTGTCGGGAAACACCTGTCACTCAACATGACCACACCATTAATTACGTATGACAATTTAAATGAGTGAGTTTATATATAAAAACATGTTTACATTGTTTTTTTCTGTTCTAACGTGGAGGTTTTTGGGTATTGACCGTAAGCTACAAAAAAAGGTGGACACCATGGCAGCTCCTCCAAATTGAGCTAAAGCATGCAGAGCTCCCCCTGGTGGCTGGCTGCAGTATAGATCATAAGCCACACCTCCTCTATGTCAACTTGAGTTGCTACAGCAACAGCCCAGACCCTATGCAGACCCTAACGCCACAGCCTGACGAGCACCTCCCCAGAAATGTAACTATGCGTCACAGCGACGCAGACCACAAGAGCTGTGATTGGTCCACTTGGTGGTAGCATGTTTACGCTTTAGTATTTCCGGCTGCTTCTCCATCTCCGCAATTTTGCATCAATAAAGATGGAACACATCAGGGAAAGTTTAACTGAGGAGGTGCGGAGAAATTTCTAGGTTTCTGTGAAATTTCAGCAAAAGTTTCAGTTGCGGAAGGAGAAAAAAAAATTACCTCACAAGATGGCGCCGCCCATATCCCTGTAATTCTAGCATCAGTTTGGCCACTGGGAGGAAGTGGGGAAGTGTGTGTATAGGTGCATGTGTGTGTGTTACATACCATATTACACTGTCAAGCACTATTTTTTATATATTTTTCTACAGTGTATGGGATTGACTTGTTTCTGGAACCAGTCTCAAGTGGCCACTAGAGTTAGTTTATGGCACTTCAGCGTTGGCTTCATTTTTCAGCCTCGGAGGTTGCCATTTGAAACTCACCAAGGGACGAACAGAGGCAGATGATCACAACACCAAAGAAAAATCTCTTAACTCGATGTCATTCATCACCATAAACACATCGGCTCACTTGGGGTCGGATAACTCAATATTAATACCAGGGCTGAACATAGCCTTAGGTTCTTAATGTAAATAGCAATTAGCCAACATAGATATGGCTGTTTATCAGCTTTTAAAAAGCTTTACTGTGCAATGACAACAAAACAGAGGACACACCAGCTATCCTCACATAACTGGAGGCAATCACTATTGCATTTGCACCGTTTTGCACCATTCTTCAAAACGGTGCAATTGGACAATTTCTAAAAAACTGAAAAACGTTGAAAAAGTGATAATTCTCTGTGTTCATCACCACTGGTGACCCCTTTCAGATTACATGTTCAACCTACAATGCTTTGTTACATTTTTCAGTGAGCATTTGCTGTCACCTTTTATCCAGTTATTTATATATAGATATACATTATTCTGCCTGCTGTAATACAAGGTAGAGATGTTTCTCTGAATCAGTGTTTGTGTCTCCAACAATAGCTCCAGGCCTCACGCAGTCATTCTTATTGCTATGAGCTGCAGTCGTTATTGGAATATTTGCCTGATGAGTTTTGGCACCATGATTTCCATTTCACGACGTTTGACTCTAACCTAAAGTGACACATTTAATAACGGAGGTCCGCAGCATAAACACTGAGCCATGTCATGCCAGTACCTCACCATCAATTCAAAGCCTCCCATTGAAAGAGATGCCACTCTCTCTCAAGAGAGATTATACAAATATTACGGACCGAGCACGCGACCATTAACGAAAATAATTTAGCTGCAAGTGTTTGAACATGATTGTTGTAAACATAAAGAGATTACCTTGAGGACATAAACCTACGCAAACATACTGTTTTTTAAAAAATTTTTTACGGATGCATTAATTTTGAATGGATGTGACAGAGCTGCGTAACCATCATGCTGACGTCAACACACTTAGGTCTTACAAAAATAAACATGTACATCATTCACAGCAAACTCACAGCAAACACGTGTGCTCCTGCAGTGGTTATTGTTCAGTATGGCCACTTGACTTTGAGTTCATGGCAGTTGTTAGCATGCTCGGGCACGTTGCTCTGCTAATCAGGACAGCTCACATCCTGAGTGGACCCTCCTCTTCACCGGTCATTGTGAAAGAGGTGGGTCAAACTAAACCACAGCCTACATCAGACTCTGTTTTTACGTCTCTGCTAGGGTGCGTGGTTGTGGTTTGTGTGAGTCTGTCTTTGTGTCTGCATGCCCTCTTATGACGGCTTTCTTATCAACGCTGCTTTTTTGAGAATACACATTTTAACACGCCGTATGCTAATGAAATCTGAAATTCTCATACTTCTCAAAAAGCCACCAGCGGCACCGCCTAGCTGTAAATGTGACGAGGCTCCAGGATTTTCCCTCTAGACGATTAATCAGCGATAGGGTCATCAGCGTGATGCTCGGGGGAGCTGCACTTTCATTAGACCAGAAGTGGCCTCCACTGTAACGGTCCTAGTACATCGGCTGAATAAAAATTTTCTGGCTTTTAAGAGGTTGGCTAAATCACGATATGATAATTCAAAAATGAATCTCTGAACAGACACATCACTGCAGAATCAAAAGTTCCTCAGAGTTAGGAAAAGAATCGCAACTGTGACTACTCGCAAAGTGTCGGTCAGTTAATGTAAGAAAATGTGCGTATTTGACACAAACAGACTTTTTTTTTATTGTCTATTAAAACAATGGTGACAGAGCCTATAGCCCACTGATGAATGTATTGTAGTGTCCATATATTTGCGGACTACTGATATGAGACGATAGCTGCCTGCTTATGCAAAGTGAACATTTCCTACTACTGCTGCTGCTTCATATTTTGACAGTAAATCAGTTTGAAATCAAGCCAGGAGTAGCAGGATAGGAAGGAGCAGCCACGATGAGCTGTTAGATGAAGAGCTGCAGGTGACAGATTCCACACCTCCAACTACTCAGTCGGACAACAAACTCCTTTAACTGTCCCCCACTGTTCTGTATAAAATCAGATCACAGTTACTCATATAATGATGGAAAAAAGCCAATTAATTAAAAGTAGAAATCACATGTTCTGGGTATCCAATAATATCATTATTTCATAGTAATGTGTTTTAAATGTACAATGTTTCAATGTTTTAGAGGTAAAATTCACGTTTCTAGGTATCCAGTACTTCTTACTTCCGTTTTATATACACAGCATGGAACTGGCACAATTAAGTCGGTATTTACACAGCAATGAAAGACCCATTAATACATTTGTTGTTGAATGAAACTGTGTTTGCTCTTATGCTGTTGTGGAGAAATCTGACAAATGATGCGTCAGCAGGTCGATTCAACTGTTCATTGATCTTTTTGGTCTACGTGATGAATCATTCCACCGTGTCTTACTGACTTTTCCACGTGCCCCACGAGGATTTATCTTTTACAGCTGACGTCTAACTCAATCTGTCGGTCCTGAGACTTTCATTCATCTAGCGTTAATACAAATAAGTATCACAATTCAAACGGCGCCAACGATATAAAGGCCGTGTGTATTTTCTTCCAAAACAAAGTCTGAGGACCAGAATCCTGTGTTATTAAACCGAGTTATTAAAGTGAGCACGCAGGCGTGCAGGATTCTTTGGTTTTGATCAGCCGACGAAACAATGAAACATTATGTGCGCCAACTTTTTGAAAATGTTTGACAATCTAAACAGAAACCTTGTTGGGTGCACAGTTACATGACTAAACACGTGGAGTCTCATTTCTTTCTGTGTGATTATCATTAGTTCAGCGGTGTTAAATGTGATTTATGACACACTAATAACCCTGCTGCTCAGCAGTCTCACAGGAAGCCATTATGATAGCGGACACAGCAGGTAGTGTGTGTATGCAGTGTGTCAGCAGAGAAATACGTGGGATTATTGATGGAGCTCATTATTTACATGCCCATCAAAAGGCTGAATTATGGTGATTAATTAGTCGACGTGTGTTTGGGGTGTGCTCTCTGCTGGAAGTGGACTGATAAGAGGCTCCTGGCTGTATTTACTTACAAGACAAGAAATATCGATTTCTGTGTGTATCTCATAATACAGTTCAAGACCGTTCTTCTGCATTTACAGTGAAAGTGGCCCCTTAGCTGTTGATAAATTATACTCTGCTAGTTTGATTAGCTGTTAAATTGTGGACTGGAAATCAAACCGGGGGATATTTGAGAAAATAACTGAGCACTGACGAATTCCTCTACGACCAAGGAGTGATGACTCACTAAAGAGCCGTGGAGCTGAAGAATAAAGAGGAAGCTCCGCGAATGTCCGCTTGAGGCTGGCTCCAAAAGTCGATCCAGACAGACCCCCAAGCCAAAATGTCAAACTCTACAGTCGCAGAATTTACCCAGTCATGACAACTGTAAATAATAGCACAGATTACTTCGGCTTCCTCCCTCAGACCAAAGACAGGTTAATAGTGATTTGGCTGTAGGTGTTAATGTGAGTGTGAAAGGTTGTTTGTCTCTTCCTGTGATAGACTGGGGACCTGTCCATTGTGCCCCATCTCTCTCACCCAGTGACATCTGTTCGGTTCGATCCCTTGAACATCCAACATCCAAACAACGTGCCTATGTGAGGGTCATTCTGACTGTAAAGCACCACTGAGACACTCATAACGAGTGAGATAACTAAGGGTGTGGCACATCTCAGTGACAAGTGTGTGCTGTCACAGGTCAGTAGTTGTCCAATTAAGCATTAATTGCCCACCACAGCTCCCCTCGTGCTTAATTTTTGAATTAGCCAGGAGTTAAGCAGAGTCAAAAGCACTGCCAGAGGTGGTGACAGCCAGAACCATCAAACTGAGCTTCAAGAT
The DNA here is from genome assembly GCF_963514085.1 of Chelon labrosus. Taxonomy (NCBI): domain Eukaryota; kingdom Metazoa; phylum Chordata; class Actinopteri; order Mugiliformes; family Mugilidae; genus Chelon; species Chelon labrosus. The sequence continues at coordinate 18,910,373 of NC_140345.1, forward strand.
CACCGGGACACTAGGAATCCTATGGGTGACAAAACAGAAGGTTTGTCCGTCTTTGTCCATCAGTGGGTTTCACCCAAAGTACTTAAAACGTTTGGTCCCAAGAACTTTTCCCAAGGAACTAACATGGTACTTCTATGCGCTGGTGGTCTCCATTTAAGCTGTGGTCTAAAGACTCCTAAGAGCAAGTAAATGGATCTTCTGAAGGATGAAAAGGCAACAGATGTTTTTAGATTTTGCATATTTTTTTTTTGTGCAGCTACATAACAACCTGCCCCACTCTAGTCCAGCAGGTGATGAATGTGAACTACACAATAATAATAGCGAGAAAACAGATTTGAAGAGCTATTGGAGTGTGAGCACTTGACCAGTCGGACAGGTTTGAGCATTGCTTGACCCAACCCAAGGTTCCTGTAGTTCTGTAAAGTACAACCCCCTGAGGGGTGAAATAATTTAAATAAAACTTGTCCAGGTCCCTAGGGTGGAGCAGGGGCCAGCGTGAGTGGTTTCAAAAGTTCCCTAACTTTAGAAAAAGTTCCTGTGGTAGAAACAAAGGACAGAGGTGGTGCACCACACAGACACAGATGCATCTTATCAAATGATTTTATACATGGATGGAGGTATAGCTATGTGAAAGAATAATTATAAATGTAAAGTAGCTGGCCGTTTCTCCAGTGTGCAGTGAGTTTAATTTTCACATATTCTGCTTTTTTGCTTTTATAGTTTCAGTCTCATGGGGTGGATTTGAAAAAAAACAAAAAAAAAAACAGATCTAGTCCAAAGAACGGATTATGATAACTCCCGATTTAATCAACTCAAAAGAGTAACCCCCAGAGACTAAACACACAGAAAAACTAAACTGCTAATGAGCCTGTGTGTGTCTAAACCTGCCTGCAGAGAACAGGATTTAAAACATTATCGTCAGTTTTTTTTATGATGTCCTGGTAATGAACAGCCTACTGCAGTTGCTCCCATTGGATCTGCTCTTTAAGGTCGAAGGCATAAATGAAATAAGCTCTTACTGTGTTGGACTGAAATAAAACTCTAGTTTAAGCTTGTTCTAACATTATATTTCTTCTGTGAAAGAGAAGACAATACTTAAATCTGGGCAAACTCACAACTCCAGGATCATGTAGTAAACTTTAATGAGCAGAGACTGGCTGGGTTTTAATCTTTAATGTGATTGAAATGTATCCACTGAGAGGTGTGAGCACCACTTTTTGGCTACAGATTCAAGCACTTTATTTCTTAGATTTCATCCTCTCGTGACAGTCTAAATATTAAAATGTGAGATGTTAAGACAGCAACAGCTGGGCTGTCTGTTGGATGCTGATTAGAATAAGATGAACACGCACAAAAGGGTGGAAACGAGGATGTCGACTACCCTGAAGATTACTTACACACAGATGGACTGGTAGACTAAATCTATTAAGTCATTTTTACTGTGGAAGAAAATAATAAATAAAAAACAAGAAGAATACGCAAACATTTTTACCAGCAATAATAGATCAAATACTGATTGATTCATGACAGTCCTAATTCTGATTACTTTTTATATATGGGATGGCAGCTGGTGGATGTGTGGGAGAAAAAAACCTGCACACTTTAACTGGAAATATTTTCCTGTCAGACAGCAATTTTGACTAATTACTACGTGGGTAAGGCTCTCCACAGTTTCTCTAAGAAGACAACTACACAGACTGACAGCCTTTAAGCTGTTAATGGTCAGTCATAATATGTAATGGAAGTTGGCAGGTGGTAAGAGCCCATTGATGGAAGAAGAGAAGATTCCTGACAAATCCTGACTTCTCCATTGCGTTCAACACCATTCAAATATCACTGCTCAGGGAGAACTAGAAGGAGCTCGAGTAGACAGTAGCCTGGCTGCATGAACCACCGACTACCTCACCAACAGACTGCAGTATGTGAGGCCTTGTGACTGTGTGCCTGATGTGGTAGAATCTCAGGAAAACGATCTGGAGTACAGGGATGTCATAACCAACTCTGTAGACTGGTGTGCACTGAACCACCTGCATATCAAAGCCAGCAAGACGAAGCAGGTGGTGACTGACAAATACCTGGGTGTTCACCTCAACAACAAACTGAACTGGGCACACAATACAAACGCCCTGTACAAGAAGGGCATAGAAAGTCGTCCTCCCCTGCTCAGACGACTGAGGTCTTTTGGGGTGTCGAGGGACAGGAAGAGACTCAACAAGCTGGTCAGATGGGCCGGCTCTGTCCTGGACTGGTCTCTGGACTCCATCGAGGACGTGGGTGAGAGAAGGATGTTGGCCAAACCCACTCACCCACTCCCACTACCTCACGGTCTTGTCCAATACATTTTATAGTCTTAGCAGAGTGTTGTTATTTTTTGTATAATATATATATATCAAATTCATTATTTTTTGTAGAAAACATCTCTCTGTCCCTTATACATTACTGATTAACTCATAACGTTATCTACAGGCAGTTTCACTTCAAACTTCTAACTACCAAGTCCGCCATTCCACCTCCCTCTGCATCAGTCCCTCCAACCTGCTCCATTTGTTTTCGTTTCCAGTAAACCGGTTATCTGTTAATTGGTCAGGGATTATATGAATGAAAGAGAGCCTGACCTCAAGTGCTGAAAACCCAACAGCACGCCTTTCTGCTCACAAGGGTAATTCTCAGACAAACTGCTTCCACATTCAAGATTGTTAGCGAAATCGAACGAGACACACAACACTCCAACCTAGCAATTAAACAGCAGTGTGTCTGTCTTGTAAATGAGCATCACTGTCAGTGTGTCAGAGGTGTGTTTCTTTGTTCTCAATGAAAACATAAATGACTCTACAGAGTGGCTCCGATCCAATTAAACCCCTTTCCTTCTCACTGCGCCTTTCTTCCTCAAGCCTCCCCAATTATCCGTCTCACCAATCACAAACTGAAGATGTGTGCTACGACTCCAGCTCCAGTACTTTCTCTCAGTGCCCCACTATTTGAGTCTATTAGAGGTGGCGTTAGAGGCATGATTAGGTTAGCCCTTACTTATTATAGTGAGAATAAGTGTCATGGGAAGTTTTACCACAAATACTAGGTGAATATTTGACGTCCATGTGTGTCTGGAGATCAAACACTCTCAGTCGTGATTGAAATATGTAAATCTGTTTTGGTCCAGTGACCAAAAGCTCACCGTCTGTGAGATAAATATGAAACTTCACCCAGGACTTGCACACATATAAAACACGATAGTCTAAACAGCAATCTCCCTGTAAAACGTCAAATTGAGTCCGGTTTCCTGTCTTTTTGGAAGTTTCTTGACGTAGCTTCATGTTTAGCATACATGCATGTGTGCCATCAATATTTCTGTTCAAATGACAACTATTGCTTTAAATGCACAGAGCATTAAAAAGGGCTGCTGTGAGTGAGTAGTGACCAACACAGCTACAACCTAAGTAAATTTCAAACCCGCTTTTATCCGGAAAGTTGACTAAATTTAGTAATGCTGCAATTAATCACACTGATGCTGAGAGGAAAAACTCGAGAGGTAAAAGCCGAGCGAACAACCGTGACCCCCATTAAGAAACAGATCATGTGAGAGCTCGCTCACTGAGGAATATCCGTGCTGCTCATCCAGCTGCCCTCGATCAAATTACATGAAGAACGGAGAAACAATAGGTTGTTGATCCAGTGATTCACATGCAACGGTCGCTTGCATTATGACGAGTGATCGCTGAACCCACACTGGTGACAACGCTGTTTGATTTGTGTGTGTGTGTGTTGAATATGAAATAAATGTATGACTAAGAGCACTGTGTCTACAGTAGTTACATGAGCATATCTCATCTTTATGGAAATACAAAAGGTCGTCAAGAGAGAGCGTGTGTGTGTATGCGTACTGTTCTAAAAGTACATCTAAAGCCACTTGAAAACAACTAATACTGTGCATCAACATAGTGTCAATGTTATATAAAACTGATGAGAGGACAGTAAATAGAGCGTGCTATATAATAAGCGTTTGATAGACGTGTATCGACTATTTGGTAACAGTGCACTGGCTTTCTTCACCCTAATGGCAACACAAAAAAACTCAAATTAAATATGTGTTTGTGAGTGCATGTTTAAAGAGGGTTGGTTATTTGTCACTTCAAGGTCTTGACTGTGTGTGTCAATCTGGGAACCGATCAGCTATCATCTGATGACTTCGTGAAGGGGAAACGTCCAGTGGTTCAGGGCTCCCGGTAGGGCTGAACGATTTGGGAAAATAATCTAATTGCGATTTTTTCCCCCAATATTGCGATTGCGATTTAATATGCGATTTTTTATTTATTTTTTATTTCATTCTCTTTTTTCCCCCCAACAAAACATAATGAATGATTTAAATATGAACAACACAATATTAGATACATTTAGTGTAAAATGTTCTTTCCCATAGGCTGGGCCTATTTGTTAGAATTAAATTAAAAGATGTATGACTTGAAATAAATGACATTTTTATTTAACTGCTCATTACAGAAACATCTGTGGCTTTGCCACTGTGCATTTAAAGGGAAACTACTGTTTTTTACAACCTGGACCTTATTTCTAGCATAAAATATCATCATTTACTCACCAATATCACTTTTGTTTCATTTGCACTTGTTCAGGAGATATTTAGATCAGTGTATATCCATATAGCGGGAGTGGTCAGGGCATCGAAACGCAGCCTCTAATTAACGCATTATCTGCAGCGAAACTCGTTAATTCCGCCAATACTTTGTTATGATACGCTAATGCTATTCCCCGTTGAGTCCGGAGTTATGTTAACATCATCCCGGATAATGTCTTCTGACCTCTGAGCGGTGCGCGCACCCGCTACGGTCGGCTTGTTTACCTGTAATTTGCTACCGCTATGGTTCGTCCACAACCTCAGAGTCGGACAAATATTCAGCCATGTTGCAAAAAACTAGTGGTAGCAAATTACAGGTAAACAAGCCGACCGTCGCGGGTGCGCGCGCTGCTCGGAGACATCGTCCAGGTCAGAAGCTTATCATCCGCGTCGCTCGCGTCACGTGACCACCTTGTAATCGCGCAAGTTGCGGTTAGAAAATCGCGTTTTATCATATCGCGATTTTATCGCAAATGCAATTAATCGTTCAGCCCTAGCTCCCGGTGCAGTCAGTGGATATCTGGATGATAGAAAGCCGAGTCAACAATTCCTGTTCCATGCACGGGTCATTGTCGCAGTCCGACAAGCAACTTGAGACGTGGAAATTGAGCTGTCAGCAGTTTACGATTTAAAACAACTACAGTGGATGTGTTTAAGGTAATAGCTTGGCAAATGCAGTGTGCAAGCTTGTTTGCCTGCAGGGTATGAGTACCACTGCGGATACAAACGGACACTTTCCATAACCAGATTCTGCATATTTATTTACAGAATTCATACGCTGGCCCATCTTGCATCGTTAAGGCAAATATGAATCAACCTGTTTTTTTAAATCACTGTCGGGAGACATAAATTGGACAATAGGGAATGAATGAGCAAACAGCTACGATCACTTTGAAATTCAGTTTTCCGTTAATATTGAATATGACTATGGCAGCATGCCATATCTAATTTTTCCCACCACAGCCTCATTACCAACCAGATGGATATAACCGGTGTTGTGTTTTGCCCAGTTGGTCCCACAAAGCATAACTCAACTCAACTAGTAGTAACCCATTTATCTCATACATCGGGCAAGCAAACAATGCAAGTTTGACCAATGCCAAATTACATTATTATATTGTAGTTGCCACCTGCTGCAGGCAGGGGAACCTAAGACACAACACTAGGATTTCAAACGCACGTATGGACAAATGACTGGACAAATGGTATGGTTACTCCGGTTAGAGACTCGTTGATCCCTAGCGTTCAAGGAGAACCCCAGACAGTCTGTGTCAAACCTACTTACATTGATTCCAAAGCATCACAAGCAAAGTTATAAATACTGCTAAAACTGTATGTTATTGTTGTGATACGAGGTTTAAACTTTGATGTGAGCATCCTGACTGAAAGGAACTCAACCTTTAGTTATCTGCATTTCCAGAGCTGTCAAAGCCCAGCAAATAAAACAAGCTCCAAATAAAGACTACCTCCATATAGTTGGTCATGGCACAGTGAACATAAACCTGTTTTCAGCTGCACGTTTTTAGAAAAGGTAGTTGCAAATAGGTGGGAAAAATGTTTTCACACTTGACTAATTGGTAACAGTCTGCGTTGCAAGCTCAACCAGATCATTCCTGAACTACACCCAGGACTTCACCCTGAGCAGGGACTTCCTGGGGATGGTTTACACCAAGAAATGAGACACACACAATTTTTAGTTCAGCTCTGTTTGTCTCAGTTTCCAACTGTCACTGGAGGCACTTAAAAATAAAATAAAAGCCATCGCCCCGCACTTCTAACAAAGCGTAGCAATAACATAGTCATAGCCGCCTCTTCAAGCACTTTGTAATATTAGAAGCACCTCTTTCTCTCTTAGCCTTTGGGTGGACTCTGAAGGCGTCATGCCTTCATTTCCTTTTTTAAGTCCATCATTTGAATGGTGTGTCTCTCTCTCACAGTTTTATTGGTGTCATGCTGCCTGGAGACACATACACACAAAAACAATGGTGCAGATACAGAAACACCTGCATCCTGTAACACTTCCCACACCCCGTGGGAAGTGAACAATACAGACAGCCCCTGCAGGTTAATCACAAGATGGTCAGTGTGATCCCTCTGGAGTCATTTCTTTGTAGACCTTTTGGCGGGAGCTGGGACTCTTATTGATTTTATACACATGGAGCTATAGGGACAGAACGGAAGCAGTGAGTAACAGAGGGTGAGTGTATGTGTGTGTGTGAGTCAATGATCTGTCCTCAGTGTTATTTAATCATCCAGGTGATGATGGATCACACACACTGACCCAGCCAACTGAGACCAATCAGTTCCGTGGTGTTGCAACCAGCCCCCCTGAAGTAATAATTATATAGTGTCATATCACATAATATTGGCAGTGTTTGCAAACAGCATTTAGATATGACATGCTCAATATAGACCATTATATTGAGACCTGTATTTAAACAGCACAAGCTATTCAAACAAATATAAGCATCTTATCTATGTCATTAGTAAATGTACATTTAAAGTCATGGTGATTATAATCCATTAAATATAAGTCCTGCCCAAAATGGCAATTCTCATTTTGCTCATGCAGTTGAAACCTCCAATATCATATGTTCAGCAAGTGTATTTGCCGCTTCCACCTCCACAGAACTTATAAGGGGCTTGCTTTATACAATATTTATGTTTTTCTTTCATACCACACACGACGGCCAAGAAACTTTACACAACAAGTGCGAAACTAAAAAAGTCATGTTCACTCGCTCCAAACCTGGAGTTGGGAGTGTAGTTACCAGAAGGTTTCACATCATTTTGTTGCGTGTAATGTCACTTAATGTGGATGTGGTTATGGTTTAGTTTGTCTGGTCTGTTATATTCCAGTGTCTCTCTCTGTATATGTATAAATACTTGTGTGTGCAGCCTGTCACAGTGTTTTCAACACATTTACTAAATCCTGCCAGCAAAACTCCTCTGTTTCCTGCCAGTGACAGACTGCCTCAGGCTGGCAATATAACTGTCTAAAAGAGGAGAGGAGAGGATCTTTGAGGATGGAAACTTCTAGCTCAGACAGAGCTATTTCTGATTCAGATTAATCTTTGTATATAAGATGGGAATATAGTAATTTGAAATATAGCCCAGGTACAGAGGAGAGAAGGAAATGTGACATTGCTTCTAATTTCTACCCCGCAACTGATTGCCTTTATATTTAAACAGAATCTAGGGATGGCCCGACTGGTAACCCGGGAATTTTTAAAATTATCGGATCAGTATCGGGCTTCAGCCAAGCCCAATCGTTTATAGTTATTTATTTTAGGTGTGCCGTAAATCAAAACCACGTGCTTGTGGTAACCCTAGCATCGAAGCTGCCCAAAAAGAACAAAGACGACTTCTTCTACGGTTTTGGTTGGCTAGCATAAAAGCGACCAAAAATCAAAAGAAGAGGAACCAAACTCACGTGACTGCTGTGTGGAAGTAGTTTACTCTGGTGAAAGAAGTCGGCCGACATACATTTATTAATTATGCAATGTGGATGTTTGGCGAGGTGGTAGCAGGAGATTATCATTCAATATTGCCAACTTGATTTGCCACCAAAACAACAAAAGAACAAAAAGCGCTGAATGCTTCGTTTTATAGAAGAGAAACCTTTCCACGAGACAAAGTCAAAGTGAAAGATATTCCAGAGAGGGTTACACAGTTAGAGCAGCCCTTTTCTGTACTACAGAACGCAGGTTTTCTGGAGCCAAGGTACAAGCTAACGTTTCCGTGCTACATTAGCTTTGACAGCTTAATACAGCCACACGGTGCACACGTGATCTAGGAGAAGATTTAAAAAAAAGCCTATATGAATCTCCAAGGAGAGGACATTTTGCTTATTTAAGATCGGATTCGGGACTCAAATAGGCCGATACTGAATATTACAAGATCGGTATGGGACGAGGGACAAAAAAACTTGGTCAGGATATATCTACCCAATCTAAACATGGTAGTTGCCTCAAAATAAAGCTTATTGAGATCAAAAGAAGATGAGAAAGCTACCCAGGGTTTTTGTGGATAAAGAAGTGGAATATGCTGCAGTGGTTGAATCAGCTGATCCCAACCTTATTGAGCACAAAACACCCACTCTGCACCTATAGCCGAGGACAGCATTTTGTACATCCCGTCTGCTACTATTTCAGAAATGCCACTATAAGGGTATTTTCTCACATCCAGGACAATTTAATAACATCAGAATGGATATTTCTCCTAATAAGAGTTTTCCCCTGTTCAACTCAATCCCTCAGACTCCTCTGTCATTACCGTCTCACACGCACAAACACAATGACACAGATAAAGTGACATGTGTAAGTGGTAACGTGAACATTACACACAGACACACGCAAACGCTGTTTTTATGGCCCAGAGAGAAGCATTAGTACTGATGAAAGGTTGCATTAGAAAAAGCTGTTGAATGTAGTCTCGCGTTATTTCCCTTGAGAAAGTCATTCTTAAAATCCTTCAATAAGACGTTGCAGCTCCGCACACCAGGCCTGAATTCGCAGTGTTTATTTTAATCCGAATAGCTTAGAGCTTTCTCATTACATTTTTTTAAAACACACACACACACAAAAAAAAAAGGATCGTATATTTTGAACCATTATCCAGATTTTGATAATCCATCTTGATTCCACAAATCTGGTTTAGGGGTTAGTTAAAAAGTTTCATTGTAGAAAGTCAGCAAAGTTCAGTAAAATTATTTCCTCTGAGAAAGGAGAGTTCAACAAGCAATATCACAAAGCAACACCAGCGCACAATAACTCAAAGGAATGAGTTCGTTATAATCATAAAAAATAACATTATGTTCAGGAACAGAACTGAGATGGAAGACATCATATGTGTCCCATGCTTTTTGCAGTTTCTACCTGCAATAAAAAAAAAAAAAGAACTGAACTGATCCTTTAACAGCTTTAGGCTTTCTTTTACCCAAGATTGAGTTAAAGCTTCCTTCTCTGGACGAGAATAACAATATAGTTTCATTAGTTTCATTTAGAAGCGCTGATGTAAATTAATATAGTATTTGCGTCACGGTGTTATTAACTCTGAGTGGAATCATCAAGCACGGTAACATCCTTGCTCCAAACCAGGAATGAACCCATTCACTCATCGTGAAGTCTTTCTTAATTTTATGCAGAGGACATTACTTTCCAGGACACACAGACTAATGAGCATGAATAATTACAGTAACATACCGTTGCTGTGCAGTAATATTGGGTCCATATTTTCACTTTCACTTTGTCCTACAAAGGGGCCTGACAGCAACGTCTACAAATCAGTCTGTCTACAAACCATGTGATTTCAGACGGAAATATGGAGATACTTTCTGCAGATATACATGATCTCCAGATGATGAAATCTGATTGCTGGGCCACTGAGTAGTATAAATTGGGAGGGTAAACATTATACCGGTTAAGAATTAAATATGTTAGCATGTTAGCAAGCTGTATTTATGCTTTAAGCTATATTTAGTTATAAAGCAATCAAGCGGAGCTAGCTACATTGTCACGGAGTCATCGCTGAAGTGTCGGTCAACAACACGTAGACGTCGTTATGCCGTCATCCATTTAAAAATGTGCATAACATATTTGGTCATCCCGCAGTCTGCTAAAATGATTTCATTTTGTTTTGTAGTGTGTCACACCCATCACACTTCAACAGGGCTCGAGCATCAGCTTCACATCACCGGCTTCAATTTAAAAATGCCGAACACACCATCAGTGGACCTTCACATACATTATCTGTTAGCATGGATGATTTTACGTGAAGTTGTGACAAAACTGGCAAAAGAAAAAAAAAGAAAATGCCTGAATATAAGTCTTCATAAATGGAATAAAGCTGGCGTCCTTGTACAAAGTTATAAGAACGCCAGTGAATTATAAGACCTGTCGTCCTGAGTCCAACAAACTCAGTCAACCTGGAGGTTTTTGCTCATTTAATCACGCAGACTCTCATTAAACAAAAGCAGAGAAACTGAGATATTCTTACCTCTGAGAACGATTCTGAAGGTAATAAATGCAAATGGAAGAACCCAGGTGATGAAAGACTACAAAATCATGACAATCAGTGTTATGAAAGAATCTAAATGTTTGCAATGTTTTTGGGTTTTTTTTGTAAGTGTTGCCTCGTTGAATTATGTCAGCTCATTTCACTGGATCTTCCGTAACTTAAAATCCTCACTCTCCCATCTCTTCACTGTTCACTGGGATGAGTCTGCCACACAACATATGCTGCCAAAGAGAGCACAGTAACAGGAAAAGTGCCATACATGTTTTTAAGATGATCTGATAAGTGCTTCATCATTAACATCAATGCCCCACCTCCACCTTCATATCTGCCCCCGGCCTTCCCTTCATGTCTGACAACAACAAAAAATAAATAAATAAAAAGCCGCTTGATTAGAGCAGAAAAGAGGGTCCATCTACTGAAGAGGTTTCTGACCCACACAACACAACGCTGCAATTAGCTCAAGTACTATGACTCACTGCTGGGAGGAGGAGAGAATAAACATGAATGCATTCCTTGAAGAGCTGTGTGCATGCATGTTCTCTATGCTGGAAACAGTGACGTCACTGGGAGGCCTGAACGTAAAAACCCTTTTTTTGGGTATTTAGATGGACAGAGAACAATCGTTCATTCCAGCAGAAAGGTTAACCTCTTACTGTGTGTCAACGTAAGTACTAAACGTGGCATTAAAACAAATCTGGACAGTTGGTAGCTAGTAGGATCACTCTTAATATTCAAGGAAATTCTACATTGTAATGTTTGTGTAGTTTAATTCATAATCTGTGGAAAGCTTTGTGTTTCATACAAACTTTGACCCCTTTAGTCTGCCAACTGACTGGACTAAACTGCATGTAGTTAACCATATACACTCAGTGGACAGTTCATTAGGTATACTAGTGAAAACTAATGTATTCTAATGTAACAGTCCTGCGCTAAATCCTATCTTCATGAAGGTTATGGTATTCTGCATCTGTGTAAAATAACAGAGATCTGTTGATTCAAGGCTGTAGTTTGTAGGACAATTGAAGTGCACTGCGTTGTACTCCATCTACACATGTGACTGCATCTCCGCCCACCCCTCAAATACAGTAATAAAATTTGTCAATGACACAATCGTGGTGGGACAGATCTCCAACGGCAACGAGACCGCCTTTAGAAATGAAGTTGACAGGTTGGTAGCTTGGTGTGCAGAGAACAACAAAACAAAGGAAATCGTAGCTGGGGGGCACAAGAAAAAGCCTTTCCCCTTTAACCATCAATGGGAAGGAGGTAGAGAGGTCTCCTGTCTTAGGTTTCTGGGGACCCATATCACAGAAGATCTCAGGTGGGGAACAAACACGATTGCAGTGGTCAAAAAAAGCACACGGACACTTAAGAAAAATAACCCGTCTGCTGAGCTGCTAAAGACCTTTCATCATCGCTCCATCGAGAGTGTTTTAACTTATTGCATCACAGCATGGTATGCCAACTGCCCGGAGAACGACAGGAAATCACTCAAAAGAATCATAAGGACTGCAGGCAAAACAAATTATCATTGGACTCCCACTGCTCTCACTGGACGATATTTTCAGGATCCACTGCCTCCACCGAGCAAGCAGTATTCTTCAGGATAAAACAAACCCATCGCACCACTGTTTCTATCTGCTCCCATCAGGAAGGCGTAACAGGGCCTTCAAGGCCCGTGTCACCAGGCTACAAAACATTTTTTTTTTTCCCCAGGGCCATTACAGAACTGATAATGAATAAAAAAAGAAGACAGAGCGTTCATAGAGTTACTGTTACTCGGATAAACAAGAGAACAGGGGCATAAAACCGTCAGCGACAACAGTAGTTCCATACATGGTATAATGATTAAATGTAAGAGGTATCATAAGCAGGTTGGAGAATTACACATTAAGGCAGGAATGGATAACTATAAGTCATGAACACTGGACAGGTTGATGAGGCCAGGACCGAGCAGTATGCACCTCTGCAGATATGAATTAAATGCATGCAGCGCATTCACAATTTCATACACTGATCTATCTTCTGATGTCTTTTTATGAAGTTATTTAAAGAAAGTCAAAAACACATGGCAGCGCAACCAGAAGACACAACCAGCCACTGAAAACAGCCTGAACAAAAACAAACAGGCAGCACTTACCCAACTTGCAGAAGCGAAACTGTGCTCCTCCTCTGCAGCCCAGCAGAGAGCAGGTCCTTCAGGTTTGGTCAGACTTCAGGTGCGTCTGATGAGCAGCAGGTGATCTGAGCAGCAACGGGCTCCAACGAGCCTTCCTGCATTTAAACAGAAACCTTTCTGTAGGCAAATTCAAAAGTGGCAGCAGCTGCTAACAGCTATCACGACGAGGTTTTCACAAAACAGCGAACACAGAGGTCGGAGATTTTAAAAAAGACCGCCCACTAAATGTCAAAACGTGCGTTTGTTCATACGATAGAGCTCCGGGCGTCACGTGACTTTTTTGTTGACGCCGCCATATTGGAAGGAAAGTTCTGACGGAAAATGAACGGCGCATGCGCTGATTTCAGACCGTTAGAGTTTACTTTTAAACAGATGGAAATTGACCAGTAGGTACACGGCAAAACCACGGGCAGAACTCGACAGATTATATATCATGGACCCTTATCAAGACCAGATGTGCTTTTTCCAGCACTGAAACAGCCGACAATGTTCCTGACCTGCAGTATGCGGTTTTTGTGCTGAATGAGCAACGCCCCCTTTATAATCGACGTTATAAACATTAGCCTGCCCCCCATTAACTTGCCTTTATGAAAAGAAATCTGTTGGACATTGTGTTAAAAACATGCTAAATAAATAAGACATTACACTTGGAAAGTGCTGGATTCTGTACCTGATATAAAGTGATCTCTAACCGAAATCCCTTTCTTGAGATATCCCACCACTCGGTTTTCTCGTGCCTGCTGCTTCTTGCGCGTTTAATTGCAGTAATCCACATCTACCGTCTTGCGGGATCTTTGGGAATCCTATAAAACGATTTTACCCTTTGCTTGTCCCCGGCTTCCTGGGGCACAATATCTGTCAACCATTTTTTCCTGCCAATATGGCGGCGGTGTTGTGGTTGCGCGGTGCAGGGTGAGGTCAGCTAACGGTTGTCTCGGATCGGTCATGTGGGAGTATAACCCAGGCCTTAAATACTTCCCTGTCAGTAATAGTTCTCCAAAAAGTGACAGGTCCAACTGGGCAAAGACTGATATGTGTGATAAAAGTGCAAATATAATAACATTAAAGGATAGTCCAGGCTGTTTGAAGTAAGGTTGTATCAGGTACTTAGTGTTAGTAGATGGTGGTTTTCATCCCACCAGTTTGGAGAAGCTAAGGTAAGCATGGAATCCAAGTAATGAACTGCTGCAGACGGGGTCAGGCTAAAAAAATCTATATAAATGTATGTTTATGCTATAGCCTACTTACGATATTATCAGCACTTTGTCACTACTTTGTTCATCTGAAGCTGTTGTATTTCTGTGATCAAAACCACCAGACTCCATTCACAAAATCTGTTATTTTAACCCCAAAGTCACTCAGCAGAAGGTCAGTATTTTCTGAGAGGTAAAATTACTGGACTCTGGTGGCTTTGAGGTGTACTATGTAACAGCTTAATTTCGCTTCTGAAAAGCCTGTCTGACAGCAGTAAAGTGCTGTTATTTTCTAAACACACGATACATCTTCTTGTTTAAGTTGGAATAATAATGACTTCATCCACATTTGTCCATGACTTGGCTTTCAAGCGAGTACTTCTCTCTGATTCTCCAGACTTGAGGTGACAACCATCATCTACTGCAGGTTGTAGCCTTGCGATGGATGGCAAGCAAGCACGCACTATGTCCTTCAAAAGTATATTGAGAATCTACTGAAATTTCCCTGTTCTGTATTAACTGTATGCATAAATTAAAAGCTGCAGGCTTACCATGTGTGTTGTGAGTAAATCTGAATAATTGTGGTGGAATATAAATCACTGTGTCAACAGTAACAGGTGCAAAGACAATGTGCCGGCTGGTAGAGCTCTTCAGTCTTTCACTCCTCCTGCATACTGACACTGTTCTTCAAACTGCTTGTGATGCATATGAGGAAAAAATATACGTTACTCTGGTAAATATTCAAGTAGAAGTAGTCATGGGTAGTGTTTAAATTCATAGCTCCCTAGTGGGTAACTGGCATGAGTGGAGGGATGTCAGAGGATATACACTGATCAGGCATAACATTATGACCACCTTCCTAATATTGTGTAGGTCTCCCTTGTGCCTCCAAAACAGCTGAGACTCATCAGAGAATGGACATGGACCTTCTGAGGGTGTCCTGTGGTGTCTGGCAACAGGATGGTGTTAGTGGGGGCCTTTGTGTCCTGTGGGTTGAGGGGAGGGGCCTCTGTGGATCAGGATCTCACAGATACTTGATCAATTTGGGATCCAGTGAATTTGGAGGCCAGGTCAACACCTTATGCTGTTCTTCATGTTTTTTAATTGTTCCTAAAGTTTAATTTATTTAATTCTAATATCAGTAGACATAATGTTATGGCAGGTCGGTGTAAGGCACAATATACAAGTATGTGAAACAAAATGTCACTTCATCACACGTAATATAATGATTTTGTAATTAAAAGTTTATTTATTTATTTATTTGTAAATGTAGCAAACAGTTTTTGAGACAGAACTTGTCTGATGACGCTCAGAGCTGTACTTCTGTAATGAAATCCTGCGGGACGAGAGTGGATTAGTCGGCTAGCAGCCATTTGTTCAGTTGTCACTTAGGCCAAAACCACAGTCACTATCTTTGACACCACGGATTAGATCTTGAGACATGAAGGCTGCAGGCTTACGCGATGGAACAGGTAAACAGTTTCAGCAAAATGTGAAGATATGAAGTGGAGAAATACATTTTATTCACTTTCCAAAGTGTGTGCAACAGGAAAGAGTCGGTATGATTCTGACCATGTTGCTCATAAATTAAGACATCACAGAGCACCCCAGTTTTCTGGTCGTCTTGAAACTGGTAAAGAATTTCAAAACACTGTGTGCGTGTGTGTTTGTGCTTGTTAGAAGTTACACAGGTGCCAGTGACAGTCACTGGGTGAATCAAAGTTAAACAGCTGCTAGTGACAGTGTGAGCAGACAGGCTAATGTTAGCCTCATTAACGTGATGGGTTAGAGCTAAAAGAGGGACAGACCCAGACAGTCCACTGATACAGTCTAGCTGCGAGCTCAACAATGAGCAGAATACATAATGTTGTTAGAAGTTAGAATCATATTTTTTTATTATATATATATTATTTTGTAACATGTGGTTGATAAATATTAATTTACATACCCTCCTGAGATTAGTTGTACCAGGTCATATTTTAGATCAACCTTATTGATTAAAAACTGAAAGAAGACACGCTGAAAGTCTGTCCTGCACATTAATGTACTTAGAAAACACACACTATTGTACTTGATTTGTTCAGATTTACTGTACACACGTAAGTCTAATAAGGAAGTGCAGTTTCAACAACATTTCATAGAGATTTTATTGATTTTAGCCTCAGTGACAGAAAACATCCACAGGGAAGTTAACGTTTCAGGTTCTGAACGACATGGGGCTAATGAGGAGCAATAATATTTTATTAGAAATGTTCGAAAGACTTCCTGTGACCTCAGATGAACAAATGATTAATTATAAATGAGCCAAACTCTGCAAACAAATCAGTATGTAAATAGTACAATGAGCACAAATAAAGGCGGTGTGGCTTTTCCCAATCAGCTAGCTACATACCTATTTTTTTATTTTTGACTAAATGGTTTAAATATTGTAATTAAGACCCTAGAGGTATGCACATGTTTTCACCTTAAACGACCATTGCTGCACGACCACTTCATTTTATTATTCCAGTGTGCAGCTCATCCTGTACCATCTTCTGCACAAGTTCCACTCATTCTCTTCCCACAAAGGACCCTCACGCTGTTTCTTTATTTTTCTGTTCTTTATGTTTCTTTCTATCTCTGTTCCAGAGATATTTGTAAAGCACTCTTTGTTAAATTTAACCTCGGAGGCTGTGGTAAATTCCAGTTCTTCTACACATCAAGCCCGTTGACAGTTGTGTTCTGCGGGATTCTTTTTAACCTCTTCATCATACGGTACATTCTGTGAGCCCCATATATTACACGTTTCACTCTGTGGCTCTGCGTTTCACTTATTGGTGCTGTCCAACAACATGATGCATCTCCAAAATACTGTGTAGTAGCAACGCTGTTGTTCAAAGAACCATTGGACGAAATGACAAAGAAGAATACAAGACTGTTTTCATAATGCATAAAAATAGGAAAGCCATTGCCTGAAGAAATACATGTCCCTGATGGTATACTCAACATAACCATTGGTTGTATTGTATGTACACAGCTCTGGAAAACTGTGTGAACGTGAATCAGACAAAATAAAGCTCTGAATTACGTTCTGACCCACTTCAGACTTATTCCATCAGGAGTCAATCGGAGAAAAGAAATGAACACACTGAAATTTAGTTTCTTTATGAAGCTGCAAGGCCTGTCTCACCTTAGTAATGCCTCTGGTGTTCAGAAAAACAAAACAAAAAAACATTTCAACTTTGCTGAAATTGGAAGGACAGCGTCTGTTCAGTGGAGATTCGAAACACCAGCTCCACCAGTGTGTGTGTGTGTGATCTTATTCACAACTTTTTGAGGGTTAAAACCTATTTAGACTTAAGGTAAAATTGACGATTAGGTTATGTTTAGGGTTAGGGGCTGGAGGAATGTAAAAAAATAATGAGTAGAGCTAAGTTTGTATGGAAGGGCCTCACAAACACGAGTTTGCGTGTGTTTGTGTGTTTCTCTTCCTGTTCGACAGACAGGTGAGTGAGGTGACACATTCAAAGCTGACATCTATGTCCTCTCTCTCTCTTTCTCTCTCTCTCAGAGTCTCAGAGTGAGTGTGATCATTTGTGTGTTTTCAGCATGTGTGCATGTCCGCGTCTTCGGTTGCGTCAGTGCTGTCAGTTTCTGCGCCAGCAACAGGCTCCTCCCACTGCCACAGGCCCCTCCCCTCCCCTCCAGTGTCAGTATAAAATATGGCATCCCCTCTCTCTCTTTCTCACTCACTCACAGCCTCAACACTGGAGCAAAGCTCAGCATCTTCAGATCATCATCTGGTCGACAACAACAGCTACAGGTAAGAATTAAAAAGAAAAAGTATATACATATGTATTGTAAAGTTTGTGTCCTAATAGTTTTTATTTTTTCAGCCATCTGAATTTTTTTTGAATATGTCTACTCTAGTGAGGTCATTTTTAATTTTCTGTTATTTGTTTGACTTTTTTCCTTTAATATTTTTACAGTATAAATCCATTTTCAATTTTATCTGAAAAGTTTTTGTTTTTTTCTAAAAAAAAAAAGTGTTTTTCAATTGATTTTTTTTTTTGTTCAGTTTTAGTTCAGTGAGTTGTAGATTTAAAGAAAGAAACAAAAGATTTAAAAAAAAAGAAAAAAAGGAGTAGCTCAGTTCACACAATATATTTTACTGTAC
Source organism: Chelon labrosus (assembly GCF_963514085.1). Taxonomy (NCBI): domain Eukaryota; kingdom Metazoa; phylum Chordata; class Actinopteri; order Mugiliformes; family Mugilidae; genus Chelon; species Chelon labrosus. Next base: position 18,928,546 of record NC_140345.1, read on the forward strand.
GGCATGGAAAATATCACATTGTGACAAAAGAGTGTAGTTTTAGCTCTTAACATCCATCTGGACACAAAATCCAAATGTTTTACAAGTTTTTGTTCTGAATATATTACGAAGGTCTGTACTCATAGACAAAAGTAGGACGGGAAATCACAATGAGTGTCTCATAGAGTGGAGCATAGAGGAGTTTAAAAGCATGTCTTGCTCTTATTTTATCATTTAGTTCTCAAGCAGAGAGAAGCTTTCACACACATTACAGTACCACATCATTACCAGCGCGCTGAATAATGAATGAGAGACAATGACCAGCTGCTAACAGGAATTATATTAGCATCAACAGAATGGCTATTTACACCGGCACCGTGTCAGTCTGAACAGATTCATTCAGTTGAACTGATGTGACGAGTTACGGCGATTAAAATGACACTGATGTGAATTCTGCGTTTCATTTGGTTTGTTAAAACGATATCATCCTGATCAATCATCCTGATATATTCTCTACTGTACATTCATATTGATGAAATGATAATGTCATCAAAAGCAGCAATATTGTTCAGACGATTGTTGAAGGATGAACACAATGAGAGAAAGGGAAATTTGTTTAAATACTCACTTCATCAAAGCTTTTCAAAGGAAGCTATTTGAGAAGAAGCAAAAAAGAAGCAGAGGGTAAAAGTGAACAAGTGGATTGACCAAGAGAGGGACTAAGAGACTGAGACAGTGGGGATTTTGAGTTATTGGAGATTGAATGCCTCCGAGCAACTGGCGTTATTGGTTTTATCTAATTGGTTGTTTTCCTCTGGAAGAATGTTCTGGCGTAAAGCTTAATTCGTCACAACTAATGTGCTGCTTTTTTTTTTTTTTCAGACACCAGGACTAATACGGTGTTAGGAAATGAGCAAATCAGTCTGACACATGTAACAGTGCACCAGAAACAACGGCTCTTACATAGAGAAAAAACGTGATGTCAAATCCACAAACGATGTGCTAAGAAGACAAATATACAGTGTTAGAGGATGAAACGAAGTGTTTTTACATATTAGCTTTGAGCAACTTAAAAAAAAATAGAAGAGAAAAGGAAAAATTTGTGTAATTTACTCACTTGGTGCAATAATACTGGCTCCCCTGGGGAATCCTGTTAGAAAAAATTCAGATTCTGAGATAATTGGTGCGTTTCCTCTGGGCTTCTGCTAATGTCAGCGTTCATCACAGCTACGCCACAGTGTGTGTGTGTGTGTGTGTGTAGGAGAGACAAAATGATGTTTGCTGTAGGTTCCAACTAAAACCATCAGAGGTTAATCTCCTCCTTCACCGCTGTGCCTCAGCGAGCGTAAAATGATTTACTGCTGCTTTCTGTAAAACAGTCATTATCTGTGAGATTCTCCCCCTCGACAAGCTGAAAGGAGGCAGTGAAATAGGACAGGGGGAGAAACAGTGAAGAGCAACAGATCTGGGAAATTGCCACAGAAGAGATAAAGTGGATTTAATGTTGTGCTATTTTGTCCTCTTCTCTTTCCAGTCATGAATGTAGGTATCTGTGTGTGTGTTCTCCTGGCTGCTTTGTCCAGCGGTTCCCTGAGTCTGCCTTCACCATCCATGGTAAGACACAGCTTAAAATTGTAAATATTTTTGCATAAAAAGTTACACAAATGTATGATTTAAATAGTGTCTTAAGTTGTAGTAAATAGCTTTTCTAAATCATTCTTCGTTTGCTGCTGTCACAGAAAGCTGAGAGTAAGGCTCTTGTGACAGACAGCCTACCTCCCCCATCACCCATCCGCACACGCCTGGCCCGCTCAGCTCCGGCGTCCCTCTCGGGACAGCTTTCTAACTACAACCAGCCCCTAGAGGACGCTCCAAACAGCCTGAGTCAGCTACTGGCCCGACTCATCTCTAGGAAAGGTAAGTGTTCAGGCTGCCGATGCAGGAGGAAGAAGCGAGATGCATCGAAAGAGAAACTGGACCGAATGTCCACCTTACATCCCTCCCTGGTCTCATTCTGCTCCCCATCTCGTTCTTTCCCTCTTCCCGATGTCCTTCCTTCTGTAGTCTGCTGTCATTCACGCTGTGCTCGAGTCCCACCATCTGGCATTCCCCACCTCCCTCTAGGTTCCTCTCTCCGTCTTTTTCCTCCATCTCTCGTCTCCCTGCCTCCCGACCTCTCTCTCTCTGCTCCCTCTGTCACTGTGTATCTCTGTTTCTAAATCAACACTGTGTGACTGGGAGACGTGCTGAGCTCACTGGTCCCGAAGAACACACAAAGATGGAAATAGAAACAAAACAAGTCATCATGAGTTACTTCAGCACTCTCAGTTGGAAGTTATATAGTATTATTAACAGCGTAGGTAAAAGAGAAAGTGCAGCGCCAAGCTGTCCTCACCACATCCTCTGTGCCGTGACGAATGTTTGTTTTTCTATCACTGTCTCCTTCAGGCTCTCCCTACCAGACCAGATCCTCCCTCACGAGCAGAGCCAGCGGCGTCGCCCCCGGCCACAGGATAAAGGACAGAGATTACCTCGGCTGGATGGACTTTGGAAGACGCAGCGCAGAGGAGTATGAATACTCTTCCTAAAGGCTTGGCTCGACTGCCAAACCCCTGCACCCCCAAAAATCTTAAGCCCTTTTCACACTGCACTTACCGTAACCCAGGGCAAGGTCCTAAAATGATTTTTAGCATCACATCGTAAGCAGGGAGTATAATCCTTTGCCAGAGCACAGATCTGCACATACTGTGAACCCCGAACATCCACGCAGAACTTAAAAGCACTTTCCAAAAAAGTTCCTCACAATATGTCACTAATAATTTTTAAAAACTTGAAAGGAAAAGGGAGACAAGGTCATATTTGTGTATGACTAAACACTGCGCATCTCCAGATATTTCTCTCTTCCCCGGCCAGTCTGTGTCTGTTGGGTTTAAAGATATAAATCATTTAAAAATGGATCATAAAAATATAAAGGCTTTGTGTTTTTCCAAAACACCTGGGCACTGCAGTTTTTGTTTAACTAAATCACCAGAGACTTAAAACCCATATACCCCCATTAGTGCAGGGGGTATGTGGGTTTTATTCAAAATATATATAGATATACAATGAATGGATATAAGTTCAACAGAGTCTTATCATTGGGAGGAGAAGGAACTGACTATAATACGAGACATCGAGCTAGAGAAACTAGACTTAGGCTTCATATTTATGTGATTTAAAGCCTTAAAATTGCTCCCACAGAATTTATTTGGAGTATTTTGTTGAATCTTAACAACCCACTAGAGGTTTGTTTGGCAACGTTGGGAAAAAGCGGAATTTAATCTTGTATCTTTGCTTGGTAGCCCAGAGCCTCAGCTCACTTCAGCAACAAGTGCACCATAAATTCAGTACTTTCACATCACACACACACCTGCATCTAAAGAAATCAATCTTTTTTCTTTTTAATTTCAGTCACAGTATGGAGTCAGAACCACAGAACTTCCCTTAACTCTGGGGCTGAAAAGGCAGCAGCTCTTTCAACCTCAGACTTGTCTGATAAAACGTAACCCTGGGCTAAAACTGTGCAGTGTGAAAAGCACAAAAAAAGAAAATAAAAAATGTCCTGGAGAGCACAAGGTGTCGTCTATATGAGATGCTTGGGAGTCATAATGAAGTTGTGAATGTTAAATCTAAAAGTTAAGACGGCAGAAGATGTTATCTGGGAGGTTATTATATATGTATGTATGTATGTGCTCTGAAAGGTTAAGTTATAAATAAGGATATGTTTTCACCGACTTTCTGTTTTAATAAAAGTCAAAGTAAAACTCTGCTCAGCAGGAAATGCAAATGCATTGTTTTTGGGGATGTTGGGTGATGTTATTAAGTTCTGATGGCGCGGTTGGGGGGCTGATCCCATGCATTTCATGTAGCTACTGCCTGAGTCCAGGACGCAGGAGCGTTATTCAGCTCTGAAGCAGAGAAACTCTGGGCGTCTGTTGTTCCATGAGCATTTGGTGTAATTCACCAGGGCCTCCTTCTGTGAGCAAAACTCTCTCCCCCGGATTAGCAGTGAAACTAATGAGCTGGTTTACTTTAATCCTCATTTATGAAACATATCCTTGCTCATGATTATGGAATTATTAAACAGGATTAATGTGCAACCTCTGTGCTCGGCTTGACTGATTGAAACTAGGAAGCATGCTTGTTTAGTGGACTTGGTATCGACATTTATGGATCTTATCTTGTGCTTATACCGAATGTCTCCTGATGAATTAAATGCTAATGAGAAGTAAAGCGTTCTCTGCCACACTGCTGAACATAAACCTGAATGCTCCCGCTTGTAAATAAGTTATAATAAAATCATGCTTTTACTTTGGAAACGGCCTCTAAATAGATTCTGATTTGATGTAAATTTGTCTGTAAAACTGATATGAAGCAATATAAATGTACCTGTATATGGCTTTTGATGAAAATAACGTGGCGAAAGATCTGAGGCAGGTTTTGATTCGTCAATCTCTCCAGCTGGGAATGAATAAAATACAACATTGACTCACGAATAAAACTCAACTGCCTGCATACACACGCTGAACTAACTGACCACCTGCTGGTATAATCAGACAGGCTTAAAGACAGTGTTTCCACTGCTTTCTCATGCTCCATTACTGTCACATAAACATACGTTGCATGTGCAGATCTGAGAACAGATATTAGTCCGACTACACTGTCGGTTACGTATGGAAATAGGCCACAGGACACAAACCAAGGACATCCCTTTCTCTCATTCTCTCTCCCGCACACAAAAGACTCAATGCACAGCCGACAGAATAAACTCTGTTCAGTTTGCTCCTGTCTGACATAAACAATACTCAGGCAGTACTTGCTGTTCTAGTGCTGTCTGACAGAAAGTAAAGAGGGACCAATCACACGAGACAAATGGGACAAATCAATAAAACACAAATGCAGCAATTTGGTCCAAATGCACATTTACATTGTGTACAGAACATGATGAATAAATAGACGACTCGGTGGCTATAATGAAGAACAGTGAAATATATAGCCGTTAGGTCTTGTTTACATCTTTGCATTTCAATTAACTTGTTTAATCCATTGTCTCGATACATGAAGACTGACTGTCCATGACACAGGACTACTGTGAAATGAAATTAATGACATACTTACTGGTTGGTAGATGATGTAGTGCATAGAGAATATTTTTTCTGTTAATAACCAGAAGGGGTCTTGGGTTAAAAGATACAGTATTAAAGCATGTAGTGGTTTATTGATTTCTATACTTGGCTTTTTACTGCGCCCGTGTGGTCACAGAGAGACATACACGTTCATTGGATGTAAAGTTTTGCAGATGCGTGAAAACAAATTGTTTCTTTAAACACATCCAAGGATGTCATGTATGTGCACAGAGTATATAAAAGCATAGGTAAGACCCTTTAGAACAACTCATGGGTGCAGACAGGTGAAGAATGTGTTTTCAGGTGTTTTCTGAGGGACTCTGAATCAAATATAAAACAATTTTTCAAGAGTTTCAAGAGCAAAAATAATTAAGCTATGTAATATTCTACTATAATTTTAAACATAAAATAAATACTCATAACTAGCAGAGTGACAGTAGAAATGATTTAACACAAATCATAGATCATAAATAAAGATTAAAAACCAACTCTCTGTTTTAACGGATGTTTATTTATTTTATTTTAAATACAGTGATTGCCATAATGCACACTCTCTCGTCTGGTCTGAAAAGTGACATGCACACAATCACAAATCAACACATTCACACGTTTAACTAGCTGAAATAGCCATACCTCCATATGACACACGCACACACACACTGACATGTTAAAAACAAAACAGGAAGACGTGAAAAATCATATCAGTCGTATGAAGTAACAACCTTTAAAATCGAGAACACCCAGATCATAGTGTTAGAAAGTGCTTGAAGCCACAAGTCCTTGCTTGTAGAGCTGTTAAGACAAATATTACTATTCATGTGAGGTTTTTCTGCACTAGAAATAAAAACCTGCCTTGTTACACCTGGAAACCATCACTGCAACAAGCTTTTCTCGTGTACTTGAGTGCAGAACAAAGACAAAGAACACGAGTCTCACTATGAAGGGAATCGGGGAAGGTTTTCCGGTCAGCTCTCAGACCAGGACTGTATGGCAAAGCCCAAAAAGTGCAACAGAAATACCGGGTTGTTTTCATCTCATTGTCTATTGAACGTTTTTGCCACCGAACGAATTCAAACATTGGATTACTCTCCATCCCTCCTTGTTGGCCTTGGAATGGTTTAAAATAGAGACATAATGTTACGTGTACAGACATTCTTACATAATACCCCCCCAAAACACATATTTACACAAAGAGGCCCATAAACCCACAGCAGTACCGTATAAAACCAGACATTAAGTGCATTCAAAGTGAGACAAAAAAAACAACTCATAAACAGAATCCATATGGTGCTATTCTAGTGATGATCAATGAACATTTGGCACTGGTTTCAGCATGGTTACGCTGGACTGTTCTACCTAGCAACACTGATAAATTGTGGATTGATTGGCTGGAACTGGCTAGTTTAGAAAGAGTAATCAATCTCATTTCAGCCTCGCTAACCCGGCTAAAAACAGGACCACTACATATTGTTCATTCCTCCCGTTTGGCTGGCGTGTTTATGAAGGCTAACACCAAAGTTTGGACAATGTTCTTCTGGCAACTAACGTTGATCACTGGAAACTGTAGTGCAGTGTCCAGGTTGGCTATTTAGCTGTAGCAGTGGCAGTGATGTGTAAACATTAATGATGGAAGGAGAGCTTGGCACTGATGTATGAGCAGATTTCAAAAGCGACGGTGAGACTCTCTCTTTACCCTGTTCCGAACAAGCAGGTTCACATGGTAGCTACAGGAGGATTATTATTATTCGTTATCGCCAGTCCTGCTGCTAGAGACTGGTTGTTAAAGTAAAAATGGTTATTGTCTGGTTATTGCTTGCTGACATAATCAACGGCTAAATGATATGGACCACTTAAGACAGCAATGAGACAACAACCATCCTGTTTTCTGTTACTTACATCCTCCATAACTACACTGACTGGATTCTACTCTAGCTCTTGTGCATTTATTCTTATTGGACGTTTCACTTTTTAGTCTTCAACACGGCTCCTTACGTCTAATCATGAGTCTACACGTACGGGATGAAGCCTGGAGCTGACTGAAGTATCCTCGAGTACTATAAAGCGGATTATACTGTAACTATCTTATCTGAAATTCAACTACATTAGCACAAAATGCTGGTATGACCACACAAACATACTGTAGCCAGACACATGAAGTTGTGGTAAAATGTGCAGTACACCCATTTGCACATTTAATATTTGAAGAAACTATATTTATTCTATTTAAAAAAAAAAAAAACTCCTACTTAAGTTCAGTTTTGTTTAACCTCTGCCATTAAAAACGCATGACATATTTCACGGCTAGAGCACAGTATACTTCTGGTATCGTCACACTGACAGAACTCTAAATGCTACAGTCCTCGGTCTCTAAAATATAGTTAAGATTTTACACTTGCTTCAAGTACCATAGTGTTGAAAAGCTAAACAGAGCTAACAGCTAAATATACATGTGCATGAGTGTGAATGTGTATTTTCAGGGTTCATTATTATTGTTTTTAACATTGGTAAATAAACCATTTGGTTTGTCTATGCTTTTTTCCTGTTTTGGTCCCCGTTTTTGGTTTTTAATGAATGTGACAGTGGTGTTATTTGGATAATTATTAAACGGGTGCACATTATCACACACTGTGCTGTATATAATATATTTTCTTTTTCAATTAAAACTCATTAATTTGAGTTTTGCTATTTTTCACCTACTACCACCACTGAATATGGGAAACACTGATATTTGTATGCAGGTCTTTGTGTGTGTGTCAGTGGAAGTGTCCCATGGCCTCTGCAGCCTTCACTCTCACCACAGGGTCTGGGTCTTGGAGCAGCATCACTAAACCTGTGAATGAGCAAACGCACACGTCGGAAGAACGGTTAAAAGCAGGCGACCATCAGAACGGGGTGTGATTTTTGATGGAAAGTTTGCGTCACCTTTAGTGATGGTTGCCATGTTGAGGTGGGAAAAATGCTCCTCTTGAAGATTCCCCAGCAGAAACCCTGAGGATACATCAGTCGTCATTATGATCAGGTTACAGTAGGATTTGTTAAAACTGTTTGTCTATTAAATGAGTATGATAAGTAATCAGGGCCGAACAGTTATTAAATAGAACAATTAGTATCACACAGAGAGGAAAACACTCATTTTGCACTCTCTTCCAGAGCACAGCAACACAGCTTTTTTTTCAATATCCACAGTCATGTCATCGTCGTTCCCTGCCGCTGTAACACCTTAATTTCCCCCGGGGGATAAATAAAGTCCTATCTTATCTTACCTATAAACATGGCTGCTGCTGCTCGGACCTCAGGCCAACTGCTCTTGAAGAACTGGACGACTGAGATGTGGTAGAAGTTCAGCATGCCAGGAAAGTCCTGAATCTGCAACCCACAAAACATGAAACACTGAACATCAAACATGTTTGTCGTGTAGTTAATAAGTATAAACCCTCTCTAACTTCTCTAACAAACCCAACTGCTTCTCAAACAGCTCCGAAGTTTTTGTTTAACTCGAGTTTTTAGCCCACATCAACTTCAAAAAACAACCATCTGCAAACACTCATATTCAACTGCATCTCACCAGGTACTTTGTCAGGTCGTTGATGAACTCTCCATAGTGCAAGCTCTTGTCATCATGGAGGTGGTTCTGAAACATGGCCGTGATCTGCTCTGATCCCACCACAGGAGCGCACACTCGCATCGCATACTTACACGCCTGCACGAATGCAAAAAAAGCGAAACCCGTATTTATAAGAAAACAATGACACTATAAGAAAATCAGCTGTTCTGAAAGTCAATGTTCGATTTCCTGCTGTACCTTGACCACCTGTTGGTTCGGGTCAACCAGATGCAACAGCAGACTGACCAGAACATTGTGGATCTGGTCTTTGAACACCGCCTCTCCTGAGCCAAATTTCGACAGGTTCCCCATTAGATGGATGGAAGCGCAGCGGATCTCATCATTCTCCTGTTTGAGATTCAGAAAGTACTGTTAGCGTAACAGTAAAAAGACGAGGCCTAACAAGTTACTGATTTATCATTATCATCTTGAAGTTTTAAGAGGAAACATACACTCTCCAGGAAGGGTTTGATCTTCATGAAGATGTAGACCACAAGTAAATGGACATTCTTCTTGTCCAGGTAGAGGAGAACTTTAGACAGACCAGACATGGCTTCGAGGGTGATCAGCTTACCTGCAGAAGAGACCAGATATTGTAATATTCATTCATTGTAGGCTAATAAACCATCAGGATGTGGGGAGTGAATGCCGTAACACCCACAAGCAGACCGACAGCTTTACTCTACAATAAATTAGGTGAGCTAGACTAAAGAGCTTAACGTTATCTTACCTGGATCATCTTTCTCCTCCATTCCTGAACTCATGGCTGCCAGCAGCTCTTTGGCGTATTTATTCACCTAATTAGGGAGGAAAGAAGATGAAGAAAGCTAAGCTGGATGGTACGTTAATGTTGTAATTTAGTCTCCAAGAGGTTTCTGTTGTAGTTTTATAATATGTCTTAGGAAAATACTGACATTCCCAACGGCCTCAGAATTCATTAAGTGTTTCCTACATTAAGTTACCCTGCCATTAGCTTACTAAACTGTTGGCCTTTGTGGCTTCTAGACATCAACTGTTGCCTGTGGTGTTCTCATGTTTTACAGCTGATGTTACCTCTTAAAAGCCAATAATTTCATCTGCACCACTTCACACAAAGTGTGTGTTTTTGTGCGTTTCTACCTTTTCAGGTGATCCCGTAGCTATGTTGCCGAGCCCTCGCACAGCCAGCATGCGGACGGTGCAGCAGGGATCCGATATCCTCTCCATCATGTTGTTCATTAGCACGTCTATTAACATCAACTCTGTCACCACATGATGGTTCAGCAGCTGGAAATGAGAGAGAGAGAGAGATGAAAATGTTACACATGATCTTAGAGATTTGATATTAACAGTAACAGTTTGAAGTGCAGGTTAATTTTACAGAGCGTGTTTATCACCTCAGAGAAGAAAGCAGTGACGGTGATTCTCTGGCACTCATAGATGTTATTCAGGCACGGACACAAGCACTCCACGATTGCAGGCAGCCTGGGACCAGAGTGTATAGCCATCGCCCTAGAGACAAGACAAACATATCCAAATTTATAAAGGTATACAAAAGAAAATCCCAGATAGGTTGTGTTTCCAGAGATAAATGTCGGGAGAGGTCGATATCAAGAGGAGAGGAACTATGCAGCTTGCATTAGTACACATGGCATACGACATCAGCAACAACATGGCTCCGCAGATGAAGAGTCTGGGTTTTAAACTAGCCTGTCAGACGTCTAGACCTGTCACCCATTGAAAACATCTGGCGGATTAGGAAACAAAATTCGCCCTAAATTTATTTACATTTTGCTGTAGTGTATACTGACTCTTATAATTATATGGGATATGTTTATTTAGGGATTTTAATATTCAATTAAATAAAAATCTAAACACAGATACGTGTACTGACAATCAGACATTTAGTTTCTGGTGACTTCTAATAGTAATTATTATTTATTTTAACTATTACCAGGGTGCATATTTCTAAAGAGGGTGCTAGCTTAGTATATGTGACTGTACCTTGCTAATAGTGTAACTCCTTTAATGTGAGTACTGGGTTCCTTCATTGCGTCCCAGGCATTGTCTTCATCCAGTCTTTTCGAGACCTCATCTAACTGGGCCCGCGCTAACAAAATTCTCAGCGCATCAGTTGCTACCCTGGAACAGAAAAACAAATTTGTTTTATATAGAATATACAGTGTATACTGTGCATGTGAATACATGCAAACAACACGGATAGCTACCCTGCTACATGGATGGAGGCAGCGTGTTTAGTGTTGTTGTCCTTTGGTGCTGAGACTCCGACGCTAGCTGCCAGTCTGACAACGAGACAGGAGAAGAGCTGAGGGAACAGACCGACTGTCGGCTCCTGACACTGGCCGTTCAATAACAGCTCTTTGAGACCACACGTCATCTGAGGAAAAAAAAAGACACACAAACACATGTGGACACCTGAGAATCATCCTTAAACCATTGCGAATCCTTTCAAAAGAAGATCACTTTATGCACAAGTTACTTTACAACTGTCAGAGGGGATGCATGTTTACATAAAAGTAATGGTGCCTCAGTATCGGTGTAGTGAGTGACAAGTCTTGTGACCAGGTTAATGAATAATTTCCAAGAGGTCTTATTTTGAAGAGCTCAACTTTTGAGAATTAAAAGGACATTACAGGTATAGTGTCTTTCTCAGCAGGGTGCTTTTACATAGCCATCGTACTGACAGCTTGAGAGAAAGATTTATCTCTTAAGATTGATGCTTTGCCTCCTCAGGGTGGAGACACAGACCTGGCCTCAGAGCATTCTCGCTAGCCTGAAGAATGCACATTTGGGTTTACTGTGACTAACCAAGGTTACTTAGCTTTACCCTGAACAGACAATTGCCTCTGAATGAACACAACATGTGCATACGTGAAAGGAATATTCTTCTAAAAACCTGTGTGTGTGTGTGTGTTTGTGACTTACAGCCAGTGGCTGATTGGTGGCCACCTTTGTTGTCCCTCCCCTCAACATCGCCTCCTTCCTGTCTACGTAGGGCGCCATGATGGCGAGTTTCTCCATCACCATCTCCATGATCTGAGTGGCGACGAGGGGGTCTGCTCCCAAAGCCATCCACATCTCACCGGTCCAGCTGCACAAAGACACAAACTTAATGTTTACATGTCTAACTAGAGTTAGACAACAGCAAATGAAAAACAGCAAATGAAATGAGGAGGTAATAACATTAAGTAATTATTTTGTGGTCTTGCTGATGTAGTATATGCCTTTTTATGAACTATATACATACCTGTCATAAGGAAGTGGTTGGTTTACGAGAGCATTGATGACAGTTTGTAGATGCTGAGAAGCGAGGATCAGTACGGTCTGTCCCACTGCCACTCTCACCTGAACAAACACACAATAATGTAATTATAGGTCAAGTGCACATAGATAATACTGCACAATGTTATAAAACAAGTCTCACATTTGCTGTTATAAGTTATTCCGAAAATAATGAAAACAGATCAGTAAGAAAACTATTATATAATAAATGAATGATCTATATGTGACCATATACGTGCGCCCACTCTTACCTGCTCCTCTGTGATGCTCTGCAGACGCACATGTAGCACCTCCAGCATCTCTGGGACCTACCACACACACACCACACAACAAGCACTGTGTTTGATAATCCAAAATAATATTATTATATATAATCAGAGGCTTCAAAAGACGGAACAAAGTGCTGAGGGAGAGAGTAAAATGTGTGTGGGTGAGCTACCAGGTCTTGAAGTCCACCTCCTCTGTTCTTCAGCAAGGTATTTAGGATGACAGATGAGGCTCGGCAGCAGTTCGTCTGACTGTCCACCAGCCCTTCAAACAACATGAACACCAGCGTCGTCAGCTGCTGCTGGGGCAGACGCTTACTCATCACCTGACACACGAAGGAAAAGATGCAGTTACACACGGCAGGACTGATTGCGTGACTAGATCATGGAGGCCGGGGTTAAACCACAATATAGGCAACACAAGATCTTGAACATGCGGGTTAATAAAGTTGAATCTGAGGATGTACCTTCGTGAGGTCTGAGCAGGTCTTGTACAGAACCGAGTGGTCAGGGTTTTCTAAGTGCTCTTTTAGTTGCAGCAAACACTCCGCTCCTTCTTCCTTATAATCTAAGGAAAACCCTGTGGAATCAGAAAGTTTAAGTCAGCTATGGATTATTCTGTTGTTACTTGAATTCCCAAAACTATGCTGCAAAACCACACATAATAAATGCCTTAAAGGTCAAAGCCCCGCGTGTCTGTACCTTCATATCGTAGCTGTATATAAAGCAGAGTGTATATGCAGTCGATAGCCGCGGTGCGTATTGCAGGCTGAGGGTCAGAACAGCGAGGAGACAGTCGACCCAGCAGAGCTCCAAGGTTGTGAAAGGACACCATGTTCTAGAGAGAGTTGCGCACAAAGAAAAAGGTAAGGCTCACTGAAATTTACCTAAAGAGAGAGTAAAGGATTTAATGATTCACAGCAGATGACTGGTTTTTATTGCATGTGTTTGCATGTACAGTATAATTCCTGTATATTATTGTTTATGTGTCTTATTGTGTGTACCTTGACAGTCAGGATGTCCAGGTAGTAAGCCAGTATGTGAGCAGTAGCGGTTACAGCCCTCTCTCTCTCGTGGTCCTGTCCCGAGCTCAGCCATGACTCAATGTGCTGCACAGGACAGTTACACACATCATATCAGACAACACAGACATACTGTATAATGCAGGCCTGTCAGATTTACTTAGTACTGATGTATAGTACTTCATAACAGTCTATTATTACTTTTAATTAGACAGACAAAAATCTGTAAGTTAAAGGAGGGTGGGACAAATAAAAGATAGACAACTTGCCAGTTCATTAGGTACACTAGTGAAAACAAATGCATTATAATATAATAGTTCTTATAGTTTAATTTTTACATATCAGGAAGATTTGGGGGAAAAAATAAAATAAATAAAATCACAGGGTGCTTCAGTGATGATTATGCCGTTAAGTATTTTTGTTTCTCTTCCCTGAAAGCTCACATTGGTGTTTACACTCATTGCATAGGTTTAATGTACAAAAAGTCTGAGATTACTTAACTTTGATTGATTTTGTACATCACAAAACTTAATCATTTAACACAGGTGTTTATACCCAATGTACAAATGAAAAGCAAAGTTTACCTTAAAGACGCTCTGCAAGCCATCAGGTGTGGGATCTCTGGCCAGGACGCTCGTCAGCAGGTCCTTCAGAGCAGCCATCGTGTCTTTGTACAATGCCTGGACAGATTCACAGGGGACATGTTAGTTTGACAACATCACAGCATTTGAGAAACAAGGAGAGGTTTATTATCTAGTCTAAAGTGTGCACATCTCATGCTTTACTTCACCTTCCTCTGCTTGGGATCAAGTATTTCTTCGTCTTTAATTTTCTCTGGAGTGTGTGTTTCAGGCGGAAGAGAAAACACGCTGTTCACGCACACCTTCAGCAAGTCAAAGTTCTCATTTTCAGTCAGTGCAGGGTCCAGTGGCCTGAAGCACTTAAGGTCAAAGAAAAAAAACCTTCGGAAATAACAGAAATGCTTCAAACAGACACAAACTATTTCCTTTTGAGTGTGTGTGATGAACCAGGTCGAAGAGGTGTTGGCTCATACTTGTTTTACCGACATGAAGGATACATAAGGTTGGCACAGGTGGTCATCACCAGATGGCGTACTGGAGTCCTCATTGAATCAGCTGGCTCTGCCTTGATAAAGTCCTGACCAGGAAAGACACAACAACAGGAAGAGACATCACAAAACGACTTGTGAAGTAAATGTCTCCACTTAAACCTTTTTATATTTTGCTGAAACCACAAAACTGGCCTCAATTTGTCTTCATACTACTAACCAGCATAACGTTAATCAGCTCCTGCTTGCGAGCAAAGATGTAGCCTTGTTTCCTCACACACTCAGTGATGGCTCGGCCTATGAGTCCAACACTCTGGATCAAACTGAGTTTCATCGTCAGGTCCTGGATTAGGGCAACACAAATACACAAACGCAGGTGTACGACACAAGAGATAAAAGACAAAGAAAAAAAACAATTCAGGTCAAGTGTCAAGTTTTCAAGAATTAAAGGAACGAGGCACACTGCAGCCCCCATCCCATTAGCAGATGCAACTGTACGGGCAGCTAAAGCAAAAGCACCGACAACCAACATCATTCCAGCAATATTAACGTTATTCAGACCAATCAGGCAATCACTTAATCAATCTAATAATCATATCGTAGATTGATCCTCCATGCCTATGGATGGAGAGAGAGTTTGAAATCAGTGATTAGAGGTGATACAACAGCAAATCATCTGCAGGCTCTGGTCTAAAGAGTGACAAACCAGTTGTTAGTATAAAAAGAATTATAAAAGCCTGTTGACAGTGAGAGTAGTTCTCTGGTGAGTGATTTAAAACCTTTAAGGAAATGTGAATTACTCTTAAAATATACAGTATGAAGACCATTGGTACTGTTTTATTGCCAAAACTGATTACATTACTGTAAAATGTGCCAGCTTAAAACGGCATAAATCAGCTTCACACATAGCAAAATATGAGACCATTAGCAAGCATTAAGCTTTCATTTTAAACACATTTAAAATGACTAAGAGTCTCTTGGTTCACTGTAACCGTTTATTATTTTTTGCAAAATTCTGGGGTATAGTAATGACCCAGGGACGTCACTGAGGCTTTTATTGGATCCCATCTGCTTCATAAATAATGTTAATTTATTTATTAATGCAATCTGTAACCACTACCTTGTGACCATGTCACATTTCAAGCTGACCTCTCCTAATATTGTCCGTATAAATGGAAATTACAAACTCTAAGCTGCCACTTCTCACTTTTCTTTGATGTATAATGTTAAAGATACATTTCACTGTGGTGAGGAAGAGCATTTTCTTTCAACACAATGAGTGCTCTATGTTTTCTCTTTGATATTGTTCCCATAGATACATTTCTGTGAGGAAATAAACCGCATGTGTTTAGAAAATGAACTCCACCCACAACCTTCACTTTCAGTATCCACACGGACTTGATTCACTTTAATTATTAATCATTCACAAATGTCATCTAGGAATACCAAAGTCCGGTGATGCACCACAGTGAAACCTCACACAGATACAGCCGAGGTGATTAAAAAGCTTGAATAAAAAAGCTTCATTGTTCTCAAGCGGCACTTCGTCATCGACTCTCGGGTAAGATTAGATTTAGTGACGGCATCACCACACGTGTGAGGACAGATGAGGACAGAGGAAGTAGGAAATGTTAACTAGCAAGGACAGGAAAACAAAGAAATGCAGAGCTCCTGTTTTCATGTGACGATACCTTTGTCTCTACTTTAATCCCCAGAACCTGTATGAAAAAGAAGTCATAAAGTAAAGAGCTTGCATGCATACAATCCTAAAACCTACAGCTACAGCACACAGTGAGTAGGAGGCTAATGATGCACTGTTAAATGAGGGTCCTTCTGTAGCATAATGTGATATGGTATGAATGTTTCATATCAGCTATATTAGCACTTAACTTCTACGCTCTACGGTGAAATGGATTAGTTGAATTTAGCTGGAATAAACTTCCTGCTCTTCATTCGTGTCTATAGACATTAAAAAAAAACTAATTTAAATGATTCACTGCAAATGATATCAGTGCTGGGCTTGTGCATCTCAAATACATCAACAAACCTTCAACAGTTTGTCACAGCATGTGCAGTCTGATCACTTCAGTGATACAGGTATGTCTAAAATGATGTTGATCCTACAGCCTAGAGAAGGCAACCCAGGTTTCTCAATAACGCCACCATCCCAGTATTCTCCTCTCTATAACACATAAAGGTTATGATTTAACCCTTGTACTGTTCCCTCAGCATTCTCTTTACCTTGGTATTGAAGTGTTTGCTGATGCAGCGGAGGATGTCTTGATCAATGCGGTTCAGCAGCTTTTCAGGTGGTGCGTTCAGAGCCACCTGACCATAGCACAGGATCAACGTGCTTTTCACCTTCTCCACCTCAACGTCGTTACGTTCCTGAGGCGAGACAGATTGAGGCTGAAGCTACTTGTACACTATCAATGACACTTATCAGCTGTATAACACAATGTTTTAACTATCTATAACAGCTGTTCCTACTTTGAGCAGGTTGAAGATGCTCTGCGACTTCTTGAAGGCATCCGACTTGCCGAACTCATCCAGCTTGGCTAGAGTTCCCTCCAAGTGGCTGTTGGCACACAGACCGATGCCCATCGCAACTCCCTGACAGACACAGGTGACGAGTGCACAAGAGTGAAAAAACACATTATAAATGAATGGCAAATGCTTTCTGCGAGAGAAACGGCCACATGGCGGCAGTGGTACCTCTCTTTCGACTGCATCGTGGTGTCGTGCTGTGAGGAGGAGTTCCTGCAGGTGTTTCCTAACCACCTCCTTATTGAAACACTGTTGGAGAGCAACTCCTACACATCGATACAGAAAGCTCTAAAGACAAGGAAAAATAAAACATGATATTATTGTAATTTGTGTTTTACTTTGTAATTTTCACATCCACGCTTCTTGTCATTGTGTTTCCTGTAATTGTGCAGCAAGATCAAGTTGTTTCTGAAAGGTTTAAATTCACTGTTGATAGGGAAACTGAACATTAAGTCTTCAGTGGCACTGTATTTAACGCATTCACCTTTAAGTGTACATGCTCTAGACTGGAGCAAGTCTTTCATAGTGCCTTTAATTGTTTCAAGTTGTTGTTATGTTGAGCAAAAATAAGTGATGTTGCAATGCCACTCACGAGCCAGCTTAGGCCACTGTCGGTGGCGCAAACGCAAACTGACAAAATGTGTGTAGAAGCTGTTACCCTCAGAGAGAAGTACCTCCTGTGGCGGTTATCACTGGCTTTCTTTAAGGAAACCATAGGCACCACTATCAGCCTTTTCACTTTAAATATGACTTGCACGAAGCTCTAAACTAGACTCGGGATACATTACAGCTGTTGCCGGTGATAAAGCACCTACCTTCTCCTCCAGGTCGTTGTTATATGTGGAGAGGTATCTTGTTGCCTCAGCCGTCAACTGACACACCCACTTGTCATCATCGATCGCCGTCAGGGTTTTAGACAAGAACTGGAGACAAATTTTGAATTAAAGCCAAACAATAATAACTACTATCTCTTCATGCATAAATGGGAATATATTTGACATGTTTGGACCACATTTAATGTGAATGAAATAGTATTCACCTTCAGTAGCTTCTCATCCCACTGCTTCTTATCCAGACTCTCTGCCGTCGACTCTGTACAAAACAGCAACACGTGGTCAGATTGCTCTTCTGTAGAGGTGAAAACTAAGAGCATGATAAACCCTGTACCCTGTACAAGCACACTGAAATATCAGTTCTGGTGTCACTACAGGAAGGCGAGTCTTCCTCTAAAGCCATTCCTTAACACAAACAAATGAATTAAAAGATTACGTCCATGTGTTTCCTCACCCTCTATCACTGAAAGCAGAGGAGGTATCTCTTTCTCCCAGACTATCTCCGTATTGGGATGAATGTTGATACTGAGGATTTGGAGGAGAGACAGGGATGGAGCTCCGTGACCTCGGCCATTGAATGGAAATGCTGCATTCACCTACAAAACACACGTAGACAGTCAGATACTTGTCACGGAGGATAGAAAATACCGTCGTATTTATTTCAGAAAAACAGGAATAAATCTGTGCGACTTGAGTAGGAGTATTGTGTTGCCTTTTATTTTTAATGTGTGTATTTCCTTACCAGCAGTCTGATCATTAGTGTTTGACGAGAAGGGAGATTGACTGGAGGAGAGAGAGCGAGAGAGACTATATCTTGAAAATGATCAACACATGACAAGTGACAGCTTTTGTGCCTTAAAAAATAATTTGTAATGACATTTATTCCATCTCTGCATGTCCCATTGTAACATATACAAACTAAAATTGAGTTCAACATACAGTACCCAGGATATATTTTTGTTATCGGACTGCACTGAGCCAAAAGATCATAACCTCACTAAGCAGTGTCACGGTGTTCTTTCCAAAAAATTTACATTTAGCGGGTTAGATTTGCAGCATACAGAAACTTACCGTAGCTACATAGGAACCCGAGTAAGACATGAACAACCTGAAAACCCAGGATTCGACCTAAATATACCTGGATAACCTCAAACCCTGCTTCAATTTTAAATATTCCACATACCTTCCTGTGTAAAGTCTATGTTAAAGCTGGGCTCCTGGTTATTTTTCTTCTTGTTGCCCAGGACTATCAGACTCTTACAGAGAGGAGTGGTAGCGTTGCTGTACTGTGGAGGGGTCAGATAGTACAGGAGCTTGGGCCATAGCACCTTCAAACAACAAAACATACATGTTACAAACAAATTTTCTATACTGATGACAGTTTATTATCAAATGGACACTGCACGTACATCAGCTAGTCGTCCAACAGTAGTGGTCAGGAGGTGAAGGGTGTTGTCACACATCGTCCTCAGGGCCTCATTAGTCACCTCCTCTGGATCTGTGGGCCTCTGGCCTCGCTGGAGACACACAGTCGCACACACTGATTTTAACACATATTCTGGAGAAGCTGTGGCATAGTGGTTAAAGATAATTAAGATGAAAATTAGTGCAAAACGGATATGTACCTGGTATGTGTCATGTAAAGCACAGTGCTGAACTATGAATCTAACCAGTAACTCCCCTCCCTCTAACTCCAGGTAGCCATGATGGGCCATGGCACTGATCACTTGGACCACGCGCTTCTTCACCTAGACAAACAGAAACAAGAGACACAGATCATAACAACGACACAATTAAGCTTGGGCTAAGACTATAGGAGTTTAAAAACCATACTGGATTTTGAAATCAGGCTGCACCACAACCTTAACTTCAAACGTCTTTTAAAACTAAATCGTGGCACACACCAAAATATATAACTTTGATGGGAAGCAGTCTGAAAAGTGACGGTAAAACCCCTACAAGCTGGCTCAAAAACTCTTGCAGCCTGAGCAACTGAAAAACTAGGAAAAAAATAAACAAGAAAAGCCAATTTCCTTCAGAGTAGACCAAAACTAGTCACACAGCCACAGAGTCAGTGTGTTCATGTGTGTTACCTTGTTGCTGTGGTCAGCCATTGGCTGTCGGATGCTGGCCAGAATCAGCAGCTTTTTGCTCTCCATCGTAGAAGCTGTAAAAAAAACACATAAAAATTCAGCTGGACGTCGATGTTATCAGCAAATATAACAGAGAAAATATACGTAAAGGTGGATTTTTATGTAGTTAGCATTAAAGTCCACTTCTATGAATTAGTAAATTAGTAAATTAGTAAAAGTAAAGTGCTTTATTTGTCATTATACAACGAAATTTCATGGTCGGATGGAGGGTTAGTCCTGAGCCGCTGCGACTACGCGCGCCGCCACTGTAGGCCAACCTGACCTGGCGCCTAGCACCTAGCATATTTTGATGATGGGAGGAAACCGGAGCGCCCGGAGAAAACCCATGCAAACACGGGGAGAACATGTAAACTCCACACAGAAAGGCCCTGAGAATCGAAACATCTCTGCCCCGGGGATTCGAACCGAGGACCTTCCTGCTGTGAGGCACCAGTGCTAACCACTATTCCACCGTCGATTCATTTAATGAATTCTGTTTTTTAAATCTCCAATCAATCGCTGAGTAACAGATAAGGGTGTATGTGTGGTGATGTATATCATGCATGCTTCTGTTCATCATATTTGCTCACGGGTGGAGTTGATGAGGTGGCGAAGCACAGCCAAGGAGCCCATCCTGCTTCGCTCATTAGTGTTCTCCAGCTTCTGAAGAACAAACATAACCAGCCGGTCTGGGAAGGAGTTCGCTAGGTGGAGAGGAGTAGAGGAAAAAAAAAAACAATACTGTCAGAGAAATAACTTTAAAGGGTAGAGCAAAAAAGGCCAGAAAGGAAGCAAGAAAAAGGAGAAGGAGAGGGAGAGGGAAGGCCCAGCCATCACAGTTAATATGATTATCTTGTGGTGGAGTCTGGCTCACTAATGCATGATCTCATTACTGCTCTTGTGACTACATAGAACTACAACAGATAGAAAGTCACGGTTGCTGCTGGACATACACTTCAATTGTTCAACACAGACCTTTTCGTATATATTATTTTAGACTTTAGCATAGTTTAGTTTAGAAGTGAGTCAAAACAGAAACAAAAAAAATCAGTACCAAGCAAACTGAAGCAGCGCAGGACCTCATTGTGGTTCTTTACTGTAGGTGGGTTACTGTAATCAATCGGGGCAGACACCTGGAGAGAGACAAATAAAATGTTACATTGGAAATAATATCAAGCAGCATGACATGTTCTCTATAATTAAAGGTTTGTATCCATGGTGTAGTAATTTATATTAATAATAAGAAATGAGGAAACAATAGTATGAATGTTGCGCAGTGGCTATTATTTGTTCTGGGAATCACACAAGCTCACTTTAAATTTCTGAACTGGAAATGAGAATTTGTAAAGCTTTTCCAAAACCACCCTTTGAATTCTGGAAACCGTGTTTGCTTGTATTTACAAATGCGCTTATAAGATGTGGCGCAAGATTACAACTGGAAGGGTGACCATAACTGCAGTGTCAGGTGCTGGTGCTACAAGATTCAGCAGAAATATGATCACTCAGTGCGTGTCGTCGATAAAGTTGTGGTAGAATTGTGTAACCGTCATGGCATCGGGCCAAGTGTCAGCTGAGTCACAAGGTTATGAAAACATCTGACTACGGTGACTGACTGTCATTTGACACATCTGAAACAAAACAATGTAGGTAAACAACCCAGAAAGAGTAATCCAGTCCAGTATTCTGGCTTTTAGCATGAACACTTGTTGAACAACACAAGACAAACCTTTTACTACCACTGATATCTCAATTACACTTTGATGCTGAAGCAGATTTGTCCCAATGTTGTCAAGAATATGTAAGACCATTCCAGCATGTGTCCAACGTGTATACAGTTCATCTGCACCGATCAGGCATAACATTATGACCACCTTCCTAATATTGTGTAGGTGTCTCTTGTGCCTCCAAAACAGTTCTGGCTCATCAGAGAATGGACATGGGCCTTCTGAGGGTGTCCTGTGGTGTCTGGCAACAGAATGTAGTTGGTGAGGGGGCCTTTGGGTCCTATGGGTTGAGGGGAGGGGCCTCTGTGGATCAGGCTTGTTCCAGGACACCCCACAGATACTTGATCATTCTGGGATCTAGTGAATTTGGAGGCCAGGTCAACACCTTGTGCTGTTTTTCATGTTTTTTGAGTTGGTCCTAACCTGTTTTTGTGTGTCAGGCTGCATCCTGCTGGGGATGGCTGCTGTCATCAAGGAGTGTCATTGCTATGGGATGGGGGTGCCTGGTCAAGTCTAGGTGGGTGGTACATGTCTAAGTAACATCTACATGAATGCCAGGTCCAAAAGTTTCTCAGCAGAACATTGTATTGTCACAAGATGTTGTTTACCTGTTATGTCAGTGGTCATAATGTTGTGGCTGATCAGTGTATTTTTCTATCATTTCACTGCGAAACAGAGATAATACTTCATCCTCTATGCAGGCAGGCGTGTGCTGTGTTCGTCACCTTTTTCTAAATAGCTGCATCAGTCATCTGGTTCACTTAAGACTACATGTGCGGCATTTCCTGTGTATTTAAACTGTACCTGTTGATGCAGAGCAAAGAGAAGACCTTCCAGTTGTGTCTCCAGCACCCTGCTGCCCATGTTGACAGAAGCATCAAGAACCAGGCACAGACTCTGGTCAGAATAAAAACATCCAATGTTCAGACTCAGATTAGGTGCTTCTTAGCTGACAGAAACAAGAGGTTCATTCATCACTTCACCCTGTACCCACCTTGCTAATGATGTAGTGCTCGTTGTTTTTCTTGTACAGTGACAGTATGGCAGGAATGAGTTTGGGAATCTGCTCCTCCAGTTTGTCACTGGCCATCAGATGGCACATAGAGCCCACCGCCTCCGCCACTGTCAGCCTCAGCTGGAGTCCAGAGAGACAGAAAGACAGGCAGAAAGTGAGACATGACATAGATTAGGTGAGCTAAATAAATCAAGGGGAATGCAGACACAGCATTTTAAAAATAATATAAGGCACATAATTGCGCTATAACTTGTGGTAACATAAAAGAAAACACTGTAAATCCACTTAGGTTTTCATAGTTTTATGCTTTACACTCTTGAACTGATAAGTGGGCACCACAAAAAAAGAGCAGACGTTATTAAAGTTAATCTTCTTTAACAGTACAGAAATCTTTCTGAGGTAATTTATTTTTGTTTCCAAAACTCCTCACTCTAAACGTTGTTCCAAAGAACCACAATTAACTGTAATGAGTTCCTTGCTTTCTGTAATGCAGCACAAAGACACAGAGGATTCACTGTTGGCCCCAGTAAACACGGACATTTAGTGCAGACTTAGTAAACTCAGTAAACTCCGCACACAAAAAGAAAGAAACTTGTGTGGTTACTACGCTGTTATGGCCCTATAGAGAATATACTTTCACAGACTCTACCAGGTGACAGGGCTGAGATGTAGGTCACGGTGGTTTCCATGTGGTTTTACTCAATTTGGGAACAGAAAATGAGACTAAAAAGCCCCCTCGCGGTGCTTTTTCTTTGATGAAAATCATCTATTACATGACAATTTTCTCACTCAGAAGTGGATAATTTCTAAGGAGACTTGGGGAAACCAGACTAAACAAAAATACCACCTTTGGGATTTCTGTTTTTGGCCTCAAAAACTGAAACATTAGTTCATTTGTGGTAATTTGAAAGTAAGTATTCTGCGTTATCTTGCAGTTTATTCATCGTTAATATCCAAAACTACTGCACACAAGACATGACTTAATGCCAAATGTGGGCAGCCTGTACAGTCCACCAGTATATTTCTAATCAACTCACAGCTTACCTTGGGCTCCCTGCTTTGTAACCAGTTGTTGAAGAGGGTGTCGAAGGCAACACAGATTTCACTGGAGAATGTGTCTTTTCTGACTGTTGGGTCTGGGGCCTTGTCTAGGTTGGCCAAGTACTCCAAGATGCTTTCACTGAAATGACATAGAGCTGCAGGAAAAAGGGGAAAAACATGTGATGATGTAAAAGAAAAAAAAAAGAGGAAGAGGAAATTCATATTTTGTGGTTTATTTTGAGTTGTTTAGGCAACAAAACTATTTACATAAAATACCCACATGTAATGCTTCAGTGTTTCACAGAAGTAAGTTGGGAGGTTCTTACCAGAAGAAAAGACCCACTTCATGTTGTCCTGTTTGGCCATGCTCAACATGGGCAACATGGTGCCGAGAATAGCATTCAGGAAGGGCACCATGCCATAAACTAGAGAAGAACGACCGCAGAGTTAATGGCACATTATTGCTTTCCACTTCCTCTACAAGGCTCGGAGATATACATGTGCATGCTACTCAATATTTTCAGGCTTCTAATATCAGCGTTAATGGTGGAGGACAAAACAATCTGTACTTCAGGCTACATATGGCTGTTAATAATTCATTTGACAACACACTGATCAGCTCAGAGGCTTTTTAAAATGTCTTATACACGTCAGTTTGAGCAAAGAGTTCCATAATTATCAAAGAAAAAACAAACAAAAACAATCCTATTTATGATCCTTTACTAGAGAGGGCTTCTAGACAAACATATTCTGGAGTTGTGCAAAATGCTTGGCATGCCGATGCTGTCCCTGGTCAGGTTTAACGGGTTTGTGCGTTTCCCAACAGCCCCTGATGAACTGCCTTGTGAGGCCAAGCTGGAACTTCCCATAAATGTATGTGGTCTTCTGTGCACATTTTCTCTCTGAGTGTACGTGAGTTAATCGTTTCTTACCATTTGAATCAGAGAGGTTGGCTAGTGTTTGGACCACAAAGAAGTGAGGCAGGATCCCCGGCTGGAACTTGCTCAGTATCTCCTCCATGATCTCATTGATGTACTTGTTACCCACGGCAACCAAGATATTACTGGCGGCCTGCTGCCAGTCAGGAACAACGTCCTGAGCCAAGCAGGAAGAAAAAGTAACAAGGATGTAAGGAAGAGACTCTGTAATGTTTTAACACAGGCAGCAATACTAAATCATGTCATGTCTGCCCTCTTCATTAAAACGAGCGTGTACAATTAAAGTGAAATATTATTACCTTTGATCGGGTCATCTCGTCTGAGGCCAGGGAGATTATACTCTTTATTCTGTTAGAACTGATATCGTCTATTCGGCAGCGGGCTATCAGCTCAATGGTCTGAAGAATCACAACTCTGTGGCTCACTACCAACTATGGAAGGAGGAGGAGGAGGAGATGAAGAGGAAAAGGGAGATGGTAAGTGAAGGAGGGAGGCAGATATAACCACAACCAATTAGATCAATTCATTCATCTGCAACATAGAGATGTAAAATTCCTATTAAGTGAAAGAATTGCTACACAAAAAAGAAAATAAGATTCAGCAACATCTTAGTAAAACTGACTTCCCCTGTGTGACAGACATTTCTTCATCGTCGACTGATAATCACAAGGTTCATTCAGAGCTCTACAGTGAAAACCTCTAAGCTGCCACCGTTATACAACGATAAAATTAATATAATGACATTTTAAGACTGGTGAGCAAATAAAACATGCAATGGGAGAAATGTACAGTTCTGGATATTGTGATAGACAGTTTAAAGGCAATTTTTCACTCTATTAATGAAGGAAATAGTCACCATATTAATTGATAACTATTCATCTTGCTTGATCTGTGGTAAATGTACAAAGAACTAGCAATTGCAGTGTTTAAAATTTGGACGTATGAACCTCCAAGAGGAATGTCGAGTTAAACGATATAACAGGCCGCATGCTAGGAGCTGTGAGAGACGTCTATGTGTTAACAGATTTTTAGGATTAGAGGAAGACTATTTTTAGCTTTTGTTGGTAGAGTCGAGACTTATCTTTATTAAACCCACTTCATATACTACAGGTTCTTCCAACGCTGACACCAATTTGAATGTTTACTGTAAGACAATAAACCACTTAATAACAGCTGCAGTAGAGTCAGGCACTCCTGAGTAGAACCATTAATCTTCGACGGTCAGTCCATTAGATTTATGAGCAGAGATCAACTATCGTTAGATGGATTCATTTTTTTTTTTTAGTATGCTTATCACCCTATGAGCTATTTGCTTTCTGCTTGATAATATGCAGCAGCAATCGTGATAACGGCAGCAGTCATATCTCCCCGCAGAATGATTTTATAAAAAGCTGTGACTTGTGACTGATGCTACATTTAAAATAATGGGGGTGTATTCTGTTTTTGTTTGTTTTTTTTTTTTTACCTTGGGATGTTTCAGCAGGTAGTCTTGACACATGGCTAACACTCGGTCTGGCTGCTGTTTCCCCAGAGTCAACATAGACTTTCTGACCTGCTCCTGGACCTCCGAGTCTTTATCGTTGGCTGCGTCCAGAAGAGCCAGGGTCACCTCTAGAGGGACAACAAATCGCAACAAGGGCACGTCTGAGCAGGATGTTTAAATGTAAAAAAATAAGGAGAGAAGAGTGGAGGAATTGCACATGGCTAGACAAGTGTGATCTGAACAAAAATATGGATGGCTTAGAACTTAGAAGAGAAGAGACTCACGCTCAACATCTGTCTCATCCATGGTGGGCAGAAGTGGGCTGGCTTCTTAGAGCCAGTGGCCAAGGATGGATGGTTCCTCCTGGAGAACAGATCAGCAGGGGCTCTCTGGAGCTGAGGAACGTAATATGATTAATATTTCTGCAAAATACACTGGCTGTGAGACCAGACTCTAAAAACTACTTTTTAAAGTGTTTCTATCTGCATTTCTACATAATTTCACAGTGAGATGCATTTTCTGTTCGTGTCAAATGCATTTTAATAAAAATGTCAAATCAAATACAACAATATAACCAAGCCAGGGGCAAAACAGGTTTGTTATGTTAGTATAAATGAAGCTACAGTAGTTGGTTTGGATTTAACTAAAGAAGTCATAGCTGCTGCTGCTGCTCATTCACTTAAGCTTAAGCTGTACACAAGAGCAGCCACTGACCTCTGCAGAGGCTTCACAAAAACAAACACTGAGACATTACTGATATCCTGACTGAATTATATCCGGAAGCTGTTACAGCCTGATTAAACACACAGACCTGACTGTCACGTCTATTACCTGCACAGTTAATGAGCACCACCACCAGCCAGCTACTATAAAATCACCTCATTAAAGTCAAACACGCTTTGCGAGTGCTGTCTGAGCAAAACAGTCTGATTAAAGTGTTTAGTAGCTGGCGTTTTAATTTAATATTTAGCTTTTTTTTCCTCGGGTGGGGGATGCTGCTACAGCTGCAGCGAGCTAACGCACTGACGCACGTTAGCATGCTAACTAGCCGCCGCTGCTACGGAAGCGTCGCTAGCCTCCTCAATGAAGGGACAACACAGCTTTGTCAATAAAGATAACTCACCAACTCCCCAGAAGCGTCCGCCAAACGACAAACTCTCTCCGCTTGACTAGTTATTGAGTAGGATTTTTAAACCGGGAATCCTCCCTGTCAGTGCTACACTTAAGGTTAGCGGTGTGACTGCAGGTGTAAACCATGTAAACACGCCTGGTCATGTGCTTCAAGTCAGCAGGAACGTATCAGGCAGGGGGCGTGTCCAGGGTCCAGCACTGGGACACATAGAGCTGCTACCGGCACTGTTGTAATGACACCACCCTCACTACCACTTTAATAAATATCTGTCTTTTACAAAAAAAAAAAAAAAAAAAAAAAGGGAAGTACCCAAAATATTTCCAGAGAAAGGATAAAGTTTTTTAAAGTTTGATGTTTTCGTGAGGTGCAAGTCTATAGCAGTGAAGATGAAGAAGATATACAAGACAAGATGTATAAACTGATATTTATTCGTATTTAATCTGGAGATAAAGATGTATTTTACTTCGTGATCATATGATTCGAAAGGCGCAGCTTCAACAGGCAAGACATGCAACTACTGCTTGGGGCCCGAGCCAGAATGGGGGCCCGCGACAAACTTGAAACTATAGCGGTGTGGCAGTGTGCTCAAAGACAGTAGGAGTCACTCCCCGTATTAGTTCAACTAGGAGGAAGAATGAAAGAATGTCAGTCAGATACTTTACATTTTACATTTGCCTATAAGACCCCACTTAAGTCTTGAATTGCCTCCGTGTGTGATGCCGCCACAACATACAACATATGAATAGCAATGTGGGGTTATACTTGACTTGACTTGAAAAAAGTGAAATCCACAGAGGAAGTGTTAGCCTCAGTACAGAATAATGAATACAGGGTTATTACTGGACCAAAATATATAATACTAATGAGAAACTAGAAGGAAAAAAAACATGTTAAATAATAACATGTCATGCGGTCCTGCTTCGGTGTCTTGATTGCCACATCACTTCTCGGTGAGGCTTTATTGAGTGTTCTTCAGTGACTCAGCCGTTCCTTCAAAAACAAACCCTTAACTTCCTGCTGGTAGTCATGTCAGTGCTTGTTATCCTCTTCATGTGTGAAACAACACTGTCACAATGAGAAAGCATCTAACAATGCAGAGACCCCTTGTGTTACGTTTGGAGCTGATCCTCACAGTGGAAAAGATCAGTTTCATGGTTCATTTTTTTTGCAGCCAAGAATTGTTAAATACTCAATCTGTGATGCAGATATAAGTGAGCGGCCCCGCCGTCAACATTTACTGAACACACAGGGCTGATAAACTCTCATCCGTCCGTATTGTTATATAACTCTTAAACCAGAAACAGAGTCTCCGTCTTGGAGCTGTAATATCTCAGACAAACAATGAATCAGTTTCCTTGTTCTGGAAGCATCGGTCCTCAAAATGAACCTGATACATAAAGGTTAAAAAACTTGAAGCATATTGGATAGATTAAAAATGTGGTAAAATATTTCACTTAATAAATTTGAATTTTTTACACATTTTGTTTGAGTTATTCATTCATTCATTCATCTTCTGTAACCGCTTGTCCTGTGAAGGGTCACGGGGGGTGCTGGAGCCTATCCCAGCTGTCATCGGGCGAGAGGCGGGGTACACCCTGGACAGGTCGCCAGTCTATCACAGGGCTTGTTTGAGTTAGTTCACCCTAAACATATTAGAAAATAGTAAAAAAAAACACATGTTCTTTCTCTTGCATATACTGGTATTACGTCATGCACATACATTTGGCTAGGTCCTCCTTGGTTTTGAGACTATCTATCAGATCAATAAACTAACAGACCAAATAACTGATATCCATTTTCAATGCTTAGAGTTGTAAACACTGAACAAATATGTTTATTCAGCTTATGTTTATTGAAAGACAAATATCAATTTAACATCCACCTTTCACTTCAGGTGGTCTTCAGAGACATTTTCTGACTGTGTTCATATAACACATCCATGCACTAGTGTGTCCGCGACCAGCCAGATTCACATCTTGAATTCCTATTTCTGCTATTTGTTTTTTCTTCTTGATGTCAGTTCACCAGTTGCCAACTGTTTACAGGACTTCTTTTATCTCTTTTCTACTGTACAAACATGAAGAGGTCAGCTGAAACCACTGTTTACCCTGTTTATACACAGAGGGAAAGTTCAATTTTGGGACAAAAAAGAGTTTGGTATCAGTTATTTCCTGAGGAAATTCAATGCTTATGCATAGAAAAAAGAAAAAAAAAAATGAATGTGTGTGCCAGGAATGAACAATTGGAGTCTTACTATTGTAGCTTGATGGTTTATATCAAAACATTGCAGCACACACACTGTTTGTGCTGCTAAAAAATATAAATAAATCACAGATTTTAACTGTGTGATATACAAGCAAGAGTTCATTTTACTGGCCCAGATATTTTAGGGTTAGAGGTTAGGGTTACAGTCTTCTTGGTGATATTTAGATTCTCAGTTATGGCCTAAAAATCTTAAAATCACAACTCCACAATATGTCTATTGGGTTTTGATGCTTTTCAAACTCAGCTCAACCAAATGCGTGAATGCACAAGCCTTGAAAGGTAATAAACGACTCAAAACGGTCAAAATAGAGAATAATCTACAAGTCTGTTTCTTTGTTCGTTAAAGCTAAATGTGTATGTTCTTCAGAGAACCTCGAAACCGGTGTAGCGGACTTGGAATGGGCTAACAAACATGATCAGAAATCTTGCTTCTGATTTATCGTCATTCACCTTCATTCTCCTACAGTGTGTCGGCATGTTTGACCTTTCCCATGGCAGCAGTTCATCTCTTGTTGTTTATACAGTAGGTTTCTTCAGTCTCTGGCCTCATGCACTGGCAATGGGCAATTCTCTGTCTGGTTGTATTTTCCTGGGGGAAAGAAGAAATAATTGTCAGTGAGACAAAAACACATAAATACATGGATGGATTTAATGGACGTGTAAATATACGTGTAGATTTGAAGTGTATGTAATGGACATACTCGTGTTTGGTGAGCGGGGCCTTGTCGATAAGCAGGTGACCTCTGTGAGCTGACCCTCCTTGGTGAGTGTCTGGACCCCAGCCTGTTGCATGCTGCCTCTCAGAGTGCTCATACCCTTCAGGTTTACTTCTCTGCAGAAAGGGACACAAGAATTATGACGAGGACAAGGAATGCCTGAAACACAGTGTCTCCTACAGACTTTTCCTAACGCCTACTTACCCCTTAGCGGTCCCGTCTCCTTCTTCAACCATTTTGAGACCTGGAATCTTCTGTCCAAAGAGCTTCCCTGCGATGGTCATGAGCAGACCACAGCGATTTCTGTAGCAGCAGATGGCGTCTACCACCACGAAAACCACCAGGAAGATCACCATGACGATGCCAATCACGCTGCCGTTGGTCATGCTAATGCTCACTTTGATGGGAGGAAGAAGAGAGGAAAGAGTTGTGATGACCTAACTGAAATAATCAGTCAATGATGTCTTTATTCTGGCAAGAAAAAAGGGCTATTCAAACAGTCAGTCTCCAGGTGATACTCTAAGCCAAATTTTCTAGCTGATGGCAGCATATGATGGAGGTTAGGAGGCTCCATACCAGGCTGCGCTGCAATGGTGAAGTTGAATACTGCAGGGATGGAGGACCCATTAGCATTGACCGACGTGACTTGCAGTTGATAGTCTGAGCCAAACGCCAAGTCTTTGAGGAGGACGGAGTCAGCATCGGGCGGCAGCTGCATTCCTTTCCACTCAGTCCCTTCTTTTTCCTGATTGAAGAGAGCAGAGGAAACAAACGTCTTAATCGGGAAAAAATGGATGGACAGAAGCATCTAAAGCGCCTCGGTGAAACATCCCTCACCTGTTTGTACCGAATACTGAAGTGCTGCAGAGGGGTTCCACCAATGTCACCCTGTCTGATAGGGATAGAGAAGGAGTTTCCTTCTACTTTCATCTAATTTGATGACAAAACTGGACTGTCTGGTTCCTCTACAGACGGGAAGAAGGGAGGGAGGACGGAATTTACAACCAGGGCAATGATGATTAATTAATATTGCTGTATTTATCAAGAGATTAAATTAGACGGTATAACTTCTAAACAGCCTTGAGGACTTTACCTTCTGAAGATGGATGACAGTAGATTACATGGTGTCATCAGCAGCATGAGTGAACATCAGGCGGCAGAAGATGATGGCACGAAAATGTTATGATGTTGAGAGCATGAGAGATGAAAAAGAAAGAATAAGTGATGGCAGATGAGGAGGTTAAGCCTTACTTACGTAGCAAATTCAGGCTGCATTATCGTACAGTCCATAGCATGAATGATGGATTTAATGTGTGACGTAGCTTTGTTGGTGTGTGAGGAACTTACGCAGTCCCTGGGTGCGAACGTTGTCTGGATCTGAGAACTCTCCCAGTCCCACTGCATTCATGGCAGCTAAGCGCACAGAGTACAATGTGTACGGCTTGAGGTTGGTGATAGTTAGGGGATCTATACAAACACATGCACAAAAATACTCAGCATGTATGTAATTAAATGATACTGTTTGCACATTTGAGGTATAAATTATGCTAAATGATGCAAAGAGCAGATGTTTCACCTGAAGTCAGGACTGTGACCTCTTTCCACTCTTCTGCTGGATTTTGTCTCCACTGTAGCACATAACTTGTGATTGGCGCTCCGCCACTGATGGGTGGGGTTTTGAGTGAGAAGAGGACAGAGGCTGGGCCAGGAGACACTGTCAGGTAGAGAGGAGGGCCGGGCTGGGCTGTGGGTAGAGAGGAAGGGTGGAGGGAAAAAAAGAGAGAACAGAAATAACTAAATAAACTCCAGGAGACTTTATTTTTTAACCACAATATATAGACAGACACAAACTCTTACTGTATATCGCAACGTCTCTTGATGCATTTCCAAGAGTGCTCACAGCCATGCAGGAATACAATCCACCATCGGTGGGCACTACTTCCTCAATCATCAATCGGCCACTTGCCACACGGACACGACCAGCAGTTTGATCCTGAGGAGAAAAGGGAAAGAGAAGGAGGTTCACTAATTATTATTTTTTTACTAATTAGATTTAAATAGTAAATACAATAGTAATAATACGGTAACCCTTATCATGTAGAAGTCCACCCTACTCTGGCCCATGTAAAAATGTACAAAACACAAAAGTCAAATGTGTAAGTTGCAGTTATCACTGAACTGTTGTTGGTTGAGCTAATAGCTGTAACTGCACATTTAATTAGTTTGCACAGTTGTATTTATGATTGTACAGTAATGTATGTCCATACGCTCTTACCACTGTGCGTCCATTGTGCTTGTTGATCCAGTATAGCTGAGGTGAAGGATGTCCTGACACGTTACAGGACACGGAAACACTCTCGCCAACCAACACATTCAGCTGCTCTTCTGACACAGACATATCTGGAGCCTCTGACATATCCGAACATAGCCTTGATTATTAACCAAGACTTTATAGACGCTCATTTACAGATGCTATAACAGTAAAACATGATAAAGTGACATGAAACCAACCAAAGACATGAAGCGTGATGGTAGCACTGTTCTCAGCTATCTTGTTAGTGGCGGTGCAGGCGTACTCCCCAAGGTCGGCCTTGACGACATGCTGTACAGTCAACTGGCTCCGGTCTGAGTTGAAGAGATGACGGGATGGGTCAAACTGTACCGGCCTTGGAAAAGCAAAACAAAGAGCAATGGAAATATGAGATGATGTGATTCTATGCAGATGTAAGGACAGAGGAAAGAAAGGGGCCAGAAGAGGGAGGCAGAGGGGAAAGCTTGAAGGCGTGAGGCCACAGAACATTAACAAAGCAGATAAAGACATTTCTCTGCAGACGCACACACACGTGTACACAACTGTACTGATCTACATCGCTAATGTGGTTCCTTTTTAACAGGAATATGAAATATTAGTCTTGTGCATTGTCAGTGTCATGCATTAAAACAGTGTCTTACATGGTCCAGGTGATGTTGGGTTTAGGCAGGCCATCCACCAAACAGAACAAAGAGACGTTCATGTCAGGTCCGGCAATCACTTTTTTCTCCTCTTTTTTCAGGATCACAGTGGGAGGAGCTGCAGGACGGGGAAACATTATTAATGTAAATGGTCTGCTTCACATTTAATTCCCCACTCATCATGTAAAATAGGGTCACGCGACTATGTAAGGATATTCCAAACCCTGTTGGCGTGAGGAAAAAACTAACCATGGACGACAACAGACACAGCGAGGTTCTTAGAGATGGGCCTTCCTCTGATCTGTGCCCTACACGTGTATGTCCCAGCATCCTCTTTCGTCACTTTTCCAATGTGGAGCGTGTTATCAGGCAACTGGCGAACACGACCTGAAGTGGCAGAGCAATCCAGAGACAGACACGGGTGAATGAAAGCAGCAAAGGCAAAGTTACCGAAGTTAAGGATTTGCTCGGTAAAATAGATCTGATCTGAGTTGTTCAGTCACTAGCTGCCATTTCATCTTTATATTTCAGTTATTCAGCCATCTGAAGCCTTTTGGGGATTCTTGTTGAGTTAAAGTGATAGTCAAGAGCTTAGCAAGTTTACAAAACTTTTAAAAATCATCTTCATAGCACCACAAGCTCTTACCTTCAGAAGAGAAAGCATTAGTGTCTTTAAACCAGTGAACATCCACTGCTGGCTGTCCTGTCACCAGACATGGCACCGTCCCGTCCGTGCCCACCAGAAACACATGGTAGGTGGCGGTGTTTCCAAACGACGGACCATCTGATGAAAGAGGAAACAATTAGGAGGCCCGTTTTCTACACAGTCAAGCAGCCTCTGCACAGTTGTCGCTTACCATAAACGTGCACTTCCATCCGAGTGCTATCTATATGACCGCTGTCAAAATCACAGTGGCAGACGTAGGTGCCCGCATCCTTCATTGTGGACTTCTTAATGTACAGCTTAGAAGAAGTCTCATCCACCTTTGACACAATCTCTTCATCGTCTATGTCTTCTCCATCCTTCAGCCACGTTATATCTCCGTCCCCTCCAGCTAGGACAGGAGAACAGAAGGTAGTAAAGAGGGACCAGGACGAATAAGCTGATTTGCCAGAGGAGGCTCAAGCTGAATAGTTTCGTTTACACATAGTCTCATCAGCCATTGAATGAACATTTACCTTTACATAACATTAGGATCTCTTCTCCCAGCTGTACGTCTTGCTTACTGGTGATGATTTCCATCTTAGCATCTAAAAGAAAAGACAGGAGGAGACTTTGTTGTTCTTTGGCATTTGATTTTTCTCTTATCAGAAGTTGTTCAACATGACCCTTCACCCGTAACCATTATATGAATTATTAGATCTGTACTCATATTTTGCAGCTTAAAAAACCACCAGTATAAGAAGCTTATTGTTATAATGATTTATGTCTCTTTTCTTTAAGATTGGTCAACATGAACCATGGCTGAAAACGGCTGAATCCAGCTGAAATGTGTTTTTCCTCTTTGTACACACACACACACAGAATCTTTCTATTTGTTCACAGTCTTTGTCTTTTAGAAACGTGAAAAGTCCTATATAATATACAACATAAAATCAGTGAGGATGTTAACAGATCTTACCTGTGCCGTACACCAGCAGCAGGAGCAGCAAGGCCGCTTTCAGGACGAGAGTTGACAGGTTCATCACGTTCACCAGGTTACCGATCCTGTAACTCTGCTGACAGGGCACCATACTCAAGTTTCTAATTTACAATTTAATCTGATTAAATTCCCAAATTGAATTAAAGAGTTTTTCCGCGCATCAAATAAACCTGAAATATTTGCACCTCCGTTTCACTCAGACACCTGCTGTTTCCTATCCCCCTAACACAAATATGAGAGAGACTGGGTCTGTGTCACAGGTTTTATAGGGTCACCAGAGCTGATGTGATGACAGGAAATGAGAGGGGGGTGGGTGAAAGAGAGGAAGAGAAAGCTCTGGTCTCTAAACCTTAGCGTGTACGCTTATCATCATGGGGGCCCTAAGCAAGATGCTATTTGGGGGCCCCTAGTTTATCAAACTACGATGAAGAAATTCCTAACCCTTAAATGGATTCAAGGAGTTTTATTGTCATCACACACATGTTGGTACATGAGGTGGAACGAAATTAGTTACCCTGGTCCCAGTGCAAGCCAAAACAGAAACAGTAAAAGTATTCATTCATTCATTCATTCATCTTCTGTAACCGCTTATTCCTGTTAAGGGTCGCAGGCGTCT
Source organism: Chelon labrosus (assembly GCF_963514085.1). Taxonomy (NCBI): domain Eukaryota; kingdom Metazoa; phylum Chordata; class Actinopteri; order Mugiliformes; family Mugilidae; genus Chelon; species Chelon labrosus. The sequence goes on from NC_140345.1 coordinate 18,963,970, forward strand.
GCTGGAGCCTATCCCAGCTGTCATCGGGCGAGAGGCGGGGGTACTCCCTGGACAGGTCGCCAGTCTATCGCAGGGCCGCAGAAACAGTAAGCAACAAGTAAGAGTATAAAAATAGAATAAAATTAGCTAACTAAGTATAAAAAAATAGGCAAGTAAGTAATATAAATATAGAAAGTGACAATTGTGCACTACTGGAGTCTGTGCAAGACGACTGCAAAATGTGCAAAATGTGTCTGTGGTTGGTTGTCTGGGGGGGCGGGGGGTGGCCCCACCATCAACATTTACTGAACACACAGGGCTGATAAACTCTCATCCGTCCGTATTGTTATATAACTCTTAAACCAGAAACAGAGTCTCCGTCTTGGAGCTGTAATATCTTAGACAAACAATGAATCAGTTTCCTCATTCTGGAAGCATCAGTCCTCAAAATGAACCTGATACATAAAGGTTAAAAAACTTCAAGCGTATAAAACAACACATGTTCTCTCTCTTGCATATACTGGCATTAAGCCATGCACATACATTTGGCTAGGTCCTCCTTGGTTTTGATACTATCTGTCTGATCAATAAACTAACAGACCAAATAACTGATTTCCACTTTCAATGCTTAGAGTTGTAAAAATGGAACAAAAATGTTTGTTGAAAGAAAAATATTAGTTTAACATCCACCTTTCACTTCAGGTGGTCTTCAGAGACATTTTCTGACTGTGTTCATATAACACATGCATGCACTAGTGCATCCACGACCAGCCAGATTCGTATCTTGAATTCCTATTTCTGCTATTTGTTTTTTCTTCTTGATGTCAGTTCACCAGTTGCCAACTGTTTACAGGACTTCTTTTATCTCTTTTCTACTGTACAAACATGAAGAGGTCAGCTGAAACCACTGTTTACCCTGTTTATACACAGATGGAAAGTTCAATTTTGGGACAAAAAAGAGTTTGGTATCAGTTATTTCCTGAGGAAATTCAATGTTTATGCATAAAAAAATAAAGTAAAAAAATGAATGTGTGTGCCAGGAATGAACAATTGGAGTCTTACTATTGTAGCTTGATGGTTTATATCAAAACATTGCAGCACACACACTGTCTGTGCTGCTAAAAAATATAAATAAAAAACACAGATTTTAACTGTGTGATATACAAGCAAGAGTTCATTTTACTGGCCCAGATATTTTAGGTTCAGAGGTTAGGATTACAGCCTTCTTGGTGATATTCAGATTCTCAGTTATGGCCGAAGAAGCTTAAAATCACCACTCCACAATTTGTCTACTGGGTTTTGATGCTTTTCAAACTCATCTTAACCAAATGCTTGAATGCACAAGCATTTCAATTCAATTCAATTCAATTTTATTTATATAGCATCAATAACAATACAAATCGTCTCAAGACATTTTACAAAACCCGGCCTGAAACCCCCAGAGCAAGCCTGAAGGCGACGGTGGCAAGGAAGAACTCCCTTATAACAGGAAGAAACCTTGACCAGAACCCTGCTGATATGGAGGGACACATCAGTCTAAGGCCTTGAAAGGTAACAAACAACTCAAAACTGTCAAAATAAGAGGAAGGAAGCCTATTTCTTTGTTTGTTAAAGCTAAATGTGTGTGTTCTTCAGAGAACCTTGAAACCAGTGTAGCAGACTTGGAATGGGCGATTATAACAAATATGATCAGAAGTCTTGCTTCTGATTTATCTTCATTCACCAGCAGTGTGTTTAAACGTCATTTGGTATTTTAATTTCTCTTTATATCTCTGTATATAGTCATTGAAGCGAAAACACATTTTCTTTGTTAACAACTTTACTGGACGTGACGGAGATGCTGCTAAAACAAGACTGAAAAACATTCATTTGGTGAGCAAAAATTAAAATTAAAATAAAAGCATAAAGCTGTTTAACAGTCCAAAGTTTATCAAACACAAAGATGAATAGTGTGTATATACAACCATGTACAGTGCTACAGTATTACAACAATGTCAAACCACTTCAATAATGCATACATTGTATGTCAAAGTCTCTTTTAAACCGAAAAGCAGCAGGAAGAGTTAAATACTTGAAACATTTTCATGTGAACATGCTACTGTTTGCTGTAAATAATAATATGGCTATAAATACAAAATAACTTACATTAATCCATTTTGTTAGGCGTAAATGTATTTTCCTATTATTACAGGTACTTTAAAGAAGAAGTTTGTAATAAACGTAAATTAAAATCTTAAAAAAATTCACAAAAAAAGTGTCTAACAGCAACGCCGGCTACAAAGTCAAATCCAGCTTTGAATTCAAAGCCTCTCATAAAGAACACTCTCACGTGATCACGGTCGACTTAAAAACAATAAATATCCGCACATGTTATTTTACATCAAGGTTAGTTTCAGTTTAAGATATATTGCCCTTTAAATGATTCATAAAGCTGCAGTAACAGGAATATAACAGAAAAAATAATAATAATATACAGTGTTTAGTCAGTGACCAAACTGTTAGTGGAGCTGCCACAATGCAATAATAGTAAGGTGTTACTGGCAATAAAAAGAGCTTTGAAAAAAGACCTTGGGTCTGTGTAACTGTGTCTAGGTAAACATTGGTTGTGTCTTGCAGAAAGGTTATAACATTATCACAACAGTTTTACCCTGTAAAACACAGACAACAAGATTACCCTGTAAGAGGACCTTTGATTAGACTAAACTGTAGCGGACAAAACTCTAAACTTACAGTAAAAACTCCTGCCTGTAGTCTCTGCTAGTCTTCATGTCAGCTTGTGTGAGGACCGTCCTCTCGGGTGTCCTCTTCCTCCAACAGCACAGAGGTCCGGATCGGTCCGGTTTCAGCACACTTTGACAAAATCAGTCAGTTTCCTACAGTGTGTCGGCATGTTTGACCTTTCCCATGGCAGCAGTTCATCTCTTGTTGGTTGTATAGTAGGTTTCTTCAGTTTCTGGCCTCATGCACTGGCAATGGGCAGTTCTCTGTCTGGTTGTATTTTCCTGGGGGAAAGAAGAAATAATTGTCAGTGAGACAAAAAAAACATAAACACATGGATGGATTTAATGGACGTGTAAATATACGTGTAGATTTGAAGTGTATGTAATGGACATACTCGTGTTTGGTGAGCGGAGCCTTGTCGCAGGTGACCTCTGTGAGCTGACCCTCCTTGGTGAGTGTCTGGACCCCAGCCTGTTGCATGCTGCCTCTCAGAGTGCTCATACCCTTCAGGTTTACTTCTCTGCAGAAAGGGACACAAGAATTATGACGAGGACCGGACGAAGGCCAATGCCTGACACACAGTGTCTCCTACAGACTTCTCCTAACGCCTACTTACCCCTTAGCGGTCCCGTCTCCTTCCTCAACCATTTTAAGACCTGGAATCTTCTCTCCAAAGAGCTTCCCTGCGATGGTCATGAGCAAGCCACAGCGATTTCTGTAGCAGCAGGTGGCATCTACCACCAGGAAAACCACCAGGAAGATCACCATGACGATGCCAATCACGCTGCCTTTGGTCATGCTGCGGCTCACTTTGACGGGAGGAAGAAGAGAGGAAAGAGTTGTGATGACCTAACTGAAATAATCAGTCAATGATGTCTTTATACTGGCAAGAAAAATGGATTTGGCAGATCAAATGAAAAATAAAATAGAGGCTATTCAGGGCTATTCATATTATCAGTCTCCAGGTGATACTCTAAGCCGAATTTTCTAGCTAACGGCAGCATATGATGGAGGTTAGGAGGCTCCATACCAGGCTGCGCTGCAATGGTGAAGTTGAATACTGCAGGCATGGAGGACCCATTAGCGTTGACCGACGTGACTTCCAGTTGATAGTCTGAGCCAAACGCCAAGTCTTTGAGTAGGACGGAGTCAGCCTCGGGCGGCAGCTGCATTCCTTTCCACTCAGTCCCTTCTTTTTCCTGATTCCAGAGACCAGAGGAAACAAACGTCTTAATCGGGAAAAAATGGATTGACAGAAGCATCTAAACCGCCTCGGTGAAACATCCCTCACCTGTTTGTACCGAATGCTGAAGTGCTGCAGAGGGGTTCCACCAATGTCACCCAGTCTGATAGGGATAGAGAAGGAGTTTCCTTCTACTTTCATCTCATTGGATGACAAAACTGGACTGTCTGGTTCCTCTACAGACGGGAAGAAGAGAGGGAGGACGGAATTTACAACCAGGGCAATGATGATTAATTAATATTGCTGTATTTATCAAGAGATTAAATTAGACGGTATAACTTCTAAACAGCCTTGAGGACTTTACCTTCTGAAGATGGATGACAGTAGATTACATGGTGTCATCAGCAGCATGAGTGAACATCAGGCGGCAGAAGATGATGGCACGAAAATGTTATGATGTTGAGAGCATGAGAGATGAAAAAGAAAGAATAAGTGATGGCAGATGAGGAGGTTAAGCCTTACTTACGTAGCAAATTCAGGCTGCATTATCGTACAGTCCATAGCATGAATGATGGATTTAATGTGTGACGTAGCTTTGTTGGTGTGTGAGGAACTTACGCAGTCCCTGGGTGCGAACGTTGTCTGGATCTGAGAACTCTCCCAGTCCCACTGCATTCATGGCAGCTAAGCGCACAGAGTATGATGTGTACGGCTTGAGGTTGGTTATAGTTAGGGGATCTATAAAAACACACGCACAAAAATACTCAGCATGTATGTAATTAAATGATACTGTTTGCACATTCAAGTATAAATGATGCTAAATGATGCAAGGAGCAGATGTTTCACCTGAAGTTGGGACTGTGACCTCTTTCCACTCTTCTGCTGGATTTTGTCTCCACTGTAGCACATAACTTGTGATTGGCGCTCCGCCACCGATGGGTGGGGTTTTGAGTGAGAAGAGGACAGAGGCTGGGCCAGGAGACACTGTCAGGTAGAGAGGAGGACCGGGCTGGGCTGTGAGGAGAGAGGAAGGGTGGAGAAAAAAAAAGAGAGAACAGAAATAACTAAATAAACTCCAGGAGACATGTTTCCTTCTATTAACTTTTTATTTTACCACAATATATAGACAGACACAAACTCTTACTGTATATCGCAACGTCTCTTGATGCATTTCCAAGAGTGCTCACAGCCATGCAGGAATACAATCCACCATCGGTGGGCACTACTTCATCAATCACCAATCGGCCACTCGCCACACGGACACGACCAGCAGTTTGATCCTGAGGAGAAAAGGGAAAGAGAAGGAGGTTCAGTAATTATTTTGTTTTAATAATTAGATTTAAATAGTAAATACAATAGTAATAATACAGTAACCCTTATCATGTAGAAGTCCACCCAACTCTGGCCCATGTAAAAATGTACAAAACACAAATGTCAAATGTGTAAGGTGCAGTTATCACTGAACTGTTGTTGGTTGAGCTAATAGCTGTAACTGCACATTTAATTAGTTTGCACAGTTGTATTTAATGTATACATAATGTATGTCCATACGCTCTTACCACTGTGCGTCCATTGTGCTTGTTGATCCAGTGCAGCTGAGGTGAAGGATGTCCTGACACGTTACAGGACACGGAAACACTCTTGCCAACCAACACATTCAGCTGCTCTTCTGACACAGACACCTCTGGAGCCTCTGACATATCCGAACATAGCCTTGATTATTAACCAAGACTTTATAGACGCTCGTTTACAGATGTTATTACAGTAAAACATGATGAAGTGACATGAAACCAACCAAAGACATGAAGCATGATGGTAGCACTGCTCTCAGCTATCTTGTTAGTGGCGGTGCAGACGTACTCCCCAAGGTCGGCCTTGACGACATGCTGTACAGTCAACTGGCTCCGGTCTGAGTTGAAGAGATGACGGGATGGGTCAAACTGTACCGGCCTAGGAAAAGCAAAACAAAGAGCAATGGAAATATGAGACAATGTGATTCTATGCAGATGTTAGGACAGAGGAAAGAAAGGGGCCAGAAGAGGGAGGCAGAGGGGAAAGCCTGAAGGCGTGAGGCCACAGAACATTAACAAAGCAGATAAGGACATTTCTCTGCAGACGCACACACACGTGTACACAACTGTACTGATCTACATCGCTAATGTGGTTCCTTTTTAATAGGAATATGAAATATTAGTCTTGTGCATTGTCAGTGTCATGCATTAAAACGGTTTCTTACATGGTCCAGGTGATGTTGGGTTTAGGCAGGCCATCCACCAAACAGAACAAAGAGACGTTCATGTCAGGTCCGGCAATCACTTTTTTCTCCTCTTTTTTCAGGATCACAGTGGGAGGAGCTGCAGGACGGGGAAACATTATTAATGTAAATGGTCTACTTCACATTTAATTCACCACTCATCATGTAAAATAGGGTCACGCGACTATGTAAGGATATTCCAAACCCTGTTGGCGTGAGGAAAAAACTAACCATTGACGACAACAGACACAGCGAGGTTCTTAGAGATGGGCCTTCCTCTGATCTGTGCCCTACACGTGTATGTCCCAGCATCCTCTTTCGTCACTTTTCCAATGTGGAGCGTGTTATCAGGCAACTGGCGAACACGACCTGAAGTGGCAGAGCAATCCAGAGACAGACACGGGTGAATGAAAGCAGCAAAGGCGAAGTTACCGAAGTTAAGGATTTGCTCGGTAAAATAGATCTGATCTGAGTTGTTCAGTCACTAGCTGCCATTTCATCTTTATATTTCAGTTATTCAGCCATCTGAAGCCTTTTGGGGATTCTTGTTGAGTTAAAGTGATAGTCAAAAGCTTAGCAAGTTTACAAAACTTTTAAAAATCATCTTCATAGCACCACAAGCTCTTACCTTCAGAAGAGAAAGCATTAGTGTCTTTAAACCAGTGAACCTCCACTGCTGGCTGTCCTGTCACCAGACATGGCACCGTCCCGTCCGTGCCCACCAGAAACTCATGGTAGGTGGCGGTGCTTCCAAAGGACGGACCATCTGATGAAAGAGGAAACAATTAGGAGGCCCGTTTTCTACACAGTCAAGCAGCCTCTGCACAGTTGTCGCTTACCATAAACGTGCACTTCCATCCGAGTGCTATCTATATGACCGCTGTCAAAATCACAGTGGCAGACGTAGGTGCCCGCATCCTCCATCTTGGACTTCTTAATGTACAGCTTAGAAGAAGTCTCATCCACCTTTGACACAATCTCTTCATCATCTATGTCTTCTCCATCCTTCACCCACGTTATATCTCCGTCCCCTCCAGCTAGGACAGGAGAACAGAAGGTAGTAAAGAGGGACCAGGACGAGTAAGCTTCAGCTTCTACTCAAGCTGAATAGTTTCGTTCTAGTCTCATCAGCCATTGAATGAACATTTACCTTTACACAACATTAGGATCTCTTCTCCCAGCTGCACATCTTGCTTACTGGTGATGATTTCCATCTTAGCATCTAAAAGAAAAGACAGGAGGAGACTTTGTTTTTCTTTGGCATTTGTTTTTTCTCTTATCAGAAGTCGTTCAACATGACCCTTCACCCGTAACCATTATATGAATTATTAGATCTGTACTCATAATTTGCAGCTTAAAACCCCACCAGTATAAGAAGTTTATTGTTAGAATGATTTCTTTCTCTGTTCTTTAAGATTGGTCAACATGAACCACGGCTGAAAACGGCTGAATCCAGCTGAAACGTGTGTTTTTCCTCTTTGTACACACACACACACAGAATCTTTCTATTTGTTCACAGTCTTTGTCTTTTAGAAATGTGACGAGTCCCATATAATATACAACAATAAATCAGTGAGGATGTTAACAGATCTTACCTGTGCCGTACACCAGCAGCAGGAGCAGCAAGGCCGCTTTCAGGACGAGAGTTGACAGGTTCATCACGTTCACCAGGTTACCGATCCTGTAACTCTGCTGACAGGGCACAACACTCAAGTTTCTAATTTACAATTTAATCTGATTAAACTCCCAAATTTAATTAAAGAGTTTTTCCGTGCATCAAATAAACCTGAAATATTTGCACCTCCGTTTCACTCAGACACCTGCTGTTTCCTATCCCCCTAACACAAATATGAGAGAGACTGGGTCTGTGTCACAGGTTTTATAGGGTCACCAGAGCTGATGTGATGACAGGAAATGAGAGGGGGGTGGGTGAAAGAGAGGGAGAGAAAGCTCTGGTCTCTTAACCCTCCTTAAACCCCAACAGTTATGTCGGTCATTCATGAAGAGGTGATTATTGAATGACGTCCATCTCCCTCTCATTTCTCTCCCAACCCTCTTTCTTTGTGTTCACTCACAGTTGCCCCAGTTTATCTGTTTTTCTGTTATTTGTACTTCTTTTTTTTTTTTTGTTTTTACCTTTTTTTATAAAATTTTTCTTCATGTCTCTCTCTCTCTCTCTCTCTTTCGCTCTCTCTCTTTGTCTCGTGGTCTCCCTCTCTCTCACCTTCTCCACCCAGTTCTCTGCTTCTCCCTCCAGGCCACCGGATGAAAGCAGGGGAGGCAGCCCCCCCGGGGAAAGAGGAGATGGAGAAAGATATTTTTATCGCCCCATCGTTTTTTCCTCTCTAATTTAAAGGGGTCACATTCTTCTCATGCACATCGCCATACTGCTACCGTCCGCGTTCGCTTGAAAACCTACATCCTGCAGGATGCTGAAATCAGCAGACCTCCGCGATGATGCCCACTCTAACTGCAAAGTAAAACATTTTCTTAACTGTGCCAAACACGTCCTGGTACGTGATTGGAAAAGCAAGAGAATTTGAAAGTACTGACTGCTGGCAAAGGAATAATCAAATTCAAACAGAGGCTTTTGTGAAAGCAGTCAAAGACACAAAAAAGTACACTTTTAATCAGTTTAATCAAAGCAAACTTATGCTGATTAAACTCAGTGTATTTTTCTGTTGATGTGTCTTTGACTTGAGGCTGGTGAAAGCATCAAGCTCCAGTCTTGCAGCCTGTTGGAAAGCACACGTGTTTTCACAGTGAAAATGTAACCGTCGCTGTAAAACATGCCACCGAGCAAGCATGTCCCACATTCCTTTCTCTCAGCAGGCTTTTTGACACATCATAAGGGACATGGCAATGTGCATTCTTTTGGGGTTTTTACAAGTGTGCAAGGGAGGCAAGGGAGGAGACGCGTCCTCATTTCTGACTGGAAAGAGAAACACACCAACAACTAAACATTGCAACAGTCTTGGATATCAAGTCTGTAATTGTTGGGAAATGCACAAATATTGGTCCAAAGGGGGTCAGTGGACTGAAAGAGGGGGGCTGTGTTTGCACACTCGATCAAGCCCATAACCAGTGGAAATACAGCTGAATATTAGCATGCATGGTAGGTAAAGGTGTAATTTCATGGAATTATTAAAAAACAAGCCTGCGCACTTGCACACCTTTACATGATTTAATGCCTTGGAGATTAAATGTCATTCAACTACTTCTAAACAGAAAAAAAAATCTTAGTTTTATCTAATTTCCTTCAAACATATGATTCTGCATGAACAATAATGCAGATCAAGGATGCTGAGACGAAGCAGCTAAACGGAAATCAGCCATCATTCGTGTAATTATTTTCCCTAAGATGACAAACAAGATTAGCAAAAACACTTAAACATCCATTTTGAACATAAAGTAATGACTTCATACTTAAAGAGTTAACCAAATGACCTTGCTCGGCTGCCACGCCCAAACACAAACACACATGTAGACACACACAGTTTACGTCACCGGCCTTTCATGTACGTGGTGTTAGCATCCACTGCCAGTCATGTTTTGTTCCTCCGGGTCCTATCACTTCCATTGGCCAACAGCCAGAGTGCCCCTCCCACATTACCCCTGATAGCCTATCAGTGTCCCCACACCAACGTCCAGCAAGCCAATCAAAGGTTAGCGAGTCCAAAGGGGCCACCTATCAGGTTGATTATCAGGAGGTGTTATTATGGCTCATTAGAACGGAGTGTGCTCATAATGAGGGCCATTAACGAGGGTGGGCACGCACTGACAGCTGCTCTGCATCACATTTGTTTAAGCTCTGTTTTCGCTTGATAACTCACTGAATCTATGAAAGTGAAAATCCAGATGTTTTTAACTGATGCTGCTGCAACTGGTGGTCAGCACAGCCCAGCAGCTTTAAATGGGCACCAATCGCACTTTCTTTAATTTGCAGTTTCTTCAATTTAATAAGTAATAATTGTAAATAAATCTTAAAAGTAAAGACAAAATAGTGAGTGAATACTGGACTTTTATTACATCTGTCAAATGGTGAGGAAACTGAATGTTTGGCCCTCAAGTGGCCAAAAGAAGAATAATGCAGCTTTAAATTTTATAACCTGGCTGATGTGTTGTATGCACGTATCCAACAAAGGTTCAAAATGGGCAGCTGGACTTGTTTCACCACTCATCCAAGTGGCTTCTTCAGTTCTAGGGGACTGGTGGCAAGTTTGAGGTTTTAAATAGGAACTCCTCCTGAAAACTTGCTTGCTATGCTAACAACCAGAAATTGGTGGAGCTAATTTCCATTAACAATTGGGTACTTACCTGTTGTTCAGGGGGGACTGTTTTTTAACTGATGCTGATCCCCTAGAACTGAAGAAGCTACTCGGATGAGTGGTGAAACGTTTTCTCAAAAAACTCTACAAGTCCAGTTGCCTTTTTTAAACCTTTGTTGGATATACCATGACCTGGATGACTGAGAACCACAGACATGTTGTATGCATGATGACAGTTTAATAGTCCTAATAAGGATAAGAACTATGATGTCATAATTAACCCGAATCATTCCTTAAATGTTGGGGAATTTTCATTTGATATACTGTAGGGAAAACACTCTTACATGCACTGATGCCTCACAGCAAGAAAGTTCTGGGTTCGAATCCATCGGCTGACTGGTCCTTTCTGTGTGGAGTTTGCATGTTCCTCCTGTATCTGCATGGGTTCTCTCTGGGTACTCCGGATTCCTCCCACCGTCCAAAGACATGCTCATTAGGTTAACTGGTGATTCTAAATTGGCCGTAGGTGTGAGTGGTTGTCAGTCTCTCTGTGATAGACTGGCGATCTGTCCAGGCTATACCCCGCCTCTCACCCAGTTACAGCTTCGATAAGCTCCAGCACCCCCACAACCCTCCAGAGGATAAGCAGCTACAGAAAATGAACGAAAGAATGAATGAATAATTATGATTAAAAACAGCTGAAACAAACATCAGAAGATAATTAAAACACAAGACAAAGCTAGCCAGTTTGTATTTACCTACTCGTCCAACCGCAAGAAGACCATCTCGGTGCTTGTCTTGCTGCTTTTTACCTTTATTAAGTTCTCTGTAATGATCTCTCATTCAGTGTACTATAAAAATGACACGGGTGACAAATGAAACGTGTTTTTTCACATTTGCTCCACAAAGAGTTAACCATCATGTAAGTTCACTTCTCTGTATTTGTCGTCCGGGATGTATTTATTCTTCCAGGACGCCATTCTCGGGTAAGGGCATGACACACACACACACACACACACACACACAAACACACAAATAAATACACACTCAACATTACAACACTGAGGAGTCAGTGTCCCTCTCTTTGTCCTCGTGGCCAATAAATAAACAAAATGAGAACAATTGGCCGTGCTGTCGGTGCCAAAACCTCCGCATTATGTTTATAGTGGTAACTACAAACTTTCTCAGGCACAAACACAAAATGACAGGCCCAGTCCATTTTGGTGATTTACTTTAGTGGTACAAAGAAACAGACTGCTTCCTGCTAAGGCTTATCAGTTTTGGAGATTATTAAAGTGTGAATTGATGATTAGCACTTTTGTTACTGTAGGCTCTGCTGATGTGAGGGGTCAGGTGGAGGGACTCAGGGTTGGTGAATGTGATAGTGCTGAATTTGGTTTTCTTGCAAAAGCTGGTCAACAATTTAACAGAATGAGTTAAATTATGTTTCAAACTTCATGCTGGGAACAAAAGCAAAAATTGGAAGTCTTTTGAAATGGTAAATTCAGCTTCAAATCCCTGCAATATGATTCTGTTGACGCTGTTAAATGTTATCTGGACTCACTGTCAGTATGAACTGAGTTATGAACTGAGCAGACAGTTTCTGAGCTGCTGGGATGTTGATACGAGTAATAGAAACTTGAATTGACTTGCATTAACGCGCATCAACTGTGGAAATCATCAAACTTGCAATTTTACCTCTAACAGCAACAATCAGTGTAGTGTCATGAGTGCTGTAGCAGAACAAAATGCATCACTTACTTCAGTTTATCCGAACTTTAGGCCACAAACATCAATGAAAGAAAAATCTAAGTTCCACTACAAACTGGCACTTTTAACCAACATGCAACAGAAGTCATGGTTTGAAGTTGTAGCGCCACTCCAGATGTTCTCTTTCCATCATCTAGCGAGTGGCTAAACTTCTGGTGAATTAGGTGGATTTTGATGATGATACAAGACACAGCCAGGCAGTCTGGATTACTAACTACTCGTCCAGAAGTCCAGCTCTGAGTTTGTCTTTCAACATTTCACTTTGTTCTCTGTCTTTGCTCTCAGTCATTCAATGTATTATGAAAATGGTGCTCTTGACAGATTAAGCATTTTCTTTCCCCATTAATCCACTTTTATCTGACATGTTTTTTTGCATGTGATGTCAATAAACCCACTGGGTCAAATTCCAAAATCTTTGCCAACTCTCTGACTGACAAGTTCTGACTTGGAGGGGTCGTACATGTGATTTTTCCTCTAACTGTGACAAACCATGACAGAAAACTTATCTCAATGTCACTGAGAACAGCCGCAACATGTTGACTTTGCAATAAAACGTCTCAAACAGTTGTTGTTCTAACTCTTCATGTGGAGGAAAGTGTAAAAAGAAAACAAAGCTAAGCAGATGACTCAGCTGACAAAACATTTTGTTAAATTAACCAAGTAGCTCAGCTAATTTCACAATTTAATGACTGTGCAGTTAAATTGTGCTTCAGCTTACATTTTGTGTCCGGCTCGAAAAAATATACACAAACACGTAGCACGGAGACAGACACAAACAGTAATGTGACAGCTGAAGACGTGAGGACGAGACAGACAGGAAGGAGTGAGAGACAGAGACTGACTCTCGTGACTGTACAAGACACACCCTCTCTCTCCCCTTTGTGCGAACAAAACTGTGTGTGTGTGTGTGTGTGTGTGTGTGTGTGTGTGTGTGTGTGTGTGCCTGTCCTCAAGTATCTTTACTATACCGATAAGCTCATGGTTTATTTAGCTGGATCCGGAATAAACACAGTTGTACATCACTATTTTGTGAGGAAGCCAAACGTTATATCTTGGTAGTATACTTTACATTATATATTTTTTTCCTCATTGCTTCTTGAAAACTAAGTACATCCGCATCTGGATGTTACAGTAAAACATGACGGTGTATAGTGGGGACGATGGCAGGGAGTGAGGACAGATGTCCCCTGAAAAACAAGTTCTCCACATTTGGAAATTGGAAAATCCTGGAAGGATTTAGCTGACATATAAGATTGTACGGATGTCATGACAAAATCAAGATCATTTGTGAAATCATAAGTTTAGAACCAAATCTATAGTTTTGGACTCAACCCAGACAAAGATGAGTAGATCTCGGAAAAATGAATACGCGACCGATGAACTACTCCAGTTCATAACAACTCAAACAAAACTTCTTCTCTGCAGGACTTCTAAGTCCAGTCTAAGTTAAAGTCTGAAACATTAATGAAAAGGAATTAAAAATGAGGAGGACTCATGTCCCCAGTATACGCTATCATGTTTTGCTGTAACATCCAGATGCATTCAGTTTGTAGCATGTTCCCCAGATAAGTGACTCATAGACACCCGGCCTTACGTATGACCGAGCCACCTGGTCCAGTTCTGATGCGTCATGTGCCACTGTGGGCGCTTTCAACATTGGAAAAGGGGTCAGCACAGACTCCCTGACCGGTCTGCAGCTAAATCGTCCATCGCAAAACTAACTAACTGTGGTGCTCTGTGTGTTCGGAAATCCTTCCATCAGAGCCAGCATTGACTTTTGCATTTCAGCAACTTGAAATGCAACCTCTGCCTTCACTCCCAACATGCATCAGTGAGCCCTGGCCCTGCCGTGACCTTGTCTCTGGTTCACCTCTTCTCCTTCCGTGGACCACTATTGATAAATGCTGACCACTGGAAATCAGTGAACGCTCCACAAGAGGTGCAGATCAGGAGACGCCCAGTCCTCTAATAATCACAATTTGTTAAAAGACGCAAAAATCCTTCCACTTTTACTGTTTCTGACACATCAGCTTTGAGGATAAAATGTTCACTCTCTGCCTAATATACACAACCCACTGACTGGTACCATGATAACACTTATTAAAAGTAACTGTAGTGTGTGATTATCACACAATATGACATAGCTTATTGTTTTTGTAGATAATTATAGTTCTGGTTTTTATCAGTATTTTCATGTAAATCTTAGCACAATATCATGATATTTATTATTGTTTTATATTCAGTCAAATTTCAGCAGTACATTGTGATGACATATGCCATTGAAAAAATAATTGAAACCATTTAAAAATCAAAAAGAGAAGACCCCAAATCCAGTTTAGAGCAGGAAACAAATCTTCACATCTGTGCCAAGTGAATAATAATAATAATCCTTATTTACTTAAGTGAACAATATCTCTCTGTTAAAAGGTAAATGTATTGATTAAATTCATCTGTGTAATTTTTTTGTTATCCTGTTTTATTTCATTATTTATCTTTTATTAAATACTCTTTTTACTCTTGATATTTTTTCTGCCCTTTCTGTATTCTGTTGCAAACTGCAATTTCCCCATTGCAGGACAAATAAAGGTTTTTCTTATTCTTATTCTTACCCTGGATAAAGTATTTTTTTCAATGAAGTGACAATATTTTATTTTAGTTTATAATGATGTAGCCTCTCTTTCTTACTCTTCTCACTTCAGACAAAATAAACTAATTAACATTCTTGGAAAATGTGGCTTTTAAGTTTCTGCATTGTTTATTGTAAGTATCTTGTACCCTGTATTGAACGGCAGGTCCCTCCCCATCGTAGTAAGCGTAGCTCTGCTTATTCTTTGCACGCAGAGCCATGGTTTGAGCTCACGTCTGTAATCGCTGTTACAAGAATAACGTCAGAGCGGATCCAAAACAAAAGGAATATTTCCATTCTCCTCTACTCTCTCTATTGTTATCAATGTGAAAGTGACAACGATGCAGTTTCTTGCTATATTTATCCACCTTGTATGTATTCCCAGAAAAGACAGTAGGAGAGACGCCCCGGGGTCAACGAACCCTGTTTACGCCAGCCATTGTTGTCACTTAAATAACTAATAAACAAACACTGCGGTGTGTCGTCCCCGTGTGCAACACGTTTGCGTGCATTGTGTGTTACTGTTCTGGCCCGGCATTTTTCCCTGACCCGTGCACCTCTATATTCCTCCAGTAAATAATGGGAGTGACCCAGACTACTTCCTGCTCAGTGCTCCACTCTTCCTGAACTCCTGTGCCATACAGGAAACTCATAGTGGATTATCAGAGGACACAGACAGGTGATAGACGCGGCCTTCTAATATCTGTTTGTTTACATGTTTTACTCTGAGCATCTGTGATTTCCTGTCAGTTGTATGACAAATCTATTCAAACCCTAAGGTCATGCAACGGCAAAGATATTTCAAGGGCCGCATCGTAACGATCAGCAGGATTTTCTCTTAAAAGCTCAGATTGGTCCAACTAAAAGAGATGATTTCTTTCAGCCATGTCCTTCATCAAACAGCTGCCCAGTCTAAACAATCCTGAATGTCGCCATCAAGTCTCTCACCAGATCTTTCATCTGAACATCGAGAACGTCCAAATGCGCTCTCACAGATCCAGCTGCAGATGAGTCGTGATTAAAACACCGCCTGCAACATCAGAGGGTGAGAACGGAGCAGTGCAAAGCAAAGCACACTGCTGGCATTACATCATTTCACGTCAAGTAGAATGGGCAGATGGGTGACCTCATAGTAGATGATCTGGGGGAAATGGCACTGGGCTGATAGAAATGACTCCTGGTCATCTGAAGTGCAAACTGCTAAAATTCTGCTAAAAATTTCCTCACCAGAAACTTTTTGTTTTCAGATTTCTGCACTCCAGACCTGCTTTCAGATTAAAAAGTTCTGAAATTAATGAAGATTTATTACTCTCCCTCATTGTCTAAGTTCAACAATGTGTCTTCAGACGCCACTTCTGCGTAATTTCCATTAGACTATACAGACGCTTGGCCTGTCACTGTTACTGTATGTCATTGAAATTCAAAATACAATCAGCGGCAACAATAGAAGGAAGACAGATGGACGCTGCTGTTCAGCCGGCTCATCTAAAATTAAGCATCTTTGAATGTGTGCTTACACTAATCAGCTATTTTTATCATCAAGCAGAAGAACGTAGCAAACCTCGGAGCTGCTTCTGCATCTCTGCACTCAAATACTGGATATTTACAGTAATCCAATGAAACAATAAATAAACTTTTTAAATATGTTCTTTCCCTACATGCAGCTCAGACAAATTTAGACGCATACATTTCTGTTGACGTAATTCAAATTTAACTTCCATATGGAATCATAAATAACAAACTTCTGTTAAAATGGGACACTTCAGTTACAGTTTCTACTGACATGTTGAACTCTAGAGGAAGTTGTTGACCCCATTCCGGTAAAACTATACAAATAAAATACAGAATGGAGCCTTGTTTGTTTGAATTCTGGTTTATTTTGCATGCCATCACATGAGTGAATGAATTCATATCCAAACACTGGAAGAGGCGCTTAGCCAGCCTGCTAATGTTTCACTAGAGGATGTTTTCTTCAAAATTTAGATCTGATGTAGAAAGATTGCGGAAGAAACAAGTACTTCTTGTTTTTTCTCAAGTAATAATCTCAGTAAATACTGTATATCTGAGGGATTTTACTTATTTATCATGTACTTTCTGTGCAACATGTGTTTTCTTAAGAGTTGTCCTATTTATGATTTCATGGTGTCCATAGCATAGATTCAGCCTTTACTGCTTCTACATTTATTTTTTACTGACTTAGTTAGTATCTCCTATTGTATTTTCTAACTTGTATTTTTATGTAACACCTACATATATATTTCCCCTTAGGGATCAATAAAGACGAAGAATTGTATCTTATCTTTAATTTTCTTTATCTACTGGGAAACTTACACCTTAACCTGTACTTAGTACAGGGATCACTTATGAGCTTTTGGTTGTTCATCTTTTTTAAACAGGTGCAATACAAACATATGCAGTAAATTTCCCATTCAGAAATTGGTCCTCGTACAGAAAAGTCTCAGTGACACAGTTTTGGAAACTGGCACGTAACCACTCGGTATAACTGTAAGTGTAAGTTGTTTGTTGGTGTATTTGTCTTATCTCCTCTGTGGACCGAGGCCTTTTCTGTTGTTGAACTGCTGCCTCAGGGAGATGATGACAGGAAAAGAGAAGAGTTCCCTCATAAACATGTACGGTAAACTCATTTTCTTTATTACACTCCCCCGCAAACAACAAACCTACTCAATGAATAACTGTGAAAAACAACATAGTGCACTCAACGCTGCAGATTTGCATCTACAAAAGAAGCTCACTTTCCATGACATGGCAGAACAGGGATTCACATACCACCTCAGATTTAAAGGATGTTTTACATCACAATTTGCAGAACCTTAAAACAAGATTTGCACCTGGATGTTGCATAAAAAATCATTATTGGTCACTGCAATGTCATGAGTTGAAAAAAAAAGAGAAGCTGCACTTCAGCAATGATATACTTTATGTCACGTTTAACCAAAAAAAGTTCATTCTAAAAAATGTTGCCCATCTGAAGTTTCCAAATCAACAAAATACTCACATTTATTTAGGTTTACATCTCACACTCATTTTATCACTGAGCCTTTCCCCGAGTGTTGACCTGTGATGTGAGCCTGAATAAATAAGTGAAACGTGAGTGATGTGACTCAGTAGGTAGAGCAGGTTGTCCACGAGCCAGAGGGTTAGCGGTTCTATCCCCGTACTGTCCCACACGTGTGAATGTGTGTGTGATTGTGTGAGCGAATGGGTGGATGCGTCTGTGACTGTAAAGCGCTTTGAATACCAACAGGCAGAAAAGAGCTATATAAAAACAAGGCCATTTCGTCTGGACATTTGAGATGTGCTGGCTGTGAAAGTGAATCTGAAGCACTTTGACTTTAGCTTGACAATATTTAGGCATTTGAACACCGGCATGTTAAAAATGTGGAACTGATGAAGTAGTCAAAAATAAAACATCTTGCTCATTTAGATCCCAATTGTTGCTCAATGATGCAATTAGACATGCTAAACTATTGATGCTTCATCAACTCGTCATTATTTACAAAACCATCTTTTTACTTTTCAGCATGTAGTCATTTACAATCAGCGCCACTCCTGCACAGTCCCATCACTAGTTTTGTACTCGGTCTTTGAAGACGGCTGGCAAGTTGTCTAACAACAACCCTGCAGGATGTTGATGTACGTAAATGCTGGATAAATACAATCGCCTCGAATTCTGCCAGCTCCGTGCGCCTGCCAGTCTGACGATGTGACCTGGAGCTGGTAAAACCTACGTGACTGTTGTTGTGTCTGAACCTCATTCAGGGATTGCTGCTGTTTATTTTGTTAGGTCTTTTTTTGGGCCTCCCTGACCACATCCTCTTACGCTTTTCAGCGCATACTTCTACCGTCATCCCTGTCCCCAGAAACACACCCACCCACTCCTAGGCATGTGTATGGTGTCATGCATACAGGAAGAGAGACGTGCTGCTCGAACAATGGAGAGACATCGCGGCTGCAGCCAGGAGACGCGCAGCAGACGAAGCAGTGGCACATGTATGGGATGTTGTGTCATTTTTGTTGAAAAAAACAAAATCAAGTATATTTTTAGACAATATCTGAATAAATTTGAGGAGTCACTTGTGCTGGCTTTATGTTTCATTAGCGTATTAAATGTTTATTTGAATCCCTGTTTTCCGCGAGTCTTATTTTTAAGATGGAGCGCAGCAGGTGAATAAAATAAATATCCTCTCAGGGCATTTGCTTGAAGGCTTTCTGACTGGTCCTCCTCCTCCTCCTCCTCCTCCCTCTCCCTTCCAGGCTCCCTGTCTGACAGTCTGTGTCTCTACGTGACCAGTCCAGGGTCCGTCAGTGCCAGTGGAGGCCGCCGTGGCAGCAGATAACACTAACTAGCTTCCTGCCATTACTGCTAATTGCCCCAAGGCCCGGAACTGTGCAGACACCCTGGGTGGGGCGTGACTGAGGAGTGTGTGTGTCTGTGTGTGTGTCTAAGAAATGTAAGTAATTCACATATCTGCAAATGTTACCTGCCCAATTTATGGGGTCAGTATTTGACACTGAATATATCTGGCCTAAAGGAAGATGTGCTGTTTGAGTAGTTTCAGTGCATTCATGGAAAACACAAGAGGAAGTGAACAGTAAATAGATAATAGTAGAGGGACAGCAGAGATACTATGTACCCAGACAGAAAGTACTTAATCATAAGTACTTAACATACAGAAATATTGTTGTTCCATGGGTGTGTTCAGTCTAAAACCCACAAATACATCATATGGATATTCTGCAACACTGTCATCACTGTACTCGATAAAAAATACGGAGACACACAGACTCAGTGCGGTTCACAGTAACGTCATATACTGTACACAACAAGAGGGCATACGGCAGTGATGGTTCATTGGCCCTCCTGATGGCTTTCCTGTGTCATACAGAAAGGGAGGAGAGGATGTTTAGATGTCGCCGCTGTATGTTATCGCCAGTGGATCTGCAGATGTCTACAGTGGGCTATATGACCCTGGGGAGGGCTGGCAGCAGACTGAATGTGTCCTATAAGGACACCAGCTGGGATAATTAGGTTAGGTTGCGGTAGTTTGTCTCAGGAAATGCGGGTTTGGCAAAGACGACACTGTGTAGTTCCTAGTTGAAATGTCTACGGCTCAGTATTTAGGCCTCCAAGGTGCTATACGCATTCCTGCTGTATGAAAACTCAAGAGAAAGCAAAGGGTTAGCTGAGAACATAAATGTGACACATTGGCAACGTACAGACTATTTTGCGTGTAATAATAATGTAATAATAAATGCAGTCTTTGCCATTTGAGCTGTTTGCTTAACCTAGCCAGGAGGAAACAGTTAGTACAGTACACAGCTTCAGCTATACAGTTCTTTCAGAAACCTCTTACAAGCTATAACCGGTACGAGCACTGTTACAGTTTTTAAATCTGTGCAAAAACTGCTTTGTTAAAACATCAATGTGAATTTTTACAAGGTGTTATGTGCCCAACAGTATTTCTTGTCATTAAACATTCAACATTAAAATCTCTGACAAGAGAAGTAAATAACATTGACCATCTTGTGACAATACAATGTTCTCCTGGGAAACTTTTGGACCTTACATTCGTGTGGATGTTACTTAGACATGTAGCACCCACCTAGACCCTATAGCAATGACACTCCTTGATGGCAGCAGACATCCCCAGCAGGATGCAGCCTGACACAGGCCCACACACAAAAACTGTTTAGGAACAACTAAAAAAACATGAAAAACAGCACAAGGTGTTGACCTGGCCTCCTAATTCACTAGATCCCAAACTGATGGTGGAACAAGCCTGATCCACAGAGGCCCCTCCCCTCAACCCGTAGGACCACAGGACACCCTCAGAAGTCCATTCTCTGATGAGTCACAACTGTTTTGGAGGCACGAGGCAGACCTACGGTATATTAGGCAGGTGGTCATAATGTTATGCTGTGTTCTGCTTTCAGTGGTGAGCTATGAGCCGCAAAACCCCAAGTCCACAGTTGGCTGTTGATCAGTGTTGGGCAACTGAGCATGTTGAATCAGCAATGGGGCCTGTGAGCAGAGATCACAGTGATTTGCCACTGACAGACAGTTTGGCTTGTCCGGACATTTCAGTAACTGTTGCCGTAGCACCCCATTTACTAGACAGACATAGGAGTGGTGTTGAGCTTCTTTTTACTGTATCTCCCGACATGCCACATTATTTCTTTAAAGCAAGGGCTGAAAACAGAATACTGGAGCACATATTCATACCTGTCCCACCCTCTGTTTCTCGCAAGTTTCTCCAAACAAGGTACAACAATTTCTTAACCCTTGGGCAAAACCTCATGTTGTAGCTGATTAAAAGCACTTTGTTGGATAAATGTTAGCATCGCTCCGGGCGATGGAAGTCAACAGTCTTAAGAAGACTTGGCTGACTGAATTTTAAAAACTTTAAAAAGATTACTGGATCTTTTGAGGACGTATGGGCTATCTTGTGTGTGTGTGTGTGCCTATGTTGATGAGAAGGGGGCATCAAAGCAGGCTACCATATCCTGTGGGCAGCCCAGGGCAGGACCAGTGGGCACAAGGCGGCAGCGAGGTGGGTGTCCGGGAGAACATCGTCTGCCTTCACAGATACACACACACCCAAACCCTCCCCCCAGGCACAAAAGGCCACCATGTAATTGAGTAGTGTCAGATCTCAGGGGAAAGGGACACACTCACACACACACACACACACACAGAGAGAGAGAGAGAGAGAGAGGGAGTAGCTGTCCCACTTTTATTTGGAAGTTAATGTCAGATGTACAGTATTGTTAACAATTTTAAGCTTGTGTTAAGGTAAGAAAATAAATATATTAGAATTAAAGAGAGTGCACTGACATTAAAAGTTTTAACAGTCACCAAAATTCTTTCAGAATTTGAAACTTTTTAATATCCATTAAAATAAAGTACAATTAGGACAGGCAAAGCTAAAATAATTCGAGGTCCCCAGTTGGTTATTTTTTGCCATATTTTGAAATGACAACCCCTTCAAACCCACGACGGCCCTACAATGCATCGCCAGTGCTCCATGACCCATTAAGGAGCCGCTCTTCTATGTATCTTACCCACAGCCTCACAGAACCTAAGATCGTCTCAGGACAGGTGATTGTCACTACCGAGAATCATTCAGATGGTATTAAATAAACCCATATTCATCATTTAACTGTGGTTAAATCGTGTTTAATTGTCTCTGCTGGTGGAGCTGATCAACTGAAACTAAATCAAGTGTTTGCTCCTTTTGACGATGCAGAGCAAGAATCATTGTGATGCTTTATGCCAGCAATAAACAAAGAGGATCCAAAAACCAAAGAATACGAACACTCGCAACATGTTAAAAACTATTTAGATTAAATAGTCACAATCATTTGTCCCCATTATTTTGTTAAGTTGATGTGTTCTGTCGACGTAGAAATGACAGAAAGTGAAGTGATCAAGGAAAGAGAATCCAAATTATATTTTGCATTTAGAGGATCACAGAATAAAATTTAACACAAATTTAGGCCTTAATGATTTATAATGTAGCAAAGTTTCTTATCTGGTCTGGTTTGACTATGATTGTAAAGTCAATCTTTTCTTACCAGTTACAAACGATAGAAAATTTGTTGGTTAAATACAGTTTTATTTTACAAAACTTGCATTCAGGTGCAAAGATAAAACTGAAGAACAAAAGGAAGGAAGCAACAAGAGCTCTTGAAGCCTCATTCATCTATTTGCTTTCCCATATTTGAGTAAAATAACAGAGCTTTTAAAGGTTTGTGAGAACTGCAATTAATGTAACACAATGTTCAAGTCAGCATGTAGACGAACTAGTCACGCTGGTTAAACTTGATGAAATGTTTTGATTGCAGACAGTGGCTTGCATTTCTTATTGGGCTACAAGGAAGAAGAGTGTCGTGATTTTCCAATTTCAGAGCAGATTTAAAGATAATTTATTTATGATTTAATATTAATTTTCAAATAAAACAGAAAAAAATGAAAAGAAAATGCTCAATACACAGGTAGATTTGACTCAATATGTTTCTGTGAATCTACAAAAAAAAATAAAAAGTCTTTGTAAAGTAATTAGAATACTGAAAACCTTTTTTTTGTTTGTTTTTGAAAAAATAAGTTTTTATTTTTAAGATATCATATAACTGATGGAGACATGCAGAGGACAAATTTGGTCTAGGCCTGCCAGCCCGTCGTTGCTATCATCTATTTATCTGACTGTGTTTGTAGTATTTTGTGTGGAACTTGTTACTATGAATGACCAGAATGAAGAAGTATGGCTGCCATCTATTGGTTGAATCAAATAAAGAAATTCATTTGAGGGTTGAGAAATACTTAAATATTTCTTTGTTTTTTCAGCTGCTGAGCGGGCTGTACAAGCCGGCAGCATTTATTTAGTTCATATTTCATAACCCATTGACTGTGGGTTTGAAATGACATGCTGCATACTGCATGGGTATCTGATATCTAATTGTTGGTTGGTAACTGGCCAGCTGGCTGCTAGCCTGCTGTGCCGGTCGTTTTTTTTCCAGTTGGAAAAAATGTGTTTTGCCCGTGATCTTGGCACAAGGGATCATAACATCTTATCCTGCGTATTAACAAATGAATCAAATGAAGAAACAAGTAAATAAAGGATCTGCATCAACGACCTTTGAACTGCTTTCTACATTTTACAATAGACGCCTATTAATACTAATTACAGGAAAATCTGACTGATCCTGCCAAACGCCTGTCATTTTAATGCATGTTCCTGAATGCTGTGTGTATGTGTGTTTGTCTCCAGTCGCTGGGTTGTCATGGAGGAGAAAAGCCTGCGGGCGTATTCCTAGAGATTCTTAGAGCAAAGAGTTGCTCCTAGTGGACAGATTCTAAGAAATCTCTTAAGAGAGCTCATAAGGTGAGATCTATTGAGAGCAGGGAGGAGGACTTTTAAGAGGCTTAGGAGTTTCTTAAGCAGAGGAGAAAATAACAGAAAGGAGGCATTTATCTGCTGTGCCATATTTTCCATGCCTGCTTCTTGGCTTGTAGCGTGACATTGGGTCCAAATCTACGTCTCAAAACACTTTTATTCTCACTGACTAATTGAGCCAGAAGCAAACACTGTTACTCTGTCCAGTTGGGTTTCCTACTTCCTTTCTTCTCCATTGCTGTTCGGTTTGTGGAAGATTTGAATGCCAACCAACACTGCTTCTTATAGGCCGGTTAGCAATCACAGAAATTGATGACAGCTGAGTCATTTTAACCCTCGTTAATGGATGAAGTGCAAAAAGTACCAGCATGGTAAATAAATATAACTACCAGCATGTGAATACTGTGCAAGTGGGCTTGAGTTTAATCACACATTTTGTAGGATCATTTTAAAGTAGAGCTTACTATTTATTTAACAGAGATTTTCTTTTTATGTATAATTTGTTTATAGTTGCAGTCTTCATCAGAGATTAGATTCTACGATTAAGTCTATTGAGTTGACGGTCCATTCTACGCCCAATATCACCAAAAGTGTATTTTTATCTAGCTTTTAGGATCAACTAATCACACCTTTTGAAATGACTCATACCTAACAACGGAGTCAACCACGCCTCCTCACTAAGATAAGAGTTTCTGTCCATTCCTTGCTCAGAGTTCTCTGAGAATCATCAGGAATCACTCCTAAGATAAAACTCTCTGAGAGGATTCTCGCAGTCTTCAGGAATACAGGCCCTGACCTCTGTCGTTGTCTGCTGGGCGCATCCAGGAGCGTGTTTGGACACGTTTGCCTTCAGGCTCAAAGATATGGTGCCAACAAGCACACCAAGACATGACGTCAGTGTTCCGCGTCTGTATTTCCAGTGGAGGAAAACCTAACAAACAAAACTCACGAGCTGCTTTTCTGCTTTACTTGCAATGTCCGTTCTCAAAACCTGCTGCAATTGTTGCTTACTTTGTGTTATTAAAGTTTAGAGTAAATGTGTCTCACCTGGCTGTGTTTCATTTATTTCTTACATGTAGTCAGGATAGTGGCATGCACATTGACTTGTCTGAAAGTTTAGCAACCCGACATCAGTTCAATGCCTCCACATGCCAAAAAATTGAGCAAGACAGATGCAGTTGCGCACCAGGCGTGACAGCTCCACTGACGATGCTTTGTGATTGTGAATCATAAGCACTTTTAGTACCTCTAAGGCATTTAAAGGCATTACACTTGGTCATTTGTCAAAATATGTTTGAGTCACATAATTAATACAGGCTTAAATTGTATTAGTCTGAGCTTTAATTTGAGGGTATTCACATAGTAAAGGTTTAGGAATTACAATCATTTTTCTACACAATCCCCTATTATCAGGCCTGGCTCAAACGTGACTGGACAGTTGATTCAAAAGGTAGGTCTGGGATTTATTTTTTTTTTTTTGAAATTTCTTAATCGGTTAAGCAGGTAACAGTTCTGGGGTTGTTCCCAAGTGTGGGATTTGCATTTGGAAGCGGTTGCAGTAAACTTGAAATGTGTCGCAAGGAGCTTACGACACAAGTGAGACAAGTCATCGTAAGCAAAGATAATTGCATGGTTCACAGCACAGATGGAAACCAACCCAAAACAAACTGTGAAAGCAGCCCAGGACATTTTTTTTTTTTCAGTCAACCTGACTGAGCTGCATTTCGATTGCTGAAGGCAAAACCAAAGGAAGGAAGAAATAAAGAACAATTGAAGACAACTGCAAATTGAAGCCTCAACATCGTTTTTGAATCCTTTGCAAACTTCAGACGCTGCGACGAATGAAACGTTCCCGATTTCAGTCGATGACTCGAAACTGATTTTCATTCACTGGTCTCTTGTGTGCAGGCGGCTGTGAGAAAACTGGAATATAGATCATCGCGATGCTTTCAATGAAGATGCTATTTACACCCAAGAGTCTGTACCCAACAGTTCTATTATTATTATTATTATTGCGTGATGAGGTGATTACAAAATAAGACAAATACAAACATACAAAGTAGGACAAAGACAGATGAGAACAAAGATTTCAAACAGTCTCAGATTTGTCAAAAGAAATCTGATGACTTGAATTTCTTTGTCATTTGCTTTTTCTTCATGTGACTTTATGTAAATAACATATACTGAAGAATCAAGGTTCATAGTTGCACCAATAAAAATTTGATGTTGTATAAAAAAGATAATAAAAAGACACTTATGAGGCAGTTATGCAGACATTAGAGCAAAACGGTGTTACAATCATGTCAAGCGGTTGAAAAAAAGACCAAACTGGTCTGGTGCTGCAGCATAAACGTGCAACAAGCTCGCTTACAGCCGCCATACAGTTGTGAGGGTTTCAGATGATGTGTCTGTGTTGTAGCAGCATTTTCGTGTTGGCAGTTTGACACATGATGAAAATCAAACAAAGATGTTCTTTGTTTAAACTGAGATGTTTAAACTGAACATTTACACGCCTAAGGTACGAGGTGTGGAATGCTGGTACAACTTCAATAAAACCCTCCGTCTCTCTCTCTCCGTCTTTGCTTCTGCTGTTGGTCAATCCAGACTCCACTGGAGAGAGGAGATCTCGTCCCCCATCTCTTTGTGAATGACTGAACTGAATCGGGCCAGTTGCTCTGTGCTGAAATGGTTTTTCCAGTCCCCAGCAATACCTGACACAAAAACACACACCAGGTTAGAGTCACTGAACACATTTGTTTCAAAAGTTGACGTATCATCTTCGGTTGGTGACTTTTCAACCCAGCCAGCCTCACCTTTCCTGAGGAAAGGACACTTGTCGTTGTCCATGTACTTCTTAGGGACCAGGCTGAAGTTGGACATGGTGTTGACCTTCATGGTCTTGAATGAGCAATGCTCTGCTATCTGCTTGATGGCTTCATCACTCAGGTTACGGCCCAGGAAATCTGAAATACGCCGGAGAGCTGCAGGCAGGTCCTAGAAGAGGGACACATCATACAGTGTAGATATTGTCAAAATAGTCAAAAACAACAGAGCAAACCAGCAACTCTGGCCTTTTACCTCAACCATTTCTTCATATGTGATGTACATTATTCGGTCTCCCAGCTCCGTGTGTCTCCAGCTCTTTATATGGTCTGTCCATTTTCCCCACATCACTGTAGACAACACAGATGTTGTAAACGTTCACATTATATACAGCAAACATTTCATTAATCTCCGTTTATGCCTCCACTGAGAGAGAGAGAATTCACTTCTCTGACCTCTGCCCTCCAGGAATTTATCAATGAATTCATCAAAGGTTCCTGGATCATCAAGGAAGGTGGCCATCTGGTGGAAGTAGTATGAAGACACAATGATGTCCTTTGGATTCCTCATGACGTAGATCACCTGAGACGCAAATACAAGCGACACAATGCAATTACATAAAGGACGTAATGTGTTTTATGTTAAGAAGTGTACGTGGGTAAATCACACAGACCCTCCAACCATTTTACCTTGGCCTTAGCGGTGTAGAAGGAAGGGGGCATGAGGTTGTAGGGAAAATGTGAGACCAACGCCCGCGGCGATGCCATCTGATCCAAAATGACTGCCAATCTTTTCTCCTCCAGCCACGGGACCCGGTCCCAGTTAGGAATGGTGTGGACTGGGGTCAGATCTCCGCCATTCAGCACCAGCGGGAGGATCTCCTGCATCCAGATTGTACCTGCAGGAATTAAGATGAGCAAAAACTAGTACAGAGCTACAGAAAGTACTGAGCACCATGATATAAATGATACAATTGAAATTCACACTGCAATTGTGGGGTGTATCAGGGATGGACAAGAGCAGGAGTACAAGAATCTGGTGAACAGCTTCGTCGCAAGGTGTGGAGCAAACCGCCTTCTGATCAATACAGCTAAAACTAAGGGGATGGTGGTGGATTTACGGAGGTCCAGGCCCCACCTGCAGCTCGTAACCATCAACGGGAAGTGAGGAGAGGTAGTTCAGACCTATAAGTACCTGGGTCTACAGCTACGCCTGGATCACAAACTGGACTGGTCGGCTAACATAGACTCAGGAGGCTAAGGTCGTTTAATATCTGCCGGAAGCTGCTGGACATCTTCTATAAGGACTATCGTTGCCAGTGCCCTCTTTCCATGCTGTGGTGTGCTGGGGAGGTGGCACTGAGAAGAAGAGCACCTCGCGGCTGGACAAATTGATACAGTGGGCGGACTGTGTGGTAGGGGCCAGAGCTGGAGTCCCTGACATCAGTGGCAGATGCCAAGACACTGAACAAAATCCGGTCCATCATGAGCAATGTCCACTGCCCTCTACACGACATCATAGTCAAGCAGAGAAGCTTGTTCAGTGGCTGCTGTCTCTAGATAAGAAGTATAAAACAGATCTACGCTGTCTATACTTTGCTCATTTGCCGCTCTCAATGCTTGATGCTTTGTCTGTGCTGTGAGCCCATCTGCAGATGTTGGATTAAACACCAAAGAAAGACCAGAGTGTTTTCTCATTTCTTATTTCCCAACACAAATGTCCATCCGGCAATAGAATCACACAGCCACGTGAGCATCCTCTGTAATGAAAAAGCATCTAGTGAGATCATCCTTTGAGGGATTTCATTGCAACACAGTCACGTTACAGTCTTCGTGATACAGAGGCCAGATGGAGAAACCACATACAAGTCACAACTCTCTTATCTGAGCTGACGGCTATGAGGCACATTTCTTGTCTCTAAACAACATTTTGAGGAAGGTTACACAACAGTTCTCTGCCGCCTGAGTGACAAGAGTATTTACCAAAGTCTGGAATTTTCCTGCACAACAGGTAATTGTAGAAGGAGCCCTTGCTCACACAACAGGAGGCAGATCTCTCATCTCGTCTCTCCAAAGAGTCATATTCGGGGTCCAGGACCACAGACAGCAGATCATATAAGTGCAATGTTGGTTTGAGCAGCAGCAACCCAAGTGGCACACTGTAGTATTCAATTGGGTGAACATAAATCTGGTCCCAGGGACACAATGAAGTGGCTTGCATGTGCCTAAAAACACCTAAAAACAAAGTCTGGGTCGCAAGATAAAAGCTGGGCTATGTTCTAGCTGTGGAAAGGCAGGAAACACCTTTCTCTGCCTGTTTGTGAAAGGAATAAGTTGCACACAGTTGGAAGCTGATCAGCTACCAGCTGTGAAAATATTAATGGGGCCAACACTCACTGATGCAATGGCTTGTAACGCTAACAGACTGCAACAGTAGGATGGGAACCCAGACACTGATGATGACAGTGAAGTCCAAGGTAATAATCGTCAGACAAATATTTATAATCAGGTTTGTACCATCTTGAACTGCATCTAATTCCGCATAAGTTGGAGCACATAAGTAATTAATTTCCTTTTCTCCTACAATAATTTAAGAACTAAGTAAAAACTCAAATGAAAGGGAAGTGTCAGCACAGCTTAGAGACCTCAGTGACCTCAGTCTGTGCGAACAGATGCCAAAACAATAGATATAGTCATAGAAGAAGAGCCCGTCACCATGTACCATGTCAAATTTTGCTGATGTCGAGTTAACCAGTTTGGAATTTGACCACATGTCTGAAAGCACTGGTTAGGCTTCGCATGCAGAGGGAATTGGTCAGCGGCATGACTAATTTCAATGAGAAGGCAGTTGATCGTTTTGTTGATTTAAGCAAAGTGAGTAATGCACTTTAAATAAAGGGGCGTGATTGCACTTAGTGTATAATAACAAGTGCATAGCAAGAATAGTAAATGTTTGAATGAACTGCACATTATCAATCCAATGCCACTTCTCTTTATTCTGGCTTTGCTGCGCCTAAACTGAAATATACACCAATGAGCCACAATATTAAAACCACTGACAGGAGAAGTAAATATCATGGACTATATTGTGACAATACAATGTTCTGCTGGGAAATGTTTGGACCTGGCATTCATGTGGATGTTACTTAGACATGTACCACCCACCTAGACCAGACCAGGCACCCTCACCCCATAGCAATGACACTCCTTGATGGCAGCAGCCATCCCCAGCAGGATGCAGACTCACAAAAACAGCTTAGGAACAACTTAAAAAAAACAAAAAAAAACAAAAAAAAAAAACATGAAAAACAGCACAAGGTGTTGACCTGGCCTCCAAATTCACTACATCCCAAACTGATCAAGTATCTGCGAGATCCTGATCCACAGAGGCCCCTCCCCTCAACACAGAGGACCCAAAGCCTCCCCACTAAAACATTTTGTTGCCAGACACCACAGGACACCCTCAGAAGGACCATGTCCATTCTCCGATGAGTCACAACTGTTTTGGAGGCACAAGGGAGACCTACACAATGATGATGATGATGATGGATTTATTTGTCCTATGCGGAAAATTGTTCTGTGCCATACAGTACATCTGATACATTTATACAAAGACAATAAGACAGACAAGACGAAATACAAGACAGAATATACAACAGAATTTCCCTCACCCCAACCACCCCCACCCTACCATACCCCCACACATTCACAACATCTGGACAGAAGACACAGACCCCACTACACATAAACAGGATAATAAAGTGCAGTTGTGCATACTGTGACAGTCCAGCTGGAAAGAAAGTGCATGGTGCTATTTAAAACAATGTCTAACAATGTTAGGAAGGTGGTCATAATGTCCCTCCCGGGATCTGCACCCATGGCTGGTTACAGAGATGATCCAGCCGTCCACATATACTGTGCAGTTTGAACGGAGCCATCTTTGTGCATTGTCGCCATCTAGTGTCATTTCTATGTTCAGAGCAGGAAAACTTCATGTAGGCTAAAGTACAACCGGACAGAGAAGCAAGAACCAGGGACACTTAAATTTAGTTAAAATAAATGTCTTGCACAATTAGACAGAGTTTTCAAGAGGCTACATATGCTGTGGAAAAACAAACTCAATAAATCTTAGGAACTCTGACCTGACTTCGGGTATGTGGCAGCCACAACATCATCGTCTTTAAACTTGAACTCCTCCGCAAACTTCAAACTTCCCAATGAGTGAGTCTCTTTAGGAACCAGATGTCCACGGTACACCGTATAAAGTTCATCGGAGGACGACATGATGCCAGATTTAAGAAATGTACTGCCACTGAGTTAAGCACCAAACAAGGGAGGGTTTATGATGCATTCATAGGTAACTGGGAAAAAACAGTTTTAAGCAAACATTAAGGACTGACAAACTGAACCTTTGCGACTCACAGTCTATGGTTGGTCCTTATACGTTTTCATTATTATTATTATTATTATTATTATTATATTATTACGTGAGGAATTATATGAAAACAATATCCGACCAAAACTAACCGGGTACACAATTACTACTGATAATCAAATAAATACTTTCCGAGGGCTACCTGAAAGCAGCACAGGTCCTCCGGAACTTGCGCTAAGTCTTCTCGTCAAAGATGAGAACATGAACGTTTCCTTTTGCATTATAAACTCAGACACACCATTTTATTTCCACAAACAGAAAGCCAACAGACTAACTTTCTTAACTACCTTCTGCTCCATCTTTCCCTGAGCTCTCCACTTTCTGCATCAGGACGAAATGCCTGGTCCTCCCATTTCCACACAGGTTCAACAAAGAAGTGCTGACTTGATATAGAGTCAAACATCTGACATGTGTTCAATAAATGCAAACACACTGCTTCAAAACTGGCCCCAGGTACAAACAGATCAACAGCAACAACAAAACTCCAGAAAGCCTTTTACTTGCAAAAGTGCAAATGTAAAATAATCTGACAGAAATCCATAAATCCATAAAGTTTAGTGCCAAAATATCCAGATGAACATTTCTTTATGTTACATACATTTCTTTTCTGTATGTTTTTGGTGCCCTGAAAAAAACAAAACAGGTTTGTTGATGACCATGTAATCTGATAGCATCCATTTCTTTACATCCAGGTATAAATGTACCACTATGCTTGAAAAGGTGAGATATCTTAATAAGATAGGTAAACCCGCAACACTCACCAGCGACTATTGGTACATCTAATACCAACAACAGATGCGCAATGCAAACAAAAGCACTATACCTGACTTTGGATAAGTAATCGCAAACACATCGGTGTCTTCCACAGAGAAATTTTTTGCAAACTCCAAGCTCTCCACGGTGTGGGCCTCAGGCGGCAGAAGGAGGCCATGGTAGTGAATGTACTCGATGGATGACATGAAGACTGGGAATCGGTATCCTATTCGTCTGCTCTTACCTCCGTCTATTTGAGGTAGTCCTTCTCCTGTTACATTCGGTCTTACCCAGAGTTCCTCTTGATTTGTCAAGCTAGCTGGCAGGGCTGAACACTTTTTTCCCTCTTTGTATATTTCTGTGAATGGCAACTCCGTGCTGCAAATCATCAGCTATATTGTGATCTGAGACCTGATAGGTAGATTTAGATGACTTATCTTTGCACAAATTCACCC
Source organism: Chelon labrosus (assembly GCF_963514085.1). NCBI lineage: Eukaryota > Metazoa > Chordata > Actinopteri > Mugiliformes > Mugilidae > Chelon > Chelon labrosus. The sequence continues at coordinate 18,996,151 of NC_140345.1, forward strand.
AGGCTTAAAAAAAAAAACCTGTTTATTCCTAAAAAGATGTGTTGCTCTGGAGCCAGTAAAATTGGCAATGCTTTCCATCAAAAAGAGAACACCATTAAAAAATAATAATAATAATAATAATTAGTATAGGTCTAAAACATTGTGGGATCTACATCCTCAAAAATGTCCTCTGTGTGTTTCTGTACCAGAACCATATCTGTATGTTGCTGCGATTTCATGTTAATACTTTTCTAAACAACAACGGTCCAAAGTCAGCTCAGCTCGGTTTGACCACAGTTTTAATCTTGTAAAGTCTGGACTGACGTGCTTGAATCAGAGTCATTAAAACCCTGATCCTAGAGTCACAATCTAATTCTCGCAGGAATCCACAACGTCACACTAAAGTCTGTGTGTCCCTGCAGCAAGTAGTGGCATTCCAGCAAACGCATGCAAGCAGCAACAATGCAAGAGCTTTACAAAGAAAGCAGTATGTGTGTGTGTGTGTGTGTGTATTATGTACCAGCACAGTCCATTGTCACATTTCAATAATGAGAACTTTGTTGGCCTCCAGAGGCCCCAGCAGAAAGAGAGACAAAGAGAGACGAAGAGAGGAGGAGGGAAAATGCAGCCAGGGTGAGATGAACAGTCAAAAATGTATTTATTTAAACATGATGGCTGTTACTATAGAGAAAATCTGTTGTGTGAAGAGATAGTGGAATAAATCAGCATGCAAACACACAAAAATACACTTTTCACCTTTGTCTTTCTATGTTCTCCTTTATCCGACAGAAAAAAAAAAACATCCTGTGTGATAAAAGCAAATCTCATGTACTTGTCTTTCCGTTATGAAAGCGCTTCTTCTGTAAATGAAACTGCTGCAGCGATGCATTACCTTTCTGAAAGTGGTTCTGTGTTTGGTGCTGTCTAGAGTCTAACTTCTTTTACTCATTACGCATGACTTTTTTTAATTTTTTTTATTTTATTTTTTAGAAATAACAACTTTAGCAGCATTCCAGCCTCTTGACAATTTAATTCTTCCTAATCTAATAATTGTAATCATCGGCTCTAGTGAACGTATTTTGGAAGGGGACACTAAATAAATAATAGACAGGGCATGAGCTTGTCCTTTTTTTTTTTTTGAGAAGAGCAGATGTGGAGCAACGGTTTAAGCAGATTTATATTCTGACAGATTAATAGTTCTTACCCGATATAGTCAAAATGTTCTGTCATGCCTCCAAATAATGTAATTCTTTGCATTTCAGGCATATTTTTATTCTGAAGAGATGACTGATGATAAGGGTGTGACAGACTCCAGGTTGTGTCATTTGAAAACATTATGTGAGAGACCAAACTGGACACTTTTCCCGAGTTGTAAATGAAGAATAATAGCAACCCGAGAAGGAAGCCCTGAGGCACACCACACTATCACTGGGCAATGTGAGAGTAACCACCTAACATCTTTACAAAAATCTGTTATTGCAGTTTAGGCAACAGGGACCTGAAAGTTCGCTGCATCAAATAATGCAGTACAAATAAATTAATTCAATCAAGTTCAGCTCATATTTTATCTGCCAGGTAAAGCACAGCTTTTTAAAAGAGGGGCGTTAAGGTGCTGAGGGGGGCGTTTGTTTTAGCTTTTACACCAAATATTCACAGCGAGTTTTAACTTGTCACTGCTTGCATAAGAATGTGGTCTGGAATGATAAAAATAACTATAGTGAACTAATAACTATAGTGAACACATAATATCCCCTTGTCCCTTCAACATTTTATTTCTCTTAACTAAATATATTTTGAGTTTATTTATTAACGTATTGTAATTTTTTTTATTCAATTTCATTGATCTTTACTTTTATTTGCTTTGTTCCTTTATGGGTTTACTGAAGTAAAGTACATAACCTCCTATGTTTCGTACATGCTCTGTGCAAATTGTTTTGTCCATGTCCTGTAAGTGTTTGTCTTCAATAAAATACATAAAAACAGAAATCCTAGCACTCTTTCAGACCGTCAGCCGTCCTACTACCTATCTCCATCTTGACTCTTCAGGGAATCCTAACAATAGACTCTACCTATGGGATGACAGGAGAAAAAAAAAAAGCTTTGAAAGGTTGAAATGTGTTAAATGGTGATCTGAAAACGTGTGTCGATATGAAAGAGGATTCAAACCTTTCCTCAGCATTGACTGTACAGGATTAGAGAAAGTACACTGTAAAAAAAAAAAAAAAAAAGGGAGGCATTTGTGAACTTCAGAAAGTGTCAAGTGTGTATTTTTATTTTCTTAATATGGTATTGTATTTACCTTCATATGAGTCTGTGTGGAATGTGCTCCACCGCCCACCACCACCCGTATCTCGACTCCATCTAGATGCGTCTCCTCCCTATCTCCAACCTTCATCTCCAGCTCCTCCCTATAATGTATCCTCTCATCAGTCTAACCGCAAAAACATTTCATCTGACGAGCTTTTGTCACTTTAGAAAAATCTTTCAAATGGTCCCTCTTTATGAAATAGCTACAAAAAATTAAATAAAGCTTTAGCTAATGTTTTATATCATTCTCTATACTTGTCAAGACACTCGGTGGCATTTTAACTGGATATCTCATGTCCTCTATCCTGTCTTCACTTTCCCACACACATACTGCACAGGCCGCACTTTTCACCAGCTTGCTCCCTTTGTTTTACACAAAGCATTTTTTTTGTTTGTTCTTTTTAAAACATCCATTGTCCTCTCAGTCGTCCTTCTCTATAAAACCCGTCCTTTAGTTGCTTACCTAACAATCCCTTGCTCTGTTCTTTTACAGTACGTACAGGTCGTTCTTTCTCCACCTCAGTCGCTCCACGGTCAACCCAGGTGTAACAGTAGAAGTGTGGGAAGAGAGGGAAAGGTTGTGGCATTCATCTGTAAATGGAAGGATAAAGGTGCAGCAGCGAGCCACTTTCCTGGACAATTCTCGGTTGTGTGTTTTTCCTCAACTTAGCATTACAGTACATTCACTTGATGAAGATGATATGATGCTCATCTGTGATTGCAGACTAGAATATGTACACAGAATGACAGAAATGTCATTTAAAAGCAGGAAATGCTCTCAAAAGAAGTGTTCACTCTGTAAGCTAAAGAACTATTAGCTCATGCAAAGCCTAAAGTGTGAATCTATAACATTATACATCCTCAGGCTATCATGGCCCTGGGTTAGGTTTGGGAAAATAGCATCAATTAAACTTGTGGCTGATCGACCACAAAACCTCCAATTCTGATTAATCAAGACGCTGAGCTAAGACAATACAAAGACATTTATTTATGTCAAAAATCACAGAATCTTAAAAGTCAACATAATGGGGTGATAATACAGATTGAGTTCATTCATAGTTTTAATCTATTTCAGTAATTAGAAAAAAAACAGTCCCACATTTATGCTTTAACGAACTGTAATAGATACTTGTGTATAAATAAATTGATAATTTGGGGCCACACAATAAACTATCAAAAACATTTTTCATTTGTTATTATTTCTATTTACTACTTAAGCTAAGCTGGCTCATTGGACAATGTATGGAAAAGAAATAGTTCAGCCTCAACTCTTCTGTGGTCAATCTGATACAAAATTCACATCATGAAACCTACACAGTTTAGGTAAGCCAGTCATTTTACAGAAGCCTCCTGATGTCACAAATTCATTCTGCCTCTCTAGTAGTGGATTGAAAGCAGACAAAGCTTTAACCTGAGCACTTTTTTCCAGTTCAAATACCCAGTCAGCCATCTTTAATGCTTCACTGTGACACCAAGACTGATTCGGTGTCAGGCATCAGCTTCTGATTTATGGCAACCCCAGTCCAACCTGGACCTGAAAGACCGTCAAAGGCTTATCCCAGAGTGCTGTGTGTGTGCGTTAGTTGCTGTGAACCAGAGTGACGAAGAGGAAGAGTGAGCAGAGAGAGATGGCACCAGTCAGCACAGCTTTCACCAGCAGCACTGTCCAGCTGCCCAACAGGAAGATGTGGACAAACAACCTGCAGACACAACAGAGAGAAGCGTAAGTCCAAAGTCCTACTTTGAAGACGTTTCACCTCTCATCAAAGTAGGTTATTCACGTCTAAATAACTTGTATGGAGTTTAGGATTTTATCTGAGGGCGATATCCACCTGAAACTCAAGTGCTTCAGGTCTGTTAACAACCACATACTCACCTGTAATTAGAGGAATTTGCCGTGACAATCGTAAAACTATGCATGAGCACTGAAGAAAACCCAACAGTCGTGCTTGCAACTCTTTGTTACTATCTCCAGATCGTGAAGCTAATTTTGTTGACACAGTGGATTTATTTATTATTTACTATCAAGGTTATTTTTTTTAAGAGAACAACATAATTTATCTCAATGTCACAGTATAATTATAACAAACTTGAGTGGTTGGTCACACCATATTTCAACATTCAAGGTCTATTTCATGACTGTTTAGGACCCAAAACCAAACAGCAGAAAGCATGAAGGACACTCGCACGTGAAGCTGCAGCTGGACCTGATTCAGATCTTGAGATTAGCCTTCCGGTCTTTCTTGTAAAAAAAAGAAAGAATTTCTGTCTTTATAACACATGGTTAACCTTGACCGTGATCTATTTCTAAACAAGTAGGCTTGCTGCTTAGACCAAACAAAACTTAAAAAGAAACTCCTGAAAAGAATAACTTAACAATGAGACCAACAGGAGCTTTCTTTATGATTTCATATGGGACACAAACTGTGGTCTGCTGGTTAATAGTCCTTTGTTGAACCCGTTCAACCAGCACCACAGCTTTTCAACTCTATAACCTGTCCAGAAAACCACCTTTTTTTTCATTGGAAGAGCAAAATACTGAACTCATGCTCTCAAGATAACAACATTAAAAAACAATAATCAATAAATAAAAAGACCCACTGTCAACTGTGTCCACTCCACCGACAAAATAATCAACTCTTTCACAGAATGGAAATTTAACAAAAACGGTTCTCTCATTCTCTCAGGGTAACCAAATAATTCCCTTCATGTCAACTTCTTATTCAAACCAAGATGAAAATAGCCCTGTAATTACATGTAAATTATGTTCCGTGCCAGTACAAAAGGGGCCTGTCATTAATCCTCACGTTGTTGCAGTGCCATCTTGTGGTTAACAAAATCAAGTGCATCCACCAAACAGGCACACTAACCCAGACTGAACTGAATTTCCCATTAAAACAAATGGTTACGGTTATCATTAATTTATTATCATATCATTCCACTCTCATGTCTGCCCCTTTAAATGTTGGGCTGAAGCCAGGATGCAGTCAGAAAGGCTGGAAACACAGGAAGAAGCTACCCCGGCTCTGTCAAAATAACACTCAGACTCAACAATTACATGTGGTATCTTGCTTATTTGACTTTATTCATGTAAAATGGGACAGAAATATAAAGACTTGACTGCAATTTTAATGATATTATACCAAGATCACAAATTGTAGTGATTTGCACACTCTTTAACCATAAGCTGCATGCTAAAGTGTTATTTTTATTTCATCTCTTTTCTACTGTATGTGTTAGTGTGTATATGTTTTTATTTATGAGCATGTGTAAAAATGTGCAAGACTTACTCCATTAAGAAGGCTTTGTAGACACAGAGAGCCAGCAGCACAGTAACAGGCACCCTGAAGCTCTTGGGAAGGTCATATCGCGTAAACATCCACACCACTGCTGCCATGGCAATGTAATGGATCTATACACACAGAAACAGATCTCATCACAAACAATGGCAATACTGCAATACTGACAAGAGAATAACAATTTATATCTGATATCAATTGCCATTAATGAGGTGAGTGTACACTGTGAAAATGTGGCGAGATGGACGTCTGAACAGGGAAGTAACTGATAAGAAAGGCAACAGTCACAGTGATTAAGCACAGACGATGAGGAAAGAAGAAGACGGAGCGACTCACCAAACTGATGTTGGAGTCGAAGCTCATCTGAATGTATTTCCAGTCGAACTCGATTCCTCTGGCTCCTACCCACAGTGGCAGACACCTGAACAACCACAATGAGATACAGAAGAAGTGAGCTTTGGTGTTGATACGTTGTAAATTTTGACAGTTTCACAGAAGGAACAATGTTACTGCTAACCTCGACATCACAAGCTCTGCTGTAGCCCAGCCCATGGCAGCCACCATGATCTTGTACTCTCCTTTGCCAGCATTACGAGACATGACAAGGTGGAGACCCAACAGGTCTGCCATGTCCACTGTGGCCTTCATAAATTCCTGGAAGACAGAACATATTTATAGTGATATAAATATGACAATACTGTTCTTCCTTTCTGATGTTGTTTTATACTATGATGATGTTTCAGCACATACCCCTACAAAGTCGTAAACGCCAGCTCCTCCTTCCCATGTGGGAAAAAACGTAGCTAGGAACAGCATCTGAGACACAAACAGAAGAGCGAACACTGTTACGACATAAAGAAGCTACTGACATTTGAGTTGTTTCTGAAGTGATTCACTATTAGGACATAATTTTTTTTGATAATGAAACCATTTTGTGATTCTATACTACATTTCTGACAATAATAACATGAAAATGGGCTTTAGCTTCTGGTCCAAACTGGAGGAAAGATTTATGAATTACTCTTTAATATGTAGCTCATGATTGAAGGGACCAAAGGGAACTGACATTTCATTTACGATCTGTTTCGTAGACTGGTGTGGAATAGTCCTCCCTTTTTTCTTTTTCAGTTTATCAGGTCAAATGTCTCGAATTAATTCAAAGTGTAGCATTTGCTTTGGGAAACCGTTGCTGTGAACCCTCAACGTGTGTTTAAACGAGCTCAGTGTACGTGAAACAGGCTGAAACTTTAAAAAACAACTCCATCAGAGAGGTAGCAGGGATATTAGGAGTGGCTAAATCAACAGTTTTTTTTACTGGTGAGCTCTGCAACATAAATAAATGCCTGGACGTCCACAGAAACATCAGCGGTGGATGATCTGATTATCCTCTACATGGTAAAGACAAACCCTTCACAACATTTAGTCAAATTAAGAATATTCTTCACAAGGTCGTGTTTCATTATCCAAGCCTACCATGAAGAGACTTAGCCATTCATAAACCTCAAGAATAGAAAGGAATGGAAAGGCCAGGTCAGACTTTGACATAAAAGCACCTAAACGAGGCCAGAGCATTTCTAGTACAGCATGCTATGGATGAATGAAACTCAGATCACGCTGAACCACAATGACGGAAAGACAGAAGTATAGAGAAGGCTTGGAACAGCTCACGATCTTAAGTCTAGAACGTTATCTGTAAAACAGGAGGAGGCAGCATGAGAATGCATGGAGCGTCACCAGTGTTCACTGAGCATCTGAAAGTGAGGAAGTGGAATATTCTGTTACGGCCGAGTAAATAATCTGATCTGATCAAGATGAATTTCACTTCTGAAGACAAAACTACAAACGGAAAGTCCATCGTAGAAAAAACAGCTGCAGTAAAGACTTTGAAAAGCACCACAAAGAAGGAAACCCATTTGTTGGTAATGTTCATGGCTTCCAGACTTCAAGCTGTAATTGCTTGGAAAGGAGTCCGGACAAATGAGCACTTTATTTAAGAAGCATTTGTCCATTTGCCTTTGATTCCTTGGAAAATCAGGTATGTGTAAAAAACTAATAGTCTGCATTTAATAGATTTTCAAATCTATTTTGGTGGTGTACTGAGCTAAAACCATGAACACACGACACACCATTTCATCTTCTCTCACCTTACAAAGTTGGACAAACAGATACGTTGCTCCAGCCTGGACACATCTCCAGAAGGCATTGTACTCCGAACTAAAAGTTGAACACACAAGTTAAAAACACAGAATATTGTACTGAATATTGTTGGTTTATTGTAAAATAAGGAAGTCTAGGAAGAATTTTCAATTTTAGGATGTAATGCTTTAAGATTTGAGTCTGGATATAATAAGAGAAAGGTCTACATCATGTCTTCAAGAGCACACCGCTCAGATCTAACAGGATTATGTGGACCCCCCCCCCACCACCTCCCAAATGTCTGACTCCACTAAGAAGATTATGAGCATGTGTTGCTACCCTGCAGGAACACAAAACAAGCCCACGGTAGTAATTTTACAATTTAGAACAAGAGAATATTTTACTTTCCTCCGACTATGCTCACTAGACTGATGGACAACGCAAACACCATAAACAGCGACGCATTAGTCACCGTCAATGTTGCAGCTGTCAGATTTAAAAAGATACTTACAGGCCACTGCATTTGTATGTTATAAAGTAAGGAAAATACGCCAGAGCAAAGCAGTTTCCAAAGTGAAAAAGTGTCATGATGTCAAAATTCAGCTCCCTGTACAGAAAGAGAAAAATAAAACAGTTCAGTGTATATTCAAATCTTGATCACTGACTTTTATCTATTATTCGACAAGCTGGCTGTATCAGTTTTATGGTTTTACAGTTAAACATGTTAATGTTTTTTTTAATTATAAACGCAAACAAATTGTTTAGTTAATTAGACCCACAATTAGGGTTTAATGATATTGGCTCCTGTAATAGAGTACGTGGCTACAAGCAGGCATGATTTACATTAACAAGAAAACAACAAGTCTGTCAACGCCAAATAAAGAATATAACATATATTTTAAATGATTATTTCAGAGATATAAAGTCGAGCATGTCGTTTAGCAGTTTAACAGACTGCACATTAGCTGGCTAAGCTACAATCCGTCCACCGGTACCAGACACGCTGCTACATGTAGCCAACGAGGTTTGAGGATATTTTCTCCCGGTCGAGGATAAACAAAAAGATAATTCACAGTAAGTAAACGCTCAAACAATATGTCAGCATCCGTACAACTAGTATTTTCAAAGTCAGAACTTACTATTTGAAGCAAACCGTCGAGAAGATATTTCGCTGAATGACAAGCGGAAGTAATCGCGGTTCGACCTCGAAATCCTTCCGATATGCCACGACTAGGAACCAAATAATATGTTCCGGGATGTGGGCTCCACTAGTCATTTTGTTTGCGTGTGTGCTTCAAATGCAGTGAATAAATTATAATTGTGGTCAATATTTCTAAAGCTTTTAACTTTTAAAACTTGTGTTCAGATTCTTCTGTGTCAGAAATCAAACTCACAGGACAAATAGGTTTCCTTTTTCGATCTTTAATTCCAATGCAGCCCACCTTCTCATAGCAGGATTATGTCGTGAAAATGGCATTATGTAATGTATGTTATGTTCGCATTTTATCTATTTATCTATTTGACAATAGATGACAATGTGATAAATTAGGGTGACATAAATTGGCCAACACTTGGTTGATAAACTACAGAGGCACAGAGAAACAAGTTTATTTGTTTTCACAGAGCATTTAAATGTCTGTATTTACGTACAACTTTGCATGTTTCTAAATTTAATACATTTAAATTTGCTGAAAGTTAGATTGGCGTCTAATTATTAAACATTTACAGTACATGTTTGCTTAAAAATATTTGAAACATCATAAAGAACAAAATAAAATAAAAGTAATATTTAGACTATCACATAGTTTGACAAAATTGATCAACATAAAATCAGAGCCCAACAGATCTCTGTTCAACAAGCATTATTTCACTGTAACATTGCCACTGCAGTTCTATTCCCTACTGTTCTACCTTGCCAGAGCAGACAAAGTTTCTTTTTTCTGCACAGTCCCGGATGTCCAAGTTGTTTGTGCCGTCTCTAGACAGGGCCCCACAACCTTTACCCTGCGGCGGACAGTCTGGCGGCGTCCCTTGCCTGCCCAGCACCTGTCCATTCGACCACCACCACTCCCCTCCCAGGAAGCGTAAGCCCATCCACACCTGAGAAGCACAAGAAAGCTTTTGCACAATCAAGTTGAATACACAATAAATGTGAAAGTAGTCACTTGATAGACAAAGAAATTTAATGTTTAAGTGAAGTCAGGTAAAATAACCCAACTGGTGAGGTGAGACTTTAGTAAAACCTTGTTTGGAGTGAATATTTATACTTTATACTGTGCACTTTCTGCTGATTTGAAAAGTAAAATATTGTTTTCTTAGATTTAAATTCAACTCCTCTCCCACTCATCCTCAAACCTCATCAGTGCTGGTGACTCCGTTGATCTTTTTTCTGACATGGCTGAGGTCAGAAGGGGCCGTCAGGCTCAGGAGGTCGTAGTTTTTGACGCAGGGCCCATTGTACCTGACACAAGGTCTTTCCATCTCCCTGCAGTGTCTCAGAGCGTCCTCCCATGTCTTGTTCTCATTCATCACCACCAGGTTGTCATCATAGCAGAGAAATGGAAGTTCTTTGTGGCACGCCTCGCTGTGCCACACTTTAAGGGGATAAGAAATAAACCCACAGTCTTCAAACAATGGATGACCTGGCGCCCAGTTTCTGTAGCTTGATGACGAAGTTCCAAACCAGCTCCAGTTCTTTTCAGTCTCTCTGTATAGTCCAATCCAGCCACTTCTATTAACATAATTTACGCTGTAATCATTGATGGTGGCTAGGTAACTACCCTGTTCCTGACAGTACTGTAAGGCATCGCGCCAGCTCCTTCGAAAACTGTAACGTTTGATCTTGTCCCCTTCAGAGCAGTAGAAAGGATACGCCTTTAAACATGGAGCACTGTACAACAGGAGATTATAGCCAATATATGCGCACTCATTGCTCTGCTGTAGATCAGCCCAGTATGTGCTCCGTGAGAGATCATTTCCTGAGATCCCTTTACCAGTTCTGAAAAAAAAAAAAAAACACAGTAATGACATCAATCTTAGCAACTGCATTTTACCTCATTTATGCTAAAGACACTGACAGCTGTATAAAGAGTTTTCAAACATGATACTCACTCTAGATTTGCCCACTTCCAGACTGACAGTTGCTCGAGATCTCTGTGCAGACCCATCCAGGCAGAACTGACCTTAGCGTCCGCCATCACCTTAGCCAACGAGGATATACTCACCACTATCCCAGTCAAAAAGTCAATGTGCTCCCTCTGGCAGTACTGTCTCGCATCAGTCCAGTTCAGAGTTTTATTGGGCAGGTGAGGTATGAACTCTATCTTTGCTCCCAAGCAAAGAGCAGCAGTGAGAAGGAGGGATAGTGTGAGCTCAGTGCTGCTCTTTTTCCCCATGTCCGCTTCAGTCTTCACGTCCTATAGCAGCCAGGTCACTTCACAGAGTGGTCAGTGACGGGTGAAAGGAAGTCACTCTGCTTTTATTGAAACTGCACCGCCTAGACACACCTCAACAGATCCAGTGGACCAGTGATAAGTCACCTGTTCTTACAGCAGAGATAGCACAGGAACCAGGCAAACTTATAAACACAATCACAAAATAACAATTTTTCAGTTGGTGTGATATTGATTATTGTTGAATGTATAGCTGCTTTTTCATTCGTCTTTCTGCTCTCTTCAGAATTCAGATCTTGGGTTTTCACTCAACTTAAATTTTCACACTAATGAGGAGGGAGCAGAAATGTACAGTTGAAACCAGATGTTTACATACACTGTGTTAAAAGACACATAAACCTTTTTTCCTCACTGTCTGACGTTGAATCAGACTAAACCTCTCCATTTTAGGTCATTTAGGATTACCAAAATTATTTCTATTTGCTAAATGCCACAATAATGAGAGAAAAATTTGTTAGAGAATTTTTTTATTACTTTCTTCAAAGTCAGAAGTTTACATACCTTTTCTTAGTATTTGGTAGCATTGCCTTTAAACTGTATGACTTGGGTCAAACGTTTTGGGTATCCTTCCACAAGCTTCTCGCAATAGATTGCTGGAATTCTGGTCCATTCCTCCTGACAGAACTTGTGTAACTGAGTCAGGGTTGTAGGCCGCCTCGTTCACACACGCCTTTTCAGATCTGCCCACAAATTTTCTATGGCATTGAGAACGGGCCGTTGTGATGGCCACTCCAAAACATTGATTTTGTTGTCCTTAAGCCACTTTGTAACTACTTTGGCAGTATGCTTAGAGTCATTGTCCATTTGGAAGACCCATTTGCGCCCAAGCTTTAACTTCCTGGCTGATGTCTTGAGATGTTGCTTCAATATTTCCACATAATGTACTTTCCTCATGATGGCGTCTATTTTATGAAGTGCACCAGTTCTTCCTGTGGCAAAACAGCCCCAACATGATGCTACCACCCCCATACTTCACAGTTGGGATGGTGTTCTCAGGCTTACAAGCTTCCCCCTTTTTCCTCCAAATGTAACGATGGTCATTATGGCCAAACAGTTCCACTTTAGTTTCATCAGACCACAGGACATGTCTCCAAAAATTAAAGTCTTTGTCCCTGTATGCATTTGCAATCTGTAATTTATTTATGTCACTTTTGGAGTAATGGCTTCTTCCTCGCTGAGTGGCCTTTCACTGTGGATAATGACACTCTCTTATCAGCTTTAGCCATCATCTTGACAAGGTCTTTAGCTTTTGTTTTGGGGTTGATTCGCACGTTTCGGACCAAAACACGTTCATCTCTGGGACATAGAACCCGTCTCCTTCCTGAGCGGTATGATGGCTGGACATTCCCATGGTGTCTATACTTGCGTGTAATTGTTTGAACAGATGAACGTGGCACCTTCAAGCATCTGGAAATTGTACCCAAAGATGAACCAGTCTTGTGGAGCTCCACAATTCTCTTCCTGATATCTTGGCGTATTTTTTTAGATTTTCCCATGATGTCAAACAAGGAAGCAGTGTGTTTGAGGTGGAGCCTTAAAATACATCCACAGGTGTGCCTCCAATTAACTCAAATTTTGTCTGTTAACCTATCAGAAGCTTCCAAAGCCATGAAATCATCATCAGGGCTTTCCTTCATTGTTTAAAGACCATAGTAATCTTTCTGTATGTAAACTTCTGACTTTGAAGAAAGTAATACAAAATTCTCTAAGAAATTCTCTCTCTCATTATTGTGGCATTTAGCAAATAGAAATAATTTTAGTAATCCTAACTGACCTAAAACAGGAGAGGTTTGGTCTGATTTAATTTCAGACAGTGAGGAAAAATTTTTAATGTGTCTTTTAACACAGCGTATGTAAACATCTGGTTTCAACTGTATGACTGAGGATCAAAAATAAACACATTTAATCACAATGGTGCCTTGGTATTAATTTTCCTTCAATGCAAACACATGTTTAACCTTAAAAAAAAAAAAAAAAAGGAATCTGGACAAGGAAAAACAAACAAAAAAAAACTGAGTGGATGCAGACATGTGTGACACAGCAAAAGACTCCCCCATGCCTGGGAGCTTAATTCAAATCCTCTTCATTCAAAACTGTCCAGTCTTTGTGCTTGGATGGGGAAATTAGGCTACAGGAAAATTACGGAATTTGAATTATCTTTGCAAAGAGATCCTGATGAACTAATCCTCGTGCTGACCTTGTTCTGCCCTGTCAGTCCTACCAGACTTTTGTCAAGACTGCATCCATCCATAGAACAAAAACAAAGCAGCTGGAATTAAGGTGTTAATAGCAATAAAGATGGACAAGATGTTTTATTCTGTTGGCAGAGAGGATTGCTAATTGTATTTACTGGTGACTGGAAGGAATGCACAGACCATACCATTAGCCATAAGCCAAAAGGATTTTTCGTACATTGTAGTTTAAAGTAATCACTTTCAAAAGCCATAAATAGTTGGTGAAATGTTAAGGGAAACTAAAATATAATGCACATCAGGAGGCAAATAAAAATCCAGTGATTGTCAGGAGTATTGACATATTTTAGCCAACACTACTTTACTTTCATAAATAGAATACAGGGGGATCACAAAACCGCAGGCTTTTATTTTGTAAGAGAACAGAGATAGGATGACTGAACACACTATAATATTCCAAAATCTGCACTGTGCAAGGACTGATGGAAAATTAAACCTCTCCATTTGAGGCAGTTTGAGAAGTTACTTTGCACCTTCATGGATTCAACTAGAGCTAAGACTGTAAATAGAAAAATCATTCATTCATTCATTCATTCATTCATCTTCTGTACCCGCTTATTCCTGTTAAGGGTAGTGGGGTCTGCTGGAGCCTATCCCAGCTGTCATCGGGCGAGAGGCAGGGTACACCCTGGACAGGTTGCCAGTCTATCGCAGGGCTAACATAGAGAGACAGACAACCTTTCACACTCACACGCACACCTACGGCCAATTTAGAATCACCAATTAACCTAACCAGCATGTCTCTGGATGGTGGGAGGAAGCCGGAGTACCTGGAGAGAACCCACGCAGACACAGGGAGAACATGCAAACTCCACACAGAAAGGCCCAGTCGGCCCAAGTATTCAAACCCGGGACCTTTTCGCTGTGAGGCATCAGTGCTAACCACCTCACCACTGTGCCGCCCTAGAAAAATCAGTATAAATTATTTTCCCTATAGAACCAGCTGTTAATACCACACCAGCATCACTGCAATGTACATCGATCAGGCATAATATTGTTCCCAATACTGTGTAGATCTCCCTTGTGCTTTGAATACAGTGGGGGCCTTTGGGTCTTATGTTTTGAGAGGAGGGGCCTCTGTGGAGCAGGCTTGTTCCAGTGCATCCTGCACATACTTGATCAGTTTGGGATGTAGTGAATTTGGAGGCCAGGTTAACACCATATGCTATTCTTAATGTTTTTTTTTTTTTTTTTTTTTGAGTTGTTCCTAAAACATTTTTGTGTGTGTGCCTGTGTCAGGCTGCATCCTGCTGGGGATGGCTGCTGTCATCAAGGAGTGTCATTGCTATGGGGTTGAGGTGCCTGGTCTGGTCTAGGTGGATGCTACATGTCTAAGTAAAATCCTCATCAATGCCAGGTCAAAAGTTTCCCAGCAGAACATTGAATTGTTACAAGATGGTCAATGTGATGGTGTGGTGATGAATTCAATAACAGCAGGTGGCACTGTCGTTCCACGTTCAAACACTTCAAAATAAATGTGTACATAAGATGATCCACTGAAACAAACTAACTATTTAGCATTACTATTCCTTAGCACTTCAATAACTGCATGTTTTCTTTTTACTCTGAGATGAAATCATTAAGGCTCAGGGGGTTATGGAGCCACGTTCAGTGCACATGCATTAATCAGTCAGACAGCAGATGGTGCTGCAGCAAACTCTTAATCCAAAAAATTTAATGCTTAGCAGGTCAGTTGCTTTTAGGAAGAAATAATCTTTCCAAGGTAGAAAAAGCATATTTGAAACCTTTATGTTAATGTGCAGTTTGAAATTCTGACCCAGTCTTTGTTGCAGTACCGCAAGAAAGACATCAGGTGTCTCTAAACTTCAGAATAATGTAAGAAAAAGCAGCAGTAGCTTAACAATCAGGCTGGGTTTTAAGGTATATACAGTGGAGGTAACTAAAGTTATCATATAAATACCAATATACTTATAAATGGCAGGTAAATCTACTATGCCTCCATGACAGTTTAAACCCATCCCAAGTGGTACGTTCCTCCCATCATCCAAAGACATGCTGGTTAGGTTAATTGGTGATTCTAAATTGGCCGTAGGTGTTCATGGGAGTGTGAATGGTTGTCTCTCTCTGTGTTAACTCTGCGATAGACTGGCGACCTGAAGATGAATGAATGAATGTTACGAATGCTTCGTAGTATTTTCATAACTTATGACTTAGTGAACACCATAAAGAGGTGGACTAGTCTGTCTTATGATAACATTGGAAAAAATCAGCCACATTATTTGTTTACGATCTATTTTGAGCTACGCGTGTGACTAAGTGCAGCAGATCTCCATAAAACATGCATTAAGATATAATATGGACTAACACTGCACTGCACTGTCTTTCTGGTTTATTCATGAAAAGGTGACAAAAGCACAACTCAACAGT
The DNA here is from genome assembly GCF_963514085.1 of Chelon labrosus. Taxonomy (NCBI): domain Eukaryota; kingdom Metazoa; phylum Chordata; class Actinopteri; order Mugiliformes; family Mugilidae; genus Chelon; species Chelon labrosus. The sequence goes on from NC_140345.1 coordinate 19,011,964, forward strand.
TTGAGGGTTTTCAAGTTTTATTTCTTGGTCTCATTATTCTTAAGCAGAGTTACAGCAGGTCTGCCGCTCAGCTTCCTCCCTCCACTCATAATTAAGCCTTTAAAACACACCAACACGAAGATGGATACAGTAGTTACCATAGTACTGAGCCATAACGGCACATCTAAAGTGGCAGCGGGAGGTGGAGGGTGGGGCACACGGACACAAATACTTTCACCGACCGGTCATTTCGCCGTTAAAGGAAAAAACAGATAAACTGAGAACACTCAAACACGCTGTTGCTGCTGCCTACGTGTACTGTAGTAGAGCTAGGGGCCATGATGCTATGACTAGGCTATGGGTGGGGCTTCTGTGTAAAAGAGAAGGGATGGGGTAGACGATGGTTGGGGGGTGGTCCCTTTCCTGACTTCCTCTCTGGGCAGGAAGTGCTTACTCCTTGGTGTGCATGTACAGCAACAGGTCAGCGACGCGGTGGCTGTAGCCGAACTCGTTATCATACCTGGATGGAGAGGAAGATATGAACAGGTCAGTTTTGAAATGTGTCTTTTCTTTTCACAATTTAAATTAACACTGACTTGAAAACTCACCAGGAAATCAGCTTGACAAAGTTGTCGTTGAGGGAGATGCCGGCGCCGGCATCAAAGATGGAGGAGTGGGTGTCACCGATGAAGTCAGAGGACACCACCTGCAAAAGACAGGACACACTACAGGTAAGATATTATGTAAACGGGCACAGCTTGGCCAGTACTGCACTGGTTGTAAATACAATTTCCATCCCTGTCAGTCACAGCCTTTGCAATTAAAGGTATAACAGTTTAACAGAATAGAGTACCTGGTCCTCGGTGTAACCCAGCACTCCCTTCATGGGCCCATGTGAGGCCTTCTTGACGGCTTCCTTAATCTCGGCGTAGGACGCAGGCTTGGAAAGACGGCATGTCAGATCCACCACTGACACATCAGCCACTGGCACTCTGAAGGCCATGCCTGTCAGCTTACTGGAAAGAGACAGAGGGGGCGAGATATCGGTCTTACTCTGATTCGCTATCAATTATTCTCCATTTCATTGACACAGTTGGTGCATATGTCCTTACCCGTTGAGCTCAGGGATGACTTTGCCCACGGCCTTGGCAGCACCGGTGGATGCTGGAATGATGTTCTGGTGGGCACCGCGGCCATCACGCCAGGCCTTAGCGCTGGGGCCATCCACTGTCTTCTGGGTGGCTGTGTATGCATGGACTGTGGTCTGCAGAGAGGAGAGTCATATAGCATGAAACAAGGTAGCATCTATAAGAAAAGCTCACTGCCAACAGTGTATAAATCTTTCAGTTTTACATTTGTACGGATTTACTGTGACATACCATGAGGGCCTCCTCAATGCCAAAGTGATCGTGGATGACCTTAGCCAAGGGAGCCAGGCAGTTGGTGGTACAGGAGGCGTTGCTATAAACAGGTAGGAATGATCAATATTTAGGTTTCTGGTCAGGTTGTGAAGCAAAATTATATAAAGTGCATGGACGTGCAAGTGCAAAGACATGTTACCTGACAATGGTCATGGAGGAGGGGTCGTATTTGTCCTCGTTAACTCCCATGACGAACATTGGGGCGTCGGGTGAGGGAGCGGACACAACCACGCGCTGTGCACCGCCCTGGAGGTGAGACTGTGATCGGAAAAGAGAGAGAGGGCTATAGGTTAGAAACTGGACTATCTGGCAGAACTAACATATGTGTTAATATATGTGTGTGTGTGTACGTACGGAGGCCTTCTCTACACTGAGGAAGACTCCAGTGGACTCAACAACGTATTTGGCTCCAGCACTGCCCCAGGGGATCTCAGCTGGCTTCATACTAGAGTCAAAGAAGGAACAGAGTCAGTCTAACATGAAAATATCCTAAATTTAGAGGATATAGACAAATAATAAGTAAAATAATGTAAGAGTAAAATAGTCTTGACATGTACAGTATCTCAGAGATTTACAAATAGTGCTCAGAAAGGTGTTGTGAAATAGGAATGTCTCTTCTATAACCATCCTTTTTGTTGGTTTGGTTTTTCTGAATGGTCTAAAACAACAAAGCCCTCAGGCTGCAGACGGCTTCATTCTACTGCCAGAAATTCAGTCAGGATTATAAAGACCAGCAAACTGTGACAAAACACCTCACCTTAAGAGTAAAATATAAATTAATGTATTTAATTATTTAGATTAAACTCTTGTAAACTCTTTAAACGTGTACTGGTCAGATGTCTGTATGACAGCTGCACTAGCCAGTAAACATCTTCACCACTTACCACTGGAAGACAGAGATGGCGTTTCCGTCGACCACTAGCTTGCCATCATCCTGGCTGACCTCACCCTTGTAACGGCCGTGAGTGGAGTCATACTTGAACATGTAGACCTAGCAGGAGATTGGAAAAAAGGTTTACAATGGTGAGTATACACATAAGAAGTATATAATTAATTAAATTCAGTTATTAGTAGTTCTGTATTTTTTCTGGGCAAGTCAAGAAGATTGGAGTCTTTATTGAATTTAACTTGCAAATCCGATAAATAACAGCTAAACCACAATGAAACTTTACTGACAGCAAAATGCGTACAAGTCATAATCTCCTAATATATTGGTAAATTTCCTTTAGGTATGAGTCAGTTTCTGCCTCTTTCTGGAAAGTATGCAGCAAGATTCAATCTTCTATTAACCACCAAATGTGTAATGACAGTAAATTTAATCATATCTTCTTCTCACCATGTACTGCAAGTCAATGAAGGGGTCATTGATGGCCACAACTTTGATGCCTTTCTGAAGGCAAGCCCTCAGGACCAGGCGGCCAATACGACCGAAGCTGCAGAGGAAGAGAGAGAGAGAGAGTGTTACTTCGGGTAAATGGTGGGAAACATCCTCAGGATGTTAAACCACCCTTGAGACCTCACATGAATCTTCTAAATTACTCCAGCAGTGGTTTGCTTTCCAGAGAGGAAAAGCACTCACAAACAATAAAAAACGTCTGGTTAACACTGAAAGGTTGTTCATGACTTTTTGTCAGTGAAGATTATTAGAAAGAGAGGGAGGGATGAAAAATAAGTCGCCACCACACTAAACATGTTGACTGGAGCTCTGTTGGCCACAGGGTGAACTTTAAACTGCTGACAAGTAATCACGGTTTTGCTGTGCCATTGTCACTTGACAGTAATCCATTTCTACTTCCCTGCAGAGTAGTTCAACTAAGTACAGCTTGTGTCTGTTTCACACTCACCCATTGATTCCAACACAAAGGTCTGACATGGTTGCTGCTGCTTAGGGATGTGGAGTTACCTGAGGACAGAAAAACAGCTCCATTAGAAATACTATCATTGTTTATGGACAAGACATGTCCGCAGCCCAAACTTTTTTTTTTTTTTTTTTTTTACTGTTTACTGAAAAAGTACTTAAAGTACTTAAAATGGCACGTTAACTTTTGGTCTGTCCAGTTTTGGCCAGAGATATTTTCTTTCTTTTTCTACTGTTTTGAATTGAAACGCAATTAAATGCATTTTTCCAGACATTAAAAGAGCTTGAGTTTACAATATTCATGTCTGTGTCTATTATTTGATTCAGTCGTTCACTAAAATCCATTTAAATTAAAAAATGTTGCTTTTTGGGGCAAATATTGTTATGCAATTAAACTGTGATTAATCGAGATTAAATTAATTAGACTAATGTTTTGAGTCCCACCCCTAATTATTACTATCTATCCAACCAAAACGGGGAATGGTTGGCCACCCACTCAGTAAGATAAACAAAACAAGCCCGTCTGCCTTTGTTGATGTTGCCCTCTTGAATCTACTGATATATGATCGCCAAGCACTTCTTGATATCAGAACAACTCAAGAGATGTTTTTAAAACCTCTTGGTCTGAGCTTGTTTTTAAATGTGCTTTAGAAGTGATCTTTGACTTGACTTGACTTCTTGGTCATTTAGTTGAGACGGCAGACAACAAATATACAAGTATATGTCAATGCCTGGAGTGAAGCAAAGTGTTACTGTAATAATAGGAGGGAAAATACATTAATTGGCTGATTTTACTGACTGATAACGGTCTATAACACTGGTGTTGGCAGATATAATATTTTTTTATTTCCTAAAATCGATACTGGCGTCCACCCAAAAAATCCATTATCAGTTACTCAGTATTGCTATAGATTTAACCTGGTAAATTAACTTGTTGGCATACAAGGACAACAGTGCATAATATCTAAATGCAGATAAAATACCAAAAATACCAAAATTCGAAGTGGTAATACGTATGGCAATATTCAGACAGCGATAAGAGATGCACAGCGAGTCAAAAATGTTTGCCCGAAAGAGTATCAAATTGCGATCAAACAGGAAGCTAGCGAGTATAAAATATCCGGCTGCTACTGTGACACAATGAAAGACTGGAAGTGTGCAAAGGAGTGTTTCTGTTTATTGTCAGCAGGGGAAAAATACAGGCAGTCAAATGGCATGTTTTACAGGCCTCTGCTGCACGAGAAGGGAGGCGTCACATCGTGCCGTGGCATGTTTAGAAAACAATGGATGACAAGGGAAGGAGAAAGAGGTAGATAGGTATGCAACGTGGCGAAACATAGAGGCTTGTCTGCAGGAAGCCTGGCATCGACCCAACTATGCAACTTCAGTTTCCCTCTGCTTTCCTCTCCTTTTCATAGTGTACAATTGCTGCTTTCTTCTGATTCCTCCACACCTCCTTCCCCATATCCATGTTTCTACCGCTCACTTCCCCTTTCCCTTCCCTTCTTCACCTCTGCCTCTTCATGTCCTCTGCTGTCCTTGGCCTTTAAAGGGTTAACCACTGTCTGATAACTCTTTTAGCTTCCCAAATCTACACTGGGTCATGTGTCATCACATGATCTGTTTTGGGTTAAACACACCAGATTTAGCAACTCAGTTAGTTAGCAACTGTCTGTAACATGTACAGATATACCTCAACAGTATTAACCAGGCGTGTACCTGACCAGAAGTGTGTGTAGTCTCATTATTATTAGGTTGCCATGCAACTTCTTTAGGGTAAAAAGTTACGTCAATGGAATGTCCTCACAAAGATAGAAACACGGGTTTGTGTGTGTGTATGTGTGCAAAAGGCCCAGGTAGAGCAAGGGCAACAAGGACTGTCCTTCAACCTGGTTGGTTGTCATTTTAGACTACTGTAATCTCCTAATCTGTGTGTGTGTCCGTGTGAGTGCGTCTCACTGGGAATCTGGTAGGACAGGGCTGTCAATCCGGTGCAATGCATTGTGGGAGCACTTTAAATAGGCTAAGGGGGCAGCCAGATTAGGATAACTCATCTCTCTCTTATTCTCCCACACACATAGTCAACAGCATAACCTGGATTAATCAGATGATGCTTTTAAGAACGATGTGCAGAGGCCTTGCTTGAACACTGACACTATTAGCTGGCAGCCGAAATCAATTTATCGAACAGTCTGTCTGCCAGTGGTGAATTATTGTGGCCTCAGTGGCTTCAACTGTCAGATCTCTTCACAAGGGCATCTTGCCTATTTGCAGCACCTTCCTTTCAGGGTAGAGCAGCCATTTTGTGTTCTGCTGCTAGCATCCATAGCACAAGGTCACCAAAGGAGAGAGAGGAAGAGAGAGAGGAAGGGAGAGAGGCTGCATGCAGTATGACAATGCTGTTCTCACATTACTCCATTACCCATTGTGCATTCACAAACTTCTGCGCTGGCCTTCTCTCTTTCCTCCTGTTTGAACTTTCTCACTCCTTGGCTTTCTCCCTCTTTCTTTCTCTCCCTACCCTCTCAGTTTTCTCTACACAGAGCAGTTGCCCTGGGTTTCCAAAGAAAAATGGCTGCTCTACTGAAAAATAGATTGCTTCACATTAGTGGAGGTACATAAGAGACTGAATCTGAGTGGTTAGGTTGAGGCATGTCCTGGAGACTGGCAGACGCATGTATGTTCAATTCAATCTGCCTGTATGTACCTGGTGAAACACCCTCCCCCAGATATGTAGCTGCAGCTTGGCAGCCAAGTGGGTTTGACTAATCAGGTGAGGAAAAGGAAGTGGCTGTGGTTACCTAATAATGGCAGTCTGTCGAAAGTGTTCTTTAAAAAAATATATCAAATATGTATGTATGTTGAGATTAAACTAAAAACGGATTGTATTTGTAAACTTCACTATAGTGCAGCTTCTTAGCCAGCGGCTCTTTCCACTTCTCCACCTTTCAACCACAGACCAGTCAAGTATGGGAGTCTGGAGTTCAGCACACACTCTCTGACAGTGCTCCCACAGACATGCCAGCGCTCACAGAGGCAGTATTGTTTGGAGCAAAGAGGTAAACGCGCTGTAAACGGCGGCTTGCAACCTGTTGACACTCATTAAAATGTTGGTGAAAAGACAACCAGCGGATTAAGAGTAGCAAGATTCTTTCTAACCGCATACAAACTTTTACTGACTTATAGAGTCAACACACAACTCGTTGTTTGGGAGTTCTTGATTTCTGGATCAGACTGAACTATTGGGTGGGTGGTGCTGACTTCTCCTCTACTGATTGGTTAGGCAAGAGATGAACCACCCAGTCAGTGTTCAGCCCTGCTTACTGAGGAAGTGCACCCAGCTACTCACTTCTTCACCGTTTTCTCTTCCTGTTTTAGATTCCATCCTATTAATCTCTTTTCTTCTTATTCAGTCTGTTACAGTTACTGTCCTTTTATAACTTTCCTTTCCTCATCCCCACCACGCTAAAACCAATCATTAAAATTCAGCGCGCCCTCCCTCCAGGTCTGTATTTGTCACCCCTCCTCTTTGTCTGTCTGGCCCTGTTCATTTAGCACACCCTGCCCTCCCTCTGAGCGGCGACCCATTTTCCTCGAATTTAACCGGTGGGGGTGCAAAACAGGGTCGCCATGGCTGTGTATGTGCACTAAGGTGGGGGGGGAACCACTGCGGGGAGGTGACTCATATTGAGTCGAACAGAAAAGGACAAAAACGATCGGTGGCATCAGGTGGGATGGAGAGGAGAGGAGAGCATGACACAGCATTTCACTTCACACATCTTCTGATGTCGAGCACTGATACTGTTTTTTCCTTTTCTCTGTAATACATCAACGAGCTACGAGTGGACTCCAGTAACTAGCTGCACATCCTTATATGGAGATGATCTGCTACACAACAGTGTTATGTTTTATATACGCTCTCATAGACTAAACCAGTCGTATAATTCACTAATTTAACAGCAGAAGAGACTCTAATAAGTTAGTATTCTTTGGTTTGCCCCAGTTTGTGTGTTCAGTGAACTCACTGACTCTCTGTCTGTACTTTTTCTGCCCGCTACGCCACTCCCCCCAATCCTTCCTCCTTTCTTCCGCACTTTTTCAGCGTCCCTCGTCTATTCAGGCCTTTCTGTCCCTCTGTCACACCCTCTTTCTCTCTAGTGTTTTTCCACTGCAGTGGGTTGATGGGCTGCAGGCCAGGGAGACTCTCCAATTAGGTAATGCCTTTTCTCCGTGAGTCGCATAAAAACAAGCCACCTTTTCTTCTGTTCATCTTTCCGTTACTCTCTCCTATTTAGCAGCCTATCTGGCGTACTCTCTGTTTATAGCCTCATCTCTGAGGCAAAGTCATTTGCTGCTGTAAACCGGTCAGTCGAATGTCCAACACTATCCCGTCACCTGTCAGATACATGCACACATACAGACGTAACCCCCCGTTAGCTGTGTGTCCTATACTCAGCAGGAATGTCCTGCAGTCATTGAGAAACTGACAAGAACACATTTCATCAGCAGCAAATTATCATGGCGTGCGGCCACCTACGCATTCCTAAATAAACTAATACACACAATACAGGAGCCTGGTTTGATTAAATTAATACGTAAGGCTTAATATAATGGTTTAACAAGGACTTGTTCATCTACACAAACCTAAACACACACCAACCATCATGAATTAGTAAAAGGTGTGCCGTATCAAACTGCAGAGGACTCAATAGGGGAGAGACATGTGACCAAAGGGGTAAGGTAGCGAGGCCATGCACGTGCAAACACACACACCCTTACTATATGAGCTGGCATCAGCAGACAGGTGACAGATATCTTTCATAGGCTCAGACTCATGTGCCCTCTTGTCACATAAGCTACATTACAGTGTTATGTTGTGTGTGCTACGTGCTCTACCTACAATTTGTGCTTTTTTTTAATAACTGTAGTATAGTAAAATGCAAGGAAAACGTGTTTTATTGTATGAGTAGGATTCTTATATCTCCTGCCCTGCGGTAGGCTGGTTTCCTTAACTTTGTGACTATTAGGGACTGAGTGCTGAGTCATTCTTCCTCTCTCACACACCTCCTAGACAAGATGGTTGATTGGTAAAAAAGCCGACAGTCATACCGGCCTCAGGCTAAAAACCACCACACTACCATTGATTGGAAAACTTGAGTTAGTCCTGTACCAACACTCATAGCCACTTCAAAAAGAAAAAGTGACTCAAGGCTTTATGTAAATTAGTATCACGACAAACTTGACTGTTAACAGCAGTGATTCTCTACTGACTGCAGGGTGCAGTAATCTAATCTGTGCTGGTTTTGATGCTAAGGGCCCTGTCCTAAAGCGTGGCCCAGAAAGATGCTAGCATGTGAACATATTGTCCACTTCTACATGTGATGTCACAGGGACCTCACATTTTCCCAATTGTATACGTCACAAGCAGCTTCTCAGGGTTGTCCATAACTCCTTAATAACATCAGTTGACTCCAGCTAATCTCATAGTCTAACATTGCTCCTGGCTCAACAAAAGGTCAGCACAGTCACTGACATATACAATTCAGCCATCAAAGTACCCTATCAATATGTATTAATGTGACACTGGCAAAACCAGACATATAATTTTAACGACTGTATTATACAAATGATTTAACTATCGAGCTAGAAGATGATTAAGCATCGTGTCAAATGAAAATGTATAAAACGCAGTATTGTCCGATGAAGCATGGCATGTGGTTGCGTGACGAATACAGAAAGGTACACGATCAGCTAGCAGAAGGTAGCAGTGTGCAGCTAGGGAGATGCTGCTACATGTGACCTTCAATCATCCAGATTACGAGCTGAGATGTGCGACTCTCCAGCCATGTATACATTAAGAATAAGCGATTTCAGGTTAATAAGGAGCTGGAGATTAAAAAACAAGAGCTGGTCAGCATCCCTACAGCAGCTCAGGGCCTGCTGTGACCTTCACTAGCTGGAGTGATGACCTTCAACAGTCAGACATGGCTGCATCTCCCTAAGCCACACCTGAAATCTATTAAAGTAAGAATACTGCAGCAAATAAAGCTTAGGTGCTGTGATATTACACTATTCAGTGCCTTTGTGGAAAGCATTACCAATCAAAGTGTTTTACAAATTTATATCATTCAATCTTCTGTGATATTATGAATATTCCTACCACTGAAGGCAGTGGACTAATTAGTTTTGGGCAATTAATAAAGTGGATATTAACTGCAATCGTGGGGGTATTGTTGCTTTAAAAACGAGGGCCTCTTTGAAAACCGCATCAACAGGTATGTCGAGTCTGAAGTCAAACTGCGGCAGAATCATGCGACACCCTGTCCTACAGAGGTACCTCATGTCTCTTATTTTAAATGTATTATTATCATTATTATTATTATTATTATTATTTTACACGGAGAAGGACCAGGAAAACTGAGAATTCAGTCGGGAATCGAACCGGTGATCCTCTGCTCAGGGCGTACGTGACCGTGGACAGCACGAACACATCTCTTGAATGGCGTAATGTCGACACAGACTTCATCATGAAGACCGGGGAAGGCACGTAGCTTTTTTTTTTGCATGTAGGCCTACACTCATTTTTACCCCAAGTCCACCTCATTGCAGGAGGGTGACTAAACTGCGGGGTTTTACTGGAAACTAATGTTCATCCTCACATTCTTACTGCTATACGCGCTCTGCAGCGTTAAACTCAGTAGTAGGCTACATGTCTGTGTGCTGGTTGGCTGCGTTACATAACATGGAGTCTAATCCACTTCCGCAGATGCAGCATTGCGAGCCGCCAATGTCACGTTATCCGCTTCAGACGAATGAATGAAGCATAATTAACACGCTACGTGGTATTTTTCTTCACATCCGGGCGCAGTTCCCTCTAATTTTAGTGATATTAAGTATTCGTCGATTTTATTTTACGCTATCTGATGCTACCAACGACTCGGGTATAAAGCATTACACAACACGCTGCCTCCCTCCAGACTGCAAGGCCACGGCCGCATCCCCTCCCATCCTCCCGTCTCTCTTCCTGTAGTCTGCCATAAACGCGAGCGCTCTTCGAAAAGAGGCTGTTTTATGCACCGCAAACGAGCTCCGGAGCCGTCTATCGTCCCGCTCCGCGTATTTGGCCATCTTGCGCCACTTCACACGGATCCGATTTAAATAATCCAGGATGTACGAGCAGTGCGCACACACACCCGGACTACAGGATGGACACTGGCTTCCGCAACTCTTGCACAACCTCTCGTTTCAAGAGAAGATTGGGCGGAATTCACGTTATGGAAATGAATGAAAATTATGATTTTAAATATACATTTGCAAGTCAAGTTTATGTATGATAGGTTAACGTGTTTAATTAGCATTATATAATCACCAGTGAGTTGTTTTAAGGTTTTAAAGACTCAGTTTAGATAATTTAGTAAAATATTTGTAAAAAATAAATGCAAGAAGAAGTAATATTCTGAAAGGTAGAGCGGTTTCTTTGAGGCTTACCTCACGGCTGATGCTGCTTGAGTCTGTGTGCGCACTTCACGGCGCCGCCTTCCGCCTTTTATACAGGACACGTGCCTCGGGGAGCCTGGTCGCCCCGGCGACGTGACGTCACGCCATCCTTCGCCTGTCAGGATCCATTCGGAACGAGGGACTGGTCACGGTCTCGCTCTCTCAGCGGCTGCCATAGTAACACGGGGTGATGAAACAACGTACCCGGTTAACGTCTTATTCACACAGGCCCGTTCATAGGAGGGACCCGGGGCTCGAGTCCATGAGAGGGACAAGGACAGAGAGAGGGGGAGACTGGCACGATGCCAATGTGGATGTGGTTGGGGAATGATGAAGCATTTTTTTATCCCATTCCCTTCATGCACATGCACAGTCACACGGTCGGATGTCGTAAAACACCTTAGACACATTATACATGTGGTAGACCCAGAAAACTACAGTGCATAATCTGAATTAACACTCGTGTATAAGCCAGCCGCCATTGTTGCTCACTGATGCGTAAAGGACTGTGGATCACATCCCCTATGGATTCTGTGCATGAGAGAGAGAGAGAGAGAGAGACTATATAGATGGATGCAGCAATGTTATGTAAGATGCCATGCAACAAGCATGTCACGTTTCCATGAACACCAGCTGTTCTGCTACTAAAATATCTGATTTATTGCACGCTTGTCTGTGCCACTATATAAATAATAGTAATTTTAAAGTGCATTTTGATTCGGTTTGGGCTAAACTGTGTTATTTTATTGTAACTATATCTCTGCTGAATATCTCATCTCCTCATATCACGGCATGTGCTCAAGTCAGAGAAGAAGGAGCCTACGTGAGGCAGGATGCGTGCTGTAGTGTAACATGGGAAATCCCTGCAGTGCAGCGAAAGTAGGAAGGACGATGGTTGGGCCCACATGGTTTGCACACAGCGCACATCCCCTTTTGCATTTCGTCATCTCTGACAGCGGTTTGATTTCCGCATTTTATAACGGACTGGTATTACACTCACAGTTCACAAGAGACCTCGCTTTTACAGCATTACAGTAGAATGAAAGCAATGTTATCTATCTATCTATCTATCTATCTATCTATCTATCCATCTATCCATCTATCTATCTATCTATCTATCTATCCAAGCCTACTCTTACGATACGCCATGATCAAGTTCATGTTATGTTCAAACTGTCTTGTCCAGTGATTGTTGCTTTTGAGAAGATCAAATGAAACACAACCATATATGGAGGTATGTACTCATAGTTCAACGTCTGCTCCAGAAAATGGGCTTTTTGGAGCAGCACTTGAGCGACGGCACCATCTCCTGGACAATCCACCATCCTGCACATCAAGATTGGTGTGAAAGCTTCCTGTTTGTGTCAAATGTCCAATCGAGTCACACCCACTTGCCAGTTCATTAGGTACATTAGTGAAAATAAATGCATTCTGATACAACAGCCATGCACCAACATAACAGAAACACTTTGTGTTTAATTCAATACAGTTCAACAGCACCACAAACTACAACCTCTATCATACAGTTGAATTACCGCCTATCTGTTGCTGTTTCGACATGAACTCAACATTGCTGAAGTCCTGAAGCTGAGATTTAGAGCAGGACTGTTATATTAGAATGCATTTGTTTACCTAATGTTTTGGCAATGCATTTAAATTAAGTCTTTTGTGCCTTGACCTTTTGACATCATCTCCAATGTTAGCGTGGTGTTAACACCAGCTGTATGCAGCCTGGAGGAAGATATAATATAATACAAGACAGCTCTGTAAAGGTGAGGGACAGGGTTGCAACAAACAGAGCAGAGAAGTATGAAAAAGGATTAGCATCAGAGGTCAGTGTTATTGTGTAAATATGGGACTAGACGTTCCCGTCAGTGCCTGGAATCTGGTACAGATGAGTTCAATGGTTTAAATAGTTTAAAGAACCATTTGTTGTTCAACCAAAAATGTATGCAAGTATGCCATTATTGTTAATTAAAGTGGGTTAGGGTTAGTTATGGTCCTCAACCAAAGGGAACCATAAGAAATGAAACAGGTGACTGTTAAATTGTCCACATTTATTTACATGAAATTGTGAATATCAGTCATGCAGATGGCATGCTGCACAAGTATGTTAGTATGGTAAGAGTACAAAACATTTCGGGTGCACCATCTATTTTTTGCCTGATCATAAACCTCATTTTAAGGGATAAATGTATTCGCTGAAACCGTGACATGATACAATAAAAACAGCAGGGAGGACCATTTATTTACATTCATTCTTTCATTTTCTGTAACCACTTGTCCTCCGGAGGGTTGTGGGGGGCCTATCCCAGCTGTCATTGGGCGAGAGGCAGGGTACATCCTGGACAGGTCACCAGTCTGTTGCAGGGCTAACTGATAAAACAGACAACCATTCACACTCACACCTACACCAATTTAGAATCACCAATTAACCTTTGGACAGTGGGATGAAGCCGGAGCACCCGGAGAGAACTCACTCAGATACAGGGAAAACATGCAAACTCCACACAGAAAGGCCCCAGATGGAATCGAACCCAGAACCTTCTTGCTGTGAGGCATCAGTGCTAACCACCACAGCCCTGTGCCGCCCCCATTTATTCACAGTACCTGTTAAATGTGGACACCAGGGGGCGACCTTCCCCTTAAATTGAACCACTTGTATGAGGTCATGCTGAAGCTGAGGGTCAGTGTTGTGTCCGTTCACGTTCAGCCGAAATATGTAACACACACTTAGCATGATGAGTGTCTATGACAGCTGAGAAGACATTTTGGGATAAATAAAATGATCAAGCAAAGATAAAATACATACATGTTTTTGTTGGGGTTATTCTAATATAGGACTGGAGTTTCGACACTTTACACGTTTTAAAAGGATTTTTAATTCAACCTTTTGTTGGAACCTTGCAGCTCTGGATGTCACTTGTCGTAAATGACCTGTACAACAGCAACATTAGTCTCTGTTGTGATACTCAAATGCTGTTTATTTTTAATGATATTTAGCCGATTAAAAACTTATTTCTCTCTCAAGAGTCTCATACATTAAAGGCTAATAGGAAGTGAGAACAGAAGAAAGTCAGCCTGCACACCTAAAATGTATAAACTTGACTGTTTATGGGGACTGCGTTTTAGCACACAATCTGTCTGAGCACTAAATCTCCCTGCTGTTTGTAGTGCAGATTGGGCTGTAGTGGAGCCTTGTTTGTTGTCATAAAGTCGGTTTTTCTTGGGCAGTTTCCAACATATCTTTCCCCTACACATCATAGATTATGTTTTATAAAATGAAAGCACCTGTGTAGCAGGACAAAGTATTTATTGATATTTAAACTTCCTTATGTAAACTGTCAGCTGAAATGAGCCACTAGCCAAATGACAAATCTTTCATATTCACCTCCTACCACCACTTAACAGGAAATTTAGGTCTGACCAGAGGTGTGTGGGTGTGTGTGTGTGTGCAGATGTGAACATACGAGAATTCAGGCTTTCCTTTATACACAATGCTGGAAAAACAAACCATTTGTCATGTTGTAATTTTAAAATAATTTCCACATGTTCCAGTTTTAAAAGCCGGAGCCTAATTTTTGCGTTTACATTACTGCACATATGATTATATCTCGCTCGGTTTTTCTTCACATTCTCAACCCACGGAAAGTGATTTAAGGCAACTCTAATGCTGCGAGCTTGAACAGTTCAACACGCGGAGCCCACCGTGCCGTTAAAACAACCTCCTGACCCCCTCAGGCAGAGAGCTGGCCCTCTCTGACAATATTTTCATAAGCTGTGAATTATAAGTGTTTAAAAGGGCACTAATCGAGGAGTTACTCTCATGCCAAGAGCTGCTTAGCATCGGCAGACCACAGAGTCTGGATGGAGGGCCTAGAGGGCCAGGTCTTAGCCAAAGTTAAAACATTCATTATGACAATTATTTTTTATAGCGTATATCTGCCCGTTAAAGTGCATAGTGGAAAATAAAAGAAAGGATGAGAAGGAGAGGGGATGAAATACAGCAAAGCCATCTTTAGTCAGATTTAAACTCTCAACATCACTTATGCATAGCTTGCGCCTCTGGCTACTGCGTTTCTTGACACCGTCCAAAAATGGTGGAAGGCGACGGAGGCCAAACTGTGAGAGAGACTGTCTGAAGGTAGAAGGGCTGCTGGCTCGAATCCTCACGCTGGCTGAACACATCGGCTGAGGAAGGTTAATGAGTCTCTTCTCTGAAAAGGGGAAATCGTAGATAAACATGTAAATAAAAGCAAAGGAAAGGTGTACCACAGGCTGAATTAACAATAAAATATCACCTTGACTCCGGTAACCTAAACTGAACATCATACACTAACTTAAGAGTTAAACTGAACGTGTCTGTGAAGGTTCTCAGTCATCCAGGTCATGGCATAGTTAAACTGAACCTGAAAACCTGATCATTTAAATATCTGTGTTTTATTGTGTACCATCTGAATGGGTTTCATTTGCAAAATAACTTAGATGAGTAAAAATGTAAATTAAAAATGAATAAAACATCCGTTAAGTGGATGCATTTAAAGTTATTTAGTTTAATGTTTTACATCCTATACTATATGTATCCCGTTACACATTTTAGTATTATTTAGTATTCAGCAAAGTGCTTTATACAAAAGAAAACTGTAATGTAAAACATAGAAATTATCATAGAATTTCTATGTGAAATACAGTACAGCGGAGTCCAATCGTGAGCTGAGACTCATCACTCAGTGTGTGCATCCACCTGCTTTACTTTCCTACCTTTCAAACTACCCATCTCTCAGCTGTCTGTATCTCTTCCACTTCCTCTCCCGCCTCCGCCGGTCTGCTGTGTTTTCTTTGGCCTGGCACGGAGCGACTGGAAGTGTCACCTCATCGCAGCAGAGATTTGTTTCCCTTGGAGGCTGCAGTAGGATGTCTGTTAATCTGATCTCAAAATCCTCAACCTGGATTTGGCAGCTTCTGACAAACACTGCTGGCTCTGAAACGGGCCGTTATTAGAGCGTTGTCTGTCTGAGGGATGGACTGACCGTAATAACTCCACAATCAGCCTTGCGGTGTGAGAGCCAGTGTTAACCTTTGGCTGGGTTTTTACCGTGGAAGCAAACAAGGTGTTGTGCAATAAAGCTGTTCTAAATTCAACCGAGCTGCTGCAACAATATATTTGACATCCTGATAAAAAAAACTGTTGGATGGGTTATCTTTCAGTTAGATACAGTAAGCATGTAGACTGTATGCACACGACTTACACATCTGTATAGAATAGTAACAGGACAGGTCTCTCTTGTGTCCAAACCACAATATTAGTGTCTATTACAATATAATGGAGATATATTAGACTCAGTTTGCCTGCAAGATTTTATTTTAATTGATTTTATTCAGTGTGCTTTCCTCACGTCTGTATGTTGTGCCAAGAGTTGAGGATAATCACGTAAAGGGACTTGACATTAGAGGTAGTTGTACTTTGAAGTTTGGAGAGTCTCCTCTTTTGATGTTACCTGCCACTACATCTCAGAGTGTACTATTGTACTATTTTTTTCCAGTACTTTTTTCCTTCAGCCTCACTTACAGGTTTTGCACACAAAAAAACAATCACAAAATACCAGCTTTGATGCAAGCGGTGCCTAATCGCAGGCATTTTTGCATATTGTTTTTACCAGCTGTCTCTCTTTTATATTGTGCATTATCTTCACTTGTCTTGACCATTGTATGACAGTTCAAGTCAGGTCAGGTGAGGATAGCTCACCTACGTGTATATGGCAGAAAAGCTGGCTCGTTTTTTGCATAGCTGATGCGTTCAACATCTAATTAGTTTCCCATCTGGAAAGAAAGCACGTGCATGCTCTACCTTTATGTTTTGAGTTACTTTGCAAGTGCACGCATGCGAGATCTACCACCTTTCGCGGTTTGAATTCAGCTTGAGAGCAAAAGTTCAATCTTATAGTGGTTTGGATGAGTGGTTTAAAGAACGAAGCAATCCCTTGGAATGTGCTCACAACCGTTTGTGTGTGTGGTGTGTAAAACGTGGTATGGCAAGGGTAGGACGACATTCTTGAGATGCAACGTGTCTCTTCTCTGTTGCACACCTTCTGTCAAAAACATCAGGTGGGTCTCCGGAGAGATGAGCAACATTTCTTGGAGGAGCAGAGAGCGAGGTGGAGAGAGGGGCAAAGAAAGAAAAAAAAAAAAAAAAAAACAAGAGAAGGGAGGATGAGCAAACGCTTACTAGAATATATAATGACTCTTTCTGCCGAGAAGTTTAGGCTAGCAGTATGGAGAAGCTTACTGGAAATCAAAAGTCACAAGTTGTTTTGTCGTAATAGGAACTCATAGCAAACAAAATAAAAGCCCCTCGTGCTTAATATGTGTTAAAACTAAAGTTTGTCAGAGATTAAATACTCTGAGGAAATACACAAGTAATTCTCTAATTAACCTCATGATTATTATTTCTTCCTCACAACCTGGGCTATGACGCAGAGATGTCATGTTACGGTAAATGCACTGGATTTAGAAGGAGCTTTTCTGGCCTTTCAAATGACGCATGATTATGTTCACGTTCTCATTTTTATGGAGATGAATGCAAAACACAGAGTTTCTTTACCATAAACCTAATGACTATGTAAAAGAAACATTTTTAATGAATGAGGTGAAATGGCTAAAGCAAATTGGGGCGTAAAGGTACTTATTATTTGTCAAGGCCTGTTCATTTGCAGCATTTTACTTTTTTGTGTGGATAGTTGACGAAGGAGAGAGACAACAAGTGGTGGGGTGAAAGAGATCAGGGGTCAGCAAGCAGCAAAGGGTGGAGGCTCAAATCAAACCTGAAAGATATTTCTCAAAAGTTGATTCAAAGGTGAATCTTAAATGAAGCGCTTAATATTAACTTGCTCTTTGAGAGAAATGTAGTTTTCCAAGAAATTCTTTCAGTACACTTGGTAAAAAATAAGAAATTACAACCCTAAATGTACTATAACCACATAATTTACTTTAATCATATTTGCAATTATATTTTAATTATAAATTATATTATATTATTAATTATATTTGCACGCTCCAAACTCCCTCACAGATTGAAGCTATGTCACTCGTCATCTCACAGGTGACATATAAAGGTTTCATTTTTAGGATTTTAACCACAAAACAGAACAATATATCTGATTTATTTATATTGCTTAATGTGCTAAGTAGATTATATGCTATTAATAAAGGATAAACCATGAACAGCTATGATGTTTAAACAGCTGTTAGGTCTAGCTTTTCCCAGGAATAACCAGCTTTATATACCACTCCTGCCGTCTCCTCTGTCCTCTCCTCTTGTTCTCATTTCTCTCCTCTGCATTTTAAATGATTTGTCTCTTCTCCTCTTTCCATATCAGAATCTGACAAAAACGTACATTAACGCTTTGACTGTACTCATCTTACACTCCCTCCTGTCTCTGCTCACCTCCTTCCATCAGCACCCAGTCCTGCATGAGATTGCTCCCCTTTGTTTCACTCCTCATCTCTCCCCTCTCCTCTCGTCACTATCACGTCAGCCAGCTAGTAAATAAGGGGCTGTTAAGCGTATTCAACACATCATCCGGCCACCCATGAAACATACCCATACACTATACTTTTCCCTCTGTTTTCTAATCATGTTTCTTTTTCAGCCCCGTCATTTCTTACTGTTTCTCATTCCCCACCTCCTCTTCTTCTCTTTCACCTAATTTAGCCTGTTTATTGTTACTCCCTCTCTCCCTCCCCGCACGCCTATCTCACACTTCATCTCTCAGTTTCTCTCAGCGTCGCTTTCTGTATGTCCGTGTGCGCGTACGTTTCTACCGCTTCATGCTGATGTCATGTGTTTGCCTTGGGCTGCCCGGCAGCCTCTGACACATATATGGACCAAAACACACGATAATATTTACCCAGACAACTCCTTTAATTGTCTGTTTAAATATCCAAATACAATAATTCACACTTCCAAATTCCAGAGGAAAGAGTCTGCACAAGAGAGAGAGAGAGAGAGATTATTCGACTATAATTTGAGCTTGAAGCAAAACTTTAAGATGCACTTAAATCTCATGAACTAATATCCAAGGCTTGCATTGAGACAGGGCTGTTTGATTGTTTCAAGCAATAAATAAACTGCAATTTCATGATACAGTGTGACCAGCTTGGAAGATGGGGACAAATCTGCCTTTCTCTCTCTTCTTTTTACCTTTGTAGTTGTGTCCTATAGTTCCTCACATGGGCAGCAAAGGATTTTGCATTCGCATGCCGGAGGACGCTTCTTCACAGCAGCTGCTGGGGCTGATCTATGTCGGACAGATTTTTATGGGCAAACACAGGGGCGTTTCATGTAGTCCCGGGGCCTCCTCTCCATCATATTTAGACACACACTCTCATTCCGCCATCAGTCAGCCTGCTTTTAGTATGATGGAGCTGGACATGGCTGTTGTGCCAGACAAGAATAAGACTTTGACCACCTGGGTCGATTTCTACCACTGAACCGCCGTCTGTAACAAACCCTAAAATGGGAATTTCCACAAAAAAATATATAAAAAAATAAATAAATAAAAAATGTCATGTCTAACTGAGTGGAAACACAAAATATGGTTTGGTCATTGGGCTATTTTGTGGTTGAGGCGACTTTAGTGTAATTGGTGGACACGTGGAGGCCTGGGGCCCCAGTGTACACTCTGCATATTTGGCAGTTATGCTAGACGGCATTCATTTCAAAACATTTTTTTTTTTTTAAATAATGACATTAAAAAAAAAACTTCTGCCATTACAGTGTGTGTGCTCATATGCTTCAAAAACCTTCAACGCATTGATAAATGAATGAGTTCTAAAAAAAAAAACAGCCTTCTGAAGTAGCGTCTGTCTTACAATGAGCATTTGTTCTCCATAAAAACTATAAAATCCACACATCAACAGTACATCATTCAGTGAATTCAAGTTATCATTCAGGTGACTGGTCGTGAGCCGAGCTCAAACCTGCGATTCTGCCAGTACGCATCCCCGGCCCGCTGATCCACAGATCACCTTGTTAGTCTTGATTTCAGATTCTGGTCCAAACCTGGAAGTTCCATCTGTGTGATTCGCTCCAAGGTTGACTAAAGGATCAGGTTGCCCCTCTGGCTTCCTGATGTGTGTGCTCACATGAAGAACATGTGTCTGCATACACGCACTCTCCATATTTGTACATGTGTGTGCGTAACTACCGCGAGCGTGTCGGTGCGTGCTTGCATGTGCGCGCTGAGCGAGGGCCAGGTATGGGTTGAGGAGAAGGATTGATGGTCCTGGAGGGAAACAGCAGCTGGAACAGAGAACACCAGATAGACAGACGGACGGATGGAGAGAAACAGGGGAATAAATCAGAGACGAGAGGAGAGAGGGAAGGTGGCTGAAAGTGCAGAGGATGGAAGGTAAAGGGTAGAGAACGGAGAAGGAGAGATGACGAGGACGTAGGATCGCAGAAAGATGAGATTCGTCCAGACAAACAAACTGCAAATTCTTCAGAAATGATGTGATGTAAGATTTCTGTAATAGTCCAGGAGGCGCAATATGTGCCGTCATTCAAAAATGCCAGGAGACCATAGGAAATATCATATAATACTAATGTATCTGACCACAACCATTCTTGAGTCTGTGCAGACGCAGACAGATACACACACACATAGACACACACACACACCTCACATTACCCTCCCTCTTCCTTTCTTTCACTCTCCACTTCTCTTTTTCTCTTTTTACCACATCCCTTACTTTCTCCCTTCATTTGTGCTGCTCACCCGTTCAACACACACACGCGCGCGCACACACACACACACACACACTATAGGCCTCTCTCTCCTGACCACATCCCCTCCTCTCTCCTCTCCTCCCAACCTCAGGTCGTGTGGTAATGAGTGTGTGATGGAGCCTCGTGGCTACCAGACTGGCAGAGGTATTTTTAGCACTTCTGGTGGTTTCCATCACTAAATATGCTCCAACTTCATATTTCAAGTTTGAAACCAACCTCAAAGGGGAGAAATGGATAGTTTGTTGCAGTTAGTTTAAGCTATTAGACGTCGCTGTTAAATGTAGCAGGGCGACTTGCGGAGTGACTGGAAGGAAGGTAATTGGTGATAACTGAAAAAATAACTACACGGGCTTGGAAAAGAACAAAAGCGCGAAAACCCACGTGAGAATTAAAAAAATAAGAAAGAAAGTAGTAGAAAAGTAAAATTACATTAGCCCGGTGCTACGGTTACGTACCTTAAGGGAAAATAATAGGTGGAAACAATCTCCACGTTCAGTCAGTCGCAGCAGAGGACTTTCCTTTATGTGGCTGCCATTTTTATTTTAAACACGTGCAATGATTTGCAGCAATAATAGTAATTCAACTGGGATTTAAACTGTCCTCGTGCCATCATCGCACGACACTGGACTCTGTTTACCTGTTGTATGAATCTAGTAATTAAGACTGTTGACTGGATCGGACTAGACCTGATAGAGAAGCATAATTGGGTGCGGTCCAACTCCTGTGGCACACAGGAATAAGAGAGCAGCACAAACCCAAGATCCTATATCACTATTTTATAGTATAATGCTGGTAGTACAGAGAAGGATTAATACTACAGACATGTATGTACAACTATAGCAAGAAGTGAATGGTTATATACGGTAATGCTTTAGTACGTTGTTTGCACCAGTAATGCCAATGCTGCCAATCCTCATAGGCGGTTTAGACTTCTTCAATTTGACGGCGTAGCTACGGCGACAGCGCAAAACAGACACTGCGCCGTAGCTGATGTGCACCTTCCCAGAAATCTAACTACGTGTCACGGTGACGCAGACCTCAAGAACTGTGATTTGTCCACTTGGTAGTAGTGTGTTTTAGCTTTAGTATTTCCGGCTGCTTCTCCATCAGTTTTCGAATTGATTGTTTTGGATCAATAAAGATGGAACACATTGAGCAAAGGTTAAAGGGGAACTACTGGACCTCATTTCTAGCATAAAATACCATCATTTGCTCATCAATATCACTTTTGTTTAATTTGCACTCTTTCAGGAGATAATTAGATCAGCGTATATCGATATAGCGGGAGTGATCAGGGCACCAAGACGCAGCATCTAAATAACGCATTATCTTCCGCGAAACTCATTCATTTCGCCAATATTTTGTTATGATACGCTAATGCTAATCCCTGTTGAGTCCAGAGTTACGTGTTATCATCATCCATGGTCTGTATATTGACCTACAGACCCTGGACGATATCATCTCTGAGCGGCGCGCACTCCCGCGAAGGTTGGCTTGTTTACCTATAATTTGCTACTGGTAGTTTTTTGCATTTGGCTTTACACAAGGTTCTTTCTCCGAATATTTTTCCGATTCTGAGGTTGTGGATGAACCATAACAGTAGCAAATTATAGGTAAACAAGCCAACCATTGTGGGTGCGTGCGGCGCTCAGAGATGACATCATCCAGGTCAGATGACATCATCTGGGGTCTGTAGGTGAATCTACAGACCCCGCATGATGATAACAGGTAACTCCGGACTCAATGCAGAATAGTGCACGATAGCAAAATATTGGTGAAATGAACGAGTTTCGCGGCAGATAATGCGTTATTTAGAGGCTGCGTTTCAGTGCCCCAGCCACTCCCACTATATGGATATATGCTGATCTAATTATCTCCCAAAAGACTACAAATTACGCAAAAGTTATATGGGTGAGTAAACAATCGTATTTTATGCTAGAGATAAGGTCCAGGTTGTAAAAAAACAGTAGTTCCCCTTTAAGCCACATACCAAGCAACATCTGCAGCACCACTAATGCTGTGTGGGCATCACAAAGCATAGGCATGTTTAAGAGTTAAAAGCATGGCAACTGTGAAATCAGGACCGGCTTCAAATAAAAAAGTGACATGTTTCCTGAAATGTGTTGCATGTGTTTTTATCTTTTTTTTTGGCAAACAACACAAGCAATGGCATAGGGTTACCCTAGAACACACACACACAAATCAGATTTCCCTAAGAATCAGCAGTTTTCTTGAAATAATAGTTGATATGACTCTACAGATTTTGCATCCTCATGTTGGCCACTTTTGTAGAAACAGTGCTGCCTCGACCGCATTTTTATGTTGATAAAAAAAGCTCGTTGTGTATTGCACGCTTGGTTTCCACTTAGCAGAAATTCCCGTAACAGAGCCAATTTGTTCCCAGCTGGGTCCCACTGCAAACTTTCCTACCACTTCTTTTTCCATTTTTCAGCGTGCTGTTGTCTTAAACTGTAAGCAGACTGTGTTGTGAAACCTCAGTGATAATAACCCCGCAGGTAAAGGTCCTGCAAAGTTTATACTCCCCCCCAAAAAATCTTGAATCTTGTACAAGAAAGGGTTTTAAGGCTTCTTTTTAAAAAGGAGCTGCAACCATGATTATTGTTGGGCCACTTTGTCATTGCTGACTTCTTATGTGGCTGACTTAGGGAGTTGTGTGTGTATTAAATGGAGCTGGTGGTAGCTAAGCTAAGCTAATTTCCTCCAAGCCCAGGCATCAATCTTAACAGACAAGAAAGTGGCATCTTTTGTTTTTTAATCTTTGCATAGATTTAGATTGCAGTCTTGTTTTTACTCTGTTTCCTGCTCTTCCTAGTAAAGCACTGTCTAACTTTTGTCGACTTGCACTTTTTGTATTTAACTCTCAGCAAGAATCTGAATGAACGTATTTCCCACAGTGCTAAACTATTGGATTAAAGTTGGGAGATTACCATACTATAAGTGATTTGATTGATTCATCGGATTACTTGTAAATTCTGATTTGTATCTTACTATTAGTGGATGCCAACTGAACTGAGACGTGAGAGGCTTATCTCTTGACTCGGCCAACCTGGTCTAAGTTAAATGTCAACATCTTACAGTGGAAAATAAGGGATTTATTCAGTCAGCCAAATCTTTCTGAATCAAACATAAAAAGCCAAGTGATTCATATTTTTTATTCCTGCAAGAAACAAAGTTAAGCAAAAGGGATTTCATCGAAAGCCAAGAATCTACTTTACTCCCTTCTGTGATTTTCTGAGACCAGATTAAGTGCAGACTTTTATAAGATACATTAAATGTCTTCATTTAAGACCAAACAGTTAACATGTCTGTTGAGGGAAGGAATTAGACTATTCTGTAACATACAGCAGCTAATTTATGTTGATCAAAATGTTATAATTTATACCTTTTAGCACAAAGACACCACTGATTGATGGCTCACAGAGGAGCAGAGATCTTATTCCTTCTTTCATTTCAAAGCTTCCATGAGAGCTCCATCCCCTCCATCTTTATTTCTGTTGGCAGGCTCCTCTCATTCTCCCTGAACATCCTTCCTCTCTCACAAGGAGTCTCATTGTCCATAGAGGAGAAGGTAGGTTTATGGTCCGTACGGAGACAAGTGGCAGAGGCGCATTCCATAACTTATTGAGACCATCGCTCCACATCTGTCAGGGGATGTCTGCTCCGTTTGACTGCTGGGGTCAGTTCACTTTGAATCCAGTCTGTACAAAGAGTAAACAGAAGCTGATCTCAGCTTTCTGTCCTCAGATATTTTCACTCTGTTCTCATGTTACTAAACATAATCACACTGGCGCATCTCTATTGTTCAAAAGCCAAGAAGTGAAACAAAAAATGCCTGCTTCTTTTTTTTTTTTTTTTTTTCATTTCCAGATGATAAATTAATACAGGATGATTAGCCTTGTGCGACTTTTTTTGAAAGCTTTTTCCATTCACTGCATCTCATCAGATTGTCTGCCGCATTTCTTAGTCAGGAGGCCCTCTGGGAAAAAGAGTTCTGCAGACTCTGATCATTTCCACTTAAGCCACAGCTTCATTTCTGACGTCTGTCTTTTTCATTGACCAGACTATAATATTCCAAAAAAAAAAGAAAAGTAATAAAACCATGTATGATATATGAAATCATTTGTCAATTAAATGTCAGTATGTGGATGGCCTCTTTTCAAACTTAACTTTATCCAGTGTTATGTTGATATAAAAAAGAAATATTCCATTAAGTAGAAACTGTACTAATATTGTTATTTCTTTTAAATCGAATATGTCTTTTATTTAGTTTTCCATTTATTTAGTTTTCCATTTTAAATCGAGGCTATTTTCCCCTTCATTTTACAATATGCAACAATTAAGACAGCAGCTCTGCCTCTCTTACACTGATCTCAGATTAAATAATTAAAAATATTTTTAGTGTTCCCTAAAAAATATTGATATTTCAGGAAGGACTCACACTCAGACTGTGAGGTCTTATAAAAAGAAGACAGATAGAGAGCATATTTTGAGAGATGCCAAGATAGAAAAGTGTCAAACCTGCATGCTCCACCGTGTGGCACCCCATACTGAAGCTGTGCCTCAGTGTAAGTTAAATATATAAATGGAGACATTTAATTTAATTATCCACAATATGTGAATGCATGACTTCATTAGATTTTGTAAACATGAACTTTTTAAAGAAATAAATAGTTGGCACGCCCTAACCAGGTGGCAAGGTCACCACTTCGGTTTTCAGCTGGTCAGGCTCGCTACCATAGCTGGGCTGTAGGGCGTGTGCAATCAGCATCAGCAGGACATAAAAGTATGCCCAGACACAAGTATATTCAGACTGTGAACTTACAAACAATCACACATAGATATAAAACGTGTCAATACGCCCGGCGCAGCCTCATTGCGGTGCGCCACATGGTCACTATTCCTGGCACAGCTCTGGCGTGGCGCGGCATGCCACTTTCCAATCTTGGCGCTACTGCACAGTTTACTGATTTGAAAACTTACACGCGTGTCCAGAAATAAGTTGACCCGGACACGGACATTTTAATCAAGGCCCACTTCTCAGATTATAGCAAAGAGAACGAATAATGGTTTGTGGGAGGGGCTTTAGGCATGCTTGACTACTGTGATAGACTGCGGCCTGTCCAGAGTGCACGCTGCCTCTCGCCCCATGACAGCTGGGCTATATTTGCCGTGCTATAGTGGTGCATCTCTAGCTTCAGCAACAAAATAAAATGCAATAATAATAATGTTCCACCTGCTGATGACTATTACCACAGACAAGATGAATCTTCCAATCAGTTTTGTGAGCAGATTAACAACAGCAACACAGTCCTCTTACACAGTGAGCTCTACGTAGTAATATGCATGAAAAACATTAGCCGCCATGAATTTGACTGATGCAAAATAAATAACCCTTCCATCAGGAAACTGTCTTGCATAAATAAACTGTAGAGGCAAATTGCAGGCCGAACTAAACCATTTGCAAATATGCAACACAATTATACAGCAGAATCAGAGAAACCACCTTCTGTTGCACTCATTGCTATGATATCAAATGTTGTTTTGATATCTAATGTGTGACACGAGCCTGTGTGGGTTGTCCTTTCTTTTTTCAGCCTCCTCAACAGGGAAGCCCAGTGTGCTCTGACCTCCGCCCTGACCACAAAACCCTGCTCTAACTGACTGGGTAAACTGCTCGTGGAAGTGGCTACAAATCTCTGGCACCCAAATTCCACAGGGCGTATCCTGCACTTCCAGCTAGCGGCTGCCAGCTTTGTGTATTTCCTCCTCCGTGTACCGTATGCACGGTCTGCGTTCTCCCAGAGCAAGAGTGAGCTTTGCAAAGTTAAACGTGCTCCAGAGTAATTTACAAGAACACCAGGTCAGATCTTTGGCAGCCGCTGTCGTTCTCCTGGGGTATAAATTGCTCATAGTCTTGGATTTCCCAATCCCTGATGTCTTGTGTCTTGTGTATCATTTTGAATGATCTCCACTTTGGTGGGTTACTATAATATGAATCCTAGCCCAGGGTTGTTTGAATTATGGCTTATCTGTAGGAATTCCCGGTTTCAGTTTTCTTTCCTTGCCTCTGTGCATCCTTAATCTTTTTTATGCTACTACTGCTCTTTATGGTGGCAATGCATGGGATTTGACTTTTTAAATAGATGTGGGTAAAGTAAGTCTTAAGCTCCTTACTGATGCCTTTATTTTTCATGGTGATTTAGGTGTTTTCTTGATACATTTTGTACGACCTCAAAGAAAAAGATATCAGAGAGGCATTTCAAGCAGCGTATCATGTTGCACAGGAAAAAGCCAAGACACAGGCCCCTCTGTTTGGTATTTTGCACAATCACAACCACAATTTAACCTCGTCACATACAGCATTGTTGTAGACATTTCTCAGAACATTTGGTGATATAGTGATATGCCTGGATAGCCTTTACAGCCCCACCACTCACAGCTGTAGCACGTTCCAACCCCTTTTCTTTTAAATCGCCCACTCTGAAATCGGATACTGTACTAACCTGAACCTTTCTTTCCCATTGGCACGGTGTCCTGAGCGAACAAATCTCTTTAGTTAGTGTCCGTGACAAATTAATCTCATACACAAGCACGCAGGAATCTGGACTGGCCAAAGAGCAAAAAGGCTGGAAGCCAGGTAAACACTCAAGACTTATAATGTCTCCACTGGGCCCCAAGTCCCCAAGCTCTTTCTAGACAACAACACAAAAAACAAAGACAGCTGGTACAAAGTAAGGTCTGAGTGTTATATGTCCTGTAAAATGACCATTCCAGTGGAGTGAGGCACACTCAAAATTCCTGAGTCACTCATAATGTGCAGTGTCCTGTATGGTAAATTTCCAACCACACGAATGTGACTGATGCCCCTTTTTCCATTTCAGCCGCTGCCAGTGTATAATCCTGTTCATATTATAAACCATAGGCTGAAATGCCCATGGCAGTTCAGTTCTATACTTAAAAATGGCAGATTCTGATTCTCCATCCAGGCCACAAGCTTTTTGCACAAATAAACTCCGGGAGAAACTCAGACGCAGACCTCACGTGTATAAGTTATACAATATGGTGCAGATCTTTGGCTTTTTCACTTCCAATCTGACTTATTTATGTTCTTCTTCTGCAGTGAGGTTTTGCAAAACTACTTTTCATATTTTTTTTAATGCAGGCTTTGTTTTGTCTTCAGTGCCCAGATTCACATCTGAGTGTAAAACGCTTGCTCCAACACTTTTCTCAGTGTAGTGGTGGAAACATTGTCTCATGTGGATAATGAACCATCAAATACAGAAAAGGCTTGAGAATCTAAATTAATGCAAACTTGTAGTGGCAAGGTTAGGAAAAAGACTTGTTGCAGAGAATTCGTCTTCCAACAGGGCACTGACCTCGAACGCAGAGCCAAAGGCGAGACAGAGCCCAGACCTCAGCTCAGCTGAGAATTCAGATGAGGCCTTGACAACTTCATTTTGACCTTTTTTTCCCCACTCAGTGAGATGGCGCTGGAGCAATTTAGTCGGTAGAGATTGAGCAAAAATTGCAGTGTCCAGATGTGCAAAGCTGAATTTATTAAACACAGCCTCACAGCTGTAATTGCTACCAAAGGGCCCTTCCAATTTTCTTATCATATTCAGATGGAAGATTTTTTTAAGCTACTGCAGCACACGTCCATAACAGCCTTCTGCTGTCAGGAAACATCACCTGTAACACTGTGCACTTCACCCTAAGCAGATGCAAGAGACTTTTAGGGCTGCACTTTAATCATGCAAGTGCAAAGAGAGCTTAAAGCGGTGGGTTGGATGTGGAATATTAATCTGCCTTTTATATTTACTGTTTGTGGTGCAACCAGAAGCAAAGGACAGGAACAGCATTCACACAGCTGCAAACTTGACCTGTGGCTTACAACAGACCAGATCATTGTGAATACTACAGAGATGTATAAGTCAAATATTCTGCTGTCACTGACCACTATGTGCATCCTTTCCTTTTATTCTTTTTATTATTTTGCTGCATATTTCTAAACCATGAATAGCCTATAATAATTTTATGGAAAGAGGCTTCTCTAGGAAACTGTAATTGATGTCACCTCTATCTGTCAGTCAGATAGTCAGGGTGGGTTACTACTTAACTTGATGATAGAAACAAACCATTAAAAATGCTGATGAATCTCACTTGAATGAATCAAGTGGTAGCATCATATTGTAAAAATGTCACACAGCCTTTAGACCAGTCCATTTCAGAAATAAAACCCAACATGTTTCTTTTATTTAAAGTTGGAAGTTACAGTCGGAGTTGTTAAAGTTGGAAAAGTGGAGGACAGACGGGATTAATGAGCTGCTGTCTCCACCATAGACATCGAGTCATTACATACATGTCTGATGAGTGTGGCTTGTATTGAATTGGGGTCGCTTTGTAGCACTCTGGTGTCATTTGCATGTGACTTAACAATTTGGTTTTATTTACTAAACACCTTACAACATCTTGCAATGATCATTGCATGGCCACAAAAATTGAGGCTCGAGAGTCTTTTGGTGTTTGGAGAAAGAACCTTGTATAAAGCCAAAGTTATTAAAGTTAGTGAGTTAGTAAGTGGCATTATGGAGTGGAGACCAAAACAGAATTTAAAGTAGCATGACTATTGGACTTACATTGCACCCACGCTATGTTTTAGCAAAGTGTATGAGGAGTGGTTGGACTTATTTTAGAATAATTTATGACTCTCGGTGTTAGGATGCAGAACGTTCCAACTACAGCAAACAGTAGCTGGTGAGCGAGTTCAGTTCCTGTGCTACCTTTTATCGTCTCCCAAAAGAAAGCTTTGCTCAGGGACGCCGCTAATAAACACTGAATTGCCTTGACATTGATGATTTTGTCTTGTCCCTTTTTTATTGGCCCCAGATCAGTACCAGTCAAAGGATATATACTTTACAAATCTGTGCAGCCAGGGTTGCTTTTGTAGCCAAACGTTGACAGTGCTGAGGAGCGGGATTCATATGGAACATATTGTTGTTATTATGAGCGGTGGAAGCCGTCCAGCTGCCGACTGAGCAAGAAATGTACAGGATCACATGGTCAAAAAAAAAAAAACCACAGCATCAATCCAGGCTCTTGCTATCTTTCTGTCTTTACACACACACGCACACACACACACACACACACACACACACACACACACACACACACACAACCAAGACAAACTCTGCATAAACAACTGGATGCATCCAAAGACACCCTGCAGGCACACACACACACTAACCCAGCCAAATGCACAGCACACATGCACGCACAATTAATGCTGATATAAATCAGCTGCCCATTTTTTTTTTTTTTTTTTTGCTGGAGCGCGGAACAATTTTTTCCGAAATTCCGCAAAATGATCTGCAGTAATTTATGGTGTGTTTTCCACCAAGGGGAGTGATACCGGGTTCTGGGCTGTAAACGTTGCTCTGCCATGTTTATTTTCATTTCATTTTGTTCTGCCTCTACTAACACTTTACCTTGGTGATTTAAGGAGGTTTTGGACTACAACCAGCTGGCTGTGTGTGCGTATGTGTCCCCCGGAGCGTAAAGCTGAAGAATCCTCTCCTGTTCTACCTCCTCGGTCCATGCTATGGTTTGTTTGTAGCAGAGGTGGGATGGGACAGCATCATCTCCTCTACGTGATGCACCTGTCATCTCAGTATGTGCTTCGTCAATCTAAATATAACTGGTGAACTTGTCTTCAATAGTTGAAATGTTTTTCCTAATTTTTCTATTGTTTTCTATTGGATGAATTATTGAAAGTTAATTGATAAAATATGACATATAAACACAGACATATTTTCTTATTTGACACTACTGACAAAACCGTCTCTGAAAACTGTCGTCGATACATCAGTTTTGTGATGCAGCAATGCTGTGGCCTGGTTTTGGTTTGTTTTTTTTAGAACTAAAACAACTTGATTAGGTTTAGAGAAATGTAATTGATGGTGTCACTGGCGCTGTTTGGAGGGGAGGTTGCTGTACCATTTTTTTTTAGTCAAACAGTGCTACAGCTACGACGCCTCATTGCTGCATTATCTTGTTTATCGTTTCGTATTTCTTTTTAAAAAGTCACCCCATGTCTCCTTTTTGTGTCTGGCTGTATGTGGTGAATGTGCTGCATTAACTGGGGGTGCTGTTCCGTATATTTTCCATCAGTAAATAACATAAAAGACCAAAACAACATCTCTCAGCATGTCTTCCTCAGCCTCTCTGTGACTCTATTCTTTCCTACTCGAGACGTAAATGTTTTAAACTTGTCTGAAATAAAAAGTACGGTCTCATCTTTTAAACTATAATTACCGTCTTGTGGTTGCATGCCTCGGGCAACGGGTCAAGTTGCAGTTTATATCTACGTATTTCCAGACGCATATAGTATATGTAATGAAGACTTTGAAGGACTTATATAAAAGTGTTTTTGGAGAACATTATATGTCACAGTGAGTCCATGTGAGCAGTTCTATCATTTCTGTCTGTTAGACGCCGAGTTCACAAGCTGGTTTAACGTCCAAAAACATGTTTTGCGAGGTCGCAGCCAGCTTTGAAGATCAGATCAGTACATCCCGGAGTGAAAGTCTGTGAGAAATTTGGCAAAGTTCCCTCAAGGCTTTCCTGAGATATCGACCAGGTCCAGAAGAAAGGGCTGAACCAACATACGTAAAGTACGTAACAGCGATATGATAAAAACCCAAAAACACAATGCCTTCAACAGCCGAGCAGAGGTGCTTTTTACAAACCTTAGCCAAGTAGGGACATGTATGTGAGGTACTGTGTAGATCACATATAATTTAATGATCATTTAATAATTATAAACTTAAAAAAAAAAATGAAGTTGAGGTAGAGAGGGATAAGACAAAGTATGTCAAGCGTTTGATTTCTGCAGATCAAATATTACTATAAGAAGATTTTTGGCCTTGGCCTTTAATTGAAAAGGCAAGTTAAACACATGTTTTACACAGTGTGTAGGTACAATATGATTAATGGCTGAAAAGTTAGGGTTCATATCCTGCAACGAGCGGTAAAAACGTAAAGAAGACGTGACTGCTGACTGACTTGCAATCCACTCAGGGCCAGAAACCAAAATTTGAAGGACTTCTCCTTGGTTCAGCAGGTAGAAGAAAGAGTTCATTAATCTCACTCACACCGTCCGATGCCAGCTGCCACTCAGTCAGTCAGTAATTGTCACTCATCGGTCAGCCAGTCAATCCCTCATTCTGTCAGCCATGTTAGCCGGCTTGTCAGCACCCAACTAGCCCATCAGCTAGTCAGCTAACCAAACATAGAGAGAGAAAAAAAAAAAAGACACCCAACCAGTCAGCCAGCCAGTCAAATCAAATCCCATCATGTAGGTTAAGAATAGTTTTCCTCAAGGAAATCTAATTAAGCGTGAAATAGAAAGCGAGAGGCTGCATGAACCATGTCTGCATGCACGCAAATGTGGAGGAAGATATGTATCTATATGTGTTGCTCCATGTGTGTGTGTGTGGAGGCAAAATCTTGGAGTTATTTTCTGTAATACCCCCAGTTTCATTTCAGTTTGGTTTGGGTCCAGGTGGTTGGCTTTAATGTAGTCCAGATGGGAGACGCAGAGCGGAGAGTGGCCAGATTTTTCCAGAGTTTCGGTCGAACCAGGGCTTTGCTAATAAAAGCAGAAGAGATTTTCACAGTTCCGCAGACAAAACCTCGCGTTCTAATTCTCGAGGGGGAACGGAGAGCGAGCGAGACCGCAATGTTATACTTTGTTTTTATTAAAGGGGGTGATTGACAGCTTGGAGAGAATTTTCCAGCATTAAACCGGGGGTCTTATTGGAGAGGACAGAGCAGAGAGCACAGGGACCTGGCGAAACGCAACGCTCTGGCAAGCTGCTACTGACTGAAGGCTTGGCTTCTTCTCTAATTCTCTCTTTCTTACCATCTTGTTATTTCTCTCTGCTCTCCGTCTATAGTCGAGGAGAGGGTTCCTTATCGCCACACCCAAACCTTCTCTCCTCTCAGATATGATGTATTTATTAAAATGCATCCACCAACATACTCCCTCTTTACATCTGATGGGAAACTCGGCATAGTTTTTTCACCCTTTATTTCATTTTTATTTCTCATTAAGCACCTTATGACTATGTCTAGGGTGCTTACACCCTGGGGAGGGAAGCGCGTGCTCATAGTTGGATCTGTACACGCCTGCTTAGAGGCCAATAAAACCTAAAGTGCCTCCTGATTCACACAGCCTGTAAAGGGATGAAACACTTAACTGCACTTGTAGCCCAGTGTGTGTGCGTGCAGCTCAGGCAGCTCAGGGTGTGTCTCAGCCTCCATCTATGTCAATATGCATCTATCACAGCCCATATCAAGCAGAAAACTCTGTGTAGGTCACATAGTGTTTCTCATGGTTGACAGCTTAATGCGTGGACAGAGGAAGAGCTCAACATCACCTGCTGAACAGTTACTAGATATTCTGTTTTTCTTTGGTTCCTAAGATTTCATACATTTTCCTGTGATTGTCAGCTGGCGGTCACTTTGCCTGGACTCGGTTAGGCCTTGGCTCTGTTTTCCGTTCTTGACAGCTCTACAGTTGTCGAGTCAAATGTTTGAAGCCGCTGGAATATTGTCTGATTTTCAGTTTGTCCATTTGCTAATTGTTCCGCTGTACCTGGCCTCGCTCTGGTTTTGCTCCGTGTCATAATTGGTTCCCTTTGGTTTTCCTTGGCAGTTATAATCGCATGGCTCTCCGTGTCCGGTTTGTTCTTGTGAAACCATAGCGACCGCATAGCAGCTTGTGTCAACATCCCCATTATGAGAATTAAGGTTTAAGCAATTTAAAATTGGCCTCCAATGTGATTAGTGCTTATTTTGCTAAAATTTCCGGTTTCTTCAGTGCTGTCGTGCCTGTTTGCTTAACCCACTATTATCACCCTTTAAGTCAGTGTTGTCCAAACATCAGACGTGCAGTATTTCTACAGCTCAGTCTTTGGCTGCCACAGAAGATATGCTCACACTTCCTGCCACTGCTGTTAATCAGATTTAACATCACAAAGAGCGTACAGCCACGCTGATAGCTGCACAATAAAAATGATGACATGCTAATCAGCATCAGCCAATGTGCTGTTTATATTCAGAAAGTCATGCCAACATTTCCTTATGAGCTCGTATCTGCTCTGTTATAAGTCTTCTACAAAGAAAAAAAAAACACATTCAAAAAACATATTCATGTATAAATAATAGAATCAGTTGACTGTTTAAAGGCTTAATTAAAAGTACTGAGTCAATGAAGAAGGAATGAAGACAGAGAAACAAATGTGACCTATTGATTTGACAGCGATTACATTTTAAAGGCTTCAAACTAAGGCGTGTATGCAGCCAGACCACATCATTCTGTCCACCGTGGGCTCAGCAGAGCTCAGCTCAGCAAAGCAAATAAGAAAATACAAGCTGAGGTCTGCAGATAAAAAGGCCACCACACACTCCCTGTGAATTCGTGTACGAATCCTACTTAGTATACACTGAACTGCTGATTAATTCATCTCAGAGGATTTATCTCCCGTTATTGTGAACTATCACATTTAAAAGGTAATCCCATTATTCACAGCCCCATCCTCAACCGAAAAACAAGATAAAACATCTTTTAACGATTCTTCATTATCCCTTTTACTACCTACCTCAGCAAATCCGTCATTTCCCTCCTCAATCCCACATAGTACATTTCTCACATGGAAGAACCCGGGGTTAGACGGTTGAGGATTTATATGTGGGAGGAACTTTTACTTCGCTCTAACAACTGCTGGAGAAAGAAAATGGTGAAAAAAATAAATGGCTAAAAGTAATTTTTAGATCTTAAATTAGGAATTAAGTGAAATCTTTCCGGGTGGCTGCTTGCATGTTCTCCCTGTGTCTGCGTGGGTTCTCTCCGTTTACTCCGGCTTCCTCCCACCGTCCAAAGACATGCTCGTTAGGTTAATTGGTGATTCTAAATTGGCTGTAGGTGTGAGTGGTTGTCTGTCTCTCTGTGTTAGCCCTGTGATAGACTGGCGACCTGTCTAGGGTGTACCTCGCCCAATGACAGCTGGGATAGGCTATATAAAAAAAATGATATAAATATTTATATAATATTAACGAATGAAAGAAGTATTTCCATATGGATTTTGCCACAGCCAACAATTGTACTTGATTATTTTATGTTATAAAATCAAACAAGTGTAAATGCAGGATACAAAGAAAGTTTGGGAAGAGGAATTAGGTGTAATCACATCAACGGATTCATATGTTCTCTCTTGATACCGAATGTCCAGCCCTTCATTTATTATGTATGTATGTTATGGTGCTTCTTATATGTGGTGGCAGCAAGATGGTCTGTATGTGTTTCCTCAGACTACAGTAATAATAAAAATATTTAAACTCAATTTTTAATAATATCGTAACTGCTACAGGACCCAAGTTGTCTTTTGAACATTTGTAATTTTGGTGTACTGGTCATTTTCTCTTTGCTCATATATTTTCCAGACACACATTAACACAGAGTCTAGACAGTCGCTGCGACGATATTTAATAAAAAAAAAAAAAAAAAGGGGGAAAACCAGAAACAAATCAATGGATCAGCACAAAAGGGAAACAATCCTTCGCTAGAGACACGACATCAGCATTCGCTACCTGGCCTGATCCTCCTCAACCACAAGATTCAGAGAACGAAAAGAGACCAAGACAAGACAGGGCTGCGTTCAGGTTAAAAAAAGAAAAAAGAAATGTTATGCAAGACTCTCAGCTTTGCACTTGATGAGAAATTCTGTTGTTCTGCTGAGCCACAGAATCGTTTCTCCTCAAACATTTTCTAACGTCACGGTGCATCCAGTTCTTTCCACTATAATGTTACACGCCACCTTGTGATCTAATGGTAATAAACCCCCACATGGATGCACAGCTACACACCTAACCTCCGTTTGCCGACGGGAAAAAAAACACGCGTTTTCACATGCAATCAACGAGACTCCCATGGTGGCATCCTCTTCTGCAGGAAATGTCTTTTTAACAACCAATTAAAGGTGAGCCAGGCTGCTAGCTTACAACAGGAATGTTTACACAGAAGACCTATCGGAGAGAGAGGAAAGAGGGGGAGAGATTGTGTGTGGGGGGGAGAAAGAGAGAGAAAGGAGAGATAGAGGGTAGGAAGAAATCTGGGGATCTGAACAAGTCCAGGATTTGGCACTTTCACAGGTGTGCACAGCAGGGGGGTTTGAGGTGGAAGCAGTGTGTATACATACGTGTGTGTGTGTGTAGTGGTGTGTGTCAGAGTGTGTGTGGAGCTGCCAAACTGGCCACCTGTCTTTCCCTCGTTGTAGTTTTAGTGTTTCCTTTCATCCGGCCCTCAGCAGCTCAGCTCCCACTTGGAGCAGTTAGCCTCCTGCCGTGTGTGTGTGTGCATGTGTGTGACTGCGACTGTGAGTGTGTGTGTATTGGTGTGTGTGTGTTTGCGTAGCTCTGGTCCCAGTTGGGTTAGAAAGACTAATGTTCCTAAAGGTGCATTTCACTCTTTCCTCCGCTTTTTTATATCTTTGTTCTTTATGTTTTATTGAGACAGTTCGAGTGGAGGCAGGAAGTTGGCCAACAGGCCCACTGAGCACAAGAGGACACCAGAGGAAACTTCTGCTCCAATGTCAACAGGAGGTCATACTTCAGGAAAAGCACTGCTACCTATGTGCCTTTAATTAATAGACCTTATTCAGCCGGGTACCATCTGAGCACAAAAACATGGAAAACATGGAAACAGGAAGTGCTTCTGTCTCCTTCACTGAGTCTCATGTTATGACAGTTGAGAAGCTTAGAAATAACTCATACGCGCCTTTGAGTCCAAGAGCCTGTCGAGACACTAATTTTAAAAGCGGTTTTCATTTGTAAAAATTGTGTTAGTTAATCTGAGAACTTTGCGTTCA
This sequence comes from Chelon labrosus, assembly GCF_963514085.1. Classification (NCBI taxonomy): domain Eukaryota; kingdom Metazoa; phylum Chordata; class Actinopteri; order Mugiliformes; family Mugilidae; genus Chelon; species Chelon labrosus. Next base: position 19,048,453 of record NC_140345.1, read on the forward strand.
CAATTTCCTGCTCAGCATTTTATGGGTCTATGGAGTGAGGAGTAGAGCTAAGGCAAACAATCTGTACAGCCAAGCAGTTATAAGTCTTAATAAATGTTTCAATAATTCAATAGGTGACCCATTAACAGCTGTGCTCATTAGTATTTATACAAACATACTGAATTAACTGAATTAACCGTTGCTCAAATGATTTTATGTGATGTGAGACACGTCACCGGTAGTCACAAACCCAGAAGGAGACCAAGAGGTTAAACGTGTCAGCATCTTTCAGCTCAGTGTTTTTGTCACTGTTGGTTCAGACACGCTGCTCTCACAACATTAACTGCAGCCGACTTGTTTTCTGCACAAAAAAAAAGACAAAAGAAAAACAAAAGGCATGATCAATCTACCAAACGCAGCCTTCGTACACCAAATGGCAGATAGACAGAGTTAGCAACGAGCTAGTGATCACAGTGGAGCATTTGGCAGGATGAGAATGTTTCCCTCAGAGATGGAATGAGAGTCAATATTGGATTTGAATAAAAATATATTTTTAAACCTCTTCTGGGTCTGCTAGGTGTTGAACTGTTGATCAGTGTTATGTTTGAAGCTTCCTGTATTGCACACAAGTGAAAGATTCATGATGATACCGCAACAAACCCAGCGACATTTTTTTTCTACATTTCTCCTTTTGCAATGCATTTACAAGCTTTGCAAATATTTCAGAATAGTACTGAAATGACAAAGTGAGTGTTGGACAAATGGGTTATACGCCAATCAGCCACAACATTAAAACCACTGACAGGAGAAGTAAATAACGTTGACCATCTTGTGACAATACAATGTTGTCCTGGTAAATCGTTGGACTTCGTGTGGATGTTACTTAGACATGTACCACTGACCTACACCAGACCAGACACCCCCACCCAATAGCAATGACACTCCTTGATGGCAGCAGCCATCCCCAGCAGGATGCACCAAAAACGGTTTAAGAACAACTCAAAAGACATGAATAACAGCACAAGGTGTTGACCTGACTTCCAAAATCACTAGATCCCAAACTGATCAAGTATCTGTGGGATGATCCACAGAGGCCCCTCCCCTCAACCCATAGGACCCAGAGGCCCCCACTAACAACATCCTGTTGCCAGACACCACAGGGCACCCTCAGAAGATCCATGTCCATACTCTGATGAGTCACAACTGTTTTTGAATCACAAGGAAGACCTACACAATATTATGAAGGTGGTCATAATGTTATGCCTGATCGGAGTATTAGTTGAATGAGGGGAATGAGTTGTGGGCACCTTGCAATACACACTGCAATACATCTTATGACCTTTTAACAACTGAGGTAGCCTACCTTTACTTTCCACTGCTGCATCACTATGAGGGACAAAGGGGGGACGATCTAAGAATCTGTTATATTTAGTTTTACTCCTGATGCCTTCATGGCTCCAATTTAAGCCTTGAAAGCATGGAAAGTTTGTGAGGAAGCTGTATGGGCAGAATGACAAATGAAATAAAGACAGGGAAACACAACATGTTATCCAGCTTACAACACCGCTGTTAAACGTCTTTCAAAGTGTTGACGAATAGTAAGATCACTTGTGCCATTTTTTTGGCAACCTATTCCAAATAGGTTCGAGCCCTTGAGATCTGGCACTGGTGACAGCTATAAGACCGTGCAAATGTCAGGACATGAGCTGCCATTTATTACATCAGCTATCAGTAGTCGCATGCCAGATTTTCCACGGGGGCATCTTTTCAGACCATTATATTGATAATAAGAGCCAGTCAGTCTTCCAATCTCCGGTTCACCTTGGTCCAAAACCGCCCACTTTAATACGCCACAGCAGCTTGCCCTCTCAGCTGATCTGTTTCATCAATGTAAAACCCAGAGATCATTAGACAGCTAAGCTATATCGCAGATCCTCCTGCTTAGCATGAGAGTGTGCACATGCGAGTGTGCATGTCCTTTCATACAAGCACGTCCATCTATTTGTGCATATGTAAGTTCATTGGCGCACAAGTGTGTAAACGGTCATCTGTGCGTGTGCTAGATTGTGTGTGTGTAGGCGTAGGGGGGAACCTGATCTGGTCTGTGTGGGAGGAACCAGTTCCTTTTTCCCCCTCTCCACTGTTCAGACAGACGGCCTGCTAGAGAGATCAGACTCTCAGACTAACTGGACCAGAAGTCATTAGGACACTCTAGACACACAGCGCGTTTTTTTTTTGTTTTTTTTCAAAGCTATTTCGTCCTTTAACAAAAAAAAACTTCTTTATCTACGTTTCACTGGCTCATAACAAGATCTTTTAAACAAAACGCACAGCGTTTTTCATATCTTTGTCTCAGGAACCAGTGAGCAACAGGGACCACTTATACTGAAACTGTGTCCTGAGGTTTAGTCTTTTGTTTCTCCGTGCTACGTTTTGGTTGAGAAACCAGCTCTGGCACTTGACTTTGACTTTAAGGGCATTTTCAAGCATATTGTGCCAGAAGTGCATTTTGTCTTGGGTATAAGCGATTCTACAGATTTACCAACTGTCTTTAACTCAGGTTAAACTACACTTCTTGTTTTTTGCGTGCTATCAACTTTGAAACCATATTATCTCAAATTTCAATCTACACCTTCCCTCTTCATCACCTTTGTGAATTATTTCATTTATGTGAGTGTTCCCTACATGGCGTTCCTCTGAGGGCACATTAACTCTTAAGCCGACTGCAAGCGTCCTGCGCTGTTTATAGTATTGGGGGTGTTTGCGAGATGACACACACAATAAATCAGCTTTGTTTTTCAGCACAGTTTCCACAAAAAAAAAAACGTCCTCTGGCAGCGCGAGGTGACGTCTGAATTTTTGTTGGTTGTTTTTCTTCACCAGCCACTTGTCACGGTGTAGGAAAAAGCTCCATAATTGGCACCTCAGTCACAGAAACAGCTTGTTAGCGCTGTTAAAAAATAATTTGGGAACACCAAACCAGTGTAGCACAGCGGTTAGCCTCCATTAAAAGAATGGCTCATTTACATCTCACATAATGGTGGAAAATAGCTTGAGAAACGCAGCTGTTGGGTCATTTTAAAATGCTGAAGTAGGACACCAGAGACGTTAAGAGATAGGTAATACTCGTTTGGCAAGATCATAAGAAAGATTTCTCTCATCACTCATATGACGGGGCACTTTCAGGTAGCCACAAGATTATTTTTTTGTGTTTTTCCCTGGATTTATATTCATATTGTCTGCTGCAGAACCAGAGGAGTGTAAAAACCACTGCATCTATTGTGGTTCTGTTTAAACAAGTGAGCTCACGGTGGCAGATGAGTAAGAACTGAATGACGATGATGAAGAAATGTCATAATACGTTCCAAAGAAACGAGCATTCCTCATTGGTGATGCCCAGATCACTTTCCGTCAAGCCACGGACAGACTTGGAGACTTGGGGGAACGCTGAAAGAAAGCGACAAGGGAAAGTTGGAAACAGTGGAAAAATGCAGCAGAAAAATATTACGGATATAAGGAGATGAATGGATAAATAGATAGATGCATAGACAAAGTAATGAGAGGGTGAGCAGCGTGTGGCTTAAACACACTGGAAAGCCATCACCAGCCAGACTCCGGCCAGTGGCGCTCTTGGGAAAAGGGAGGAAGAGCAGAGGAGGAGAAGAGAGAACAAGCATGTGGAAAGGTAAAGAAGAGGACAGTGAAGGGACACAGGCAGATGTCCAAGTAGCCATACCTGCAGATTCAATTTTGTTCTTTTTTCTACTTCTTTCTCCCTTCTGATTTTTCCTGTGCTCCTCAAACCTTTTCGTGTCTGCTTCATCTCTGTCTGCTCTGACCTCTGGTAAAGACAAGAGTAGACTGACTATGAGTCCCCCGGAATAACAGAAATAAAGCAAATGACGGGGGATCATGTAAGAGAGAAAAAAGAAAGAGTGGCGTATGAATACCGAAAGCATTAAATATGTTTGTGTGAGGTGAAGCTAATGCGCAGTTCCAGTTAAAGATTACTGCAGTGCCGGTTTAGTGAAGCGATATCGAGTTTTGCTGAAGTCTGACACGTAGCTGCAAAAGATGAAACCACAATCTGATAGGAGAATATGTCTGAAATTCACAGTGGAAACATTTATAGTGTTTATTAGTCCAATCTGCTCAAAATACCAAAAACATATGGACGAATTTGCTTCCAGATATACAAACAATTTATTGGTCATCTTGAGTCATTTCACACTCAGAAATGATTATTAGAAATAACCGAAACCAACTCATTTTCCAGCATTTTTCTTTTTTTTGCGATGCCACAAATCAACGTTTGTACCTTAAAAAAAAGTCAAAAAATGTCATATGCCATATGTTAAATAACATAGTTTCATTATATAATGTTATATCACATAAATATACATTTATATTTCAGTTTACACATTAGTGCCACACAGGTTTCGATGAATACAAATGTGTGTGGGTTTCGGTGTGTTTTCTGATCATGTGCCATAAGTTCTTCCGACTCTGAGCAAAGAGTCACCGAGCAGTACAGTAAAAATAACAAAAAAACAAATAAGTGTTGTTAAAATGTTCTTGACGGTCTTTAGAAGGACGTCAAAGCACTTTGAAAGTACTGTTAAACTTTTCAAAACTCTGAAAAAATAAGAAGTTCCTTTAAAGAAATAGAAAAAGTAATCAAAAAGTTCCTTGAATTGAAAAGTCCGGGAAGTGCTACAGAAGTCCTTCAAAAGTCTTTGAAATGCATCACGAGTCTGGTCGGTCTTCAAGTTGCAGCGATCGTGAAATCGCTGGAAGGGCTGTCAGAGTGATGAGCATTTTATCCGTGGGGTTGGTGTCCTCGTTGTTAGCTCCTGATGGCCGTCTTCCTATCTCTGTCTTTGTTCTGCAAGAGAAAAGAGCAACACCCAACAGTTTAATAGTTTGAACTTCGCTTTCTTGTCAGAATCAGACAAGAGACAAGATATGATTAAAGAAGCTACAATAAAGACTAGCTGCACAAATTTATTAAGCTTTAAAGGTGCATGTATTTTTCTCCCACGGAGTTTGGCTAGACGTTCCCTATTAGCAGTCAGATGCTGAGCTAAATTAGCAGTCTGCAGCTTCACATTAAGTATACCAGCATGAGAGCAGGTTTCATTCTCTCATAAAGAAATCAAAGTTGTTTTTGATGTGAACAGGATAACTTTCTTTGCTTTATACTTTTTTTGATGGAAGTCTGGGTACTTTAAATTGCAAAGTTTCTAAAGGAGCCCAGCCATTGGTCATTTTTTCCACCATTACTTTTTGTAATACTCATAACAGGTGAATAAAACGGCTGCCTTTGATGTGAATCCTTCATTAATGGGTCATGAAACTGCACTCCGCAAAAAACACACACACTGTGAAATAGATACCGTTTCATTGCAATCACTGACTCAGTGAATTCATGTGGTTTTGTGAGCACTCTGCTTCCAGAGTTAGACAAAGTAAATTAGCCTCGACTGCACGCGGTAAACTCAGACAAACACATTCGGCACAGTAGCGAACAACATCAGCTGTGGTGGCGGAGAGCAATTAGGGCATCTTTAATTCTATTACAGCCCGAGGAGTGACTTCGTGAGTTGTTTTATGACAGCCCTGCGTGATGATATGCGTCTCATTTATCTGTGGTATCAGAACAGAGGAGCCTTGATTTCCTGGCTGGTGAGGAGACTTTCTCTATCTAGCCAGGAAAATAACATCACATTTTCCCTCCTCACCTAACCTTTTCCCTGCTCACTTCTCGTGGCCATCCACCACTGGCTTTTCAACTGAGAGTGAAGAGATTTTTTTTATTGAACACACCACTGAGTGATACGTGACACACTTAAACCCCCGAATACAGTTTCAAAGATGAACTCGTGGCTGATAAAACATGTGAGGCTGCCTTTCACTGGCAAACATGGCAAAAGAAAACTACTTGGTGTTATTTTCTGAGTAACTCATCTTAATTCCATGTTCAAATAGCGGTACACAAAGGCCCTGGAGGAAAGATTTATTACTGAAATTCAGACCATCTTCTCTCCTCCCCTCTCTCTTCTCTCCCCCTCTCATATCATCTCAACTAACCCTCCTTCCCCGCCGCCCTCGGCTTCCTCTCATCAGCCCAACACCTGTTACACATTTCCTCTCAGACTCTGCACAAGGTGTAGGTGTTTGGAAAGATCCGTTTGACTGACATCAACAAAAGGTGGGTAGGTGTTTGGAAGGGTATCAGGCCGCAGTGAGAGCATGAGATCATAGGATTTGGACAGGAATCGGTCCTCCCACTGATTTAGGTGAGCGTACGGAGACACAGAAACTGTTATTATTGTTGTCAATCCTTCCTCCAGCTGGACTGAGCGGAGGATCATTATTAGGCTGCATTTGAACCGTTACCACCGCTAGACGTGAAGCATTAGGATTGGATTGTTGGCTGTGAGTGCTTTTATGAGAAGACACCAGCAAAGTCATTTAGTCTGAGATATGTGAACGAAGTAACCATGAGGCGCTTTCAGACCCAGCTGAGGATTAACACTGGGTTATCCGCACCCTGCGTACAACGCTACAGAGATATAAGAGTCCAGACTTCACAAGAGTCCGGCTCACTTTTCCGTGCTTAATTAAATTTTAACGTTAAGAGACATTACTTTTGTGTTCGGTGTTGGGAAACTCTAAAACAGAGTTCGGAGAATTACAATTTATCTCGGTTCCTCCTCCTGTACAACCAACAACAGTTACAAGAACTCCTATAAAGTTCCTGTTGCGCGATAGTGCCCTTAATGTAGCAACTTCATGTTTCTAGCGCATCATTTTGAAACTGAGACTTTAATGTGAAAGTTGCTTCCAGAAACCTTCACTATTCACTGAATGTCTAGTGGAAGTTCTGCAAACCTTTCTTGCAGCTTGTCCTCCAGATATAACATCGGTGTACTACTAAACAGCGACACCCCAAAGGTTTTAGGGTAAAGAAATCAATAATGCTCTCTTGATTATGATTTTTTTTTTTTTTTAATGAACTATTAAAAGGGTCACACCAGACTTTTCTTTTTGCCTGAACTGTAAATATCTGACTCTGAGGCCCAGGTGCTGCGATTTTTATGGACCAAACTCCTTGTGGCACTGAAACGCTGCATTTCCTTCTTCAGGTTCTTCAGGCCAAAGAGTACACTTTAGATGTTGGCAATTCTTCTAAATCATAACTGAGAAGATTTCTAATGATATCACGGTGCAACACTATCAACCATCATCGAACCAAAAAGTAAATTTAGCCAGCCAGATCAGACTAGTGATCAGAGTAATGTTCTAAAATAGTTTTTGTGTATTTTGTCATCTGATAAAGTCTGTCCCCAAAATGCCTCTTTCTGTTGTGGGATAAGGTTTCACACACCGCCTGGAAAACTTTGGCCTCTCTGGGGCATTGCTGTTATTGTGATTGCTCCCAACGCAAACTACCAAACCAACAGCTGCACGACATAAGTGCAGCCATGCTGTAGCTCCTCTCGGCAGTAAAGCATGAGGCCCGAGATCATTTTATGAAACAGGGTTTATTCAGTCATCAAGCGACCCAGACAGACCCGTGAGAACTGAAGCAAAGGAAGTAAACAAACAATCACGTAAATGAATATGCTGATGCAGAGCTCGTAGCTTAATGTAATTACACAATACAACAATAAACCACACCTCGTAGGCTGCACACTACCAAAGGGGCTGAATCTTGTCTTTTCTTCTTTCTCTGTCTTCTTTGTTTACATTTAACGTTGTAACTCTTTATATTAACTTTACTTTAATGTGTGTGGAGACAACCTGCCGTGATTTCTCCCTTGCCGTGCTCTGCCAGGCGGTGTATCATTAAAAGGGTACCGTGTAGAAACAAAAACAATGAGCCCGAAAAGATAGGTAGGAACCAAAAATAAATAAATGTATTAACTGACGTGGGCAGTTACACTCCCACCAAATCACAAGTGATTTCTTAGAACGACTTATGGGAGACATATACTGTGTATGAACGTCACTTTAAATATTATCATGTAACAAATCAATAACAAATTGATAAGGCCAGCTAATACACTGAGAGTGATAATGGTACACAGTGGTCTTTAGTCTGCTTCTAACAGTGTGACCGTCTTCTGAATGGGCCTCTCCAGGTAGACTGGTTTGGAGGTGCGTCTTCCCATTTTATCCAGCGCTGAATCACTGAGTAACAGCTTGAGTGTTCTCACTCTTCCATCCTTCCCAGAATGAACTTGCATGACCTTTGCCAACTTCCACTTGTTCCGTGGTATCCCATCCTCCTTCAGAAGAACAATGTCATTGACCTGTGCATTTCTGCGGTCCTTGGTCCACTTTTGCCTGTTTTGGAGATTTAGGAGATACTCCTTCTTCCAACGTGACCAGAAGTTGTTGGCCAGGAGTTGAACTCTACGCCATCTCTTCCGGAGATAAAGGTCTTCCCTGATGAACTTCCCAGGGGGAGGCGCTATGATTGTGGACTTCATGGTCAGAATGTGGTTTGGTGTCAATGGTTCTGGACTGGATGAATCATTCAGGTTGTCCGTGGTCAGCGGTCTGCTATTAACTACTGCCATGACCTCATACAAGAATGTTCGTAGAGAGGAGGAGTCAAGCTGTTTGGCAGACTGTTCCAGGATAGACATCAAAACACTCCTGATGGTGCGGATCTGTCTTTCCCAGACTCCGCCCATGTGGCTTGAGCTTGGGGTGTTAAAGATGAACTCACATCCCCTTTCCTTGAGTTCCTCTTGATCCATCCCTTTCAATGCCTCCGCAAACTCTCGCCTTGCACCGACGAAGTTCGTCCCCTGATCGCATCTTATCTGCCGCACTGCTCCACGAATGGCAATGAATGAACGCAGGGCGTTAATGAATGCATCAGAGGTCAAGTCATCAAGCATTTCAATGTGAATTGCTCTGGAGCACATACAGGTGAGTAACAGTCCGTACCTCTTTAACTCTTTTCTTCCTTCCTTGATGTAAAATGGACCGAAACAATCCAAACCACAGAAAGTGAATGGCGGTGTAGCTTCAGTTCGGTCTACAGGAAGGTCTGACATCCTTTGTTGCTCCATACCTCTTCTGTATTTCCTGCACTTAGTGCACTTGTAAATGTGGGATGAGACCAGGTTGCTACATCCAAGGATCCATATGCCGTTGGCACGGAGCTCATTCATGGTCATTCCCCGGCCTTGATGGTGTACTCCTTCGTGATAGTGCTTGACCAGTAATGATGAGATGTGACTGTCTCTTGGAAGAACCGCTGGATGCTTTACATGTGCATGTAAGGCAGCGTGAGTCAAGCGGCCTCCAACTCTGATGATACCTTGGTCATCCAGGAATGGATTTAATTTATATAGCTTGGACTTTGGTTGTGTCTCCTTGTGATGCTGAAGACACTGGATTTCTTGAGACAGGTTTGTTTCTTGAACCATTTTTATTATGGTTATCTGTGCTTCTCTCCTTTCCTCTAAACTGGTGGCTTCACAGGACCGTGGCTTCTGGCCTTTGACTTCTCTAACAAGGCGCTTTAATCTAGCAATGGCCTTCACCAATCTTGACCAATCAGAGAACTTGTGTAGCCGATCCAAGAGTGACCTCACCTCCTTTGCCTGCGTGTCATGAACTTGAGCCTTCTTGAGCTCTGGGTCATCACTTGGGATCTCTCCCACCTTGACATCTTCAGTTGGTAACTCTTTCTGCCAAAGCAGGTCTGGGCCTGTGAACCAGTTAGATGTTGACAGCTGGTCAGCTGAGAGGCCTCTTGAGGCGTGATCTGCTGGGTTTTCCTCCGAAGTCACGTACCTCCATTGCACAGACTCTGTGCTTTGTTTGATACGTTCCACGCGATTAGCTACAAACACATGGAATCTTCTGGCTTCGTTACTGATGTAGCCTAGAACAATCTTTGAATCTGTCCAAAAGACTTCATGCATGCATTCCACTTCAAGTTCTCCTTTGAGCATGTCACTGACTCTGACTGCTACTACAGCCGCCGACAGCTCTAGCCTCGGTATGGTGGTCACCTTAGTGGGAGCAACTCTTGACCTCCCCATGACTAGAGTACAGTGCACTTCTCCCGATGTACTGATCGCTCTGAGATACGAACACTCTCCATATCCCGACACACTGGCGTCGGAGAAATGATGCAACTCATAGTGTAGAACCTTGAAATTTGGTGGAACGTAGCACCTCTGGATCTTCACCCCAGCTAGGTTTTTCAGGTCTAGGAGCCATGATTCCCACAGAGGTCGCAGGTCGTCAGGTAAGGTGTCATCCCAACTTAGCTTGTCGCGACACATCTGCTGGACAATCCTTTTCCCGACCAGAATGAAAGGTGCCACAAATCCCAGCGGGTCAAATATTGAGGCAACTGTGGACAAGACTCCTCTTCGGGTGAGTGGGTTCTCTTTGACGACTACTCGGAACTGGAACTCATCTGAGGTCACACACCACTGAACGCCAAGCGCTCTTTCCATATGATATTCACCCAACGCCATGTCCAGATCTTTGGCAGCCTCAACACATTCCTCCTTAGGAATTGCGGCCATGACTTCCTCACTATTTGAGATGAACTTATGCAGCCGGAGTTTGCCTGTGCTGCAGAGTTCTCTTGCTTCCCTCACTAGTTGGATGGCTTGGCTTTGAGATGTGACACTTGCTAGCCCATCGTCAACGTAAAAATTCCTTCTGATGAACTGGATGGTGCCTTCACTGAATCTTCCCCGTCCTTCATCAGCAAGATGTCTTAGTCCAAAGTTGGCGCAGCCTGGGGAAGAAGCCGCACCAAACAGATGAACTTTCATTCGGTAGATAGATGGTTGAGCTTCCAGATTTCCATCCTCCCACCAAAGGAAACGTAGGTAATCTTGGTCTTCTGCTTTGACATAGAACTGGTGAAACATGCGCTCGATGTCACACATTATTGCCACAGGGCCTCTACGAAAACGACAAAGGACTCCGACCAAGTTGTTTGTCAACTCAGGACCAGTTAGTAGGTGGTCGTTCAAAGAAGTCTGCTGAAACCTTGCCGAACAGTCAAAGACGACGCGGATTTTTCCAGGCTTCTGTGGATGATACACCCCGTGATGGGGAATGTACCACACAGGAGTCTTGTTGATATCTTCTTCAGGAACCCTTTTGGCGTCTCCGCGAGCTATGATGTCATCCATGAAGGTTTTGTAGTCCTTGTAGTACTGTTCGTTTCTTTTCAGCTTCCTTTCTAGGCATTTGAGACGATGGACGGCGCATACCTTGTTGTTTGGTAAGTTAGGTCTCTCCTTCTTGAAAGGTAGCGGCATCTCATAGTGACCGTCATCATTGAGCCTGATGCTTCCTTGCATCTTTGACAGGAATCTGAGGTCTTCTTGGGAGATGCTTGTATCACCTGAAGTTCTTTCCACGAAGTCGGACTCCAGGACCTTAATGACATCTACAGGTGAGACTACTTCCTTGATCAGCGTTCTGCAGACATAATGCACTTCACTTGTGACATCTGAAGCCAACTGACAATCTGGAATGACTTGTTTCACAACAACTTGGTGACTTACTCCTATTGCATCTCCATAATCAAGACGGAGGTTGCCATAGCCTACTATGCTCCAGCCCAAGTCTGTTTTCAGCCCGAATGGCTGATTTCCTTCACCAGGCACCACCTGTCTTGGAACGAGAGCTTGAGGACAGTTGTAGCCAATTAACAAGCCAACGTCACAACTTTGTTGAGGAGCTATCTCAGCTGCGATGTGTTCAAGGTGAGGCCAAACTTTAGCCGTCTCTGGTGTGGGAATATGTTCTCTGTTTGCAGGTATAAAGTCTCTCGTATATGTCACCGGCAGAGGTATTACCTTGTCCGAGTAGAATCCTCTTACTTGCAGACTACTAACTCTTCGACATGGCACAATGGTGTTCTTTGAGGCCATGGTGGACAGCTTCAACTGAACTGGTTCATTTTTTGCGTGCAGAGCCCTTGCAGTTTCTTCAAGGAGAAAGGTTGTGTCACTCTGTGTATCTAGGAGTGCATACACAAGAATTTCACGATCAGGCTCACTTGTGGCTGACACCCACACTGGGATGATAGTGGATGTATGAGTGTCTTTAATGTTCTGTATGACTCTGTTTGATGTTGCCTCGAATGAGGGTCTCATTGCTTTGTCTTGTTGCCGTTCAGTGCTTCTGTCCTTTAGCTTGTCATAGTCAACTGCTCCATTAGCCTTTGTTAGCACCTTTGTTTCTTTAGTGCGATTATCATGGAGGCAAGTCGGATGTTTCTTCTCACATATATTGCAGGTCTGTCTCCTTTCACATTCTTTTGAGCGATGACCGGATTGCAGACAGCCAAAACACAACTTGTTTTCCTGGACAAACTTAACTCGTGCAGAGATGGTTTCATCCATGAACTTGTAACACTTGAGTAAATTGTGACCTGCCTTCTCACAGAATACACAACTTATAACAGCAGTCCTTTCACCTGCATTTGTTGCAAGCACCTTTGCTCCTGGACCTCTGTTCCTTGAGACCTTGATCTTCTCACTTTCATTTGGCTTTAGAGCATGGAGAGACGTTATTGGGTTGCAAGCGATTCTGGCTTCACGTGTGACGAATTCAACAAAGCTGCTGAAGCTTGGGAACTCATGACTTTGCTCTTCTACGTCCATGACCTTCCTATTCCATCTAGAAGTCAGCCAATCTGGAAGTTTAGCGAGTATCTTCTGATTCTCACTACAGTCGTTGAGCACTTCGAGACCCTTGATTTGAGACATGGCTGTCTCACAGCTGCGGAGAAAGTCAGCAAGTTCTTGAAGTTCTACACTGCTCTTGGAGTTTAACTTGGGCCATGAATCAAGCTTGTCCCTGAAAGCTTTGGCGATGAGGAATGGATTGCCATATCGCTCTTCGAGGATGGTCCATGCTGCATGGTAGGCAGACTCTGTGCCTAGCAGGAAGTAGCTTTCTATGGCTTTCTTGGCTGTGCCACTCACATACTTTCGCAGGTAATATATCTTTTCTTCACCTGGTATGTTCTTCCTGTCAATTAGTGTCTGGAAGGAAACCTTCCAATCATTAAACCTGAGTGGATCACCACAGAATGTTGTTGGTTCAGGTATGGGAAGACGACTTGCACTGATGGACTCTGCAAACACTCTCACAAGAGCTGCTGTGCTATCTTCTCTCCCTAGCAGTGTCATAGCTTGTGGTGGAGGCTGATGTTGAGACAGGTTACTTTCACCTTTAATTTCTTCCTTCAATTTCAGAGAGACATGTTGATGGAGCAGTTGATCTATATCATCATCTGACCATTCATTTTGCTCATACACTTGCTGTCGTGCTTTGGCAGCCCTTAACTTCTTTATTGTTTCCAATCGTTCCACTTCTCTTCGCTTGGCCTCTAGCACTCTTTGCATCTCTGCATTTTCAGCCTCAAGTCGTTCAAGTTCTTTGATATGATGTTCTTTCTCTAACAGTACCTGCAATTCAGCTTCATTGGCGGCGACTTCAGCAGCAGCTTCTTGTCTGTGAGCAGAATACTGGCTTGAATGTCTGGATGTGACCCTTGAGTTGCTTCGAGAATGAACCGAAGACCTGGCGAACTTGGATTTGGTGTGGTGAGAGATACTTGTTCTATCTGATGCTGCAGACTTAAACACAGATTCTCCATCTCTCTCTTTCTTGTCTTGTTTTTTAATCTCTTGATCTTCATCTGCTTCGGTGGTTAGATGACCTTTAGCAGCTTTAATTATTGTCTTTGTTACTGCTTCACAGGTGTCGATTCTACGACGTGTGTCCTGATCTGGAATGTCAATGCGTCTCAGCTCTTCATAAACATCATTCAGTTCCCTTGCAGCATTGTTTACCTTAGTGATGTGTTCATGCAGCAGGCTGTTTGAGCACGCTCCACTCAGCACTCCTTTAGCATCCTTGATGATTGTCTTCCACTTATTGTAGCTCTTAATGAAACGGTGTTCAACCCTTTTGACTTGCTCCTTGTGCAATTCTTGGCCTTTTTCCGTCAGCTTGCGAGCTCTTTGACTTCTTTGTGGCTCTGGCGAAGAAGTGTGGTAAGCAGCTTCGATGCCTTCCGATGCTTGTGGCTGCATGTCTGTCTCATGCTGCTGTATGTCTTCACCACCACCATTTCTGTCACTCTCAGAAAAGGGTTCAATGTCTGACATTTTACCTTGATTAAATGAGTTAGATTAAATGTTATACAACTCTTAGCTTTGTAGTTACCTTATTGAATGGCCAAAATAACCTCAGCGTAGCTGAATCAACACTCAGTTTTAACCTAGAGCAATAATTGTACTTTTCTGTTAAATAATTTGGCTTATCTACTTATAGTCTTATTACCATCAGTGATAACTACACAAAGGTGTTAACTCTAACACAGGTAGAAATGCAATAAATCTTTGCAATGCACCTTTAAATTACTGTGGCGCTGTTATATCTTAATATTAACACTACTTATTTTAACAGAAATTTTACAGTGTAACTGTCGATAAACGCAATCTCAATATCAGCGCGATTTGTATCAATGAACGTCAACGGACTTCAACGATGAAAGGTAAGTAAACAACAACAACTTGAAAATGTTTCAGTCTCTTGTGCAAAGCACTCAAAGTCTCTTATTTACACAAAATTCACACTAGCGGCACCGTAACCCTCCCGCAGATGCTTCCTTGGTTGCTGTGAGGACGGCAATAAACGATGCACCCGCGACGTGGAAAGGCTTCATCCCGACCATGGATCACTGTGCTCTAGCGACGTTTCCTCGGCTACTCACGCGAAGCAGTCGAGTTCTCACTGTAGCTCCTCTCGGCAGTAAAGCATGAGGCCCGAGATCATTTTATGAAACAGGGTTTATTCAGTCATCAAGCGACCCAGACAGACCCGTGAGAACTGAAGCAAAGGAAGTAAACAAACAATCACGTAAATGAATATGCTGATGCAGAGCTCGTAGCTTAATGTAATTACACAATACAACAATAAACCACACCTCGTAGGCTGCACACTACCAAAGGGGCTGAATCTTGTCTTTTCTTCTTTCTCTGTCTTCTTTGTTTACATTTAACGTTGTAACTCTTTATATTAACTTTACTTTAATGTGTGTGGAGACAACCTGCCGTGATTTCTCCCTTGCCGTGCTCTGCCAGGCGGTGTATCATTAAAAGGGTACCGTGTAGAAACAAAAACAATGAGCCCGAAAAGATAGGTAGGAACCAAAAATAAATAAATGTATTAACTGACGTGGGCAGTTACACATGCTCTCGGGTGTTTGTTGGAAAGCACTGTGGAAAATTGTAGGTATTTATCAGTGGACGGAAAAGTACTTTAGGGAGGTTGGAGAAAGTGGATACGTGAAAAATTTCACTTAAAACCTGCGCGTGAAAATTGGATGATTTACCAAATTACTTCAAATTACGGCGGAATCACGAGGAATCGTCCCGCGTCCCGCTGTGAGCGCTCAGCGACACTTTGGGCGGCGCAGCTGTATCTGGGGAAGGCGGTTCAGCTGGAGTGTAACTGGTTCAGTCAAAACAGGAGGATGAGGAGGAGGGGGGGCTTTAAGGCTGGCCTGGTAGTCAAAACAATCTCCTGACTAATAGGGCATGGTCGGATGACATCTCTGCTTTCTCTTTTCTCTTTCCAAACACACACACAGACATACCACTGACTTCCCATGGGGGTGATTTGTCCGACACTAATATGATTACCTGATGATATCTACTTTAGATACGATATGATGATAATACCACGCTGGAACAATATTATCCTACTATAAAGGAGAAAGCAGCCGACAGTAAACACTTTCTTCCCAGCGTCTTATCAACTCTACAAATTCAAGCTTTTGTGCAGTTTTCTCTGAAACTCAATCCTGCTGTTCCTTTACCTATAACTGTGGATTTTCCATGCACATTTTCTCTCTCTCTCTCTCTTTTCTCCTGTGTTAAGCTGTTCTGTCAAATACAAACATCTAATTTAGTCTTTGGCTGCATGAAGACAGGAATGACTGGCTGGAAAAAATAATTCCACTTGGGCAACGGCCTGCAGTCGTATAAGGAGATTGGTATTTAACCATGAAATGAAAACTGGTAATATCCCTTTAATTTATCGAGTGAAACTATGCGAGCATGCGTCAGATCCTCCAGTGGCTCATGGAAGCTGTAATTACCCTCATAAATGATCATCAATTAATAAATAACACATTAGACGTTTAAATTGAGCTAACTAACCCACCGAATGCGCCTCAGTCTGCCATTATGTGGCTTGGACAAGTCACATATTCATGTTCACTGTGGCTGGCTAATAAGCATCCTGACGGCTTCGGCAAAACACTTGATTAATCGTGGATTGCTCAGTCAGACGTAGTTCACACCAGGCAGCCACACACGTATTTAATTATTCCAACATTTTTATAATCTCTTTAATGACCCCAGACTTCATTTTCACCAGTGAACAGATGACTCTGGTACATTATGCTGCTAAGATGTAGTCTCTGAAACTGCCAATATGTCATTAGCTTCGGAAGATATTGTTTTAAGAAAAAGCACGATTTAAACTGGCAGCTTTTCTGCGTGTTGCAGATCTCTTCGCCTGGCTCAGCTTTCCGTAGTTTTGTTTTAATTTGCTCTGCGAGCAGCCCTCTCCCCGTAGACCAAATGACAACAGAATGATAGTTTTGCTAATAGATTTTGTTAGTTATCTGACCCGACTCCTTCTGCTGGTGTTAAATTAGGGTTTAACTGCTTCCATGTGTGTTGAAAATACACAGACAGGTCCTTGCTCTAAAGGCACACAGGGCGCACACACGCGTCGATGCTCTAAATACATTTAGAAATTGCCTGCAGTATATTATCTACCTTCGATGCACCTCATTAGCGTAGCGTGAAGCGAGAATCAAACAGGCCCAGCTCTCGCTCACGAAGCACAAAACATTAACTACGAGTCAACGCCTGCATTATCAGTAAATGAGGGTAATTTAGTTTTCATCCCTGACTTTGAAACGTCAACTTTGAGCACAAATGTATGATGTAATGTCTTTCCCAGTGCAAACAGACCAATATCCAAATAACTGTAAAACCCACACTCATTAGTGTGCTCCTGCACATGTCCTATCCACACATTTAAGCTCTCTTTAGGGGCATGGTTCATTTAATCTCTATAAAGAAGCAAAGTATAGTTTCAGCACAGTCTAAAACCAACTGTCCAAACCGGAGGATAAATAGCTAAGTTGATTATCCCACTGAGTCGTTGGCCATTTCTCTCCCTCTCCTTCTCTCTCTCTCTTTCTCCATCTCTGTTTCCACAACTTCCTGCACACCATTCGTTAAGAAAGTGTTGAAAGCACAGTCGTGATCCAGAGCTTCTTAACTAAGTAATCATATATGAGGTTTTCTGGCCTGTCGAGAAGGAAGCAATGAACTGCCGTCTAGTTGAAAAGACCAGAAATTGAAGAGGTAGAATGAAATGCTTTTGATAAATCTTATGAGTGCGCTCGACCATAGTGTGTCCCTGTGTGTGTGTCATTTGTGTGGGTGTGAGTGTACGCAGGGAGGGCGTTTCACAGAGAGCGGTTTGCAGGCTCCTTTAACATCACCATCAAAGCCCAACGTCAATGTGTTTCTAATAGCAGCAGCTGAATTAAACACTGGCTGTACAGCCTCAGCAGAGGATAAATCATTTACAGAACAATTAGCTCATTTGTTGCTCTGCTCTGTGCTGCCAATGACTTCCAGACACAGAGAGCCAGCCAATATGTGTGTGTGTGTCTGTGTGTGTTAAGTGTACTGCATGTATATGTGCAAGGACACGTGCATAACTCACTCTGATCCGTCACTCACATCTAACCACACAAACACATAAATCTTCCTTTGCTATCTTTCTCTCTCTTATACACAAATACACACACACACACTGTATTCACTTGCTGTCACACATACACAAACAGACAGAGATAAGTCAGTTTCCAGTTGCACAGTTGTGCAGTTTTACCGTCTTTCCATCCACCCACAAAAATCATCACGAATAAAAGTTTTACAGCGGCCAAGATGTAACTTAGTCCTGTTTGTGATATTAGGAGCCGTATACATCATTTGCTATGCATGTCGTTCTGCTAAATTTACACATTTCTTATTAATTTCAAGAAATTCCAAATAAATAAACCCCATCCAGTCAGAATTAAATCTGGGCTGTGCCTTAAAATGCTTGTAAACGCATCTGAATTTAACCATTTCAAAAGGAACAATGGTCTATTTACAGCGACCACACCATAAGCACCTTGTTAATTGTAGTTTTTATTTTATTTCCAAACGTACAACTTCTCTTTTAAACCCTCAAATGAGCTTCTTTAAAATTCAAATATCGGAAAACGCTTAAACTTAAAAGGAAAAAGTTCAGCGTGAACGCCGATGAATGGTCATTCCCATTTACTTTTTCCATCGACTTGATTTGACCCTCATCCTGTTTTGGGCCAAAAGAAAAAAGCCGCAGCCGTGGAAGAAGCTGTAAAAATGCAACAGCCTTAAGAGAAAAGTTGATTAGCACATTAAATAAAATTAAAAAAAATAAAAACCTGCTTTATTTAGTAGCCCTGCGCAGATGCTTGCTGCCTTTGGCATATTTCAGCGCCATTAAAGGTGACTTCTACCAGAAATCGAGTCAAGATAATGAAGCCCTGATGATTAGAAAAGCTGCAGGTTGCAGGTTGAGTCCAGCCACCTGACAGTTGCACTGACAGCAAAGGGAAAGAGGCCTTGCACAGGATATCTGCATCAATCAACCAGACAGCGCAGGGACTTAAACTGCGCTCAGCTCACCTCAGTCCTCCATCCTCAGCCCTGTACATCTCATTTACAGATGTAACCGTCAGGAGTGTCCCTGTTTGTTTAATGCAAATATCAAAAGCTACTGCGCTCCAGTACGTCCGTGCCAAACTTCTGTTGGTGCTCCACCCTACACTATATTTAAGTCAAATTTTGTCATGGTTCTTTGGAAAAGCTTGGCCTCTGATCGAAAGATATCGAGCAAAAACGTCCCACAGTGGCTTTACCTGACAACTTAGAAATTAATTTAGTGAAGGGGAATATATTTTGGACGATGATCAATAGAAAGAGCTTGAACAAAGCTACTCAAAAGAAAGCTACTCCCTAGAAAAGTAATATTTTTGAGGCTTTAAGGTCGCAGGTGATGAGATTTATTTTCAGATGAGCTTTCCTCTAAACGGCTCAACAGAAACAGTGTGTCCCTGTCCTGCGGAAACCACGTACCTCCAGATTTATAGTGAGTTCTGTATTTTTCAGATGAACTGAAGGATGAATGTTTGCGGGTTGAGGAAATTCATCTGCTGGCAAATCAACTTTTAAAAAGCTACAGAAAACATTGAACAGGCTTGTTATTCTTACATCATGAAAAGTTGAACTGTGCAGCAAGTTCTTTTAAAAATAATTTTCAATGTCAGTTTCAGGAAAAATCCTCCTACAAACAAGAAGATAAGAACAATAAATCATGTATTTTTAGAATATAATGACTATATTATTCTCAAAACATCGTGCATTGGGTTAGACAGATAATGACAGGAATTAGTATTCCTCCGTATATCGAAGCTGCAGTATTTTAGGACTCTGTGTGCAGTAGTCATTACTAACAAGGCTGTTTGTTTTGAAATAGTTATACTGTATACACACACATAATAAGAGGAAATGACCGTATACTTTTCTCACTTTCTTCCTCTCCTTCAGTGGAAATGTGTGTAACTGTAGCGGCTGGTCTAAGCAGAGCTGACAGCTGTGATGAACCTCAATGACCATAAAAACATACAAAGAGAGCACTCAGGACAAAAAGTCTCATTTTACATTCACAATCGTTTCCTCTCTGTAATCACCAGCACCGACTCTGCCCTTTAGCCCACTTAAACGCACTACAGCCACTTTACCAGGGAAGATGAAATGCTCTCCGGTTCTGCCAATCAGAGTTAACCGTTTATAAGCCAGGTCAACCTGGGGGCCTGTTCAGACCTCGCATTAGGATCCGATCTGGGTGATCCGATCATGTAAAATAAAGGTGCGAACACCCCATTGACGCATCGAGATCGCATTTGACCACGTTTGGTAGTGTATACGCATCCTGAGTTTTGCCTCATTAATTCAGAAAAATTACACATGACTGCTGTTATAAATGATCACCTGAAAAGGAAAAAGCACTGTAAGTGATGTTTCTTCATTAGTAATGAGAGCTTTTTTATAATAATATTCTGTCCTTGTAGCTGTTAACTATTTAAAAAAAAACAGATAAATCTAATAAAAACATACCAATCAGGGTTTATTTAATTGAGATCAGATCTGGAGACACGTTTGGAGACGCATGTTTATGCCAGGTCTGAACACGCGTACCTAAAGCCAGTCAATTGCAATGGCCAGATCTGATTTTAATGCAAGGTCTGAGCAGATGACTATAAAGGTGATGGCACGGCATCAGTCTAAATTGGTGATTAGACATGAGATATGAGCTCTGATAGCAGCACAACTGCAACACAATTAAACCGTAGGAAGTCATCACCATCAAGTTGTTATTTTAAAGTCTGCCGCTCGACATGTTTCACTGAAGGCTCGCTCTGTTTTCATCAGTATCAATAAATCTGATGAAACCTACAGCAAATTGATCTTACTCAGGAGTTTTGTGTTTGTATCCGCAGCCTGATGTGTCTTATTCATCTGTGCTATTATTAAAACGTTTCCTTCCTACATTATAGTAAACACGGGCACTGTAGTTTATTTTGACTCTATCCTACGTACATCGGCCCGATGCTCCAAACCCTGACAAGTGCAACCAAATGTGTGAAATTAGTCCTCAACAAATGTGTAATTCACATTTCAGTTGAACCCGTTACACGTTACAATGCCCTTTACGTTATGTAGAAAATGACTGAGCTGCTGTTTTATGATTAAACTGTGGGTTTGTTATCAGCAAGAATTGAAGGATAGTCTATAAATAGAAAGCCTTTTCATGCCCATTTTTCATGTCACACATGGGATGGTTGCGGTTAGAGCTAAAGACAGATGGAGGTGGTACTGCTGGGACGCAGTATGACTTGGCCTGTTACTCATACACTGTTAAGAAGCTCAAACTGATGGTGTGGTGCTGACTGCAACAGATAACTCACAACGTTGGCCGGTTCTTTTTACAGCTTGTCATTATATAAAATATGCAAGTTTAAGCTTATTTTGACACACATAAGTGAGTGAGGAGTCATTTTAAAAATCTGTTAAATTCACTTTAAGTGGAAGAGTCCAGAATCTTTACTGCGATATGTAAATTTGACTGACTTTTTCTCTTATTTCACACAAACCAAGTGAAAAGTATTTCTCTCTCATCTTCTCTCTTTTCACTTGTGATTCATGTGGTCAGCTGAGAAACTCCACCGGGAGATAATTAAAAGATAATGACCTTCACCTCATCAGCGCAAGAATGTTAGGTGAAATGTACAGGTATGACAGTGAGACCTTTCATTGGGCTAATGGGAAACAGCCTGATATGAGTGACGGTAAGTAACACAGACTGAGTCAAAGTCTCCGTTTTGAGTGTTTTGACACGAGAAAGTTTCATAATTGTTTTCTACCCAGCATGCATTTACAGGTCGGTCATGCATCTGCAGCGGTGAGCTGACAGCAGTATATAGTATTACACAGCTCGTACTGACAGCTCTGACCTCCACTGGGCTGATCGATATGCGCAGAGCCGGCGGTGGGGGCGGCGCAAGCTGAGAAGGATGAGGTGAAACGGAGTGAAATGTGGGCGAGGGCAAAAGAGGAAGAGAATAAAAATGAGGGGGGACAGACAGAAGCAAAAATAAAAGGAGACGGAGGAAAGAGAACGAGACAGGTTTCCGACTGGTTATCTCTCAGCCGAGGGTGTCTGGGTTTAGACTCCGAGGACGTCTAGGCTTTCACTTCAAGTTCAGAGGGGAGGCAGGAGGGGGGGTGAGGAGAAAGGGGGAGACTCACACTGCTGAGGCTCGGGTTATCCCCCAGCTAAAGGGTCTCTGGGTTTAGACACTGAGGAGGGTATTAACTTTCACACACTGCTGGGGTAACGGGGAGTCTGCCAGATGTCAGCTCCTTACCCATAAATCCTGCTAAATGGGCAGCAGCTATGGGTTAGGGAGGAGGGTGGTGGTGGTGGGGGAGTGGGGAGTGGACGTCACCCCTCTATCATCTTCTGTGGGTGTCTGTCAGGAGCCGAGTTGGGCTCGTGTATATATTTGATTTCACTCAACTGATGTCAATTCCTCATTCCCTGTTATTTCTCACCGGAGAGACGACTTTCTTATGCGAGGGTGTTCTTGATTATGTCAATTTCCTGAGCCGAATCAATCAAAATGTGAGCGGAAAGTAGCACTGCAAGTTCAGCCTCTCTGCGCAAAGATGTATTGTAGATCGACCGAGCAAGAGAGGTGGAAGTGTGGAAAAAGAATGTATTTCTGTGAAAGGAGAATTAAGATTGTGGGCTTTGCAGAAAACCAAAACAAAATTATCCACTTTCCCCGAATTATTATTTTTTTTTTTTAACGTGTACCTGTGTTTTGTGTTGAAGCCTCGAGTTTTGGAAGAACAAAGTAATTGGCAGTTACCAGTCGGTTCTTGGGCAGTTATGATTAAAACCTTCTCATATTCAGGCTGACGTCAATACATTCTTGAAATTATACACATGGTTTTGGATGGATTTCATGGGCTCCCAGTCATAAATCTCACTAGCTGCCTAAATACCGTTGTAAAGTTTAAATTCATATTTTTATAAAGAGAAAGAAAAAAAATCAACACAGATGTGGTTACATGCAAGGGTCGCATGCATTTTGCTTTTGCGTTACGGTGAAAATGGCTGCAAGCGATCGCTCCCACGAACGACAGTCATTTTCAGGAACCACCTTGAGCTTTCAAGCCACCTGCTCGAGTAAAACTAACCCCCAACAGTGCAATAACACACGGTCCTTCACCCCCAAAAGAGGACTTTAAAAGAGGGTCTGCTTTTAAAGTCCCCCGGGGCCAATCAGGTTTACAGGCACAGTCACTGATCTCAGGTCAGCTTTAAACACCAAACTGACCCACAGCCCCACACGGTGTCTATTATCACCCTGTTCTTCAGCTGAGTCTATGTCTTTATAAATGTTAGTCAAGATACTCTAAAGCTTTTTTTTGTTTTTTGCTTTGACCTAATGTGTTGATGACATTGTTTTTACGAGACGGCTCAACTTACACTATTTTTAAAGTTGGCATTTTCACTGATTTCCTTTGACTTTTCATGCTCACCATTTTCCTCTGGTTGCTGAGGCAGAAAGTACAGATGTGCTTCGGCTGAGCTGATTGGTCGGATCCTCGGTTGGGGGAGGAGCTGACGTGGAAGAACGGCGGTGAGGGAGCGTGGCACGGCTGTCCGTCGTGGAGCCCTTCGCCCAGAAGCAGCACGTTCCCCAGGTGGCTTATGTAGCTGCTGGCCAAGCGTAGTGTCTCGATCTTTGACAGCTTCCTGGAATCGTCAAAACATTTGTGGTGTTGATGAAGAAGAAACACAGATGAAGAGAATTGCAACAGCATTTCAAAAACAGAGTGAACATAAAGACAATAATGCTGTTAGGTATTTCTTCTAAGCAGCTTTAGATTAAAGGCCGGTCTTAAAATTTGACAGTGATTAAAGGTGCCTGTTGCCCAAAGCTACAGTTGAACATCTTAGACTCCTTTTACTGATTTTGGTTCCCAGATGCGTCAGACAAACTGTCATGCCCTAGTGTGACTCCTTACCTGTCTGCAGGCTCGGTGGGGATAAGCGTGCGCAGCGCCGTGAATGCCGTGTTGACGGAGTTGGTGCGATCCCTCTCCCGGGCATTGGCGGCTGTCCTCTGGCGAACCTCCCCGTGGGGATTGGAGCCCGGTTGGGCTAGCCTTTCCACCATCTCCCCTACGTCCATCATTCCACCCCCTACTCCCGCGCACAGCTTCCTCTTCCTGTTCACCTTGATGTGAAAGGCAGATGGGGACGAGGAGGACAGGCGGAAGTTGGATGAATTGGTGTTACGCTCCTCTGAGCCTGACCCCTCGCTGCCATTCTCGTCGTCATCTTCGGAGAGGAGGGCGATGTCGCCGTACAAGAAGCGGCCTGCGGGAGGCGCCGTGCGCAGCATGGCGAATGTCATCTTCACCACAACAATGTGACAGCTGCTGGTCAATCCTGTTGAAGGCTTCCTCAAGGAAAGGTGCTAGCTGTTGGCGTACAGCTGATAATGTTTGTTACCAGGAGCTGAACTCAGCAGTTTGTTGATGCTGCCAACTAAAGGTGTTCACCAGTCTTATTAGCCCAAAACTAATGAAACTCTTCTTTGCACAGTAGCTTGGCAAAGTCAATCAGAGGTTTCCCTTATAAGTTAAGTTAGGTTTATAACTTCCCTTTGCTGACAGTGGAGCATTAGCAAGTTGATCCTAAAACAGAGGTCAAAGCAACTTGACCTCTGAGCTGCAGGTTCCAGGTCCTTGTTGTTGTTGTCGTTCTCTGTTGGTTCACCCTTCACATCCAAAAGATCGGGTTCTTCTTCTCCTTTGGAATAACAAAATTTATAACGGCATGTTGAACTCTTTTTCTTTTGTTTCTGTTTGTCTATTTCAATCCGGAAAGCCAAACTACCCAAAAACTACTATGTGCCAACACCTTCTCGGTTTCTCTCTCTCTCGCTTGTCCCTCTCTCTCTCTCTGTCTCTCTCTCTGCCTCTTTGCTCCACGTGTGCTTGCAGTCTGAGTGTTTCCGTCTGTCTCTGGTCTTATAGCCAGTGGGAGGGCCGGAGGATTGCTCCGCTCCTCCCTCTGAGCGGTGAGGGTCCCTCGGCTGCTGTCTAGAAGCAGGCCAGAGAGACCGGAGGCAAGAGGCAAACCATCAGCAGGAGTTTGTTTTGGCTGCACGCTGATGTGTTCCAGGGGAAATCCACCCTAAAACAGAACTTGCATCACCCACGGAGTCCTCACATTGTTATCAAAGCGACAGACAGGATGCTCTCAGGAGTAAAAAAGCCACCATCAAGGACAGTGCAATTAGACTTCTAATGAATCTGCCTCCGTGATGATTGCATTGCAATTTTTTTGCATGTCTTGTATTTCTGGAAACTAGATGAACTCAATTCAACTAATTTGGTTCATGTCAGAAGTCAATCTTTTGCATAAAAGCACATTTTGCAGAATTTCTGCTGCATAGATACAAGATATTAAGTTCTGAAATGGGCCAGTTGTCCATGTAAAATAGTCACAGTCTACTATTATTTTACAGTTTTAATACGCTGGGTGACTTTATTCTTTTTCCTGTCATGTACCTGACCGAACAGGAGGTACAACTGGGATCTGCATTTGCAGGGTTTTATGTTTTGTTCGACCACCTCCTTGACAGTAATACGCTGTGAAGTGGTGAAGTAAAAGTTTGCCTTTCACACTGTGTCCTCTTTCCCTCCCCTCCGCCTCCCCTCTGAGTTTGTCTCTGGACATGCTGGGAGGAGGCGGATGAAGCTGGGAATCAGGAGTATTCATTCAGCCATGGCCGGAGCCTTTTAACGGCGCGAGCTGTGACACTAGAGGGCCTGCGAGTAGTTTACCCTCAAGAGGTCCAGATTTTAAGGGTGGAGTGTTTAGAGATGACGACGACGAGGTTCGCGGGTTTGTAGTAGGGGAGCTGCTGCTTTACTCACTTTACACTTTCTTTTACAATCAGTCTTCATTTGAAAGAGAAAGAAAAAATAAGAGGAGACACAAGAGTGAGCAACGACTTAGGGGAAAGACAAAAGTGGGAGTAAACGCTCCACGTACAGTATATGGAGTCAAACTAAACTGCTTTTCCTACTTAAAGTCTTTTGGGTTTTATTAGACATGATTGCGCAACTTAAGTCTTATTTCCAAGGAACTGAGTGACCTTGCTTCCTATTTTAAATGTACAGTGGTTAAAGGTTGACAACTTATGTAAAACTCAGCTATGAAGTCTTTAATCCTCAGTAGTACCTCACTGAAAACTCTAAACCCAACTGCCATTGCTGGTATGCCTGTTTTGTGTAGATTGGCAACAGTAAGCTGCTGCTGAAAACTAATAGCACAATGAATAATCTGTCAGAGTTACACAATGTTACAGTCAGCATTCATCACTCTCAATTTTTCTTGTCTTTTTTCCTCTCCTGTCCATATTTCTCTCCAGCTCCCTCCTCCTTGTATCTATCTCTGCCCTTCAATCGCAGTCGTAGTGTTTACGCTGTGGTATTGAGTGAATGAGCAGGAGCCAGTGTTGGTTGCGGCGGTTGATTACGGTACATACAGGAAGCGGAGGGGGTGGATAAGTTGTAGGTGGGCATCAAACCTCTGTTTAAATACTGTAATGAAAATGAAATGTCTGTAAAATATGTTCTTTCTCCATAATGTAATGTGTTTGGTTTATAAAGAAAAACAGTAATGCATTAGGGTTTTGGCACTCCTGAAGTTGCAATCAAACAAGGGAGCTCTGGTCATGTGGCTCATACTGAACCACTTGGCAGTGTGAACGCTCTCTGAAATAAGAGAACAATCCTTAGTTGCAGACCTTGTATGGCCGACCAGAAATGCATGCTTTTTCCATTCTCCTTCAGCTGTCATTGAACACATCCGGTCAGCGCTTCAGAGTCAACAGCCCTTAATACTTCTGTTCCAGTTGAGCAAGTTTTGCAAAAAAAAACAAAAACCTATAGTAAATGAAAGTGGTCTGGAAAAACAAAACTGAGTGAAAACAAACTTTGTCTTTCAAAAACAAACACTGCAACACATTCCAACAGTTCACTGCGCGTACAAAAGGGGGAAATTGTGACAATATGTGGTAAGCAGTAGGGTTTGTTCTGGGAGCATTTTGGATCTGCCTCTAAATATCACTTATTTGGCATATTTGCCTTTAATTGATCGTTGGAGTGGAGACAGACAGGAAATATGGGGGTGGGTGGGAAAAGCCACCAAGATTTTGTTCATAGTGTAGTCAAATCAGACTTCTTTCTGAAATCTGATTTTCAGTACAGACTGTCCTCGCTGTCATTTGCAAGTGATTGGGTCAAATTTGTAACATACGTCACGCAGCTACACTGGCGATGCCGCAGAAGCGTGAGAAAGAAAGGTCTCCTCTTGAAGTACCACCAGACGATTTATATCAGGGTCTGTCCATGCTGTCGTCCGTAGCTCTTTGCTAATAACAGCATGCAATGAACTGATGTTGTCTTCATGAGTAATGCAAGCACATGTAGTTAAACTGGCCCCAGCGTGCACACCGAGATGCGTCTGTAAAGACCCAAAGCTATACTTTAATGTGGTTTGGACCCGATTTGGAAAAATTACTCTTTTTTTTTTTTTCGCTGTCCACTTTCTAATCTGGATAAGCCACAGACAAAAAAAAACAAGAATTTGGTCTGCCAATTTGGACTAGGCCAAAAGGTCAAGAGTTTCAGCTTTGTAGTGATGGAGGATTCATCCAGTCACTTTGTAAATAATCTTTGATGTTGCCTGCTCTTTGCCAAGCAGTTCGAAAGCAGGTCTTCTCAGATGGTTCTTAGCACTTCCATTGCAACAAGCCATCTGTTTGCTAAGGTTAATGCTGAATAAACTGCCCTCTGTGCTGTGAGGGTTTGTTTCCAGACCAGCCACACTCACTGTGGTCCGTCATTACATGCATTAGCATGATCTTCCTCTAATTTGCATCTCCCAGGAGCGTGTGGCTGGTCTAACACAGTATCCATTTCTCCTGAATCGCTGCCCGCAGGCCAAAACACATTTGACTGGATGTAATGTAGACTATGAGTCTTTTTATAATCACACATGTCCAAGTTTGCCAGAAAGAATGTTGTATGAAAAGGAATGAGCTACATTACAGAACAATAATGGCAGCATTTACATAAAACTACATAAAAATGTTGACCTAAGTCCACAACATGGAGTCTGGGTTTTACATAATGATCCTCGATATGCCTCAGTGTGAGAGTACGGGCTGTCAGTTACAGCTTATTTGAGAAGGGGATGTGAAGGTTATACTTAAAAGTAGATCAAATATCGGCAGAGGTCTGCGATGTATAGAAAGCTGCCCTAAGAAAGCTGCACAGATACAAGAGACAATTGTTGTTGCAGTGGAAAAGAAGATCCAAGTTGGTGAGCTGCTCCAGCTCTAATTATAGAGGTTACTCAGAGTATCAACTACGTATGGTATTTTATGAAAATCTCTATCATGTCTTTGACAACCTACATGCTTGCTAGCATTTTGAAGTAAAATATGATGCCCTTTGAATCCAAAACAAAACTTAGACACACTACATGTTTGCAAATGTGCATAATTTTTTGCAAAGGAACTATAAACGCCAAGGCTGAGGCAACTGTGCACAAGTGGTCAGAGTTAGTGGTAGCGGGAAACAAAATATTTAGCAGATGAATATTTCACTATTGCTCCCAGGAGAAGGTTGAAAACAAAGGAGAAGTAAACAGAGTGTGAATAATCCTTGATTCATCAGAGACGGGATCATTCTGCTATTTGGACAATGCCATAACTGCTACTGTGTGGTGGTTTGGCTCAATGGTGTTGGTAAATGGTACTTGAAAGATTCCTTCATGACAATGGACAGACATTTGTAGGCACTGCAACCAAGCCTAAGATGCAGATGGAGAAAAAGTATGATCTTTCGAGTCTTCACCGATATTCCCTGGACCAGTGTTAGATAGTTAACACACAGTAAAGCATACAGGGTTTTTTTTTCATTAGGAATCAACATTACATTCATAATCCTCTCTGTTACTTCAACAGTTCAGGGTCTTCTTGTTTGCAAGCTTACCTGGAGCTGGAGCTGTACACGACCATAAACGGACGAACAAACCTCTGGGCTGACTACGTAGTTGTCTCAGTTCTGCATTTGTGTTTTCTTAGCTGACTTGCTAAAATCCTCACGTGCAAGGAGAAACTTAAAATGAAGTCTGCAGGGACATGAACTGAGCAGTGTGCACACCTGCTGAGTGATTAGAAGAGCTCTAGATTAGGGCTATTGAGTGATGACACCTGTGTGTGATGAATGGCAAACAGACGTTAAAACAGCTGATTCCTTATGAAGATGATCGACATGACATTAGATGATCTTTGGTAATCCTGAAGGTGAATCCTGCTGGATCTTGCCGGACCCTCTAAAATCACAGACACATTTATTTAACTAACATGACAGTCTGATTGACAATGTCAGAAAAAAATGAGGCAGCAAACTTATTTTTGTAGATCTGTACAACCATTCACATAAAGAACGAAGCGGCCTTGCCTCATTGCACAACCGTATCTTATCCAAACTGGCCATTTTCAGCATGTGAGACTTGGATATTGTTGTTGCAGCGAAGGGGATAGCACACGCAGACAATAAAAGTCGACGAGAACGCGGCATGAAATGCACACCCAATGGCAGGCTTCATATCAACAGTCCACATCCGGAGAGTCCGGCTCGGCCTCCACTCCACTCACGAGGCTGGCGATCTGCTAAATTTATCGGCTTTGATCGCCAGCTCTTTTTAAAAAACGTTCTCACTGAAAACATCTGCACGCTGCGGAGAAATCAACTGTGAGAATGAACCAGTGGGTTTTGAGTCATGAGACCGAAAACAATGGATCGCATCACTCTCACGATGAGACGGGTGATTAAGAAAGAAACTCTTAATAAAAAACTTGTGAAACTTTCCCACAGCAGACGAGGTAGGCTGCCTGGAGCACACGCTACCTCACGGACAGGTGGTATTCATCAGGCTGAAATCAAGGACTTAAACAGTTTGGTGAACGTGACAAAAGAAAAACAATAAGAGAGAAATATAGGTTCGAATATGAAAATGTTGTTAAGAGGGGGAACTGCAGAGTCTGGCAATAATGTGCTTATGAGTAGCCCCCTTTCTCGTGTGACTACTCTTTCAACTCTCTTTCTTCTAACTCAGGGACTTTGGGAGTTTTGTTCCTGTTCCTGATGGTGATTGCACAGTTCCAGAGAATAATAACCACGTATGAAAAATTTTAAATTGAGTGGTGTTTTCCTTTAAAGGCAAAGCAGCAGCAGCAGCAGAAACAGCAGCAGCAGCAGTGGCGGCAGCAGCACAGTAGTAGAACACCATCTGATAGTCATTACCCCTCCCCTCTCCTCCCCCGCCCTCTCTCCTCCTCCCGCTCGATAGTCTTCTCTCAGCTCAGACGTATTATTCATTAGTCTGATGAAAAACACCCACCGACTTAGCCGGGCCCAAACTCACACACACACACACACACACACATAGACATAGACATATATACAACATACACACAGAGTCCCAGCCCAGCTGAACCACTCTGGCGCGGGTCAGGTACCTGTCAAAACTCGGAAGCAGGTCTGGACCCGATACGGAACCAGAGAGCAGGCGTCTAGCAGGGGGAGAGACGTTCCAAGGCGAGGAGCTATTTATCGCCGCCTTTGGACGATAGTTTTCATCCTGCACTGAAAGTGACAGAAAGAACGGACACGGGACAAGTTCCTGGACTTGTTGTGGTGCCACTGAGCTCTGGAGTGGGTCATTACCAAAAGTAATTGTCTGCTTTCCACAGCAGGGAGCAGAGAAAGAGCGACAGCAGGAAGAAGAATGAGGAAAGGAAGGGAAGAGAAGGAGGGACGGTGGAAAGCAGGACAAGGAAGAAAAGTAGGATGGAAAGGAAGGAAATGAAGGAGGGGTGAAGAAGAAGACGGAGGGGAGAGAGTCGGTGGCGGCCTGCCAGCGCTCCAGACTGCATGGTGTGTTGCATTGGGAAAATGGTCGGAAGTGCTCGCCCCCCCAACTCGCACCCCCCACCACCACTAGCCCCAATTTCAGCCTCATTCAGCCTCAGCGCCAGCCACACTCTACTGGGTTTCCCAAGAGAGCCAGACTCTACAGCTGGCCTTATTAAACGGAGAGAGGCAGGGAGACAGAAAAAAGGAGAAGGAAAGAGAGGTCACACAACTGGAAGACATCAGTTGAAACCGTGCTTGCTCTCTTAGCTTTTTCCGTTCATATCCCATTTTATGATAGAGTTTCTCACAAACACGCTTGCGGTGCACTGGGTTCAAGCACACAGTAAAAAGCTATTGTTTGATTTGACATCCCTCGGAACGCCGTAAAACTGTGACACAAATGCGGGGAAATTAAAGTCTGTGTGACTTTTATCTCGTTTGTCTGAGTGCGTCTGAAGGCTGTCGTCATACATCTGAGCCCGCGGTATGAGCGCGTCTCTTCCAGTTTGTGTGAATGTCGCAGCATTTGTGAACACAGTGGGGCAATAAAAGAAAACTTTGAGGGATGGAAGAAGTCTGGTTCCAATAAATTATCTGGTGCTCATTTTGTGATTTTCTTCATTTCTACGGCATTTTGTCCGAGTTTCCGTTTAACCTTGAAGGGGTTCTTAGTCCCAGATACTCTGATTCAGATAAGGCAATTACACAAGCACATTCTGATCCACTAGAAAAACTGAGGAGGAAGCACTCCTGGTCCCCTCACCTCCTTTACGTATCAAGGGTGAGGAAAGCACTCGCTTTTTGTCAGGGAGCGTTACTTCTCATTGCTCCTTTAAATGTATAATCGAAAGCTATTTCACATTAAAGGCTTGGCTTGTAATTCACTCCTCACCTGGAAGGCCTCTTCTCGCACTGTGTGACTTGTGTTGCCTGTGAGAAGTAACGTTTTACTGCACAATGTCACACACCTCCAATTATAAGTCATCAGCTAGGTATGAGAGGAAGGCTAGCTCCGCTCTGACATCATGGTAGAAGTAAAAGGACCAAAGAAGATGTTCGCAAAGGAAGCCAAGATGAGAGAAAGACAGATCGAACAATAGACCGGACAAGAGCTGATCTCAAATTGACTTTTATTTGTTGGTGAGAGGCTATAAGACAAACTCCTAACTGGCCTTGTTGACGTTGGACAAGTCGGCTTACTTGGCTTTGCTGTGTCTCGCCGTTGCGCTTGCTTGATGTTTGGCTGTGTCCGCAAACTTGTCGACTCACCAGTTTCCAGCCAAGTCAACCCATCTCGACAGATGTCACAACACATAAAACTATGGCGTCACACCGGCGTAAAATATTACTCCACTTCAGTCAACGTGGTTGTTTGTGACTTCTCGTGTCATCTGGGCCGCCTCCAAATCCTTTCGGCCTTGTTAACGACCGCATGTGCGCAGCTGTCCGTGGGGAAGGCGAGTCAAGGTGCAATTTGTCTTTATGACAGCGGTGTAAAAGTGAATTGCGCTCCGAAACTGAAAGGGGTATCCTGTCGCAGAAGATTTGTATGATAACGGTGAAGAGTCGTGATACGTAACTTTTATATTAATTTTTTTATTCAGCCTTTGTTTAACCAAGTTTACAAGGGATACCTGGCCAAGAGTGGCAGCAGCACGGTTAATGTTTTTAAACTAGGTTGTTCAATGCAGCAGGAGCAGAAAACCTTAAAGCCGTCTTTCCCAATTCAGTTCATACCTTAGGAACCACAAACTGCAGTATATCCATGTGTATTTTCCACATTTCAGCATACATACATGACTGAAACTACTTGCAGCCTCAGTGAGTTTCTAGCAGTATAGTTAGCAGTTACATTCTGAGGAGGTGCATGATCTCGGCGCCTTCTCCACTGTTACGGCTGCTATTCACATGTGCTCTGTATCTATACACAGACAGATGAACTGATGATAATTCTGTCTGCAGTTTAGTGCTTCGATCGTGCGTATTTCACAGTAGAATACATTAATTTCATTTATCACGTGCAAACTATGACTGATTGCAAAGTCAAACCACTCTCCAAACTGCGTCTGCCTCATGTCAGCGGATTAAAACAGAAAACCCCAGACACCATTCATTAAACAGTAGTCAATCAGTACCTGAGTGTCCTTAAAGCTCTCTTATGACTATTAGGCCTCTGTTTCCGCTTAAATTAATGCTGGACGCAGAAAACAAATGGAGTGTCACGTAAGAAAAGGTAAAAGGGGATTCGCTGGAGCTGTCTGACAGTGAGTCTGGAAGCGCCACAGCTTCACCTGTGTTTGCTTTGTTGCCGTCCAAACAGCTTTGAAACTTCTCTATAGGCATTAATGTGAGCTATATCCTCTGGGGGAGGCTGTTAGAGGCTTTGTTTCAACTAAATCAGGTGAATGCAGACATCTGCAGCTGCTCTGTAGTCCATTCATGAAGGGGAGTAAATCTAATATTAAGAAGAAAAAAAAAATCTAAGTTGCGATTACTCAACTCAGAAAAGGCTTCTCCAATCAGAGCACATCCAGCTTTCTTTTTACTCGCTCTGAGTTATTGACAGCATAAAAGCAGCTCCCCAGACTCTGCCGTTAAAGACTCTGGCCGGTAGCAGCTCTGCGAGCAGAGGAGTGGTGGAGCTGTAGTAGCGGACTAAAAGAGAAATCAGCCGTGATGTCATTGCCACTAATGAGGTGGCAGGAACGGTTTGACCACCTGACTCACTCACCGCCTCACCTCTCTCTCTCTCTCGCTCTCTGTGTATTTTTAACTTTCTCTTAAAGCCTCTGAGTCAATTCCTCGCTCATTTTTTCTTCCCCTCCCATGTGCCACCATCTCTGCCTACCACGCATGCTTCTTTTTTTTTCTACTTCTGTTTGTTTTCCCTCACTGTTCATACGAGCTCTTCTGCTCTGCTGGTCGACTCCGTTCAAGTCCAGAGCCACGCTTGAACGCAGCAGTTAAGGCCGCTCGAGCTCGCTGAGGAAATCTCGAATCTGCAATCAAGACTCTTTGAGCAACAAATCATTTAGTGTAACGGGGTCAGCCATGACAAATGGATATCAGCTAAAAGGTAATGACGAATAGAACATCACACGCTATGGTTTTCCAACTTCTTAGTGCTCTCGTTGGCTCCAGTACGTTCCATGGTGTAATGACTGGCTGCCTCAAATGCCAGGGAGCTCACATCACTAAAAAAAAAAAATGAAAAAAATAAAAGAGAGGGGGAAACAAAAAAGGGGGCGTAAAAGAGAAAGAAACAAGGGGTATAGACTGGTGAAAAGAGAAAAACAGACATAGTACGTAGAAAAACAATAAGATGTCATCACTGATTTGAAATAAAGATGGACAAACCCCCAAAACAATAAAGATGACGTCACCACTCATAGGTTTCCTGAAGAGCGGTTGGTTTTCAAACTTGCATCTTGCCTGCGCCTGACTCCCTGGCTCCCAGCCAATCCAAATATGGGCAAAGAAGTGAAGCGTGAATTTACCCCGTGTAAAATTGACATAAACGGAGAAATTAGCTATAAAGACCAAAATCATTTCTTGTACCAGGCTGTAATTACACTTATTAGTTGCTGTAAACGGCATTTTAACATGGAGGTCTATGGGAGTTGAATCGCTTTTGGAGGAAGCCTCAAGTGGCCGTTCAGGGAACTGCAGATTTTGGCACTTAAAGGTGGGCTTCATCTTTCAGCCGCTTGGACTAAAATTTAAACAAGGTACGAACTGAAATAACTTTAGTATGTGTAGTCAAAAGGATTGCATATGAGTAAACGCAGAACTCACTGGAAAGAACAGGCAGGTGAGACTAATGCGAGCTGAGCAAAGGATCACACGGACAGGAAACACGGAAAGGAACGAAAAAGACGGGAAGAGGGTCCACTGAAATAAAACTGGAAACACAACTACAACTGGAAGAGGTGAAATGAAGTTCTTGACTTTCTTTTTTTAATGTTTAATGAGGAAATAATTGTTGCTGTGAGGTTTCAATAACAGCAGTTGTAACATTAAAAAAAGACCTTTAGAAAAAGTAAAGTAAATATTGAATGCTATAAAACACATTTAGAAGTCTTATGTACTTGTGTTATGACAGAAAGTAATTAATTTTTAAATGTTTCATTCAACTGTGGCAGATATGGGTTTTTGTATTTGCACTAGTACTTGTACCATAACTTTCTATCCATGCAAATGTGCTCAAGACTAAATCTAAAGCTACAATAAATCTCTCAGTCAACACAGACATATTTCCACCGCGCTGGCGCTTTTCAGACCTATTTTCAGATGTCCTTCAGTTTCCTTCGAGCGTTTCACTTCGGAAAAGTTAACGCGGAGGTGTAAAACAAATAAATATAAAGTGCAAAAGCAGTTTTATGTCGGGTCAAGTACAAACATTTCGTACTTCGTACGGCATTTTATGACGGTTCTACTGTGGTGCAGCAGTCGAGCAACTTTCGCAGAGGAGGCCTTGAAGAGTGAAAAATAATCCCTCTTTAAAAGTGTCACTGAAATTATTGGGCAGCAGGGTGTTGAGGAGAAGCCTTTTGCTTGTCCTGCTGCAGGGAGGTCAAAGGTCACGGTCACATGCAGGGCGACACCTGTTGAGCTGATAATGAGAGTTTTTTGTTTTTGTTTTGCTTTGAGCACTTTGGCGTCTTGTTGACACTTTAGTTTAACCCCGTGTACTCATCCTGCCTGATCCCATTAAGACTGGAGTGTTTTGTGAACAATTCATTTACTGCAGTATGTATAGAATAGTTGTGTTTCAGGCTGCAGGAGGTGTGAGAGGAAAGATCAGCATGTCAGGAATGAAGAAATGAGAAGAGTTCATCTGATGAACTTGTTAAGGGAGCTTGAGGGTTGACGTGAAAGATGTGTGAAGTCGAACCCTTGAGTTAAACGTGTGTGTGTATGTGTGTGTGTTTGATGTTACAGTCTTGTAAAGCAGCAGCTGGAGAGGGCTGTCCTCTGAGAACCACCACAACCCGCTAGTAAACCACACACACACACACACACACTCACACTCACACTCACACAGATGCAGCCTTTAATAAAGCTATTGCTCGGGAAACAGACCAGACTCCACCAGTGCGGGGCTCCTTGAGGCGCGAGTGACACGGTCACGCTCACGTTCATATAGAGCCACGTCCTGTCGCCGATAAACTATTGACCGATCAATTCAAGACGTCCTCATTATTCCGAATTTTAAAGATGGAATCCAACGTTTTAACAAACAGACGGACAAAAATAAATAAAAAGAGACATAAGCCAAAAAGATAAAGTTCCTCTAGTTGTGCGTGCAATTATAAGCACTCTTTCCTGCATATGGTTCTACTGTAAAACGGTAAATGTACTGTAAAACTGCCCCGTCCAGATGTGGGGTTAGTAATACAAGCCACAGCAGGGGGGGACACCTAGTGACTGCTATGAAGTCAGTAGTTCAGTGAAACTCATTAAGAAAAGTGGAACACCTGGAAGACCTAGACTGGGGTACTTTTTTCATATAAACTCTATCACGCATTTTCTACTACATCAAGTTTTTTTTCTTCCACTTTCTTTCTTTCTTTAGTCGTTAATCCCGTTTAGAAAACAAGAGACAGGTGCTACGGCTCAGTCACCAAGTTTTTCTGTTTATGGCAAGTCTCTGTTTAGACAAACATTAGCTGCAGACAGAGCTCTGAATTAGTCTGCACCACAAAAATCTCCATATTTAAGGAAACCACTGTTCTTTGCACACTCGCTTGTCATCAAATATCTTTTTTTTTCTCCCCCTTGATTGTTGGAATTATATTGGATGACATCATGCTGCAGCTGACTGGGAGCAAACACTCCTATTTTAAAGTGGTGGACTGTTTCCAGGGAGATGATATAACATAGTCCAGATGAGTCCCTCCAAGGATTGTCTCATTATCACACACGCCGCAGCTGCACACAACCGCTGCGTATAGGAGTGACTGCGTTTGCATGTATGTGTACATGCATGCGGGCTGCGTGTGTGTGTGTCTGTGACCGTTTAAACTCTACTAGCAGTCAATTACCAGAAAATGACTTGTGTGGACCGTTTTCCTTCAAAAAAGAAAAAAGAAACTAATTATAGGGTTTGGGTTAAGGTTAGGATTGGGGTTGGGATTGCAGGAAAGTCCTGGACTGAGCTTGTTCCATGTGGAAGACGTGAAACCAGAGGCGTAGCCAGAGGGCTGCCAGGGTGGGACTGGACACCAGACAAATCTGATGGCTCCCCCTCTGTACCACCCCAAAGTTTCTATCTTGGGATATTGGGGGTTTCCAAACTGAAAGAATACTACGTTTTGACTCAGTGAAGTCAAACTTCTCTGTCACAATCTCAAGCTAAGCTGTAAAACAATAGAGTATGATTATAATATGTCGTTTTACTGTTTGTCCATCTTGTCTTGGGGATAGTATTCTTAAAGCACAACGCAGATAATAAACATCACATCAAATAAAACCCAGCAGAATAATTACTGAAGCATCCAGTGGTTATTTTACAGCTTTTTTGGTTCAAATGAAAAATGCATTTTTCTTAAAACTCATTCTGTAATTCACCAGAAATGCACTTTTTCAACCACATTAATTGATTTTTTTTTTTTTTTTACTCCGGTTTCATTGTTAACCAGTCTTTCATTTCAGTAAGTGCTAATGTTTATGTAACAAAGCAGATCAGAGAATTGAGCTTTTTAAACCTGACCAACAAACTGGTTTATGAAAACGGATGAACCGTGAGAATGAAACAATAAGACCCTCATTATTCTTAAAGAGCACTTTTGAAGCTCAGTGTGGTGGCTCCGCCTAACCTCTGGCAAATGCAAAAAAAAGGGGGCAAAGCGGTGCATTGTTAGACGTGGGTGGCTGACTCTAGCGACCTGTGACGGAACCCACACAGAGCCACCACACCCTTAAGACTTAATACAGTTCATGCACAGATGTCATGACTGGGGAAAATAAGCTTTAGAGATCAACGTCGTAATTGTGCCAGAGTGGTAACATGTTTATTTCTGCTGTAACGTTCCACATTTTAACATGGAGGTCAATGGGGATTGACTCACTTTTGAAGCCAGCCTCTAGTGGCCATGCTTGGAATTGCATTGATTATTTCTTTTTTGTCGTTTTTTTTTGTCTTCTACCACATATGTTGCCGCATGAGTGTTTAAAAAAGCATATCCTGTTTTGTACATGAATAAACTACTATGTACACTATTTTGTCTCTATATTCGATACTCTATAGCCCTACTGTTTGGAATCAGCAGTAGCATGAGAAAACTGCAATTTGTAATGTTGGTTTTTTACATAGTGCACAACACAGAACTTTAATGCATAATGTATTAATGCTATCTTGAGGCAGTATAAGTAATTTTTAGTTCCTTAGTCCCTTAAAAAGCTGAATGGTTAGGAAGAGGAAGAGGAGGCGGTAATAGTAGAAGGAGGGTTTCCGACAGTAGCCCAGACCTGACAGGTTTCTTCATTTCCGACTTCATTCAGTCCCATACCGGGACTCTGCACATGGTAAAACCATCACAGGCACTCAAACGCACACTCAGACTCCCACACACTGTCTCTCTCTCTAACACACACACACAGAAGACACACATGTTCTCTCTCAGTTTCAACCAGGAAACAGCTTCTACTCATATTTGAAAGTATAGAAGAATTACGGAGAGACAAGCAGAGAGACAGACGGAGAGTCATTTGGCTCTCAGCAGAAGATCTGTGCCACTGCCGGCTGAGATCACGATTCCCAGCTGTGAAACTTTGGACAGTGGAAGTGGACAAGGTGTGCTTCTCTTCCTCACAAACCCTTTACTTTCACTGACAAACAGTTTAATTTATGTGCGGAGCTGCAAGCACTCTGTGGGTGTACGAGCCCCTTCCAATTTTTACACCTGGTCTGCAAATTCTCTTTTCTTGGCCGCCTCGCACCGTTCAACGCTCTCACCAAGCAAAACAAACAGAAAAACAACAACCTGGACTGAATAACGAAGGCGTTTGTGAAAGTTTACTGACAACGTTAAGACATCTGATTATGATGAGGTCTTTGATCATAGTTAATAGATGAATTTTGTGGATTTTTCTTGGCCAGGCACATTACAGTGATGACAAGACTCCAGGAAGTTGATCTATTATTGGCTTTGTTATGTATTTAGCGAGCCAGTATCATTATTACCTTTCAGTCTTTTTCCTAAGCTAACTGAGAGTGGTGTCAGTCTTCTCACTTATCTATCGTCACAATGAAATAAAATACCGTTGTAGGCGTGTTCACTGTTCTTTCAAGCCATCTACTTGTGTGTTTTCACTTCCCTATATAGGCTACTTCTGTGGATCAGCTTTTTCTTCTGTCCTCTGTTTGAAGTGAACAATAAACATACTAATCATAGAGTGAATACAGTTAATGCATCATTTATCAGCTGATTAGTGAAACAGGAACAGGAGGATTAGTTATTAATTTATTTGTATCCAACCAGTGGAGTTAAAAACTGCTGCAGAAAAGTTTGGGGTCAAACATTTAGACAGTCAGAAGTGAATAAAGGATATTGTTTTACAAGTCTCTCAGAAAAAAAGCTTCTGCAGTGATTGAATTAAGAATGATTGACGTGTTAGCAAGAAGCTTTGGCATTCAGACATACTGTATGACTTAACGCCAATGTCACAATAGCCCTCATAGACTGTATGTAAAAGACGGATGCAGCTACAGTCTGAAAAGTCAATTCAGGACGAAACGCCTAACAGTGCATTACCACAGATGGTCACTAGGTGTTTTGGTGCTAAATAAATGTCGATTCAAGAAGTGTCACTTTTGAAGCTGAAACAATCTTCTTCTTCTTCTGTAACCGCTTGTCCTCTGGAGGGTCATGGGGGGCACTGGAGCCTATCCCAGCTGTCATCGGGTTAGAGGTGGGGTACACCCTGGACAGGTCACCAGTCTATTGCAGGGCTAACACAGAGAGGCAGACAGACAACCACTCACACTGTGCCACCCCAGCTGAAACAGTATGTTATTCAATTCATTAGTAGGAAAAATATCACTAGATAAATCCATTTCTTCCTATCAGTATGGTTGAAAATGATTTTATAATAAAGTATTAGGCCTCAAAGAGAGGTATGTTTGGGCTCTGGTCTGGTCTGGCTCCTCACTCCAAATATGGTCACTTCTGGCTCCAAAAAAAATAAATAAAAAAAATGGTAACAGCCAAATGTCAAACTAGAAGCTTTAAAACATGC
The DNA here is from genome assembly GCF_963514085.1 of Chelon labrosus. Taxonomy (NCBI): domain Eukaryota; kingdom Metazoa; phylum Chordata; class Actinopteri; order Mugiliformes; family Mugilidae; genus Chelon; species Chelon labrosus. Next base: position 19,088,451 of record NC_140345.1, read on the forward strand.
TTTAAAACTGATGGGTGACTCCACTGCCCCTACATTTATCTTTTATTTTCAGAACATGATCCACATTAAAATTTTAGATCTATTCCTAATCATACTTTGAATTGTGCACATAATCTCTCTGACACTAAAAGCAGCAGTGTATTCTTACAAATTCTTACACCACTCACCAAATATGTGTACTTAACCCATCGAGCCGGGTTAAATGAGAAGCTGATCTTAGTCAGCCTGTTTGGATGGGGCTCAAAACAGATGTAATTCTGTCTGCTGCCACTAGACGGGGTGAGAGTCGGGGGGAGCCAAATAACTGCCCATAATAACCACCAGACATGACTCATTCAGCGTGGAATACCACAGCAGCCACAGACAGGTCTCTGGCAGACAAGGAGCAGAAATCCGACCCTACTGCAGAGTTTGTGAATGGGACAGGAATGAGCAAAACCAGGGCAAATTTAATAGGGCTTCAATAAGTTTCAGAGATTTAAAAAATCACCAAGTGTTTGCTTTGGCTTATTTGTAAAAGCCAAGTGTGTAAGTGACTAAATGCTGTGCGTTTTATTGATAGCGTGTCTCACAGTTTCTCTTTATTTCTTTCATTTGACTCCTCTTTGGTTCAGTGGTACTTCTTGGCAACGCTCCTGTTCATCAAGTCATCATGTAGAGAGACAGCACAGGGGCAACATATCACCTTGTCAGATACGATTGTAGCTCTGATCATCGTCATTCTTGCCCAGACTTCCCCCGCGGAGAGCACCACTCAATGTGAAGACTAACACATGTTGGACAGTCAAATCGTTATTTGCTTATGTGGAGTCGGTCCAACGCTGGAGGGCCTGGAGAGCCAAGAGTCTAATCTGTGGGCACGAGGAGCAACATAGAAATAACATATTGTACAACTTAAAGTATGGCAGGGGAGCAAACTGTGAGTGGTCACATTACATGAAAACAGCAGGCAGGAAGTGTTTTGCAACAGCGGAAAATCTTCAGGTCCAGTCTGACCACCAGACGGTCGCACTTCATCTGGCCTGCAGGCTGCGGTCAGTGGATGGATATCTGCCCTGCAGCAAGGGCAGGATACGCTGTCATACATTTGTCTGTTGCTCCTGCTCACACTTTTTTCCGTTTCTCCGACACATGTAACACATATCTACTTTTAAACCGTTTCCCTCCTTTTCTTCTCAACTTTCCCTGCCTCGCGCGGGTCTCTCCTTTCTTTCTTTCTTTCTTTCCGCCTTAGCAACCTTACCTCATTATATTTTTGTCTCTTTTTTTTCCCCCCACTCTCTCTCCTACCTTTCCCCTCAAACGTTCTCATTCCACCCTCTCTCACCCTCTTTCTCTCTCTGTTTGTGGTCAGTCACACTTAATCTAGCTCCATCCATCTGTTTCTCTTCATTCGTTTAGTCCGGTCTGTTTTTGATTAAGATTACATCAGGCTTTGACCTATTAGTGTGCGTGATCCTTTTGAAGTCATTCTGTGGTTACAGGTTAAGCTCAAAACCCACCAATCTTCTTACTCAACATAATACACACGGTATTTGGAGGAGGGGGGAGAAAAAAAAAAATCAGTATAGGTTCTTAAAACGTTTCAGCCAGGGACCAAAATGACTTCTTTTCACTGGGATCCAGGATCATTAAATCATACAAGAGTTCTTGTAATGTGGAGACACACCAGGAGGAAGGCCTGTGACCCATTTTGGGTCCCAAACCCATAATGCCAGCTAAAAAAACCTGTGAACTGGAATATATTGTTCATTTAACCTCATATCCTGAAGATTTGGATTTTATTCTGAAGGTAACTTTCCCAACCAAAGGAGTTCTGTTCCTTATTAAGGTTGCCGTTTAAAGTTGAGCTCAGTTTTCCCACTAAACATAGCACAGACCTCTTGAACAATATAATATTTTGTGGGGAGGGGCAAATGAGGAACATATTGAGTCTATCTTACATTAATAAACTTCTGTTATTCTCGTTTTTATGCGAAGATCAACCAAAACTAGACCTGCTGCAGATCCTGAAATCAAACCGACGCCACGAGACGACGCGGATCCCTCGCGTTGCCCACCTCCATTGTCTTCACGATCAGTGGGCTAAACAGCAAAATGCCAGCGTTTATTTTCAGATGTCGATCAAGGTAACCTTTAAAGCCTTGAAGTTAATACCCTTCCTCTTCTTCTGCTTGGATGCCTGTGAATAAAGATTGACTTAAATGTTAAACTGTACATCATCATTACTCATGGGTCAAAGCTCGGGTAAGTAGCCAATTGGCCGCATCGTGACACTAAACTGACATCTATTGGCCAAGTTGTGGCAGGGTGGGATGTTAAAGTCATTTAGACTCATCAGGCTAAGTGGACACAGTTGACTGAGAGGTCTTGAACCTCACCATGTCTGCTTGTGGGTAATTTTTCAGTGCCAACAATCCTCAATTAGAGCAGTGGATGAGAGGACATCTGGGCTGCTTGACTTATGTTTATTAATATGCGCCAACATGCCCCGGTTTCATAAATGAACCACACATATACATCAGTCAGTCATGACGGTCAGAGTTTGCACTGATGTTGTAACAACGTCATAGCAGAGCGAAGACAGTTAATATTCTCTCCGCTTCCAGGATGATGTGAAAGGTGTCACTAGCAGAGAAATTTAAAGCACCTAATATTTTTTACAGAGATTGACCGACCAAGAATGAAAACTGTGGTCGGACAGTCTCTGTACCAGTGACAGGCTGTTTGTCTCCGAGCATTGTTTTAAAAGGGCAATTTGTGGAAGTGTTTGTTGTACTTTCCCCAGATGTGGTTGCTGTTCAATAGCGCTGAGATACCGAAGGCTCTTTCTTTATGATGTGCTGTGCTATGATGTACACATGTGGGTTTAAATACTGACTCAGAGGCTACTTGAACCAGTGTAAAAGCACATAAAGGAACAATTATGTGGAAAAGCAATAATGTGTAGAACTGGTGGCGGTGCTGCTCTGAATCCAAACCTCTACTCCACAGACTTCTTGGACTGTCTTTCTGTTATTGCTAGCACGTATCTGGTGACCAAACAGCATAGAAACAATCCAACAGCCAACCTGTATGAGCATCAGCTGAATGAGTTGTGCAACCTCAGCTTTTGTCAGGGCCGAGCCTCACGTCTTATAGCGAGTGGAAGTCGTGAGCTCTGTAGGAGACGGAGCCCTGTGTTAGCAGATTGGGCGCTTTCACGTCATTGGGCGGTTTTGAGTTTTATTTTGTAAGAGTGGAGCAGGTGAAAATAAACGAAGCGTATTTATTTACTCTGCTTTCTAAAGAGTATAGAGGCGTTACATCAGTGGACAACATGACGTCATCAAATGGCTTTGTAGTGGCCAGATGTGAGTAGTCATAGTGGTTGGCTGCTGCGGTTTGTTCCTGGACGATTTCTGCGCTTCAACTTGGTTGTTTTTCACACTAACGTGATCAATCTGGGGTTGTCAAAGTACTAAACAAAATATCAATCTAATATTCTGGGCTTTTTTTGTATGGGTTTTGGCGTTTTTTTGAACAGCTTTCGCACTGGAAACCTCCGGCAGCATCTGGCAACACTGGTGGAAGCATGGAAAGATGGTGTTAAAAACCAACCCCAGCTGGCCAGCTCTTCTGTCAGTCTGGCTCTCCAATGGTCGCCTGTCAAGAGCTTCAGCCATCATTGCATCTGCTGTTACCCGAAGTGTGAATCATGGCCTGGACAAAAGAAAGAATCACTCTCTGAGCAACGCTACTACTTCTTCTTCTGATTTTGGACTGAGACTAGATGCTTCATTGAGTCATGTGGTACAAAGTGTTCAAACTTCAGTAGACGTCTCTGCACAAGACAAACAGCTTCGACATAACATCACAGCACAGTCATATTTAAGGGCAATGAAAAACATGGGCACATGTTTCAACTGGTTAAACTACTCCTCTGTTGTTATTATTATTATTCTGGCCACTTTAAAGAAAGAGGGAAATAGAAAGAAGGCAGGAAATGAATGAGGACCCTTGTAATCAAAGAGACACTGAATCATTTGTGTCTTTGGTCATATTCATTATCAAGAGAAATCAACTAACCACCAGTGTGAGATCACTTGATGGCATATTCCACATACTGCAGGTTAATGACCTTTGACCTGTAGTAAGATCAAATGGCTCATTTGAAAGTGTCATGATCACAAGGATGTCACATTTTCACCGCAACACAGAACGGGGAATTAATCACCAGGGCAGTGACTTTAAAAACAGCATCGGAGGGAGAAGTGGGAATTTAAAAAAAAGTGAAAATAGAAACAATTCAAAGACGGAGGATGAAGAGGAAGCCGAACTTGCTTAAAGAAGCACACATGTACTTCCTCCTCCTCATCATCCTCCTCCTCCTCCTCCTTCCACCCCTCCTCCCATCTCAACTCTCATCGCTTTAAAATTCACCTCCATCACAGTCGGTTGTTGGTGGGACACATCCCTACAAGTCTGTCTCTCTCTCTGTTTGAAAGGCTGAGGTGAATGCAGATACTCTAAGAGGTGAGTACTGCATATTTAATCAGGAGGATTAGTTTTTAATTCTGATAAATTTGATGTTCAACTGTCCGTCCCCGCGCTCTTCTCTCCTCCTCCGGTGACATTACAGAGCTCGTGTCAGCGGAGATGTTGGCAGGTGCGTTAGTTCTGGGCACCATCCTCACAGCTTTACCAGGTAAGAGAAAAATAACATGAGAAATACATATATATATTTATTATCATATGCAAATCTAAACTTTAAAAAAATAAGTCTTCTGTTTTATTTTTTCTCTAAGGAGATAATAAATTAGCTACTTAATATTTGGATTTTATTCCAGATTTTGCATCGTAAAGGAGTCACACTCTTTAAATCAATTGAACTGACTTATAATATCCATTATGCACACAAGGTTCTGCAGCCAGGTGCCCTTGCCTTTACGCTCAGGTTTATTTATAAGTATTGATTGCCTTTTTGTGCAAGGTAGTCAGTCAGTCAGCCAGGCAGGCAGGCAGGCAGGCAGTCAGCAGCACAGGACGACACCGCGGCTGCACATCAGGGCTCATTCTCACTGCTTTACTTTTTATATGTGTCCCTCTCTGAACTGAGCATCTGTGGTTTGACAAGTTTTCCTCTGAGGAGTCGCACTGAAGGAAAAATTTTACATGTGGGTTGTTGAGATTTACACTTCTTTTAGTTTCCAAGAACGTATTCCCTAAATCTACAGCAGCCTCTTTAATATGGCATGAAATTAGCGGATGTAACAGCCAGTAGATGCTAATTCATTTGGGAATATGAGCGCTGAGCACTGGAGCTGATGGTGACTTAAACATTTTTGTGTCGTATTAGAGCTTTTTAAGTACATCTGGGCTTCCTGTGGTATTATTTAGTATTTTTATGCTCTTACATTTGTGCATTTGTGTGCATCCGTGTCCTGCAGGTACCCAAAGCAGGTGGAGTGTGTCTTTTTCTAGAAAGGAGATCTGTGTGTGGGCAGGAACTACTGTCACTCTGCCATGCCGTTATGACTACCCATCAGGTATATATATATAAAAAAGATGTTTTTTGTCATGCGTATGTATAGTCGTAAAGCCTTTAAAGAAGCCAGATCCAGGGTCGCTGGGATAGCTCAGTGGGTAGAGCTGGCGACCCATGTGCCGAGGCTGAGTCCTCGATGCAGCAGCCCAGGGTTCGAGTCCGACCTGTGGCTCTTTGCTGCGTGTCATCCCCTCTCTCTCTGCCCCCCTTTCCTGTCCACCTTCAGCTGTCTATCATAAAGGCAACAAAAGCCCACAAAAAAAATATTAAAAAAAAAAAAAAAAAGAAGCCAGATCCTCTTTTTATACGTATTTACTTCATCATCACTTCATCATCACAGTCTTCTTTACATTAGTCACTGTGACTTTTGTGCTCTGTCTTCTTTCACAGGTCACAATGTGAGGCAGGTCATGTGGTTTCGTGTTTCTGCCGAGGGTCGCAGGGAGTTCACCCACCACAGCGACCCCAACCAGATCAGTCTGTCGTACCGCGGCCGCACACGGTGCATACGTGACACGTGGCTAATAATGAGGTTTTGGCTTTGTAAAGTTTCCGTGTGATTTAAATAAGTTACCGTCATTTTGTCCCACATCACAGCTACATCGGGGGCAGCTACTCCAGCTGTTCAGTCCAGATTCGAGGCGTGAAGCTGAGCGATGCCGGTCAGTATCACTTCAGGTTTGAGACAGACCAACCACGGGGGAGATGGACCTCCCCAGACACCATCACCCTGGATGTAACAGGTAGATTCACGTAAGCTAAAGCTGCTGTGATGCAGATTAAGGTCTTACACTTACTCTGTGCTGTGTGTGTGATTCAGACCTCCAGGTGCAGGTGCACCCAGCCAGGCCGGGCAACATGTTTGGATCTGGAGAGACAGTGTTTGTCGGATGCCAGGCCAGAGGATGTGCTGCTCCAGGGAGGAGCCTCGCACTCTACAGGTAGGTAAATGAGCACAATATATAGCCTATGTCTGTCTCTACTGTTTAAGACACTGTAGATATTGTGTTTTGCTCACAGGAATGGACTGAACCTGGGCTCCTATGAGAAGTGGATGATTATTAAACGATTTGACCAGCAGCATGCAGGAGCATACACCTGTCGACCAATCCCACCTCAGAATGTACAGTCGCCCTCTCTCACCCTGGCTCTGGGACGTGAGTAACCTCAACCAACCAAGCTAACCTAGTTGCACTGCAGTATGTTAACACCTGTAGCTAAGCTTCTGGGTAACCCTGGGTAAGTTTGGTAATACTTATATGTTAAAATCAATCTGTGCATGCCGGTGATTGCCCCTGGTAAATGTTAAATTAGTAAAAGGAACTGGATGTCACCTGCGTTTGCATTCTGCATCCTTTTAACATCCTCTTAAATATGTCTGTTTTCTTTCTTTCTTCCCCCTCAGACAGTCCTCGGTCCACATCCATAGCAGTCTTTCCTCTGGGGGAGGTGTTAGAGGGGTCATCTGTCACTCTGACCTGCAGCAGTGAGGCAGCTCCACCTGTCGAGAGTTTTGCATGGTTCAAAGGTAGAAAACCACGTGTTATCATACAGCGATTAGCAAAAAACAATAGAAGAATGACTCCAGTGGAAGGTATTAACAGATAATGCTGCAGTGCTGAATGTTCTTTAATAATCTGTAGAAAAAACAGGAAGAAAAAACTTTCATTGGGCATTTTTCATTGGCTGATGTAATTCAGAATTAATGTAAATCGTTCCATGCATGCTGGTAATTTCTTGTGCACTAATCTCCGTTCTCTGTCTGTTTTCTAGACATGGAGAGTGGCAGCATCCCAGACAGTTTCAGGCCTCAGCTCCACCTATCCCACCTCAAATACACAGACAGAGGAGAGTATTTCTGCGTTGCTCGTAACTCACTGGGAACCGATCGGTCCAAAGCACTTCTACTCAACGTCACTTGTAAGTTTGTTGCATGACAGAGCCAAAAACCCACATCAGACACTTGAACCATTTACAATCAAAACTACATGATTAGTATTAGTATTTAATTTGTTCTCCAAAAAGCTTTGTTTTTAAATGTTCAGTCGGGGTCTATTTTAATGGCACTATAGGTCCTGTTGTCTGGGTTAAGGTAATTAGGCAACAGTTCCTATTTCAGACTCCGGTTAAAAATGGAATAATCTGTCACATGGAGAAAACAGGAAGTGATACAAGCTCAATTTAGACTTCTGCCTTTCTGTCTTCTAACAATCAGTCAGTGATGTAAAAAAGAATAATCCACTGATTGTTTAGTCGGTCGACAGAAAATATGTTGCTCCTCTTTTGATTAAATCTGACAATTGTCTCAAAAGGAATTTGTGGAGCGCTGCAATTTTGAAAATTAAAATGTCAAGTTTTCACTTTTTGAGCTGTTGTATTAAGGAAAGACACTATTACTGGAGTAAAATAAATGCAGTAAACTGTCTTTTTTATATATAAATGTTGCTTGCAGGTCTATTTTAGAAGAAGACAATCAATCTTGATTACACATTGCAGTAACGATGCTCTTGTTTCCGTCTCTGTCCGCCTGCGCAGACTCTCCAAAGAACACACGGGTGCTGGTGAATCCACGAGGAGACATCAGAGAAGGCTCCAATATAAACATGAGTTGTGTCAGCCAGGCGTACCCGCCCCCCAGCAGGTAGGAGGGTTCAACAGTAACCCGCCAGCACTGGACTGTGTACAATTCTGTAACATATTCACTCTCAACGTGATTTTAATACATGTTTTTGCTGTTTCTGTCATCATTACCATGATTCGTGCATTTGTCATCGAAGTCAAACACAACCCCAATCTATTAAACAATAAACTGGTCCTATGACATTTTCATCCTTCAATCCTCTTCATCATCATCATCGTCATCACCTCCATGCTCTTCCATGCAGGTACGTTTGGTATCGTATCCTAGGGGACCAGGTGGTTGCTAAGGGTTCTATTCAGAACCTGACGTTCTCGTCCGTGCGCGCTCAGCATGCCGGTCAGTACTACTGCACAGCATGGAACAGATTAGGACAACAAAGCTCCCCTGTGGTTACTCTCACTGTGCTGTGTAAGTAGCAGATACGTTGTCGTCTAGACTGAGATCCTCTTTTAATCAAGCCTCATTTTGCCTAAACACCACTTATTTAGCATAACGCTGTTGTGTTGTAACTGATGTCGGATGCTGTACAGTCAGCGTTTCAGTGTCTTTGTAAAACAATAATATACAAATCTCCCTACAAATGTCCTCTTTTCTCATCCTCTCTCCAGATCCTCCTAAGAACACATCAGTTCTGGCCCGTCCCTCCAGTGTGGTTGACGCTGGCCGACCCCTGACTCTGACCTGTAGCAGTCAGGCCAACCCAGCGGTGGACAACTTCACATGGCACCGTTTAGCTCTGGACGGGGGCTCTGTTCAATGTTAGCATCGTAAAAATGTTCCACTCAAGGTTAACATTACAAAATCCCCCAAAATACTTACCGGCCTCCGTGGAAAATGTTTGTAGTCAGTAAAGCACGGTGTTTCTTTGAGGTCCTGCTCCTGCTATTTGTGCTGCAGAAGCTGTAACAGTAGCTCTTCTCCTTTTCTGTGCTCTGTCCTGCAGCGTGGGGCACCAAGTCTGGTCCCGTGTTCACCTTCTCAGAGGTTGGTGTTGGTGAGAGCGGTCAGTACTACTGTGAGGCCAGGAATCGAATCGGAGCCCACAGCTCTCCGGTGCTCACCGTCAGAGTCAGAGGTACAAACAAATTCACTGTATCAGCAACTTTGTTTCTTTTGTGACCTTTTTTTCCCTGTCCGTCTAAGGATTATGTTTAACAATTTGGCAATTTTGCTTTCTCGATTTAAGTTCCCACTTTCATTTTAAGCCACACTCGAAATGTGACTTTAGGGATGTGGCAACTTCAGAGGCTTAAAAAACGAAGTGGCAAAGAGTGCAGTACCTTTGACGGCCACTTGAGGCTGGTTCCGAAAGTGAGTCAATTCTCATAGACTTCCATATTAAAATGACAAACTTTAGAGCAAACATGTTTATGGTCTGGAACAAAAAACTGCTTTGGTCTCCGTAGATAATTTCCCCCCTCATAATAATGTATAGGTGGTTTAAATTATATCAAGGCATGAAGAGCGTAGGGTTTTTGAGGGACAGTTAAGCGCCCTCGTTAAGTGCTCACATTCATGTTCTTCATTGCTTTCTTTGATTTTCTTACTTGAACTCTACCACCTCTACCACCAGTCCGCAATTGTTGGATATTATGAAGCTTTGCACACACATCCATAAAGATAACTTTGCATCTGAAATGTAGTGGAACACACCTGCACCATGTTTATTTTTCTTTTAACAGCTGTGAGTATGTATGTGTTTGAACTGATGAGGGACGAAACCTCACTCTCACTATCACAGTGCTCGAGGCTCTGGTCTCCAATTGTGCATGTTCCTCCGACTTCTGACTGGAACTCTATGAGTCACGGTGAGTCGCGTAAATCACTCTCACTATGAGATGAGATGAGGAGGAGGTGATGATGTGCTGTGGAAAACTACAGCCGGAGTCTAGACGGCCCCGAAGAAGCGGCGTTAGGTTTGGAAATCAGAACTGGAAACACAAGACTCAAGTCTAGACGGCAGCTTGTTTATGCACCGCTCTTTCCCTCTTTGATCACTTTCTCCTTCTATTTTTATATCTGCTGGTCTTTTTTAGGTCGCCCCACTTCTCGTTTTATGCGCTTATCCGTCCGTCATTTCCTGTCTTTTCTCCATGTTCCTGTTCTTGCTGATAACCCTCATACTCCCTCCATCGTAGGTCGTCTTAAGGTCATTGCCTTGGCTTCAGCTGTGGGCGTGTCTGCTGGACTCATCACTCTCACAGTGGCGATTATGATCAGGTGACGGGAAGTGCTCTGCTTTTTAACCACTTCTACTGTGTGCATTGCTTTTGTGTCGTGACTTAGTTATGTTTTGTCTCTGTGTCTTTGTCTTCACAGTAAGAACATGCACAGAGTTGACATGGAGTCAGTAGAAGAGGCAAACAAGGTACAGTCATTTTGTGTAGCCACTCAGCCTCTTCTGGTCTGTTCTGATGATCCGAAACGCCACAAAAACATCAGGAGAGTCTCCGTGATGTGCGTCTTCAATGCTCAGTTTTGTCCTTTCTGTGTGTGTTGATGCTCGTGTTTGCGCGTGACCCCCAGCGTCCATCGCTGACAGGTGACACCATGTTCTATGAGTCAGACCAACAGACCTTCCCAGTGAGAAAGGGCAAGATGTCCGACATACCGGTGAGCGACTCAGAGTGTAATCTAAAGCTGTAACTACTGAGGAACATGCGGTAATCATAGTTTTTTGATGAAACTGTGTGTGTGTGTGCATGCAGGAGGAGCCAGAGGACTTAAGCGACAGCTCCCATCCCTCCATCGTTCCTCTGAAGGATGCTCCACCAATCACAGAAGTTAAAAGTCACAGCGCTTCCTCCAGCTACATCACAGTGCACTACTCCAGACTGTCCAAGTATACATCCTCCTACTCTTCTTAATTTCTGTCTTTACTTCTCTTCTTCTTTTTCCTCCTGCAACAATCAGTCGTCTTGTGTTGATCTGTTTACCACACTCTCCGTGTACTTCCTTACTGTCTGCTCCGTCTTCTGTGATCTCTATCAGCGACCTATATTTATGAGGGCTCCATACATTTCTCGGCCATGTTTTAAAAACATTTTAGTGATTTCCTGTTTGTCCTTGGTTCAGCACGGATCAGGTGCAGGTACACAACATGCCACTGGGTGGTGACAGGAAACCAAAGGACTCCTCCAAAGTTGTTTACACTCTACTGCCGCAGCCTCGCCACTGACCGGGAGGAAACAGCCTCAGGTTGGACAACTCACATATCTCATAATTTTTTTCACCTGAAAGTTTAAGACAAAAGTAAACTAATTATTTGAGTAGAGTTTCACTGGTGCAACAACAAACCTATGACTGTGACTAAAGGGAAAAAAAATCCTGTTGCTGTCTCTAGATAGACAGAAATGACACATTATACGTTCATGTGAATGTGTTTTATTTGAATCTAACTTGTGTTTCTGCTCTTCATATTTAAATCTGTTCTTCACCCCTTTCTTCCTCAGCTAAAGAACACATCAGCCATCCTCGTGTAAGCCACATCTCTTGGCAGGAAACTCACCTTGCGGCAGCGTGTGTCAGACTGGCTGTTGGATCCTGGGTTCTCCACGACGGCAGCATGTGGTCGACTGAACCGCGTTGCATGTCTTTCATTTTTCTTTCTGTACGTCTTCGTGCCGTCTGATGAAGGGACAGCATTTTGCCTGCATTAACAAACATAGTACAAGCTACCTGGTGTTCTGTTGTTGAGACTGAAATTTTTATCCACCTATATGCACAGTAGGTAATGAAATTATCCTCTGCATCCTCCGGCAACTGAAACATAATCATTTGTATGAAAACATAACAGTGACATATTTAGTGGAGAAAACCTTTAGCAAATGTATGTTGATATACAGTATTTGAGTCTACGAAACAAAGAGCTGGTCGCGATTTGCTGAAGTTGCAAGGTTCGTTCAGTTATAGCCGGCTTCTACTGCATCAGACTTCACGTTTTGAGCCAGCAATAATGCCGATTACATGTCGTAGTTTGTTACACTGAAGAAAAATAAAGCCAAACTAATGACTTCTGCTGTTTCTCTAGAGTGTGTCTTGCTTTGTTTTGTTTATTTTTTAATTCATTTCCCAATTGTGAAATATTATATCTAGTTTACACTTTAATAATATACATTAAAAAGTTACTCTCACAAGAATCTATCCAATCTACACATTTTTCTATATCGTGACTTATTAACCGTTAGTGTGTGAACATGGATGCTTCTGGCTTGCACTTGTTCTCGCAACACATTTGAAAATTTCCACTGTGACACTGGTCATTGTTTATTCACAGAATTTCACACCACAGACTTGATCTTACATAAAATGGGGAAACGAGAGATCACTGTTACCCTTTCAGCAGTTTTGTAATAACGTGGAGTGGCATTAGAGCTTGAAACACACACACACAAAAAACACACACACACACACACACACACACACACACACACAGAACCATTTTATTTGCCACAACATGATCCTAAAACACAAATATGTGTCAGTCAGTATCACAATCATTTTGAGCCATCATCATGGAAACTGTTATCTACATTAAATTTGTCGCTGTCGTGTGCTCATTGTGACATTTGATTTCTTAATGTATTTGCAGTTGCAGTACTCAGTGAGGCAATGTGCCCAAAGTGATGATAAGACAAAGACATTACAAAGTGCACTTGTCATGATGTCACAAATGTGCCGTTTTCATCCTCATGCAGGGAAATGACGAAGAGGTGACTGCAACAGGGGAGTGGAAAAAGCAAGAGACATACATCCTACTGTACACCAAGCACAGTCCACAGTGGAAGTCACTTTTGTTGACTTCTGTTTAGTCCAGGGGATTCAAAGCTTCAAAGTCAGGTTTCTGTACAATTAAGATCCTCTCGGAACAAACAGCTGTACTCCAGTGCTGAGGAGCAAACCTACACACATAGACATCAGCAGAAAGAAAAATATCCAGAGGTCATCATAATGAGGAGCAAGCAGCATGAAAAACGTCACCGTCTGTTTGAAAGCAGTGTCTGAATCAGGCGCAGTTTCCAGTTTCTGTTGCATGATCCAGTAACTCCACCCAGTGGACAAAGAGAGACCAACCAGCTGACCAACAAAACAAACACAACACACTGTGAAGCCACGGACTCACATGTCATGTAGACATCCCAGCCTCAATGCATTAAAGCCTCCTTGTGCCTGTTGTGCAGCCAAAATTGGCATTTCTTGCATATTTCTATTCAGTTAGTTTAGTAAATACACAATATGATCTCAGAAAGGTTTATTTTTTTCAATTACATTTCATTAAAATGTGATTTCACACCAGGTTTTAGTTTTTTAGTTTTCTTCTAACAGCGATGGTCACAAACAGAAGACCAACATTTGTATATCTGAGCCCGTTTATTGAGATATCAGTAATCAGATCACAAATCAAACCTAAAATATTGCAAGATCTGGGTTTCCCTGCTTGACCTTACCCTTGGAGGTCAGACGGAAAAACCCTGGGGAGCACATCTAGCTCAGTTCACCAAACTGTGCATGTGCTGCCTTACTTGTCGACGCCTGTGGATACTGAGCATACACTGCACTCTGTTGCATGTTGTGTCTTAGTGGTGAGCTATATGAGCCATGGATTAACAGGCATAACATTATGACCACCTTCCTAATATCGTGTAGGTCTCCCTTGTGCCTCCAAAACAGTTCTGACTCATCATGGGTCTTCTGAGGGTGTCCTGTGGTGTCTGGCAACATAATGCTGTTAGTGGGGGCCTTTGGGTCCTATGAGTTTAGTATAGGGGTAGGGGCCTCTGTGGATCGGGCTAGTTCCATCCCACAGATACTTGATCAGTTTGGGATCTAGTGTATTTGGAGGCCAGGTGCTGCTGTCCATGTCTTTTGAGTTGGTTATTAAACCATTTTTGTGTGTGCGCCTGTGTCAGGCTGCATCCTGCTGGGGATGGCTGCTGCCTCCAAAGAATGTCATTGCTATGGGCTGGGGGTCCTGGTCTGGTCTAGGTGGGTGGTACATGTCTAGGTAACATCCACATGAATGCCAGGTCCAAAAGAAACTCCATGTAACTGACACTGAACGTGCGAGAGGGAGCGGGGAGGGGACGTCTTCTACTTCTGCTTTTTACACCACAAAAAAAAAGTGCAGCATATAAAGCAACAAGTGTGTGTGAGTACCTCAAACCTCCCTGTGGTGCTCCCGTCCACATTCTGTATTTACAACCTGTGTCATGGAAAGTTGGATTCTGATCATTCTGGTGACAGTGCCAGGTAAGGAAAAACAAAATTTTTGCTTCGGCAATCAACATCTACATTTAATGCAGTCTCTTTCTTTTATCAGTGTTATTAAGATCTACGGGGAAATGAATTGACTGTGTCTTTAAAAAAATTAAAATAAAAATGTCTCCACAGGTGTCTGGAGTGGAAACTGGGGAGTGAGCTTGGAAAGTCAGTGTGCTTTAAAAGGGACGTCTACAGTTATAAACTGCGCTTACGACTACCCTTCTGGTAACACTGTCACTTCAGTTCTCTGGTCTAAAGCTGTGCTTGACTCTGGCACCTGGAGGCTGTATCCTCTTTCTCGGCTTGGCAAACCCTCAGGCCACTTTGAATACCGGGGTGACAAATGGAGTGACTGTAAGCTGGAGGTCAACAATGTACAACGCTCCGATGAAGGGGCGTACTATTTTACTTTTAGGACCACGCGCAACAGATGGACAAGCCGGACCTACGCTTATCTGTCGGTGAAAGGTAATCGACACAAAAATAGAACATATCTTATGAACTGAAACTGTTTTAGTAATAACAAGTGTTTCTTTGTCAGAGCTTACCACCGTTGTGCAGCCAAGCACTGCGACAGAGGGAGATCATGTCAGCCTGACCTGTGTGTCAGGTTGTTCTGAACCCACGGACGTTGTCTGGTTCAGAGATGGACAGCCTGTATCGGGTCACGTCTTCCAGGCCAGGAGAGAGGACGCTGGGAGGTACCACTGTGCCGTCCTCGGACAAGAGCACGTCACATCGGACCCCGTGGCTCTGAATGTTCAGTGTGAGTATGTGATCCCTTTTCGCTGCAGATATGGCAAGTCGACGGTACTCCTCTCCATCTCGTACAAACACAGCTGATATATTCGGTGAATCCAGTGAGTGAATGAATCCACAGCTAACACAGGATTTACCTAAGGAGGCAGCTATATCTCAAAGAGCGTGATTAGATTAATGACTGCAGTGACTTAGAAGAGTGGCTGATGCTGTTTTATTTACACACAAAAAGGACTTTTGGTGACAAGAAAATAAACAGATGTTAGTGGGCTTAGAAGATACAATATCTACTATTAGATATTAGAATGATATTACTAATACACTGTTGCCCATAAAGTTGGAATAAAATCTTTTTTTTACCTCTTCCCATGAAATGATAGTGACAATGTGATTTATTCTTAATAGATGAAGTGTACATCTTTATTGATCGGTCTCTTCCAAACATATATCTGATGTGCATAAACAGGAATAAAGAAGGGAATGTGTCGGAAAACAAAATGATTGCCACTTCATGGGTAACAGTGTGTATAGAACAATTTAAGTTAAAAGATAGATGAAAGGCTTTTTAAAATCAATATCCTATATCTATGTTGTTGCATCTTGGTGCACAACCCTCTAATATATGGCATATAGAACATATTGTTAAATACAAACGTAAAAATAGCAGAATTACTGGTTATGTGATGAGCGAATCTTATCATATATCATAAATTATAACATGGAAGTATCTTGTTATAAGAAGATAAGTAATCAGATGTGGTTAAACTGCAGGATCATTCATTTGTTCTCAATCTCCTCTCGAACAGACGCTCCCGAGAAAGTGAAACTGTCAGTGGGTTCATCAGGGGTCATCGTCCAAGGAGGCACGGTGACTTTCACCTGCAACAGCGACGCCAACCCTCCCGTGACTCAAAGCGGATACGGCCTGTACAAGGATGGAGGGTTCGTCAGTTCGGGGCAGAGCCACAACATCTCGGACATCCAGCCCGGCCACAGTGGACGGTACTACTGTCAGGCCTGGAACAATATCAGCAGGATGGGCATCGACTTGGTTAACTCCACTGAAGTAGTCTTTGATGTCAAATGTGAGTAGGTTGAGAAATCTGGTTTCAGATAAGAATTTCCACCATGACAGTAAGAAAAGTGTCTGTCAGCTGAAGGGAAGTTCAAATTTGGAAATTCTCAATTTCCTGACACCACAGCTTCCTCATATTTATTATTGCCCATATCTGTCCGTTTGTTATTAAGATGTGTCAAATAGTTACGTCAGGATAAATTGAGCAAGGTTCAGGATGACTGGAAGTGTCTTTATTTTTTTTACTTTGTGCACATATATATACAGTATGTTGCACTGATCTGATTGGACTCATGATGTTGATACTATATACTATATGGAATATCGTGAAATAGTACATCATATCAAAATCCTTCCAGTTCCATATACCCCCTTCAGATTAGCCTTGAATAGGTGAATATATCCAATAAGAAAAAAGGGGAATCTATTTTAAGTAACCACAAAGGACAGCAGGTTGTGAACCTTTTTAAATAACAACCATGTTGAAGACGTAAACCAATCTGTCAACACGTACAATCTTTGACATTTCTCCAGACCCTCCGATGAACATTTCTGTCTCAATGGATCCACCGCATGTTGTTGAGGGCGACGGTGTGAATCTGACCTGCAGCAGCTCAGCCAACCCTGCGGCGGACAACTACACCTGGTACAAGCTCACCGACTCCAACAGCTCAATGCTCCAGGTGGGCTCGGGACAGGTGCTGTCCCTTCCTGTTATGAAGGCGTCCCATGCTGGACTCTACCTCTGCCAGGTCAGGAACACAGTTGGTGTGAACAACTCACCTGAGATGCTACTGGCCATGAAGGAAAAGCAGCACGGTATGCACCACTTCACCATTCACTGCTTGTTTATATTTAAGTATGTCATCTTTAATATGTCTTTGTATTTAAACTGTGTGTATTTTTTCCACAGGAAGCCCGCCGTTTCTGATCTTAGCCGGGATTGGGATCTGTTTTATGGTGACACTAGTGATTGCTGTGCTTTTATTCCGGTGAGTCAGTGAGAGGTGGAGGAACATGGTGTAATTTCTACTGTTAGTCACTGACATACATGTACGCGTTTGCGTCGTTTCTGCTTCTATTTTCCACATGTTGTGACACTTTGTAATAGGTTTCACCTCATGTCGCTATGACTGTCGGTGCTTGTGTCATTGTAATTCCACTTCTGTTGCCACTTTTGAGCATTTACTCAGGCTTCAGACACAGCAGTGGCTCCAGTATATTAATACACTGAATACGATGATTACATTTTAGCTGCAAGAGGAAAATTTCAATGTTGGTGTCACTCATATCATATCATATAAGACTAATATTACACAGATTTCATGGATACTGAATGTGCACAGTTTAGTTTGATGATCAGTGAAAATCTGAACTTTGTGTGTTTGACATTATTACAAAACAAGTTCCCGAACATGTGACAGGATTGGGCAATTGAGAATGCGGTGTTCTGGCTGCATTAACGGTAATCTTTTTTGTCATCTTGGCAGAAAGAAAAAGAGAACCAGCGCAGACAAAAAAGTGAGTACAGTGGACACAGTCAATAGCAGAAGCACAAAATAAAGATTTAAAAATATTTAAAGAATATCTTCCACAGTTTTTTTTTTTAATGGTATTCTTTTCTGTGTTGTGAGCTATTCTTTTTAACTTGACGAATGTCGAAATGACCCGTGGCATTTGATGTTTTTGTCTCCAGCACGCCATGTTTGACTTGAGGCAAGATGGACATAAATCCCTTTCTTCGACCACTGAAGATCCGTCGGACACAGTTTATGCCAATGTCGACATGTGTCCAACCTCTCCTCCATTTGTCTCTGCTCAGGCGTCTACTCCTCAGATGAACTCACACCATCATCATGTAAATACTGTGCACATTACACTCACATAAAAAAGACAAAAACAAAAAAAAAACAGATTTTGAATGTACTGATCCTCTCCTTTCTTTCAGGAGCCTATATCAGATGAAGATGAGGTGACCTACTCCACAGTGACCATCAAACCTAGAAACCAGATGAACAGTGGCAGAAGGACACAGGACTCCAGGTGGGTTTACTGTCCAAAACACCGACTTGATCACAACACCGTTGGTCGAGTTGATACATGTAATCTTTAATTAATGTGGCTTTACATCAAAGTAACCTTCAAATAGTAGAAAATACCAGCATCTACTGATGAAATTAAATGCTTTGGATCAGGGGAACAAATGTCCTTCATGTCTTTGCATTGACCTTTTATGTTTGTGAATCAGCAGTCTTAAAACTACATAAAAATATTGATACAATAGACTTGACCTTGGGGTTTTGAAGTTAAACTAAGTGTACATCCAAAGCCTCTATGTATAAAACACACCACAGGGTTAACGGATGACACCTGGCGCTGTCACTGCTCCCCTTCACTTCTTTAATACTGGACTTTCCTCCTCAGATTCAAACCAGAGGAGAACGACGACTCTGTGATCTATGCCGCTGTGGTTACATCCAGCTCAGGTTCATCGACATCCCACTAAGACTTCTGAAGTGCTCACAGCTCTGGGTCTCGGGGGTTAAACTGTGATCTTTGTTCATGTGCAATAGTCTTGAAACAAACCTGCTAATGGGTTAAAGTGTATTTGTATTCATGATATTTATTTATAATACAATTTATTTTTATAGTCTGTGACTGTGGGTGCATTTTACATTTTTTTTTGTTTTTATTATAAAAGTATTGTTTGTTTTTATATCTATTGTGTCTGATATACTGTATAATTGTATAATAGTAACTGTTCTGTCGTGCTTTCACTGTAGTAAATATTTATAATAAATAAAAGCGATAATGTTGCGTAGTGACTGTGTGCAAGGTGTTTTAATTAAGGTTTTTATTTCAATACAATACTCAAAGTAACAACTTGCATTTCACAATTTTTATTTCTTTTTGTATGTGTCATAATTGCTGCAGGTGAAAAACAAGGAAGAGGAACACTTATCTGCATGAATTTGATCTTATTTGACTGCACAGACTTGTTCAAGCTACACGTTCTGCTTAGTTGAGCGCTTAAGATCAGTTCCAGGAAGGGTTCAAAGCTACTTATTTTCACATCACCCATATTTAGGACCAGAAAACACATTCAGTCAAATCTACATTACATGGCTGTGAAGATCTGTGAATCTTTTCGACATCTGTTAAATGTCTCAAATAAACATCTACATAAACAATATATCGACTAATATTTACAAGACAATGACAAAACACCGACTGGAATAGGACATAGATAGATATCATCTTTACAAGGATGCGTGTGAATTTGATAAAGATGTCGTATCTCTAGGAATAATTCTTCTTCATACAAAAGTTATGTACTGCTCATAAAATGTATCGCACAGGTTTAATTGTAAAAGGAAGTACTTATGTGCTGTAATTTAATAAAGCTTTCTTCTTCGAATCAGTAATGAGCATTACTCATAAATTACCAGCACTTACAGATCAATGACGTATTCAGTGTGGACTGCAGTGGACATTAGCAGCAGGAAGTCCACCAACCACAGTAGAAAGTGTCTCGTGGAAGAAATGAAACAAATGTTCATTTAAAGAAACGGAAGATTCAAAATTACATCTGGAATGCACCACACAGATACGAGCCATTAAACTCTTACTTCTGTTCACAATGGCTATTTACAACTTCTGGTGACTTCTGGTGGAAAAAAAAAGAAAAAAAAATCATCTAAGACCAATAATTACTTATATTTTACAAAAGTAAAATCCAATCTGGGATGTTTTTTTTTGTTTGTTTTTTAGTTCATCATGTATTCATTACTTCTCAACAACAACTTCTCAACAACATTTTAGGCCAAGATCACTTTTACAGCCTGTCACATCCCTGTCGTAGCACAGTATCACCAACAGGACCTGTCCGTATTTCCATCCAAGAGTAGAAAAAAGTAGGAACATTGTCGCAGGGGTCTCATGTCCGGGCCATTTTGTGAACGCCTGGTGAGTTGTGATAGTTCTGAAGAAAGGGGAGAAGACATTACAGCTGTTATCTGGAGCGTCCAACATAGAAACATTTGACATTAACTGATCTGTTTGTGTGTTCAATGGTGACACTTGTGAACGTTTGTCTCACCCATGTGGCAATAATGGCAGTTATTTTTCAGACCGCAATCCTTCTTGTGATCGCAGACTCTTTTTTTCCCATCTGGAGCTTCAGAAACCTTTCTTACACACTTCTGAGGTTATATTTTATTCTTTCTGACGACCAGAGATGGTGAATTCATTGGACCGTAGTTACATTTCGTTAGCCTCATAGCATAATTGCAAGTAATTTTTTGGCCACTGTTACAATATCAATAAAAAAATACCAAGTTGCCAGCTAAAAAATTAGTTTTTTCTTGTTTTCCGAAAACGTTAAAATATGACTTAGGCAATTATGCTATGAGGCTAATGATTTGTAACTTGTTGGTCTGCTGTGGCTCCACCATGCTCCTTGTTTTTGCGGTCTACTCCTTCTTTACAGTTGTTAGCACCGTGGGACTGTCATCACCACCAGATTTCAACAGGAGAATCACCAAATTTAAATCTCCAATATACTGCGATATACAGATTTACCTGGCACTGAGTAGCTTAATCAGCATCCTGTTAACTTCTTGGACAATTGCACTAATAAAATGGACGTTAAGATTTTATATATAAATTGGTTATTATGTGTTTGATGAGAGTGGTTGCGAAGGATATTCACTGCTTGTATTTTGATGCCTAGGTTTTGGGCAACCTATGCAACACAATTAAATACAAGTAATACGATAACAATCGCCATAATGAAACATTAACATGTCCACACCCTTACCCTCATGGCTGTAGATATCCAGGGCAGAAATCGAGACACTCTGGTGTAGACACCTGGTTTCTTGGCCATGGCACAGCCAGTTCCCCAGCTCACCACTCCCAGCAGACGATACCGATTGGTCTTAGAGAGACAATCATCTGCCACAAAAGGACCGCCACTGTCTCCCTGAAATCACAGACGATCATAAGAGTTCACACTCACATTTTAACTACCCAATCAAAAAAATCATTATGCATTGGACATGGATCAGATTATTCACTGTAGAGACGTACAGCATATGAGAAATTTACCTTATCAGAAAGCCAAACACATAAACACATTTGTGCAGCAAAATGCATGAACACAGGCACACTCTGACCTGACAGGCATCAGTGCCTCCTTTCTCGTAGCCAGCACAGAACATGCTGGTGGTGATCTGGTTGTCGTAGTAATCTGGAGCATTACAGACTGCATCACTGATGATGGGGACGTTTGCTTCCTGGAGAACATCTGCCAGATGACCTGAGAATGACCATCACAGACAGTTATAGAAAACAGATGTGTGTTTCTTGAGTAGAAGAATTTAAGTCTCAGCTGTTTTCTATCCTTTTTAAGGATTTCACTTGCCAAGATTTAATGATGCTATTGATACAATCCCCATGTATTTATTTGGTGCATTGATAGATTTAAAAATTAAAACAACTACTGTGAAGTTAGAAGTTGTAGACTCACCATAGTACCCTACGTTTCCCCAACCTGTTACTGTTCCCATCTGTCCGTCTATCAGTCTCTGACCGTATGCTGGCAGACAAATAGGCTGGATGTATTCTACATACAAATACAAAGACGCATATGAACAGATCACAAAATCAAAAAAAACTCGCTTATCACTGACATTAGCCAAAGAGCGGATTTTGTCACAGTTCATTTATTTATTTATTTTTGCCCGTTTGTTTTTGACACATTTACTAAACCCATGCATCCACACTCTTAGTCACCCCCTCCCTGTCCTTCTGTTAGGTCTCCACCATTCGATTCTCTATTTTGCCATGCCTGTAATAGCTTTCTAGCCTTTCTTCCCGTTTCAACTTTTGTCTCTGAGTTGCTAATTTGAGTCTGTGTTCTGCAGGGATTAAAATAAAGTACAAAACCAACCCGTCAACCTCAGACTTTATGTATGTTATTTTCTTCCAGGAAACTTCCTGATATTTTTGTAGTTCTAAATTCCAAACACTAGATGTCAGACATGAACTACAGAAACATTGATTTGTCTTCAATAGCATTACAGCATTGCTAAATAGTGTTACAAAGGGCTATGGACACCAGCAGGAAAAATGAAACCAGTGTAAAGCTTGGTAGTAATTATGTCTGATAAGGGAGGGTTTTGTCCTGCCTATTGAAATTCAGGAAATAGGAAACATAAACAAGTAAATTGCCTTGATGACTAATTCTCTGTCTGTGTCTCACCATGCATTTGCTATTCCTCCTCTCTGTTACCATCATCACCAACAAGTGTGGGCATACATACTTATTTCCAGAGAGTGCATGCACTGTGTGTCTTACCACTGAAAGCGAGCGGCTGGGTGAGGGCCAGAACAGCAATGTCTCTGCTGTTGTCATCAATGTTAGCGTCTACAAAGGGCAGGTAGCTGCTGTGGTAAACGATGGTCTTCACCTCTGCCACATTGGCATTGACTGGTTTATTCTCGATGGAGCCCAGCAGCACACGCCAGCGATTAACAAAACGATACCGCCTAGGATGGAAAGAGTAAAAAAAGGAGACGCTGTGATGTCGCACATCTGTCCGCACACAAACAAAGTCTGAAGCAGAGACAGAGCAAATGTGAGGATGTTAACTATACATTAAAATACTTACTCTGGGAAGCAGTGAGCTGCAGAGACAATCCAGCGGTTTGAGATGATGGAACCTCCACACTGATGGACGCCATCGTACTGCAAACTGACCTGCCAAGGCCAGCTTCCTTGCCTCGCATCCACACCACCAACTATACGGTCTGCTGCAAAACTACGCCTGCCACAGTCTGCCAGGGAGAGAGATGAGATTAAGCTGAGAGTCAGAGCAGTAAAAGGCACAAATGAATATGAGACATGCCAAAAGAAAACTGCAGGCTGTGAAGAAAAACACTAGACAGAAAGAAAGATGTACAAAGAACAAGGTGTGTGGGAGCGTGACAAGCAAGCATGCGGACAAAGATGAGAGGTGGGTGTAAGGTATCAGCGTATAAAGTGTGCCAGTGTGTCAGGCAGAGTGGGTGTGTCTTACCTTGGCACAACAGCGTGAGAACTTCCCTGCTCTCACAGTCACTGAAACAAAGACAGACACAGTTGGCACAGTCAAACATCCCAAACTGAAGTCAATATTTCTTGGTGTTAACTGAGCAGAAGAGGAAAAAGAGAGCAGGCACCGAAAGCAACAGAGAGGACAGTGTAGTAGACAGGTGCAGGACAAACCACACAGGTGTTTGTTACCATGGGAACAATGAGTCTTTGATTTTCTTGCCATAGCTGAGCTCTTCTTGTCTGACACAGAAGAACTCTCCACCATCGCCACTGGCCTCTGGCACGGACATGACTGAGTAATTCAACATGCTGACACAAAGACACACACACACACACATTAGTCGTGCGTTATGCTACGCAGAAGAAATGAGGCGTAATTAGCTATCGTTATCTCACCTGACAAAACCCACTTCTTCACAGCTGATGCTAGCTAGAAGTTCATTGGCGGAGGAGGAACACACCTGACGCCACCTCCTCTGAGCAGAGTCGAACACTCTGAGACGCTGGTCAGCTGAATTCACCTGGACTGTATGGAATGATACGGACCAGGGTTACTTTTAAAACGGCATTAAAACAATAGCACACACTCCGGCATTTGACTTTACTGTTAACAATAATACTAAACGGAAGTCCATGATCAGCCATGTCCTCTCTACTCACCGTCATACAGTCCCGTGTCTTCCTCCATTGTACAATATGTAACTGCAGGGGCATAATAGAACACAGCAGGTCACTTGAACAAATAATGAAAGCTGCTGATCGGCCGACAGAGAGAAGAAAACACTGAAAACTTTTTGAAGAATAAAAAGATTATTGACTATTATTAGGTTTGACAAAAATGTGTGTCTATGGGTATGTGTGAGAGAAATGTAGGCTGACCTACGGCCCAGGCGGCTGCTCCGATGGCTCCCAAGGTCATCAGCGTTATACACGCACCAATCAATCGGCAGGGGGTCAACACACAGGTCAGAGAGATCCCCCTGTTCCCTGCAGACACACACACGCATCCAAACTGCTCTAGGTAAGCCTACACAAACTCTTTTGCAATGTTGTATACCCATGAACACATACGGGTATGCACATGCAAGCACACATATAAAGCAGCCTTCGAGCCTTTAACATTATATAATATACCAATAACACACTCTGTTAAAGGTGATGGAACAAAAAGAGTAAATACTGAACAGTGTGTAGTAGCTGACATTAAGTTATACAGATTTATCAACAACACTGGGCAGCCGTTCAGTCTGCTCTGTTTAATTTGGGTACTTTTGTTCAGTGAACTGACTTGTTTCAGCACACTGCACCAATATGAGGAGGCATACAGCACAATTTCCTGGCACACACCGGAGAGTACAAATGACACTGATTAGATCAATAGTCTAAAGTCTAGCATTTCTCCACAAAGCGAGAACAAACTCTTAAACTGGGATATAGTGCCATGTCTCTCCCACATGCGCATACAGTGTGTGAGTGCACCCGCGTGTGGATGTTATTCTCACAGAGCTCCTTTCTGCCCTTTATCCTCTGCTCTGACAAGAGTGTGTCCATTAGATCCTCAGACATGTAATGTGATAAACAAAAACATCACCGCCATCGTTATCATCATGAAGCCACCGCGCAAAGACAAAAGCAGCAGACTAAGGTCACACCTCTTAACACAAATGCGTGAAATCAGTTCTCGAAGCCATGCATCTTGTTACATCATCTACTAAAAGGTTTATGCGATCAGTGACTACAACAATATATAAACAAATGAAATCACCAACATGGCTGATTATATGGATGAATATTCCCCTGCTTTCAGTGTTGGACTGGTGGTAATATCTTGTTATTAGATGTCGGCTCAGGTTAATTTTGGGTGGAGCTCTGCTGGAAATTATGGGATACCGTGCTTGTGGTGTTTGGATTTAGTCTAGTGCTTACTTGTCTGCCCAAGATCCCACCGGTGTGTGTGTGTGTGTGCACTTGTCAACCAGCATAACAGGGGACTTCGGCGACTTACATATTCACAAACAGGGGACTCGCAGTTGAACAGGGGGCATTTTTCAAGTCCCCTGTTAGTCATGCTTTAAATCAAGCTAAAGTCATGTCTAAGATGCTCTGGTGACATTTTTTAATATTAAGCAAAGTGGGGACATGCAGGTGTGTGAGTGTTAAAACCCTTGTGTGTGTGTGAGTGTGTGTGTGCAATGACTTCAAGAAAGCATTTACACATTTACATTTATTTTTTTAGAAATGACCAAACTGAATGATAAGTTATTCATTCATTCATCTTCTGTCTATCGCAGGGCTAACACAGAGAGACAGACAACCATTCACACTCACACTCACACCTACGTCCAATTTAGAATCACCAAAGAACCTAGCATGTCTTTGGACAGTGGGAGGAAGCCAGAGTACATGGAGAGAACCCACGCAGACACAGGGAGAACCTTCTTGCTGTGAGGCATCAGTGCTAACCACCACGCCACTGTGCCACCCAGTGAATGGTAAGTTAATATTTTGCAGTTTAGTCGTAGGGAGGTAAATATGTATGAGTAAAATGCTGATATTCCCAACAGACTTGTCCTTTCATTCCTTTCATTTACATTTTAAACCCTGCATTAAGTTATCTGGTCGTTAGCTTGCTAGCTGTTAGCTCTGTTAGCCTCTAGATTCCAAGGTTGCCTAGCAACAGTCTTTATTTAAAGTTGAAGTTACTGCTGATCCGTTTGATTTCATCCAAACAGTGGTGTATGTTTGTGTATGAAGACAAACATTATAGGTGTTTGTGTTGTTAGATTCTGCACACTGTGTTTGTCTATACTTGTGTGTGCATGTATTAATATCCTGAACACCTCCATGTGTCCAGCTGTAACTTATCAAAATGTCTGCTATCAGAGAATGGTTGAGTTGGCTTCTATTGTTAATGCAAATGAACTAGGCTGTTTCTATATATCAGTAATCGTGGCTGAAGGGATGCTTGCTGTCTTAAGTGGATATGTTTTATTCACCACATTCCATGAGACTGTCAGAGTGTAACAGCACTGCTCTCCATAATATGGCAGGAAACAACTGGAGATACTGTGAGTGTATGAGTGTTCACAGCTGATCCAGAGAAAACATTCTACATGGCAAGTTTCCTTCCTACCTCTGTCTCCCTCCCACATTTTCCCTTCTCTTTCACATCAGTATCTATCGTTAGGCGTGTAAAATCTTAAAAGGCTCATAATGAAATTGTTTAGTGGCGCGCTGCAGTTATGATTTCAAAGTCTGTCTCTGTAGCTTTTAATGTCGATCCTTGATTCCTAAGTTCTGATATCAGCGGGTCAAGGAATGACAAGGAACCAGTTGTGTGACACTGCTCAGTCCCACAGTTGCTGAATTTCAATGTTGTTGTCAAGAAACGTGATAGTTGTGTAGACCTGCTAATCTAGTGACCTTAACCTTCCTTTCTGCTATCTCTGCTCCCTCTCTTCACGCCACAAACTCTCCCTGGCTAATTCTACCTGCACGCTCACTGCTTTTCACCGACAACTCTCTACCTTTTCATGCCACCTTCTCCTGCTCCACCTTTTCTGTACCAGCCATCTCATCCCATCACGCAGATAACAATTCGGAAAGGTCAGAAATAAGTGATGAAAATATGGACAAAATCGGTAAAGCTAGTGTTTTACTGGAAATGCTACCACTTTTCCTCCACACCTGAGCTCAACAGATACTGACACAGCCCACCCCTGTTATTCCCCAAGTCCTTCTTTCTTTCCTGCTCTCTCCCCCGCACTGCGCACTTCCTTGTCACATAGCAAGACAGAACAAGCACGTTATTGTTTCTCCTTCTACCTGAGACCCACCTTCTGCTGTGTGAGCGTGTGTGTCCACATGTGTGTATTATGAGACACAATGAATTTCTCTGAAGTCACTGTGTTGTATTGTGTGCTGATGAGTATGCCACAAAATGAAGCAGAAAGTTTGTCCCTGTTGTATATAGCTTATAAAAGAGTTTTCTTCAACATGTCACATGGTTACAACCGCTGCATTTAATCTGACAACAAAAAGACGCAGCTACAATAGATAAAACAGCACTTCACCGCTTTGAAGTCATTTCACCATTTTAGGGCTGCTAGCCACATATAGTTTGTTGCCACTGTGGAAAAAAAAAAAAATACTAAAAGTCTGGCATCAGAGGTAAGACTGAATCACCACAGTGTATGTGACCAATCTTTGCAGACATATTTTACTGTGGGGTTGTTCCTGTCCTCCTGTGAGTCACACGTTACTCATTCCGTGGGATGTTGGGAGGGACACCCTTAACCTCGTATGCATCATACCTCAGCTAGCACCGTAGCCCTTTGCTGCTGGTAGAAGAGACACAGCTGTGTACCAGATGAAATGTGTAAGCTGTGCACTCCCGCCTCGAACCAAAGTGAAAACAAATTCTCCATTAAGAATCCCTAACTTTCCAAAAGCTTAAAAATACTGAATTCTTTGCTGCAAGATAGAAATCTTTCAGTCTGATTAGTATCCACTGGAATGCCACTTAATGAGAGTGTTAGTCGTATACGGTATGTTGATCACAGAACAATTACAGCTCAAGCTCCATTTTACTACTTTTTTCCAGAGCTCCCAATCACACCACACATGCTCCATCAACAGATTGTTTACTCCGCTGTCATGGGAATGGATCTGTTGACATGTGAGCACAGTAGCTGTTATCACACTAGACAGACAGACTTTAAGGCAGAGAAGGAAAACTCATTTGTCTTGGAATGAAAAACTGCAGAAAAAACCTTACTAAGACATACTAACATTTTTGCAGGCCCGGGTTGATGTTTATTAGGTCTCCTGACCCTCACCACACTTCACTGCATAGTCAGCATCTACTGTATTATCCTTTGTCCTCTTAGCACCACTGACATTTGGACTTTGGGAAACAGATTTTCAAACTACTTGCAAACCAGGAAGATCAGATTGTTATGTGTCTGGTCCATCAAAAACAGGGCTGATCTTGCTTCAGCATACATCCATTCCAGTTTAAACAGGCACTGGGTTTTTAATGTGTTGACAAAATAAATGCTGAAGAATGTCCCTTTAGCAGAACAAAGTGAAGCTAGGCGTGGTATCAAGAGTTGAATCAAGGAAAAATAAAATAGCAGCGCAACAGATCAAGAAAGACTCACACGGCAAAGCTATGACTCATTCATGTAGTGTATGTGTGTAAATGTGCATGTGCTTGTTTATACATATACATGGTGTATCACAATTGAGGGAAACACGCATTGTTTCTTGAAGTAGATGCCTAATTTTAGCTCTGACAGAAACAAAATAAGCCGCACCATATGTGCCACACCTCTGCCAGACTGTTTTTCCTGTAATTATGCACATTAGAGCCACAGCCTGATTCACTGCATCTGGGTGGACTAGTCTCAGTCATGCAACAAAAGCTAACAAATCCAAATGTTTGGCTGACTATGTTCAGGCACGGTCAAGTTATGCAGACGAGGACAGCAGAAGACGTGGAAATGATTTTTAGCTGAAGACATCTTCATGTGATGAGAGACTACTGGCTTCATTTATAAGGTAAGTTAAGCCATAATACTTTTTGTCTAATAGATTTGTCTAGGAGGAGTTGTCTAAGTAGCCGACACATTTCGTATTTCTGAGGTAAAAGGTTTTGATAAAAATTCAAAAAGGTAGACACAGGCTTTTCAAGATGACAGTAGTTTCTTAGTGGTCAACATATTTCTGCACACATCAATGACAGGGCATCACTGTTTGCACATGTGCTTTCTAGCAGCAGTAAAATACAGCAGGTAATCTTATCTGTCCTGCCATAACAGTGTCACAT
Organism: Chelon labrosus; assembly: GCF_963514085.1. NCBI lineage: Eukaryota > Metazoa > Chordata > Actinopteri > Mugiliformes > Mugilidae > Chelon > Chelon labrosus. The sequence continues at coordinate 19,117,643 of NC_140345.1, forward strand.
AACCTGCAGTAAGCTCATTATGAGCCATACATTTGCAAAATGTCCAACACATCAAGACTACAGTTCATTTCAGCTAATGCCATGTAGCAGGAGGGCAGATGTGGATTCTCTGGTTTATTTCTAATTTTTGGTGTCACTGATCTGATGGAGTTGTATTGCAGCAGGGTAGGAGAACGCCATGTTACTACACTACTTTGTTTGTGATTGCTGTTAAAAAATAATGTGCTGAATGTAAGTGTACTTGTGGACTGTGGTTAGTTCTGACAACAGATATCAACATCACTATCACATTTCTATTTGAATTAGGGCTTGATCTTGTTGGTTGAGGAAAAAAAAAATATATTACAACTAGTCCAAGTGTGTGTTTTTCAAGCTGAAAGACAAACCTCAAAAATAAATCCAGTGGACATCAGGGAGATAGCCAAGAAGCTTTGGACATGCAGTTAATGGTTAACTGTCGAGTTGGCTCATGTCCTCTCCCAAATACAGAAAACAGGCAGCGTGTGCTTAAGCATGTCTAGCACAGCATTTTAATCTGTGTGCATGTATGCGTGCATGTGCGTAAACTGTATGTGTTAGAGGAGAAGGATGGGGAGAAACAAGAGTAGCAAAAACATGTGCACTCACCCATCTTCCCTTCTGTCACAACTTTCTCAGCATACATTGGTACACAACAGGAAGACGGCGGCAACAGCAGACAATGATGAGGGTGCTTTCTTACTTCCTTCCCTCTCTCCTTGACTCCTCAGGGCAGGTGGACTAAGCCCTTGGCAGTCCCTTTTGCCTAGTGATATAACATTGAGGGTCATGTGTAAAAAATACCATATTGTATTACAGTCTCTTGAAAGTTCATCAAGTACAATAGAAAAAAAAAAAACTCAGTCTAAAATAACAGTCCTGTACTAAATACTTGACACTGATTCAACAGTGTTTTCATTTTGGAGGCTTTGGTTTGTACTATTGAATTGTGTTGTACCGACACAAGTTCATATTATTCTGACAACACTCATTCAGTCAGTGGGCTAGGCTAAATAAGAAAAACAATTTTGTTTTCGATTCAATTCAGTTTAACAGCACCACAAACAGCATCCTCCAAAATGACCTTACATTTAAATTACCAGCTTTCTTACGCTGTTTCACCATATACTGAACATTAGAACAGTCAGGAAGGGTGAATTACTTCAGGACTGTGTACGTAATGTTTTGGCAAGAAGTGAGTGTGTATTTCTTTAATTAATGATTCCAAATTATGCAGCTATACATTCAGAAACAATTAAGATTGGCTGGTATCTATGATTTAAGGCGCCTTGTTTGTATTGTTTGAGTAGGAAAACTTAACGATGTGAAGTCAGCATGAGGAATAACTTTGTGTGTTATCCCAGTTGCTTTTTTTCTGAAATTCATATCATAATCAACAGGCTTTTCCTGTACCTGTAAGGACAGATAACTGTCCATACAGGTACAGGTACAGGGTTGATAAACCAGTGACAGTACACATTGCTGTGCAAACAACAGTACATGAAATCAGATGAAACCACTGAGAACATGCGACAGGGGGTTAAGGTGTATCTTCAGATTAGTTATTATCTCCTAGTCTGTTATGGCAAGATAAAAATCAAAATGGCGATAGGGGAGTTTTAATTAATTTGAACTTCAGACAGACAGATTCAACAGATAAAGTGCATTAACAAACTCACCCAGTTCATGTTGAAATACTTAAAAATACATTAATTTACGATTGCAATCTCTTAATGAGACTAGTTTTAGTCTGCTAGCTACTAATGTCTTTTAATTTAACATAATAGAGGGCTTACACGCATTCTTCCAGAGAAAATGACTCACCTGTATTTTTGGGGGCAGGTGGAGCCTGGCCTTTCCCTTTAGACAAAATATATATATATATAAAACCGTATTTTTAAGGAAAAAATAGAATGGCTCGCAGATGAATACTAGTTTTCAGTAAATCCTTTTTTTCCGCTCTCTTCACAGGTTACTGACCCCGAAGAAAGAAGAGGGGGTGAAAAAAAAAGCGCAGCAAATAATTCTGCGTCAGTTTCAGCACTTTTCTATCAACCAAAGCCACCGGCGGCCGCTTCTAACTGAAACGAGAGGAACATTTGGAAGACCCGGCATAGCGAAACCAAGTTAGTGGAAGTTTGTCGGGCGCTGGTGTCTGGGAGCCGCGGTCGTCCTATTGACTGGTCAGCTGCGTGCACGAGAGGGGCGCGAGTGACGTCACGTTGCGCTTCAAAGTGGACAAACCGTGCACGAGAGCTCTCAGAGGCGACCTGCCGGAGCTGGACACGCTGTCTGTCCACAAGAGAGGACAAACACATCAGCACTACGTGACAGAGGTTTAGTGGCAGCCATTGTTTTGGCCTCACACCGTATAGGCACCACTGAGTCACATGCAGTGTTCCCCAGCCTCCAACACACATATTTATGTAAGTGAGTTCCCCTTTTTCTGACACTAAACCCTCCGTCATCAGCCCAGTTCCTTATTTACTGCAGAAAATAAAGGGGAAGCTGCTCAACCTGAATTTAGGGAGTATTTCCTTAGAAAGAGACTCATCACTGAGTGCAGACTGTCAAGACAAGGAGCACAGAGCAGTACCATAAACTGAAGCGAGGAAGCTAGGTGAAGCCAAAGAAGAAGAGGAACAGGTGAAAGAAGGTCAGAGAGGAGCTCAACAAAATGTACGGCCACAACAGGAAGATGGCACATAGCTGCTGGCTGCTGCTCACACTCTCCCTGAAAGGCAAGTACATGTATTTAGTAGATTCAAGGTATCAGGGATATTACATCTATTCCTGGGACAATGATGTAGTACTTTAAATTATAGCACACCTCCTCTTCTTCTGCAGGTATTCTCGCGGGCGATTGGTCAGTTCATCTCCCCTCAGGTCCCATCTGTGCTGTGACTGGTTCTTCGGTAGTTCTCCCTTGTTCCTATGACTACCCCCAGAGCTCTAATGAAACCAGGGGAGAGGGGCAGCTCTCTGCTCAGGTACTCCCATAAAGAAGGCATTGTTACCTGTTGGAATATATCCTGTTGTGTGTCTTTAACCAGAAGACTTTCTCTGGGGACACAGTTTGCACTCAGAATGAATAAATAATAGACAGGAGGTGTATTTATTGTCTTTTGTCAGGGAGGTGAAGCAGGACAAGGCTCCAAAGTTTTGTCTGAGATGTGGTGTCTGGAGGACAGTCGATGTATCACACCAAGGTTAGCGCACAGAAACATTCACAAGACCAGAGTTTACATAAGAAATAGCATCTAAATCCATCTTTCTGTCCGTCTGTCTGCATCAGATATGTATTCCACAGTGCGCGTATCTTCCCAGATCCATCCTACCACAACAGGGTGCAGTACCTGGGGGAGCCAGGGACCAAGAACTGCTCTCTGAGGATTTCTGATCTGAGGCAGTCGGACAGCGGAACATATGTGTTTTACGTCATCACCAGCCATCCGACAGAGAAGATGCCAGAGCAGAGCGGCATACAGCTCCTGGTGGCAGGTGAGAAAAATGATTGTTGAATTTCATTATCAAAATACCAGTAATAGCACTACTGTCCTCATAGTCTTTAACAATGACCATGAGTCACTAATGTCATCCTCTTCTTTAATTTAGAATTATTTATAGGATTACAAACACAATGAGAAGTGAGCCGCTATTAAGTGTGCATTGTGATAATCAGTTTAAAATCTGGCAGTTTCACATCAGTATGCACAGAACAAACACTGTTTCAATCTGTCCACGTGTTTCTGTCTTGTCACTTCTCTGTCTGCTGCCTCATGTCTGCCTGCTCATAAGTGTCTCTCACAGATCACACCTCTGTTTGGTCTGTTATTTCTCTCGCTTTTCTTTGCACATTTTTAGTAGGCTATGTGCAAATTCTCCGCTCCAACTTCATATTCGTACTCGTACGTATCTATTTCTTTTCTAGTGTTGCTGTTTTATCATCCGTGACCGCTTCCTTTTCTGCAACCCTCCATGTGCCCTATTTTTGAGAAGCGGAACTGAAAGCGTGTTGCATATAAATAAGCTTGACATAATAATCTGTTTCATATTTTCAGTTTCAGTTTTATTTTTAGATTTTAACCAAAACATATGTTGTGTTTGTAGTCAAATTATATTCACAGCTAAATGTGTGAGGACAAACTGTATCTTGTTTTATGTCTTGAACTTAGAAAAAAAGGGAGGATTTGGACCATTTAAAGGGGATTAGTTGACTCCTATGTGACGAGGGCAGCGTTGGTATGGGAAGTGGCATTATTCTACCACAATGCTAATCTTTAGAAATTATTGAGAAACATGTGTAATAAGTCCTTGTTGTTGTCGTCTTGTTTTTATCTGTTTCCATGCTGTGCTTTCTTTTGTAATTCGCAAAACCCAAATAATCACGGGTAACCAATAGAGCTAACCAAAAAAACAACTGGAACAAAGAGGGTGAGGCTATTGAATTACTATTTTGAACCAGGAAAGCAGATAGCTTACTGGTATCAAGAGGCCATGTTATTAATGATTTTTTTTGTTAAGGATCCGACATTTTCTTTCCTATTTTTACTTTTTAACATTAATGACAAACAGGATCTTTAAATGGTTAACTTTAAACCAAGGAACCTGTAGGAATAAACACATTTTAACCATAGGTCTGTGAAGGTTCTCAGTCATCCAGGTCATGGTATATCCAAAAAAGGTTCAATAAAAGGCAACTGGACTTGTAGAATACAAGTCCTTCTACAAGTCCAGGTGCCTGTTATTGAACCTTTTTTGGATATTTTAACCAGTTTCCCACCAGAATGTGTTTCTTGTTGAGTAGCTGAAAGATGAATCGCTCTTCGATCAAAACACCAGTTTGTTTATAACTTTTGACTACATTAAGCATGGAAAAATATCCAAAGTAGTAGAATTATGATTATATCCATAGTATTTCTAAATTACAGCCAAGGCCTCAAAATGTGACTTTTGTGCAATCATTCACTTTACTGCGCTATTTCTCATACTTGATAGGTTTGATCTAATTCAGTGTACAAAGCAGGAGGTGTGACCTATTTCCTAAACCTTGTTTTCTCCAGAATCCTCCAGTGCAGTCTCAGTGTTATCAAGCCCGTCCAGTGGCATCACTGAGGGGGAGGCCTTGCGTCTGGCCTGCTGCAGCCCTGATGTCAGTCCGGCGGCCAGTTTCACATGGTACAGGAGCACAAGTGCCAGCCAAAAACACAGTGGACAGACCTGGAGCGTCAGTGAAGTTACCTCTGATGATTCTGGCAGCTACTACTGTCAGATACAGACTGGAGATAAAGTGCAGAACTCAACTAGGCTTGCCATTGATGTACAATGTAAGTGAAAGTTTGGCCTGGTTTACGTCATGTAAGAAAATTAACTTCTCTAATTTGAGAATTTCTCTTGAAATCCTTCACTGAATGAAGAAACTTCCCCATATAGTTTGAAAGATATGAAATTGTCTTCAACTGCGTCTTAGATTAGATAAGAAAAAAATATATATATAAAAAATCGGATGTATTAAAGGTAAAGGAAATATTTAAAGTCGCTGTACCTAGCTAAATAATTAAAGTAAGGTGAAAACCAACCAACGTTAAGTTAATGCTGAAGTGATGGAAGTTGAATATAGACAATGGAAATTATAAATATCATGAAAGCTGACAACTCCAACAAAAGTACTTGAAACAATCTAATTTGACCTGAAATCACAGAGTAACCGATCAGTGTCGTACTTCCTGTTTAGACTCTCCTCGAAACACAACTGTCTGGTTCCCACCTGTTGGAGAGCTGCAGGAGGTCCCCATGAATCTGTCCTGCGGAAGTGACGCTAACCCGCCCGTGCACACCTACATCTGGTACCAGGGTGCAGCATGTCTCCCCGGAGCGGACAAAAGCTTTCATCAAGGAAATAAAACAGCAGCTACCCTAACAGGACGAGACCTGACAGTCAGCAGTGCCAGCATCACCGCTAAGGAATATGGGCAGCACTGCTGTGTCGCACGCAACAGACATGGATCACAGACTTACACTGTAACACTCAAAGGGCCCAAAGGTAGGCACTTACCATTTATTTATTATATTTTATTTGTCAAACGATACAGGTTACACAGTTAAATCCCAGGTTCAGTCAATAATAATATGCACATATAAACGTCATTGCTTATTCTTTTCACTGCAGCAGCAACTAAATCAGCCTCGACAGGAAACAGACTGGTCCTTATAGGAGTGACCATTGGAATCATCCTGGCCATTATCGCCGCAGTTGCCTTCTTTATGACAAGGTGCGTCTCTTCCAAACCACTATAACGATATTTCTTTAACAGCATTTCCTTTTCAAATGTCTTACGCTAGCTAAAGTAAAGTAAGTAAGTGCTTATGTTAAGCATCAGGAATGGCAAATTTCTGATGCTTTCTGGAAAAGGTGGTGCATGTACTGGGTGCTGCTTGGACTTTTTTCAATAATATTATTTGCGTTTCAGCAGTCACATTACTAATAAATAGCTACTTGAGGGTCAGGTTGATGTCCGCAGCGATATAAATGTGTTTGTCTGTGTGCATAAATAAATTAATCACTGTATATCGAGACAAGTAATTCAGGACAAAAAAGAAAACAACTTTAAAGTTACATTAAGAACGTTTGTCTCCCTCTTCTGGCAGTGAGAGGGATTACAGTGTACATTACTGTGTGCTCATGAGATATAGTATAGTGTGTACAGCATCCAAAACTTTTCTAAGATACTTCCTACGTTTTATTTAATTTCTTTACTGCCACAAACAATGAATACATTTGTAATGCTGATTTTCCTGCCATAACCCTAGCTGGTGTTGTATACCGCGTCTCGGTCACTACAGTTGTTCCCCAGTTTACCTTGAATCTTACAGACACTCATTTGTGTTTAAAAGCTCTACACTGTATCTTTGATGTTTTGAGTATTTAAAATGTAAATATACATGTGTGGTGGTTAGCACTGATGCCTCACAGCAAGAAGGTTTTTGGGCCTTTCTGTGCAGATATTCTAGCTTCGTCCCACTGTCTAAAGACATGCTTGTTAGGTTGATTGGTGATTCTAAATTGGCCGTAGGTGTGAGCGTGAATGGTTGTCTGTCTCTCTGTTTTAGCCCTGCGATAGACTGGCGACCTGTCCAGGCTGTACCCCGCCTCTCGCCCAATGACAGCTGGGATAGGGAGAGGACAAGCGGTTACAGAAAACTTATGAATTAATGTTTTTTGGTTTGTGCTTCCAGGAGAAAGAAGTCAGCCAGATACCAGTCATACGTTCTCACAGACACAACTGCTACAGGGCCGTAAAGACTCAGCGACTCAGGCCAGGACTTCTCACACCTCACAGCCACCAACGGATCTCTTTACGTTCCACGTACAAATGTTTGAGCCCACGGATGGGCCCATGTGGGAACTTGAAAATCATATGATAGAAATTACTGCACTTTTAAGCAAGCACGACGCAACATTGAATCCCTTAAGTCAGACATTGTGACGGACCCATATTTCTTTCCCAGAACTGAAACAAATCTGTCAGAATATCTTTATTCTTTTACCTCTAATACCTTGCACCATTTATTTTAGTGCTTTCACTCTGTGCGATACTGTTGTCAGGAATAAACAAGTATTTATTGTAAAAATAAATAACAAATAAAATAATTTGTTACCTTTTAACCAAAGCTGCTCCAATTTTTCTCCACTGTCTGGTTAGAGAGTTGCCTTACCGGATATGAATGTAATTACATCCTCCACAGTTCATCCCATATGAACACCACAGAGCTGTTGTCTGCATTCTTTAACTGGATTTTGACAACATGGCACAAAGTACAGCAACAGCAATGATCAGAAACAGAAAACACTGAAGCAGTTCTAACTCGAGGCCCGGTAGTGATGATAAGGACAATGACAGTAAAAAAGGTCGTAAGGATCCAATTAAGTACCATTAGCAGTTCACGCTGGGTGGTGTTTTTGTGTAATGAATAAACTCTTCAGTGTGATAAGTCTACAACAGATAATGACCAGAGCACGAGGAAGGATAAAAACCAGGAGGTCAGTGACTCTGACAGCAGGACGTAAAACTGGCTCATCATGTTATCAGTCTATTTTTAGAGTTTTGCTTTTGTCTAATTGTAAATTTTTATATATATACTGTATTCGTCTGCAAAATAGCAAAATAAGTAAATATGGATATGTTTCATTTAAATATTTAAAGAGGAACTTTTGCACATGAGCGCATCAGAGTTTGTTGAATTTACTGTATTCTTTAGCATTTCTATGATATTGTTTAAAACAGGTCATTAGTGTTGCATAATTTTATTCATCATTTTTTTAATCAATGATTTAATGAAAGGCTTTTTTCCAAAAACTGGTCAAATGCAAACTTTATTTGGAAATTAAGAGTTTATTATATAGCAAACTCAGGCTAATAGCTTGTGAGCCATCGCGAGATAATGGCAATATGCCTTACACAAATGTAGCACATCCAATTATTACCGCAGTTTGTCAAACTTGAAATGCTGCTTCTGTTGTAAAAACTGAATATAAAAATGCACCCAGTCACAACCCAGCTATAGAGAAGGCTATGTTTGATTAATAATGTGAATAACACTGACACTGAAGGTAAAAAACAAAAACTGTACAAGTTTACAGAATTCACACGTGCATTTTGTGATTCTGGATACAGTCACAATTAAAGGTCACTACACTCAGACAGCGACTTTTTTCTTTTCCTTTCCTTCTGCACATCTTTTTCTTTGTTGTTTCTTTAGCCGTCTCACCCTTGGACATTTTCATAATCGTGGCAGTACTCCTCTGACATGTTGTAAGTACTCGTCCTCACCACCTCTCTGTCTGCACAAGAAACGTGGCACTGCCTCCTTTAACAATGAAAAAACAGAAGTTTGCACACTGGACTCAGCAATTAGTTAAATACAGTTAACCGCACCCAACTGCTGCAAAATCAAGAGTGACGAATTTTTAAAAAAGTGACTTACCAAGCCCAGATAATAACCAATGAAAGCAACAGCACCATTACTATTTTCACTCCAAAACCAACACAGAGGATTAACGTGATAACTGTGAGTAGAGACACAAAGAAAATTAAATCAATCACAAAGGATTTTGGATTTTCACACGCGCAAACATGGTTAGAAAAGCTATGCTGTTGCATTGTAAACTACATTCAAATATTTTTAATGCTTTTTTAGTCTTATGGACAGTTAAGTTGCTGTGAACCTGTGAAATAATTCATCTGTGGTCTGAGTTACAGCCCTAGCCTGAATGCTAAATCATGCAGATTACGATTGCACAGTATGTGTGGCTCTTTAACTTCCCCATCAAACTCACTGTCTGTTTCCGGTGAAAGCCGCACCTCAGTTGAGTTGCTTCCCCCCAGACGATTCCTGGCCTGGCAGAGGTAGAGTCCGCTGTGAGACGTCTCCAAAGTGGGAATGGACAGCACCTGTCCTGAGCCCACCGGGAGCATGGAGCTGGAGACAGTGCCCGTGTACCATGTGTAGTCGTAGGGTGCAGGGTTAGCAGCACTAATGCACGTCAGATTGACACTGCTGCCAATAGTCAGGAGGCCAGTGTGACTCACCTCAATGGACACGTTCAGTGGAGAATCTGCAGAAAAGCAAGAAAAAAACAACTACTACAACTGACTGTATGTGTTAAATAAGTATTAATTATATGAATTGTCATCATTATTTATAACAAAAGGTCATATATACATTTTAGGTGCAGCTAGGACACCTGTCTACAGAAGCTTCGTATTACATACAGACATGAGACTGATATCAATCTTCTCTGGGGAATAATAAGGCCTTTTCACTAAATGTCTTCCTTGAGCTACATTTATTACTCAATGAAATAACCATTTAACAAATTTATATTTGTTAAAGCATAGGTAATGATCTAACACCTGTTCTCTGCAGCTAAAAAATAAATGCCCGTCCACCAAACACTGAATTAGTTTGCCATGTGAGTGTCACATTTAGCTGAACATCTCGCTTTATGTTGTTTTTAAAGCCTCACTAAGAATACAACGTCTATTCAATTTATAACCAATATACTGTATATAAAACCTTTTTATGAATAATGCAACAGCCTATAAAAAATTCAGAGCTTCATCTGTGTGCTTACACAGTACATGCAGAGCCACGGCGTCTGAGAGGACTGATTCCTGTCCTTCAACAGTACATACGTAACTCCCTGAATCCTCCGGCTGAGCCTGGAAGTTTGATTTTGTCACAGGACGTCCATCTTTGAGCCAGACAATTCTGTGACTTTGGCAGGATGTTTTACACTCAAGAGTCACGTGGTTCCCTGCTCTCACTCTCCGCGGGGACACTCTGGCATTCAGCTCTGGACATCAGAGGGTTAAAAACACAGAGATGAGATATTAAGAAAAATTAAAACATTAAACCAGAAGAGCAATGCTCGGAGTAGAATCACTTTACCTGTGACGGTCAAATACACAGAATCTTTAGTGCGCCTTCCATACGTGTCCGTGTCAAACCTGAAGTAGTAATGTCCGGTGTCAGTATCCTGCAGGTTATGAATTGCCAGGGCACAGTTGTGCTGGAGGTCACCAAGATATTCAGAACGATTCTCGTATGATGGGATGTCTGAAAGCTTAACACGTCTCCACTTGCCATCTTTATGATCTCCTTTGTACCACGCTGTGCTTTTAACAATTTCCCCATCTGCATAGTTATATGAGCACGCAAACTCCACTGATGAACCCTTCAAAGCGCAATAATCGGGGTTTTCAAACGTCACGTTCCAAGCGTTGCTCGCTGTTTTATCTGAAAGAACATGAAACAATCACTTAATAAATGTATTTTTATTTTACTTTGAATGAAATTAAAGAAAGTAAGATCATTTGAAGAGAAGAATAAAGGTCATGGGTCACTGGCATTTTATTACGTCTCACGTTATGGTATGGTGACCATGTTAGCCAACAGCTGCCTAGGTACAACATCCAACAGACATAAAGCATCGTCTGGAGTCCAGTATTTGGTCATCAACTGTAATCTCTGCTTTGGCCTCCTAAAGGAAATATCTAGCGCAAGCTCCTTACTGTGTTCACTAGCTGGTCAAAATTATTTAATACCATATACTAATTTGGAGCTGGGTAAATATATAGTGGGATTTTAGACGATACAACTATAAAACACCAAAAAGCAGAGGGAAACGACATAGTTCAGTGATTAATAGTAGCAATTCATATACAAGCAGTCAAAACAGAAAATGTGGATTCTTGTCATTTTAAGTCGTCAGTTTGTTATCTACAGTTACGGCCAAAGCGGGATTTATTTTTGTTTGTTAAGGGTCAACTTTACACTATCCCCCAACATATGTTTTGTCGTCACTTGAGAAACTGCTTAAACTGAAGCAACTCCAGTGACATATTTGTCTATCACTAGATTTTTTTCTTTTTCCTGTTTGCTGACTTTTCTCTCTGCCAGCTCCAAACTATGCTCAACAGTTTTAGCAACGGAAACAGCTTCACAACTGAAGCTGTGAGGGGCGGGGGGTTGTGGTTTCTACTCAACAAAAATTTGAATTTTGGAAAGTACCCCCTCTGAAAATAAAGAAAATAAATCATTTTTATTATTCTGTATCCCTGTTTTGACAGGTCATTCAATAGAAAACTGTGTCTACCATTTGTCATATCTTTGCCATACACTGTTTGATCAATGATTTACAAACAGTATTTTTCAGTGAAATCTATGGTATACATAATTAGCAAGAAGTGGGAAAACTGGAGTAAGGAAACCGCAAATACAATATTGCATTATGAAACAGAATCTCCTCTTACCCGGCTTCATTATCAGAAGCAGCAGCGCTACAATCATCTTCTCCACATCAACGTAAAGCACAAAGTTTCAAGACGGATTTGAGATCTTGGGTTGAGGTTTGATCTTTCATTAGTGGGTGTGATGGCGAGTGGAAAATAATCAAGAACTCAGCTCCCTTCTGCAAACTTGTCTTTGGACAAGTGAAATCCAACACGCCGACGCAAAGTGATGTTAAGTGATGGGAGGGATCTGTGCTCTTCCCATACAACCCAGCATGATGAGTCGTCACAATATGACATTCTACAACACCAAGAAAGGGGAACAGAGAATAGAGAATAGAGAATAGAGATAAAAGTCCGTTAACCTGCAAAGACTGGAGCAAGCAGTGCTTTTGGAGAAGGGTATTGTTTTGCCTTCTTGCACTACTTGAATGCTTGATATTGACATATCAGAGGGCACCAGTTGATTTACCTATCTTAAATACTACAACTGCTTTTATATGTGACATTTTGGTATTTTCCTCCAACTTTTAATATTAACATTATTAGGGACTTCAGTCTTTGGTCAAGAACGTTACAATAACTACCCTACAGGATGGACTGTGATTGCCTGGGAGCTGTCCCGACTTCTCTCAGCCATAAAATGATTAGCAGTGGAAATTTGGTCTGGAACCGCTCCATTGGGAACTGGTTAAGATCTGCTGGACAGATCAAACCATTTGGACGGGGTTTATGCGAGGATGGACGTCATCTGTGCGTGAAGCTGAATTTGTTTACAGCAAGGTGCCTCTGACTCTTCAGTTGCGTGCAAAGCTATTTATTTTCCTTGAAACACGCCACATAATGAAATCCAAAAGGCGTATCATCGTATTCTGATAAGAATAACCTACGCTAGGACTGTGGCGTTACAAATTATATTTATTTAGTGAGCCGCCCTTGAGTGTTTGTCTTGTGCCAGTTGTGTTTAGTGCTGCTTAGTAAATGCTAGCATGCTAACACTCAACAGATAATGAAGATACTAAAAAAAATAGCTACCAAGCATTACAATTAGCAGTTAGCATTGTGAGCCTATTGTTAGGGAGGAATTTGTGGTGATGCCGATGAAGAAGAAGAAGCACCAGAGTCCTGTATGTCTTATGCTTGAAGGAGTTTATTTAGGCTCATACGAGGAGAACAGAAGCTTCATCATCACAACATAAGTGCATGAGTCCACCTCAATTCTAAGGGACAAACAGTAAGCTCAGATTCTTATACTAGCAAGCAAGGCCGAGGCAGAAAACGGGAGATGTGTTAGCATCCAATCAGAAACATGAAGATAAGGATTCACACCAGCTAGGAAATACAAATTGTCAGACAGTGACAGAGGGCGTTATCATCTAACTCTACAGCTATGCCTGTAATGCAAAGTATCCCCCAGAGAGTGAGATTGAAGACGCCATAAGAGGGACCTTGGTCTTGGTATGTTCAGAGAGAAAATAAGGCAGATAACTGACGCCAGCAGTAATCACACAAACTTTCCATAGGGAAGAGAAATTATTCTCTAACACCTATGAGTGCAGCCTCAGGACTCTGAATAGCTGGACTCAAATGATGCTTGCAGCCATAGACATATATACATAGACGCCTCATTGAGCGGGTTGGCCCATTGTTGCGATACGTCAGCGTCGCCGCCATATTGGAGGAGGTAGCTCTGTCCCGCGAACCAATAAGAGTCAATGGAGTGAACTTTATTAAGCGTCTTCTACAAAGTGCTGTAAGTTCATTTACACATTCACACACGAACAGTATATATCCAGGGAACTGACAGGAACCAAAAACAACGTCTGTAACATTAACTACTCAGAATGTTACAGACGTTGTTTTTGGTTCCTATTTGTTTCCTGACTATATACGTTCGTGTGTGGATGTGTAAATGCTTATAGTACTTTGTAGAAGACGCTTAATAAAGTTCATTCCATTCATTTGTATTGGTTCGCGGGACAGCGCTGCCTCCTCCAATATGGCGGTGACGTTGACGTATGGTCCAGCGCTCAATGAGGCGTCTATGTATATATGTCTATGCTTGCAGCTCTAAGTGTTCCTCTGTTATACAACAACATGCATGCACTATGGTCAACAAGATGACGTGCAAGTATTTAATGTAAAAGTGATACTACTTTAGTTGCCATTCAGACAGAAGGAAGTTATTTTAACTTATTTGAAAGCAAAATTTTACGACTCATATATCTGAATGGGACTCTCCAAAGCCGAGAACTGAGAAATAAAGAGATTGGATGAGAGCGGGTGTAACAGATTTGTGTGAGAGAAAGTAAATGGCGCAGTAGAAAAATCTTGCACGATTAGTAGCTATTATTGGTTCATGACAGGCCTGCTCAACCTGTTTTTGTGCTGTTCGCAGAAATCCGACTTGTGCATCAGGTGAAGGCAGCATTCCTTCAGGTCGCCTCGTCATTCAGAACTTCCCGCATGGCTGAAGTGGGAGGATGGAGTGAGGCAGAGAGTGAAAAAGAGGGAGTAAGCTTTGTGCACTGACACTCTCTTCACTGTTTACGTATTGGGGCTAGATATGTGTCAGACCAGCTCTGAGAAGTTGTCAAGTTCCCCACAATAAAAAGGACTTATTTTTAAAGGAGCACCCACCTACTCTGCAAATAAGGAACTTGAAGAGCTGCTGGGGGATTTCCAGATCATTTCCTGGTTAGTCTTAATCCTTTGCTATTTCTGTATTTTCACCTTTTGTATTTGTTAAGTTTGTAAAATGTACAAAAATCTGGCAACACAGAATCGCAATTCCTATTTAAAAAAAACAAATGAACATTTAAAAATTGGTCATGGATGACAATAGCTTAGGTAACAAAATGTGTCCGAAGCTCATTTACTGCCTGATTGCACTGGAGTTTTATTATCTAATGACTATACCACATAAAATACACAAAAAAAGCCATCAGAAATAATACTTGATCTGTCCTTGGATAAATATGGACTCATGGACTGTTGTATTTAAGGTATTTCTTCTTTGTTGTATGAACAGTAAAGGTACCGCACATTGTTAAAACTTTCAGATTAACTTATGGAATAAGAGAGACTGATTGGAGCTACAATGGAGAAAAGAAGGAAAGCAGAAATGAGGAGGAAAAGGAAGGATTCTCTCATGTGCTTGCTGCTTGTGGCTGTGCTCCAGATTGGCACACCCTCCTCAGGTAACTATTAATGATTTAAAACTAACTAACTAAAGGTTTATGAACATCATGGCGCTCGCGTTACACTGAGTAATTCTTTCTAAACTGAAAGCATCCATCTAATCCTGTTCAAATACCGTGACAAGGAATCTCACACTAATTGCAGTTAACATTTATGAGTTTATAAGTTCTTCAGACGTGTTTTAGTCACTGAGACAACTTCTTCATTATTCTGTTGAAAAGCTTTCCAGTCTTGCTAGAACATCTTTCAGGGAAATGTTCAGTATTCATTTGTCTATTCAAATGTTTGAGTGCCAGGAAGGAACGTCTCAGGTGGCATTCAGTTCGTGACTGACGGCACGCAACATTGTTGAGCGAATAACATCTCAGCAATTACCTGAGTAGGAATTTAAACATTGTTTTCTCAAACAATGACTTCTAATCCTCCTCAGTTTTATAAAATGGACAGTGATTTAGCGGATTGTCCTGTCTCTTCTGTATACCTACGTCTCACACAATCAATCTCTGCTTCAGCTCAAGACATCACTTCTACTAGATCCACAGTCAGCAGCTCCACCACCACAACCACTGTCGTCACGACCACCACCACCGCTTCTGCACCTCTCACTTACAGTACACGTCCAACTAATGTGATAGCGGCTGTGGGAGAACCTGCAGAGTTTCGCTGTGGAGTACCCGAAACATCTCCAGGTCTACGGTTCACCTTCTACGGGAGTCACGGCAACTACAGCCTCACCTGCCCCAATGGCAAAGTGGAAGATATCCCTCAGGTGAGGAGCTGACCATCCGACCCTGCTTTCTGTCTTTTTTTATTTTTTGTCACTCATTTTTCTCTCTTCAAAGATTTTTTTTTTTTTTCTGTCAGGAACAAGCACAGAATCCGTTTACAGCTAAACCAACAACATTTCTGTGTTTTTTATTTATTTAAATCAAATCCCATTTGTAAAATTAGCTTTAAAAGGCCATTCAGTGTACGTCTTTGCATTTTGCATTTGCGTCAACAGAGATTACACTCCCTTGCCTCTTCATTAAGTGCACCAGTAAAAACAAGTTGTGCATTTGCATACGCTGAAATAGCATCAGAAAGGTGGTGATTCAACTGTACGGCATGCAGTTTGTGTTATTTTAAACAAATGCTGAATATCATAACCTTCATAAAACAAATTTAATGCATTTATTTTCATATAATGAACTGGCAAGTGAGTGTAGAGTTGTTTTCATTGTTACTGGTTGAGTCTGCATTTTGAAACAGGGTACAAATAGCATCAGAAATAGCCCACACGTCTGGACCACAAAATGTAGAAGATGACGTATGTATCATGCGATGCAATGTGACTCTGTCGTCAGGCTCTCTATGGAAGTTGTGAAATGAAGGATGGAGAGTCATTGGCAGTGTGGACCCTCAGAGGAACCTCCCTCCCCGACAACGGCACCAGAGTTGTTTGTCAGCAGTCAAATAATCCTTTCGCTCCTTCTGCCGGCCTGCTCGTTTATGGTGATAATTCCTCATACAAAATACCTTGACACACACCCGCCTTCATAAGATTTAGTTGATACAACAAATGCTGTTTAAAAATGTCTTTAATTTATGTCATTTCAGCTGACTCTCACTTTGTTTCTGTTTTCCCCGCACACAGATAACGGCACCAGCTACGCCACGCTCATCGGCTGTACCATTGGGGGTTTCTTTGGGATCCTCTTGGTGTTTGGCTTATTATACCTCCTGCTGAGAGAGTCCAAGACCCTCCAGAACTGCTTCAGTGAGTACTGCTTCAGTTTACTGATGTGAAAAATGTAACATTAGACCTAAGACACTGAATACAGATTGAGAACTGACAAGCATTGTGTGATATCCTTGTGTCTTTAGGGGTAGAAGAAATAGAAGAGGACAAGACCACAATAGTGAAGGAGTAAAAGAAGACATGAAGACAAGACTTAGCAGGAGATGATGCGCTTCGTAACAGAATTAGATTCCAGACAGCTTCTGAACCAAAACAGGAACTTGAAAATAAACAAGTCTAAAGTCAAAGTCAGATGTTTAAGATCAGATCCTGCTTTTTGATAGCATCAGTTCCTTGTTCTATCTGCAGTTAGTAGACCATGCCCTTCAGGATGGGCTTATATATATATATATATATATATATATATATATATATATATATATATATATATATATATATATAAGCCTATGTGCCTTCGCACTATATAATCTAAATATAAAATGTAAAATGTTTTGTTGCTGTTCTCTGATGTTTCTAAAACAGTCTCTGTGTAGAAAGAAGTGGTCAAACCTGAACTTTTTAACAACAAGCTGCCTAGGACATCGATCAGAGAGACAGGTCAGTAGTTTTGTGCCCGTCTGTTGAACTATTCACCCTGGCGTCAAGTGGTTAAAGAAATGCTACAGAAAAAACTGCTGAGTACGTGGTCCCAAAAAAAGACAGCTGCTGGTCAAATGAGGAACACAAGAGTAGCTGAACTTCTGTTTTACAGCTGGATAACAACTACCTGGCGGCCACTCGGTTAGTTAACTACATTTTCACAGTTTGTCCACTGGAGGGAGGCACTTACTATGAACATGGCAAACCAGTTTGTTTCATGAAAAGTTTTCATTCATACTCACAGAATGAGTATGAATGAAAACCTCTGAAGCTCTAATGTTAAATTTATATCATCAGCTATTTTGAAGAAGGCTCTTCGTTTGGCCAATGACGTGATGTTGCCATGCCAACTGTTTCCAAGTGCATTGTCAAATAAATAGACCTAAAGTCTTTGTGTTTGCATACAAGCAAATACAACAGCTCTTGGTTGTGCAGTAAAACCCTGGGGATATATGTTACTTCTCATTTGGTTGCTGTATGTGCACTCTATTTTTCCCTTTTAATCCCTTTGATACTTTTATAAAAACATCATAGAAACTGTCTCTTATTATCCTGCTGTCTGTCAATCCTGTACATAAGTCACAGTTGCCTATTAGTGATTGCTCTTGGTGTGTGGCCGATGACCGAATTAAAGCTATAGTATGTGAAAACAATGACTGAGTGCCCTTAAATGGTATTGTGATGCAAATATTCCTCTAGAATAGGTGTGGAGAACATTGTAATCACTATATTATAAAACCATCATATACAGTAGATAACTGCTTCCAGTCTTGCTTTGTTGAACTGGGTAAAACTGCCCTGGAAAACTCATCACGGTACATTATAAACTTCTGCTTTTTCTACATTTGACATATTAAATATTGTTTTAACATAGAATCTAAGATAAGCAACTTCTAAGTTTATTTATGCACACACATTAGAGACGAAGAACTCTTAAATATCTCAACTGCACGCTGGGTAGAAGAATATATTCTTCAGATATATTGTAAAAGAGTGGACACCAGAGTAAACAGAGACACAAGCGTCCACCTTTGACTAGATGTTCTTTGCTTCCCCCTGGTGGTGAACTCTTTACATGTCAGGACCTATGCCTGCACAGTATTCTGCCATGTATATCTCAAAGTTATATTAAGTAATAAAAAGAACTAAGAGAAACTGCAGGAATATGATATGTTGTTAAAATGTAGGTGGGAAGAGATTACTTTTTGTCCACTAAACAAATAATCAACTTAAACTCACTGTTAATGTTCTTGAACATTCCCCCATGTCCACTAAAATAAGGTTAAATTGCAAGTTATTATTATACTTAACACAGCAGCTCCCATGTATGCATACACAAACTCTGCATTGCAGCGAAGTGCACAATATAATATGATCACTTTGGTCTGCAGACACCGTGTTGTGACACCTGATGGAGCAACACACACACACACACATGCACGCACATACACACACACACACGGGGCTATCAGCGGGGGAGTCTGCTCCGTGGTCTTTTAGTTGATACAACAGAGGTAGTACGGAGCAACGTGTTGATTCAGCTGCTCATCTACGCCTCAGTTCACTCCACGATAGGCTTGTGTCATACTCTGGTGCGCAACTGAACAGAAAGTCTTGGTCTGTGGCGTTAGCAGTATTTAAGGGTCAGCCGGGTCATGTTTGTTCCTGACACTTTCTTCTTCACGTCTTAGGTCTGACTGGGATGACTGGCCCATCCTCTAACTCTAAATACACAACACTCTTGTCATGTGACCGCAGGCGAGCCTCTACATTCTTGAGTTTCCAAATACGACTGTGCAAGCAGGAGTCGTTTCGTGTAAACCACTATGTAGATCGCTTTTCAAAAACTTTTAATTACTATTACTATTAACATTACTTCTACTAATAATAATAATATTAATCTTCTTTAAGACTTCTTCCTTATTTCTCCTGTTTAAGTTTCATCTGCTGACCGACTGAGCTTCACTCCCCGCTATGTCAGCTATGTAGACCTTTAGTACTTCAGTTTATGGACAAACACCCTGAAACCACCACAAAAGACGTGTGTGTGCGCGTGTGTTTGTGTCGACTGATAACCTACATTGTTTAGTGTGTCTTGTCACGACGACCTTTACCTTTAACAAAGATAATGAAACAATTGAAGTTGCTACATCCGCTTCATTTCTGAGGGAAAGAGGGTTAAACACACACAAATGAAGTTAAAGAATAATGACTCACACTGAGTCAGACGATCAGTTTTATTACTTTTAGAATAATTTTAACCGCCCTACAGCTGACCTCTGTTTTCGCACATTGACGGAGGAGGGGTGGTTTTATTTTTCTTTGCAAACATGTGTACATCCTCCAAGCACAAGGGACACTCATTAAATTAAAACTGATTGATGTGTTGTTACGATTCTGCTTCATATCGATCAGTAACATTTACACATGATATGGTTTTTGCTTTTTTCTTTGCAAAGGTAGTATAATGGTTTAGTCGTACTGAAGTTTAGTATGTGCACGGCTTGTTTTTCTTTTACAATAAAAGATTTTAAAGAGACCATCATATGGCAATAAGTCATATTAACCAAGGGTAATTTGATCTACAGTTAAACACTAATGTTGTTATGTAGTTATCAAAATGCTCATTATTGTGGACAAAATATTATTTTCTAATGAGGTGTCCGAATTTACTGTAAGAAATATCGTACTGGGTATCCACTACATATTCTCCAGCTCCGCTAATGCTATCAGTGACATGCTAACGTCATGAGACACAGTGACCTTTATTTAACCTCACTGACAATAAGACAGGCGGCCGGTGCTTTATGAAGACAGACAGCAAAAAATACAGGGGCCTTAATCTAAACAATGTCTTCATGGGGAACATTTATCTGTTGTCTCTTTCTTGTCACCAGCTACCTCCTTCTATCTACTGTCAAATTATTGTATTATCACTTCCACACACGGCAACACGCACAAACCTTTAACTGCGTATCTCTGTGTCTGTGTCATTCTGGGCCTCACACTTATCATTTGTTGAGAGACGGATGCATGCCTCAGTTTTCAATGTGTGACAGAAGAAGGTATAAATAGTCACATCACCGCTGTGGAACACACACACACACATTTTTGCACACATGTATTGGTTGCTCAAATGTGCGCAGACACGAGTAAAACCGACACATATGCACAGAAACTGCCGGATGTACAGAAATAATATGATTTTCACCTACTTAACTGTGTTTGTGCTAAACAGTTTAAACTGACGTAGGTGTGAGCAAACAATGCCTTTTCAGCAAGGTTAGGAGTCTGCATCAATTCAGATAAGACTAGAAATATCTCTACCTCCTGCCTGGGTGTAGTAAAAGGAACATGCCTGTCAACCATCAGACCAACACAGTGTAATCCGATGGGAGAAGAGCACTGGGGGATACCTGGATACCTGACAAGACCTTGGGGATGGTATGTGAAGGAAAGCAAACAGAAAGGAGAATAAAAGCAGTAATAAAACACTGTGCAACATGTACTAAACCCTCCGGTCTTTGTCTCGTCTTACATGGAGGAATGCATTTAAAATAGAAAACATACGGACTTAAGAGTTTTCAATTATTTTGTCTATTCGTATTTCTCTCACTGCACTCAGTTGTGATCTTACACTGCACAGAGGCAGCACAACTACTTCGCTACTTTGAACATGTTGCTTAAACATAATGTAAAGGCTTCATTGACTGCCACTGGTGTGTCAAAGCCGTGTTGGCGGAATCATAAGCAATGCAAAGCTGATTTAAAATACTGATATGAGGAAATTAACCCATGATTGAGTCTTCAAATGAGAGCAAAAGAAATGTGCGTATACATGTCTCCACACACGCTCTTACCACATAGACTTACATACAAGAATGGCCTCTCTGAGGCAAATTGGAAAGTACTTTCACTCTGCTACGCACATGCACACGCTGATGTTTATGGAATAACAGCGGTCTCGCATGCGTAAGCAGCCAGCTCACATTCACACTGGGCACATGCACACACAAATGTTTATATCCCAAATAAAGAGGAGGAGCGGGTAGTACTTATTCAGGTAAAAGAGAAAAAGACACACTTTTGACCAGGCAGTGTCTAGGGAACATTCACGCACATTCCTCTCTTCCCGAACCATCAGCTCAGGTAAGAACAGGTCACAGCAAAGAGAGGTAGAATGAGAATCAGGGTCAAGGTCACTTTTCTGCAAAAAGAGATTTGGTTGTTGGGCTCCTAGGTCTCAGTTGGGAGTGTTTGGGTCTCAACCACAGACAGAAATATGTGCAG
This sequence comes from Chelon labrosus, assembly GCF_963514085.1. NCBI lineage: Eukaryota > Metazoa > Chordata > Actinopteri > Mugiliformes > Mugilidae > Chelon > Chelon labrosus. Next base: position 19,139,327 of record NC_140345.1, read on the forward strand.
GACGTAGAGAACATTTAAGGAATTTAAATTTTAAATCACAGTAACAATTTGAAGAAATAACAAATAGACAACGGATTACTTTAGTGGATGAATCATTCCTCTACATGTGGCGGGCATGTCTGGTATATTTATGATACTGTGTTCATGTGCAGCAGAGAGAGTACAGTCATATTGGGACTTACTTTTTGTTTTGCACGCCTCTGTCTTTTGATTTGGTTTGTAGATAACTGTGTATCTTCTGTGTAGCTGATCAGAATTCAGAAACATTTAAAACACATACAGTAAGTTCAGCACTGCCATGAGTTAGCTGGCAGCAAAGTTAAGAACTGAGTGAGACGTTAAAGACGCGGAAATGTGAACGTTTTGATCCTGATCCTTAACTGCCGACTAAAATGGATAAAATAATATGAGAATATAAATCTACTCTGTTTAATGCAATCGTATTGTCTGAAAAGTTGGAACATTTTAAAAGACAACAGCCTGGTTGACCTTGAATAATGTCATGCTAACTTATATTGTACTGCAAGAGCACTCAGACGAAGGTCATGTTTGGAGGCATAACTGTTTTTGGCATGATAGTATGTCTTTTTATTATCTTTGTTTCCATTTGATGTCCAGTTCTTGAACAGTTAGTGCACACTGTACAGAATATGGACAACATAGATAAAATTAAGTAAATATTATCTGCACCGAGCACGTTTTTGCTCAGCTGGCAAGACTTATTATAGGAAGCATTTTTTGGGGGGTTGTTTTTTTAATCTTTAAATGTGTTTTATATTTTGCTAAGCTGTTTTCGCAGTGCACAATTTAAGTTAGAGCAGGATTGTTAAAAATCTACCTGGTGAGTGGAAAACTACTTTAAGCTTGGAAGAAGCTGAGCAAACAACCGAGGAAAGGCAGTAAATTTTCAAATTGCAGTGACTCTTGCAGGACCAAGGGCATTCAAGGCCAGACAGAGGTGACAGGGAGGTTTCTACAAAAGTCCTTTTGCATGCTCACTTCCCTCAAACACCACATATTCTAAATGGCTGCAAGACATTTGTGTTTCTTCAAAAATAGGAGTTTATGCGCTTTAAAATATAACTAAAGAACAGCGTGTTGGATGACCTTTAAAAACCAATGCTAAAATTATACAAAAATGCAATTCAGTCAACACGTATGATTATGGATATACTTGTATATAAAATAAAAAATAAGTGAATATGTTAATATTGCCAAGTGAATGATAAATTCAGCTTCTAGTATTACGTGAAAAGTCAAAGAAAGAATAGTTTTATTGTAAAGCACATGATAGCGTTTGGCAAAGGGGGAAATGAACATTTCTGCAGTTGAGTGTGGGCTGAAGGAGAGACCCGCTGGGTTTCTCCCTATAACAAAAAATGATCCTCTGTTTACTCTCCAAACACCCAGAATGCATCCCTGCTGACGAGACACTGACCTCTCGCACCACAAGGACGTTCTTCCTGGGGAGAGGGCGAAGTGTGCATGTGTGTGAGAAACAAGAAAAAAAAAGTGATGGGAAAAATGTCTCACAATCATCTTCTCTCTCCCTCTGTCTTTGTGTTTGTGTGTCTCTGTCTGACTCAGTAGTGTTGAAGATGGGACAGCTCACTCTTGTGACTTTAATGGCAGGTAAACAGACAACTCACATTTATACAAATATATAAAGTATAACTAGATTATTTCCTTAAAATGCTGACAACAAGGTGACATAGTGCAGCAAGGCACTACATTCGAAGACACATGTCAACTTCATAAAATAAACATTTCATTTGTTTTAATCTCTTGCAGTGCTGTTTGCCCTTTTCATGGAAACTGAAGCAAGTAAGGCCAAAACTCAAATCTTTTCCTGAGGAACTGCTTTGCAAATAAATGCAACATCAGCTTCTTTTGTAACACGTGAAACCATTATGCAGAAGGCTATTACAGAGCATTAGTTTGATCAGTCTCGTTTGTTGTCTCACTGTTTCTCACTAATTAATTTTTTTTTTTCTTATATTGCCCTCTCCTTGCTCTGGTTCTGCAGACCCATTTGTTTACAGTAAGTGTTGAAAATCCTCATATTCCTTGTCACTTCTAACCTATAATCTAATTAATTTTTAATGGATTAAAATATGATAAAACACATGTCTTTAAAAACGTAATTCAAGCATGAGGTGATTATCCATTTCATGTCTGGTTATGTTTGCTTTGAAAGGTGATTTTCTTTGTCTAGTGCGCCTGCCTCACCTTCAACATTATTATGTCTCAGACTATGATAGGCTACGAATTGGAGGTCTGATCTTTGCCGGTTTGTTGGTGGCTGGAGGAGTAGGCATTGTAGTTTGTAAGTACCCCAACTACACAGAAAAAAGGTTTACCTGTGAAAATAAAAATAGTTCACTGTAACAGAGGTGAGACTGAATTCCGGTTTGTCTTCACAGATACCAAGTGCGGCAAGAAGAGCAAGTAAGATGATTTTTTTCCCCCCTCCTTTTTGAACCTCAGTTGCTATGTGAGAGTCTGAATGTAAATGTGTGACTCCCCCCCCGCCTCTTATTGTCTCTATCTCTAACTGCCGCCCCTCCCTCCACTCTTACCTTGTAGAAAAGGGGACGACGACAGCAGTGAAATCTGATCTCGCGCCTGACAAACCGGCTTCGGCCAGGAAGAAAAGCTGACAGGCAAGAGGTGGAGAGATTGGGTGCGTGCTGGGGGGGTTAAGTTGAAACACACCTGTGCAGATGGTTCTACATGTGTAGACCTGTGCAAAGCAAACACCTTGTGTTTTTAAAGTGCTCACGAAATTTGGCATCATCTGGGTTAACACAGCATGCAGAGAAATAAATGAAGCCCCTGCTCCTGATGTTTTCAAGATGCATTCAGTTTGCCCAGATCAGATGTAAATCAGATTCATTTATTTTCACAGAGATGTTTATGCCTGTAAATACACATGGAGCTGCCTGCTGCTTAGTTAAGTCTTTGCTCTGATGCATATACTGATAAAGGTGCACTATTTGGAACAAAATGTAATGTTTAGCATTATCGTCAGCTGTCTGTTGCATGCTTTGATATATTGATTTGAGGATAAATCAGCCTGCTACAACCCTTTGGTGAATGCATCAAAAATTAAAATAAATGTCATGACCCCTAATCAAACGGTTTTCATTTGTGTCATGTTGTTTTTCCAGGCTGTATAATGCAGATCAAATGGTTTTGCTGTGGAAATGGAAAAGGCGGATCTTCCTTATAGATTACACTTTAAAGGATCATTGCATTATTATTAAATGACTTCTGTCTCTGTTTATTATTACGTCGATCTGATTCGTTTAATCGTCAGTGAACATAATTTAAGTGAAATTAGTTCAGCTTTACTCGACAAACTTCGACATATTCGTTGTCGACAAGCAAAACATTAACGATCCTCTCCTCCTCCACTGCTGACCCTGGACCAGCCCCCCACGCCCCTCTCCTATCCAAGCCCCAGTCTCCAGCGGCCAAACATAAGCAAACAAACCGACCCTGGATCAGAATTGATCAACAAAGCTGTAGCATTTTAAACACTGCCCCCTTTTTGTTTTACCATAAAAAAAAAAAAAAACCAAGCCAACCTGTTGAGCGTCAGTGAAGGCAGGGTGTGGACGCACAGAGTGGAGAAAAGTCGCTGCTGCTGCTGCTTCTGAGTCACATATCCGTCCGCTTGTGAGAAATTTCCGCGTGTTTGTCGCTGCTTAATACAACGAGTCGGAGGTAAGTGTTGAACAAAGAAATGTAGCTCAGATTTCACAAGGCGCCGTCTCTCAAAGCGTTTTCTTCGGCTGTGAAAAATTTGTTGATGAAGTTCTAATTGCCCACATATGCTCCTCTTCTCGGAGAACTCAGCCATTTTATTAAACGTTAGGTTATGTATAAGGATAGCGTTACATTTTAAGATAGCTAGAGCTTTTTTTTTTTTTTTTTTCTTTTTTACTTTCAAAGTTAAAACAGTAGGCTACTTCTTGTTAACTGGCTCACGCGGTTATTTTAAAACGGATAAAGGCTCGAATGAAATCCGTAAACCTTACATTTCCGGATTAAAGCGCGTCATTGTTAAAAAAAAAAAAAAAATGCGAAAGTAAAAATAGGTTCATGTCGCATTTTTTATTTTATTTTTTCCCCTCGTGCCCACCAGTGTCAGGACAATGAAACGGCACGCGCCCCGGGGCCAACGTGCGTAACGGCCCGGTACAGGTTTCTCCTTCACGCGCGTCTCTCGCGCTATATACAGAGGTTTCCAGAAAGCGCACAAGTAGGCTAGGCTTAAAGTAGTGTTTGACACAAAGAAAAACTGTTGCCCTGTGTCTGTTTGAAGTTTTGCTCCTTTTTTTTAAAAAACTCGTTAAATACATTTTTATAACATATTAAATAGCATTAACATTACAGTCATTACAGAGTAGCTACTGTGAAGCTATGTTGGATACAGTAAACTGGCGTGCGTGCGTGTGTGAAAAGGCCAGCTGATAAGAGCAGTGGTGATAACAGTTTTGCTACTATGTGCCACAAGGACAGACTGAGACAAGGACAGGAGCTGTCAAGTTCTGCTGGTTGTTGAGGCTGCTCTCTGTATGATTTACATTTGAAGAACTGTAACCTAACCACAGGATTATGGCTCTTTGAAGGAAGCTGGATATTCTGGTATTCTGGTTACTGGTTCAGTTCTTTTACATGATCTGCTGTTTTTTTGTCTTTGCCTTTTTGTCTCGAGACCCTGCTTTGAAAGATACTTTTGATTTGAAAATATTGCACAAGGCTTTATCTGTGCATTTATTGCTGAAGCGCATTTAAACGCGGCTGCATTTTTCCTATTTGGCGCATGCTCCCTGCAAACTAGCTAGAGACAATTCGACTTGTAAATCTGAGGTGTTCAGGGTTATCTGTAAATCTCAGCTAAAGAAAAAACTTGCATCCACCCTCCCCCTGCCTGCAAACAGCATAAGTATATTCTTACCGTGTGGAAATCAGTCTGGTGAAATTTGGCCTCTTTATTCTCACCACAGAGCCACTGATATTTCAGATACCATTCACAGACGTGACATCCTCACTGTAACCCACAAGAATGTGGTGTCTTCCTTCCTTATCAAAAAATCAATTAACAAATTGTCGTCTGCAGTAAAATATTGACTAATTCTTTCTGTGCTAATCAAAGGGAGAGGCACATTAACGAGTGTGACAAAGGGCCATGAACGGTTAACTGATTATAAGACACACAAAGCCGTTGAAACAACCTTTTTTCTTCTCACATTATTAATATATGTGAACCATGGTTACAGACACAGGCACAGGTAAAGAAGTTGCCGTGGATTATGTAAACATTAATATTTAAGCCTTGGAGGCAACATCAAAACTCATTTGAATCCAACAGAAGTCAGTCTTTCTCTTTTGTGCTTTGTGAAAGTCTAGGAATTCAATCTGGCAACGTGAGAGATTATTTGGAGTCAACTTCACCTGTGTTCAGTTACATAGCAATGCAGAAACATGACCAGACTTCAGGCCAACTTGGCTTGAAGTAGTGCTGCCTTGAGACAGCAAGAAGGTGGGACAGCATCCACAATCCACATAGCATGCTTTTGAAATATGGCTGCAGTGTTTCAGGTGAGGAAAAGAGAGATCAGAGAGGTGGCAGGGTAAGAGACAGAGATGGAGAGAGTGTGAACGAAGGTGGCGACAGACGGAGTTGTCTTTCCTTTCTCAAGTGTGGCAGACTTAGCTCTCTGTTCTCACCTCTCCTCACATGACCGCTGATCTTAAAAAGAAAACAAGATCAGCCAAGGAAAACAGCTAAGAGAGGACAGAGGAGAGACATTTTCTCCTCACCTTTCCTCGCAATCACTTCGGGTGACTCTCAAACACAGATTTAGAAACCTCGGGAAGAAGACATTGATTTTATATCAGAAATGTGTCTGCGACCTTCACTGCATTTCCAACGTAGCCACAACTAAGCAGAGACAGGGCTAATCATTTCTAATTCATTAACCTGCAATAATCAGCTCAGGCCTGACATGGAGGTTATTAGAGCAGTTACTAGTTGACACATGAAAGATTAATAATTTATGAGATGTGAGATGATATGATGGAAATGTACTCTCTCCTTTTATCCGCTGATTGTGACTGCAGAGCAAGGAGCATGAAGTCTGTTGTTAGCCGCTCGCTGCAAGGCTTGTGGTTACCATGTATGACGCATGGCTCTAGTATGCTACACTCCCTCCTTCCCTATGTCTGTGTGTCCCTCCTCATTTCCTCTCTTTCCCAACCGCATTCTCCCTCGTCTCCCCGCCTCCCTCTCTCTTTCATCCTCTTTTTACTGCTTCTCATGTTTACTTCCAAACTTTACGTTTCCAGTGATTGCCTGTCGCGCTCTGCCTACCTCTGTTGCTTATTTGTTTCCTTTTTACACATTAACGGACACTTTAGCTGCGCCTGTTTGAAATGTTTGATCGGTATCCGTCGGCTGTTGTCACCGTGACAAAAAAGTCCGTTGTTCGGCAGCACATCAGTCACATTTCCAGGCATTCGCTGTTACAGAAACATCGTTTAGTCATACAAGGGAGGTTCATCTCGAAAAGTTTTTAATTTGCACATGTGCAAAGCAGGTTCACTCTGTGTTTCAGTGTGTTTAATCCACGGCAGAGACCTCCCATGTGTGTGACTGTGCGTGTTTGCGTCTCGTAAAGGATGTGCTGCGAACTGGAATGCACTGCTTCTAATTTAGGAATAAAAAAACGCCACCGAGAATAGGCAGCTGTCTTTGTAGTGCAGCACAGGAACATAAACACAACCACTGAAACAGGTGGGAAGGGGGAGTGTTAAAATAAAAAATAGAAACAGAGACCAAGTTGCACATACACCACATCTCATAGCACAGTGGAAGAACCAGAAATCTGATATTAAGACGTGCAGAACACATACGTGAAGACGTTGTGTAAAATGTGTTCCTGCTTCATGTGCATGTCAAACACACGTATTACAGAATAACGTGATACTTTCCTGTGACTCTAAACATGACCAGCAGCTTTGGGCGTTGTAGGAAAAGGCTTTTCTTATAGACATTAAAGAAAATGTGTGATTTTAAAAGCTTGAATGTGTGTGTTTGTGTGTGCACACGGGTTTATCTGCGATTTTCAAAGAGAAATAGTGGCCCTTTCCTGTACAGGTTTGGACACACCAAACAGACATCAAATAAATGGCAGCAACAAAGGTCGATATCATTCAGAAAGGAATGCGGGAAGACCTTGTATTAGCTGGGAGGCTAGCAAGAGCTACGAACTCTCTTGTAAACTCTTGTACAGAGCTGGCTGCTTCTAAATCATGCTGATCAGTAGGTCTGCCATTCATTCACTCTACATGTTGTTGTGAAAACATTCATGTGTTTGAATGCTCAGATGAGATAAAGACGTAACCTGTGTGCCCTTTGAATCTAGTTTTTTAGTCTACTTTTTTTCTTGTGGTCGCAGATTCAACTGAAATGGTTGAAAAGCCACTGACTGGCGCCAACGGTGCAGGACACATTGCAAAAAACTAGTCTTTCTGTGTTTTATATGTCAACATATGTGTGTTTTTGTTCATCGTCGTCTTTTTCAGAGCGAGATGTAAGTATTAAGATTCCAAACTGTAGCCCAAAGGAGAAATCATGTATTCTTGTGGGTTTGACAATTTGGGTCAGAGGTTTTCCACAAAGTCAAACTAAGTATCTTCCATCTTGGGTTCCTGACTCATACACAGCTGTAATGTGTTGTGCAACCTCACAAAGAGAACAGGAGGAGAGTGAGATGGGAAAAGGGGAGATGATTATTGGCGTAAACGTAGATCCTAGAGAGTGAGTGCAAAAGACTTATCAAAATGACCGGAGAGGGATGAAAGAGCAAGGACGGGCAGAAGTGCATCGGGAAAGGAAACTAGTAGAGCAGAAGTCTGAAGAGGCCGTGGAGGGTTTGAGGGGAGACAGAAGCTTAACCAGAGCAGAAGAGCAGTGTGAAACTGTGGTTTCTAACAAACAGTTGATTCAGATAGGGAGAGAGAAGGCAGATTAAAAGAAGAGGCAAAGTTTAAAGACACAGTAAGACCAAAGCAGTCCTGAAGACGGGAAGAAAAGGGGGGATGCTGCGAGAACTGAAAAAAAAAAAAGCATAAATAGTGATAGTCGGAGACAGGCAGAGTAGCGTGACAAAGCCAGAACAGTGAACTCTTTATCCCTGGACCAGGCAGAGCTGGGCAAGGAGCTCCACAGGAAATTTGTGCCCAGAGGGAAAAAACACTAAACATGGGACTTCAGCAGTTTCTTTGGAAACGTTTGATGTAAAAGTTGCATGAAGCATGACACCATAGTTGAGTAATCTGCAACTATTTGGATTATTGTTCTGTAACAGTACTTACAGCTACTTTTATGGCTGCTCTGAGCCCTCAGCCTTGCTGGGATGGATGCATACATCTTACTCTGGCTGTCCACCAGCTCGCTGTGCTACTGTCTACTCTACCAGTCATGAACTCATATGATTTGAATAAAGCTTGAGGCCCCACCCTTCACCAACATTTGCTTTAGTATTATGATCTTCAAATAAGAGCAGGGCGGCGCCACGTCTTTATACTCCATATCCTGCCCTTTTCCCTCGTGTTCCAGTCTCTACCTAACCTTTCTGCCCGCTGAGTCTTTTTATCTGTGACTATCTTTCTCTCCCCTGTTTCTGTGTTTCCTTTTGTATCTTTCTTATGAGGTAAACCATTCTCCGGTGGATATTGGCCTATTTCCATCCACTGCATTCCCCCTGCCTCGCCTTTGGTTGCTGTGGGGAGGCACCAGGAGAGCAGCCCTCATCCCGCTCTTCTCTTTCCCCCTCGCTGCCAAACTCCAAATACCAGCAGCCGAGGAGGGAGACGCATTGTCTTTGCTTCCAACCTTTATTGTGGATCTCTTGTTTTCTAAGGTCACTTTAAGAGACTTAAAAATGCTAGATGATACAAGTGGCTCCATGTGTCTATAAACTTGCGGGAAATAGTGAAAATTCTCATTACAATTCACACAGAGTAACATGACATCTTTTAAAGTCTTGTAATGTCTATTTTAACAACCCAAAATTCAAGTATGTTCGCTTTACTATCACATGTGACTGACAAAAGATTTAAACCATACTTGAGAAACTAAGAACACCAAATATTTGTAATTTTTGCTTAACCTGTTGCCGTTCCAACTAAACTAAACCGGGGATTAACTCAGCCGCCTGTCTATGTGCCAACACATGTTATACACCGTTGGAAAGCTTAATTTCTTGAGATTAGAATGATGCACACTATTTCAGGATGCAATCCTAACTGCATGCTCAGTAAGCACTCATGTCAGACCCGTTGCAAATGCAAAAATGCATGCAATTTATCTATTGAGCGTCACAGTGTCCCAAGAGCAGATAAAACTCCAACAACAATGGTCCTGTTACATTACCAAGGGTCCAGTACACATCCACACCAAACCTTTGATCTATAAAGGCACAATTTCCGTTGTAGCAAACTTTTTAAATTTCGATTAACAGCGCATATAATCCACACTTTCTTGATCGTAACCTCCGTTAGATTGCATGTATTAGCCACAGCTCTGAACTCTGAACTGTTTTACCAGGTCTTTGGCACACTCTCCTGATGCCATCCTTAGAAAAAAAACTGTAAAGTACAAATTTTCTGTACTATTATTGTCAAATTTGAAATGAGACATGGTAAGACTCCAAGCTGTGGTCCCGTTGAGTTTTCCAGTCCACACCGCCAAGCTACAGTCATTTTGAAGGCAAATATGGAACAAAATTAGCCGGACATAAAGTCCTTCTTTTTCAGTGTATTCTGACTCCTGTTACTCAGTGCTAGTTACACGCAGACAGAATCTGGCTGCTGGGGAGAAACATTCAAAGTGTTATCTTTCAAAAAACACCAAAACCATGCCTGTAGTCCAAATGGTCCAAGAGCAACTTTAAATTTACTTTGGTTATTACTTTTTTTTTTTTTTTTTTCATGTTAGGCAAAGAATTATAGGAATTTCAAGGGGTTAACGAATGATTGAAATTACGGTGAATTTTAAAGCTGTAGCACAGTTAATCTTTACTGAAACATCTTTCATCAGTCCACATGTGACCTTCAATTGCTAGCACTGTTCTCAAATAGGAAATTCTTGAGATAATGGTGAACATTTTTCTCATTCCTATCTTTGACTAGATGGTCGCCTGTGTGTGCCGATCACCTCTTAAACAGTCAGTCTCCGCAACTTGATGTCATCAAAACGTTGCATTTTTATTCCTCTCACATGTGACCGTGTGTAAATGCCATTTTGAAAATGGTAACGGGCGTGTTTGTTCTTGGCCTGAGTGGAAAAGTGCAGTAAGTGGAAAATCACTACTGTGTTACTTAAGGTGTGTCACCACCCAGTGCACATGGTACATCTGCTTCCTCATGGCAGCTAACACAGCAGGAAGACTGAAATTTTCGGGAAGTGCATTTGTCCATTAAGGATGAGCAAGTGTATCTAAGTATAACCTAATAATTACTATTTGTCAGACACTGGCATTTAAACATATCTGCAGTGACTGATGGCACTTTAAACAGAGACACAAAACACACCATCAATACACTAATGTGCCCTAGGAAATGGGATTAAAACGTCAATTCAGACAGGAATAGCTTTGGAAGTGTGAGTGCACTTTAATTATATTATCACGGATATTTATCTTTATCCTTATCTGGAAGTACGTGGAGAGTGACAGCAGGTACTGCATGTACATAAATGACTGTGCAATGTACATTTGCATGGTGGAGTCGGACTGTAGTCAAATATACGCCGATCAGCCACAGCATTAAAACCAGTGACAGTAGAAGTAAATAACATTGACCATCTTGTGACAAAACAATGTTCTGCTGGGAAACTTTTGGACCTGGCCTCCAAATTCACGAGAACCCAAAACTGATTAAATATCTGCGGGATGATCCTCAGAGGCCCCTCCCCTCAACCCAAAGGACCCAAAGGCCCAATGTTGCCAGACACCACAGGACACCCTCAGAAAGCCCAAAGTCACAACTGTTTTGGAGGAACAAGGGAGACCTGCACTATATTAGGAAGGTGGTCATAATGTTATGTCTCATCGGTGTAAGGTTACCACTGAAACAAGAATAGAAAAAGACGATTGAAGCTTTACCATTGCAGTGGTTTAATGCAGTTACTAAAAAGATTTAGCTCTGCCGTTAAGGCTCCATCAGTGCACTTAGTGCCCATCAACATCAGCTCAAGTTTCTGTGTGTGTGTGTGTGTGTGTGTGAGAGAGAGAGAGAGAGAGAGAGAGAAAGAGAGAAAGAGAAGAGAGACCACTTTGTGCCTATTTGAATTTGATCAGATTTCTTTGTGTGTGCTTCAGAGGGAACGGATGCATGTCCTGTGAGAGAGATGAGTGCGTCTTTGTGTGTTTAAGTCCTTTTAGTGCCCCTCAGAAAACTCAATGTGGCTGAATGTTGCATCACGTCTCTGTTGACTCTGTTAGCTGGTTCGAGCCAGTTTGGAGCTCTGCTATCGGCAGCACACACACACACACATTTAAAACATGATTACATGATTTGCCTCGTATTAATGCAACGACACTCTTGTTCAAATTATCAGAGAATGCTCTCAGTTAACTTTAAAACATGTGCAAGTTGCATACACTGATCTAACAGAGTGGAAGTCCCTTCCCTTCCAGTGGACCGGACCTTAAAAATGTGTAGTCAATAGTTTGTTTCATTAGTTATGTTATGCCATGAATCACACATATACTGTTTGCTAGTTTAAAGGTTAGTGTGGAAATAAGTTTTTAGAAAACCACACAGCCCAAAGTCGCGTATGTGAATATGTGAATTTAACAGAAGCTGAAGTTCAAGAGACATAGTTAATAGTGCTTATTGATAGGGAAGTAAGAGGTGAAATATGCCATGGTGATGGTCATGTTGATGTGTGGTTCATATATTGTGTGAGATGAGGGACACAGTTACACAATACTTGGTGCTACTTTACTATCTTTATTCCTTACTTGACTTGAAAAATGATCCTTTAAACTGTAATTAGTGTATCTCATGGCATAACTCCAATAGGGACAAAACTGATTTGTCTCTGGCCTCGACAACCACACATAGAGTGTTCTTGACAAAAAGGTCCTACGCAACTAAGGTGACCGCGGGACTTTGTCTCTACATACCGTATATGCTCTGTTGGCTTATTTGCTGAATATTGTCAACTAAAGTTTATATTCTGTTTTTGTTTTTTCCAACAGACTCAAGCTGAAAAGATGTCGAAGACCTGCGCTTTGGTGTTGATGACACGTGAGTCCTTTAAACCGAATCACAGTTTTTCACAAAAGAGGAAAAAACAATACTTAGAATTAAATTAGAAGTTTTTTCTTCTCAAATCAGAGTCAGTTTACGTCACTTACATTAAGGCTCATGGTCTGACAGTTTCACTTCCTCTTAACAGAGGAAACCAGTCCATGTTTTAGATAACATGGTTTCCTGGTTGAATGGCTAGATCATTTTGCCCCTGTAAGTCTGGGTTTCATGTCTCCTATAGAAATATATTGTTAGAGAGCTATCCCTAACACTGTAACTATGGTAAATAAAGTGCTCTACAGTTACAGCGTTGATGTGAACAACAGCTACAGCTTCTTTTAGTGGAGGGAAAACAAACGAAAAGTAAAGATTTAAGAGTTTATTTAAGAAAGTTTTAAACATTTCTAACGACCTGTAATTAAAAGTGATTTTTTAGTATGTGACTGAGAGAACAGTGTGTGTAATTTATTTTTTTGCAACTCTTCTGTCTTCTTGCAGTTGTGTCCCTGGTGTTTGCAGAAGAACAGAACTGTAAGTGCACTACAGCAATTTATTTCTGCATTGTTTCACGTGGTGTCCACTAGCGCAGTGTCTTGCTTGAAATACAGTATCTCGACCTGATAGTTAGGCATGTCAAATATTTACAAGTGGGCCATTGTCTGTGCTCACCACACTTTGTACTGTTACTTCATGATGTCACATGGAGACCTGTCTTCACTGCGTTTTTCTTGTTTAACTGACCCTCGTTCATTTCTGTCCCTACAGCTGAGGACCCCTTCACCTTTGGTAATTTACCCTTTCATTTAATCATTGTTACTGATAATGGAAGTAGGAAGATTGTACCAGAAATTCAGCACCCTTATGTTTCCTTTCCCCATTAACGGTTTACATGATCTGTTTGTGATCAGACTACCACAGGCTGCGTGTCGGGGGCCTCATTCTAGCTGCTGTCCTCTGTCTCATCGGCATCACCATCCTGTTCAGTAAGACGCAAATTACGCGCACACACCTCCGCATTTAGCCGGTGCACGCATGCTGTTGAAGGCGACATACTTTGTTGTGTTGCTAATCATCCAAGTTTGAATCCACATGTGACTACTGAAATACCAGACTGTCAAGTGGTGCCTGGAGACAGTCTCCTACCCCCTAGTGTTTGGATCTTGTCACCCCTTTTGTCATTGTAAACTGTCCACTAGACACTATCACCCACACTGAAACCACACCCCACTCATTGATAAACTATTTACATACTGTCCACTCCCTTATGGAGGACTGTAACGCTAATCTGCATGTGTATACTTTAGAAAACAGAGAAATATTTAAGTTTAGGAATGAATAGTAGCAAAATGTATTATTTTTGTATATAAAAATACTTAAACTTAAATTGTGACGTACTTAATTAATAAAGTAGATACAATTAAGTGGGACAGGTATTTCTTATTTTTTGTGCGTTTATTGGCACTTACATTGATTAATGAGCTATTTCTTTGTTGATCATGGTAGATTGGGCCCTCCATAGTCCCTACTTTTGAATCACTGCCGATGTTCTGTGTGGATTTACCTGTATGCTCAAAATATACATGAATGCCAGTTACCAGCTAACTATTTAACAGGACTCTGATGATTGTTTCAACGTGCATAGTCTTAAACAGACTTGCTCAAAATCGCTCAGCCATCATAAACATTGCCTCTGTTTGCTTTGTCTTCTTCTTAGGTGGCCACTGCAGGTGCAAGTTCAACCAGAACAAGAGGTGATACTTCATTCAGTAAAACATTTGTGTAATTAGAGTGGAAACTCCAAACTGCATTTAATTTTATTCTGCAATATGCAAGTGTGTTTCTTTACTTCTCCCTTACTATTTTCCTTTCTATGTTTGCAGGAGGAGGACAGGAAGCAATGCTCAGCAGATGCTCAACGACCAAGGTAATTAGCATTCATCCTACAACAAACCGTCTTTTGTCTTAGTAATTGGCAGTGAGACGATCTAAAGCTCAGCCCGGTCCAAACAAACCCCCCTCCTAGCAGTCGACACCACATTGATGGCATCCTCAAGAAATCTATCAGCTGACCGAATAATTTAGTTAATTTACTCGATTCACTTCATTTGGCTCTAACTCAGTGTGAACGTTTCCTTTATATATTTCCACACGCTGCTCATTCTACCAACATGCGCTTCTTTCCACTAGGATTAAAATATATTTGTTGTCCAAAAAATAAATAAAATACTGTATCTGTATTTAGATCTTTATGCAGAAACATATAGAGCTTCTTTCACTCTGAAAAATAATAAGATTTCATCACCCGCTCGGCACCCCGCCAGGGTCTAAAGTTATATTTACTCTATCCATCTGCTTCGCTGTAAACAGCCTTGTGTCATCCACACACATACTGACACAGAATGGAAAGCACTCACAGTGCAGGACCGAGATGCCATGGAGCTTGCTGTTCAACAGGTGGTGGGACTCTGGGTGTCCATCAGGCAGAGAAGGGAAGGAGGGAGACGAAATGCAGTGCCAGAGAGAAACATGTTACAGTTTTCTTCAGTAGCGAAGCCACAAAAAACATGGCAGTTTTTAATATTCAAGCAGATATAAGCCTCTGTGACAGGGATGGTGTCAAACCCCAGCTCGTTTGATTTCAGCAGCTTAGAGACAATACACAGGTGGCCCATATGGAAAACCTGTGTATGTGTGTAGTATGTAAGCAACACAGTGGGGGCCTACTGGGACATACTGCGCAGATAGGCAGTTTCCACTTGCATGGGCACACGCCACTATTTTTGCCACTCAGATAATGAGCAGTGGTGTGAAGGTGACGTTAAGCTACGAGTATTTATTTTTTTGTGAAGGCTTAATGTAACAGTGTCACACACTTAAGTAGCCACTTCTCCAAATGACTCGCAATATCCTGTTTGACAGTCACATGATCCTGGGAATGCTAAAACGTAGAGCTTAAATGATCCGTTTTGGAGAAAAGAAATGTACAAATATGTTAATGTGAAAGATTCTGGTAGCACATTTATCACATTTTCCTGTCTGTCTGTGTATTTGTGTGTACAGGCCGCTCCTGTGACTGCTAGATGTCAACCAGAACACAGTGATGTCCCAAACCTGCAACCGACGGACAACACAGAGGAGCAGCAGGAATCGTGACAACTGACAAAATGCTTTTGTTGTTTATTTAGAGAGATCAACAGGAAGTTGATCGGAGGTGTAAAGCTTTCTGTCTGATCTGCTGTCTGCACCACTACACATGCAGCCAACTCGGACGTAGTACATACACTTTTGTCACTTTCATTTCAATCAATTTATTATCATTTTTCGTTTTCTTTTGTTTTTTAAGTTTCAAGAAAACCCTGACTTAAACCAACCATTGTACCGATCCTTTTGAGAAATACTTTTACAACTGAAATGCTTGGTCATTCACTGGTAAATATTTGTGTTAACATATTTTACTGATTGAAGTGAAAGTGACTTCACACAACAGTAACACAATCCTTTTACCAAAAAGTAAGTGTCCGCATACTGTAGGCTGTGTTTCACACTTGTCTGTACTGTATGTGTAAGGTAAACGTTCATGTAGATATTAGTCGCTTAATGTGACCAGCCTAACCCACTGTCTGTGCTTTTGTGTCAAATATATGAAATCCACATAGTCCTGAGTAATTAGAGCGGTGTTGATAATTCATGAGTTTAGCTTTATGGAGGAGTGTAGTGGATTGCACTGTTCTGAGAGTCATGTTTCTATAAAAGAACTGTTGAAACGACTGTGGACTTTACTTTTCACTGTTTATGTCTGTGTCTGTATGTGTGTGTGTGTGGGGGGTTCATACTATACAAAATACACCGATCAGGCATAACATTATGACGGGTAAATAACATTGATTATCTTGTGACAATACAATGTTCTGCTGGGAAACTTTTGGACCTGGCATTTATGTGGATGTTACTTAGACATGTACCACCCACCTAGACCAGACCAGACACCCCCACCCCATAGCAATGACACTCCTTGATGGCAGCAGCCATCCAAAGCAAAAATGGTTCAGGAACAACTCAAAAAAACATGAAGAACAGCACAAGGTGTTGACCTGGCCTCCAACTAGGTCCCAAACTGATCAAGTATCTGTGGGATGATCCACAGAGGCCCCTCCCCTCAACCCGTAGGCCCCAAAACCCCCTACTAACAACACTCTGTTGCCAGACACCACAGAACACCTTCAGAAGGACCATGTCCACTCTCTGATGAGTCACAACTGTTTTGGAGGGAGACCTGCGCAAGATTAGGCAGGCGGTCATAATGTTATGGCCTGATCAGTGTCTGCTGAAGTTAAGAATTTAAGAAAAACCTTTATTTGTCTCGCAATGGGGAAATTGCAAAAACAATTTGCAGGTTAGTAAGACAGAGGAGATGGTGATAACATCCTGTTGCTGTTGTAGATGAAATACGTTGTTTCTATGCTGGAAGCAGCTAAACATTGGGAAGACTGAGATTATAAGTGTTGTTTGCAATCTGTAGCAAATACACCATAAACAAAACAAACTGCACAGTGTAGTTTTACTTCCTGTCCACTTGAGAGGTCTGGCTTGTTTTAGTAAGGCTCTGGCTCCATCTAGTGAACACTGAAAATACCTCTCAGCAAGCCTTCCAGTAATCAGCAGTCTACAATAGCTGCAACACCATTCTTTCAACAGGGGAGCTGTGGAGTAATGTTCAGAAGTGTACCTTAAATGCTGCGAATGCAATACGTGTATCTACATGCATAGCTTCTAGATACACACATTGATTAAGATTCTCGTCAAAAATATTTATAACCCTCGATCAATGTAAATTAACTAAATAATAAAGAGTCTCCTTTTTAATTAAGCTTACATGTACAAACCAACAACAACAAAAAAAGCTGCTCTGAAAGACTGTAGTGTATATTTAGAGCAATAGAAGATGGAAAATCAAATGAAAAGACCTGTTAAGGCAATGCAGCCATTGCTATGAGACATACTGCATCTTCTTCTTTTGTTTTGACGTGATCCAATATCTACGGCCCTGTCATTTAATAGTTAAACACTAGCCACTACTCAGCAGTACTCAAAAGCCCAGCACAGAGCCTTATTGCTATCAGATCGAGCCTTTCAAGCCCAGCTTTCTAGCCAACTGACCTTCAGTGGAGAGGTGGCAAGGCGATGTTGACCATTGCAGAAACACTGCAGCACTGTGTTCTGAAACACAGTATCTGCACTGTGTTGAGCTCTCAGTTCTTAAGAAGAAGTCTTTCCATGGAATTTCTTCCTTTTTCTTTGGTGGCTGTTTTCCTTGCATTGCATTGAGGCCAGAAGTTTTTTTTTTTCTTTAATTCTGATTCCAACCATATACAGCAGATGTAGTAGAAGGTGAAATTAAATGGCATTCCTACAGGAGTAAGCTAAAGTACACACAACCAAGACAGAACGACACAAAACAGAACCAGTGTCGTGACAGACAGGAGACCCTGGATCTCTTTCTGTGGTAAGGGAGATATCTCCACACATTGCAGATACGATCAAACCAACTGCCGCTCCTCTCGTCACCTGAGTGTCCAAGACATGCAGCAGCAAATCTGATATTACAACAACAAAGTCGATCATTGACTTTTGGACTAAGGTGTTCTGGTACCTGGTGCCAGAGCAGCGCGAAGAGCTCTAGTATGCCTGGGAAATTATCACTGTGTACGTCTATAGTATTTTGTTTTACCCCTGAAAGGTAAATTCCTTGATTTAAAAGCTCTGTTTTTTTGTTTTTTTTCTGCTTCTGCAACTGGCAGTCAGTACCACTTACTATTATTACAGATCATATATCATTTTTTAACCTAAAGTAGAAGTCTCTGTGTGCCTTTTTCCTCTCATGGTTTGGAATTTTTATCACTCATACAACGCCACATCTGCCATTTTATATCCATGGTGACTGTTCAGTGCATGAAAGGGAAGGTGTATTTTTGTTAATGGGATAAATTGTATGTTATGCATATGTTAATATATTTGATAATACACTGCCACCAAATAAGGTTGCACCGCCTTTAGCTTTGATCACAGCATGTGGCATAGCTGTGGCATTGTTTTGACAAGCTTCTGCAATGTCACAAGATTTATTTCCATCCAGTGTGGCATTCATTTTTTCACCAAGATCTTGTATTGATGATCAATGGGGTTAAGGTCTGGAATTGTGGTGGCCAATCCATGTGTGAAAATGATGTCTCATGCTCCCTGAACCACTCTTTCACAATTGGAGCCCCATGAATTCTGGCATTGTCATCTTGGAATATGCCCATCATCGGGGAAGAAAAAATCCATTGATGGAATAACCTGGTCATTCAGTATATTCAGGTAGTCCGCTGACCTCATTCTTTGGGCACATAATGTTGCTGAACCTAGACCTGAGCAACTGCAGCGACCCCAGATCATAGCACTGCCCCCACAGGCTTGTACAGTACACACTAGGCATGATGGGTGCATCACTTCATCTGCCTCTGTTCTTACCCCGATGCGATGGTTTCCCACTATTGTTCCAGTTTTTAATAATGCGTTGGATAGTTCTTAACTCAATTTTAGTAGTTTCTTCAATCTCCTTAGATGTTTTCTCTGCTTGATGCAGTGATTTGACTCTTCTCAAACAGACTAACATTTTTTCCACAACGACAGGATGTGTCTTTAGACATGGTTGTTTAAGAAATGAGAAGCTACTAATGCATCAGTTGGGGTTAAATAACTTGTTGCCAGCTGAAAGATAATCACCCATGCAGTAATTATCCAATAGGAGGCTCCTACCTATTTGCTTAGTGAATCCAGGTGGTGACTTTTTTTCAGTGGGCCTTTCTGTGTGTAGTTTGCATGTTCTCCCTGTGTCTGTGTGGGTTCTCTCCGGGTACTCCAGCTTCCTCCCACCGTCCAAAGACATGCTCGTTAGGTTAATTAGTGATTCTAAATTGGCCGTAGGTGTGCATGTGATTGTGAATGGTTGTCTGTCTCTCTGTGTTAGCCCTGAGATAGACTGGCGACCTGTCCAGGGTGTACCCCGCCTCTCGTCCGATGACAGCTGGGATAGGCTCCAGCAGACCCCCGCGACCCTTAACAGGACAAGCGGTTACAGAAGATGAATGAATGAATGAATGAATATCACAGTACTGAATTCTCCAGAATAGTGACTCAAGTCATCTGCAATACGTATCACCACCACTAGGTGACAGTAAACTGTCATATTTCAATCTCCATCGAAGCAACGGAGAAATTCATTCACAAAACTGCAGAGCACGGGTCCTTGGCCATACGGCTTAAATATCTTATTTTAAAATTGGTTAGCACTTTGACATAGGCTGAATCACTCAGTGCTTCAACTTGCACAGCATCCAATACAAACAAACTGTAGGTCGTTTTGGTTTTATATGATGTTCATTATGTGAAAAATAAATTCATACATTTTTAAAATAATGGCAAAAAAGAAAATGAAAAAAGCTAAACACCCACTGCGTTTATGCCAAATGAGACCTTCTCACGACCTTCTTCAGTTGGGAATAAAGACTGCTGGACAACTGATTTAGTAGGAATGGCTTGCAAAAAGTTTGCCTGCATGGGCAAAATGCGGAATGTGAACCCTCAAAAGTTGATAAAGTAGTCTATTTCTCTCGACCCAACAAACACTCGCAGACTTCTTTGTTTCTTTTCCATGTTGAAAATCCAGTTTCCATTGAGAAGTCTGAAACATGGCGCTCCATCCGCACTGATAATTCATCCCTGCTTCCACAGAACCGTTTCTTAGTGGTGGGCGGATCGATCCCAACATCGGTATCGAGATTGATCGATACCAATGTAATGAAATCGATACTTAAGTTTCATTTGCTCTCGTTTCACTAAAAAGGCGACCTGACTCTGTCTAAATGCCGCAGCTGTCACAGAGCAGGGCGGGCTCATTTGGCTCCGCCCACCTCTACCAGCCAGGACCGGCCAGCAGCAATGCATCACACACAACAGTGAAAGAGTAGGGCTGTTTGGTTATATTTTGGGGCCGAAAATGAAACGATAGTAAGTTGTACTATTTGTAAAAAGGCTATAAGATACAGTGGTAACACAATAAACTTGTATAAGCATATGGAAATTTTTAAAAATCCTGAAAAGAAGAAAAAAAAAGTACACTAAAGGGGAGACATTTTGTCTTATTTTTGTGTTGTATTGTACTTCCTAAACACTTCCTTATTTATAGTATTTGTTGTGGAGTGATAATTTTGTACACTTTGTTTATTTAAGAAAAAAAAAATCCAGAAAGAAGTGCAAAAAAAGGAGAGATTTAGTTTTTATTTGTAGTTTCTGAACACTCTGCCTGAAAAAAATGTTTTTATTTGTCCTCAAGTGATCATTTTGTGTTGTTTCTGAACAAAAACGTTTATTGTGATAATAAAGTATTTTCTATTTACTTTTCAAATTCTATTTACAAATTTACAAATTCTGCACTGGGATCGGATCGATACCAAATCTAGCGATATCGCACACTTCTACATGCACCCTTTGGAGGTAGGGATGAACCATTTCATCCAACACAGGGGTCCCCTATATGTTTACTCGTAACCACAAACAAGATAAAAGGTAAAATAATATGATGGCTTTAATTTGGTGCATTGTAGACGACACATTATGTTAATGGAGATATGCTATTAATTTAACACTGAAGAAATTACCTAACGTTTTATTAAAGTGTCAGAGCCCCTGTCTGTCACAGTCTCTTAGACTCGCCCTAACTTTTCCCCCCTGACCGCCTGCTCCAGAAGACATCGTCGTCCTGAGTCGAGAGAGAAATACCTCAAAAGTCGGTGGGTAAACTACAATTTAACAATTCGAAAGGAAATAAGTGAACCGAGCAGTAAAAAATTGAGATTTTCTTTTTTTTATTTGAAAATATAGAAGTCAAAAAGCAGCAATATGGACCCCAAACAGCCAGCGAGCGCTCCCCCGATGGGATGGTCTGATGACAAGTCCTCCGTTTTGCCCCCTCCGCCCTACCAAGACAACCCGGGGCTTGCTCAGCCAGGGCCTGGGTACCCACCTCAGGTAACCACCGCAAATAATGACAAATGTAATGAATTGTAATCATATAAAATGTTAAATAATTTGACTTTATTTTATTTATTTTTTTCCTTCAGTGCATTGCAATGCTGAAAAATGTTTTATATTATTATATATTTAATGACGTGTGGAGCTGTGTTTGTCTTGGAAGGTTTGAAGGGGAAAAATTTTAAGTATTTTAAAATAGTTTTTGTAATTAAGGTGGGATTTTTGTGAAAAAAATAAATGAAATAATGTCCATTGATGTTCAGGGGATGGTTATTACAATTTAGATTTTCTGTTGGGTCCAATTATGTGATTTAAAACACGTGTTTTTTTTTTTTTTTGGCACTTCTTACAGTAAAATCAACAGTAATCATGCGGTTTTGTTGAAACACTGCTGAGATAAGAAAAAAAAATATATCAAGGTTTTTCAGTTGTTGTGAAAGCGTGCAAGTGTGCAGTAGTTTCACTTCTTCTGTGGTCACTTACCCAAGTATCTGCCCGGTTTCACACTGACTCACCTGCTGCAGTTCATCTGAAAAAGTGTTTTAACAGCAGTTCATGTTTTTGGCCAGCAGGGCTATGGATATCAGCCACAGTATGGAGGTGCAGGATATGGGCAGCAGCCTTACCCCGCAGGGCAGCAGCCTTACCCCGCAGGGCAGCAGTACCCAGGGCAGCCGGCCACTGTCGCTGTCCAGCCCACGATGTACGTGACTCAAGCCCCTCTGGCTCACCCGGTCAACGACTACTTGTGTTACTCCATCTTCACCATGATCTGTTGCTGCCTGCCACTTGGAATTGCTGCCCTCATCTACTCCGTCTCTGTAAGTTACTTGCATCTGTCGAATATCAGTCTAAAAATTCCAAAGAACAACAAGATATTAAATAAAATAATTTAAAGCTAAGTCCAAGCTCCAGAAAACGCAAGCAAAACTAAGAGCTCAATACGGAAGTAAAGTCCAAAGTCCAAGTGAGACACAGAGAAAAATTAACTTGTGGCAAAGCATAAAAGCACAAGAACACAAGCAGATATAATTCACATAAATGTACTCAGCTGAAAAGGAGAAAAGCTGAAACATAAATATAGAGAACTGATTGTTAAAGAAACCACATGCGAGTTCCAATGGTTAACGTACAAGCGGAAGTAAAACTGCTACATATCCACAGAGGATGGTAATATCACAATCCATGAGAGTATTCTTTACAGAGTGGATACACTTTGAAAAGCTTCTTTAAAAACCATTTATCATTTGAGCCCAATGTGCAGCTGATTTTATTCTTTACATATTATTTTACTGACAAACTATAGCTGGCAAGTGATATTGCTAACTATCTGTGTTGTCTTTCAATAATGATATAAAATTATTGCAAGAATAATGGAGACCAACTGACACTGGATTTTAGGGAGTAAACTGATCTGATTAATCAGACACTCTAGCTGCCTAGCTTCCTTGCTAGCATTAGACAGATGAGTCATTGTCTAATAATGAATCAGTGCAACGTGAAGTGCATCCAATACAATCTATACAAGCGATAAATCAGGTCGGCTGTAAAGAACAGCACAAATGGTTATTAGGAACAAAAACGTACACAGATCAAAAGTGAGATTGACTAGCCACAGTTTAAGGTAAAGGAAAGGCAAGTAGTACTGATACTGCAGCTGTGGGAGTACTGTGGATAGATGAGCACACATCTATCGGGAAAGCATTAATGCATCAATATTTCAGACTCCATGATGTGAAGAATTGGATGCTGCTATTGTAAACATTAAGATGCAGGATCTGCACATTTGCACATATGTATATTGTTATATGTATATTGTTATAGTCTTGCTTTGAAGAACTGAATAAAGCAGAGTTTATACCTCTTCGGGACATAGACGCCGGTGCGAGCCATTTATACTTGTGCGCTTGTCAGTCTGACTCTCTCTGTAAAAACGCCGCCCAAACGCCAGTCTGCGCCGTGACTTTTTTGCCAATCGAGTTACTTTTTGTTTCTACTTCCTGCGTTGTCTTTACGCAGAAGTATAAACCGCCTATAAGATACAGTAACTCCCATATCTCAAGGTACAATACCATATTACTTACGGTTTACAGTTCAATAAATAAAAAAGGCGAGAGCGTGTGAGAGAGTGCCAGGTTTGGGTGGATGTGGGAAGTGTGGGGATCAGAGTTAAGAGGATGTCAACAAAAAAATAAATAAATAAAAATGGAGACGTCATTGGGTGGTCTTGAGTGTTATACTAGCCTAGAGGTTCTTCCTCAGCTCTTTCTGTTTTTGTTGTCTAAACTTAGACACACTGCGGACGTAGACTTTGACACGTCTGAAAGAGATCATGGCAACAGACTCTGCTTTTACATATCATTTTTGTCTCACGTATTTGTGATCAGCCTTTTCTATTCTTGTATTTTGGTTGCGTTAAGTAATTGAGAAAGTTTGTATCTACACTGTCTCGTCTCTTAAATGGCTTGACATTTTTTTCATGTGATCAGTGTTAAATCCGTCTTGCCTCTTAGATTAATTAATGCCCAAATATGAAATTCATTTTCCCGGGTACATTCACTGCAGTCCTAAAGGAGTCATGGGAATTTAACGCTCAAATAATGCAGAAAGTCTTTGATATGTTCATTTTCTCATGCGGGAATCTGAATAATTTAAATAGTCGCGAGAGTTCAAAACTTGAAAGCTTCAGCGTATTACAGCGTGTTTAGGCTGTGCCGATGAAATGTGTGTGTTGGTGAGAACTTAACTGTGGCATACTTCCTAAAGCAGCAGATGTTAAACTCTATTTAAGGAGCATCTACATTTAGCACCTAGTATTTACACTGCCCATGGCAACAACACAGAGAATACAATTCCACAGCCACACTGCTCAAACGCTCTTTTGTGTTATGCCCTTCAGTATATTAGCCCTTATCATTATCGTACACCCTTTGGTTAATATGTCTATTTATCTCCAGTTGGTCATTTGATCTACGCCAGCCTACTGTGACTGGAAATCAGTCATGTGACCCCTACCATTAGTGATACTTGTGTGTACCTGAATAAATAGACCACAGTCACTTTAACCCAAGACTATTGTGAAATATCTCAGAAATAGGTATTTGCGGTTTTGAACATGGTGGTGAGTTAGCATAACTTGATATCAGTTTTATAAAACTTTATTTCTTTCTATTGTAGCTGCAGGAAATAGATTTGCAACTACAATTTATTGCCGATAAACCAAACCGTAACCTCACTGCTGTTTCTATCTCTGCAGCGAACTGTGGGGCTTTCACAGAGTAAACTTTGATGTCTAACTGTCTGCAGCATACACTGAATTGCTTCATCACCAACAGAGCCATGGCTGTTTAACAGACAAGATCAAGCATCCCCGATAGGGTTAAACACAAGACTTATGGTGTTGATTTAGCTCATTTGAGCTTTGAAGCTGCATGGAACCCCAGTGGGATTGAACTTGTTTCTGTATTTACACAATAAGGATATCATGCCTTCCCGGACCTTAGTTTCATTTCTCTTAAAGCGGTTGCTCAACCTGTTGCCCATCCTGTTTGAGTTTGCTTTAGTTTTGTAAGAGCGAAGGGGACCGTGCAATTGTTTTGGACCTTTTGTAATAATTATGCTATATAAATAAACATGAGTGAATACTAGAATAGTGTTGATAAGTGACCTAGATGTGTCCAAGAGCAACCCCCTCTGTTATATTTTGATTAAATGTGCCCTTAGAGTAAAAATTCCCAGCAGGATGCAGCCAGACACAGACACACACACTCACAAAAACAGTTTACTAACAACAAACATGAAAAACAGCACAAGGTGTTAACCTGGCCTCTGAATTCCCTTGATCCCAAACTGATCAGTTGTCTGGGGGATGCACTGGAACAAGCCTGATCCTCAGAGGCCCCTCCCCCCAACCCATAGGACCCAAAGACCCCCACTAACAACATTCCTTTGCCAGACATCACACAACACCCTCAGAAGCCCATGTCCATTATCTCATGAGTCACAACTGTTTTGGAGGCACAAGGGAGACCTACGCAATTATTAAGGTGGTCATAATGCTATGCCTGTACAGTGCATTTTGTTATCATGATGTTGAAAATTAAGTTTTTGCCGTTCAGTTGCTTCCGCTTGATTCCTCCTGTAACTAAGATAACTCAGTTAGATTTGCAGTCGTATTCAGGGACAGAAACAATAGAAAGTTGTTGGTGCAAAGCCGCATACATGCTATAACCACCCGGCTCTTGTGTGTACAGCTGTTACAGACTGCGGTTTCCATGATGCATTTACACACTTTACACACAGATAAGACAAGCACTATAAAATGGAATTTATTTCCGGGCAGTGGGTGTGGTGGCTGCAGGATAATTTTAAGAGCTGCTTTGACAAGCAATTCCCTAAAAAGCCCTGTCAAGTTGATGTAAGGTTTTAGACTCACAAATTATGTTTGATTTTTAATCTCGGATATGTTGCAATTAAGCAAGAAAGACTTTTATTTGAATATATGGATGCATTTTTGTC
The DNA here is from genome assembly GCF_963514085.1 of Chelon labrosus. Lineage (NCBI taxonomy): Eukaryota > Metazoa > Chordata > Actinopteri > Mugiliformes > Mugilidae > Chelon > Chelon labrosus. The sequence goes on from NC_140345.1 coordinate 19,165,250, forward strand.
TGTTTAGTAATTTAAAGGTTGCTTTTAGGTGAAAAATCTACGACCACATCAGCAGCTTTGTGAGGCTATATTTAGATACACCAGTACTTCAAGCTAAATGCTAAGCTAAACACTAATGTTGATCGTTACTATTGATGTGCAAACATTTACTTATTTGAATGAAGACAGCGATGAAGGCAGATGAGAATATAACTAGTTTAGAAAGTATTTGGCCATTTTGGACCAACTGCATTTTAGTTCTGATGATGGCACCAGATGAAAAGCTAAGGGCTCCTCGACGTTGGTCAAAATGATTGTGTTGGCACCTGGATATCTTAATAATCTGACCGGCTTTACAGTTCGGCTTTACAGTGCATTTATGTGGACTCTAGTTTTCCTCTAACAATCTGAATAATAGCCCAATCACAACAAAACTATGACTGACTCAAAAAAAACCCCAGTCAGTAGGAATTTTCAGTCAGATAAGATCTTATAAGTAAATATTGGTTGTGTTTAAAAACATGAATGAAGACAGATTTGGTGTGGGCGGACCTTGTCGTCTTCTGTCACATTTCCAGCAGATTGGGCAGTCCACAGCGTGCAAAAACACTTTGCACGTGTCCAAAAAGATCTATTGTGATTGATATTTTGGGGCATATTTAGTAAATACATACCCCAACCTTCGTTTTATTTAGCTTCCATGTTAACAGCTTAGTCGGGTTCTGGTTTGTTGTTCAAAAGGTTTGACGCATGGCGCGTTTTTTGTGTACTTTCAGGTGCAACATAGAGCTGCCATTTTAGCATGAAAGGCCATTTTGTGTGTAACCACATCACTTCAAAGTAGGACATACAGTAAATTATGAGCTCTGAGCTCTGAGCAGTTGCATTATTGATGTTGATAAGTTTGAGTGGTGATTCCTTGAAGTCAGTGTCAGAATACTGTCCTGATCTCCCTTTATTTGTCTTGTCATGACATGTCTGGCAAACTGATATTATAACCTGAATGACATCCACTCCCACGCAAGACACGTATACAATAGAGAGGCTTCTGCATATTATTTATTTTTTATTTTTTTGGTGATTGCGACATGGAGTCATTCTGTTTTGTGTGTTATAGAAAAACAGAAAGACACGGAAACGGGTGTACAGGACATGAACTAGTCTAACTGGTAGGACGGAAAAGACGTTATCTAGTAACAACATTTGTATACATTATATATATATATATAGTGTATTTACACACAAAGCAGGAATATAGTGCAATTCTGTCTCTTGTACTGACACTGACTTTTCTCTCTCACTGAGCTATTTCAGTGAAATGCTTGAATATGTAAATAAGTGCGTAAATGCTGGTTATTATGAGGATTTAGTCAGCCCAACCCCCTCTTGATTTTGTTCCTAGTACTGAAAGAGAAACCACGTCAGAGCGGTGGGAAAGGAATCTGCGCCTGATGGAGCGTCTGTCCATTTGTTTCCTATTGATTTAGTGGATGCTAACTCACCGTGTCTCCTTTATGTTATTACATGGGGGAGGTGGATGAACTGGATGGACAGTGAGCCCAGAGAGCTGCAGAGAAAAGACAGGCAAAACATAATAATTAATAAATTAAAAAAAAGAAAATGGGTATTATTTTTTAAATTTGGGAGTAAATAAGAATACAAGGGAGTGTTTGAAATTAACATTTTTGTGGTTGCGTTTCTGTGTTCGGGTGCGAGTCAAAGAGTGCGTCACAGTTTATAACGGAAAACTAAACAGGAAAGAAGTCAAAGACTGGAACCAGATAGAGCAAAAACAAAGGAATAGGGGCAGGCGTGGAGCTGGCTGCTGGTATCCTTCTCACTTAACATTCTCTTCCTGGCATTTCAACCAAGGCCATTAAGAAACGAACTTAATGTCAATTTTAATTTTTTTTCCGCAGCGAACCACAATACTTGGATTATAGAAGGAGAATTAATAGCACGAGTGTGCGCCAGCTCTGTCTCTGGAGGTTTTTTAATGCATACACTTTAATGGAGAGAAAAATGTGAAGAACTTTCTGTTGAACCCATGATGAGACACATATAACACAGCAATCACTGGAGTGTCCAGACAAACAGTTCTTTTGTTGGAATCAGACTCATTTTCTCCAGCTCCAAGCCGCTCCTCTCTTCTGTGACAGCGTCATCAAACGGCCCTTTGTGTCCCAAAGCATCAGCCTTCCCTCACAGGTCAGCTCTTATCAGCAGTGGATGAACATCCAGACAATAACTGGAAGAGGCTCTTGCTTTTTTGCCAGAGGTCATATTCTAGTGTGCGCCATATTTGCAACATGAGAGAATTTCCTATTCCTCTTCCTAAAAGTTTTACTCGCTGATTACGTACTCCAATGTTCCAAGTAACAGTCAAATTGTGTCAGATATGGAATTCTTTTTTTTCTAGAGGATTGCTTTTTTTTTACTACATTGCCATTTTTAGAGATTGAGGTCTCTCCGGAGTGAGCTGCAGAGAAATGCCTGCTAGCTCAGGGAGTACTTCAACCAGATGGGGTTCTGTAATTTATCCAAATTAAAATATATACCAAAATCAGACACACACACAGTTCACAATGCAAAGAGATACACTGAAGAATATTTAAGACAACTCATATTCACCAGGATGTTTAACAAATGTAACTGTGTGTTAAAGGCATAGCTGTGAGTTTAGTGAATGCAAATATTTGTTCAACAAGGATGATTAACAGAGTGGCACCAGTGTCTAAGGCATGGTGATAATGAGATGCAGAATCTTTTTTTCTTTTTTTCTCGGGAAGATCAAGCCTCTGCCCCCTTGTGCGTCTCAGTTCAGAAAGTGTATAGGCTTTAATGCATTCCAGATGGGCGATTTTACAGACCTACGTAGTGGACCTTTGAAGTTAAAAATCACACAGAGCCCACGTTGAAAAGGCAGGCATCCCTGAAATAGGTTGCTGCCCCGAGGCTATGCCTGTTTAATGTACATACACGCCAGCAGTCGCATGAGCCATTGTTACAACAGGTTCCTGACAACACAGAAAGAACAACACAGAGAAATATTGCCTCTGTTCTACTTCTCTCGTCTTCAGCCAAAAGAAGGTTGCGGGTAAACTCAAGGCTGTGACGTGTACATTGGTTTGGCAAGGTGTCAAAATGTTCCAGGAAATGGTTAAAGTGACGGGTAAAAGACACAGAGTTAGACCGTATGGCTTTCACTTGACGTGAGAAAATGTGATTGAGACTTTTCATGTCGCTTCCATCCTTTCTCTCATCAGCTGTATTCAGTTCTGCGTATTGGGCTTTTCTCACAAGTATCAGCCCCCTGCTCACTCGTATCCATTGTTCGGCTGATTTCATGCAGAAAGAAAGACGGCCAAGTACAGAAAGACACACTGACCACCACCCAAGTGATACTGCAGGGTCTGTTTTCTATAGGCTGCAGCAGTGGCAGCAGGAGGAAAGCTGAGCCAATCTGTGTAAGTCACATAATTGAATTTAAGCCCCGGTGCATCAGTCTGTACCATGTAATTCAATAACATTGAGTAGAAGATGCATCCAAGAAGCTATTCTTCAGGAACAGTGGACGAGCTTTTACACTCACCCGAACTCTGCACAAATACGACAGTATTTACAGACAGGTTTTAAACCATATTCCAGGAAAGTCGTACACTCTGAAGCCGTACGTCTCTGCCCTATACTGTCTGCTCTCTCCAAACAATAAAAGCGACGATAGTGGTTGACCAAGGATTCTACACCGTACCAACTATATGCCAAATTTGTGCGCAATTGCCTACCTGGCACTGGAGTGATGGTCTTTGGTGAACCGCATGTCCACGGTCATGTTAATACTCTGCATGTCCTAAGGCATGCAGAGTATTAATGAAATAAGAAGAAACTATGTAGCTGCAAAGATAACATTTGGGGAAGTTGTGTATTGAGGTTTTCTTCACTTTTTTCTTCACAACCCACCTATTATGAAAAAGATTTCGGTCAGTTCAGTGTTTGTGACATATCTAGAAAGGGAAACATGAGATTGTTGTGATTTGATTCCAGTTCACAGGGTCCCAATTCTGTTTGGTTCGATCAGTATCATTTCATTTAAATATATTTCATTATTTTTAAAATAATCTTTACACATTTCAGAAAGCTTCATAGTCGCCATTATTCCCCTATAATGCCGACCCATTGGATGACTGAACGTCAGGAAGGTAACTCTGGCTGCAATGCCTTCCTTAAAGCTGCGTGTGACCTGAGTTTGTAGCTCGCTGTTACAGCCTATTGGCTTCCACCTGAAGCTGAAACTAGAATGGTTATAGTCTATGTCTAAATAATGCTTATTGGTGTACTGGGCGTACACTGATACATGATGAAAGGTTGCAGACAACTAACCAAATGGTCAAATGCAATAGACTACATTCGAAAGATACATTTCCTCGTCCATGTCTCTCAGTAGCCGGACAAGCACAGCTAATTCACCCCCTTTATGACTCAGCTGGTTCAATGGTCATGCAGTCTATCACCTGTGACATTTTCTTTATATCCATTGCAGGAACTTCAGTAAAAGTAATTCCGTTGATTAAGTTGAATATCTATAAGCTCCAGTTGCAACAAGATCCACTCAGTACCATTGTTTTTAAGTAACAGTAAGCAGACAGACTATACCCAACACGTAAGGATAATCCGAAAAAATACAATGCACTAAATTTAAATTCCGACAAAGGTCAGTGTTTCTTTAAAGGAGAAGTGCCTCAGCAATCACCTGACTGCACAGTCAGATTTACTGACAGTTGTAAACTCACTCTCTCTGCCGGTAGCGAGTTACAAGAAGTCTTTCAGACAGATAGATATATATCTAAGTTGTACAGTTGTGTCAGCAATAACTCGTCAATGACACAAGCCCGTTGGTTCCTCATAGGGGGGCGTTGCGCAGTTGTATAGGGGGACAAACGACCCCCTCAACCTGTCCATGGAGTATGCTTTTATTTATTTTGAACAAGCTTTCAGTGTGTGCACTTGATAAGGGTATTTTGACCTTCTGATATCCAAATGCAAAAACAAGCTACCCTAACCTCACATAGTGAACTTTGGCCAACAATGTTGAATTAGAGCTGTAGGTCAGTAAAACTGGGTGCAGAAGTTCTTCCAAGAATTGTGCAAAACAAAGCACCCTCATTAAGTCATCAGGTCACTCCCTTGGTGTATGAAGTATTGTGAAACACAAGGAGTATTGAGTGTACACAATCTGACTGTTTGTACAGTACAATTTGGGGGATTTCCACAGTCCTCACTGTATTAATCCATACCATGCACAGCAGTGGCTTACAACATATGCGATGTCTTTAGCGACTCTGACTCACCAGTGCTCAGTTCTCACAGTGCTAAAAACACCATTATTAAGACACTAAATTCCAGCTCCAGGAACTTCCCAGCAGCTGACCTATGTGCAGTGGGGGAGGGTCAGAAACTGCAAAAAACTTGTATGTGGAAAGTCTTGAAGTAGTTGGTGGGTGTGTCTTCTGACTCAAAGTTCCATCGAATATAGTTTAGAATGCTTACTCATTTAATGTGTTTGAGTTTTAACTAGCGTCAATGATGGTGTTTATAGCTGTGATCGCATGACACTAATCTACCGTAACTGACTCAAAGATACGAGGATGTCAAAATCCATCTACTCACGAAAGAAACACTGTAAAGGTACTGCACGGCTGCCGTGACTGGGAGCAGCTTCAGAATCTCTCTGTATGTGACTTAATCCCTCTTGTTTGCACATATTAACTGAGCGGTCTAATCATGTTTAAACAGAGTAAATTACGTTCGTAAATTTACACTGAGCACACACAGAAAATGAGAACACAACTGAGTTCAAGTCCTCATAGATCGTTCCTGATGAATATGAGTTTTTAATTTCTCTCAAGTGAGCAGCAAAGTAATCCACAACAACAGTCATTTATTTTTTTGTATGGTTTAAATATATTTGTTGTTTTATTTATTTAAAAAAAAGGGAAAAGAAAACAATAAAGGATTTTGAGGAACAAACAATGAAAGCCGAACTGGTTCTGTCTAAAGGCAACTCTAAAATGCCAGAGACACCAGACCAACATTAAGGAACTACTAGCATCGAAGGCTAACTGTACTTTAAAATACTTTTAAGAGCCAAAAGCTCATGTTTTGGTTTTACATCATGTGTTTCATCAACTGTTTCTGGACGGGACAGTCACGTACTACCCAGCTGTTTACCTCTGATTCTAGCTTTTATGCTAATCTTCTGGATGTAGCATCAGATGTGAGAGTGACAGTCATGTCTGGGCTTGTCTTTAACAACATTACATTAGACAGTAAGGCTTTTTTATATGTAGCTAAAAACTCACTATGTTTCAGACTGAATAAATACAGGTAAGCTTCGGTGCAACAACCCAAAGGCTGAGCGGTTGCAGCACATAATGTACCCTGTACCCTGCTGACAAATCACTGGCTGCGTGCCGATCCCATAGACTGTATATAAAAGGCCTTTCCTTTGCTCTCTTTGCCCTCATTTCCTGTTTTCCCGTTTCCTACAGCAACCGAAGAAAAAAATCTTTAAATTTAAAGGACGGTTAGGGTTTGTTGGATTGTGACACGTGAGCCAGAGAGCTCTGGGTAATCATGTCCAGCTTTACTGTGACGAACATGGCCAGCTCTAAATAACACACACATGCCATGATGTATCCAGACACACAGAGAAGTGTAATAGAGTTATGGGAGTGTGAGTAGGAGTCTGATTTGATTAAGACTAGGGCTGGACTTAAAGGCACAGTGTAAACCTTTATGCTCAGACCATTCTTTCAGGATTCCTGCTTCTCAAGACATGATATCATTTCCTGATCGCTGTAGCCACATTCAGTAACGCAGTTGCATGTACTTGTACTTTTGTTCTCACAGTATGTCTGCGTTTATCTGAACGCCTCCTAGAACTTTACGCTGCATAGTGTCAATAAATGTGGATTAACCTTCTCAGTTTGTGTTTAATATACACTATATTACCAAAAGTATTCGCTCACCTGCCTTTACTCATTCTATGAACTGAAGTGCCATCCCATTCCTAACTCATAGAATTCAATATGATGTTGGTCCACCTTTTGCAGCTATTACAGCTTCAACTCTTCTGGGAAGACTGTCCACAAGGTTGAGGAGAGTGTTTATAGGAATTTTTGACCATTCTTCCAAAAGCGCATTGGTGAGGTCACACACTGATGTTGGTCGAGAAGGCCTGGCTCTCAGTCTCCGCTCTAATTCATCCCAAAGGTGTTCTATCGGGTTCAGGTCAGGACTCTGTGCAGGCCAGTCAAGTTCATCCACACCAGACTCTGTCATCCACGTCTTTATGGACCTTGCTTTGTGCACTGGTGCACAGTCATGTTGGAAGAGGAAGGGGCCCGCTCCAAACTGTTCCCACAAGGTTGGGAGCATGGAATTGTCCAAAATGTTTTGGTATCCTGAAGCATTCAATGTTCCTTTCACTGGAACTAAGGGGCCAAGCCCAGCTCCTGAAAAACAACCCCATACCATAATTCCTCCTCCACCAAATTTCACAGTTGGCACAATGCAATCTGAAATGTACCGTTCTCCTGGCAACCTCCAAACCCAGACTCGTCCATCAGATTGCCAGATGGTAAAGCGTGATTCATCACTCCAGAGAACGCGTCTCCACTGCTCTAGAGGCCAGTGGCGGCGTGCTTTACACCATTGCATCCGACGCCTTGCATTGCACTTGGTGATGTGTGGCTTGGCTGCAGCTGCTCGGCCATGGAAACCCATTCCATGAAGCTCTCTGCGTACTGTACTTGGGCTAATCTGAAGGTCACATGAAGTTTGTAGCTCTGTAGCAATTGACTGTGCAGAAAGTCGGCGACCTCTTTGCACTATGCGCTTCAGCATCCGCTGACCCCTCTCCGTCACTTTACGTGGCCTACCACTTCGTGGCTGAGTTGCTGTTTTTCCCAAACGCTTCCATTTTGTTATAATAGAGCTGACAGTTGACTGTGGAATATTTAGGAGCGAGGAAATTTCACGACTGGATTTGTTGCACAAGTGGCATCCTATGACAGTTCCACGCTGGAATTCACTGAGCTCCTGAGAGCGGCCCATTCTTTCACAAATGTCTTGTTTCACAGTCTGCATGCCTGAGTGCTTGAATTTATACACCTGGGGCCAGGCCAAGTGATTAGAACACCTGATTCTGATCATTTGAATGGGTGAGCGAATACTTTTGGTAATATAGTGTATCTGCACGTGATATTCTAGACCTAAAGGCCCAAAGTAACATTTGCTTAGTAAATCTCACAGTTGCCCTGTCGGTAACCAGGAATGCTTACTTTCACTTCCAGTTTGGCAGAAGTACTGTAATTCCTTCGCACATGCGACCGTCTTTCATGTGCCAAATGGATGTCACATAAACATTTCGGTCTGCGTTCCTGTAAAACCGGACCAGCACAGATTTGTGTGTTTCGTTTTCACCAAAAATCATCAAAGATGTCAGAACCGTTGACACGTTGAGAAACTAGCTGAGAGCATTTTAGCATCTTCAGGCTCATTGTTGTGGTTTTATGCTCTATGACTTCATTGTTTTGTTATCGATGACGAGCTGGTGAGGTTAGTGCACCTCGTAGCCACAAAGAGTCAGACAGAAGAGTTGGTGGAGACCAAAAATGGAACACGGACTTACTTACTTACTTACCAGATCAGAGATGCTAGATTAACTGGATGCTAAATAAAATGATGTGATAAGATATGTGTTTATATACCACAGAACATCAGAGAGAGACCCTGTCTAGGGTGTACCCTGCAGCTTGACCCAATGAAGATGATGGATGGAAGAAGATGTATTTATTCCAACCAGAAAGAATTGATCTGATCGATTAAAACATTTTTAAGGTTATTAGGCACTTGGGGTTGCACAAGTTCAGAATTTTTATAGTCAACTAAAATGTGGTGAAGGTCAAGATGACACTGACTAGTCGCCGATGACGTCACTAATAAAAACATAGTAGAAAGTAGTGCTTTGCAACAATGGAAACTATATTCTTGACGTGGATACGTATGCTGAGAACAGACAGCTCACGTGGTACATACTGCGCGCTGCAGATATGTATAGCCTAAATAAAAACAGGCTGCAAGTCATTTCCATAAATAGCATCTAATAGTACTCCACACCTTGCTGTATGATGGGATAGTGACCTAATTTCCCCACAGGCATAAATAAAGTCCTATCTTATCTGCAGTATTTCCCTGAATCCTCGTCCGTGTATAGCGGCTAAAGGTCTAATAACTTTGACGGTGAAATTCACCAGCAAATTGTTGATGTGTAGCCTCCTTCTCTCTGTTACTGATTTTGGTGAAGTCGATAATCGACGGCTGTTGAGAGGATTTGGATCGTTCCTCTGCTAGCGTTAGCTGATGCCTTTTTAGTGTGCATTGCAGTAGTACTTTTGTGGTCTTTCCAGACTGACTGACTTATTCTGCGTGTCACGGTAGAATGGGCTTTCACACACTTGTTTTGTTTTGTTGTTCTGATCATTAGTGCAAGACTTGTGTCCATGTGAAAACATTGTCTTTTCCAGTCACGTACAGTTTAATTCTGTAATAGGAGCTATTCCCAGTGGAATAACTGAGTTAATGACCGGTCCTTCGGGAAAACAAAATGTCTTTCATAGAGTGCTTTGTTTAAAGGTTGGCAGGATAAAAAAATAACAAACTAAAATACTGTATAAGGGAACGGCTTCAAAACTATAATAACTTTTCACATCCAGAGCATATAAACTGGCTCAAAACAAGGGAAATTCATGACAAAATCATTTTCCAATTCAACACACTCGCACTAATACTCAAATTTGTTAACAGTCCGTGTACTTTTCGGGAATTTCAAGTTTGGGTTTAGCGTAAATAGAATAAAAAGCAAATAAACTAAATTTGCTTAACAAGTACCTTTACCATCCGCCCTTAATATATGAAACAAGAAAACAGGAAGAGTACTAGACGGGAAAACAGCGGTTATTTGATTTGAATAAAACCATAAGTTCTGATAATGAGAAAAAAGGAAGTTGTTTACAATATGTCAGCAGCAGTGATCTCGTAGCTCTCAACTGGCGTGCCTTGGGAACAATACTCTAGACTTTATGTCACAAGGTATGTCAACTGAACTCCAATGCAATGTACCATTAACATAGCGTGGCATCTACTTTGTCACTTCACCTGCAGTGGAAAGACACAAAAAAAAGTCACACTGCCTGGCCAAAAAAAAAAAAAAGTAGCCACCTGGATTTAACTAAGCAAACAGGTACTAGCCTCCTATTGGATAATTACTGCGTGGGCGAGCTGGCAACAAGTTATTTAACCCCAACTGATGCAATGAGTAGCTTCTCATTTCTTAAACAACCATGTGGAAAGACGCATCCTGTGGCTGTGGAAGAGATGTTAGTCTGTTTGAGAAGGGTCCAACATTCAAGAGAAATAACAACAACCAAAACTCATTTTCGAAACGAGAAAGGGACTTTAAACATTTGGTGTATTATTTTTCTCGCCTTCAGGCACGCGAGGCCAACCTCATGGGCAACAGGATTGTGGCCGAGCAGAGCAGCAGGACCGCCAGGACACTGAACCACGTGGCTCTGGGACTCGGCATCGGCGCCATCATCCTCTGCATTGTCTACGTCGTGGTCATGGCATCCATCATCAGCAACTAAATCTGTTCCAGCCCCATGTTGTAAAGCCCCACGTCGTCATTCTAGATCAGGCAATCTAAACACATCAGGAATATTTCTCTTCATTTCATTCAATTTGTATTCGCACATATGTTACCTTCAAAGAAGAAATTGAAATTATTATCAGCAGATGTCCCTTTATTGAGAGTACAGAACCTCTGTTCATGTAACTCTCTAACTGACGAGAGTAATTAATACAGTTAACCTTTTATATTTTATCAACATTGATTTGCTTGAGATTCACTCTATGTTATCGCACATCAGTAATAAACATGTTCCAATATCTTTGATGCCTTAAAAGTTCAGCCTGGATTTGGTGTTGCTCTACCACACATGCAGACAAATATTAGAGTTATTACAGCTCACATTCATTAGTAAATAATCGTCAGTACTAGATTTATAGTGTATGTGAGACTTCATTGGATTTCTGTTCAGTTCTGCAATTTCAGTTTGAGATTAGTCTAATGCTTCGACAATGCAAGATATAGCCGTCTTTATCAACAGACTGTTATTATTTACTATCACTATCAAACTAAAGCATGCTCACATAAAATTACATTTAACAAATTAACCAAACTGACTTTAAAAACAATCCCAGAGTGGGAGATTTGGTTTTTGTAAACCTCATCCTGAACAAAAAAGTCAGGTAAAGCACTGTGAGTCTTTGTATCTTGGGCCAGTCATTTTTTTTTTTTTTTTAAACTGTCCATTTGTTTATCCCAGCTAAAGAGGAGCAGGCTGAGCCCTCATGGTGGTTTCAGTCTGTTGCTCACTCGGCGGCTGTGGCTCGACCTGTATCGAAACCTGCATCGTGTTTTGCCTCACTGGCCTGGCTGCTGTTTGTTTGTGCATTCTCTGTATGTTTTCTTTTCTGAAGCAGAAAGCTTTACTATATGGCAAAGTTTTTTTTTTATAAACAAAAGTATATTGACAAAAAAAAACGTCTGTGCTGTCTGGTTTGTTTCGATGATCTTCATCGGGCAAGTGTTGTCGTAGCGCAGCATTTATCTTGATTTATCTGAGAGAGGAACCGTGGAAGACAAGTATTTCTGTATCTACAATCTGTCTCTACTCTCCCCAGCATCCCGTTACCTTGTTTGCAGCGGTCTGTCAGATAAAGTGCACGTGTTTTCCTGCTTTATTGTCTTTCTCTGAGAGATGTACCAGAGAGAAAAGCTTCAGGATGTCAGCAATGACTTCAAGATGTCAGCTGCATCGTGACGTCAGAGGGGAGTGGTCTTTTGTCTCTGCTCTCACGGCACCGCCCACCCTTTGCTTGCTTTTGTGCTTTCATCACACGTATACATGGATCTCATTATTTTTTTTCCCTTTCGACCACCCACTTCCTCTCTCTCTCCTCCCACCGCCCCTCTAATTATTTTGTTGTTTCAAGTCCGCCTTTCTTTCATACCCTCCAATTGTCCTCTGGGATTCTTCAAAAGTCCCAACATGCAATCGCTGACAGGCGTGGTGGTAAAGGGGTCTGCATTCATGATCTCCCGGGATACGTTTAGATGTCCTGCAAGAACTTAAGAGGAGAAACACTGGCAGCAGCTTTTTTCTCTCCCACTTACTCCAGCTGCTGTGTCTCCTCTTCATTCTCTGCATGCTTCCCTGCAGCTACACCATCCATCCCTATGGTTACCACTGTAAGTTTATTACTGTAAGACAGGCTCCCTGGTAAACGTCCTTAATTATTTTGAGTGTCCCTGGTGACCCTTTTGGCTTCTGTTTAACAACAGAGATCTGACTGGTGCTTCAGGGGAACGTGAGTCTAATCTGTGGATATGGGATTTGCGTCTTATGTGATAAGACCTTTTCAGACAGGACAAATCCAAACTCTTTCCCACATAATTTGTAACAAAACATAAATGGGTGTAACTGGTGTCCTTTGAAATCTGCGTTAAAAGCATGATCAGGCACGCCTTCATTAGGTGGGACAGACGATGCCAATCAGCTTAGGCTACAAGCTATGATATGCAGCCCTGCTTCTGATTTTTTTTTCTCCTCCTCCTCCTCCTGTTTGTGAGTAAAAAGATCTCTGCGTGCCTGGATGACCCCCGTAAGCCAACATGTGTTATTTGACCTTAAAAGCTCCGGGGCTGTCCTCCATCTCATGACGCAAACCGCCATACCAAGGAGAACTACCTTTATAGCTGCTGAATTTAATAATATTAACCTGATTCTTATCCCATGAAAACATAACGTTATTACAAGGTGTTATAAAGTTTTTTCCATATGGTTTGATGAAATGCAGATACAGGCAGCAGCCAGCTGCAGATTCAACACAGGCGATGAAGCTAAATGTTTTTTTCCCCTCTCCCTCTCTATGTGCCCCTTATTTCATTCGTGCAAAGAGGGAAAATTCCAACAAAATCCCTCCCTTTCAGTCCTCATGTTTCCCGGATATGGCGTTAACAGCTGGCAATGGATGTGAACTGGGATAAGGTTACTGCAGTGTTTGTTTAGTGATTACTGACACCAGCAGCAAATTTTCCAGGAAGGTAAAGAAGCTGCAGAGGGCTGCAGAAGAACAGCAACGCATACCGTTTACTGCTCTTTATCAGGAACTTGTCAAACATTAACATTGCTGAAGTTGAATTACATTATAAGCAAGCAGTTACCGCTACGTCTGGTTCAAAAATGTGCTTTTACTGCCCCCTCGTGGATAAGACACGCTAAAAGCAGGAAATCACTATTAAATACCATCGTTACAGGATTTATTTTACTGCATAAAAGTGTGTGAGTGTTCACCGCCTTTCCTACTACACACACAGAAACCAGGAGCTGTTGTTGGCATACACTTTATTGAACAGCAAAACTTGATGAAAACTTTTTATTCCTCCAAGCGGGCAAATAAATTAAGTCATCCTTTAATCGATTCAAGAAGCAGTTCATGTGAATTTGTTCAGTATTTATGAGTCTCAGCACTGAGCACGTCCTTCACCTCGAATGTCAGAGTCATTTGCGTAGCTGTGGAGCATGAGGGGAATTTCTACGCCACACACACACACACAGAACATCACCGATAAAACCAGCGTCACCATGAGCATCAAGCGCATATATGTGGAGACTATTGTTCCAACAGCTGAGATACAACACGGTTCAACTGCTTCAAGCTGCTGAGTTTGCTTAACATTTATAGTGAGACACTAGCGGTAGCTTAACCTCAAGCCGCTGATTATCAACTCAACAAGAGCCAGGTGAAGAGCACACGCATGAAGTGTAACCAAAGTAAATACCACCCCAGACTGAAGGCAACAGTGAGTGAAAAGATGTAAAGTCTGTGTTTTAACTAAAACATATAGTATCCCTCACTGCATTAATTGTACATTTATGCAATATATACATGACTGACACTTCCCTCTGCAGCTCTGCAACATTTCAAATTACAATCATTTCCACTCCTCTCTTCACTCGAAGGTTGTACGTTGGAAATGAGAGCATAGTATCACAAAAGGCCAAGCTTAAAAATGCAACACATGTTAACTATTTCTCTTTTTTTTTTTTGTTTTTAACTGTTTAACAGCTGTTGGCTGACATTTCCTCAGTCACCCACTTGTCCTGTGTTTCTTAATATATATACACAAGTCACTCTGACACAAGAACCTTGATGAAATCCATCTGCTGCAAACAGATTAAATCAAAACTAAACACACACACAGGAGAGTAACAGGAAGGTGTCACAAAGGGAAGAAGCTGACAAGACTACTGTATATAAGAAATGAATACAAACGTGCAACAAAAAGCCAAATTTGACCCAAAATGTCATCTCGAATACAGATCATCTGAAAAGTTACTTAAAAGAGCATTCAGTAATGGAGTTATGTGGATATGAGAGGAGAGGCGGAGGGAAGGAGGAAGATCTTCTTAGTAGGAGCGGATGGCAGGAGGGACGTGGGCGCACTCCTGCTCATCCAGGGAGCTGTCAATGACAGGACGGTACTTCAAGGTCACCTGTATGATTGGTCAAAAAGCAAAGGTGGATCAGAGAACATCCAGGATATGAACATTTAAAACTTGTAGAGCAGTTTAAAATCCCAGTGAAACCACCACAACAAACACACACACACTCCAGAGGATTGTACCTTTCCAGTCTTGGGGTCCACAGAGGACATTGTGTGTTTCCTCCAGTGCTGCTCGAAGGGCTTCTTCTCTTGACCCTGCAGGGGCTTAGAGTAGTCGTACTCATCGATGCGGTCCTGGAACATAGTTAAAGAAGTAGTGTCAGATTACTGGTTGTAATAGAGACTAACTGAGAGTAATTGTCTTTGGATACAAAACAGTGGTTGATGCATTCAATAAGCAGAGAAAAACAGACACTAAGAGGAGACTGTAAGAAAGGAGAAGCAGAGGATCAAATATACACAGATAAAACAGACCTTGAAGTCCTCTCTGGCATGTGCTCCCCTGCTCTCCTTCCTCTGCTCAGCGGAGTTGATTGTCTGGACGGCATTCAGCATCAGATTCTGCAGCTCCAACGTTTCCACCAAGTCAGTGTTCCACACGATACCTGGAGGAGAGAGATGATCGAAAGCATAAGGAACAAAGGCAGGGAATGTATACTCTGATTGAATAAATTATTTTCTATGTCACACAGCCATAATACTGCAGGTTTGTGCACAAAGACACAAGTTATTGGACACAGGAAATGCAAGAATACCTCTGTCAAAGGTCTTGATGTCATCCAGGGTCTGGTAAATGTCGTCCATCTTATCGCATCCCTCCTTTAGTACAGAGCCGGTACGGAACACAGCGGCATGGGCCTGCATAGTCTGAATGCAGAGACAAATGTATTATTTTGGGGAGGGGGGTCACATTGCAAGCCTTTTACAATCTGTGATTACTTGCACCCAGTATTTCTACATGTAATATAGAACACTTGACATTTCGAAGCGGCTATAATTGGGAGTGTGTCTGAGTGGTTACCTTCTGCATGTTGAGCCTGATCTCGGAGGTTCTCAGACTTCCGTTAGCAAACCTCAGCTTATCCAGGTTGGCCACGGACTCCTCTCCTGCACTGGGCTTCAGAGGAGACAGTTTCTCACCTGCAGAGAAAACAAAAAAATGCCAGCGTAAGATATCATCCTGCAGGGCGAACTCAATCATGTTGACTGTCGTGGTGTTATTTGATATGAAAACAGAGAGAGATTTAATGCTGCTCAAATGTCACCATGTGATATTTATTTATTTATATCATATATTCATATTTTAGATGCTCACCAGGTTTGTGTTCCTCAGCAATAGTGAGGGCGCAGGCTCTGCCAAACACCACCAGGTCCAGCAAGGAGTTGGCACCCAGCCTGTTAGCACCGTGGACACTGGCACAAGCCGCCTCGCCGCAGGCATACAATCCAGGCACCACCTTGTCCTGTCCGTCGGTGTAAGTGATCACCTGGAGGGGGGGGGAAATTAAAAGAATTCAGGGCGGGGTGCTCGAAGTGTAGCCATTTGTTGTGAGTGAGGAAGGAAGGAACGTGTCCGAATGCAAGTGCGTGTGCACCAATTATGTACCTGCCCCTTGTAGTTTGTGGGTACCCCACCCATATTGTAATGGACGGTGGGTAGGACAGGGATGGGCTCTTTAGTGACGTCGACTCCGGCGAAGATCATGGCCGTCTCTGAGATACCGGGCAGCCTGGTGGCCAGCTGCTGAGGAGGCAGGTGGTGAAGCTGCAGGTACACGTGGTCCTTCTCTGGACCAACACCCCTGAAGGAATAATGACAGAAAAGAAGAAAAATAAGCAACGGCAGAAGCTGGCTTGTCTCATTGGGTCTTGTTATTTAGAGACAAAAAAACAAAACAACTGGCTTTTTCTGTACCTGCCCTCTCTGATCTCTATGGTCATAGAGCGGGACACCACGTCTCTGGAGGCCAGGTCTTTGGCGTTGGGTGCGTAGCGCTCCATGAAGCGCTCCCCCTCACTGTTGATCAGGATCCCACCCTCACCACGGCATCCCTCTGTGATCAGACAACCAGCTCCGTAGATACCTGTAAGGATTCGCATGTTAAAAGAGATGTCAAGGTTCAGTTACATAGTCAAATATTAATCATAGTGTCTTAACATAACTTTGAGCCAATACTTTTTAGTTTCATGATACTGAATCTGTTGAAAACGGGACAGTATAATAATCCTCTCATAATCGGTAGCAAATGTGCATCTCAATGTCAATAGATGATTAACACAATCTATTAAATAACAGTTGTCTTAGCACTCACAGTAATTTCACAGAAAGCATGACTGATGTGACAAACCAACCAGTGAAGCAGTGGGTCAACAAAGTGAGCATAAAATCCTCAACATTTTATTGCCGTCATTGCTCTACTGTGGAGCAAGCAGTGGTAAGTGTATTTACCTTGGCAAATAGAAAGCAGTTTTACTGCACAAAGCCAGAAGAATGTGTTACTGTTAAATCTAATTGTGTTTATTGCTCATTCCCAGAGTGGAAAAGTGAAAACAAATATTAGTAAGTTAAGTTCTTACTAATAAGTTTGATTTTTAAAGTTGCTGTTTTTACTGTTCTAGTTTCAAACATTAATAAAAACATTTGTAGAGTCTTGATCTCTCATTGAAAAGCTGTCTCTTAAATAAGAATAATGACAGTCTTTGTCACACACTGTCAAACACTGCAACTTATAGATACCTAAAATAAAGTCAGGAATGTAATGTACAGCAAGCTGCATTATTTATGTAACCAACAATACAAGGCCATAACAACTCTAAACTGTGCCTCGACGTTTGATGATCGACCACAACACTGTACTACATACGTAACTCGAGGGTATGGTGTCAAATGCAGGAACAAAAATAAACAAGGAGGCGTAACCAACAAAGTCGGAAACAAGTCAGCGATCAGCTCAGTTTTACTCCATGGACTGCAGAGGATTTATTTACGGACCAAGCTTGACCAGCAATCTGTGCAAGCTTTGTACTACAGATAATTAGTGTTTATATATCTCAGTAATTTATATGTAGTAAAACTAAATTCAAAGCTGTATGGCCCTTAAACTGTCACTGACAGTTTGCTTCAGTTACTAGAAATAATCTGGACATGCCTTTCTTTAATTCCTGTGAAGTTTTAAAGCAAATACATCTCAAGATAAGACTCTCTGCTGCTTGAATGCTTCAGGAGTAAAACTGTTTAATGATCACGGTTTAATAAGTAACAGAGTTTATTTTCTCACCAGTTGGATGGAACTGTACAAACTCTAAATCCTGGCAGGGCAGGCCAGCTCTGGTCACCATCGCATTTCCGTCTCCTGTACTGGTGTGGGCAGATGTGCAGCTGAAATAGGTTCTTCCATAACCACTGGAATGAAAGACAGAACTCATTTATAAACCATGAAACATTCATAGCAACACATGAACAGAAGATATGTTTGCGTCTCATATTATATACAAGATCAAAGAAGATTGAGTTGTAACTCAATGAGCCCCGTACCCAGTAGCAATGACGGTATTCTGAGCTCTGAAGCGGTGAATAGACCCGTCCTCCATGCAGAGAGCAATCACTCCTTTACACTCTCCGTTTTCCATCAGCAAGTCCAGGGCAAAGTACTCCACAAAGTAACTGGTGTCATAACGGAGCGACTGAACAGGATTCAGAAAAGAAGACAGAAAAATAAAGTTGAATGGAGGTCCACACTAAATCCACAGAGAAAGAAGGCAGAGACCTGCTCTATGTGCACTTACCCTTCCATAAAGGGTATGCAGTAGAGAGTGTCCCGTCCTGTCTGCTACACAGCAGCAGCGGTGGGCCTGGCCTCCTTTTCCATACTTAAGGCTCTGGCCTCCAAAGGCCCTCTGGTAGATCTTCCCATCCTCTGTGCGGCTGAATGGCATGCCAAAGTTCTCCAGCTGGGAAAAAGAGAGAGAGCAGAATGATTTCCTGAATCTGCTATTGTTATGTGTCAGATAATCTTTAAAGAATACATTAACAGAAAAATAAAACCACTAGCCACCACACCAGATGAGTGTACCATTGATGTATTAATTGACCAAAGTTCATGTTTGAACCCTTGAACTGTATTGAAATTAAAATAATACTAGCGTTAAAGACATAATAACCGACTTTACATCTGGTCAAATCCTAGTATTTACCAACTAATAGAACTTCTGGTGTGCATGATTTTACCTCCACTACAGCTGCAGGAGCCTGCTCTGTCATGTAGTGGATAGCGTCCTGGTCTCCGAGCCAATCAGATCCCTTCACCGTGTCGTAGAAGTGCCACCTCCAGTCGTCTTGCTCCATGTTTCCCAGCGCCGCATTGATCCCACCCTATAAAGAATACGTAACAACTCAATAAAACTTAGAAGAAACCTTACTACTGCTAACTGTGTTTACTTGAAGCCTTAGATTTGCATTACACGTGCGTAAGAAAACTTGTTTTTAAAGAATATTGTAATTGCTGGTTATTATTACAGCGTACTGTCAACAATAATAGCGTGTGGTTGTACCTGTGCAGCAACGGTGTGAGACCTGGTGGGGAAGAGTTTGGTGACGCAGGCAGTGTTGAAGCCAGCCTCGGACAGGCCAAAGGCTGCCCTAAGCCCTGCTCCTCCAGCTCCTACCACCACAGCATCAAACTCATGATCCACAACGGGATACTGAGTAGAGATCTGGAAACAATGAAAGACAGACAGGTTTGAGGCCGTGGCCGTGTGCACACTCACATTTCTACCCGTCTTACTATGCATTCGGACAAACAACCGTAATCAGTGCTCATCCGCGTAAGAGAGAAAATGCAACTTACATCATCTGATACTTTGGCGTTATTCTTCTTGCCATAGATGGAGAAGTGAAAGTTCCTGGAACCTTGAAGTGCAGCAGCAGGAACCTGAGAGAAAAGAAAACAAGTAAAGTCAGTGAACACCCAAACAAAGGTAGCACCCTAACCCGCTGCTCATATGGGTATCACCAAACTCCTGGCTGCTTACATGCACAAAACTATTATACACTGCAACTTTAAATGCATATTCCTACTAGCAATTCAGTAACAATTAAAATAACTCAAAGCATGTATATTCATTGCCATTTGTCCTCTTCATATTTTAATGCATTATATGTTCCTTACTTTGTGTTTTCAGTGACCAACTGTGTCATTAAATGAGTACTTTGGTCTAAAACTGGCTAAAAATATCTAAATGACACGTTTGTAGCTAACATACAACGGCTAGCTGCACTGTTTTCCACAAGGGCAACTGCAATTATTGCAAATAATTACTAGCTTACTTTAAATTTTTACTAAACATTACCCCTGGTGTATAAAGAACAACAATTAGAGATGGTGTAGCGGTAAAAAAGTATTAAGTTTGACTCGGAAAACAGCTGCTTTCATCCTGTCACATTGAAACAACCTAGGCTACATAACACATTACGCAAGTGAGAATGCACCGGTTACGAAAGCAAAAAACATTTTCCTTTGGGCGTCAAAAACACACGTTAAACACACAAATAAAGCACAAAGGCACATCTGAAACGTTTAGTAACAGCTTGTATCTACTCACTGCTTTAGTTTTAGCCAAATTCCTCTTGGAGAGGAGACGGGACGCGGCACGAACACTCGCCATGTTGTCAGATGAACAACCGTTCCTGTAGCTCTGCGGAGGATCTCATATTCTGTAGCACAGGACTAAACCACTCTGCAAAAATGGGGGTGTCACTTATGTCACACCGAATTATTATAAACAAAAAAAATATACAGCAGCGGGTTTATAACAGTAACCGACGCATTTTAGATTATATATTCCTCTTTATGAGCTACAACTGTAATTTTAACATCTAAATAGGCATAGACACAAATATTCTTTTCCACGTTTTACCCTCGACCGGTCTAGATGGTTTGCTGAGGAGTAGAAATTGTATAATCTGGGTGTGCAGGAACAAATGTATAAGTGACCTAGACTTTTCATTCAAGGTGAGACACCGCTCCATATTTTTTTACAGACGTACGCTGGCATGGCGTCGGAACCGCAAAGCTATTATTCCCCTTGTTGTGTTTCTATTATATACTCTATTCGAGCATGGGCCATTGAGCTAAACGTGAGCTAGCATGTTAGCTGCTAGCTAGCCTTGTTTGTGGTTAGCTGGGCTGTCAAACGTCCAAGTCATGACACACTGGTTCCGCTGTTGATCCCATTTGCCTGTTTTGGTACATGCTAACAAACTCCAATAAAGCCACTGTCACACATAATAACCAGGCATGTTTATGCTTTATAATAGATTTTAGTGAGCAGCATAACTAAACTAACCAGTGAGCTAATGAATCAACCTTTCTCCCATTCATTTTGGATTGAGACTAGACTTTGATAATGCACAGTTTTAAATGTTTCCTTTATAATAATGAAGCCACTTTACAGCTGTTTTTAAGTGCTACTAAGAAGAGAAAGCACTGCTACTCCCACCACCCCCCAGTTTGAACAATTATTATTACATATTACATTTAAAAGAGTGTGTGATTGCTCGTGTTTTGGTCTGCCCTGTGTGTGTGGTTGTGTGTGTGTGTGACAGCGGACTCCATGAACAACCTGAATGACCCCCCCAGATGGAACATCCAGCCAGACCCCAGGGGAAGAGGGGCGGGGGCCGGAGATGGCAACCAATGGAACTACGCCCTGCTGGTCCCCATGCTGGGACTGGCTGCCTTTCGTAAGTTACACAAGGAGCTGTGTTTATGTGGATGAGGTCACAGAGGAGAGCCACGTTTGTGTTTATGCTGCTCAATGTATGTTCTTGTCATGCGGGTTTGAGATTTGCACGTTATGTCTGATTGGTGTTTTTTGCTCCTTCTGTGTCGAATTGGTGAAATAACTCCACAGTCTCACGTTTACGCCTAAACATATTATACGTCTTTATTGGCATTAGAATATCAAATACAATAGGTAGACATTAAAGAAAACAGACTGCTTTCATCAGTTCAGTTCAACAAGAATGTTTTCTGTCTGTCACCATTTCACCGTTTGTTAACTAACTCTTTCAAAATTCATCGGTGAACAGGGAATAAAGTTGCAATAGCTCCTCTGAAAATCATGGCATTGCCACTTAATATTCTCCTCACTACTCTATCCCGTCGTCCTGTCAGGTTGGATCTGGACCAGGGAATCTCAGAGGGAGATCCAGAAGGTCAAAGCGCAGTATAACAAAGATGTGTCCACGATAAAAATCGAGATGGAGGCATGTTACCGCGAAACACTGGCAGAGAGGCGCAGGGCCGTGGCTACGCTGGAGGTGGAGCTGGAGAAAGAGAGACAGAGGGTGAAAGGCTACAAGCAGGCTCTGGCCTCACAGAGCCAGCAGCTTATGGAAGAACGGAAACAGTTACAGCAGGTAAAGATGTTAAGCGTTTTTATTGCCTGCATCTACTCTCGGTTTCTTAAGTGCCCTTCTTAAGTGTCTTTAAGGCTAACAAATCTATTAAGCAGAAGTCTTTCTTGTTCTTTGGCACTCTTTTCCTTGTCATCCTCATACATTGACTCCTTTCCCAACCTGTAATCTTCTACAAGGAGCGAAATACGTTGGACGAAGAGAAGAAAAGGTTGGTGAAGTCTGGAGCTGCAGGTGCTGTGCTGCATCAGGCCTTGGAGCGAGAGAACGGCTGGTACCAGCGAGCCACAGCAACTCTAAAGGAACTCGAAGGTCAGCTTGTAGAGCGCCAGTATGCCTACTGCTCCCTCGTCCAGCCTCGAAAACAGCGGTGGGAGATGGAGAGGAACATGCTGCTTAAGGTGGTAAAAGAGCCCATCGGGGCAGGACTGGATCTTGAGTCTGGCCTGAAGGATATCTTTGAGAAAGATAGGTATTGTGCAGATGTCCTAAACATGGACAAGAGGAAGAATGGAAGCCTCATGTGGGTGTACCTCAAGTACTGGCAGCTGCAGATCCTTACCCAGAAACACAAAAAAGCAGAGGAAGCCATATTAGGAGGAAAAATCCAGTCTGACACAAAGTGACAAAAAGCAAACACAAGCTTGTGTTTTCATTTGACTTTGAAGAGTGTTGGTAGTATGCGGATCAGGAATGGAAAATGTCTGTTATACTGTGCAATTATCTTCACTTGAAAGGGATGTTATGCAAACACAAATAGGTGATCTCAACATGATAGTATTCAAGTTCCGTTTGCATGAGGATCAGAATTTATAAAAGATGGAACATTATGATCATGCACCGTTATCTTCATTTTAGAAGCCCCAATTAAGACCTATTAGCTTTAAATTAACAGTGTGAAACTTAGCACTAAGATAATTCAGGTGAAATCCATATTGGATGCACAACCGATGCTAAAATAAATCAAGTGTAAGTTGTGGTATGAATTAATGCTAGTTGAGTGATTGCCTGGGATATTTTTTTTATTTCTTCTTCTCAGATATGAAATTGGGGCTCCCATGACCTGTTGTCCCATGTGTTGATAAGCCTTTCTGGAAAAGCACTGTTTCTCTTCAGGAATTCACTAAAATGTAATAAACTAATCCAAATCAACACCTCTATCACATTTGTCACGAAAAAGTAATTTAAGTTGTTAAATTTTGCGGAATCTGTTTTATACACATGTTGACAGGCTTTCGTGGGACGACTTCTTTTTATTTGTATTTATTTTTTTACCAACCATGCAGTTTCCTTCATCTGTGCCAGTTTATGCTAAAGTAAAACTTATAGAATAGTGTAATTTGTTTCTCATTGCTGGTTCACAGGAGCCTCATAACTATCAGGGAGATAGGACTTGTATGTATGCAAGGAGCATGTATGCAAAGTAGTGCTTGGTACTTGGTACATCTTTCAACAAAAATAGCAACAACAACAAATCTATTTGAATTCACACACTAACGCACCTGCAAGGAAATCATTACACCTGTGGAATATCTATTTTTACACTCAGGTCTCTCTGTGCTGTATGTTTTTGTTTTTATCTCCGTGAATAGGTAAGTCAATGAAAACATTGTAAATGACACTGAACATTATCTGTGTGTGCAATCATCTGAATAAATTTAAGAACTTAATTTTAAAGTTTTCTGTGATTATTTTTTCCTTAGAGACAAAAAGAAGTGCTATATTTATAAAAACACTTACAGGGGTTTACTTGGGAGTTGTTGCTGAAAAATATTTTTAATGCAGCAGCTATGTGGAGGCTCATGATACATATGGTAAGAGAATAAACAGGAATATATAAACACAACTGATATGTTTCATCCAGTAAACATTGAATATACAAACTACCATACAGTACTTAACTGAGCTTTATTAGACACAGAAATCAATCTCAGCACCCAAAACGCAACATACACCAATCAGGCATAACATTATGACCACCTTCCTAATACTGTGTGGGTCTCCCTTGTGCCTCCAAAACAGTTGTGACTCATCAGAGAATGGACATGGGTCTTCTGAGGGTGTCCTGTGGTGTCTGGCAACAAAATGTTGTTAGTGGGGGCCTTTGGGTCCTATGCGTTGAGGGGAGGGGCCTCTGTGGATCAGGCCACAGATACTTGATCAGTTTGGGATCTAGTGAACTTGGAGGCCAGGTCAACACTTTGTGCTGTTCTTCATGTTTTTTTGAGTTGTTCTTAAACCGTTTTTGTGTGTGTGTCTATTGTATTGTCACAAGACGGTCAATGTTATTTACTTCTCCCGTCATAATGTTATGCCTGATCGGTGTATCTTTACATTCAAAAAAGTAACACAACTTATTATTTTATATTTTACTTTTATAAGTATATAAACTACAAAAGTAACATAGCTTTAGGTAATATTTTTTGAACAGCAGTCAGAAATCCCCCTCCACCATCTTGCTTCACTCCCTCCTCTGCACCCGATGAGAGACTTCGCCTGGAGGGGACATCAGACTGGAGGCTCTGAAGTTCACTCTCACTGGCTTGATGAGGTCCTGAGTTATTTCCTGTCTATCTGCTCCGTTGTGCTCCTCCCCTGGTACGACGACCTGTGCGTTGTAACCCGAGGTGCGACTTAGGTCCCTAGTGGTGTTGAAGGACGGTAGCTGGTGCTTTGTCAGGACTCCATTGTTGCTGCCCAGCACCAGTGTCTGGCTGGGGCTCCTTTCGACCAGGAAGTGAACCACCTGTTGCTGCTTGTAACTCTCTCTACGAATGCTGTCTGTCTCTGATAGTGTCAGCCTGGAAGTGTTCAGATCCTCAAATAAAAGAGACAACCCTGGATTAAGTAAAAATACTTTAGCTTTAACTGGCATTAAAGTAAATGGTCTGGCCCTCCTGGCTGCTATATTATTATATATGACATTATTAGATAATATATCCTAAGACATCAGTGTGTGAGCAGCAAGTCGTGGTAGCTGGTGAAAGTGGAGCTAATATTAACTGCTTTATATACAGTTTTATGTACAGACAGGACGGTATGTTACAATCTGAGAAAATCTAAACTGAGGAAAAATCAACAACTCAAAGACATCTGAAATATGAACCATACGACACGCTGCACTGAGGTTGGAAACTGCTGATAACTCAAGACATCATTTAAATGTGATGGAGCAGAAAGTAAAATATTTCCATCTTAGAAATGTAGGTAAATCAAAGTACACAACAATGGAAATACTCAAGTACAAGTGCGTGAAAGTACAGTGATTATCACATCAGTTTTGGGGTAAATTCATATTTAAATGTTCAAAAAAGAAAACTTCTTCACTGCTGCCACATATCACTGGCGTGCTCCTTTAACTGTCATGATCATAATCACAGACCAGGATGAGTCCACTGGCCAGAAAACAGACTAAAACTAAAATACAGCATCTCCACGTGATGTGTTTAAAGTCAAAACACCAGGGCTGCTCTGTTGTTCTCTACCCTCCATCCCACTGCATTTTAATCTAGTGATTGCTACAGTTGTACAGTGACTACGACAATTTGAACCACCTACTTGTACTGAGGTCTTGTTTCGAGGACCAGGCTCAGCCAGCAGGCCTGGTAGCTCTCTTTCTTCCACTGGTTGTCCTCCTGGAGTGTTAAACTTTTCATTGTAAATTTATAGGAATTTACAGGCAGCAGCTTCACCAGCAAACTACTGTATTTTTACAGTATCTCACTGCATTTTAAAATTACAGTATATTACTAGAAATAAATCTACAGTTCATTGTTGTAAATTTACAACATGATACTGATATTTTTTCAGTAAAATACTGTATATTTACAGTATTTAAACTGTATTTGAATCTATAGCATGTATCCTGTATTTAATGATAATTATATACTACTACTACTACTGCCAATAATAATAATAATTCATTTTCTATACCCAGTCATTTCTGTTAAGGGTCGCGGGGGTCTGCTGGAGCCTATCCCAGCTGTCATCGGGCGAGAGGCAGGGGTACACCCTGGACAGGTCGCCAGTCCATCGCAGGGCTAACACAGAGACAGACAACCATTCACACTCACACCTACGGCCAATTTAGAATCACCAATTAACCTAATGAGCATGTCTTTGGATGGTGGGAGGAAGCTGGAGTACCCGGAGAGAACCCACGCAGACACAGGGAGAACATGCAAACTCCACACAGAAAGGCCAGCTGGCCCATGGATGTGAACCGGTGACCTTCTTGCTGTGAGGCATCAGTGCTAACCACCTCGCCACTCTGCCGCCCAATAATAATAATAATAATAATAATAATAATAATAATAATAATAATAATAATAATAAAGAAATTAAAGTAGGACAATATTCATTATGCAGTTCCTTTTCAAATATTAAAATAAAAACAATGCAACACAAGTAAAACTAACTGTGCTGACTGATTCACAGTGTTGGCTTCTTTTGGAGCATCTTGAATTGAGAATTGAGAAAACCTTTATTAGTCCCGCAATGGGGAACTTGCAATAGTGGGCAGAGGAAAAGGGGAAGAAAAACAAGAGGAGAGGGGAGGAGAAAAAAAGCAGCTCCCAGACTACACTCATCAGGGGGAGTACAGTGTGGGACCGGGAAAAAAACCTCGGCAACATAAGCACATATGAGCACACTTTACAACATAAGAACTCAAAACAACTTGGCACCGGGGAGGGGGAAAGGAGGGTGGAGGTATTCCAGCGCAGACAGGCATTTGCGGCTGCGACCAGCTTCGGCTGCGACCAGCTTCGGCGGCGCCTTCGGACCCCGCCTGTCGCACTGGGGGGTGAAAGCGGCGAAGGCGTGGGATTGGGAGGGGTAGGAAGGTGTATTGCATATGTGCATGTGTGTAAGTGTCCGTGGGTGCGTGTGTGTACATAAGCCTGGAGAGTCGCTTCGTCTAGCCTCCCAATCAGTGCCTCAGTTCGCAGGATGTCATCGCGATAACACAGCAGGTTGCCATGGAGACGTCCCTGATCAAGTCCCAGACGGAGTCAACCATCAACAGGTGTCTGTGAAGGAAGGGAGGGAGGGATAGGATAGAGCGTCTCACTGCAGCGATCTCCTGGGGGTGTTGTTCCAGCAGCGGCCTTGGCCAAGGCCGGTGCCGCTCAGGGGCCGGAATGCAGATTAGATTATGATTGTTTGGGTTAGGGCGAGTAGTCGCATTTCAATAGACACGACTTACTCCGTTTGTCCATTCTGGTCTTCAAATCCATTCATTCGCCTTGCAAAGCTGAAAACGTCTCCAAGATGTTTTCCATGTTGCGGTTAATGACCACAGTCTGAGCACAAACAGCTCTGTCCAAGATGTTATCCATGTTGCGATTTATAACCACAGTCAGTGGGCTGATAGCTCTTTCCAAGGTGTCTTCCATGTTGCGGTTTATACCCACAGTCTGAGCGCTAACAGCTCTGCTCACTCCATAATCATGTCGGGCAGCTTCATGGGGCTTTGGACTGCTGACACCGTCTTCCGAATTTTCCGATACACCAGGGCAATGCCTAATCCAATCAGCAGATAGCCTGTTATCATGGTTCCGAATATGTAAAGATCCTCGATGTCACCTACGGAAAGAATCGCCAGGCACACGACCCTCCACTTCTCCCAGGAGTCCATCATGTATCCAGCGGCAAACGTTCCGTCAGGGCAGACAGGTTCCCCCGAACCTGAGCTTCTCGTCGAGAAGATTCTGTCAATTGCGTTGAGAGACCAGTTGACCAATTCCATTATTTTAGATTTGGAGAGCAATGTGGAGAGAGGCTCCCAAAGTTTGAGACAAGACAGGACGAGACATGAGAAGTAAAGCAGGAAAGATAAGGGAGAGGAGAGAGAGAGAGAGAGATGCGTCTGCCTTCGTTGAGTGCTGGAGAAGACATCTTGCCGCTCTTCTTGCCTTATACCTTCTCACGGCTTGCTTTTGTGCCCCTCTCAGGATTAATGTCAATGCAGCTTCTGAAAAACAATATAGAAAGACAAAAATAAATTTCTTTCAGGTGATATCGGTCTATGAATGCGACATTTTAAATAAGAGCATGTTCAGTACAATGCAGTGATGCAGAACGTTGAACCACATTAAAAACAAGGAGTATCGGTCTTAACAATATTGTTCTTGTGTCAGAGGCACCATTGGCTATCACAACAGGTTATTGGACAATGGTGTTGTGTCAATCAAGTCAAGTTCTGTGGTACAGTGTATGTGAAAAAGAACCTACAGTACCTCTGAATGAATTCCATGCACGCTGCATCATGTTGATACTGACGGTTGAAGTTGTCGTAGGAGGAGTACAACAGTTGTACTAATAGGTAACAGTCAGAACTGTAAATAAAACACAAACGACTAAGTTAGACTTACTACCTTTCTAAATTAGTAGTTAAAATATCTACCAGCAAAATCATCAGTGTTCGTTAATGTAAACCGATACACAATGCTGATTAGCTAACACATTGCAAATAGAAACTTTTCGTGGCGCTTTTTATCCACGTAGAAACAGGCACACAAAGCACTATAGGTTAAACTTGCTACGTTACTACGTTATCTTCCAGCAAAAGCAACAGTCTTGTTTTAATGTTGATATAAACTGAGACAAAATGCTGACGTTCTAATTTTAGCTAGCTTGCAAAAACGAAACTTTTCAACAGCTTTGTTCTAACACTGTTATAGATGGCAGAAAATTCAACCGGAGAAATCCTTAAATCCTCCTCCTAAGTCAGAAAAAAAGTGGTGAATTAATGTTAACTTACTCAGTAGAGGACGTCAGACGGCTCCGGACATCTGTGACAAAAGGCTGAGCATGTTGTCCTGTGACTGCCTTCGTGGTGATAGAGACTGGCTGGCAGACTTGCACCAAAGTTAAAATCAACAAAAATAAAATGCAAGCTGCAAAAACAACCTTTTGCCAGATAATAAAAAGGTCTTGCTATGTCAGTAGATTTTCAAATTTTAATTCCCACACTTTCCTTTCACCTTCCCATGATGCTCAGCTGTTTACAGTAAAGTTTACAGTATAATCCTGTAAAACATGTAATTCTCTTAAAGTGCTGTAAAATACTGTTCAGATTTCACTGTAAATTTACATCAAAGGTTTACAGTTCACCAGGTAGCAGCCTCCTCTGCTCACACAGTGCATGGTGTGATCATCTCACTACCTACATGTCAATAATTGTCTAACTCCGCCAAGAAAATCGCCCTTTGAACATAAGTCTGTATCTACTCACTACTTTAAGCCAACTTCCTCTTGGATAGGAGACGGGACGCAGCACGAACACTCGCCATGTTATCAGATGAAGAACCGGTCCTGTAGGTCTGCGGATGATCTCATATTCTGTAGCACAGGTCTAAACCACTCTGCAAAAATTGGGGTGTCACTTATATCACACCGAATTATTATAAACAAAAAAATATATACAGCAGCGGATTTATAACAGTAACCGACGTGTTTTATTTATATATTCGTCTTCATAAGCCACAACTGTAATTTTAACATCTAAAGAGGGATTGACACAAATATTCTTTTCCACGTTTTACCCTCGACCGGTCTAGATGGTTTGCTGAGGAGTAGAAATTGTATAATCTGGGTGTGCAGGAACAAACGTAAGTGACCTGGACTTCATTCAAGGTGAGACACCGCTCCATATTTTTAACAGACGTACGCTGGCATGGCGTCGGAACTGCAAAGCTATTATTCCCCTTGTTGTGTTTCTATTATATACTCTATTCGAGCATGGGCCATTGAGCTAAACGTGAGCTAGCACTAATGATTTGGCCGAGGTGTCACCCTGTTCCCAATTCTCTCGGGAGACTCTGATATCAGAGCAGGAAAGGGATCCTGTGGTAGCTCCCTTAAGGAAGGCCTCTGCGGGCCTGTCCAGTACAGCCGCCCCCGTTTCCTGCCTGCCCAACTTTCCTTTCCAAGGCTTGTCTTGATGGGTCAACTCATATGAATCTGGTGCCATAGCAGCCCTCTTTAATTCTGTGGCACCCATCTCATTTAGATGTACTTCCACATGCCGGGGTACACTGGTTTTAAATTGCTCCACCAGCATAAGCTGCCGCAAATCTTGAAAGGTATGAGTGTTGGTGCTTGCCACCCACCGGTCAAACATAACTTCCTGTTGTCTAGCCAGGTCGAGGAAAGCCTCACCAGGTTTTCGCTGCAGGGATCTAAACATTTGTCTGTATGCTTTCGGTACCATCTCATAAGCTTCCAAAACTATTTTCCTCACGGTATCATAGTCTCTGCTATCGTTGGCATCCAACGTGGCATAAGCTTCCTGGGCTTTACCCTCAAGCACACTCTGGACAAGCAATGACCACTTATCCTCTGGCCAGTCCAATTCTTTGGCAATTGGCGTAAAGAAAGAGCCCATATCAATTCGGTTAAATTTTGGCATGAGTCTTAGACAGCTTGATATATCAAAGCGAGCTTCATGCTTACATTGCAAGGCCTTGTTGTTCGCTTTAAGCTTCTCTTGCTCAAATGCTAATCTTCCTAGCTCCAGCTTCTGCTCTTGCTCTCTGCCATCTTTGCCAACTCGAGCTGAAGGAGTTTCTCCCTCATAGCTTTTTCCCTGGTCAACTCAAGCTGATGCTCCCACTCCCTCTCTCTCTCCTGCGTCGCATCAGACAAACGCAGAACTGTAACGCAAAGCGTTTTCGTCTCTGGGTCCAAATCTACCTCAAAATGCTGGGCTACTGCTACCAAGTCTTCCTTTTTAAGTTTCCGCAAATCACTGCATCCAAAGTCACTCGCACAAAACACGTCAGCCTTAAAGCTTGCCATTTTTAGTAGTAACTGCTCAACAAAAGTAGGGTAACAAAAGGGGACAGACCCTCACCAATATTACCTCAAGGGTAACTACCAAAATAGCCCTACACCCATAACAGACAACCGGCTGAAACACAAGCAGGTTCCCAGGTAACCGTTTTCACCGACTGATACAGACCAAGGCTGCACACCGAGCACTCACGACAAACTTTTAGCCACAACCATACAAATGGCTATCGGCTAACCAGCCAACCCAACTGCTCTCAACAATCTGTGCACAAATCTCCGTTTTGTTTTTCGCTCTCCTCAACACACACAACGAGTATTCACCGGCTTCACGGACGTAATTTGTGTGTGTGTGTGTGGGGGGGGGGGGACACAGGGGACATGTCCCCTGCACTTTTTCAAAAGGCCGTTTTCGTCCCTTGCCCTTTTTACCGTCCAAAAACCATGTTACGCTATAGTAAGCAGAGGAACGTCAAGCATAGGACCAAGCGGAAAACAGCCGCTCAAGCTGAAGCCTGTTTCCCTTAGTTTAGACCCGCCCACAAGCTCCTCGATTGGCTCTGCTGTCTCTTGTGTGATTGGCCGTCCCCGCTGTCACTCCACCTTGATTGCACACCGGTCTGCTAGTCTGCGGTCAGGACTCCTTGTTAACCTGCTACTGTAAGTTGGGCGTTTGTTCTGCCTGGGTCACGTCAGCTAGAAGGATTGTAATATCAGAGGTTTCATTTACATTAACGTTTGAATCAGTGTCCATGTGCGTACCGACATTTTATTCAATTTCTCCCCACATGTGATGCCAGTTTGAGCTGCCCACCACTGGGTGGTGCTATGTAAATGAGGTCTGTTTACCATATAGTCCATAAATAAGTGTAAAATTGGTGGTACTGAGTTGGAGTGAAGTTGACTAACAAGGTGAAACACAGAATTGGGTGATAATGTTTTGCTACATGCTTTACAACCAGTCAAACCAAAAAAGGGAACACTAAACTTAAAAGCAGCAATAGCGAACTAGAAGAACTACTAGAAAACACAGAGAACTGAAAGATTAGAGTTTTATTAAAAATACTTGCGTTTTTGTACGCACGCAACCTTCGTACATGAGGCCCCTGGTCCCCTAGTGCACTGCTTAACTACCAACATCTCCCAGAAAACCAGTTCAATAAGTGTTTTTAGGAAGGAAAGAAAGCTGAGCTCATTACTCCTAACAAAAGCATACTAAACAACTTGGAAATGTGTAATAATACTGATGTTTCCCTGAATGCATTTGATCCTAACTTGTTAAGCCACTGCTTGTGTAACAGTTATATTTTTTTGTTATTAAAATAGAAAAGACTAAATATAATTTAAATTAACAGCAAATGTTGGACTTGCTGACATTCATCAGTTTTCAATGTTAGTATTGTGGTCATTTCAGCACAGTTTTTTTTATTCTGTATTCTATCTCGTTTGTTGAACACCGTTGCCTGTTGTTTTTTAACTTTCATATTAACAGTGACATTTGTGAAAGATCTACAGAAAGCATGAGAGACAAAAAGAGTGCAAATACAAACAGGATTTTAATGTAATATTTAAAATTTGCCCTGTCCCTGTGTGTGTGTGTGTGTGTGTGTGTGTGTGTGTGTGTGTGTGTGTGTGTGTGTGTGTGTGTGTGTGTGTGTGTGTGTGACAGCGGACCCCATGAACAACCTGAATGACCTCCCTGGACGGAACGTCCAGCCAGACCCCAGGGGAAGAGGGGTGGGGGCCGGCGATGGCAACCAATGGAACTACGCTCTGCTGATCCCCATGCTGGGACTAGCTGTGTTTCGTAAGTTACACAAGGAGCTGTGTTTATGTGGATGAGGTCACAGAGGAGAGCCACGTTTGTGTTTATGCTATCGAATGCATGTTCTTGTCTTGTGAGTTTGAGATTTGCACGTTATGTCTGATTGGTGTTTTTTCTCCTTCTGTGTCGCATTAGTGAAATAACTCCACAGCCTCACGTTTACGCCTAAACATATTATACATCTTTACTGGCATTAGAATATCAAATACAATAGGTAGACATTAAAGAAAACAGTAGACTGCCTTCATCAGTTTAGTTTAACAAGAATGTTTTCTGTCTGTTACCATTTCACCTCTTTCAAAACTGATCGGCGAGCAGGGAATAAGGTTGCAATAGCTCCTCTGAAATCATGGCATTGTCACTTAAAATTCTTCTCACTGCTCTACACTGGAAAAAAAGACTTTTAAAAAATAAGAAAAAATAACCAATAATGGGCAAAATGTTCCTTTTACAAGCAAAATTATCTGCCAGTGCAGCAAGATAATCACACTTGTTAAGATTTCTTGAAACAAGAAAAAGAAATCCAGAAAATAAGACTGCTCAAAATCTCAATATCAGCCTGGACTACTTGTTTTGAGCATTCTTGTTAAGATTTTTGGACTAATTATAAGATATTTCTTATTTTTTTCAGTAAATAATGGCTTAGGTACAAACCAGGTTAAGATAAAATTACTCTAAGTAAGTCAGAGAGAGGATTAAAACAAGATGAAGATTCTTGTTTTAAGTACATTGAAAATCTCATAATAAGTAGATAATTCTTATGTAAGGAAGACTTGTTTAGAGAAATGATCCTGTCCCTAGCATCCATTAAATCTAAAATTAGTCAAAAGCACAGGATCAGAATGCAAAACTGAACTTTATTCTGATAAAACAGCAATTACAATTGCTTGGCTGAATTTCGTAGCGTAAACTACTGGGGAGTAGAGTAGGGGGTGATAGTGACATGTCGATATTAATGTCAGCATAACGCATCAAGTCGACTTTAATCTCTACATGTCCAGTTAAAAACACATCACTGTTTTCCTATATTCGACTATGTTCTTCCTCAACTTTGACGTGTTGATATGTGCCTCAGTGCTGCGCTTGATTGCTCTGTAGCACTCTGTAGCACTATAGTAGCGCTTAGCTTAGCACCATTCATTCATTGGGACCCAAACAGGGATGAATTTAGAAGCGACCAAACACTTCCATGTTTTCCTCATTTAGAGACGGTTATATGAGTAGTTACACAGTAAGTATGGTGACACAAAAAACCGTGGCAATTATCTAAGCGGATCAAAATGATAATGACCAGCAGAGGACTGCGAGGAACAAGGGAAAACTTCCTAATATATTCTTAAAATCAATTTTACGGTATCAACTTGTTTGCTTTCTGGGGGAAAGGGTATTACCAAGAAAATAATGCACGCGCTAGCACTAGTTAGCATAAACTAACATTGGCTAAGTTTCAAACTGGGTAAGCCGTTCATCTTAAACATACTTGGACTAACAAAAACGGTGGTTCCCCCTCCTTTTTTTTTGATATGGAACAGTCTAATGCGCAAAACAGCACCTGCTGAAACGTCTCACATAACCCATAAAGATTTGACATCACGAAGGATGGCTGGGTAGTGCTGTGTCAATTGCTCTATATTCATTGCATATACTCTGAAAGTACAGTACTAAATCATATTAACATGACACATGGACGTAAGGAAAATTTTCGTGCAATTTGTGGAGTTGAAAAAATTAAACTACAAGAATATTTGTAAATCACTTGTATACTACAGTAAAGTTATAGAAAGTACTCAAAATTAATCAAATGAGATTTTTTGCTCATGAGAAAGAACTGACTTCTGTATCAGAAGTATCAAATTTAGAATATGTAAGTTCTTTCTTGAAAATCTTGAGATTTCTTAAATATTGACAATTTCAACCATATCATCATTACAAATTGGATTTCACTCAATGGTAATAAATACATAAGTATGAAGATGTTCATGGTCACAGGCTCAAATGATGGGCTGCCCGTTTTTTTATTGGTAAAAACCATTTTTGTTGTTGATTCATTCCTATTTTGTTGTGACTATCAAGCCTACAATACATTGGATTTAACAGAGATTTACTGTCATACAGAATTACTGTGTCAAATGCTGCACTGGCAACAGAGTTAATAGATTTAGAGAAATTGCCTCATTACACTGCGTATCATACTGTACTATTCAATGACAAGATGTATGTTTTGAGAAAATATGAACTCACTGATGTGTTATTGTGTACAAATGCTTGAGATTAAAACAGAGACCAAAACATTAATTTTATGTAATGAACTGGCTGGTTGTTGATGGTATTGAGAATGCCCAAAGTGCAAGCAGGAGGGTCAGACACGGAGAAGAGGTCAATCTGGATGCAGGTTTATGTGCACAGGAGAGTTTGCAAGGCTCTCATTCTCTGTGTGCCCTTAATTCTTACATTTTGTCTTAGTAAGTTGGCCTCCATTCTTAAATCAAGTTTCAGTGAGTCTAGAAACAGGTAAAATGTGCTTAAGGCATAGCTGTTGATATGGCTACAGACTTTTCCTACAGTAATTTAAGATAAATCTGCTTAAAACTAGTCTGGCTTTCGCCAGCCTGATCTGACGGCGGATTCTTAGGTAACTCAAGATGATTTTTCTTGAAACATCAAATATCACCATCCTTAATGAGTAAATAAACCCCAAAACTAGTGTGACAAGATAAATATACTGAATATAAAGCAATTAAACTAGAACATTTCATTCATTCATTCATCTTCTATACCC
This sequence comes from Chelon labrosus, assembly GCF_963514085.1. Lineage (NCBI taxonomy): Eukaryota > Metazoa > Chordata > Actinopteri > Mugiliformes > Mugilidae > Chelon > Chelon labrosus. The sequence goes on from NC_140345.1 coordinate 19,200,678, forward strand.
GCTTGGTCCTGTTAAGGGTCACGGGGGTCTGCTGGAGCCTATCCCAGCTGTCATCGGGCGAGAGGTGGGGGTACACCCTGGACAGGTTGCCAGTCCATTGCAGGGCTAACCCAGAGAGACAGACAACCATTCACACTCACACCTACGGCCAATTTAGAATCACCAATTAACCTAACCAGCATGTCTTTGGATGGTGGGAGGAAACCGGACTACCCGGAGAGAACCCAGGTAGACACAGGTAGAACATGCAAGCTCCCCACAGAAAGGCCCAGTCGGCCCATGGAATCAAACCGGTGATCTTCTCGCTGTGAGGCATCAGTGCTAACCACCTCGCCACTGTGCCACCTTAAACTAGAACAGATTTTCGTTTTTTGCAGTGTATCCCGTCGTCCCGTCAGATTGGATCTGGACCAGGGAAACTCAGAGGGAGATCCAGAAGGTCAAAGCGCAGTATAACAAAGATGTGTCCATGATAAAAATCGAGATGGAGGCACATTATCGCGAGACACTGGCAGAGAGGCGCAGGGCCGTGGCTACGCTGGAGGTGGAGCTGGAGAAAGAGAGACAGAGGGTGAAAGGCTGCAAGCAGACTCTGGCCTCACAGAGCCAGCAGCTTATGGAAGAACGGAAACAGTTACAGCAGGTAAAGTTGTTAAGCATTTTATTGCCTGCATCTACTCTCGGTTTCTTAAGTGCCCTTCTTAAGTGCCTTTAAGGCTAACAAAGCTATTAAGCAGAAGTCTTTCTTGTTTTTTGCCATTCTTTTCCTTGTCATCCTCATACATTGACTCCTTTCCCAACCTGTAATCTTCTACAAGGAGCGAAATGCGTTGGACGAAGAGAAGAAAAGGTTGGTGAAGTCTGGAGCTGCAAGTGCTGTGCTGCATCAGGCCTTGGAACGAGAGAACGGCTGGTACCAGCGAGCCACAGCAGCTCTAAAGGAACTTGAAGGTCAGCTTGTAGAGCGCCAGCATGTCTACTGCTCCTACACCCAGTTTCGCGTACACCGGAAGGAGATGGAGAAGAACATGCTGCTTAAGGTGGTTAAAGAGCCCTTCGGGGCAGGACTGGATCTTGAATCTGGCCTGAACCATATCTTTGAGAAAGATAATTATTGTGCAGACATCCTAAACGTGGACAAGAGGAAGAACGGAAGCCTCATGTGGGTGTACCTCAAGTACTGGCAGCTGCAGATCCTTACCCAGAAACACAAAAAAGCAGAGGAAGCCATATTAGGAAGAAAAAATCCAGTCTGACACAAAGTGACAAAAAGCAAACACAAGCTTGTGTTTTCATTTGACTTTGAAGAGTGTTGGTAGTATGCGGATCAGGAATGGAAAATGTCTGTTATACTGTGCAATTATCTTCACTTGAAAGGGATGTTATGCAAACACAAATAGGTGATCTCAACATGATAGTATTCAAGTTCCGTTTGCATGAGGATCAGAATTTATAAAAGATTGAACATTATGATCATGCACCGTTATCTTCATTTTAGAAGCCACAATTAAGACCTATAAGCTTTAAATTAACAGTGTGAAACTTAGCACTAAGGTGATTCAGGTGAAATCCATATTGGATGCAATAGAGAAATCAAGTGTGAGTTGTGGTATGAATTAATGTTGGTTGAGTGATTGCCTGGGATATTTTTTTATTTCTTCTTCTCAGATATGAAATTGGGGCTCCCATGAACTGTTGTCCCATGTGTTGATAAGCCTTTCTGGAAAAGCACTGTTTCTCTTCAGGAATTCACTAAAATGTAATAAACCAATCCAAATCAACACCTCTATCACATTTGTCACGAAAAAGTAATTTAAGTTGTTAAATTTTGCGGAATCTGTTTTATACACATGTTGACAGGCATTTGTGGGACGACTTCTTTCTATTTGTATTTATTTTTTTACCAACCATGCAGTTTCCTTCATCTGTGCCAGTTTATGCTAAAGTAAAACTTATAGAATAGTGTAATTTGTTTCTCGTTGCTGGTTCACAGGAGCCTCATAACTATCAGGGAGATAGGACTTGTATGTATGCAAGGAGCATGTATGCAAAGTAGTGCTTGGTACTTGGTACATCTTTCAACAAAAATAGCAACAACAACAAATCTATTTGAATTCACACACTAACGCGCCTGCAAGGAAATCATTATACCTGTGGAATATCTATTTTTACACTCGGGTCTCTCTGTGCTGTATGTTTTTGTTTTTATCTCCGTGAATAGGTAAGTCAATGAAAACATTGTAAATGACACTGAACATTATCTGTGTGTGCAATCATCTGAATAAATTTAAGAACTTAATTTTAAAGTTTTCTGTGATTATTTTTTTCTTAGAGACAAAAAGAAGTGCTGTATTTATAAAAAAAACACTTACAGGGGTTTACTTGGAGTTCCTCTGCAGAGTTGTTGTTGTTGCTGAAAAATATTTTTAATGCAGCAGCTATGTGGAGGCTCATGATACATATGGTAAGAGAATAAACAGGAATATATAAACACAACTGATATGTTTCATCCAGTAAACATTGAATATACAAACTACCATACAGTACTTAACTGAGCTTTATTAGACACAGAAATCAATCTCAGCACCCAAAACGCAACATACACCAATCAGGCATAACATTATGACCACCTTCCTAATACTGTGTGGGTCTCCCTTGTGCCTCCAAAACAGTTGTGACTCATCAGAGAATGGACATGGGCCTTCTGAGGGTGTCCTGTGGTGTCTGGCAACAAAATGTTGTTAGTGGGGGCCTTTGGGTCCTATGCGTTGAGGGGAGGGGCCTCTGTGGATCAGGCCACAGATACTTGATCAGTTTGGGATCTAGTGAACTTGGAGGCCAGGTCAACACTTTGTGCTGTTCTTCATGTTTTTTTGAGTTGTTCTTAAACCGTTTTTGTGTGTGTGTCTATTGTATTGTCACAAGACGGTCAATGTTATTTACTTCTCCCGTCATAATGTTATGCCTGATCGGTGTATCTTTACATTCAAAAAAGTAACACAACTTATTATTTTATATTTTACTTTTATAAGTACGTATATAAACTACAAAAGTAACATAGCTTTAGGTAATATTTTTTGAACAGCAGTCAGAAACCCCCCTCCACCATCTTGCTTCACTCCCTCCTCTGCACCCGATGAGACACTTCTCCTGGAGGGGACATCAGACTGGAGGCTCTGAAGTTCACTCTCACTGGCTTGATGAGGTCCTGAGTTATTTCCTCTCTATCTGCTCCGTTGTGCTCCTCCCCTGGTACGACGACCTGTGCATTGTAACCCGAGGTGCGACGTAGGTCCCTAGTGGTGTTGAAGGACGGTAGCTGGTGCTTTGTCAGGACTCCATTGTTGCTGCCCAGCACCAGTGTCTGGCTGGGGCTCCTTTCTACCAGGAAGTGGACCACCTGTTGCTGCTTGTAACTCTCTCTACGAATGCTGTCTGTCTCTGATAGTGTCAGCCTGGAAGACATCAAGTGTTCAGATCCTCAAGTAAAAGAGACAACCCTGGATAAAGTAAAAATACTTTAGCTTTAAATGGCATTAAAGTAAATGGTCTGGCCCTCCTGACTGCTATATATTATATATGACATTATTAGACACTATATACTGAGACATCAGTGTGTGAGCAGCGTGTCGTCGTGGTAGCTGGTGAAAGTGGAACCAATATTTACTGCTTTATATACAGTTTTATGTACAGACAGGACGGTATGTTAGAATCTCATTTGAGGAAAAATCAACCTAACATGACATCTGAAATGTGAACCATAAGACACTCTACACTGAGGTTGGAAACTCAAGGCGTCATTTAAATGTGATCGAGCAGAAAGTAAAATATTTCCATCTTATAAATGTAGTTAAATAAAAGTACACAACAATGGAAATACTCAAGTACAAGTGTGTGAAAGCAGAGTGATGATCTCATATTTAAATACTTCTTCACTGCTGCCACATATCACAGGTGTGTTCCTTTAGCTGTCACAAAAATCACTGATCAGGATGAGTCTACGAAGTTCCACTGGCCAGAAAACAGACTAAAACTAAAATACAGCATCTCCACGTGATGTGTTTACAGTCAAAACACCAGGGCTGCTCTGTTGTTCTCTACCCTCCGTCCCACTGCATTTTATTCTAGTTATTTGTGCTACAGTGACTACGACAATTTGAACCACCTACTTGTACTGAGGTCTTGTTTCGAGGACCAGGCTCAGCCAGCAGGCCTGGTAGCTCTCTTTCTTCCACTGGTTGTCCTCCTGGAGTTCACAGAAGGAGTTCACCAGGTAGCAGCCTCCTCTGCTCACACAGTGCATGGTGTGATCGTCTCACTAACTTAATGTTAATAACTGTCTAACTGCCAAAAAAATCACCCTTTAAATAAAACTCATGGGAAAAAGACACAACAAGCTACCAAATCATGTGTCACCCTCAGTGTGTGTGTCTGTATGTATCAAGGAGTCTGTGATGTGTGTGTGTGTGTGTTGGGCAAAGTCTTAAATATCCAGTCTTGTTTCTATTTTTACTCCTCTGTGTCACATTGTTGTGAATGCAGCGAATGTCCTCACTTCAGACACCCTGATGGTTGGTTTTCATCTGAAAGGGAACGTTGGATGTTTCCATGACATGAGCCAACCGGATTTAGTCCGAATGAAAGATGAGCAAGAACCCCACTGAGTTTATTTAGTGAAACATTTGAGAGTATAAAACTGGAGAAATCACCATTTAGCCTAAAACCATACAGCCATTACTAGGGCATTTATTGTTGTACTGGTCTGTATTTGAGCAGGTGCAAGACTATAGGTAAGCAGAGGTAAATGTGCCCGTGTGTGTGTGTGTTATGGCACAAATATGAAATGACTAATCCGCCTAAATGAGATGAATCCAGTGATCAACCCATTTGGTCAGACAGTCTATCCTTCCTCTCCTCAAGTGTCTCTCACATAGTTTGCATGTTGCAGGAAGGAAACAGCTGAAGCTGTCTGTATCGCTGACAGCTTAAAAGCAACTCGTTAATCCAAAGCTAAGTCAGCCATGGTTTCATAGTTAAGATGAGTGATGGGCACTGAGTATTGACAGGCTCTCAAGAGCTCAACTTGTAAAGGAAGGTGGAGAAGCAGGTATATGACCCTGATTGAAATAACACACCTGTTAAATTCATAAAATATTAAATAAAATTAAAAAAGACGAATCATATCTGAATGTTTGCACATTTCTTTTAAAAATCACAAATTGCAATGAACAATATAGCACATATCACATGTAATTCTTTTGCATCATATTACTTATTACAGTGACACTGAAAAAGTACAAAATACAAATAATGTAGAATAACTTGACTGCATAAGAAAGCACAGACCTTTTAAACTGGGTGTTTTTTGTGCATCTTCCCACGTCCATGGACGAGGTGCCTTGAGTAAGCCTCTAACACCTAACAAACACACAGACACACACACAGCTGTGTTAAAGAATCAGTTGTTTCAGTGTAGAGAAAGAATTTCCCCGTGACGAATAAAGGAAATAAAGCAATAAAATAGTAAAGTTTTGGAAGAGGACTTAGAGTGAATTCACAGTCTGACAGATCTATCACATTTTTGAGTGGGAAAATATTCCCATGTCAAGATGTGCCAAGCTGGTGGACTCTTCTTCTGATCCAAACAGAATAAGAGCTGAACTAGAACTACTTGATTTTCAGTGACATTGCATGGTTTGTAATTTGTATTTATGGTTTATCTTTTATTTAAATATATTAATAATTCTGCTGATTTAACAGCCTTGTTTCGTTAACCACTGAAAAATGTATGTAAACTTACATATTTATACCTAGTTACAAGGCCCCTTGATTTGATGAAACGTTCTTCCCCCCTGTATCAATGCCTGGAAGGCATGAAACTAAATTGTGTTATTCCAACACTGATGATTCTCTCAGTCGGACATTGGCGAACTTCGGTTTCGTCAAACTGCGAGGGTGAAACTGAATCAGAGGACGGATCACGGTGTGACTGAGCCTGTGAAAGCTACGCTGGACTCATCCCAGCGAAGACAGTCTGTTCCAGCAACAGAAACGCCAGTATTACATGACTTCAGACTGATGCTGAACGATGACCAACAGGTGTTGCCGTGGCAACAGTAATGCAAATAAACAAACAAACACCTAATCCGGTTCTGAAATGGCATTTAGTTTTCCTCCACATGCAATTCTGCAACCATTTATTTGTTCAAATTGTTTAAGTTTTATTTGTTTTATAAAGTGAAATTTAATTTAGCCACTAATCAGATTTGTATCTAGTTTCCATCTGTTTTAATGGTGGAAATGACTCAATGAATCAAAATTATGCAGATGGTAATAGAAGTTGTATTCTTCATCAGGTTTTAGAAGCTGCTCGTATTCTTAATCACCATGTAGGTCATGTTTGACCTTACACTGATTAATATAAGTTTGAGATGTTTACCCACAATGCTGCTAAAACTGTACAAAGTTCATGTCAAACATTGAAATATTACGCATTTTTATTCTCTTCATAAGAAATCTGACAGACTTGGCTTTGAAGATGCCAATCAGTTGAAACACTTACAAAAAATAAGCCATGATGTCAACAACGTCAAAGACTCATTCACACATTAATGATACACTATGTTTACAGAGAAAAGAGAAAATGTATACCGGATGTTTAGTCATTTATCAAGGTTCGTGGTAGCAGTTAAGTCGCACATTATAAACAAAACTGACACATCTTTCATTTACTGCATGTCACGCTAAGCGTACAGTATGTTTCACATAGGTCAGTCTTAATAACTCAGTGTTAATAGATGAACCAGGCAGGTCTCTTCCTTGGCCTCTCCACTGTCCTCTTGTCTTTGTCTTGCTGACCAGGCGTTTCGCCCTCATACAGGACGACAGTCTCCACAGACGGCGCCCTCAGTGGTCCACCTTCCATCGCTTTGATCTGCTGACGAATCTGAGACGTCTCCCTGCACACCTTGGCGTAACAGAAGCCACACAAGACGTGTTTCTGCTTCAAGTGGCCACACTCCAGACAAGGCTCAATGTTGGTCTGAGAGAGGGAGACAGAGAAAGTAAATTACTGTGGATTTTTAAATTTCTAGTGACACATTTTTGGCATTTGTGAACTGCAGTTTCTTGTGACCTACTGGCTAATGTCACTTGTATACACCAACAAATTTTTTTTTTTAAAAAGGTGAGGTGAAGAGGTCAAAAGATATTAACATTATTGTTTCATGGCTCAGTTTAAATATATTATGTCTTCACAGAAAACGAAATATCTGCAATTTCCCAGATAATAGGTACAGATAATAAAACTAAAAGGGTTATTAAATGACCACTTATACAGCATTTGAAAAGTACAATACGAGTCCTTCTGTCATTTTTCAAATCTTTTATGCTGCGAATTTAGGGGAGCTCTTTTCCAAATTAGTAATTTTTTTTTTGCACTTTGCTGGACAGATTAGACACAGATTACACACAAGTTTATATAGAAACTGTTCCACACTGTTCCCAGTAACTTCTGGGATTTCACACTGCTTCGCATAAATTAACTCAAAAAATGTTTGAGCTAAACCACTGTTGCATTGGGATTTGACGATGGTTCAACTGAGTTTAAAAATAAACAGTCTCTTCAATTTTATTCAAAAAACATTATACTGTGGTACAGAATTTGAACAATCTCTACTATAGCTTTCTAGTGAAGAGCTGGTCTCTATGAAAACTGTCCACGGTGCAGTGTCAAAAAAAATTAATTGAATTCCGTGTTATTTCCCAAGCTTTGTAAGCCACACGCTTAATGCGGTTTGTTTTCAGCATCCATACCTGTGCAGATCACAGGTAGATATTGCCTTTAAGGGGACCTAAGGTCTTTCAACCATACCTTGACTTTAATTAGCTTTTCAACAGCTCTCCTTCTGGTGCGGTTGATCTCTATAGTGCGTCTCTTCTTGGGTGCAGCCATCCACATAATGCTGTCTAGGAGGCCAGGGGGCTGTTCTGGACTCTCCTCATCCTCCTTCTGCTGCTGATCCTCCTGGTCAAGCTGAGGCAGGAGGCTGGGGCCATTCAACGCCAGAGCTGGAGCTGAACACAACAGGGAAATGTTATTTAGAGAAGATACGAAGAAAACAAAGCTGGATGCAAAAGTTACTGACAGTTCAATATGTGTTATGTGACCCAGTCAGGGACAGAGTTTATTAGCAGGATTAGCGCTAGCTAACGTAGCTCCAATTGTTAAACTCACCCAGTTGTCTGTCTATTCCGGCCGCCTGCAGGAGTCTGCTTTCGATATTTAACAAAGAGCATCTGAGGCTCTGTATTAAAGGGGCTAAATTCATCATTTTTATCGCCTGCACGCTTCTCACAACATGTCAAACAGCTCACGGTCACTATGTCTCTTTACGTCATTAAGCAGCGACGACAATTTTTTTTTTCGTCCGTTTAATTTCCAACAGAGATGACTGCATTTGGCGCCTTACTGTCATCTAGCGGTGGACATTGTGAACTGCACCCAACCAAACCAAGCACGACTCTTTAATTTACTGTAACTATCAGTTATCGTTTCTTTCGTCATTCAGTACCTTGATTATATTACTATATCTATCTATCTATCTATCTATCTATCTATCTATCTATCTATCTATCTATCTATCTATCTATCTATCTATCTAGCTATCTAGCTATCTATCTATCATACATACATACATACATACATACATAGGTGGCGGTATACTCCCATAAGTGGATGTGCAGCTCGCCGCTCAACACAGAGTAGAAGAAGAAGAACAAGATGGCGGAACGAGGCTACAGTTTCTCCCTCACCACATTTAGGTAAACTTTGTTAAAATATTGTTAAAATCGTAAAGGGCGCCTAAACTTCAATCGTGTAACGGCTGTTGTTGGACAATAGTGTGATTAAATGCATCCGCAGCTCTCTGTTTGGAAAGGATAACGTGGTTTGGGAGCCGTTGTAACTGATGCACTGTCATTGCCGTGTAATGAATCGGCTAACACCGACAGTTAGCATGGTGGCTAACAAGGGTTTAAACGAAATACAGTTAACGCGTTTAGAGTATCAGTAATAAACCTAGCTTAATTTGTTTGCTGCAACAAAATAACATAACGGGGCAAAATTGGTTCGTTTTAAATGCTAACATTTCAGAGAAGATCTTAGCTAGCATTGAGTTAGCTCAGATGAGTCAGTTGTTTCGGCTTTTACTTTCAGTTTCGTCTGTGTTATTATACGCTAATTCTTGCTTTCTAGCTGAAGTAAAGTAGTTGTTGGTAGTTACTAACATTATTAATGGTGCATCGTGTGTTTCCTCCTGCAGCCCCTCTGGCAAACTGGTCCAGATTGAATATGCCCTGGCAGCTGTAGCAGCAGGAGCCCCCTCAGTGGGCATCAAAGGTAAGGAGTTCAGGAAATCTCCCATGTTTACCTGTGGGGTATGGATAATGAATGACAGGCTTTTGAGCATCTATGCATCTATGTTGAAGAAAGTTAAATACCACATTTTAATGAATGGGATTGATTTAATGTGTGATGGCTACAAGAGGATGTGGCTCAATACAGTGACACAAAAAGTTTTAATGTTAAGGGTATTTCAATATAAATATAATGTAATGCGATATACAGAAATATGGATGCCCGTTTCATTTCACTTTAATGTGGAAAATGGTTTGTGCGACTTAACAGACAGCCACTAGGCAGCCACCAGCATCTATCAGAGACCACACACTACAAATCAGAGCTGAAACTAGTCAGAAGAATCAATAACTTCTTCTTTTTTTTTTTTATTGTGTGAAGGTGTGCTAACTGTAGTATTTTGTTTTCCAGCTTCCAATGGTGTCGTCCTGGCAACAGAGAAGAAACAGAAGTCCATTCTGTATGATGAACAGAGTGTCCATAAAGTGGAGCCTATCACTAAACACATAGGCATGGTCTACAGTGGCATGGGACCTGACTACAGGTGGGTACTTTGTGTGTTTAAATCATCTGTTTTTCTTTCCTAACTTCAGACAGGAAGTAATGTCTAAAAGCTTCCAAATATCAAATGTCAAATTCATCCTTTGAAGGTTGAGAGTATGGAGTATATCCATGTATCTGTTTATTTTGTTTGTGAGAGGTCCAGAAGATGTTGCACACTCTTTGTATAAATTCTTAATCTCACATGCACAAATGGGTTGTGTCACTCTGACAGGGTTTTAGTGCGACGAGCCCGGAAGCTGGCACAGCAGTACTTCTTGGTTTACCAGGAGCCAATTCCCACAGGCCAGCTTGTCCAGAGAGTGGCCTCTGTTATGCAGGAGTACACACAATCTGGGTGGGTACACAAAGACACACCAGTGTTGTTATGTTCAACTTAATCAGACTGGAGAGTTTTCCTTAAAATTCACTTCAGTCGTGAAATTGGAGGTCTGCAGACACAAACTTTTGTAACGCTAATATGTCTTTTTATTTACCCTTTTAGTGGAGTGCGTCCATTTGGCGTGTCGTTGCTGATAGCTGGATGGGATGAGGACCACCCCTACTTGTTCCAGTCAGATCCTTCTGTATGTCCTTTCATTTATTTTCATAGTTACAGAAAAAATGTCTTCAGTATGTGAGCTTTTCCAGCTCACATATAGCTTAAATAATTATTTATACTTTTATACTAGTAATTGTTATACTTTTTTATGCCAGTTGGATGTCATGATGTTAACCTGAAAACTTTTATTCTTCTGTTTGTGTCCTGCAGGGTGCATACTTTGCATGGAAAGCCACAGCCATGGGAAAGAACTACGTTAATGGAAAAACATTCCTTGAGAAAAGGTGCACATCAAAGACATTTATTTTTTTGAAGTATCTAAATTATGTTCAGTATTTTGTGGATTTTAATCCCTGGATTATTATCTTTGTACTATCTATTGCTGTGTTGGACACTCAGGGGTCAGTGTCCCACAACATGGGCTCACTGCATTTGTTAGGGTTAATTATCAAGACACCGTATTTGCAGTGTTATATCTTGCTCTTGGTTCACTGAGATATTTTGAGCAGCATGTGGAAGGGTCAGTGTTAAAATGTGTATCATTCTGCAATAAGCTAGTCACCCTGTTTAAATGCTGAGTATTTTTTGAAATGCTGAACATACAGTAGTGGCGTCATAGTGTCATTAGTGCACATAATAGAGGTGTTTAAACAATTTGTTTTCATTCATTCCAGGTATAATAATGATCTGGAACTGGAAGATGCCATCCACACAGCCATCCTCACACTGAAGGTATACTGTTAATAACATAAAGACATGCAAACCGTGCTCAGTGTTACTGTGTGTTTTCTTAGCTTTCTTTTATTTATACTCTCCTCTCTATGTTTCAGGAAAGCTTTGAGGGTCAGATGACAGAAGAGAACATCGAGGTGGGGATCTGCAACGAGGCTGGCTTCAAAAGACTCACCCCTGCAGAGGTGAAAGACTACCTGGCAGCCATTGCGTGAACACCCCTCCCTGGTGACGGGGACTCTCCGGCCACATTTCGACACAAACACCCAACAGCGCAGTAGCCAGTCGTCTCATTTTGTTTTATAAACCACGGTTATTCAGATGTGGTCTGACCACACTGTCACAAGGACAAACTGTTTCTGTCTTCAAAGCATGGTAGGATCTCTGCTGTAGTTTCACTATGCTCAAGATTATTAATGCAATCTTTTGCTGTTTGTGTGCACAGCTAGCACGGCTGCCACGTACAAATTACAAATACAATTTTTTGAGCTTTATCAGTTAGCATACTCACGTTATAATCAGAAATTGGCTTGGTTTTTCTAATTCAAAGCCCAGTACTGTGAAATCTGGCCATTGGCTACTGTGCAAAATGTAAAGGAATGTGGCCTCTGATGAGTGAAATCTCAAGTCTTCCATTGAATCCTAGTTTCCTCATGGCTCATTTTTCAAGAGGCAATGCCCTGGGGGGTACAATTTAAGCACTGATGCAATATGCATTTGCCCCAAAAATCACTTTGATAAGTGGCATGGGGGATTTATTCATCTTAAATGGTCAAACAGACTAGAAAGGAGCAAATGAGGAGGGTCTAATGGAAAGTTTTGAGATTTTACAGTCAGGATCTGGTCGCCTGTAAGGCAGTTTTACATGATGTACTTTTTTTTTTTTTCAGGCTATAAACAAATGTTTGTATTTTCTCTTCTGGTATCTGTCACTTATTCCAATAAAAGACGACGAGTCAAATGTTAATGCTGTGTTTTAAATGTTGTGTTCTTAAAATTTAGTCTTGAATCGGGTTTATAAGAATAAGAAAAACCTTTATTAGTCCCGCAATGGGAAAATTGCAGTAGTTTATAGACTTATTTATGTGGTTCTTTATTTTGAAAGGGACAAGTCCAAAAAAACATTGGCAATTGCGGATGGAGTTTAAAGTGTAGGTGAAGATAAACACCAGTCAGACATTTTGATATGTCATAATAGGAAATGTAGCCTATGGCTGCATTCCATACAGAGTAGGTCTTGCTGAGTGTCATGGCATACTGTGACACTTAATGAAACTGATACAACATTAATACAAAAAGTCTGCTGTGAAATAAGCTGATAGTCAATATATATATATAATGGATGTGAATATGTTGTCAGTATGGTAATGCAGGTCGCTCTTCAACGGCTCTGAGCGTTTATTCACACAAATGAGCGCGTACATTACAGCAGAGCGCGCCCTAACATCAACCGGAACACCTTTTCAAATCGTACATCTATCCCTCCGCCTGTTATTATGTTTTAACAAATACTGCCACTGGTGTAGTAATAGCAGCGACGGCGACCTCTGAAATGTGCGGAATATACAATGTGATAAAAATGGAACCAGTTTTATAGTATGACTTTATTTACAAGTTTGCCAAAGGGTCTATTTTTCCCAGCGGCAGCTCGTAGCTGCGCACCTCATAACCTCCGATGACGTTTATGGCGCCAGAAATCAAGGGTTTAGTGAGCAGCTCGCGTCAGCTGGCAGATATTTACCGTTATCCCTGCTATGTTGGCTATACCGTAAACGACAGACATTTTATGGTGGATTATCGGCTTCTTTCCCGTCGTTCATGCTAGTATAAGGTCGCTGAAGTGTCAAAATGGTGATGCTACGCAGCAGCGGCGGTGGTGTCGGACCTGAGCCGGTGGTATCAACTCCGAAGAGGAGGTTGATGGAGTTGGATACAAGCTCCGAGTTTCTGTCGCTGCTTCCCGCGTCGCAGAGAAAGTCCTCCCGGATGACCAGGTCTTCCCGGACCCTGGATGACAGCTTCAGCAGCCCCGAGAACAACACCATGAATGTAAGTGTATCCATATAGACCGCTTGGTTGGATAAATAATTCATTTGTTCGGCGCATAAGTTGCTTCTGAACGCTAGTTGTGCTAGCCGGCTAAGCTAACTAGCGAGCTATCAGCTTGTCACTTAGCTACTTACAAATTATTATGTGTACCATTAGTCTCCCACAACGAGACCACATGCAAAGTCACCGAAACTCGCACGGCTACTGGATATTAGTTGATTTACGTGTAATAACGTGTTTGCATATTTTAAGCGCTACAAACAAATGCACTTGGTTACCAAGTCATCCTAATGTTTTTACTACTAAGTACCACGGTCATAAAACAACACCATATGTTCCTCATGTAAATGTCCCAGATGTCACAGGTTAACTGTGTAGATGAGAAGACGGCTTGTATATGTGGGATATCTTGTTGTAGATCATTTATTATTCCTTAAAATTAACTGAACCATTCATTCACATTTATTGCAGACCTGTGACTTGATTACAGAACTTAAATAACTAAATGTATTTTAATATTCTTCGTCTTTTCATCAGGATTAATCTTGACCTCAAAAGCAGATGATTTGAGTTATCTTACACATGCACGCATGGCATCAGTGTTATTAGTTTTGATCATAAACTGATTGTAAAGTGCATTTCTTAGCCGAATCTTGTTCTGACTAAGGAACTTGTGTCTGACTCATAAACTACGCATGATCCTCTGAGAAACATAACAAGACTAACAAAGTGGCTGCAGGGGAAGACAGACGCTTGCAGCAGAACTAACAAGGCAAGACAGGGGTTCACTTAATAAAGAACAATTGTCACATTTAGTACAGTGGGACGCAGTACTGTACGTTTCTAGTCATGGGACAGTCACCCAGCAATGTTAGCTTTGCATTTACATAAAAGTTACTTAATTTGTGGAAAGTAAAGAAATTTTATTTATTATAACTGAATAATCCATAGCCTGTGTTTGAAACATATGGCTTTACATACTGTATGCTTTATGAGCAAATTCAGGAAATTAACTGTCAATTTAGGTAAATATCTCAGCAATCATTGCAGAGTTGTAAACTGACAGCTGATTTCTAGATGTGGGTCCAGTACATTAGAGTTTTGCACATACCTACATGTTAATATACTTCATCTCAGCTTATGATCCCATCTCATTGGACTGAGCTTCCTTGAATTCAGCACATATATAGCATGCTGTGAAATCTAACTTTTTATTTTGTGACTCTCAGGGACACGCAGACATGAAGCAGGAGGAAAGAAGTGATCTCCATCACTCCCTGAGGACCAGAGGACAAAGACATAAACTGGAGGTCTCTTTTGCCGAAATGGAGCCAAAGACCTGCTCCCCTGCGGATGAAGACAAGGCTGGAGGCTGCTGCACTAGGTGAAACGGCATCACTCGCTTTGTTAATAGTTTAAATACTGGTTCTATTATTTAACTGGATCACCTCTGCTCATGCTTGCAGATTTGACAGTTAGGTATTAAATATAGAAAACTGGCCTCACACTGAAAGTGACCTTTGTACAGTAATTGGGGCATTGTGGTTTGTAAGACCCTAATTGTGCCTCAGACATTTTTTTTACTTTCCCAAGTTCAGTTGTATCCAATTTTTACATCCAAGCGAAAGGTTTCTTGATGAAACAGGGCTGCTGTTGGACCTGGATATTAATAATTATATAGCTTATCTATTAATTGACATGCCTTTGGCCTACATTTTGTATGGCCGCATTGTGGTTAAACCTTGATGCTATTCTTGTCATACATTTACATCATTCTTTCAAAAGAATTTAAAGATTTGTGAACATTTGTAGAGCTAAAAATACAGTAAGATAACATGAGGAACTAATTTGTGATACCATGTGTCCTCTCTGTCTTCAGAAAGTCTTCCAGGCTGCAGAGAGAAGGAAAAGCATCCAGTGGCAAGCAGCAAGCAGGTAGAATACATTACATTTCTTTGCAAAGGGCACAGGATTTTATAGACATTATATGTTGAGTAGCAGTTTGTTGGAGGGTCTATATTATGAACAGGTGAATGAAATGAGCTTCTGTTGGCACCCCAGATGTTCCAGATGAGGTGGAGGGGTCATCCACTCCAAAGAGAAGCCGCTTCAAACTGCAGAGCCGAGAAGTGGAGGAAGAGGAGGAGGAGGAAGATCGCTCAGTTCGCCGTAGCTCCCGAATCACCAGATACAAACTGGATTCCCGTAACCAGTCAGTGCTGTATGATCGCCTCATCACCAAGTGAGTCCGGCAACATTCAATCCAATTTCTTTTAGTATTTTCTAGCACTGTTTCAGTTTTAAAAATAATAATAATCACCTTAAGTAGTGTTTGACAAATACACCTTCAGGCAAAGTGTCTATCTAATGATTGATTCATTTAGTGATAAACTTTGACAACATCTAAACTGATCTTGTCCATCAGCACTGCTGAAGCTGTTCTCCAAAAGATGGACGACATGCAGAAGATGAGACGCAGACTGAGGGACAGGGACACTAAAGAAGAGGTAATAACCCAGACAGGAAGCTCTGCATTGTATTATTCTGTTATCACTGTGTCTACGTATTATTCTGTAACAAGCTTCATGACCAGCATTAAGCCTGTTTTCTCTGGGCAGCTGGGCGTGTACACCAGTGGCAGAATGAGAAGGTCTCTGAGGACGAATGTGAAGAGTAAAGAAACTGAGGAGGAGAACCAAGGTGAGTTGGATTAGGTGTGGTACCCATTTGAGTTGCATTGCTGGGAAATACTGTACCAACTGTGTAAGTTGGGGTAAAGAATTTATGTGCTGAGGACTTCACTTCGCATTTAGGTATAAACAAATAGAAGAGCTACCTGCTTACATAAGGGTATTTTCTTTCTCTTATAACAGCTACTTCTTTTATATCCATGATCTGAGTTAATCAGTTAATTAGGGGTTGCACGGTGTCCAGGTTTTATTCCTGATAAAAGACATCTACAAAGTCGTTTCAATAAAACTGTCTGTTCACTGTTGTAAATCAGCGCCCAGGCTTGTGTACAATGGGAAACCACATCTATAGGGACACAGTCAAAGCCTCTGTTTACATTGTATTGCAACACCTTAACAAGCAAACATCTAATCTTTCAGTTCCTCATTCCCCACAAGGAGAAACCTTCTCTACCCTTTGTAATTATTGATAACTACCAGCGCACATCCCAGTAGCCATTGAACTCATCACTTCAGGCTACCCTCGCCAGTACACATGACCTTTTCTGAAAATCTTAATGTTATATGTAGGAGTATGCAATGTTAATGGTTTTGAGTATCACTTGCATAACATTAGCATTAGCTAGCTGATGCTGAAGTAGTGAACAATTAAAAGTATGATAAATTAAAGGATAGTTTTGTCTCATGATATAACAAGGATAATGGCTGAGAAGATATTTGATGTTCATGGTGTATATCCTGTTTATATATGTTTTTTATTTCACACACAGAAGGGGATGAGGACGATAATGACGAAGGGGAGGAGGAAGATGGAGAAGATGACGAGGAGGAGGAAGAAGATGATGAAGATGACGAAGACGAGGATGCTGAGGACGAAGAAGAAGAGAACCAACAACGCTACGACTTCCGACAGAGAAAGACTGTGGTTCGCTACCAGGCTCCACAAGATGGTACTATTTAAGAGACTATTGATCAGTTCATTGATTGATGACAGCATGCTCATCCTGCTTTATCCTTTGTCCTAAATGTGAAACCTATCCAAGTGTAGTACCTGTTCGAATGCATTTGGTCATCACAAATGCTGCTGAAAACATTTATTTCACATTTATTTTATTTTCGGTATCAACGTGTGATTGAGGAAGTTTTTTTTGTTGGTCTTTTGTCAGAGCCCAGAGAGCCCAGAAAGCGCGGCATGTACTTCAAGGACGTCCACTCGTCTCCTACCAGACGCAGATTCAGATTCAGCTCCACAGCCCCCAGGAGCCCTTACAACAGGAGGAGAACCAGCAGGTTAGTGTGACCCCACAAATGCATCTGTTGTCAGTTAAAAAAAATGTTTGGCAATGAGGAATTAGTTTTCTCTGCAACGCTTGAGGATCATCAGAATAATATCCTCATGGAATAAGTCCTTCAATTCGGTCAGCAAAAACGTTTCCCTTTTTACCAAAGCATGATCAAAGATTGCTCGCATCCTACAAGACACATATTAGGTGATGTTTGTCTTGTAAGGTAAAACCTGCCTCATAGCTCACGCACTCAATAGAAGTTCTTAAAGATTTGTGTCAGCAGTGTTTCTATTAGACTCTAGCGTTAACATTGCATGTTAAATCCATGCCAAAATTCCTCTTTTTTTTTTTCTGATTGTCTTCCTTCAGGAGTAGTTCTGAGAGGTAAGACCCTCACTGTTTGTCTTTGTTATTGTTTACAGTTTCTATGTCTTTGGGATGATGTCTGTCTTTGCTAGCACTGTGGTTGTTGGTATATTTAATATACTCTGACTAGTTTTAAAGTTGTGCCTCACAATTAAAACTATTAACACACATTTTTCTGTTACATTGTGTTATAATTTTCTCCGCTTTAGAATCAGAAGTGACTCAAACTTTTATAAATGTTTGAATCTTGGGTGGTTGTTTTATTACTGCGCCTTCAGTGCGTCTTGTGTGTTCTTTAGGTGTTAGTGTGATAGAACGTTGTTGGATGAGTCCCCTCTATGATGTTTATTCACTTTTAAATCACTTGTTGCACATACATTTTTAATTTATGTGTTTTTTATGGTTGTTATTGTTGTTGTTTACGGTGATATATGACTAGTAATGGCGGTGAGTATGGTTGGTTGAGTATGAAGTTGGTTTTTAATCTTGTTTCTTTTGAAATAAGCCATTTCTGCGTCTTTTCACCTTGCAGAAGGAGACATGCCTTCCACAGCAGCGACTCCACGTCCTCCTCGTCAGACGATGAGAAATTCCAGCGGCGGAGGAGTAAGAACAGGAGCATACCAGTCAACAGGTGAGAGCAGCAGCAGCAGGTTTATATTTTTCATATGTAAATGTGGATAAAGAGACACTCTAAACTTATGGGACCAGCGAGACGATAAACAATGACTGAAAGTGATTTTATATTTTTCCTGTAGATGTCTGCCTATGAACCTCATCAAAGAAGATCTGCTGGGGATCCACAAGGACAGGATGAAGATTGGAGCCAGCCTCGCTGATGTTGACCCCATGCAAATAGACAAGACGGTAAGATCAGTCAGAAGCACGAAAAGAAAGGAGATACATTACTGCAGTACAAGATTACCAGGGACTCCAAATAGATATTCTCTTATCTGTGTCATAGGCAATGTGTTTGTTAAAGGGCACTCCTTATATAACCCTGTTCTGCACCTGATCCAGGTACGCTTTGACAGCATCGGAGGTTTGAGTAGACACATCTCAGCACTGAAGGAGATGGTGGTGTTCCCTCTGCTCTACCCAGAGGTCTTTGAGAGGTTCAAGATTCAACCACCCAGGTAAATAATCTGTGTTTCTGACAAAGAGGAAGTGGCTTTTTTTTCCTTTCATATATGGAAATGGCCCCACATTTAAGATATTCAAACAAGTTTTTACAAAAATGTAAATTTTCTGTGATACAAATGGTTTGATCCTAAATTAACATATCATCAGTTCTTTATTTTTATGTTTTTCAGACTGAATCTGTTTTCTCGCATACTGGTCATTTACAGTATTGCCTACAGATTTATTTTATTTATTTATTTATTTTGAATGTGTTGCAAAGTCATATTTGACGTAGTGTGTATTTCACTAATTTCCGGGGGAAAACCAGAAACAAACTCAGAACTGAAGTGGCTGTGCAAACAAACCAAGATGTGTGAATATGTGTTTCCTGCTCTATCTTTATATATTTCACTCTTTGCAGTTTGTTTCTGTCTGTATTCGTCTCCTGCATTTTGCTTTTTTTTTTTTTTTTTCCTCTGCTTTGTCTGCCTCAGGCATTATTCTGGTTTTCTCTTGTGTTCAGGGGCTGTCTGTTTTACGGGCCTCCGGGCACTGGTAAAACCCTCGTAGCCAGAGCACTTGCTAATGAGTGCAGTCAGGGGGAAAGAAAGGTGTCATTCTTTATGAGGAAAGGAGCTGACTGCCTCAGTAAGTGGGTGGGAGAATCTGAGAGACAGTTACGGCTGCTGTTCGACCAGGTACGTTGTAATTCAGCCTACTTTATGTGCACCCTGTAGGCAGTGCAGTCTGAAAATTATTAAAATGATTTCTGAATTCTTTTTTTTTAGGCATATCAGATGCGTCCATCCATCATCTTCTTCGATGAGATTGATGGTTTGGCTCCAGTCAGGTCCAGCCGTCAGGACCAGATACACAGGTCTGTTGTGCTCTTTACTTTATACAATACATTCGCTGTGACCAAAGCTGTGCATCGCCTGGAATTTGTTGTAGTTGCAGAACTGTAAACACCAAAGGTATACAATCAATGGATTATCTGTGTGTTGTTAGCCTGACGAGCCAGACCCACATTAAATGTAGGGTCTGGGCACTCTCCATAGACAGGGCTCAACCGGAGGGGTGGGATAAACGGTTGTCTTTCAAACTCCCTCTCCACGCAATAGGATAGCGCTACAATCAATCAGAGCAACGAAGAAGGTGACGTAGTCAGAGCGACGGAAAAGAGAGTTCCTTTCTCAGAGAAAAGCTTAACTTCAAGTCTTTCAGAGCGGCGGCCAAAGCCGATTCGAAAGAAAGTTGTTGGCGAGCAGCAGCCATCGCTCTGGTGGTTCTAGCAGGATGGGGAATTCACGCGTAATTCACGGAATTTATGGTCGCAGGTCAGTCGTCATCATGTTAAGCCCGCCCACCGACTCGTGATTGGCCCGGTCCATCTTGGATTTTTTGAAATCTCAAGTCAACGGAGAGTAACTAGACTGCCCCTGGAAGCAAATGTAATTTGCTGCCGCTAGGGGCGCGTCTAGATTCTAGGCTAGTGTTGTACCTTTTTAGTGAAAACATTACCTACACAAGTCTTTCATGGCCTGACTATTGAGCTAACTGCTAGAAATCAAATCGTATACATTTTATTTGAATGTCAGCTAATTATAGTGGCTTTCAGTTGAAATGTCTTCTTGTATACATTGGGAAAAGAAAGCAGCTATCCTGCCTTGTGACTGTGTGCTATGATGCTGTTCTTGTTGTAACTGACTAAACATGATAAAGTATTTATCTTTTTTTTTTTTTTCTTCCATTTAGTTCCATTGTGTCGACCCTCTTGGCTCTTATGGATGGATTAGACAGTAGAGGAGAGGTTGTTGTGATTGGAGCTACAAACAGACTGGACTCCATCGACCCAGCTCTGAGAAGACCGGGACGCTTCGACAGAGAGTTTCTCTTTGGTCTGCCAGACAGAGAGGTGAGAAATGTGCCCAGTGGATACGTTTACTTGGAAACTAGTACTCCCTTAATATTTAGAATAACAATGCCTCATGCAATCACATTAGTTGACATAGACTGGTCATTCTTTTCAGGGTAAACCTTTGTCAGTACATAAGGAATATACTGGCACCTACTAACCATGTGAACCGTGTGAAGCAAAGTCAGTTATTTGAAAACAGCAGCAACTTTGTTCTTACTGCAGGAGTAAAGGGTTTTCAGCAACATCAAATTTTATGATCTGACTTTTTTCGGCAGGCAAGAAAGGACATTCTGAAGATCCACACTAAACAATGGACTCCTCCACCCTCTGACGCTTTTTTGGAGGAACTGGCAGATAAATGTGTTGGTACGTTTGCATGTAAAAATACAGTTTGTGACATACAAATCTGCCTTTACTGCTAAGCTTTTTTTGTGTAAATAAATACCCAATGAGTGCCAGTTGTATAAATGGGTATAAATATTAAAAATAACTGAATGCATCGTGTACCAGGAGTAAGCCTGTTTCACATCCAGAATGATGAGTCGTCTCCATCTATGTGTTTCCACAGGCAACATTTACAGAAAGTTTTGCTGATTGAGACCATTAACAACAAGCTGTCTGTTTTAAAGGTTATTGTGGAGCAGATATTAAGGCCATTTGTTCAGAGGCGGCCCTGTGCGCACTACGGCGACGCTACCCTCAGATTTACTCCTCATCGCAGAAACTTGTACTTGATGTCAACTCCATCGCTATCACCAGTAAAGACTTTATGTCTGCCATGTCCAAGATGGTTCCAGCTGCCCAGAGGTATTACCCTAGCGTGTAAATATCACCCTTACAGCGCATATTCCTTTTTATAATAAATAAATATGATTCTATGATTCTTAGGGCAGTGGTGTCACCAGCCAAGGCTCTGATTCCTGCCATCCGTCCTCT
Organism: Chelon labrosus; assembly: GCF_963514085.1. Classification (NCBI taxonomy): domain Eukaryota; kingdom Metazoa; phylum Chordata; class Actinopteri; order Mugiliformes; family Mugilidae; genus Chelon; species Chelon labrosus. The sequence continues at coordinate 19,222,297 of NC_140345.1, forward strand.
GCTGAATGCTGCCCTGCAGAATATCCTCCACACGGTCAGCAAAGTGTTTCCTCATGCTGAGAAGGGCTTGAAGAGGAAGAGAGAACAAGGTGCAACTTTTCTTCTTTATCTGCGTCTGGGTTTTCCTTCATGTATCTTGGATCTCCCCTGTGCTGTTCATCGTCTTTCATTCTTTCACTTGATTTACCAAAATAATTTCCCCTGTGTCCATAAGTAATTACAGAATAGAACACTCCTAGATAATAATATTTCAAATTTATGGGTTGTAACTAGTGTAGTATGTTTGTGTTTCCAGATGTGGCCTGCGTTGTGTCTGAGGATGATCTGATGTTTAGTGATGAAGAGGACTCTGAGGTGTGCTCCAACGGACAGACTTCGCACTCCCAACTCAGAACACATGCTGCTAATGGATTTCTAAGCCTCAACAGGTCGGTCATCTATTCTGCAGGAATAATTGTTATGCAGTATTGTTTCAAATGTTTCTACACTGTACAGCATTTTGCCTGGTCTTGTCCAATTGCACTTTTACTTTAGAAGCGCTGTGAGCTACCTGGAGTCTCAGTGACCCAGAAGATCAGTTAGCCAAATTAATGAACTCTCCGAAGGCTCACTGAAAATAGACTCGAGACATCTACATCACCTCATCCATCTCAATCTCTCTGCCATCTCTCCTCTGTTGTAGAAGTGTATTGAGCCAGCCCACATCCTACCGTCCCAGGCTGCTGCTGGAGGGCCGACCTGGCTCAGGTCAGAGCTCTCACCTGGCGCCTGCCGTTCTCCATGCTCTGGAGAAATTCACAGTGTACACACTGGACATGGCCGTGCTGTTTGGAGCTAGTGCAACTGCACCGGAAGAGACTTGTGCTCAGGTAAATTAGATATTATGAAAAATTAAATTTTGCTAAAAGAAAATGTACTGTAAATAGATTGGTGTGATTATTTACATGTGGAAAAAAAGATATTTAAAATCAAAGACCTCGTAGAACTGAGGTTTTCTCTGTTATTGCAGCCTTGTCAAATTCAGTGTGTTCTTTTTGGTGAACGTCACTGGCCAAAATGGCTGCCACACTAACTGTAGTTCATGGGCCCCACCTCCTAATATTGTGGGCAGTGGGGATAAATATGTACTACAGACAAATTCTTGTACAAAAGAAGTCATTTTACTCATTTTTTTTTAACTGATTTAATGAAATGAATGATTATCACAACTGTTTGTTAAACTAAAAATATTGCTATAAGGTTGGAGCGGTTGTTGCTACAGGATGGTTTTCCTTCCATTCTGTATTCATATTTCGTTTTTTTTAAACAATAAGCTTAATGTTACTTAACACTGAAACACATGACCTTCCTCCATAATGAAACAACGATATAGTTTTATATTTGACTACCAGGTAAAATTAATTCAGTACAGTTTCTGAGAAATCCTATTTAGTTCATTATTTGACAGACTTCTCTAAATTCTTCAATATTCATGAACAGCTGGTTCGCAGTAAAGCCAGAAAGAAGTTTCTGAAATACAGGGACTTCTCCCACTTCACAAATTTAGTCACTAATCACTCTGGCAGTGAAAGTGCCAGTATAGTTGATGCCACCTCTTATTAATGCAATAACCTTTGTGACCCATCATCTTCATTTTATCTTTCAGCCCATGTAAGGTTCTGTAGTATATAATGTTATGAGCCTTGTAAATTTAAATCCAGTTACTCTAATTACTCCACAAAATTAAGAATAATTTATGAAAAAAAAAAAAATCATTTGTTCTGCAGATCTTTGTTGAAGCCAAGCGTACATCTCCCAGTGTCCTGTACATCCCTCACATCGGCCAGTGGTGGGAAACAGTGGGCCCTGCTTTAAGAGCTACCTTCCTGAGCCTCCTTAGCTCCATCCCTGCCTTCTCTCCCATACTGCTGCTGGCTACCTGCAACCTCCGTTATGACCAGCTCAGTATGGAGGTATGGATGTGCTGAAACATTTAGACTGATTTTCTTGAATGTTAAAGGGTTCTCTGACATTTTGCCCCACACTTTTATACAAAAATGACCGTTCCCTCTTCTGTTCTTCTTCATTTCAGGTGCAGGAGTTGTTTCGGATTGAGTACGGAGAGGTTTTCCATATCCAGATACCCACCAAGAGAGAAAGAAGAGACTTCTTTGAGGATCTAATCCTCAACCAGGCTGCTAAGGCCCCTGCCTCAAAAAAGAAAGCTGGTGAGCAATAGACAAGATTTAATCTAGTTTTATGTAGTCAGTGTCGCTTTGGTGCTTCCTACATTCAGGCTCTGCATCGTGTGGTGCAGTGTTTGTTCTTGTGTGTTTCACTTGTCGCACTATTAATCTGTCAACCCTCCAATTTCTTCAGTGCTCCATGCGTTGGAGGTGCTTCCAGTCGCCCCTCCACCTCCTCCACGTCAGCTGACAGAAGGGGAAATGCAGCGATTGGAGGAGCAGGAGGAAGACACACTCAGGGAGCTTCGCCTCTTTTTGCGTGATGTCACAAACCGCCTGTCCCAAGATAAACGCTTCAAGGCTTTTACAAAACCTGTGGATTTGGAGGAGGTAGCTGCTCTGTTAAAGTCTTATTCTCCAATGCCTCACGTAATAAGGCTAAGCTGTTCTAAAGCCATGCTGTTCTGGTTCATATCAGGCACACTTTTGTTTTCTAACGCCTAACATAGGTAAAGAAATGACTGGTCAAATATTTGTATTGCCAATATTTATACGTCCACTAGGAGGCAGACAACTCTGATGTTTATGTCCAGAAAGAGGGGGTTTAATTTAAATTGGCTAATGCATCACATAGTAAGCAAATGCTACTCATGCTTGGTCTCATAAACAGATTCTATCCTCTAAAATACCATGTTTGATTTAATTTCTTCCCTCCACATGGTTGTATTTAACATGTATCATCTGCTTTCAGGTTCCAGATTATGCTGAGGTGATTAAGAAGCCTATGGACCTGTCAACTGTCCTTGCCAGGATAGACCTCCATCAGTACGTGACAGTCAAAGAGTTTCTCCATGACGTGGATCTTATCTGGCAGAATGCCCTTGAATACAACCCTGACAGGGACCCCTCAGGTACACACAGTGAGCAATACACACACATCATGGTCATAGAGAACAGATGTAGTATTTATTCTTACATTAGCCTTCTTAACTGATGTGAGTGTGGATATGTGATTTTCCTCCAGATCGTCAGATCCGCCACAGAGCATGTGCACTGAAGGACACTGTCAATGCTATCATCAGAGATGAACTGGATGAAGACTTCGAGAAGATTTGTGAGGAAATCAAAGCTTCACGCAGAACGAGAGGCAAGTGCCGCATGTGTTAACCATCTCCTGGTCTCAGTCTGGTTTAGCTTGGTTTTAAGTTTTTTTTAGTCAACTAAAGACTGAGTCAGTCTGTGAATTTTAAAAACCTGGGACAGCTTAAAAAGTTTTGCTTCTAATGTGATACCACTATAATACACTCTAGAACATCATCTGTATTTTCATCTGTATTCGTATTTATTCACTTCCTCAGGTTGCACCACCGCACGGTTTGCTCCCTCCTTCTATCACGTCCTTCCCAAGCAGCCCAAATCTCCTGCTAATGCCAAGGCCACTGACATGACCCCTCAAAGAGAGCCAGTTGGGGCCACTGTGGCAGTTACTCTCACTACAAGTTCCTCTGCTGCAACAACCCCAAAACACACAGGTAAACGGGTCTTGTAAAAGAAAGAAAGAAAAAAAAAACGCATAATAATAATAAGCACTAAGCAAGGAGTACAACATAGAAATCTTTGTTTTTTTTCGTCATTTTAGGCCAAAAGAAGAAACGTCGGAAGAGCCGCTGGTCTATAGGCCACTGTCAAAAAAAGAGGTCTGCCTCCTCTCCTCACGTGTCCAGAGATGAGACACAGACTGATGAGGATGATGAAGATGGAGATGATGAAGACGAAGTCGAAAAAGTAGGAGACAAGCGTGATGAGGGTGACGGTGCAGAGGACCAGATGGTGACTGATACAGACTCGGGACCTGCAGCAGCTCAGGAAGGTAGTTTTGTGAGGGAGCAGGACTGTCAGGAGGAAAAGACAGAGGAGAAGAAAGCAGCTGCTGAAGACGAGGTTGCCCTGTGTGAAACAAGGGAGACGAAAAATGTTAACCAGACAGAGAACAAAAAAGAAAATGTGGACAAAGCTGTCTCAGATCAGTCAGAGGAAAACGGGGAAGGAGATGAGAACACTGAAACCGTGTCGGCAAACACTAACAAGGACAGCCCCTCTGAAGCAGAAGGAGACGCCCAGCATCTTGGCACAGTAGAATCTATAGCTCAGCCCATGGAGGTGGAAGCAACAGAAACCTCAACCACAGATGCCTCTGCAGCTGCCAGGAGAGAGGAAGACACAGGCACAGGTTAGAAATATACAGTCTGACATACAAAGCTTGGTTTCTTATGCTTGATATAACCGACATTTTATTATTACTTTATTATGCCCATTACATAAGGTGGAATTTGATAGACATATGTACGCGTACTGCTTCTACAGATCGACAAATTATTGGGAATCAAAGTTCTTTGGCACCTGAGTGGATATGCCAGTAGACTGTCCTCTGTTACAGTGGTATAAATGTGTGATTGAGTGTGTATGTACTTTGTGTCTCAGATCGGAACGTGAGGCGAATGACTCGGGCTCTGAAAAACGCTGTTCTGCAACAGCAAAAGATCAGTGTGGACAAAGCTCTGCAGATCCTGGACCAGGAAACTCCTCCTCTGGTTGTGGACAGAGACAAATTAAAGGTGTGGGATACTGGCTGTTTTCTGTGGTGTAAAAGTCCCTGAATTTTATTTTTGTCAATCTTTTCTATCTCAATCTTTTCTAAAAAGGGATATTGATCTACCATCTTTTCTTCATATAATGAAACTGTTTTTTTTGACATTATGTCATGTTTCAGGAGCTGCTGGAAAGTGTAGTAACCAAGACGGAAGGCTACGAGGTCTACAAGCTGGAGAAACTCTACGCTCTGCTCTGCCAGTGCATCTATAGACACAGACGAGACTACAACAAAACTGCACTCCTACAGGTTAGACTGTTATAGATTGTAGGACTTTGTTGTCAAAGGAGGAAAAGCACAACAGTGGATAACAACATTAACAATGACTCAAAAAGCAGTTTTTTTTTTTAATTGTTGTATTTACTACTTGTGAAATTTCTATCTATCTTACTATAAGGTGCATAGTAAATGGATCTTTAACAGTGCTAGTGCTATTCAGTATTATTTTTTGTTATTTTCATATATTCGCATATTTTAATATTCCATGTCTCATTTTCTTTGTCTTTCAGGAGCTGCAACAAGAGATTGAAGGCTTCTGTTGACTTTTTCTAGAAAAATAATGTGACCAGTTTTTATACTCATCATCCCCTGAGCTGTGTAAATATACAAACATTGGTTCTATTTTCATAGGAATCTACAGGCACCTATATTTGTGCATTAGCTAAAACTTTGTATTAGCCTATTAATTATATGTAATTAAATGGTATTCCACTAAATGTTGCGCTGTGCCTTTTTCTGAGCTCAAACCTTCGGACTGACTAGATTTGTAGGACTATAAAATGCTAAAGTTTGTGAGGAAACATGACAGATGGTGCCTTATCTTTAAGCAACTCTTGCTTCACAAGTGTGTCAGTGATATTTGTTACATGAAAGTATCTTGTACTTTCAATTCCTCTCTCACTACTACAAGTAAATGTTGTTATATGGCGTGATTTGGCCTTGAGAATATTTAAAGTGTTGATTGTTGTTTTAAGTAGCGTAAGTAAAGTCTTTGCTGCCATCAGTAAAGGACCACTTCAATAATGTTGGAGCCAGTTTACAAGACAGGATGAGCACTACACAGAATGTTAAAATCAGATATATAATATCTGTAATCTGAATGAACTTAATAAAAAGAAATACTTGATTTACAAGCTTTGTGTGCCACCATTGTAACAAACAGGGCATCTGGGATTAGGAAAGGAACCTAACAAAAGACAGATAATGGCTGCATCATGGGATTTTTTTTTTTCTTAACCAATTAGAAATCTATCCACATCTTGAACACTGTCTTACACTCTTAAATATATATCTTAACCAGCCTTAGACTGCTGCAGTGCAACGTTAAAATGCTGACGTGTCCCTTTAAATACTGCAGGTGACTCATTCTGTGTAATGTAGGCAGAAATAACTACTCGGCTTACTTCATGGCTATTGGTTCATGTTGTTTAAAAGCCTATGATTGCTGGATGGCATATTTTGATGTGAAATTGGCAGCTACATATGAACTCTGCTAGCTATGACTCTTTTATTTTAGCACAGGTCTTGATATACACCGATCAGGCATAACATTATAAAGTGTAGGTCTCCATTGTGCCTCCAAAACAGTTGTGATTCTCATCAGAGAATGGACATGGACCTTCTGAGGGTGTCCTGTGGTGTCTGGCAACAGAACGTTGTTAGCGGGGGGGCCTTTGGGTCCTATGGGTTGAGGGGAGGGGATCTAATGAATTTGGAGGCCAGGTCAAGACCTTGTGTTTTTTGAGTTGTTCCTAAACCATTTTTTGTGTGTGTGCGCCCGTGTCCTGCTGGGGATGGCTGCTGCCGTCAAGGAGTGCTATTGCTATGGGGTGGGGGTGCCTGGTCTGGTCTGGGTGGGTGGTACATAACATCCACACGAATGCCAGGTCCAAACGTTTCCCAGGAGAACATTATATTGTCACAAGATAGTCAGTGTTATTCACTTCTCCTGGCAGTGGTCATAATGTTGTGGCTGATTGTGTGTGTGTGTATATGTATATATATATATGTGTATACATATATATATGTGTGTACATATATATGTGTGTGTGTGTATATATATATACATATATATGTATACATATGTGTGTGTGTATATATATATATATATGTGTGTGTATATATATATATATATGTGTGTGTGTGTATATATATATATATATATATATATGTGTGTGTGTGTGTGTGTATATATATATATATATGTGTGTGTGTGTGTATATATATATATATGTGTGTGTGTGTGTATATATATATATATATATATATATATGTGTGTGTGTATATATATATATATATATATGTGTGTGTGTGTGTGTGTATATATACATATGTATATATATATATACATATGTATATATATATACATATGTATATATGTATATATACACATATATGTGCGTGTATGTATATATAAAGCGTTTTATTATTATTATTATTTTTTTTTTTTTAAGTCTGAATAATAACGAGTCTTCCACAGCTCTACTGAAAGGAAACTCCAGTGTGAGTGTCCTTAAGTAGCTTCTCATACTTCCCTGACAGGTCATGTCAGGACATACTGGCAGACCGCCGAGTCGAGAAACGAGTTTTCAGTCGACTTCGCGCTCTGTTTCACACCCACTTTCTTTCCGATAACAACACGACTAAATTAAACTCACAAATGGCACACTGCAGGGGTAGAAATTAAGCCATTTTCGCTAAGTTGTACAATTTTTTAGAGCAGAGAGAGAGTCGCCGAGGAATGACGTCAGGACGTATCACATTGAATGATGACGCCGTTTGATCATTAAAAAAAAAAAAAAAAAATCAGCCGTTAAAAAATGTCAGAGAATTAGGTCAGCAAACAACACGGTGCCGGCGGCCACATTGTTTAGAGTAAGTACCGCGCGTTTGATGCTATAACTTTTACAATACAAGCGCCCCTGGTGTGAAATAACCTGTTCCGACGAGAAGAGAGATGTCCGGTGTTTCCAGCATCTGCAAACGAGAGCTGTAGCCGTTAGACCGGTCCGTCTGTCTGTGTGCCTCCCTCGGCTGGGGTTTTTTTTTTTTTTTTTTTTAATTTTTTTTTTTTGGTGGGAGACCCGCAAACCCAAATAACGTGAACGCTGCTGCAGTCCCGGCCAGGCTGGGGCTGAATGGTTAGCCGGGGGAAGGAGAGGCAACGACAGATACCACCAGACAAGAACCTGAGGCTCCACTCTCTGCCGAGACCCAGGAAATCAGTCCTCGCCTCGTCTCGACAACCTGGTAGCAACACAGTGCACATTTCACTAGTTCCAGTAAGTTTACCGCCACACACAACAATAATCACTGGCCCGGCTTACGCTGGCTAGTTGGCCCACTGTGTACACACGCTACACGCCGTACAGCTAAATAAAACGTCCTTGTATTGTACTTTATCGCTATAACGTTATTTTAATAATAACGAGTCAGCTAGCCCACGCCTCCATATTATTGAGCTGCTAACTGTAGATGCAAATGATCTAATGATGGCATAGCACCCTGCACACACTTAATATTACCACTTCATCATCTCTTAACACAGCGATAGGTCATGAGAGGTTGACCCAGAGCACAATGCAGTGGTGTCTGAGAGCTTAGAGGTGAATATTTACACGTTTGTTGTAGCAAAATGTACTTGTGTTTGTGTTTGTGAATGCCCTAGTAGCACACAAGGCTGTAGCCATCAAGTTCAGGTTGTCACCATCAGCACAGACACACTCAGCTCAAATATTTGTTGTAACCAAGCGATGTGTGCCATAAAGCAAAAATGTAAATACCGTCCTGGTGTTGCTCAAATCATTGTGGTTTTTTTGTTTATTTAGTTAGTTACATTGCAGTGCACATTACACGTCTGGTAATTTGACAATATGTGTCGTCTATTAGCAAATCAAATCAGTTCAAGGTGTTTCGTGCCCTGTTTCTGCCCCCGACTCTGGATGAGTTCATGGACACGGCGGGGCAGGGAGACTCCAGTCACTCTCTTGTCTGCTACCATGCATTTGGAGTACCACAGTAGTGATATATTAATATCATGAAACTCTCAAAGTTGGTTTTTCACATGATTCATTTAGATTCCTTGCCAGACTTAGACATCCACAGCCTTTACTTTTGAAGGTTTTAGAGTCCTGTTTAGATCTTGGCGTTATGGCGCCACACGCTTTCACAACAAAGACAGTAACAGACCGAGGGTGGCAGAGGTTTCATAAACAAAGTTTCCACCTTTTACTCCCTCTAGAGGTTCTAATCAGTGACACCTAATCTGAAACCCCTGACTTGTAGATCTGTGTATCAGAATGTGTGATCAATGTGAGGCTGTACTTTTTTTTTTTTCTTTTTTTTTTCATGTGAATAAATATAATTTTTAGTTGTCATTTGTTTGAGTGTATTAAATTGATTGATAGCTATGGGCAAAATGGGATGCAACCAACAATATTAGTCAGTGGTTAGTTTCTCAATTAAATGTGTACTGTTAGAAAATGATAATCACCGTCAAAGAGCCTCAGACCTCAGGTTCATTTATGCACTGATAGGACGCAGAAATCAGCAGCACTATGGTTACTTGGATGTCTTGGCCATTTTTTTATTCTGTATACCTGTGTATAGATAGTATATGTGTACAAAAGACAAGAGAAAAATGTTTCATTCAAACTTGTTACAGCTTACCAAATGATTTATCAAATAATTTTCATATACTACCTGTGAGTTGAGCTCTTATTACATACATTTTTTCCTAATTTGTGCAGCAAACTAATAATTTGCATATCTTCAGCATCATTTGCTAAATTATTTATATTGCATATGTGTTTTGTGTCTTTCACCAGACATACATTAACCCAGGACTGTAGGATGTGAGCACGGTTACCTACGATATGTGAGCCCTGACAGTTCTGTCGTAGAACGTCTTTGCCCGGGAGTTTAAGTAAACAGAGTTTGCTTTTACGATGTCGAGCCGCCGGAAATCCACCACACCTTGCATGGTGCTGCCCTCTGATGTGGTGGAGCAGGAAGAGGTGGAGGAGAAAGCAGAAAGGACAAAGGAGGAAGAGGCAGGGGAGGAAGAAGAGGAGGGGAAGGTGAAGGAGGGGGCGGAGGAGGAGCCGACTGCTGAGGAGCTGGATCAGGCTGTAGTGGTTGTTCCCACTCCACCAGACGCGGGTATGACTCTTTTTGATCCTCTCTCCAGTTAACAGGAATAATATGAGAAGTATATGCCACAATGAATTGTTATTGTTATTATTACTGCAGATGAACCCAGTGTCTCCGCTGTAGAAGACAGTGAAGTCCTCTGCCCCTCACTGAAGCGCTGTGCTGCAAATCCTCCTGAAGATCCGAGCAGTGACCAGCTGACCCAGGAACAACAATGTGATGCACCTGAGGAGGGGGGAGCAGACCCTGCAGCAGTTTCTGCCATCTCTCTCAGCAAGACCCCAATCATGAGGATGAAAACCAAATCTGAACCCAAGAGGATTGCCGTGTCCCTGAAATCCTCAGAGGAGGCTGCAGAGGGTTTTGGAGTAGGTGGCGAGGGAGAGTTAGGAGGAGAGCAAGAACCCATTGAAGCACCGCTGGGCCCAATGACTCCTGTGGAAATGCTTTTGCACGACTCTATGAAGCACGGGGGAGGCGGCTTGCTGGTCAGCCCGCCATCAGAGCATCAGAGGAAGTCTATTTTAAACCCCACTGTTCTGCCTGCTGGCCTGGCACAGGTAAAAAAATAGTTTAGTAAACTTTTCACAGCAACAGTGGCATAAGTTTATCTGAAAAGTCTGTTTTCACACAAGACCTAAAAGCTGCTGGAAGATTTTCGATAAAGGGTTAGGGTTACTGCTATTGTGAAATTTCAGCATCATATCAGCAGCCCTGCCTCTGATGAATATTCATTGTCTCCTGTCTCACTGTTTCCCCCCCCCCTCGTCCTGTATTCCAGGTGCTTTCTGCCTTCCAGACCCAGCAGAGTACAGCAGCAGCTCAGCCCCAGCTACTGATTCCTGTCAGCAGCATCCCTTCCTACAGCGCTGCTATGGATACTAACCCTCTGCTGGGCGCCACATACAAGAAGTTCCCTTATCCTTCTATGGGAGAAATTAGCAGCTTAGCCGCACAGACACAGTTCACAGAGGAGCAGATCAAGGTAGAGGAACAGAGGCAGAGTTTCTAAGTGCATGGTGGTCTATAAGCAAAATACATTAGCATAACTTCACTTACTCTTTGACTAACTAATAGCAAAGCACTTGGACCATATGCTGTAGAAAGGCCCTGTAGCATCATTTATGCTCTTCTTTGTCCTCTTCAGCTGATGTGAAGAGACTCTGGTGTTATTGAAGTCTCCTTCTCTCCCTCTCACTCCTGAAGTGGTCCATGGTTCAGAACATTTTATGTCTGATGTATCGCATGGAAGCCTGATTGGACCATGGCATAAGCAGCCATGTGTCTTAGTTATGTTTTTTGTATTCTTGATGAGAAAAGCTACCCAATTTGATATATATTTCCATCTAATGTACTTGATATGTGCCCAGGTGTGGTTCTCAGCCCAGCGACTGAAGCACGGTGTCAGCTGGACTCCAGAGGAGGTGGAGGAGGCCAGGAGGAAACAGTTCAACGGCACCGTGCACACGGTCCCTCAGACCATTACCGTTATACCCGCTCACCAACTCTCAGCTGCTGCTAACGGCCTGCAGTCCATCCTTCAGACGTGCCAGATAGTGGGCCAGCCTGGCCTCGTGTTCACACAGGTAGGTAAGGAAAGAACAGGTGCTACATTTGACTCTGCCTTGTCCTGACTTTGACTTCCTCAGCTTGCCCTTTGTCACCTTGCCTCAAAAGGAAATGCCCAGTTGTAACGATCAGTAATGCTTGTAGAGTGACACAGACAAAACCTTTGCTCCCTTTCGAGTTTTATCTTTTACCATGAACATGACCACATTATTGCACGTTGTAAATATATGAATCCACAAAATACACACACACAAAACTGTCCTCGTGCCATCAAATGTTAGAATGAAGATGCAATTGTATCTAACCAGCCAGAATGCAGTGTGAATAGGTAAACTATTTCACTTGACTTTGCTGTGTGAAGTTTGAAATCTGAGATGACTGTTGGTTTTGGTTTCTAGCCAGCCTCATAAATTTGAGCAGAGCGGAAATGTAATATTGGTAACAAAAAAAAAAAAAAAAAGTCCAGTGACACAAGTAGATGAAAGCATTACTCAGTGTTTTTATTATCTTATTCATTATCATATATTCATCTGATCTTGTGTAGGTCGGCCCCGGGGGGAACCTTCCCGTGACCAGTCCCATCACTCTGACAGTGGCAGGGTTGCCCAGTCAGTCCCAGAGCTCCAGCAGAATTTCCTGCCAGCCCACCCCGACAAACAGTGAGCTGAAACGAGCTACCACTGTCCAGCCTCCCTCTCTTTCTCCACAGGTGGGGACAACACACTGGGCTAGATTGTGCTCTCATTACTGCCGACAAGCCGTATTATTATTTCTTCAATGCAGTCAGACAAAACCACATCTCCTCTTCTTGTTTGACCTTTACTGTTGTCATTTAATCTTTCTCCTGACAGAGTACTTTCGTTTCTTTTGAGCAGATTAGTATGTAACTTTTTCTTTCCTCTCTCTTAAGGAGAATTCGGCCCTCAGCGCTGACACATTCAGTATGCGACCTAAGAAATCCAAAGAGCAGCTGGCAGAGCTGAAAGCCAGCTACCTGAAAAACCACTTTGTGACTGATGCAGAAATTGCCCGGTTGATGAAACTCACCAACCTGACAAAGGGAGAGATCAAAAAATGGTTCAGTGACACTCGGTACAACCAACGCAACTCCAAGAACAGCCATGTCATTGTTTTCCATGACGGAGGGGGGAGAGGAGGTGGCGGCTGTAGTAGCACTGCTAGCACCACCATTGTTATTGACTCCAGTGACGAGACCCCCGCATCTCCCCATCCTCCACGCACTCCTCCTGTGAAGGAGAAGGAAACTCGACCCAAAACGTGGAACCCATTTCCAGACTTTACCCTGCAGAAGTTTAAGGAGAAGACGCCAGAGCAGCTAGTGGTGCTTGAGGAGAGTTTTGAGAAGAGTAGTACCCCATCAGATGAAGAACTGAGCCGCCTAAGGACAGAAACTAAACTGACACGCAGGGAAATTGATGCCTGGTTCACTGAGAGGCGAAAAATAGCTGTCAGCACTTCTTCTCCAGATTCTTCTGAGGGAGGAAAAATGGAGGGAGATGGATCAAAAATAGGAGAGGTAGGAGGAACAGGAGGAGCAACCTCTTCTTCTCCTTCTACCTCCTCGTCTCAAAAGGGTAGTCAAACTCCTCCCGGAGGTCGCAGTAAGCAGCTGCCCAGCTGCAGCAAGAGAGACCTAAAAGATAAATGTAAAAAGTCTCCAGAGCAGCTCCATATTCTGAAAAGTGCCTTTGTGCGTACCCAGTGGCCCACGCCAGAGGAGTACGATCAGCTGGCAGAAGAGAGCGGCCTTCCTCGATCTTACATTGTCAGCTGGTTCGGAGACTCTCGATACTCGTGGAAGAACGGAAACCTGAAATGGTTCTTTCAGTATCAAAGTGGCAACATCGAAGGACCAACTAGCGGAGGTGGCATTAAAATGGGAAGCGGCAGCGGCGGTCGAAAGCGGCGCGGACGGAATCGCGGTTGGGGACGATCTCGGACCAGGAAGCAGCCAAGGAGGTCCGCCTCTTCTTGTACAGATGTTGACAGACTGCCCCCGTCAAAGAAATTCAAGACTAGTAGGGAGATCCTGAGGGAATACTACCTGAAGCACCACTTCCTCAATGAGCAAGATCTGGATGAGCTTGTAACTAAAACCAATATGAGCTATGAACAGGTAATTGATATTTAGCAGTATATGTTTTTGGCACCAAGACCCTGTTTTCTAAAAGCTTTAATGGACTAAGATGATCATAAAATCCATCTTACTGCCTTTATTGTAACTGAGTTCATAAGATAATTTAAGACATGACTTACTCGTAAAAGGCAAATGGCACCGCTCGTGCTGTGCTCAAGATTATTTTCAGCACCATGGTAAGTGGTAAGTAACATAATGGAGCTCTCAACTGCAGTGTACATGTTTGTCTGTCCCTAAAATAACCATAGTTTATTTAATCTGCACCAGAAAGTCTTGTGAACACAACTAAACAATCCTGCACACTGCCAGTGATTTTATTATCAACATTTAGGGCTGTGATCCTTTAGATTAGATTAGATTAGATTCAACTTTATTGTCATTACACATGTACATGTACAGAGCAACGAAATGCAGTTTAGCATCTAACCAGAAGTGCAATAGGCAGTAAGTGCACGTGGCATAAATATTATGGTAAATAAGTATGGCACAGGTTGTTTTTACCAGCTGGTATTCACATGAATTCCACAACAATGTACAGAAATACCACAGATGTCAACACCCAACACCTTGAATTTCCTTCGGGATCAATAAAATATCTATCTATCTATCTATCCAACTAAGGCAATTCTCTGTCTGTCATAAGGTGAGGGAGTGGTTTGCCGAAGTCCAGCGGCGCTTGGACATGGGGTTAGATCCCTTCCTGGAGTCGGTTGCAAGGAGGCCAGACAGAGACGAAGGAGCGGAGGAGGAAGAGGAGGTGCAGGGAGAGTCGTCAGTGGCCACCGAGGAGCAGACCGTTGCGGGGATGGGTGATGAAGAAGATGACGAAGAAGACGAGGAGGATGACGGTGATGATACAGACGACAGTGAGGTTTGGGAGCCGTCGCGTAGCGTGAGGAAGTCTTTGTCCGTTTCTGAAGACTAGTGATTTATGTGGGAAGCAGGAGTAAACTTTACTGAATGTTACAGGACAGATACTGGTTTGATCAACCCTGGAAGGCAGTTAGTCAGACCAAGTGTTTTTTAGCCACTGATTTGCAAAATGAATTCACGTTTTTTTCCCCAAACACTTTCTCAATCATGCCTATATGAGACTAACACATGGACTATTAGCTTTAGCTCGCTCTGTCAGTACTGTTACTTTGATTTAAGAATCAATCTCTGCAAATCTTACGTGGCACATCAGACTTTGATAAAGCGTGTAAAGCAGATATTACACAATATTTCTTTAAAAGAAATACCATGAAGTGCAATCTTTAAACTTAGCTGAAGAGGAAAATTGTTGAGATGAAATAGTTGCCACAAAATATGTTGCACCACGACACATCCCTTAATCCTTCGTTGAAAACTATTGATGAACGCTTACTGATATTAATGACAGATTTTGCACTCCTTGCTTGCTTAATTGAACGCAGTGACGGAGAAAGATATTGATGCTATCTTTGTTACGCTGTTCTGAGCACAGGCCTAAAGTCAAACTTCAACCTCCAGGTTTAAGAATTTGTTCTCCACCGGTCCTTAGTTAGCAGCACACTTGGAGAATAAAGTTGTTTATGTTGTATCTAGAAAGGTGCTTAAATAAGTGTCACCACTAGATGTCACAGCCGAGCAATGCCCCCCCGCCCCAAACGACACCAGCATGCATGTGACTGTGGGGTTTATTTTATACGTTTTCTTTGGGACCTGTGAGGCTTCTCCCAAGGACCAGACCATCGAAATCAGCAGGTTGTTTGACTTGACATGACTTGATAATGACTTTATCTGTCTTGGATGAAGGCTTAACATGAACGAGTACCTTAATGCTGAATGAATGCCATGATGCTTTTAAATAACATAAGATGTCTACTAAAGTCTTCCCTTGATACTGGCTATTCGATTCATTAATATTACATGTTTTTAACCAAACTCCTACGGTTCTAATGGGAAAGGTGTGTCAGAATGTGTTTAATTATGCACTGGTATTAATGTTTTAAATTGATTTTTCATCTTTTAATAGAACACATCCTGTGCTAAATCTGACCTTTTTTGTGCCAAAGTTGAATGTGTTACCAGTGAGCTGTAGTTTACAGCAGACACGCTGTTTGTGGACGAAATATTGGCCACTGTGAGGTGGACCTTCGGGTCCGCTGAAATAATAATAATATTAATAATAATAGAAACAAAAACGTTTTGCTGCATTGTTTTTACTGGTGATGGGTCTCTGAAGGACTGAAGCAGAGTTTCCACCCAAATCATGTAAATGTAAGCGGCAGCTGCAGATCCAATGTGATGTTAAATTAAATCAAATTGTTGCCTTGACAAGACAGCGATCAGCACCAAATCACTGACACGAGGCCTGTGAATTATTTTGGGTCCTGTCCCTTTCTTACAGTATTTCAAAGGGATGTCCCGATCAAGATTTTTTTTTTTTTTTACCCCTGGTTCAGATACTGATCGTTTAAGGGCGTATTCACACCAGGAAGGTCCGTTAGTTCACTTGCTTTGGTCCGGACCAATTTTTTTTTTCTTTTTCTCTTTTTTTAGTGCGGTTCGCTTTCACACTGTGATTAATTGCAACCGGACCAGAATTTATAAACAAAAACACATGTGCTAAGGTCGTTCAGTATAGGCGGGGTAAAGAAGGAAGCCAAATAATAGCCACGTAAATAGGCTACAATGGAGACTTTGCGTTTTTTTTCACTTTAACACGGCATTGTTCAGCTGAGCGCTGGAATCCCCTCTCTCTCATTTGTTTACTAAAAATCTTATATACTTCAGAATTCTTATGTGTTTTCTCCAGCATTTGAGATATCTGGACATCTGTTCAGATATCTAGGAGGCAGCGTGTCTCCTCAGAGCTCCAGGTTAAGCCACGGCTCATCTCTACCTAACCTACCTGCGTTTGTTTGCTTCACGTGTCTCTCTCTGTTGTGTGTGTCACTGGGCTATCCTACATTTCCCATAATGCGCGAAAACTACGGGAGCTCGTCAAATCCAAAAAGGTAGATTTTTGCAACTTGGGTCGGATCGAGGTCGGGCTGCTTTCACACCATAAAGGAATCGCACCAGGGTTCGGTAGGAACCGCTCCGAGACCACCTCCTCAGCTGGGTCTCGGTCCGCTTGTTTGGTCCGCACCAGAGTTCGAGTGATTGTATTCACACCAGTCAAAAAGGTCCGAACCAAGCAGGGAAACGAACTTGAGTTCGTTTTAATCGAACTAAACAAGGCAGGTGTGAATACACCCTAACATTCAGTATCAGCCAATCCGAGTCCTGATCTGATCTTGAATGAACAAAATTTCCTCTCCTGGAGATTCTTAAAGGCTTTTCTTATCTTACTTGTTTGTCACGTTTGCACTGTGCGACTGTATTAAGTAATATAAACAGGGCTGTCAAAGTCAGTGTAGCGAGGATAGGCAGTAGCCTGTACCTTGGCTTTAGAGGCTCCAACAGATGTTAAAAACCTGTGTCCTTTATTACAGAAATGTTCTGGTATCTGTATGATACCCATCCAATCATTTTAAAAATGTCTGGATCAGCCTCGATACTTATCGGGACATCCCTAGTATTTCAGATATTAATTTGAGTCTATTCTGCACTGAAGAGGAAAGCTGAAGCACCTAAAATGTTTAAAAAAATGCACTTTGTCCACTTGTGTTCATAGTGGACTAAATCCTGATTAGGCACCTTAATCTCATAATGTACCATAAAATGGCTCTGAGAGACCAAATCTGTTTTGTATGACTACAAACTAAACCAGTATTTTGCCTTTTTTTTTTTTTTATCCTGAAGGAATATTATGAGTCTATCCACTTTTATATTATTCGATGTATTTCATAGTTGTAAGAATATATAGCTCAAAAGCAAGTAGAACAATCACCCACCACTTTCAGTTAAATTACACAATTTCAGCCCCGTTTGGAATAATTTCTCCATGTAAAAATGCGTTGTGTTACAACTGTTGTGTTTTGTATTGTTGCTTTAAATCATGTGACCTGTTTCCCATTACCCCCGAATGATCCCACACGCCATTGTCTGACTCTTTACCCCTCTTCTTTCGTTCCGTTTTAAACATAAAGACTCATGATGTGCACTTCCCAAGACGATTTTGTAAATGTTAGCGGGTGTCATATTGATTCTCTGTCTCGTTAAATTTTGCTGAAACAGTGACAGACAAACAGACAGGGCTAAAGGGACATCTTCAAACAGAATGACAACTGTTCAGAAACTGAAAAACAGACATTCTTGGAAAAGTTGCTTTCTCTCACGGGAGGAATTGCGTGGTGGGAAGTCTACCAAATAATGCTCCTCTTTTTGTTCATGCTTTACTGCACTAAGATGACAGGACAAAAGACTGATGACTGTCTTGACTACTGTTCGCAGAAAGAGGAGAGACTGATGACGCTTTGCAGGTAAACCTATGTGCCTACGTGGCTCGTACGCTTGTTTGAACAGAATTTCACCATCACTCGATGTTGGAAATCAGAACTCTTTAGGTTATTCTTAAGGAAGGCTTGTTCAAACTAAGTTGTGATGCATGACAGAGCTCTGCTTTCTGCTGGCTCTAAAAGATGCCGAGAAACTCTGAAGTTGACCTTGGAAACTCCGGTTGTAAGTCCTTAAACAGATACCCTGTGGTTCCGATATTTAATTGTATTTTGTCACCAGGCACTTGTCACAATTGATGCTGGCACTTTTAACTTTCCAAAATGCCTTTCAGTGAGCATCTTTTAAACCAATCTTGGCTGTTAGCTGTAAGCCGGCTAGTTTATAAGAACTGATGGAAAGTTGAAACCTTCATCCATTTTGTTGTAATGTGACAAGTGCCTGGCCATGAACATAACAAACTCAAACTGTTAAGGTATACCTTTGTCTAATACTGCATGCAATAACCAAGACAAACAACAGCTCATTTTGTACATACAATATTATGGGTTGGTATACTTGGCGCAGTGGAAGCCGAATCTGGGCTAAACAGCTCGTGTTAGCTTTAATAACACCAGTTAGTTTTCATTACCAATGTGACTCCAACCATGTACCTGTTTTCTTCTTACGGTGTTGTTCAAATCTTTTAAAATTGCTGAGTGTAGAAATGTTAAAGTCTAGCTACTGCTACGTCGGAGGGGCTTGCGTCAACTAGCTACCTCCATTTCTATTGGATCTGTGTCATCACCAAAAAGCACATTCTACAGCCGCCATTTTGTGCCCTTTTGTAGGAATTTAATTGGTATTACGTGTGTTCATTTCTGCTTATTCTACAAAATGGCTGCTCATAATTAGCCTTGTTTTGTCCACAGATTAGGCTTCATCTTGCCCAGGTATCCAGCTCACAGTCTTTTACAGCGTGCTCTTTCTTTACTATAGTCAGTCTGTTCTGAATGGTTTTATATGTTTCTATCTATGAAAATTGTGTCATTATAACTCTATCCAGTGGACTGCTTGTTAACAACACGGACTCATAAAATATGTACAATAGAGTAGTGTTTTTGGAATAGAATCTGTTTTAGAGTGCAGTCAGTGTTGCCCGAGAGGCTTTTTGGTACTTTTGGTCAAAAATATAGAGTCAGAACTCAATAGAAAAGACATGCACTTAGATGGACAAATTGCAAAAAAAAAAAAAAAAAAAGCTGAACCTGGGATTTGCTTTTTTTGTTGTTGTTGTTTGCTAACAGTGTTTTCGGATGTTAAGCTCTAAACCTACACTGTTTTATAGTGATACATTAAAGGACCTGTATTTTGGATTTAGTGACGTCTAATGCTGTGGAGGCAGATTGCAAACAACAGATTGTCCCTCCCATTCCAAGTGTGATGGAGAAGATATGGTGGAGGCCACTTTAAGGTTTAAACACAAAAGACCAAGACTCAAGCTGGTGTTTGGTTTGTCCATTCTGAGCTACTGTAGAAACATGGCAGAGCAGCAAGGTGGATGCCCTACCTTTTTAGATATAAAGGACTCGTTCTAAGCTAATAAAAACACGATTCTTAAATGAAAACATATTTCTGCTAATAGAAACTCCTAAATCCAGGTCCTTTAAATGTAACAGAAAATTAACGTCATGAGCAAACATATTTTCTGTCCATTATGTAACAAACTATGAATATTCAGCCATCTTGACGGTTAATAAAAACTCTGTAATAGGTGAATTGTAAGTGTTGTTGAAGCCAGCTGCAGCTACAACTTAGCCTGTATTCACATACTTTCCCCAGGTCTGTTAAGGTGCCATGTCTGCTCACTGAGCTGTGATTTTATTACCAACACTCATCATGTTATCCCAGTTAATGTTGTGCAGTAGAGCTAACTAGCTAGCTACATTGTGATCTGAGTAGTTTACCTGCTGTCCTATTATGCTCACATGTCATATCTGTATCCTTCGCGATACTCCTGCTATAGTCCTCACTTGTTTTCTGTACTTAGACAGGTAGTCGGTTGAATGTTTATTACAGCAATCAGAGATTCAGATGTTTTCACTTTGCAGCTGCCAGCTTTTAGTTTAAAAAAAAACTTGTCAGAAATGCAAGATACTGTACGTGTGAACAGAATCTTTCTTTTTTTTTTTAACTCATCTACAGTATAAGTTTCAACTTCTGCTTTCTGGTCTAATTTTTACCTGCTGACTGTTTTTATGCCACTGGTGTTGCTTCAGCATACTGTGTCCATCTTAAGACCTGTCTTTCTGAATCATGACAGTCGTCTCTCAGCTCCTGTGTAAAGTTACAGTTGGTTCCACAGACACAGATATAATAACAGCGATCTAAGTGTATGCTTTGCCTTAATAAATGTTCCTTTAGCCATTTTAAAACATCACTCCTGATTTTAACTGACATATACGTGGTTTTTAGATCCACGTTTTTTAAAGCATAAGCTGTGAACTCAGTCCGTTAAATCCACCATGATCCGGTACGCCTTACCCAGACTGACCACTAGATGGAGTTCTGGGAGTAAAACTGACTGATTTGTGTTTTGTTGTAGTGGATCTAGTCAAAGACAACAGTCCCAACCAGTGTTATTCTTTGTCTGTGGAACTAACATTTACACTGCACATCCTGAAGTGTGTTGGAAACTGAGAGTATCTGTCATAAGCATTGATTGAACACAGTATGTATGTGTGATCACTCATGCAGTATTGCTTCAGAAAGCTACAACATAATTCTTTGCGTCCCCTGCAATCTTCAGCTTGTAGCTACCAGCTGTGAGACTGACAATTTGTGCAATGTTAATTTAAAACCCCAGCTGTTATTGAGGCTCTGGCTTGATTTCTAGCTTGATCTTGAAAAGATTTATATTTTATACTTGTTTGAGGACAAAACCCAATAAATTTTGATCAAAAGATGTTCACTTGTGAGAGACATTTTACATGTTTTGCTTTAAATAAATGCAGTATGAAACGGTCTGGACTAAATGTCTATACAGAGGATACAGTGCTGCCTACTAACACCTTACTTTATATTTGACTCAGGTTTATTCATCAACGTAGCTACTTATTAGTTATTTAATGAATGATTACTCTGTTGACTTTGAAACATGCTTACTGGAAATGTTATTTTTATTCCTTCAGTCTAGCAAATGTCTGTCTTTTGAACTTATCACTAAAAACATAAAAACAACAGTACTTTATTCAGGTTCAGGGACGATGTCCCAGAATAAAATGGCTCATTACACAACCAGCCTCCACTGGTGATGCAAATTTCAAATTGTACTTATATGTGTTGAAACTTTGTGAGCTTTATGGGTATAACATGTTGACAGATGCAAATGAGCTGCTTTGACTAATGAAAAGAACCTGAGCAGAAACAAGAATGAATAACATTAGTGTGTTTCAATGTGGGAAGCTGTGGAGGAAGAGAAATAAAAGTGGCTTTGTCAAGGAGAGGGGTTCATTTTAAAACTGGTGGATCTAGAGGTAGCTGAGCACCACCTGGATTGGCAGTTTTTGGTGCTTTGAGATAGAGGGGAGACATTTGTGCAAAGCCTTTGTGATTCCCAGTCACTGGTCTGTGGTCATTTGTGTCGAGCATCTAGTCAACAGTTACTGCAGTTTCTTCTCTTTCAAAGCAAAGATGCTGTGGACTCTGCTGTTCTTCTGTTTGATTGGTAAGTTGCTTCTTTGATTCACGGATGCACAGAGTCAAATGTGAATGTGAGAAAGTAAATGATTGACAAAATAATATGATAAGCATGTACGTGACAAGAATGATAAAAGAAATTCTGATGTGATTCTCTGACACTTCACATTTCACAGGGAGGTCTGCTCAGGACCAAGGAGGTAGAGTTAAAGGCATTTCTTTGCTCTACTCTGTTTCATCTCTTGATTCATGTCATAAAGTATAACAGCATTGCTGCTGAAGATGTATATGGGTCAATATTATGAAGTGAACTATTTTCTGTTTTCTGCTACAGCGAGCTGCAAAACAGGAGAACTGATACAGGGAGGAAAAACAAATCAGTCTTCAACCTTCACCCATCACTATTCTGACAGAGCTATTGATGGGATATATGATAATTGTTCTCACACCGAAAACCAGACCAACTCCTGGTGGACAATGGATTTACTGGGTCTATATGAAATTTCCTGTATCAACATCTACAACATTAATCAGCACAATATTGACCTAACGAATGCTCAGATCCTCATTGGGAACTCATCTGATGGAAATTTTTCCCACCACAATGTGTAATGCCTTCACTCTACTATGAACCATAGTACAACCTTTTACGATAGTCTAGTGCTGCTTGTGATTTATCCTTTATTTATTTCTGGGATTATAATTTCTAAAAACAAATTATTATAATACGTCCTGTGTTAATTACATTCAGTAAGATAATACATTCTGATATGAGTGTGATATGTGGTAATAAGGGAGAAGGATATATATAGGCAGACAGTACTCAGGAGAACTGCAATCAGTACCACTAAATATCAGTTTTAAACTTTTTTTTAAAAGTCTGCTCTCAGACAGTTGCAGCTAACTTTACTCAACAACATTATGCTGTATTTGTGGGTGTGGGGAATTCTGTCTTCTATTGATACTTAATCAAACAGAGCTGGAAACAGAACTATTTCTCACAGTCCAATCTGTTTCTCTCTTTCTTCCGTCCAGGTGTACAACTATTAATGACACCACCAGCGGAAAAAATCTAACATTTACATGTGACAATGGAACAATATCTGGGCGCTATGTGACCGTACACTTAGAAAGACAACAGTTTGTAGCGTTGTGTGAGGTGAAGATCTATGGTACAAAAAAATCAAATGGTAAGATAAAATGTTTTCATTTTCAGTTAATAAACAAACTTGCAGAAAATGTCTCTGTTGCAGATTACAATCCACCGTATGTTTAATAGCAAATGTGTTAATAGTTGACTACAGAGTCTAGTCTATGGTTGCCACGTATAATTTGGACACTTTCAGTTCATATTTAGGCTGGAGCTAAGCACAACCTTCAGACACATTGCATTCACTGAGCTGATAGTTGCATGAAACAAGGAAAAAGATAAATGTAGCTTTGAATAAATCTGTTAAATATTAGAGCAGAATGTCGTATTCAGTTTGCTGTTGGAGAGATCCTCTTTAACGTGTATTAAATATCAACCAGAGAAAAAGCTAAATCTAATCTAACTACTAATGAGCGTTTCCTCCAGCACTGAACTTAGCTTGGATATCATCAGAGCTTCCATTTACACCTTGAACCAGTTCTACTGCTCTGCATAGTGTGATATCAGTGACACGCTGTGTGATTATGAATTAATACAACATGTTAGATGACACCACTCATAGAGGAGCAAACATTCACACTGACAACTCTTTATTATTTTTCATCACCAAATGGACACAACGTTTTATACATGTTTTGATTCAGGATTAATTATTTTTTATTCTCTAAAACCTTAGGACAAGAACGTATGTTGGAGGAATCTTGCAAATTATACACCATATAATCACGTGTAGTTTTTAAATTTCTTTATTTAGGTAATTGTCAATGTTCATCTTATTAGATGTCTCTCTTTACTCAAGGCTTGAAGCTGGTCAAAGAGAACAGAACCTGGGAAGAAGCCCTGTACTACTGCAGACACTCAAACATGGATCTGGTGTCCATCCTCGATGAAGAGACCCAGGGCTGGGTTGAGTTGGAGGCCAGAAACGCTTCCAGTCCCTTTGTATGGCTGGGTCTTCACTACACCTGCACCCTGGATTTCTGGTTCTGGGTCGATGATCATGTCGTATCATTTGAACACTGGGGTCCAGGAGAGAAAGGAAAAGAAGACTGTGACATGAGTGCTGTCATGAACACAACAGGAAATCACTACTGGATCAAGAAGTCTGACCATGAGAAGTATAATTTCATCTGTGCAGAGTAAAAGGCTTGTTTGGCTTTGCTTATTGAGTAGTGGACTTCCCTCTAATATACTATATATCATATGTGAGGGGTCCTGGCCCGGAGCAGCAGCTTTTTTTAAATGTAGTAAATGCTGGTGAAATTAAATTAGTTTTTGTTTGTTTCTAACAGGTTGTAAGTTTCTCTTTGTTGCAGTTACTTCATTCACTGATAATAATATATTATGATGGTTATATGACATGAATTATTTACCTTTTGCTGGTGTGTTTTTGCTGCATATTCAAAAACAATCTTATTGATAATACAGAAATAGTTGTAATTTGTAATTTGAGTGTAGTTTCACTTGAAAAAAGAAACTTCTTTGCCCATGTGTATCTTCTACTTATTTCTTTATACAAAACAGTTATATTTGCATCCTTCAATGTGTATATTAGCTTGAATGGGATTTACAGAGTGTGTTATTTAGGACTATTGAAATGTATAGAGATATATGTCAATGCTACTTATTCGTGTATGGGTTCTTATGGAGTCTAAATAAAAGCTAAGATGTGTTTGAACAGTTTATTGTCGTTATATTAATGAAGGTGACACACAAGGTTGTGTCGCATCAATATTTTTTTTTGCATGTGTGAAATAATTTTTAAATCAACATCTGATTCATCAATGTGAATATTTATTGTGCAAACTGCAACAACTTTGAAAAAAACAAAAGAGAACACAACAGAACATATGCCATGTAAACAAAGGCTATATGTGATATGTGATGTATATCTGTGTGTTTTAGAGAAAGAGATTTTTAACCTGTACTTCGCTGGCTCGCTGGGGACGTACCGTCTGGAATTGGAGGGGTCTCTGAAGGGTACCAGCTGCTCATCAACAGAGATCTTGTCCCCTGGATTGAACAGGAGTGGGACAGTGAATGGACAGCCAAGAACGGCCAAATCTGGTCCATCCATCTCATGTCGAGATGCTGCGCTACATTCAGGCATGATGGCAAATCTTGCGGTCCCTGACATCATGCTGGTGGGTACCTGAATGTAGCGCAGCATCTTGGCATGAGGTGGAGACCAGACTTGTCCATTCTTTGCTGTCCACTCACTGTTAGGAAGGGCATGATCCACAGCGTCCTCTCCACTTTTAGAGGAAGGGTCAGAGGCACTCTCAGAAGTGAAGGACTCCAGTGAGCATTCAATGTCAGACTCCCCCTCAAAGTTTTTGTCTTCTTCAGATGAGTCCTGCAGCTCGCTGGCAGATAAAGGCTGCATGATCATTTCTAAAGCCTCTTCTGCACTGGATCACTTGGTCATTTTTGTTCCTTCTCTTCGCTCCAGGTCTTTCTCTGCTCATTAATGAAATGTCCCCCCAGCCAAGCTGCATGTTTATCTTTGGCTTTGAAAGCAGTTCGGTATATATACACACTAACAGTTGTTTTTGAGTACAGCAAAGGCAGGAGGCCATGTTTTTACTCAAGCACCTCTTCAAAAACTCATGAAAAACATCTCTCAAAAGAATATGTTCTTTCATCAACACTGAAATGATCAGTTCATGCTACAGATTCATACTCACACTGTCTCTCTTGCACACGCACACACACATGTGCACACACCTGCAAACAGACACACACACACAGTTGGGGTCCCCTGATAGTCACATGGCTCCATAATATAAATTGGAAATTTACAAGAATTGCATGCATCTACCTACAATAGGAAAATAGTTGAATCTGATCAAATACAGTAAAAATGTCAAGTATCACTAGTTTTCTTCTAAATGAAATGCTAACATTACAGAATGCATGGTTTTATACTGCAATGACAGTCAGATTAAAAAACGTGGTTATAATGGAAGTCTATGGGGCATTGTTAGCCATGAAGGTATCCACAGGGAGTATCTGGCACTATATAAAAAATACTAATGCAATCAAATCAGTTTTATTGCTAATCTTTGACATATACAAGACTTTAATCACCACCAAAGCCCCATTCATCTACTGTTTAATTTATGGAAAATATTTCAGATTTTGTTTTTTTTTGTAAACATTTAATACTTCATATTTTCAGACTGGCATTTAAGGGGTTAAAATCCTGAAAACTATTAACGTTTTGGTAGTTTTGAACAGGTCTGAAGTTGTTTAAGAGCTTTTTTGAAGTAAAAGCAGAAAAACTATTGATGTATGAGGATTGTATGGCAGTTTCTTTGTGCGTGTACATTTTTGCAACAAAGGTGTCCAGAGGGTAGTTAATTTCAGGAGGGCATAAGGGGTAACCTTAGCTAGCAAGCTAGTTCCTGCTAATTGTATTTATCTTCAACTACAAATATAAACACTAGTTAAGATCATGCATTTTCAGTCTGTCACCCATTTTAAAAATAATCTCAAGTTGCATTTACATAATAAATACAGACTCGTCTTTCAACTGAGGGCAAGGTGCTCCATGGTTAGGTGTGAGATATTCCTTCATTATTTATTTATCCATTAAGCAGGTTAGAGTTTAGCCTGCCCCAAAAATCATCTAAAACAAAGTCAGACCTGTTCTGCAACGGCATTATCTGATCAGATGAAACTGAGATCAACCACAATGACAGAGGGGAAATAAGTATGGAGAGGTCTTGGAACAGCTCTTGATCTGACACATACATCATTATCTGAAAAACATGGTTAGGTAGTGTGATGCATGTCTAACTTCTACTGAATCTGTGTCACTAGTGTTTATACGATGTTTTCACTCATGTTATTGTATCTGTTAATCACATAAACAACCTTTGTATGACATTTATAACTAACAAGTAGCGACGTTGATGAATAAACCTGAGTCAAATATGAAGGTGTTAGTAGGCAGCACTGTATCCTCTGTATAGACATTTAGTACAGACCGTTTCATACTACATTTATTTAAAGCAAAACATGTAAAATGTCTGTCACAAGTGAACAACTTCTGATCAAAGTTTATTGGGTTTTATGCTCAAGTAAGTACAAAATATCAATCAATGCTTATGACAGATACTCTCAGTTTCCAACACACTTCAGGATGTGCAGTGTAAATGTTAGTTTGACAGACAAAGAATAACACTGGTTGGGACTGTCATCTTTGACTAGATCCACTACAAAAAAACACAGGTCAGTCAGTTTTACTCCCAGATCTCCATCTAGTGGTCAGTCTGGGTAAGGCGTTCTGGATCATGGTGGATTTAACAGACTGAGTTCACAGCTTATGCTTTAAAAAACGTGGATCTAAAAACCACGTATATGTCAGTTAAAATCAGGAGTGATCTGTTAAAATGGCTAAAAGAACATTTATTAAGGTAAAGCATACACTTAGATCACTGAACATTCAACAGAGGAGCATCAGGACTTGTATCTGTGTGTCCCGTCAGTCTCTAACATGTCTGTCAGTAAGATCTTGTTCCACCAGCGCTCTCTGAAGCTCTGCAAACACACACTGGTCAGACTCTCTCCGTCCTGGTGGTCCTCCCTCATCTTCTCTGGGATCAAGTCCTCTGACATCACCTGAGAAGAGGGAGGGGAGTGTGTAACAATATTACACTTTAACTCTGCGCCAAATCTGCGTCCACCTGAAACTGCCTGTAATTCAGGCCTTGGAGCAGCATGTCTGCACTAAACAAGTGTGTGAGTGTGTTACCTCACCTCAGTGAGAGCCTGCAGCGTTGTTTCTTTGGGATATAGCCGCTGCAGCACATCTTCTGACATCTGTAGTACGCTTTCACTGCGCTGCAACACAAAGGAGGACTGCTGCTGCTGAAGGATCCTCAACAGGAGTCTGTGGGAAGAAGAAGAGACGAGGAGGCATGAGGACATAATGATTTACTCTAAGTGTAGGCCTGTGGATGTGCATGAGATTTTAATCCAACTGCTTCTGGGAAACTGGTCAACAGTATCCAAACACAGTGGCTGTACCTCGTCCTGATGAAACAGGCGCAAGCTTTGAGACAAATCCTGTCCTCACTGAGCTCTGCTGCCTCCTACTGCTGCTCCTCAGTCGCCCCATCCTCCTGATCTGCTTCTGATTTACATCTCGTGGCAGAACAGGCTCCTAATAACATACCAGAGTTAATTAACCACGGCAGTAAAACAAAAATAAAACAAAGATCAACAATTCACCTGCATAATTAACATCTTGAGAGCAGGTATGGGTGTTAAGTGAGACAGGAAGTGAAGTTAACGTTACCTGAGGTCCCGTCATTCTCCAGAAGCTGCAAACACGTCTGTCCCAGGCTGAACCAGTGCCAGGGGTTGAACGGTAGCAGGCTACACAGCTGCTGCAGACACCACGTCTTCCATCCTGCGGCTCCAAAATGCTCGTAGATGCTGACCTTTAGGAGAAGTTTAAATCAGTTTGAATACAACAGAATGACTTCATCCTTGTGTCTTCTGGCTAACGCTGACCTTAAGCAGCAGAAGGCTGGTCAGGTGACCGGTGTTGGAAGCTTCTTTGCTCTGGAAATAAAAGATTATGCAGATGTTATCAATTTAAGCTTTTAGACTGATGTCTTAAAATCGCTTCAGTTTAGTTTGAAATCAAAAAAAATTCTGCAAATTCCCCTTTGTTAGCTCATAAGTTTCACAGAAGAACATGTGAAATGTCTTACTTAATCAATGTGACATACAGTATAAAGAATATGACAGCTCCAGGTAGTTGTATCACTTGTATGGGTCACTGGAACGTCTAGCGTCACGTGAGTAAGCGTATTGCGTCATTTCCTGCTTCTGCACTGTGTGGTATTGCTGTTTACAGAGTGTTAGCGTCGCTCAACTTCCAAAAAACGTTCTGTTTATTGCGGGGAATTCTTACGTATCTTCAACCACCTGTCCTCTATAGCTACTTTTTGAACCACACACTCTCTCTCTCTCTTCTAATCAACTTTGTCTGCTAACGTTAGCGAATTAACCATGGCTTCTCCCTCTGCTTCCTCTTCTCTCTCCTGCATCTCGTGCCACATGTTTAGTTACTCCTCTGCCTCCTTTAGTGGTAATGGTATGTGTAACAAATGTAGTTTATTCGTAGCACTGGAGGCGAGGCTTTCCGAATTGGAAGCACGGTTCCGCACCATTGAAAAACAACCAGCAGCTAGCCAGGGCCCTGTAGCCGGTGCGGACCGACCAAGAGTAGCTCCTGTTAGCATAGCTCCAGTTAGCTGTCCCCCGACAGCTCCCGAGCAGCCGGGAAACCAGGGCGGCTGGGTGACGGTTCGAAGGAAGCATAGTCCCACAAGGCCCGTGGAGCACCACCAACCCCTTCACGTCTCCAACCGATTTTCCCCACTCAGCGACACGCCCGCTGAGAAACCAACTCTGGTGATTGGCGACTCTATTTTGCGGAACGTGAAGATAGAGAAACCAGCGACCATAGTTAGATGCATTCCAGGGGCCAGAGCGGGCGACACTAAATCTTACCTCAAACTGCTGGCTAAGGCTAAGGTTAAATACAGTAAAATTGTTATTCACGTCGGCAGTAATGACACCCGGTTACGTCAGTCGGAGGTCACAAAACTTAATGTGGAATCGGTGTGTAAGTTTGCTAAAACTATGTCGGACTCCGTAGTTTTCTCTGGTCCCCTGCCCAACCTGACCAATGATGACATGTTTAGTCGCACGTCGTCATTCCATCGCTGGTTATCTAGGTGGTGTCCAGAAAACAACGTGGCCTTTATTGACAATTGGCACACTTTCTGGGGAAAGCCTGGTCTGATTAGGCGAGATGGCATCCACCCAACTTTAGCGGGTGCTGCTCTCATCTCTAGGAATATGGCCGATTTTATTAACCCCCCGAAACCATGACAACCCAGAGTTCAGACCAGGAGGCGGAGTTGTAGTCTTACACACTTCTCTGCCGCTTCTCAAGGACTGTCTCACACCCTAAACTCTATAAACTCTATAGATGTTCTGTCTGCTCCCAGATTATTTAAACCAATAAATAACAAAAGAGGAGTTTCTCATAGGAACCTTATTCAAATCAGTACAAGTTCATTGGTTAAAATTAAATGTGGTCTTTTAAATGTCAGATCTCTCTCATCTAAATCTCTTTTAGTGAATGATCTGATAACTGATCATCAGATTGATCTTTTTAGTTTGACTGAAACATGGCTACAGGATGATGAATATGTTAGTTTAAATGAGTCTACTCCACCCAGTCATAGTAATTATCATATTCCTAGAAGCACAGGTAGAGGAGGAGGAGTGGCAGCAATCTTCCACTCTGATTTATCTATTAATCCTAGACCTAAGGAGAGCTTTAATTCATTTGAAAGTCTTACTCTTAGTCTTCCCCATCCAAGCCAGAAAATACAAAAACCAATTCTTTTTGTTGTGGTGTATCGCCCACCTGCTCCTTATTCTGAGTTTTTAGCTGAATTCTCTGAGTTTTTATGTGATTTAGTTCTTAGAACAGATAAAGTCATTATAGTAGGTGACTTTAACATCCATGTTGATGTTGTCAGTGACAGCCTTAGCTCCTCATTTACATCATTATTAGATTCAATTGGCTTTTCTCAGAATGTAAACGGATCAACTCACAGTTTTAATCACACCTTAGATCTTGTCCTAACATATGGCATAGAAACTGAAGGTTTAACAGTATTTACTCATAACCCTCTTTTGTCTGATCATTTCCTCATAACCTTTGAATTTACAATAATGGATTACACAGGAACTGAAAAGACATTTCATTACAGTAGATGTTTGTCTGACAATGCTGTAACTAGATATAAAGAATTAATTCCTTCTTTATTTACCTCAGTGCCATGTACCAATGTTGTGGACGACAGCAACCACAATTTAACCCCTGCACTAATAGATTATTTTGTCGATGGCACTGCAGCATCGCTTAGTTCAACTTTAAACTTAGTTGCTCCTCTGAAAAAGAAGGTCATAAATAGGAGGAGGCTAGCTCCATGGTATAATTCACAGTTGCGCTGTTTAAAACAGGCAGTCCGAAAGCTAGAAAGAATTTGGCATTCCACTAATTCTGAAGAAGCTCGCATAGCCTGGAAAGATAGTTTAACAACTTATAAAAAAGCTCTCAGTAGTATTAGAACAGCATATTATTCATCATTAATAGAAGAAAACAAGAACAACCCCAGATTTCTTTTCAGCACTGTAGCCAGGCTGACAAAGAGCCACAGCTCTGTTGAGCCATCTATTCCTTTAGCCCTCAGTAGCAATGACTTCATGAGCTTCTTTACTAATAAAATTGTCGGCATTAGAGAAAATATTCAAGGCATCCTTCCAACAGCTGTTAAAGATGCAAGTACAGCGACATTAGAAACTTTTGTACGACCTTATCAATATCTGGAATCCTTCTCCCCAGTAGATCTTCTTGAGCTCTCTTCAACAATTACAGCATCTAAACCATCAACCTGTCTTCTAGATCCAATCCCAACTAAATTGCTCAAAGAAGTTTTTCCATTAATTAACACCTCCATATTGAACCAGATAAATTTATCTTTATTAACAGGATATGTGCCTCAGTCTTTTAAGATTGCTGTAATTAAGCCCTTACTTAAGAAAGCCACTTTAGATCCAGATGTTTTAGCCAACTATAGACCAATCTCCAACCTTCCCTTTATTTCCAAAATTCTAGAAAAAGTTGTTGCCAATCAGTTGTGTGACCACTTAAACAAGAATGGTCTGTTTGAAGAGTTTCAGTCAGGTTTTAGAGTTCATCATAGTACAGAAACAGCTCTGGTTAAAGTTACCAATGATCTCCTCATGGCTTCAGACAGTGGACTTGTCTCTATACTTGTTCTGCTAGATCTTAGTGCTGCATTTGACACTATTGATCATAATATTTTACTACAGAGACTTGAAAGTGAGGTCAAGATTAAAGGAACTGCATTAGACTGGTTTGAATCCTATCTATCTGACAGATTCCAGTTTGTTCATGTCAATAATGATTCCTCTACTTATACAAAAGTAAGTTATGGAGTTCCTCAGGGTTCTGTGCTAGGACCAATACTCTTCACGTTATACATGTTGCCATTAGGCAAGATTATTAGAAAACATGGCATAAACTTTCATTGCTATGCAGACGACACCCAGCTATATTTATCTATGAAACCAGATGAAACTAATCAGTTGGTTAAACTCCAAGCATGCCTTAAAGACATAAAGGCTTGGATGACCTGTAATTTCCTACTCTTAAACTCAGACAAAACAGAAGTTATTGTATTCGGTCCTAAGCATCTCAGAGATTCATTATCTAATCACATGGTGTCTTTGGATGGCATTACCTTGGCCTCCAGTACTACTGTAAAAAACCTTGGTGTTATATTTGATGAGGATATGTCCTTTAAATGTCACATAAAGCAAGTGACCAGGACTGCCTTCTTTCACCTGCGTAATATCGTCAAAATTAGGAACATCCTGTCTCAGAGTGATGCTGAAAAACTAGTTCATGCATTTGTGTCGTCCAGACTGGATTATTGTAATTCATTACTGTCTGGCTGTCCAAATAGCTCTTTAAAAAGCCTCCAGTTGATTCAAAATGCCGCAGCAAGAGCATTGACAGGAATTAGCAAGAGAGATCATATTACTCCAGTTTTAGCTTCTCTTCACTGGCTCCCTTTAAAGTCTAGAATAGAATTTAAAATCCTCCTCCTTACATACAAGGCCCTTAAAGGCCTAGCTCCATCGTATCTTAAAGACCTTATTGTACCATATCATCCCAGCAGATCACTTCGGTCTGAAAGTGCAGGCCTACTTGTGGTTCCTAGAATTTCAAAAAGTAGAATGGGAGGTAGAGCTTTCAGCTATCAGGCTCCTCTCCTATGGAACCAGCTCCCAGTTTGGGTTCGGGAGGCAGACACTCTCTCTATTTTTAAGGTCAGGCTTAAGACTTTCCTTTTTGATCAGGCTTATAGTTAGGGCTGGACTAAACCATCCCTTAGTTATGCTGCTATAGGCCTAGGCTGCTGGGGGACGATGCACCAAACACATGTCCTCCTTCTTTCTTCTGTCTCCTCTCTCGCATCCTCCACTTTCTTTTCTCTGGCACAGAGCTCTTGCCCTCTAATTTCCTATATACTACTAGTCATACAATTCTGAGCTATTACTATGTAGAATGTTTACTGCTGTGTGTGTCCCACCCCCCTTCCCCCCCCTTCCCCCCCTTCCCCCCTCTTCTTGTGAGTATCTCTGGCCTGGAGTGGTGTGTTTCCTGTGGAGCTCTATACTACATCTGTTGTCGTGGTCTCATCAGCCTGCCCAGTCTTCATGGAATCCTGCAGTTATCCACTCCTACCTGAATGAACAATTCTCCAACCTGCCTATGATTCCTCTTACATTTTCAAACTGTCATGTAACATCATCAGTTTGTATCATAAGATTCCACATGTACACTTTAGTCAGATATGTGTATCTATGACAGATGTATGTTTATCTTGCTGTTCTCTTCTCTTCTCTCTTTGCTGTTCTCTTCTCTCTTTCTTCTGTCTGTACCCGGCTGGCCTTAGGCAGATGGGTCCCTCCATATGAGCTGGGTTCTGCTCGAGGTTTCTTCCTGTTAAAAGGGAGTTTTTCCTTGCCACCGTTGCCTTCAGGCTTGCTCTGGGGGTTTCAGGCCGGGTTTTTGTAAAGCGTCTTGAGACGATTTGTATTGTTATTGACGCTATATAAATAAAATTGAATTGAATTGAATTGTTCAGCACTGAATTTGAAATCAGGGAAAGAGTTACCAGCAAATCAGCCAAGTCCAGTGCCCTGTCTCTCTGTCCCAGTTTGGTGCAGCAATGGGCCATTCCCTCCAGTACATCTCGTCTGATGCTCAGGTTGTTGTCGGCGATCCACTGCAGGCAGCTGCTGTACGCCTCCAAGGCTTTCTGAACCACACACACCACAAGAACAGAAACAGACGCTTTCAAATCATGAGAGTAGAAGGTGGGCTGTCAAAATACAACAGATTTGGGATTTCATTCCTTCAATCTGGTTCCCTCAAGTCTATAAATGTGTTTAAATGTCTGCTCAGAAGTCTTTTTTAAAGCAGTCAGGGAAATGTTACTGTTGAGCAACGTGCTGCTAATTAAAGTCAACCTAAATTACATTTGTGTTCTGGATGCAATATATAGACTAAACTACTTTTCTGACTATTTCTAGTTTTGAAGATGATGAAATGGTGAATTATAGCAATAAGGCTACTGATACGCTCTCTATATTTGTTGTTAACAACACAGAAATATTCAAATACAGGTAAATATAGCAGTGAATAAACAGACTGGGAAAATGTAAATTCCTGAAGGCCATGAACTCAGAGTGTTTCTGTGGAATGCCTCCAACGTTGCTGGTGATTTTTCAGTAATACCTGGTGACTGGACTTAGAAAGACTGAGCTGAATGACTTTAATTACCTGATAGTTCCCTTGTCTACCGGCCAAGTCTCCTCTAAACTTGTAGACTTTCTGCTTCTCCAAAGAATCGTCAGTATCCAGAGCAGCACTCTCACAAAACCACCGCAGACAGAAACACATCACGGAGCAGCTTCAGCCAGCTGACGTATCTTCACTTCTACTCTGTTTATTTACATGGATGTCCTTAAATATGCTCATCTAGACAACGTTTCTCCACATGTGCAGTTTAATGAGTGATTACTCTGCTGACTTTGAAACATGCTTAGTAGAAATGCTATTTTTATTCCTTCAGTCTAGCAAATGTCTGTCTTTTGAACTTCTCACTAAAAACATAAAAACAACATTACTTTATTCAGGGGCAGGGACGATGTCCCACAATAAAGTTGCTCATTCCACAAACAACCTCCAGTTGGTGAAGTAAATTTCAAATTGTACTTATATGTGTTGAAACCGTATTCGTGAGCTTTGTGGGTATAACGTGCTGACAGATGCAAATACTCTTGAGCTGCTTTGACTAATGAAAACAACCTGAGCAGAAACAAGAATGAATAATGTTAGTGTGTTTCAATGTGGGAAGCTGTGGAGGAAGAGAAATAAATGTGGCTTTGTCAAGGAGAGGGGTTCATTTTAAAATTGGTGGATCTAGAGGTAGCTGAGCACCACCTGGATTGTCAGTTTTTGGTGCTTTGAGATAGAGGGGAGACATTTTTCCAAAGCCTTTGTGATTTCCAGTCTTTGGTCTGTGGTCATTTGTGTCGAGCATCTAGTCAACAGTTACTGCAGTTTCATCTCTTTCAAAGCAAAGATGCTGTGGACTCTGCTGTTCTTCTGTTTGATTGGTAAGTTGCTCCTTTGATTCACGGATGCACAAAGTCAAATGTGAATGTGAGAAAGTAAATGATTCACAAAATAATACAATAAGCATGTACGTGACAAGAATGATAAAAGAAATTCTGATGTAATTCTCTGACACTTCACATTTCACAGGGAGGTCTGCTCAGGACCAAGGAGGTAGAGTTAAATGCATTTCTTTGCTCTACTCTGTTTCATCTCTCTTGAGTCATGTCATAAAGTATAACAGCATTGCTGCTGAAGATGTATATGGGTCAATATTATGAAGTGAACTATTTTCTGTTTTCTGCTACAGCTAGCTGCAAAACAGGAAAACTGATACAGGGAGGAAAAACAAATCAGTCTTCAACCTTCGAAAATCTCAATTCTGACAGAGCTATTGATGGGATATATGGTGATTGTTCTCACACCAAAGAAGAGCCCAACTCCTGGTGGACAATGGATTTACTGGGTCTATATGAAATTTCCTGTATCAACATCTACAACGTTTATCAGTACAATATTGACCTAACGAATGCTCAGATCCTCATTGGGAACTCATCTGATGGAAATTTTTCCCACCACAACGTGTAATGCCTTCACTCTACTATGAACCATAGTACAACCTTTTACGATAGTCTAGTGCTGCTTGTGATTTATCCTTTATTTATTTATAGGATTATAATTTGTAAAAACAAACTATTATAATACGTCCTGTATTAATTACATTCAGTAAGATAAGACATTCTGATATGAGTGTGATATGTGTTAATAAAGGAGAAGGATATAGGCAGACAGTACTCAGGAGAACTGCATTCAGTACCACTAAGTATCAGTTTTAAACTTTTTTAAAAGTCTGCTCTCAGACAGTTGCAGCTAACTTTACTCAACAACATTATGCTGTATTTGTGGGTGTGGGGAATTCTGTCTTCTATTGATACTTAATCAAACAGAGCTGGAAACAGAACTATTTCTCACAGTCCAATCTGTTTCTCTCTCTTTCTTTCTTCCGTCCAGTTGTACAACTATTAATGACACCACCAGAGGAAAAAATCTAACATTTACATGTGACAATGGACCAATATCTGGGCGCTATGTGACCATACACTTAGAAAGACAAGATTTTCTAGTGTTGTGTGATGTGAAGATCTACGGTATTAAAAGAGATGGTAAGATAAAATGTTCTCAGGTAACTGGTCAGTTCATAAACAAATTTATAGAAAATGTCTCTATTACAGATTACAATCCACCGTATGTTTAATAGCAGATGTGTTTTATTAATACAACATGTTAGACGACACCACTCATAGAGGAGCAAACATTCACACTGACAACTCTTTATTATTTTTCATCACCAAATGGTCACAACGTTTTATACATGATTTGATTCATGATTAATTATTTTTTATCCTCTAAAACCTTAGGACTAGAACGTATGTTTGAGGAATCTTGCAAATTATACACAATATGATCAAGTGTAGTTTTTAAACTTCTTTTTCTACTTAATTGTCAATGTTCATCTTATCAGATGTCTCTCTTTACTCAAGGCTTGATGCTGGTCAAAGAGAAAAGAACCTGGGAAGAAGCCCTGTACCACTGCAGAGACTTAAACATGGATCTGGTGTCCATCCTTGATAAAGAGACCCAGGGCTGGGTTGAGTTGGCGGTCAGAAAGGCTGACAGTCCCTTTGTATGGCTGGGTCTTCACTACAACTGCACCCTGGATTTCTGGTTCTGGGTCGATGATCATGTCTTATCATTTGAACACTGGGGTCCAGGAGAGAAAGAAATAGAAGACTGTGACATGAGTGCTGTCATGGACACAGAAGAAAATCACTACTGGTTCAAGAAGTTTGACTATGATAAGTATAATTTCATCTGTGCAGAGTAAAAGGCTTGTTTAGCTTTGCTTATTGAGTAGTGGACTTCCCTCTAATATACCATATATCATATGTGAGGGGTCCTGGCCCAGAGTAGCAGCTTTTTTAAATGTAGTAAATGCTGGTGAAATTAAATTAGTTTTTGTTTGTTTCTAACAGGTTGTATTTTTTTATTTGTTGCAGTTACTTCACTCACTGATAATAATGTATTATGATGGTTATATGACATGAATTATTTACCTTTTGCTGGTGTGTTTTTGCTGCATATTCATTTTAATTATTTTGTTGAAACTGTATTCTTGGCTGTTAGGGTTATTTTGGTTTATTGTAATTCTGCTATCAAAAACAGAACTATCTTACTGATAATACAGAAATATTTGTAATTTGTTGGAAATTTGAATGAATTCAGGATTCAGTGTCATTTTATTTATACCAAACATTAATTTTTGCATCCTTCAATGTGTATATTAGCTTGAATGGGATTTACAGAGTATGTTATTTAGGACTTATATGGAAATGTATGGAGATATATGTAAATGCAACTTATTCGTGTATTGGTTCTTATCGAGTCTAAATAAAAGCTAAGATGTGTTTGAACAGTTTATTGTCGTTATATTAAAGAAGGTGACACGCGAGGTTGTGTCGCATCAATACCTGTCCCTTCGTCTGTCGGAATATGTCTGTCCAGAACGATAGTTATTGGACGCTGCATTAGTCGCGCAGTTTACACTGAAGGACCGAGAGACCTGGATGATCATTGACTGTATATACTAGTGGATGATGTAAACAAACAAGTGGAGCTGTAGTTGTGTAGTCCGTTTGGAACCTGTGGAGTTCAGGATTAATTGTAGATAATAAATGTGACTAATTATATATTTTTTCAGTTCCGGGTGGAATTCATGGCCTTCAGGAAATTACATTTTCCCAGTGTGTTTCTTCACTGCTTTGTTTCACTGAATTTGAATGTTTCTATGTTGTTAATGCAGCCGAGTGTCCTGGGTTCGCCTATACAGCAGTTATTAATAAAACAATAAACGAGACCGGAGACCTGAGCGTATTTTCCACCGTCACTCAGCATTCCTGTTTATTCCGAACTTTTCTCTTGAACCACCTGTGAGACACACCCACAATATTCCACACCTGAACATCAGCCCTACAGCAACTCAGAGGGACACTTTCCATGTCATACGAAATACAAGTCATACGAAGCACATCTTGGGGGTGCTGGGCGGGTGCTATTGCTACAGCACCATCTAGCTCCTCCCTGACACCGCCACTGGTTTCAGTCTGTCATGATGAACCACCTGAGCCCTCTCCAGCGGGTCCAGGGGGTTGATGATGCGGTATGTCAGGGCTGCTCCTCCAGCAGAAGCCAACCCCTGGACGATTTGATAAGAACCCTTCCAATGCGGTTCCAGCTTTGTACGGCTTTCAATGGGGTTATTCAGCCAAACCAGTGCACCCACTCCATAGGTACGGTGGCAACTACTCTCATCGTGATAAAGAGTTCCTGTCTCTCATGTGCTTCTGCAGCATTAAGCCTGGCTGTGCTGAAGGCCGACTCCAGAGGGATCCAGAGCCCTGGGAGTCCAGGATCTTAGGGGGCTCAAGCACATTAGCAGGCACCCGTGCCTCACGTCCGTGCATGAGGTAGAAGGGGGTAACTCGGATGCTGGTGTGTTCAGAAGTGGTATATGCAAAGGCAACATGTTTCACATATGTATCCCACTCACCCCCACAGGAAAGCAACATCTTGGCCAGCTGGTCGATCAAAGTCCTGTTATGACGCTCCACCATGCCATCAGATTGGGGTTATATGCAGTGGTGCGTGTCTTCTTTATCCCCAGCCGCTGGCAGAGGCTCTGAATCACCTCCGCTTCAAACTGACGGCCCTGGTCACTATGCAGTGTTTCTGAAACACCATGCAACACACAATCCTCAAACAAACAGCGAGCCACCATGTGAGCTGTCAGATTTGGCAAAGCATACAGGGCGACAAACTTAGTAAAGTAGTCCTCCACCACTAAAATGGATGGAACAGGATGTCTGTTGCCACTCTCTGCAGGAGGCAAGTGACTTGGGACTCCCCCCATGGGAGCCCTGGGTCCAGGAACCGGGCCTTTTCCCACACACGTTCAGCAGAGAAGTGTGCCGCAGCTGGCCCCCCATGCAACCGCTGAAGGAGCTCTGGCACCATGGAGGCAGGAACAACCACCTGAATTTGCTTCTCTCCAGTAGTTACAGGCAGCGCTGTGCGACACAGCAGTCCATCAATCAGAGAGAGACGGTGGAACTCGGTCCATAGCTTCCTCAAGCAGGCTGAGGGAGTCTGCAAGGCCGCTGTGCTGGGCTATGCTCCAACCAAGCCAATACAGCAGCAATATGTGTGTAATGACCGCAACTCTGCATCACTGCCACAAAGTGAATAGCCAGGGACCAGGCCACTTCGTACCCCATCTGCAGGCGGAGGTGGATCGGGTCCACCCACTGAGGCTACGGTGTGCAGTTCAGCTGAGGGGGTATTTGGCTCAACTGGGTCAGAAGGTACAGGCCGGCGGGAGCCATCCTTGTACACTGATGTAATTTTGGTGTCTCTGGAGTAAATATTGTGGAAACTGTGGCAGGTATAAGAAGAGGGTGGATTCAGCTTTCCTCGAAAAACAGCTTCAAATTTTGAATGGGAGTTCAGTGGCAGTTGGAGCGGGACACTCCTCACTCTGGGGCATGCCATTCAAATTCAGAAAATGTCTCGTCTTAGGCGAGCACATTGTATGAATCAGGACAAGTTCCTCTACAAAAGTGGAAAAAATCTAATGTCTACGATGTAAGATGTGCCCAGGAGCAGCGTGGAAAGAGAAAAATTTCAGTGAATTTCAGACAGCCTCTCACTCTAGCCTGTGAGGTCTCCCACTCTAGGCCGAACATTCCACGCAATACACACCCATTATAAACTCAGAAATTTCACATGATTGATCACGATGATTGACGAGTGATTGATCGAAAAGTATAAAAGATATCAAAAATCTGAATGGTATAGAGGACAAATTTACCTACATTTTAAAGTTTAAATGAAGTCTCTAGGTGAAATTTTGCAGGAGGAGTTAGCTTTTGAAAATGCCCCTCAAAAGTGTCAGTTTTTTCCTTTTTTCGCAGTTTCCCATTCATTTCAATGGGACGATTTTCGCAGTTTTTTGCGAATAAATTCGCGAAAAATTCGTGGATTACTTATAAAAGTAATAGCACACCGATCCCGATAAAGGCGCACGTTTTGATGTAATTTTTGTCGGTGTCGCCCCAAAATTGTGGGGCGAGTTTGAAATCGAAAAAAGGTACGGAAGATGAATAATAATATAGAAGAAACACGCAGAAGAACAATAGTGTCTCGTGCGTAGCCTCGAGTCACTAATAAAACAATAAACGAGACCGGAGACCTGAGCGTATTTTTCCACCGTCACTCGGTATTCCCGTTTATTCCGAACTCTCCTCTTGAACCACCTGTGAGACACACCCACAATATTCCACACCTGAACATCAGCCCTACGGCAACTCAGAGGGACACTTTCCATGTCATACGAAATAATCTGTTACATTAACAACAAATATAGAGATCGTATCAGTAGCCTTATTTCCATAATGCACCATTTCATCATCTTCAGAACAACATGTCATGGTACTGAACACAAAAGTAGTTTAGTCTATACACTACCAGTCAAAAGTTTAGACACACCTTCGTATTTAATGGTTTTTCTTTATTTTCATGATAATTTACATTGTAGATTCTCACTGAAGGCATCAAAACTATGAATGAACACAAAGTGTGAAATAAGTCTAAATATTATTCATATTTTAGATTCTTCAAAATAGCCACCCTTTGCTTCGATTACTGCTTCAGCAGCAGCAGTCTTCCTTTGTGTTGCAGTGCAGTGAAAGCGTACTACAGATGTCAGAAGATGCGCTGCAGCGGCTAAATCCAATTCAATTCAATTTTATTTATATAGCATCAATAAGAATACAAATTGTCTCAAGACGCTTTATAACATCTGGTCTGAAACCCAGCCTGAAATCCCCAGAGCAAGGCTGAAGGTGACAGTGGCAAGGAAAAACTCCCTTTTTAAAAGGAAGAAACCTTGAGCAGATCCCAGCTCATATGGAGGGACCCATTTGCCTAAGGTCAGCCGGGTAGAGACAGAAAAGAGAGCAGAGGGCAGCAGGAAAACAATATAAACATACATCTGTCTAAATCGTACATGTAGAATCTGATGATGATACAAATATAACATATAGCTGATGATGTTACATGACAGGTTAAGAATATAAGAGGAATCATAGGCAGGTTGGAGAATTGTTCATTCAGGTAGGAGTGGATAACTGCAGGAGGCCATGAAGACTGGGCAGGTTGATGAGAACATGACAACAGATGCAATATGGAGCTCCACAGGAAACGCACAACTCCAGGCCAGAGACATTCATAAGAATCTCAAAGAAACAACACTGCAGGCTCTCACTGAGGTGAGGTAACACACTCACAAACTTGTTTAGTGCAGACATGCTGCTCCAAGGCCTGAATTACAGGCAGTTTCAGGTGGACGCAGATTTTGCGCAGAGTTAAAGTGTGATATTGTTACACACTCCCCTCCCTCTTCTCAGGTGATGTCAGAGGACTTGATCCCAGAGAAGATGAGGGAGGACTACCAGGACGGAGAGAGTCTGACCAGTGTGTGTTTGCAGAGCTTCAGAGAGCGCTGGTGGAACAAGATCTTACTGACAGACATGTTGGAGACTGATGGGACACACAGATACAAGTCCTGATGCTCCTCTGTTGAATGTTCAGTGATCTAAGTGTATGCTTTACCTTTATAAATGTTCTTTTAGCCATTTTAAAAGATCACTCCTGATTTTAACTGACATATACGTGGTTTTTGGATCCACGTTTTTTAAAGCATAAGCTGTGAACTCAGTCTGTTAAATCCCCCATGATCCGGTACACCTTACCCAGACTGACCACTAGATGGAGATCTGGGAGTAAAACTGACTGACCTGTGGTTTTTTGTAGTGGATCAAGTCAAAGACAACAGTCCCAACCAGTGTTATTCTTTGTCTGTGAAACTAACATTGACACTGCACATCCTGAAGTGTGTTGGAAACTGAGAGTATCTGTCATAAGCATTGATTGAACACAGTATGTATGTGTGATCACTCATGCAGTATTGCTTCAGAAAGCTACAACATAATTCTTAGCATCCCCTGCAATCTTCAGCTTGTAGCTACCAGCTGTGAGACTGACAATTTGTGCAATGTTAATTTAAAACCCCAGCTGTTATTGAGGCTCTGGCTTGATTTCTAGCTTGATCTTGATAAGATTTATATTTTATACTTGTTTGAGGACAAAACCCAATACATTTTG
Organism: Chelon labrosus; assembly: GCF_963514085.1. NCBI lineage: Eukaryota > Metazoa > Chordata > Actinopteri > Mugiliformes > Mugilidae > Chelon > Chelon labrosus. The sequence continues at coordinate 19,264,774 of NC_140345.1, forward strand.
ATCAGAAGATGTTCACTTGTGAGAGACATTTTACATGTTTTGCTTTAAATAAATGCAGTATGAAACGGTCTGGACTAAATGTCTATACAGAGGATACAGTGCTGTCTACTAACACCTTACTTTATATTTGACTCAGGTTTATTCATCAACGTAGCTACTTATTAGTTATTTAACGAATGATTACTCTGTTGACTTTGAAACATGCTTACTGGAAATGCTATTTTTATTCCTTCAGTCTAACAAATGTCTGTCTTTTGAACTTCTCACTAAAAACATAAAAACAACAGTACTTTATTCAGGGGCAGGGACGATGTCCCACAATAAAATGGCTCATTACACAACCAGCCTCCACTGGTGATGCAAATGATCTGCTTTGACTAATGAAAACAACCTGAGCAGAAACAAGAATGAATAATGTTAGTGTGTTTCAATGTGGGAAGCTGTGGAGGAAGAGAAATAAATGTGGCTTTGTCAAGGAGAGGGGTTCATTTTAAAACTGGTGGATCTAGAGGTAGCTGAGCACCACCTGGATTGTCAGTTGTTTGTGCTTTGAGATAGACGGGAGACATTTGTGCAAATCCTTTGTGATTTCCAGTCATTGGTCTGTGGTCATTTGTGTCGAGCATCTAGTCAACAGTTACTGCAGTTTCTTCTCTTTCAAAGCAAAGATGCTGTGGACTCTGCTGTTCTTCTGTTTGATTGGTAAGTTGCTCCTTTGATTCACGGATGCACAGAGTCAAATGTGAATGTGAGAAAGTAAATGATTGACAAAATAATACGATAAGCGTGTACGTGACAAGAATGATAAAAGAAATTCTGATGTAATTCTCTGACACTTCACATTTCACAGGGAGGTCTGCTCAGGACCAAGGAGGTAGAGTTAAATGTATTTCTTTGCTCTACTCTGTTTGATCTCTCTTGAGTCATGTCATAAAGTATAACAGCATTGCTGCTGAAGATGTATATGGGTCAATATTATGAAGTGAACTATTTTCTGTTTTCTGCTACAGCTAGCTGCAAAACAGGAGAACTGATACAGGGAGGAAAAACAAATCAGTCTTCAACCCACCCCGGACGCAATTCTGACAGAGCTATTGATGGGATATATGATCAGTGTGCTCACACCGAAAACCAGACCAACTCCTGGTGGACAATGGATTTACTGGGTCTATATGAAATTTCCTGTATCAACATCAACAACACTAATCATCACATTATTGACCTAACGAATGCTCAGATCCTCATTGGGAACTCATCTGGAAATTTTTCCCACCACAATGTGTAATGCCTTCACTCTACTATGAACCATAGTACAACCTTTTACAATAGTCTAGTGCTGTTTGTGATTTATCCTTTATTTATTTCTAGGATTATAATTTCTAAAAACAAACGATTATCATACGTCCTGTATTAATTATATTCAGTAAGATAAGACATTCTGATATGAGTGTGATATGTGGTAATAAGGGAGAAGGATATATATAGGCAGACAGTACTCAGGAGAACTGCATTCAGTACCACTAAATATCAGTTTTAAACTTTTTTTAAAAGTCTGCTCTCAGACGGTTGCAGCTAACTTTACTCAACAACATTATGCTGTATTCGTGGGTGTGGGGAATTCTGTCTTCTATTGATACTTAATCAAACAGAGCTGGAAACAGAACTATTTCTCACAGTCCAATCTGTTTCTCTCTCTTTCTTTCTTCTATCCAGGTGTACAACTATTACTGTCACAACCAACGGAAAAAATCTAACATTTACATGTGACAATGGACCAATATCTGGGCGCTATTTGACCGTTCACTTAGAAAGACAAGGTTATGTAGCGTTGTGTGAGGTGAAGATCCATGATACACAAAATGCAATTGGTAAGATAAAATGTTCTCAGGTAACTGGTCAGTTAATAAACAAACTTGCGGAAAATGTCTCTATTACAGATTACAATCCACCGTATGTTTAATAGCAGATGTGTTTTATTAATACAACATGTTAGACGACGCCACTCATAGAGCAGCAAACATTCACACTGACAACTCTTTATTATTTTTCATCACCAAATGGCAGCGATGTTTCATACATGATTTGATTCATGATCGATTCTTTTTTTATTCTCTAAAACCTTAGGACTAGAACGTATGTTTGAGAAATCTTGCAAATTATACACAATATAATCACGTCTTTTAAATTTTCATTTTCGAGGTAATTGTCAATGTTCATCTTATTAGATGTCTCTCTTTACTCAAGGCTTGATGCTGGTCAAAGAGAACAGAACCTGGGAAGAAGCCCTGTACTACTGCAGAGACTTAAACATGGATCTGGTGTCCATCCTCGATGAAGAGACCCAGGCCTGGGTTGAGCTGGAGGCCAAACAGGCTGACAGTCCCTTTGTATGGCTGGGTCTTCACTACACCTGCACCCTGGATTTCTGGTTCTGGGTAGATGATCATGTCGTATCATTTGAACACTGGGGTCCAGGAGAGAAAGAAATAGAAGACTGTGACATGAGTGCTGTCATGGACACAACAGGAAATCACCATTGGTTCAAGAAGTCTGACTATGATAAGTATAATTTCATCTGTGCAGAGTAAAAGGCTTGTCTGGCTTTGATTACTGAGTCGTGGACTTCCCTCTAATATACTATATATCATATGTGAGGGGTCCTGGCCCAGAATAGCAGCTTTTTTAAATGTAGTAAATGCTGGTGAAATTAAATTAGTTTTTGTTTGTTTTTAACAGGTTGTAAGTTTGTCTTTGTTGCAGTTATTTCACTCACTGATAATAATATATTAGGATGGTTATATGACATGAATTATTTAACTTTTGCTGGTGTGTTTTTGCTGCATATTCATTTTAATTAATTTACTGACATTGTATACTTGGCTGTTGGCTGTGTTTTTATTTTATTTTAATTCTGATATCAAAAACAAAAATATGTTATTGATAATAAAAAAATGGTGGCAATGTGTTTGAAATTTCAATTAATTCAGGATGCAGTGTCGTTTTGTTTATACAAAACAGTTATATTGACATCCTTCAATGTGTATATTAGCTTGAATGGGATTTACAGAGTATGTTATTTTGGACTTATATGGAAATGTATGGAGATACAGTATATGGAAATGCTACTTATTCGTGTATGGGTTCTAAACAAGTCTAAATAAAAGCTAAGATGTGTTTAAACAGTTTATTTTCGTTGTATTAATGAACGTGTCACACGAGGTTGTGTCACAAATGTCACTGCTATATTACATAATTTAGCCCCCTGGGAAAGATATTTCTGAAATTGAATATGCAGCATTCCTCTTGTTGTTGTTTTTTTATTGGCATAGGGTTCAATTATTGTGGAGAGGTCCACATGCTGTTGTCAACATTTGTTGACGTGTTAAGGTAGGTCATAATTAAAGAACAACATAAGACTTTGCAGTTCTGATCCATAATTATGTGATCCACTATCTAAAAAAATATGCTAAAAAGTATTATGAGCTTTTCTAACATCAAAACGTTATGTCAATAAACCAGTGAAGAACTGCATGAAACTGGACACCTCCTTTAGTGTCTGGCTTGTATCTAGATGGCAATAGAAGGGAATAGTCACAACCTTGTAACTGAGACGCACCCAGTTTATTTTACATCCAATAGATGAGTTTTCCTCCTGAAGAAAAAAAAAGAATTGATGATACTGGACACTTTTTGGTGAATAAACATGAAACTTTTCATTTAATGACACAAGTCAAGTTTCTTAACAGGGTTACTCTAAAAAGCGAAAGACAAATAATGTGCGTCACACTAAAAACGTGTTGGTCACTGACACCACTCAAAAGCTCAGTACACATGCTTTAAAAACACATACAAACTCATACTCATATCAAAACTCATATTGTCATAGTCTCTTCTTGCATGTCGATCAGTCCGTAGCTGGATGTGGCTCGATGTGACAGTCCTTTTCTCAGCGAGCGTCTGAACCGGGAAAATCTAGATCTCGCCCGGATACAGCAATGCTATTTTTTGATTGGCTGTTCAGTAGCTATATTCTTTTTATTGGATTGGCTGGTGCGTGACAGGCGCCTTCTGAACTCTTCGGGAACCCGCTTGATTCCTACCCGTTCTACCGTTTTAAAAAATAGCGGCGCAACTTGGTGGGCGTTATCCTGGTGATTTCTCTGCGTGAGAAATACAAGGTGTGGTGTGTGAACGTGTGAACGGGTTGAAATGTGTGTGTCTCACGCCCAATGCGTGAGACTTGACAGCTTTGCATGGTACCAAACAGTCTATACACTACCAGTCAAATTTTGGACACACCTTCGTATTTAATGGTTTTTCTTTATATCTATGATTATTTACATTGTAGATTCTCACTGAAGGCATCAAAACTATGAATGAACACATATGGATGAATGTAGTAAACATAAAAAGTGTGAAATAACTCTAAATATTATTCATATTTTAGATTCTTCAAAATAGCCACCCTTTGATTACTGCTTCGGCAGCAGCAGTCCTCCTTTGTGTTGCAGCGCAGTGAAAGCACACTACAGATGTCAGAAGATGTGCTGAAGTGGCTAAATCCCAAAGAAACAATGATGCTCTCACTGAGGTGAGGTAACACACTCACACACTTGTTTAGTGCAGACATGCTGCTCCAAGGCCTGAATTACAGGCAGTTCAGCCAGGAAGACTCGGGAAACAACGATGTGCGTAAGAATTAATTATTTAATCCATATAAGGATTTACAGACATGACGGTTGGCAATATGAAAAGTCTTTGGCGCAGGCCCCGTCCTCGGTCCAGGTCTCGAAGCGATCGGACCCTGCAGATCCTGCCGGAGTGAGACGGCAGGGGCGGAGCCTACCCCCAAAGAATGAAAGTGGAAAATACCTACCGGGCACTTCTCTGGATCATGTCCGCTGGAATAGAGCATAACATATTATAAATAGTAATTTACAGGATGCGTAAAGCTTTGAACCTGGGATAGATTGACATAACACCGCGTGGTTGACAGGGTGATGTTAAATGCTTAATTGAGGTCCAAAGAGATGAGGTGCCATATAAGATATTTTGTAACTGGGAAAGTGAAGTGAATTGGCCATTATGACCCGATCATGGCCTATAGGCCTACTTCGGTGCGATGTTGAGTCTGGTCTAACCAGGTGAATGAAGGCCAGGTGAATGAAGGCTCGATGATCAAGTGATGAAAACGAAGCACATGATTGACGATGACACATGATTGACGATGACAAATGACGCATGACACGAAGACACATGATTGACGATGACACATGACACGAACACACATGATTGACGATGATTCGAGGTAGCATATTCAGTAGGATACGATGATGGGATGCTTGACCTGACAGTTTTTATCATTTAAAAACGAAGAAACGAAGAGTCTGGGATTTATCATTTAAAAACGAAGAAACAAACCAGACTGGGATTTGTCAGGGTGATGATGAAGATTTCGAAAGATACGACTTGATGATTTCGAAAGATACGACTTGATGAAAGGTATCTCGAAGATACCTGATGAAGCATGATGGAATTCATGAAAGATATGATAGCTCGATGTGAGAACTATGAATATAAGGGTGGTTTTATTAAACTTGAAAAGGGGAAGCGAAGCAGAGTGCAAGAATATCCTATTGAGAATACAAGGTGTTGACTGTGCGTTAGTTTGTGGGAAAATTCAGTTACTCGATGGTGAGTTAAGGAAACATGGCTATAGTAGCCTACTACTATGAAGGTAACCACCACCAGACATTTGCAAGTATACCTTAGTTGATTCTTGAGAGTGCCAACCGAGCCTCTGGAAGGAGACGATCCTCCTCGGGTCTTATATAGGATTCGAAAGCAGATGAGGACCATCTTCCGAGCAACTTGATGGATGAAGTTGGTAATCCTAGTTTGGCCGCTGAGGTAGCGGCGCCAATGCGAAAGGAGTGCCCAGTATAGTTTGAAGGCGAGAAGACACAACTCCTCACCACAGTTGTTAGGTGGATTTTAAACCAGTGCTTAGACAAAGGTCGCCCCGTAGGAAGAATGAATAATGGTGTATTAGCTAGAGAATGTGGGCGTAATTTTAAGTAGTTAATCATAGAGAGTTAAGGACAGAAAGTAGGAAGCACTTTATAGATTTTAATAGAGGTACCTGAGCCTGATGTATCTGTTTTAGAATGTTTCAGCGAGATAGTATAGTACGGATGTCGGAGTATGCAAGGTCTCGAGAAGGGTTAAAAGTCTGGGCGTCAGAACAGAATTCGCCAGAAAGAACGCATGAAGCCGTAAAAAGCCATGAGGAAAACTGCTTCGAGAAGGATGTCGATATAAGGTGTGAATAACCCCTGCCATAGTCTAGACACTAAAGTGCGGAGAATGGAAGGGGTGATAGGAAGTCGTTGATCCGGGACAGTTACAGTGGTTTTAGCTATACCTTTAAGTAGCAGCCGTATAGATGGTACGGAGAACAGGCTTAGGAAATTAGGGTCATTTAGCCTCGCGTAAAATTGGATGCCAGCTAACATCCTTCTAATTGAGGAGACTTTGATTTTACGCGTTCCGAAATTGTGGACGGTAAAGGCGCACACGGTTGGGACGAGTATTGGAAAGATGGGCAACTGTAACGAAAGGCAAAATAAATTAAAGCAGGTCCAGGCGGACTTATAAACTTTAAGAGTACTCAGGGCTATTCCCTTAACCATAAAGCGCCTCGCACTGTCCAACAGTGAGGCCATGGGTGATTTTAATCCAAGATTAGAGCTGGGAAAGGTGGGCACGCTATTGGTTCCAGGTCAGCATCTAAGCAGAGTAGTCTGAACTCCTGAAATCGGAAACGAGAGAGAGCATCAGCGATTACGTTTTGGTAGCCGGGGATATGTTCTGCACAAATGATAAAATTATGCATGCCGGACTGCCAAGTTAGCCGTCTAAGAAGGGACATGATTTTGTTGCATGAGGATTGTCCTTAGTTAAGAATGCATACTGCTGCTTCGTTGTCGCAAAATAGGTTGATCCGTTTGCGAGACCAAGTGGCGCCCCATAAGACACTGGCTACGACGATTGGAAAGATCTCGTGCAATGCTGAAGAGGCAGACCTGAGGGCAACTCTGAGAAGTCAGGAGACCATTTCTCGGCAAACCATTGCCCTTGGTAAAAACCCCCAAAACCGACAGAGGGAGCTGCGTCTGTGTAAAGCTGGATGTCTTCGGGCTGGGAGATGAAGTTGTATAATCAAATAATCAAACGGTAGCGGCGTGAGCTGTAATCGAACGGTAGCGGCGTGAGCTGTAATCGAATCGAATCGTGAGGTGTCTTGGATAACGTGGATAAGGTTAAGGAACGGCTGAGGACGGTGGCAGGAGGTGTGAAAAGGAATGTCGACATTGGGGAATGATGCAGATGGCGCGATCGAGGTGGCTGAAAAGGAAGAGAAGCTGCTGATTAGAAAGGCTGGGATCTAGAAGGAATTGAAAATCAACGAAAAGATACGGAGGCTCGTTCCTAGACTAGGCTCCACCTTCATTATCTGGAACTGGTTTGGTTTTAAAAAGTCTGACGCGGAGCAGCAATTTACAACATGCAAGTATATCCAAAAGGTTCAATAAGGCAACTGGGCTTCAGTTCGAGGGGACTGGTGGGAAGTCTGAGGTTTAAATAGGAACTCCTCCTGAAACTTGCTTGTATGTAAACGACCAGAAACCGGCGTAGCTAATTTCCATTAACGATTGGGTACTTACCTGTAGTTTTGCTGCAAGAATTTGCGAATGAATGGTGCATACGAAGGACAGTGACACCACTAATTTGTTCCACCACCTCGAACACACGCACGAACCAGAATGTGAAGAAAGCCGGAAAATGTGCAAGGATGCAGAAGCAGCGTCGGCTTCATCCAAAGCCTCGCACTCAGATGAAACTTGCCGATGCATTATAGTCAAAAGATTTGGCTGAATTAGTGTTTATTTATCGTCGTTTTTAATTGTTACTGTGATAAATACCAGAAATTATTGGGATACTTTTTTTTTTTTCCCCCTTCCCCCTTCTCCATATCGCCCATCTCTAGTTCAGAGTGATGCCAAAGAACTCCATGGAAATCCTAAATGGGGGAAAGATGCATTGAAAATCGTGGTGATCGCGATAATCACAATAATCACAATAACAGTTGAATAATCGAATCTTAGGGCCGTGAGTGTACTCGAATTGAATCGTGATGTGCCCTAGATGCCCGGTTGGTCAAGGGTGAAGGAATCGAGGAAGGAAGGACAGGCGGAGGGAAGAGAACAAGTTCGACAAGTGGTTGAATGTGGAACTGATACGACCTGGCTCTGGCTGGATAAGGCTGGTGGAACTAGGAGGACCCGACCTGATGCTGCGGGCTGTGTGATGACGTCAGCGTACACGGACGTGATGACGTGTAGGGGTCGAGCCGGGAGACCTGAGTCGAAGCGCGTTGTTTGACAGGTGGAAGATGGAGTTTTGAAGAAGTTTGAACAGTTTTATCTTGTTATCGCTGCGGTGGAATGGAATGCGCTTCTTTTCTCGAGGCGAGCGACTGTCCGGTCTGCGATGGTAGTCGGGCGTGGAGGAGTGCCGGCCGGAGGTGAACCGATAGAGGGGCGGCCGTTACCGGCCTGTTGCCGGCCAGCTGCTGCGGTGTCTGGGTGGACGTAGCTCAGGTGAGCGGCGCCGAGTACCGCGGCCTCTGTCTGGACGAGGTAGAGGAGGTGTAAAATGAAGGTCGTAGTCGCTGGATGGAGGATAATTAACGAGGTTTTGAGGAACTGGGACGACGGAGTGTAGTCGGGATCCGTGGCTAGCTGGAGGCGAACGGATTGAAGTAGACGGAAGAAGGAGAATCGAGGATGATCGACGGGATGCCGAACATTCGCTGTCGGATGCGTCGAGGACCAACTCGCGGTTCATGTTGAAGGTAATCTGTTTTTCTTAATCGTGTCTGTGCTCTCGAACGCTCGCTTGAGAACTGAGTCGAACGTAACGTCGAAAGTCTGGACCTGAAAGCAACAAGACAGGTGCGTGACTCGGTTCATTATAAAGACAGGCGGGGCTGCCGATTGGTTAGGGGTAATGAATGAATGAGTGACGTATTGGAGTCTTCCCAGCAGAACTACGCTGGCGCTTACATTTTCAGATGGACACAGATTTGGAGCAGAGTTAAAGTGTAATATTGTTACACACTCCCCTCCCTCTTCTCAGGTGATGTCAGAGGACTTGATCCCTGAAAAGATGAGGGAGGACTACCAGGATGGAGAGAGTCTGACCAGTGTGTGTTTGCAGAGCTTCAGAGAGCGCTGGTGGAACAAGATCTTACTGACAGACATGTTAGAGACTGACGGGACACACAGACACAAGTCCTGATGCTCCTCTGTTGAATGTTCAGTGATCTAAGTGTATGCTTTATCTTAATAAATGTTCTTTTAGCCATTTTAAAAGATCACTCCTGATTTTAACTGACATACTGACATGTTTGAGGACAAAACCCAATAAATTTTGATCAGAAGATGTTCACTTGTGAGAGGCATGTTTTGCTTTAAATAAATGTAGTATGAAACGGTCTGGAGTAAATGTCTATACTCAACTCAACTCAACTCAACTTTATTTATAAAGCACTTTAAAAACAACCACAGCTGAAACAAAGTGCTATTAAAAACAATAAAAGAATAAAAATAATAATAAACAATAAAACACTAAAAACAATAAAAACAATAAAAGCACTAAACAAAAGCAGAAAAAGTCTCAAGTCTCATGTCTCATGCTGGGTTAAAGGCCAAGGAATAAAAATGGGTTTTAAGACAAGTTTTAAAAAGAGGACATAGTGCTGCCTACTAACACCGTACTTTATATTTGACACAAGACTAACATCAACGGAGCTACTTATTAGTTATTTAATGAGTGATTACTCTGTTGACTTTGAAACATGCTTACTGGAAATGTTATTTTTATTCCTTCAGTCTAACAAATGTCTGTCTTTTGAACTTCTCACTAAAAACATAAAAACAACAGTAGGCCTACTTTATTCAGGGGCAGGGACGATGTCCCACCATAAAGTTGCTCATTACACAACCAGCCTCCAGTTGGTGAAGTAAACTTCAAATTGTACTTATATGTGTTGAAACTGTGTTTGTGAGCTTTGTGGGTATAACGTGCTGACAGATGCAAATACTCTTGAGCTGCTTTGACTAACGGAAAGAACCTGAACAGAAACAAGAATGAATAATGTTAGTGTGTTTTAATGTGGGAAGCTGTGGAGGAAGAGAAATAAATGTGGCTTTGTCAAGGAGAGGGGTTCATTTTATAATTGGTGGATCTGGAGGTAGCTGAGCACCACCTGGATTGTCAGTTTTTTGTGTTTTGAGATAGAGGGGAGACATTTGTTCAAATCCTTTGTGATTCTCAGTCATTGGTCTGTGGTCATTTGTGTCGAGCATCTAGTCAACAGTTACTTCAGTTTCTTCTCTTTCAAAGCAAAGATGCTGTGGACTCTGCTGTTCTTCTGTTTGATTGGTAAGTTGCTCCTTTGATTCACGGATGCACAGAGTCAAATGTGAATGTGAGAAAGTAAATGATTCACAAAATAATACGATAAGCATGTACGTGACAAGAATGATAAAAGAAATTCTGATGTGATTCTCTGACACTTCACATTTCACAGGGAGGTCTGCTCAGGACCAAGGAGGTAGAGTTAAATGCATTTCTTTGCTCTACTCTGTTTCATCTCTCTTGAGTCATGTCATAAAGTATAACAGCATTGCTGCTGAAGATGTATATGGGTCAATATTATGAAGTGAACTATTTTCTGTTTTCTGCTACAGCTAGCTGCAAAACAGGAAAACTGATACAGGGAGGAAAAACAAATCAGTCTTCAACCTTCGACAAGCTCAATTCTGACAGAGCTATTGATGGGATATATGGTCAGTGTTCTCACACTGAAAAAGAGCCCAACTCCTGGTGGACAATGGATTTACTGGGTCTATATGAAATTTCCTGTATCAACATCAACAACATTGATCATCACAGTATTAACCTAAAGAATGCTCGGATCCTCATTGGGAACTCATCTGATGGAAATATTTCCCACCACAATGTGTAATGCCTTCACTCTACTATGAACCATAGTACAACCTTTTACGATAGTCTAGTGCTGCTTGTGATTTATCCATTATTTATTTCTGGGATTATAATTTGTAAAAACAAACTATTATAATACGTCCTGTATTAATTATATTCAGTAAGATAAGACATTCTGATATGAGTGTGATATGTGGTAATAAGGGAGAAGGATATATATAGGCAGACAGTACTCAGGAGAACTGCATTCAGTACCACTAAATATCAGTTTTAAACTTTTTTTTAAAAGTCTGCTCTCAGACAGTTGCAGCTAACTTTACTCAACAATATTATGCTGTATTTGTGGGTGTGGGGAATTCTGTCTTCTATTGATACTTAATCAAACAGAGCTGAAAACAGAACTATTTCTCACAGTCCAATCTGTTTCTCTCTCTTTCTTTCTTCCGTCCGGGTGTACAACTATTACTGTCACCACCAGAGGACAAAATCTAACTTTTACATGTGACAATGGACCAATATCTGGGCGCTATGTGACCGTACACTTAGAAAGACAAGGTTATGTAGCGTTGTGTGAGGTGAAGATCCATGATACACAAAATGCAATTGGTAAGATAAAATGTTCTCAGGTAACTGGTCAGTTAATAAACAAACTTGCGGAAAATGTCTCTATTACAGATTACAATCCACCGTATGTTTAATAGCAGATGTGTTTTATTAATACAACATGTTAGACGACGCCACTCAGAGAGGAGCAAACATTCACACTGACAACTCTTTAGTATTTTTCATCACCAAATGGCAGCGGTGTTTTATACATGATTTGATTCATGATCGATTCTTTTTTTATTCTCTAAAACCTTAGGACTAGAACGTATGTTTGAGAAATCTTGCAAATTATACACCATATAATCACGTCTTTTAAATTTTCGTTTTCGAGGTAATTGTCAATGTTCATCTTATTAGATGTCTCTCTTTACTCAAGGCTTGATGCTGGTCAAAGAGAACAGAACCTGGGAAGAAGCCCTGTACTACTGCAGAGACTTAAACATGGATCTGGTGTCCATCCTTGATAAAGAGACCCAGGGCTGGGTTGAGTTGGCGGTCAGAAAGGCTGACAGTCCCTTTGTATGGCTGGGTCTTCACTACAACTGCACCCTGGATTTCTGGTTCTGGGTCGATGATCATGTCTTATCATTTGAACACTGGGGTCCAGGAGAGAAAGAAATAGAAGACTGTGACATGAGTGCTGTCATGGACACAGAAGAAAATCACTACTGGTTCAAGAAGTTTGACTATGATAAGTATAATTTCATCTGTGCAGAGTAAAAGGCTTGTTTAGCTTTGCTTATTGAGTAGTGGACTTCCCTCTAATATACCATATATCATATGTGAGGGGTCCTGGCCCAGAGTAGCAGCTTTTTTAAATGTAGTAAATGCTGGTGAAATTAAATTAGTTTTTGTTTGTTTCTAACAGGTTGTATTTTTTTATTTGTTGCAGTTACTTCACTCACTGATAATAATGTATTATGATGGTTATATGACATGAATTATTTACCTTTTGCTGGTGTGTTTTTGCTGCATATTCATTTTAATTATTTTGTTGAAACTGTATTCTTGGCTGTTAGGGTTATTTTGGTTTATTGTAATTCTGCTATCAAAAACAGAACTATCTTACTGATAATACAGAAATATTTGTAATTTGTTGGAAATTTGAATGAATTCAGGATTCAGTGTCATTTTATTTATACCAAACATTAATTTTTGCATCCTTCAATGTGTATATTAGCTTGAATGGGATTTACAGAGTATGTTATTTAGGACTTATATGGAAATGTATGGAGATATATGTAAATGCAACTTATTCGTGTATTGGTTCTTATCGAGTCTAAATAAAAGCTAAGATGTGTTTGAACAGTTTATTGTCGTTATATTAAAGAAGGTGACACGCGAGGTTGTGTCGCATCAATACCTGTCCCTTCGTCTGTCGGAATATGTCTGTCCAGAACGATAGTTATTGGACGCTGCATTAGTCGCGCAGTTTACACTGAAGGACCGAGAGACCTGGATGATCATTGACTGTATATACTAGTGGATGATGTAAACAAACAAGTGGAGCTGTAGTTGTGTAGTCCGTTTGGAACCTGTGGAGTTCAGGATTAATTGTAGATAATAAATGTGACTAATTATATATTTTTTCAGTTCCGGGTGGAATTCATGGCCTTCAGGAAATTACATTTTCCCAGTGTGTTTCTTCACTGCTTTGTTTCACTGAATTTGAATGTTTCTATGTTGTTAATGCAGCCGAGTGTCCTGGGTTCGCCTATACAGCAGTTATTAATAAAACAATAAACGAGACCGGAGACCTGAGCGTATTTTCCACCATCACTCAGCATTCCCGTTTATTCCGAACTTTTCTCTTGAACCACCTGTGAGACACACCCACAATATTCCACACCTGAACATCAGCCCTACGGCAACTCAGAGGGACACTTTCCATGTCATACGAAATACAAGTCATACGAAGCACATCTTGGGGGTGCTGGGCGGGTGCTATGGCTACAGCACCACCTAGCTCCTCCCTGACGCCGCCACTGGTTTCAGTCTGTCATGATGAACCACCTGAGCCCTCTCCAGCGGGTCCAGGGGGTTGATGATGCGGTATGTCAGGGCTGCTCCTCCAGCAGAAGCCAACCCGTGGACGATTTGATAAGAACCCTTCCAATGCGGTGCCAGCTTTGTACGGCTTTCAATGGGGTTATTCAGCCAAACCAGTGCACCCACTCCATAGGTACGGTGGCAACTGCTCTCATCGTAATAAAGAGTTCCTGTCTCTCATGTGCTTCTGCAGCATTAAGCCTGGCTGTGTTGAAGGGATCCAGAGCCCTGGGAGACCAGGATCTTGGGGGTCTCAAGCACATTAGCAGGCACCCGTGCCTCACGTCCGTGCATGAGGTAGAAGGGGGTAACTCGGGTGCTGGCGTGTTTAGAAGTGGTATATGCAAAGGCAACATGTTTCACATATGTGTCCCACTCACCCCCACAGGAAAGCAACATCTTGGCCAGCTGGTCGATCAAAGTCCTGTTATGACGCTCCACCATGCCATCAGATTTGGGGTTATATGCAGTGGTGCGTGTCTTCTTTATCCCCAGCCACTGGCAGAGGCTCTGAATCACCTCCGCTTCAAACTGACGGCCCTGGTCACTATGCAGTATTTCTGGAACACCATGCACTAACACATAATCCTCAAACAAACAGCGAGCCACCATGTGAGTTGTCAGATTTGGCAAAGCATACAGGGCGACAAACTTAGTAAAGTAGTCCTCCACCACTAACATGTACCTGTTCCCCTGAGAAGTCAAGGGCAGCTCCAGGATGTCTGTTGCCACTCTCTGCAGGGGGCGAGTGACTTGGGACCCCCCCCCCCCCATGGGAGCCCTGGGTCCAGGAACCGGGCCTTTTCCCACACACGTTCAGCAGAGAAGTGTGCCGCAGCTGGCCCCCCATGCAACCGCTGAAGGAGCTCTGGCACCATGGAGGCAGGAACCACCACCTGCATTTGCTTCTCTCCAGTAGTTACAGGCAGCGCTGTGCGACACAGCAGTCCATCAATCAGAGAGAGACTGTGGAACACGGTCCATAGCTTCCTCAAGCAGGCAGAGGACCTCCTAGTCTGCAAGGCCGCCGTGCTGAGCCCTGCTCCAACCAAGCCATTATAGCAGCAATATCTGTGTAATGACCGCAACTCTGCATCACTGCCACAAAGTGAATAGCCAGGGACCAGGCCAGTTTGTGCCCCATCTGCAGGCGGAGGTGGATCGGGTCCACCCACTGAGGCCACGGTGTGCAGTTCAGCTGAAGGGGTATTTGGCTCAACTGGGTCAGAAGGTACAGGCCGGCGGGAGCCATCCTTGTGAACCATGACCCAGTCGAACGGGTCCAACTCCAGTATCCACCTGCTTCTTCATCCAGTGGGGTCATTATCAATGGCCGTGCGCCTGTGGCCCAGCAGAGGGCGATGGTCACTTACTATGGAGAATGCAGATAGTCCCACATAATGTTTAAATTCACACACTGCCACCAATGTAGCCGAGCATCCTGGGTTCGCCTACAGCAGTTATTAATAAAACAATAAACGAGACCGGAGACCTGAGCGTATTTATCCACCGTCACTCGGTATTCCCGTTTATTCCGAACTCTTCTCATGAACCACCTGTGAGACACACCCACAATATTCCACACCTGAACATGAGCCCTACGGCAACTCAGAGGGACACTTTCCATGTCATACGAAATAATCTGTTACATTAACAACAAATATAGAGATCGTATCAGTAGCCTTATTTCCATAATGCACCATTTCATCATCTTCAAAACAACATGTCATGGTACTGAACACAAAAGTAGTTTAGTCTATACACTACCAGTCAAAAGTTTGGACACACCTTCGTATTTAATGGTTTTTCTTTGTTTTCATGATAATTTACATTGTAGATTCTCACTGAAGGCATCAAAACTATGAATGAACACAAAGTGTGAAATAAGTCTAAATATTATTCATATTTTAGATTCTTCAAAATAGCCACCCTTTGCTTCGATTACTGCTTCAGCAGCAGCAGTCTTCCTTTGTGTTGCAGTGCAGTGAAAGCGTACTACAGATGTCAGAAGATGCGCTGCAGCGGCTAAATCCAATTCAATTCAATTTGATTTATATAGCATCAATAAGAATACAAATTGTCTCAAGACGCTTTATAACATCTGGTCTGAAAACCAGGCTGAAATCCCCAGAGCAAGGCTGAAGGTGACAGTGGCAAGGAAAAACTCCCTTTTTAAAAGGGAGAAACCTTGAGCAGAACCCAGCTCATATGGAGGGACCCATCTGCCTAAGGTCAGCCGGGTAGAGACAGAAAAGAGAGCAGAGGACAGCAAGAAAAAAATATAAACATCTGTCTAAAGCGTACATATAGAATCTGATGATGATACAAATATAACATATAGCTGATGATGTTACATGACAGGTTAAAAATATAAGAGGAATCATAGGCAGGTTGGAGAATTGTTCTTTCAAATAAGAGTGGATTATTGCAGGAGGCCATGAAGACTGGGCAGGTTGATGAGATCATGACAACAGATGTAGTATGGAGCTCCACAGGAAACACACAACTCCAGGCCAGAGACATTTATAAGAATCTCAAAGAAACAACAACACTGCAGGCTCTCACTGAGGTGAGGTAACACACTCACACACTTGTTTAGTGCAGACATGCTGCTCCAAGGCCTGAATTACAGGCAGTTTCAGGTGGACGCAGATTTGGCGCAGAGTTGAAGTGTAATATTGTTACACACTCCCCTCCCTCTTCTCAGGTGATGTCAGAGGACCTGATCCCAGGGAAGATGAAGGAGGACTACCAGGACGGAGAGAGTCTGACCAGTGTGTGTTTGCAGAGCTTCAGAGAGCGCTGGTGGAACAAGATCTTACTGACAGACATGTTAGAGACTGACGGGACACACAGATACAAGTCCTGATGCTCCTCTGTTGAATGTTCAGTGATCTAAGTGTATGCTTTATCTTAATAAATGTTCTTTTAGCCATTTTAAAAGATCACTCCTGATTATAACTGAGATATACGTGGTTTTTAGATCCACGTTTTTTAAAGCATAAGCTGTGAACTCAGTCTGTTAAATCCCCCATGATCCAGTACGCCTTACCCAGACTGACCACTAGATGGAGATCTGGGAGTAAAACTGGCTGACGTGTTTTTTTGTAGTGGATCTAGTCAAAGATGACAGTCCCAACCAGTGTTATTCTTTGTCTGTGAAACTAACATTTACACTGCACATCCTGAAGTGTGTTGGAAACTGAGAGTATCTGTCATAAACATTTATTGAACACAATATGTATGTGTGATCACTCATGCAGTATTGCTTCAGAAAGCTACAAAATAATTCTTTGCGTCCCCTGCAATCTTCAGCTTGTAGCTACCAGCTGTGAGACTGACAATTTGAGCAATGTTAATTTAAAACCCCAGCTGTTATTGAGGCTGTGGCTTGATTTCTAGCTTGATCTTGAAAAGATTTATATTTTATACTTGTTTGAGGACAAAACCCAATAAATTTTAATCAAAAGATGTTCACTTGTGAGAGGCATTTTAAGATAAGACATGTTTATTGATCCCACGTATGGGAAATTAACTTGTCACAATAGCACAGAATTTGTCAAAATATACAAAACAGTGACGAATAAAAAAAACACAAGTACTGACTGGAAAAATATATACAAAAAAATAACAACAAATATAAAGACATTCTGTATATACACTGTGGTGGTGGAATAATAAATTTACAAATAAATAGATTGCTAAAAACTTTAGGAAAAACTATAAGTTGGTGAGGTCGTGGTTTGTGCAAAAGGCAGTGCAAAAAGGCAGATTTATTTGTGCAAAATGACAGTTCTTATTGACTCAGACTGGTGTTGTACAGCCCGATGGCAGTTGGAATGAATGACCTGCGGTAGCGTTCTTTCTTGCAGCGTGGATGCAGCAGTCTGCTGCTGAAGGAGCTGCTGAGGTCTGAAACAGTCTGATGCAGTGGGTGAGAGGGGTTGTCCATGATTGATGTCAGCTTGGCAAACATCCTCCTCTCACCCACCTCCTCGATGGAGTCCAGAGAGCCGTCCAGGACAGAGCCCGCCCATCTGACCAGCTTGTTCAGTCTCTTCCTGTCCCTCTCTGAGCTTCCACTGCTCCAGCAGACCACTGCATACAGGATGGCAGAAGCCACCACAGAGTCATAAAAAGTCCTGAGCAGATGCTTTTTACATGTTTTGCTTTAAATAAATGCAGTATGAAACGGTCTGGACTAATGTCTATACAGAGGATACAGTGCTGCCTACTAACACCTTACTTTATATTTGACTCAGGTTTATTCATCAATGTAGCTACTTATTAGTTATTTAATGAATGATTACTCTGTTGACTTTGAAACATGCTTACAGGAAATGTTATTTTTATTCCTTCAGTCTAACAAATGTCTGCCTTTTGAACTCATTCATTCATTCATTCATTCATTCTTCTTCTGTACCCGCTTATTCCTGTTAAGCATCGCGGGGGTCTGCTGGAGCCTAGCTGTCACTGGGCGAGAGGCGGGGGTACACCCTGGACAGGTTGCCAGTCTATCGCAGGGGCAACACAAAGAGACGGACAACCATTCACACTTACACGCACACCTACAGCCAATTTAGAATCACCAATTAACCTAATGAGCATGTCTCTGGAAGGTGGGAGGAAGCCGGAGCACCCGGAGAGAACCCACGCAGACACAGGGAGAACATGCAAACTCCACACAGAAAGGAACCAGTCAGACTTCTCACTAAAAACATAAAAACAACATTACTTTATTCAGGGACAGGGATGATGTCCCACAGTAAAATGGCTCATTACACAACACCCTCCACTGGTGATGCAAATTTCAAATTGTACTTATATGTGTTGAAACTTTGTGAACTTTATGGGTATAACATGTTGACTGATGCAAATGAGCTGCTTTGACGAATGAAAACAACCTGAGCAGAAACAAGAATGAATAATGTTAGTGTGTTTCAATGTGGGAAGCTGTGGAGGAAGAGAAATAAATGTGGCTTTGTCAAGGAGAGGGGTTCATTTTAAAACTGGTGGATCTAGAGGTAGCTGAGCACCACCTGGATTGTCAGTTTTTGGTGCTTTGAGATAGAGGGGAGACATTTGTGCAAAGCCTTTGTGATTTCCAGTCATTGGTCTGTGGTCATTTGTGTCGAGCATCTAGTCAACAGTTACTGCAGTTTCTTCTCCTTCAAAGCAAAGATGCTGTGGACTCTGCTGTTCTTCTGTTTGATTGGTAAGTTGCTCCTTTGGTTCACGGATGCACAGAGTCAAATGTGAATGTGAGAAAGTAAATGATTGACAAAATAATAAGATAAGCATGTATGTGACGAGAATGATAAAAGAAATTCTGATGTAATTCTCTGACACTTCACATTTCACAGGGAGGTCTGCTCAGGACCAAGGAGGTAGAGTTAAATGCATTTCTTTGCTCTACTCTGTTTCATCTCTCTTGAGTCATGTCATAAAGTATAACAGCATTGCTGCTGAAGATGTATATGGGTCAATATTATGAAGTGAACTATTTTCTGTTTTCTGCTACAGCTAGCTGCAAAACAGGAAAACTGATACAGGGAGGAAAAACAAGTCAGTCTTCAACCTACATCCATCACTATTCTGACAGAGCTATTGATGGGAAATATGGTCAGTGTGCTCACACTGAAAACCAGACCAACTCCTGGTGGACAATGGATTTACTGGGTCTATATGAAATTTCCTGTATCAACATCAACAACACTTCTGGCAATATTAACCTAATGAATGCTCGGATCCTCATTGGGAACTCATCTGAAGGAAATTTTTCCCACCACAATGTGTAATGCCTTCACTCTACTATGAACCATAGGACAACCTTTTACAATAGTCTAGTGCTGCTTGTGATTTATCCTTTATTTATTTCTGGGATTATAATTTGTAAAAACAAACTATTATAATACGTACTGTATTCATTATATTCAGTAAGATAAGACATTCTGATATGAGTGTGATATGTGGTAATAAGGGAGAAGGATATATATAGCAGACAGTACTCAGGAGAACTGCATTCAGTACCACTAAATATCAGTTTTAAACTTTTTTAAAAGTCTGCTCTCAGACAGTTGCAGCTAACTTCACTCAACAACATTATGCTGTATTTGTGGGTGTGGGGAATTCTGTCTTCTATTGATACTTAATCAAACAGAGCTGGAAACAGAACTATTTCTCACAGTCCAATCTGTTTCTCTCTTTCTTTCTTTCTTCCATCCAGGTGTACAACTATTAATGACACCACCAACGGAAAAAATCTAACATTTACATGTGACAATGGACCAATATCTGGGCGCTACGTGACCGTACACTTAGAAAGAACATATTTTTTAGTGTTGTGTGAGATGAAGCTCTACAGTACAAAGAAATATGGTAAGATAAAATGTTCTCAGGTAACTGGTCAGTTAATAAACAAACTTGCAGAAAATGTCTCTATTGCAGATTACAATCCACTGTATGTTTAATAGCAGATGTGTTTTATTAATACAACATGTTAGACAACGCCACTCATAGAGGAGCAAACATTCACACTGACAACTCTTTATTATTTTTCATCACTGAATGGTCACAACGTTTTATACATGATTTGATTCATGATCGATTCTTTTTTTATTCTCTAAAACCTTAGGACTAGAACGTATGTTTGAGGAATCTTGCAAATTATACACCATATAATCAGGTGTAGTTTTTAAACTTCTTTTTCTACTTAATTGTCAATGTTCAGCTTATTAGATGTCTCTCTTTACTCAAGGCTTGATGCTGGTCCAAGAGAACAGGACCTGGGAAGACGCCCTGTACCACTGCAGAGACTTAAACATGGATCTGGTGTCCATCCTCGATGAAGAGACCCAAGGCTGGGTTGAGTTGGAGGCCAGAAATGCTTCCAGTCCCTTTGTATGGCTGGGTCTTCACTACAGCTGCACCCTGGATTTGTGGTTCTGGGTCGATGATCATGTCGTATCATTTGAACGCTGGGGTCCAGGAGAGAAAGAAATAGAAGACTGTGACATGAGTGCTGTCATGGACACAGAAGAAAAACACTACTGGTTCAAGAAGTCTGACTATGATAAGTTTAATTTCATCTGCGCAGAGTAAAAGGCTTGTTTAGCTTTGCTTACTGAGTAGTGGACTTCCCTCTAATATACTACATATCATATGTGAGGGGTCCTGGCCCAGAGTAGCAGCTTTTTTAAATGTAGTAAATGCTGGTGAAATTAAATTAGTTTTTGTTTGTTTTTAACAGGTTGTAATTTTTTCTTTGTTGCAGTTACTTCACTCACTGATAATAATGTATTATGATGGTTATATGACATGAATTATTTACCTTTTGCTGGTGTGTTTTTGCTGCATATTCAAAAACAATTTTATTGATAATACAGAAATAGTTGTAATTCGTTTGAAATAAATGTGAATTCAGAGTGTAGTTTCACTTGAAAAAAGAAACTTCTTTGCCCATGTGTATCTTCTACTTGTTTGTTTATACAAAACAGTTATATTTGCATCCTTCAATGTGTATATTAGCTTGAATGGGATTTACAGAGTATGTTATTTAGGAAATGTATAGAGATATATGTAAATGCTACTTATTCGTGTATGGGTTCTTATCGAGTCTAAATAAAAGCAAAGATGTGTTTGAACAGTTTATTGTCATTATATTAATGAAGGTGACACACGAGGTTGTGTCGCATCAATATTTTTTGCGTGTGTGAAATAATTTTTAAATCAACATCTGATTCATCAATGTGAATATTTATTGTGCAAACTGCAACAGATTTGAAAAAAAACAACAACAAAAGAGAACACAACAGAACATATGCCATGTAAACAAAGGCTATATGTGATATGTGATGTATATCTGTGTGTTTTAGAGAAACAGATTTTTAACCTGTACTTCGCTGGCTCGCTGGGGACGTACCGTCTGGAATTGGAGGGGTCTCTGAAGGATACCAGCTGCTCATTAACAGAGATCTTGTCCCCTGGATTGAACAGGAGTGGGACAGTGAATGGACAGTGAAGAACGGGCGAGTCTGGTCCATCCATCTCATGCCGAGATGCTGCGCTACATTCAGGCATGATGGCAAATCTTGTGGTCCCTGACATCATGCTGGTGAGTGCCTGAATGTAGCGCAGCGTCTTGGCATGAGGTGGAGACCAGACTTGTCCATTCTTTGCAGTCCACTCACTGTTAGGAAGGACATGATCCACAGCGTCCTCTCCACTTTTAGAGGAAGGGTCAGAGGCACTCTCAGAAGTGAAGGACTCAAGGTTCAAGGTTCAAGGTTCTTTATCTGGCCATTTGTGCATAAACCAACAGTCCAGGCACATTAGAATTCTTGTGCAGGGCTCTCACAGAGTAGACAGTTTAGTTAAAAAAAACAAGTATAAATATAGAAATCACTATACAACAAAAAATATAAATACAAAATATAGAAGCTATGCAACTGTAATATTACAAGAAACAAGTATGAAGGTGAGAGGGCAATGTTGGTGACAGAGTAATAAATAATAGTAGATAGATAAACTGCTTAGACTGGTTCTCGGAATGTGAGGTGGGGGTGAGGGGAAGAGCAGGAGAGAGGGAGAGAGAGAGTAGTGGGAATATTGCACTGATGAACCCTGCACTGATGCTCCAGTGAGCATTCCATGTCAGACTCCCCCTCAAAGCTTTTGTCTTCTTCAGATGAGTCCTGCAGCTCGCTGGCAGATAAAGGCTGCATGATCATTTCTAAAGCCTCTTCTGCACTGAATCACTTGGTCATTTTTGTTCCTTCTCTTCGCTCCAGGTCTTTCTCTGCTCATCTCTTTCTTCTGTCTGTACCCGGCTTGCCTTAGGCAGATGAGTCCCTCCATATGAGCTGGGTTCTGCTCGAGGTTTCTTCCTGTTAAAAGGGAGTTTTTCCTTGCCACCGTTGCCTTCAGGCTTGCTCTGGGGGTTTCAGGCCGGGTTTTTGTAAAGTGTCTTGAGACGATTTGTATTGTTATTGACGCTATATAAATAAAATTGAATTGAATTGAATTAATGAAATGTCCCACCAGCCAAGCTGCATGTTTTTCTTTAGCTGTGAAAGCAGTTCGGTATACACACTAACAGTTGTTTTTGAGTACAGCAAAGGCAGGAGGCCATGTTTTTACTCAAGCACTTCTTCAAAAACTCATGAAAAACATCCCTCAAAAGAATATGTTCTTTTATCAACCCTGAAACGATCAGTTCATGCTACAGATTCATACTCACACTGTCTTTCTTGCACACGCGCGCACACACCCGTAAACAGACACACACACACACATTTGGGGTCCCCTGATAGTCACATGGCTCCATAATATAAATGGGAAATTTACAAGAATTTCATGCATCTACCTACAAAAGGAAAATGGTTGAATCTGATCAAATACAATAAAAATGTCAAGTATCACTAGTTTTCTTGTAAATGAAATGCTAACATTACAGAATGCATGGTTTTATACTGCAATGACAGTCAGATTAAAAACCGTGGTTATAATGGAAGTCTATGGGGCATTTTTGACCAAGAAGGTATCCAGAGGGAGTATCTGGCACTATATAAAAAATACTAATGCAATCAAATCAATTTTATTGCTAATCTTTGACATATTCAAGACTTTAATCACCACCAAAGCCCCATCCATCTACTGTTTAATTTATGGAAAATATTTCATTTTTTATTTATTTTTTATTTTTTTGGTAAACATTATATACTTCATATTTTCAGACTGGCCATTTAAGGGGTTAAAATCCTGAAAACTATTGAAATTTTGGTAGTTTTGAGCAGGTCTGAAGGTGTTTAAGAGCTTTTTGGGGAAAAAAAAAACTACTGATTTTATCGCAGTTTTTTTGGGCGTGTACATTTTTGCCACAAAGGTGTCCAGAGGGTAGTTAATTTGAGGAGGGCATAAGGGGTAACCTCAGCTAGCAAGCTAGTTCCTGCTAATTGTATTTATCCTCAACTACAAATATAAACACTAGTTAAGATCATACATTTTTAGTCTGTGACCCATGTTAAAAACAATCTCAAGCTGCATTTATATAATAAATACAGACTCGTCTTTAAATTGAGGGCAAGGTGCTCCATGGTTAGGTGTGAGATATTCCTTCATTATTTATTTATCCATCAAGCAGGTTAAAGTTTAGCCTGCCCCAAAAATCATCGAAAACAAAGTCAGACCTGTTCTGCAACGACATTATCTGATCAGATGAAACTGAGATCAACCACAATGACAGAGGGGGAAAAAGTATGGAGAGGTCTTGGAACAGCTCTTGATCTGACACATACATCATTATCCGAAAAACATGGTTAGGTAGTGTGATGCATGTCTAACTTCTACTGAATCTGGGTCACTAGTGTTTATACAATGTTTTCACTCATGTTATTGTACCTGTTAATCACGTAAACAACCTTTGTATGACATTTATAACTAATAAGTAGCTACGTTGATGAATAAACCTGAGTCAAATATAAAGTAAGGTGTTAGTAGGCAGCACTGTATCCTCTGTATAGACATTTAGTCCAGACCGTTTCATACTACATTTATTTAAAGCAAAACATGTAAAATGCCTCTCACAAGTGAACATCTTTTGATCAAAATTTATTGGGTTTTGTCCTCAAACAAGTATAAAATATCAATCAATGCTTATGACAGATACTCTCAGTTTCCAACACACTTCAGGATTTGCAGTGTAAATGTTAGTTTCACAGATAAAGAATAACACTGGTTGGGACTGTCATCTTTGACGAGATCCACTACAAAAAAACACAAGTTCATCAGTTTTACTCCCACATCTCCATCTAGTGGTCAGTCTGGGTAAGGCGTACCGGATCATGGGGGATTTAATGGACTGAGTTCACAGCTTATGCTTTAAAATATGTGGATCTAAAAACCACGTATATGTCAGTTAAAATCAGGAGTGATCTTTTAAATTGGCTAAAAGAACATTTATGAAGGCAAAGCATACACTTAGATCACTGAACATTCAACAGAGGAGCATCAGGACTTGTATCTGTGTGTCCCATCAGTCTCCAACATGTCTGTCAGTAAGATCTTGTTCCACCAGCGCTCTTTGAAGCTCTGCAAACACACACTGGTCAGATTCTCTCCGTCCTGGTAGTCCTCCCTCATCTTCTCTGGGATCAAGTCCTCTGACATCACCTGACTCTGTAAGGAAGAAGGCCCAGCAGAGGCTGTACTTTCTGCGTCAGCTCAGGAAGTTCAACCTGCCTCAGGAGCTGCTGATAATCTTCTACACTGCAATAGTCCAGTCTACCCTGACCACATCCATCACAGTCTGGTTTGGATCCGCCACCAGGCATGAGAGGGACAGACTGCAGAGAACAGTCAGGGCTGCAGAGAAGATCATTGGTTCTGACCTTCCCTCCATCCAGGACCTGTACCAGTCCAGGGTCAGGAAGCAAGCCAGTAAAATCACCACAGACCCCTCACACTCTGGTCTCAATCTGTTTAGACTCCTCCCCTCAGGCTGGCGTTACAGAGCACTGTACACCAAAACCACCCGTCACAAGGACAGTTTCTCACCCTGGGCTGTCGCTCTGATGAACTCTGAGCAGTCACAGAGTGTGAGACCATTCGCATGAACAAACAATAACTCTGCACTACTGTACATAGTCACTGTACAAAACCCTGGTTTGGTGTATATATCTGCTCCTATTCTATATTTTATGTGTATAGATGAAGATTTATTTTATTTTATTTTAATTTAAATTTTCTTTCACTTATTTAAGTTTGTGTGTTTATGTACCAGAGAGTAAAGTTACCGGAGTCAAATTTCCTGTATGTGCACATACTTGGTCATTAAAGCTGATTCTGATTCTGAGAAGAGGGAGGGGAGTGTGTAACAATATAAAACTTTAACTCTGCGCCAAATCTGCTTCCACTTGAAACTACCTGTAATTCAGGCCTTGGAGCAGCATGTCTGCACTGAACAAGTGTGTAAGTGTGTTACCTCACCTCAGTAAGAGCCTGCAGCGTTGTTTCTTTGAGATTTAGCCGCTGCAACACAAAGGAGGACTGCTGCTGCTGAATGATTCTCAACAGGAGTCTGTGGGAAGAAGAAGAGAGAAGGAGGACATAATAATTTAAGTGTAGCCCAGTGAATGTGCATGAGATTTTAATCCAACTGCTTCTGGGAAACTGGTCAACAGTATCTAAACACAGTGGCTGTACCTCGTCCTGATGAAACAGGCGCAAGCTTTGAGACGAATCCTGTCCTCACTGAGCTCTGCTGCCTCCTCTTGCTGCTCCTCAGTCGCCCCATCCTCCTGATCTGCTTCTGATTTACATCTCGTGGCAGAACAGGATCCTAATAACATACCAGAGTTAATTAACCACGGGAGTAAAACAAAAATAAAACAAAGATCAACAATCCACCTGCATAATTAACATCTTGAGAGCAGGTATGGGTGTTAAGTGAGACAGGAAGTGAAGTTAACGTTACCTGAGGTCCCGTCATTCTCCAGCAGCTGCAAACACGTCTGTCCCAGGCTGAACCAGTGCCAGGGGTTGAACGGTAGCAGGCTACACAGCTGCTGCAGACACCACGTCTTCGATCCTGCGGCTCCAAAATGCTTGTAGATGCTGACCTGTAGGAGAAGTTTAAATCAGTTTGAATACAATGGAATGACTTCATCCTTGTGTGTTCTGGCTAATGCTGACCTTAAGCAGCAGGAGGCTGGTCAGGTGACCGGTGTTGGAGGCTTCTTTGCTCTGGAAAAAAAGATTATGCAGATGTTATCAATTTAAGCTTTTAGACTGATGTCTTTACATCGCTTTAGTTTAGTTTAAAATCCACAAAATTCTGCAAATTTCCCTTTGTTAGCTCATAAGGTTCACGGAAATTAAAAATTATCCAGCTGCCATATACTAGTGGTTTTCTTAACCAATATTATTTAAAGTAAGAACTTGTAAAATGTCTTACTTAATCAATGTGACATACAGTATAAAGAATATGACAGCTCCAGGTAGTTGTATCACTTGTATGGGTCACTGTTCAGCACTGAATTTGAAATCAGGGAAAGAGTTACCAGCAAATCAGCCAAGTCCAGTGCCCTGTCTCTCTGTCCCAGTTTGGTGCAGCATCGGGCCATTCCCTCCAGTACATCTCGTCTGATGCTCAGGTTGTTGTCGGCGATCCACTGCAGGCAGCTGCTGTACGCCTCCAAGGCTTTCTGAACCACACACACCACAAGAACAGAAACAGACGCTTTCAAATCATGAGAGTAGAAGGTGGGCTGTCAAAATACAGCAGATTTGGGATTTCATTCCTTCAATCTGGTTCCCTCAAGTCTATAAATGTGTTTAAATGTCTGCTCAGAAGTTTTTTTTGAAGCAGTCAGGGAAATGTTACTGTTGAGCAACATGCTGCTAATTAAAGTCAACTTAAATTGCATTTGTGTTCTTTTGGATGAAACATATAGACTAAACTACTTTCCTGTTTAATTCTATGACTTGTTGTTTTGAAGATGATGAAATGGTGAATTATGGAAACAAGGCTACTGATACGCTCTCTGTATTTGTTGTTAACAACATAGAAACATTCAAATTCAGGGAAGTAAAGTAGTGAATAAACAGACTGGGAAAATTTTTCATTTTTATTTCCTGAAGGCCATGAACTCAGAGTGTTTCTGTGGAATGCCTCCAACGTTGCTGGTGATTTTTCAGTAATACCTGGTGACTGGACTTAGAAAGACTGAGCTGAATGACTTTAATTACCTGATAGTTCCCTTGTCTAACGGCCAAGTCTCCTCTAAACTTGTAGACTTTCTGCTTCTCCAAAAAATCGTCAGTATCCAGAGCAGCACTCTCACAAAACCACTGCAGACAGAAACACATCACGGAGCAGCTTCAGCCAGCTGACGTATCTTCACTTCTACTCTGTTTATTTACATGGATGTCCTTAAATATGCTCATCTAGACAGTGTTTCTCCACACGTGCAGTTAAATGAGTGATTACTCTGATGACTTTGAAACATGTTTACTGGAAATGTTATTTTTATTCCTTCAGTCTAACAAATGTCTGTCTTTTTAACTTCTCACTAAAAACATAAAAACAACAGTACTTTTTTCAGGTTCAGGGATGATGTTCCACAATAAAGTTGCTCATTACACAACCAGCCTCCAGTTGGTGAAGCAAATTTCAAATTGTACTTATATGTGTTGAAACTGTGTGAGCTTTGTGGGTATAACGTGCTGACTGATGCAAATACTCTTGAGGTGCTTTGACTAATGAAAAGTACCCGAGCAGAAACAAGAATGAATAATGTTAGTGTTTTTCAATGTGGGAAGCTGTGGAGGAAGAGAAATAAATGTGGCTTTGTCAAGGAGAGGGCTTCATTTTAAAATTGGTGGATCCAGAGGTAGCTGAGCACCACCTGGATTGTCAGTTTTTTGTGCTTTTAGATAGAGGGGAGACATTTGTTAAAAGCCTTTGTGATTTCCAGTCACTGGTCTGTGGTCATTTGTGTCGAGCATCTAGTCAACAGTTACTGCAGTTTCTTCTCTTTCAAAGCAAAGATGCTGTGGACTCTGCTGTTCTTCTGTTTGATTGGTAAGTTGCTCCTTTGATTCACGGATGCACAGAGTCAAATGTGAATTTGAGAAAGTAAATGATTGACAAAATAATACGATAAGCATGTACGTGACAAGAATGATAAAAGAAATTCTGATGTGATTCTCTGACACTTCACATTTCACAGGGAGGTCTGCTCAGGACCAAGGAGGTAGAGTTAAATGCATTTCTTTGCTCTACTCTGTTTCATCTCTCTTGAGTCATGTCATAAAGTATAACAGCATTGCTGCTGAAGATGTATATGGGTCAATATTATGAAGTGAACTATTTTCTGTTTTCTGCTACAGCTAGCTGCAAAACAGGGAAACTGATACAGGGAGGAAAAACAAGTCAGTCTTCAACCTTCGACAATCTCAATTCTGACAGAGCTATTGATGGGATACATGATCAGTGTGCTCACACTGAAAACAAGCCCAACTCCTGGTGGACAATGGATTTACTGGGTCTATATGAAATTTCCTGTATCAACATCTACAACTCTGATTCTCAAAATATTGACCTAACAAATGCTCGGATCCTCATTGGGAACTCATCTGAAGGAAATTTTTCCCACCACAATGTGTAATGCCTTCACTCTACTATGAACCATAGGACAACCTTTTACAATAGTCTAGTGCTGCTTGTGATTTATCCTTTATTTATTTCTGGGATTATAATTTGTAAAAACAAACTATTATAATACGTACTGTATTCATTATATTCAGTAAGATAAGACATTCTGATATGAGTGTGATATGTGGTAATAAGGGAGAAGGATATATATAGCAGACAGTACTCAGGAGAACTGCATTCAGTACCACTAAATATCAGTTTTCAACTTTTTTTTTAAAAGTCTGCTCTCAGTTGCAGCTAACTTCACTCAACAACATTATGCTGTATTTGTGGGTGTGGGGAATTCTGTCTTCTATTGATACTTAATCAAACAGAGCTGGAAACAGAACTATTTCTCACAGTCCAATCTGTTTCTCTCTTTCTTTCTTTCTTCCATCCAGGTGTACAACTATTAATGACACCACCAACGGAAAAAATCTAACATTTACATGTGACAATGGACCAATATCTGGGCGCTACGTGACCGTACACTTAGAAAGAACATATTTTTTAGTGTTGTGTGAGGTGAAGCTCTACAGTACAAAGAAATATGGTAAGATAAAATGTTCTCAGGTAACTGGTCAGTTAATAAACAAACTTGCAGAAAATGTCTCTATTGCAGATTACAATCCACTGTATGTTTAATAGCAGATGTGTTTTATTAATACAACATGTTAGACAACGCCACTCATAGAGGAGCAAACATTCACACTGACAACTCTTTATTATTTTTCATCACTGAATGGTCACAACGTTTTATACATGATTTGATTCATGATCGATTCTTTTTTTATTCTCTAAAACCTTAGGACTAGAACGTATGTTTGAGGAATCTTGCAAATTATACACCATATAATCAGGTGTAGTTTTTAAACTTCTTTTTCTACTTAATTGTCAATGTTCAGCTTATTAGATGTCTCTCTTTACTCAAGGCTTGATGCTGGTCCAAGAGAACAGAACCTGGGAAGACGCCCTGTACCACTGCAGAGACTTAAACATGGATCTGGTGTCCATCCTCGATGAAGAGACCCAAGGCTGGGTTGAGTTGGAGGCCAGAAATGCTTCCAGTCCCTTTGTATGGCTGGGTCTTCACTACAGCTGCACCCTGGATTTGTGGTTCTGGGTCGATGATCATGTCGTATCATTTGAACGCTGGGGTCCAGGAGAGAAAGAAATAGAAGACTGTGACATGAGTGCTGTCATGGACACAGAAGAAAAACACTACTGGTTCAAGAAGTCTGACTATGATAAGTTTAATTTCATCTGCGCAGAGTAAAAGGCTTGTTTAGCTTTGCTTACTGAGTAGTGGACTTCCCTCTAATATACTACATATCATATGTGAGGGGTCCTGGCCCAGAGTAGCAGCTTTTTTAAATGTAGTAAATGCTGGTGAAATTAAATTAGTTTTTGTTTGTTTTTAACAGGTTGTAATTTTTTCTTTGTTGCAGTTACTTCACTCACTGATAATAATGTATTATGATGGTTATATGACATGAATTATTTACCTTTTGCTGGTGTGTTTTTGCTGCATATTCAAAAACAATTTTATTGATAATACAGAAATAGTTGTAATTCGTTTGAAATAAATGTGAATTCAGAGTGTAGTTTCACTTGAAAAAAGAAACATCTTTGCCCATGTGTATCTTCTACTTGTTTGTTTATACAAAACAGTTATATTTGCATCCTTCAATGTGTATATTAGCTTGAATGGGATTTACAGAGTATGTTATTTAGGAAATGTATAGAGATATATGTAAATGCTACTTATTCGTGTATGGGTTCTTATCGAGTCTAAATAAAAGCAAAGATGTGTTTGAACAGTTTATTGTCATTATATTAATGAAGGTGACACACGAGGTTGTGTCGCATCAATATTTTTTGCGTGTGTGAAATAATTTTTAAATCAACATCTGATTCATCAATGTGAATATTTATTGTGCAAACTGCAACAGATTTGAAAAAAAACAACAACAAAAGAGAACACAACAGAACATATGCCATGTAAACAAAGGCTATATGTGATATGTGATGTATATCTGTGTGTTTTAGAGAAACAGATTTTTAACCTGTACTTCGCTGGCTCGCTGGGGACGTACCGTCTGGAATTGGAGGGGTCTCTGAAGGATACCAGCTGCTCATTAACAGAGATCTTGTCCCCTGGATTGAACAGGAGTGGGACAGTGAATGGACAGTGAAGAACGGGCGAGTCTGGTCCATCCATCTCATGCCGAGATGCTGCGCTACATTCAGGCATGATGGCAAATCTTGTGGTCCCTGACATCATGCTGGTGAGTGCCTGAATGTAGCGCAGCGTCTTGGCATGAGGTGGAGACCAGACTTGTCCATTCTTTGCAGTCCACTCACTGTTAGGAAGGACATGATCCACAGCGTCCTCTCCACTTTTAGAGGAAGGGTCAGAGGCACTCTCAGAAGTGAAGGACTCAAGGTTCAAGGTTCAAGGTTCTTTATCTGGCCATTTGTGCATAAACCAACAGTCCAGGCACATTAGAATTCTTGTGCAGGGCTCTCACAGAGTAGACAGTTTAGTTAAAAAAAACAAGTATAAATATAGAAATCACTATACAACAAAAAATATAAATACAAAATATAGAAGCTATGCAACTGTAATATTACAAGAAACAAGTATGAAGGTGAGAGGGCAATGTTGGTGACAGAGTAATAAATAATAGTAGATAGATAAACTGCTTAGACTGGTTCTCGGAATGTGAGGTGGGGGTGAGGGGAAGAGCAGGAGAGAGGGAGAGAGAGAGTAGTGGGAATATTGCACTGATGAACCCTGCACTGATGCTCCAGTGAGCATTCCATGTCAGACTCCCCCTCAAAGCTTTTGTCTTCTTCAGATGAGTCCTGCAGCTCGCTGGCAGATAAAGGCTGCATGATCATTTCTAAAGCCTCTTCTGCACTGAATCACTTGGTCATTTTTGTTCCTTCTCTTCGCTCCAGGTCTTTCTCTGCTCATCTCTTTCTTCTGTCTGTACCCGGCTTGCCTTAGGCAGATGGGTCCCTCCATATGAGCTGGGTTCTGCTCGAGGTTTCTTCCTGTTAAAAGGGAGTTTTTCCTTGCCACCGTTGCCTTCAGGCTTGCTCTGGGGGTTTCAGGCCGGGTTTTTGTAAAGTGTCTTGAGACGATTTGTATTGTTATTGACGCTATATAAATAAAATTGAATTGAATTGAATTAATGAAATGTCCCACCAGCCAAGCTGCATGTTTTTCTTTAGCTGTGAAAGCAGTTCGGTATACACACTAACAGTTGTTTTTGAGTACAGCAAAGGCAGGAGGCCATGTTTTTACTCAAGCACTTCTTCAAAAACTCATGAAAAACATCCCTCAAAAGAATATGTTCTTTTATCAACCCTGAAACGATCAGTTCATGCTACAGATTCATACTCACACTGTCTTTCTTGCACACGCGCGCACACACCCGTAAACAGACACACACACACACATTTGGGGTCCCCTGATAGTCACATGGCTCCATAATATAAATGGGAAATTTACAAGAATTTCATGCATCTACCTACAAAAGGAAAATGGTTGAATCTGATCAAATACAATAAAAATGTCAAGTATCACTAGTTTTCTTGTAAATGAAATGCTAACATTACAGAATGCATGGTTTTATACTGCAATGACAGTCAGATTAAAAACCGTGGTTATAATGGAAGTCTATGGGGCATTTTTGACCAAGAAGGTATCCAGAGGGAGTATCTGGCACTATATAAAAAATACTAATGCAATCAAATCAATTTTATTGCTAATCTTTGACATATTCAAGACTTTAATCACCACCAAAGCCCCATCCATCTACTGTTTAATTTATGGAAAATATTTCATTTTTTATTTATTTTTTATTTTTTTGGTAAACATTATATACTTCATATTTTCAGACTGGCCATTTAAGGGGTTAAAATCCTGAAAACTATTGAAATTTTGGTAGTTTTGAGCAGGTCTGAAGGTGTTTAAGAGCTTTTTGGGGAAAAAAAAAACTACTGATTTTATCGCAGTTTTTTTGGGCGTGTACATTTTTGCCACAAAGGTGTCCAGAGGGTAGTTAATTTGAGGAGGGCATAAGGGGTAACCTCAGCTAGCAAGCTAGTTCCTGCTAATTGTATTTATCCTCAACTACAAATATAAACACTAGTTAAGATCATACATTTTTAGTCTGTGACCCATGTTAAAAACAATCTCAAGCTGCATTTATATAATAAATACAGACTCGTCTTTAAATTGAGGGCAAGGTGCTCCATGGTTAGGTGTGAGATATTCCTTCATTATTTATTTATCCATCAAGCAGGTTAAAGTTTAGCCTGCCCCAAAAATCATCGAAAACAAAGTCAGACCTGTTCTGCAACGACATTATCTGATCAGATGAAACTGAGATCAACCACAATGACAGAGGGGGAAAAAGTATGGAGAGGTCTTGGAACAGCTCTTGATCTGACACATACATCATTATCCGAAAAACATGGTTAGGTAGTGTGATGCATGTCTAACTTCTACTGAATCTGGGTCACTAGTGTTTATACAATGTTTTCACTCATGTTATTGTACCTGTTAATCACGTAAACAACCTTTGTATGACATTTATAACTAATAAGTAGCTACGTTGATGAATAAACCTGAGTCAAATATAAAGTAAGGTGTTAGTAGGCAGCACTGTATCCTCTGTATAGACATTTAGTCCAGACCGTTTCATACTACATTTATTTAAAGCAAAACATGTAAAATGCCTCTCACAAGTGAACATCTTTTGATCAAAATTTATTGGGTTTTGTCCTCAAACAAGTATAAAATATCAATCAATGCTTATGACAGATACTCTCAGTTTCCAACACACTTCAGGATTTGCAGTGTAAATGTTAGTTTCACAGATAAAGAATAACACTGGTTGGGACTGTCATCTTTGACGAGATCCACTACAAAAAAACACAAGTTCATCAGTTTTACTCCCACATCTCCATCTAGTGGTCAGTCTGGGTAAGGCGTACCGGATCATGGGGGATTTAATGGACTGAGTTCACAGCTTATGCTTTAAAATATGTGGATCTAAAAACCACGTATATGTCAGTTAAAATCAGGAGTGATCTTTTAAATTGGCTAAAAGAACATTTATGAAGGCAAAGCATACACTTAGATCACTGAACATTCAACAGAGGAGCATCAGGACTTGTATCTGTGTGTCCCATCAGTCTCCAACATGTCTGTCAGTAAGATCTTGTTCCACCAGCGCTCTTTGAAGCTCTGCAAACACACACTGGTCAGATTCTCTCCGTCCTGGTAGTCCTCCCTCATCTTCTCTGGGATCAAGTCCTCTGACATCACCTGACTCTGTAAGGAAGAAGGCCCAGCAGAGGCTGTACTTTCTGCGTCAGCTCAGGAAGTTCAACCTGCCTCAGGAGCTGCTGATAATCTTCTACACTGCAATAGTCCAGTCTACCCTGACCACATCCATCACAGTCTGGTTTGGATCCGCCACCAGGCATGAGAGGGACAGACTGCAGAGAACAGTCAGGGCTGCAGAGAAGATCATTGGTTCTGACCTTCCCTCCATCCAGGACCTGTACCAGTCCAGGGTCAGGAAGCAAGCCAGTAAAATCACCACAGACCCCTCACACTCTGGTCTCAATCTGTTTAGACTCCTCCCCTCAGGCTGGCGTTACAGAGCACTGTACACCAAAACCACCCGTCACAAGGACAGTTTCTCACCCTGGGCTGTCGCTCTGATGAACTCTGAGCAGTCACAGAGTGTGAGACCATTCGCATGAACAAACAATAACTCTGCACTACTGTACATAGTCACTGTACAAAACCCTGGTTTGGTGTATATATCTGCTCCTATTCTATATTTTATGTGTATAGATGAAGATTTATTTTATTTTATTTTAATTTAAATTTTCTTTCACTTATTTAAGTTTGTGTGTTTATGTACCAGAGAGTAAAGTTACCGGAGTCAAATTTCCTGTATGTGCACATACTTGGTCATTAAAGCTGATTCTGATTCTGAGAAGAGGGAGGGGAGTGTGTAACAATATAAAACTTTAACTCTGCGCCAAATCTGCTTCCACTTGAAACTACCTGTAATTCAGGCCTTGGAGCAGCATGTCTGCACTGAACAAGTGTGTAAGTGTGTTACCTCACCTCAGTAAGAGCCTGCAGCGTTGTTTCTTTGAGATTTAGCCGCTGCAACACAAAGGAGGACTGCTGCTGCTGAATGATTCTCAACAGGAGTCTGTGGGAAGAAGAAGAGAGAAGGAGGACATAATAATTTAAGTGTAGCCCAGTGAATGTGCATGAGATTTTAATCCAACTGCTTCTGGGAAACTGGTCAACAGTATCTAAACACAGTGGCTGTACCTCGTCCTGATGAAACAGGCGCAAGCTTTGAGACGAATCCTGTCCTCACTGAGCTCTGCTGCCTCCTCTTGCTGCTCCTCAGTCGCCCCATCCTCCTGATCTGCTTCTGATTTACATCTCGTGGCAGAACAGGATCCTAATAACATACCAGAGTTAATTAACCACGGGAGTAAAACAAAAATAAAACAAAGATCAACAATCCACCTGCATAATTAACATCTTGAGAGCAGGTATGGGTGTTAAGTGAGACAGGAAGTGAAGTTAACGTTACCTGAGGTCCCGTCATTCTCCAGCAGCTGCAAACACGTCTGTCCCAGGCTGAACCAGTGCCAGGGGTTGAACGGTAGCAGGCTACACAGCTGCTGCAGACACCACGTCTTCGATCCTGCGGCTCCAAAATGCTCATAGATGCTGACCTTTAGGAGAAGTTTAAATCAGTTTGAATACAATGGAATGACTTCATCCTTGTGTGTTCTGGCTAATGCTGACCTTAAGCAGCAGGAGGCTGGTCAGGTGACCGGTGTTGGAGGCTTCTTTGCTCTGGAAAAAAAGATTATGCAGATGTTATCAATTTAAGCTTTTAGACTGATGTCTTTACATCGCTTTAGTTTAGTTTAAAATCCACAAAATTCTGCAAATTTCCCTTTGTTAGCTCATAAGGTTCACGGAAATTAAAAATTATCCAGCTGCCATATACTAGTGGTTTTCTTAACCAATATTATTTAAAGTAAGAACTTGTAAAATGTCTTACTTAATCAATGTGACATACAGTATAAAGAATATGACAGCTCCAGGTAGTTGTATCACTTGTATGGGTCACTGTTCAGCACTGAATTTGAAATCAGGGAAAGAGTTACCAGCAAATCAGCCAAGTCCAGTGCCCTGTCTCTCTGTCCCAGTTTGGTGCAGCATCGGGCCATTCCCTCCAGTACATCTCGTCTGATGCTCAGGTTGTTGTCGGCGATCCACTGCAGGCAGCTGCTGTACACCTCCAAGGCTTTCTGAACCACACACACCACAAGAACAGAAACAGACGCTTTCAAATCATGAGAGTAGAAGGTGGGCTGTCAAAATACAGCAGATTTGGGATTTCATTCCTTCAATCTGGTTCCCTCAAGTCTATAAATGTGTTTAAATGTCTGCTCAGAAGTTTTTTTTGAAGCAGTCAGGGAAATGTTACTGTTGAGCAACATGCTGCTAATTAAAGTCAACTTAAATTGCATTTGTGTTCTTTTGGATGAAACATATAGACTAAACTACTTTCCTGTTTAATTCTATGACTTGTTGTTTTGAAGATGATGAAATGGTGAATTATGGAAACAAGGCTACTGATACGCTCTCTGTATTTGTTGTTAACAACATAGAAACATTCAAATTCAGGGAAGTAAAGTAGTGAATAAACAGACTGGGAAAATTTTTCATTTTTATTTCCTGAAGGCCATGAACTCAGAGTGTTTCTGTGGAATGCCTCCAACGTTGCTGGTGATTTTTCAGTAATACCTGGTGACTGGACTTAGAAAGACTGAGCTGAATGACTTTAATTACCTGATAGTTCCCTTGTCTAACGGCCAAGTCTCCTCTAAACTTGTAGACTTTCTGCTTCTCCAAAAAATCGTCAGTATCCAGAGCAGCACTCTCACAAAACCACTGCAGACAGAAACACATCACGGAGCAGCTTCAGCCAGCTGACGTATCTTCACTTCTACTCTGTTTATTTACATGGATGTCCTTAAATATGCTCATCTAGACAGTGTTTCTCCACACGTGCAGTTAAATGAGTGATTACTCTGATGACTTTGAAACATGTTTACTGGAAATGTTATTTTTATTCCTTCAGTCTAACAAATGTCTGTCTTTTTAACTTCTCACTAAAAACATAAAAACAACAGTACTTTTTTCAGGTTCAGGGATGATGTTCCACAATAAAGTTGCTCATTACACAACCAGCCTCCAGTTGGTGAAGCAAATTTCAAATTGTACTTATATGTGTTGAAACTGTGTGAGCTTTGTGGGTATAACGTGCTGACTGATGCAAATACTCTTGAGGTGCTTTGACTAATGAAAAGTACCCGAGCAGAAACAAGAATGAATAATGTTAGTGTTTTTCAATGTGGGAAGCTGTGGAGGAAGAGAAATAAATGTGGCTTTGTCAAGGAGAGGGCTTCATTTTAAAATTGGTGGATCCAGAGGTAGCTGAGCACCACCTGGATTGTCAGTTTTTTGTGCTTTTAGATAGAGGGGAGACATTTGTTAAAAGCCTTTGTGATTTCCAGTCACTGGTCTGTGGTCATTTGTGTCGAGCATCTAGTCAACAGTTACTGCAGTTTCTTCTCTTTCAAAGCAAAGATGCTGTGGACTCTGCTGTTCTTCTGTTTGATTGGTAAGTTGCTCCTTTGATTCACGGATGCACAGAGTCAAATGTGAATTTGAGAAAGTAAATGATTGACAAAATAATACGATAAGCATGTACGTGACAAGAATGATAAAAGAAATTCTGATGTGATTCTCTGACACTTCACATTTCACAGGGAGGTCTGCTCAGGACCAAGGAGGTAGAGTTAAATGCATTTCTTTGCTCTACTCTGTTTCATCTCTCTTGAGTCATGTCATAAAGTATAACAGCATTGCTGCTGAAGATGTATATGGGTCAATATTATGAAGTGAACTATTTTCTGTTTTCTGCTACAGCTAGCTGCAAAACAGGGAAACTGATACAGGGAGGAAAAACAAGTCAGTCTTCAACCTTCGACAATCTCAATTCTGACAGAGCTATTGATGGGATACATGATCAGTGTGCTCACACTGAAAACAAGCCCAACTCCTGGTGGACAATGGATTTACTGGGTCTATATGAAATTTCCTGTATCAACATCTACAACTCTGATTCTCAAAATATTGACCTAACAAATGCTCGGATCCTCATTGGGAACTCATCTGATGGAATTTTTTCCCACCACAAAGTGTAATGCCTTCACTCTACTATGAACCATAGTACAACCTTTTACAATATCCTAGTGCTGCTTGTGATTTATCCTTTATTTATTTCTGGGATTATTGTTTGTAAAAACAAACAAACTATTATAATACGTCCTGTATTAATTATATTCAGTAAGATAAGACATTCTGATATGAGTGTGATATGTGGTAATAAGGGAGAAGGATATATATAGGCAGACAGTACTCAGGAGAACTGCATTCAGTACCACTAAATATCAGTTTTAAACTTTTTTTTAAAAGTCTGCTCTCAGACAGTTGCAGCTAACTTTACTCAACAACATTATGCTGTATTTGTGGGTGTGGGGAATTCTGTCTTCTATTGATACTTAATCAAACAGAGCTGAAAACAGAACTATTTCTCACAGTCCAATCTGTTTCTCTCTCTTTCTTTCTTCCATCCAGGTGTACAACTATTAATGACACCACCAGAGGAAAAAATCTAACATTTAAATGTGACAATGGAACAATATCTGGGCGCTATGTGACCGTACGCTTAGAAAGACAAGATTTCGTAATTTTGTGTGAAGTGAAGATCTATGGCATTAAAAAAGATGGTAAGATAAAATGTTCTCAGGTAACTGGTCAGTTCATAAACAAATTTACAGAAAATGTCTCTATTGCAGATTATAATCCACCGTATGTTTAAAAGCAGATGTGTTTTATTAATTCAACATGTTAGATGACGCCACTCATAGAGGAGCAAACATTCACACTGACAACTCTTTAACATTTTTTTATCACAAATGGCCGCAACGTTTTATACATGATTTGATTCATGATCGATTATGTTTTTATTCTCTAAAACCTTAGGACTAGAACGTATGTTTGAGGAATCTTGCAAATTATACACCATATAATTAGGTGTAGTTTTACAATTTTTTTTTCCAGTTAACTGTCAATGTTCATCTTATTAGATGTCTCTCTTTACTCAAGGCTTGATGCTCGTCAAAGAGAACAGAACCTGGGAAGAAGCCCTGTACTACTGCAGAGACTTAGACAAGGATCTGGTGTCCATCCTCGATAAAGAGACCCAGGGCTGGGTTGAGCTGGAGGCCAAACAGGCGGACAGTCCCTTTGTATGGCTGGGTCTTCACTACACCTGCACCCTGGATTTGTGGTTCTGGGTCGATGATCATGTCGTATCATTTGAACACTGGGGTCCAAGAGAGGAAGAAATAGAAGACTGTGACATGAGTGCTGTCATGGACACAGAAGAAAAACACTACTGGTTCAAGAAGTCTGACTATGATAAGTTTAATTTCATCTGCGCAGAGTAAAAGGCTTGTTTAGCTTTGCTTACTGAGTAGTGGACTTCCCTCTAATATACTACATATCATATGTGAGGGGTCCTGGCCCAGAGTAGCAGCTTTTTTAAATGTAGTAAATGCTGGTGAAATTAAATTAGTTTTTGTTTGTTTTTAACAGGTTGTAATTTTTTCTTTGTTGCAGTTACTTCACTCACTGATAATAATGTATTATGATGGTTATATGACATGAATTATTTACCTTTTGCTGGTGTGTTTTTGCTGCATATTCAAAAACAATTTTATTGATAATACAGAAATAGTTGTAATTCGTTTGAAATAAATGTGAATTCAGAGTGTAGTTTCACTTGAAAAAAGAAACATCTTTGCCCATGTGTATCTTCTACTTGTTTGTTTATACAAAACAGTTATATTTGCATCCTTCAATGTGTATATTAGCTTGAATGGGATTTACAGAGTATGTTATTTAGGACTTATATGGAAATGTATGGAGATATATGTAAATGCTACTTATTCATGAATGGGTTCTAAACTAGCCTAAATAAAAGCTGAGATGTGTTTGAGCAGTTTATTTTTGTTGTATTAATGAAGGTGACGCACAAGGTTGTGTCACAAATGTCACTGCTATATTACATAATTTAGCCCCCTGGGAAAGATATTTCTGCAATTGAGTCAAATATGCAGCATTCCTCTTGTTGTTGTTTTTTTTACTGGCGTAGGGTTCAATTATTGTGGAGAGGTCCACATGCTGTTGTCAACATTTGTTGAAGTGTTAAGGTAGGTCATAATTAAAGAACAACATAAGACTTTGCAGTTCTGATCCATAATTATGTGATCCACTATCTAAAAAAATATGCTAAAAAGTATTATGAGCTTTTCTAACATCAAAACGTTATGTCAATAAAACAGTGAAGAACTGCAGGAAACTGGACACCTCCTTTAGTGTCTGGCTTGTATCTAGATGGCAATAGAAGGGAATAGTCACAACCTTGTAACTGAGATGCACCCAGTTTATTTTACATCCAATAGATGAGTTTTCCTCCTGAAGAAAAAAAGTAATTGATGATACTGGACACTTTTTGGTGAATAGACATGAAACTTTTCATTTAATGACACAAGTCAAGTTTCTTAACAGGGTTCCTCTAAAAAGCGAAAGACAAATAATGTGCGTCACACTAAAAACGTGTTGGTCACTGACACCACTCAAAAGCTCAGTACACATGCTTTAAAAACACATACAAACTCATACTCATATCAAAACTCATATTGTCATAGTCTCTTCTCGCATGTCCATCAGTCCGTAGCTGGATGTGACTCGATGTGACAGTCCTTTTCTCAGCGAACGTCTGAACCGGGAAAATCTAGATCTCGCCTGGATACAGCAATGCTATTTTTTGATTGGCTGTTCAGTAGCTATATTCTTTTTATTTGATTGGCTGGTGCGTGACAGGCGCCTTCTGAACTCTACAGGAACCTGCTTGATTCCTACCTGTTCCACTGTTTTAAAAAATAGCGGCGCAACTTGGTGGGCGTTATCCTGGTAATTTCTCTGCGTGAGAAATACAAGGTGTGGTGTGTGAACGTGTGAACGGGTTGAAATGCGTGTGTGTCACGCCCAATGCGTGAGACTTGACAGCTTTGCATGGTACCAAACAGTCCATACACTACCAGTCAAATTTTGGACACACCTTCGTATTTAATG
Organism: Chelon labrosus; assembly: GCF_963514085.1. Lineage (NCBI taxonomy): Eukaryota > Metazoa > Chordata > Actinopteri > Mugiliformes > Mugilidae > Chelon > Chelon labrosus. The sequence continues at coordinate 19,306,035 of NC_140345.1, forward strand.
GTTTTTCTTTATATCTATGATTATTTACATTGTAGATTCTCACTGAAGGCATCAAAACTATGAATGAACACATATGGATGAATGTAGTAAACATAAAAAGTGTGAAATAACTCTAAATATTATTCATATTTTAGATTCTTCAAAATAGCCACCCTTTGATTACTGCTTCGGCAGCAGCAGTCCTCCTTTGTGTTGCAGCGCAGTGAAAGCACACTACAGATGTCAGAAGATGTGCTGAAGTGGCTAAATCCCAAAGAAACAATGATGCTCTCACTGAGGTGAGGTAACACACTCACACACTTGTTTAGTGCAGACATGCTGCTCCAAGGCCTGAATTACAGGCAGTTTCAGGTGGAAGCAGATTTGGCGCAGAGTTAAAGTGTAATATTGTTACACACTCCCCTCCCTCTTCTCAGGTGATGTCAGAGGACTTGATCCCAGAGAAGATGAGGGAGGACTACCAGGACGGAGAGAGTCTGACCAGTGTGTGTTTGCAGAGCTTCAGAGAGCGCTGGTGGAACAAGATCTTACTGACAGACCTGTTAGAGACTGACGGGACACACAGATACAAGTCCTGATGCTCCTCTGTTGAGTGATCTAAGTGTATGCTTTGGCTTAATAAATGTTATTTTATCCATTTTAAAAGATCACTCTTGATTTTAACTGACATACTGACATGTTTGAGGACAAAACCCAATAAATTTTGATGAGAAGAAGATGTTCACTTGTGAGAGGCATTTTACATGTTTTTCTTTAAATAAATGCAGTATGAAACGGTCTGGACTAAATGTCTATACAGAGGATACAGTGCTGCCTACTAACACCTTACTTTATATTTGACTCAGGTTTATTCATCAACGTAGCTACTTATTAGTTATTTAATGAGTGATTACTCTGTTGACTTTGAAACATGCTTACTGGAAATGTTATTTTTATTCCTTCAGTCTAACAAATGTCTGTCTTTTGAACTTCTCACTAAAAACATAAAAACAACAGTACTTTATTCAGGGGCAGGGACAATGTCCCACAATAGAGAGCCGAAGTCCCGCCCCCTCTACTTCCGGGTTATGGGACCTATGTTTCGAAAAAATATGAACGGCAGTTTATGGCGAAAGATAAATTATTTTCTGGTCCCGATCGACTTGTGCCTTGGATTATACATATGTTGTTTTTCAGAATAAAAAATGATTTTATATGTCAAGAATGTCACAGTTTGTCGCAAGATAGTTCAGTAAAACGCTATGGAAAATACGTAATTAAACGAACTACAAGTCCCGCATGCTGGCGCGTACAGAACCGACCAAAACTCCCTTCATGTAACTACAGCTCTCGACATGACCCGATTTATAATGATTTTCACCTCGTTTGATGCTTCTGCCTTCGTCCTGGAAGAAGACGGTAAAGATCAACAAGGAGACAGCCATAGTTCTCTAGTGATCTCTAGAGAGATGTAGTTCACTGAGCGATCTCATACAAAACCTAATGTTGTTCAGCGTATTTACGTCAAATAATTTATCTCTTGACGTGAAAAATTATCTTTTAAATTCACACACATCATATGTGAAATTCATGCCACAAGTCGATCGGGACCAGAAAATAATTATGATCTCTCCATAGACCGCCGTTCATATTTTTTCGAAAGATAGGTCCCATAACCCGGAAGTAGGGGGGCGGGACTTCGCCTCTCTATAATGTTGCTCATTACACAACCAGCCTCCAGTTGGTGAAGCAACTTTCAAATTGTACTTATATGTGTTGAAACTGTATTCGTGAGCTTTGTGGGTATAACGTGCTGACAGATGCAAATACTCTTGAGCTGCTTTGACTAATGAAAATGATCTGAGCAGAAACAAGAATGAATAATGTTAGTGTGTTTCAATGTGGGAAGCTGTGGAGGAAGAGAAATAAATGTGGCTTTGTCAAGGAGAGGGCTTCATTTTAAAATTGGTGGATCCAGAGGTAGCTGAGCACCACCTGGATTGGCAGTTTTTGGTGCTTTGAGATAGACGGGAGACATTTGTTCAAAGACTTTGTGATTTCCAGTCATTGGTCTGTGGTCATTTGTGTGGAGCATCTAGTCAACAGTTACTGCAGTTTCTTCTCTTTCAAAGCAAAGATGCTGTGGACTTTGCTGTTCTTCTGTTTGATTGGTAAGTTGCTCCTTTGATTCACGGATGCACAGAGTCAAATGTGAATTTGAGAAAGTAAATGATTGACAAAATAATACGATAAGCATGTACGTGACAAGAATGATAAAAGAAATTCTGATGTAATTCTCTGACACTTCACATTTCACAGGGAGGTCTGCTCAGGACCAAGGAGGTAGAGTTAAATGCATTTCTTTGCTCTACTCTGTTTCATCTCTCTTGAGTCATGTCATAAAGTATAACAGCATTGCTGCTGAAGATGTATATGGGTCAATATTATGAAGTGAACTATTTTCTGTTTTCTGCTACAGCTAGCTACAAAACAGGAAAACTGATACAGGGAGGAAAAACAAGTCAGTCTTCAACCTTCGACAATCTCAATTCTGACAGAGCTGTTGATGGGATATATGTTGATTGTTCTCACACCAAAGACAAGCCCAACTCCTGGTGGACAATGGATTTACTGGGTCTATATGAAATTTCCTGTATCAACATCAACAACATTGATCATCACAGTATTGACCTAAGTAATGCTCGTATCCTCATCGGGAACTCATCTGATGGAAATATTTCCCACCACAATGTGTAATGTCTTCATTCTACTATGAACCATAGTACAACCTGTCACGGGGATGCCCCGTGACCTCTAATGGAACAATTAACTCAATGCTTGTCCACCTCTAGTCACCTTTAAAAACCATCTAGCCGGCAGGTGTCTGAGGTTGGTAATTAGCACACATTTAAACAGATTAGTTGGGTAGTTGTGTTTAGTGCTTTTGTGCCATAGTCTCATAGATGAATTAGAGATCAAAAGTCAGAGCATATGGTGTTTTAAATATCTTTATTTGATTAATTCTTTTGGCATTTCTCACCTCTCCTCTAGACTGCACTTGGCCATCCTCCCCTGTGGACTCAGGAACTGCCAAACCAGGCCACACCCATGGGAATGCCATTTATGGTCCAGTTCCCGGGGGAATGCGCCAAGTGTAGTATGGATAAGGGGGAGTTTTGGGAGATGTTGGTATAAGTAGGTATTTTGAGCAGTTGACTGTCATATTTACTCTTTTGAATTATGTAACAATGTATTTTTCACTGTTAACTTATGGAAACATTTTCAGGAGTATGAATTAATCACTGCCAAACGTTAATTGATTGAATAATTGTATTTCCCTTGTGTAGGAGGAGCCACAGTCTATATAAGCAGGAGATGGCGTTTCTCAGGGGAGAATTTTAGATGTGACTGGCCAGCAGGCCACAGTGATCGCCATTGCCAGGGGCCCAGATTTGAAGGGGGCATAGCCTAGTGCAGCTTTCTGGTTTGACCTTTAGATTTGTTTGTTTGTTTGTATCTGAATTAGCTGGATTTCAGTTATTTTCTTTTGATTTCTTTTTTCTTTAGTCTAGTTTTTCTTCAGTTTGGCCAAGCTGACCTGCACTGTATATACTGGACCATGCTCACTTCTGGGAAAAAGGGAAAATAAAATAAAATGGACTGTTGAACGGTATAGAGTTCTCCTCCTTTTTGCCTTCACCGCTCGACCAACCTTACACCTTTTACAATAGTCTAGTGCTTCTTGTGATTTATCCTTTATTTATTTCTGGGATTATAATTTGTAAAAACAAACAAACTACTATAATACGTCCTGTATTAATTATATTCAGTAAGATAAGACATTCTGATATGAGTGTGATATGTGGTAATAAGGGAGAAGGATATATATAGGCAGACAGTACTCAGGAGAACTGCATTCAGTACCACTAAATATCAGTTTTAAACTTTTTTTAAAAGTCTGCTCTCAGACAGTTGCAGCTAACTTTACTCAACAACATTATGCTGTATTTGTGGTTGTGGGGAATTCTGTCTTCTATTGATACTTAATCAAACAGAGCTGGAAACAGAACTATTTCTCACAGTCCAATCTGTTTCTCTCTCTTTCTTTCTTCCATCCAGGTGTACAACTATTAATCACACCACCAGCGGAAAAAATCTAACATTTACATGTGACAGTGGACCAATATCTGGGCGCTATGTGACCGTACACTTAGAAAGAACATTTTTTGTAGTGTTGTGTGAGGTGAAGATCCACGGTATTAAAAGAGATGGTAAGATAAAATGTTCTCAGGTAATAAACAAACTTGCAGAAAATGTCTCTGATGTTGATTACAATCCACCGTATGTTTAATAGCAGATGTGTTAATAGTTAACTACAGAGTCTAATCTACAGTTGCCACGTATAATTTGGACACTTTAAGTTCATATTCATGGTTGGAGCTAAGCACAACCTTTTTGACACATTGCATTCACTGAGCTGATAGTTGTATGAAACAAGGAAAAAGATAAATGTAGTTTTGAATAAATGTTAAATATTAGAGCAGAATGTCGTATTCAGTTTGCTGTTGGAGAGATCCACTTTAACGTGTATTAAATATCAACCAGAGAAAAAGCTAAATCTAATCTAACTACTAATGAGCGTTTCCTCCAGCACTGAACTTAGCTTGGATATCATCAGAGCTTCCATTTACACCTTGAACCAGTTCTACTGCTCTGCATACAGGAGCATACATTCACACTGACAACTCTTTATTATTTTTCCTCACCAAATGGCCGCAACCTTTTATACATGATTTGATTCATGATTAATTCTTTTTTTATTCTCTAAAACCTTAGGACTAGAACGTATGTTTGAGGAATCCTTCAAATTATACACCATATAATCAGGTGTAGTTTTAAATTTCTTTATTTAGGTAATTGTCAATGTTCAGCTTAATAGATGTCTCTCTTTACTCAAGGCTTGATGCTGGTCAAAGAGAACAGAACCTGGGAAGAAGCCCTGTACTTCTGCAGAGACTTAGACAACGATCTGGTGTCCATCCTCGATGAAGAGACCCAGGGCTGGGTTGAGTTGGAGGCCAGAAAGGCTGACAGTCCCTTTGTATGGCTGGGTCTTCACTACACCTGCACCCTGGATTTCTGGTTCTGGGTCGATGATCATGTTGTATCATTTGAACACTGGGGTCCAGGAGAGAAAGGAAAAGAAGACTGTGACATGAGTGCTGTCATGAACACAACAGGAAATCACTACTGGATCAAGAAGTCTGACCATGAGAAGTATAATTTCATCTGTGCAGAGTAAAAGGCTTGACTTCCCTCTAATATACTATATATCATATGTGAGGGGTCCTGGCAGCTTTTTTTAAATGTAGTAAATGCTGGTGAAATTAAATTAGTTTTTGTTTGTTTTAAACAGGTTGTAAGTTTTTCTTTGTTGCAGTCACTTCACTCACTGATAATAATATATTATGATGGTTATATGACATGAATTATTTACCTTTTGCTGGTGTGTTTTTGCTGCATATTCAAAAACAATCTCATTGATAACACAGAAATAGTTGTAATTCGTTTGAAATATGAATGAATTCAGAGTGTAGTTTCACTTGAAAAAAGAAACTTCTTTACCCATGTGTATCTTCTACTTATTTCTTTATAAATATTAAATATTAGTTTGACAGACAAAGAATAACACTGGTTGGGACTGTCATCTTTGACTCGATCCACTACAAAAAAACACAGGTCAGTCAGTTTTACTCCCACACCTCCATCTAGTGGTCAGTCTGGGTAAGGTGTTCTGGATCATGGTGGATTTAACAGACTGAGTTCACAGCTTATGCTTTAAAAAACGTGGATCTAAAAACCACGTATATGTCAGTTAAAATCAGGAGTGATATTTTAAATTGGCTAAAAGAACATTTATTAAGGCAAAGCATACACTTAGATCACTGAACATTCAACAGAGGAGCATCAGGACTTGTATCTGTGTGTCCCGTCAGTCTCTAACATGTCCGTCAGTAAGATCTTGTTCCACCAGCGCTCTCTGAAGCTCTGACAACACACACTGGTCAGACTCTCTCCGTCCTGGTAGTCCTCCCTCATCTTCTCTGGGATCAAATCCTCTGACATCACCTGAGAAGAGGGAGGGGAGTGTGTAACAATATTACACTTTAACTCTGCGCCGAATCTGCGTCCACCTGAAACTGCTTGTAATTCAGGCCTTGGAGCAGCATGTCTGCACTAAACAAGTGTGTGAGTGTGTTACCTCACCTCAGTGAGAGCCTGCAGCGTTGTTTCTTTGGGATTTAGCCGCTGCAGCACATCTTCTGACATCTGTAGTATGCATTCACTGCGCTGCAACACAAAGGAGGACTGCTGCTGCTGAAGGATCCTCAACAGGAGTCTGTGGGAAGAAGAGGAGATGAGGAGGCATGAGGACATAATGATTTACTCTAAGTGTAGGCCTGTGGATGTGCATGAGATTTTAATCCAACTGGTTCTAGGAAACTGGTCAACAGTATCCAAACACAGTGGCTGTACCTCGTCCTGATGAAAAAGGCGCAAGCTTTGAGACGAATCCTGTCCTCACTGAGCTCTGCTGCCTCCTCCTGCTGCTCCTCAGTCGCCCCATCCTCCTGATCTGCTTCTGATTTACATCTCGTGGCAGAACAGGCTCCTAATAACATACCAGAGTTAATTAACCACGGCAGCAAAACAAAAATAAAACAAAGATCAACAATTCACCTGCATAAAACATCTTGAGAGCAGGTATGGGTGTTAAGTGAGACAGGAAGTGAAGTTAACGTTACCTGAGGTCCCGTCATTCTCCAGAAGCTGCAAACACGTCTGTCCCAGGCTGAACCAGTGCCAGGGGTTGAACGGTAGCAGGCTACACAGCTGCTGCAGACACCACGTCTTTGATCCTGCGGCTCCAAAATGCTTGTAGATGCTGACCTTTAGGAGAAGTTTAAATCAGTTTGAATACAACAGAATGACTTCATCCTTGTGTGTTCTGGCTAACGCTGACCTTAAGCAGCAGAAGGCTGGTCAGGTGACCGGCGTTGGAGGCTTCTTTGCACTGGAAATAAAAGATTATGCAGATGTTATCAATTTAAGCTTTTAGACTGATGTCTTTACATCGCTTTAGTTTAGTTTAAAATCAAAAAAAATTCTATAAATTCCCCTTTGTTAGCTCATAAGTTTCACAGAAGAACATGTGAAATGTCTTACTTAATCAATGTGACATACAGTATAAAGAATATGACAGCTCCAGGTAGTTGTATCACTTGTATGGGTCACTGTTCAGCACTGAATTTGAAATCAGGGAAAGAGTTACCAGCAAATCAGTCAAGTCCAGTGCCCTGTCTCTCTGTCCCAGTTTGGTGCAGCATCGGGCCATTCCCTCCAGTACATCTCGTCTGATGCCCAGGTTGTTGTCAGCGATCCACTGCAGGCAGCTGCTGTACGCCTCCAAGGCTTTCTGAACCACACACACCACAAGAACAGAAGCAGATGCTTTCAAATCATGAGAGTAGAAGGTGGGCTGTCAAAATACAGCAGATTTGGGATTTCATTCCTTCAGTCTGGTTCCCTCAAGTCTATAAATGTGTTTAAATGTCTGCTCAGATGTCTTTTTTGAAGCAGTCAGGGAAATGTTACTGTTGAGCAACATGCTGCTAATTAAAGTCAACTTAAATTATATTTGTGTTCTTTTGGATGAAATATATAGACTAGACTACTTTCCTGTTTAATTCCATGAGTTGTTGCTTTGAAGATGATGAAATGGTGCATTATGGAAACAAGGCTACTGAAACGCTCTCTGTATTTGTTGTTGACAACATAGAAACATTCAAATTCAGGTAAGTAAAGCAGTGAATAAACAGACTGCGGAAATGTAAATTCCTGAAGGCCATGAACTCAGAGTGTTTCTGTGGAATGCCTCCAACGTTGCTGGTGATTTTTCAGTAATACCTGGTGACTGGACTTAGAAAGCTAAACTTGTAGACTTTCTGCTTCTCCAGAGAATCGTCAGTATCCAGAGCAGCACTCTCACGAAACCACTGCAGACAGAAACACATCACGGAGCAGCTTCAGCCAGCTGACATATCTTCACTTCTACTCTGTTTATTTACATGGATGTCCTTAAATATGCTCATCTAGACAACGTTTCTCCACACGTGCAGTAAATGTCATACACAGGTTGTTACGTGATTAACAGATACAATAACATGAGTGAAAACATTGTATAAACACTAGTGACCCAGATTCAGTAGAAGTTAGACATGCATCACACTACCTAACCATGTTTTTCAGATAATGATGTATGTGTCAGATCAAGAGCTGTTCCAAGACCTCTCCATACTTTTTCCCCCTCTGTCATTGTGGTTGATCTCAGTTTCATCTGATCAGATAATGTCGTTGCAGAACAGGTCTGACTTTGTTTTAGATGATTTTTGGGGCAGGCTAAACTTTAACCTGCTTAATGGACAAATAAATAATGAAGGAATATCTCACACCTAACCATGGAGCACCTTGCCCTCAGTTTAAAGATAAGTCTGTATTTATTATATAAATGCAACTTGAGATTTTTTTTAAACATGCGTCAGTGTCTAAAAACATATGAGCATAACTACTGCTTATATTTGTAGTTCAAGATAAATAGAATTAGCAGGAACTAGCTTGCTGGCTGAGGTTACCCCTTATGCCCTCTTCAAATTAACTACCCTCTGGACACCTTTGTGGCAAAAATGTACACGCACAAAGAAACTTTTTCTACTTTGTTTTCAAAAAAGCTCTTAAACAACTTCAGAACTGCTCAAAACTACCAAAACTTCAAAAGTTTTCAGGATTTTAACCCCTTAAATGCCAGTCTGAATATATGAAATATTAAATGTTTTTTACAAGAAAACACAAAAACTGAATTATTTTCCATAAAATAAACAGTAGATGGATGGGGCTTTGGTGGTGATTAAAGTCTTGAATATGTCAAAGATTAGCAATAAAATTGATTTGATTGCATTAGTATTTTTATGTAGTGCCAGATACTCCCTCTGGATACCTTCTTGGTCAAAAATGCCCCATAGACTTCCATTATAACCACGTTTTTTAATCTGACTGTCATTGCAGTATAAAACCATGCATTCTGTAATGTTAGCATTTCATTTAGAAGAAAAGTAGTGATACTTGACATTTTTACTGTATTTGATCAGATTCAACCATTTTACTATTGTAGGTAGATGCATGAAATTCTTGTAAATTTCCCATTTATATTATGGAGCCACCTGACTATCAGGGGACCCCAAGTGTGTGTGTGTGTGTGTGTGTCTGTTTGCGGGTGTGTGTCTGTTAGCGGGTGTGTGCACATGTGTGTGCGCGTGTGCAAGAGAGACAGTGTGAGTATGAATCTGTAGCATGAACTGATCGTTTCAGGGTTGATAAAAGAACAAATTCTTTTGAGAGATGTTTTTCATGAGTTTTTGAAGAGGTGCTTGAGTAAACATGGCCTCCTGCCTTTGATGTACTCAAAAACAACTGTTAGTGTGTATATACACCTAACTGCTTTCACAGCCAAAGATAAACATGCAGCTTGGCTGGGGGGACATTTCATTAATGAGCAGAGAAAGACCTGGAGCGAAGAGAAGGAACAAAAATGACCAAGTGATTCAGTGCAGAAGAGGCTTTAGAAATGATCATGCAGCCTTTATCTGCCAGCGAGCTGCAGGACTCATCTGAAGAAGACAAAAGCTTTGAGGGGGAGTCTGACATTGAATGCTCACTGGAGTTCTTCACTTCTGAGAGTGCCTCTGACCCTTCCTCTGAAAGTGGAGAGGCCGCTGTGGATCATGCCCTTCCTAACAGTGAGTGGACTGCAAAGAATGGACAAGTCTGGTCTCCACCTCATGCCAAGACGCTGCCCTACATTCAGGCACTCACCAGCATGATGTCAGGGACCGCAAGATTTGCCATCATGCCTGAATGTAGCGCAGCATCTCGACATGAGATGGATGGACCAGATTTGCCCGATTTTGGCTTTCCATTCACTGTCTCACTCCTGCTCAATCTAGGGGACAAGATCTCTGTTGATGAGCAGCTTGTACCCTTCCGAGACCCCTCCAATTCCAGACGGTACGTCCCCAGCAAGGCAGCGAAGTACAGGTTAAAAATCTGTTTCTCTAAAACACACAGATATACATCACATATCACATATAGCCTTTGTTTACATGGCATATGTTCTGTTGTGTTCTCTTTTGTTGGTCTTTTCAAAGTTGTTGCAGTTTGCACAATAAATATTCACATTGATGAATCAGATGTTGATTTAAAAATTATTTCACACATGCAAAAAAAATATATCGATGCAACACAACCTCGTGTGTCACCTTCATTAATATAACGACAATAAACTTTTCAAACACATCTTAGTTTTTATTTAGACTCAATAAGAACCCATGCACGAATAAGTAGCATTTCCATATATCTCTATACATTTCCATATAAGTCCTAAATAACATACTTTGTAAATCCCATTCAAGCTAATATACACAATGAAGGATGTAAATATAACTGTTTTGTATAAACAAACAAGTAGGAGATACACATGGGCAAAGAAGTTTCTTTTATCAAGTGAAACTACACTCTGAATTAATTCATATTTCAAACAAATTACAACTATTTCTGTATTATCAATAACATTATTTTTGAATATGCAGCAAAAACACCTCAACAAAAGTTAAATAATTCATGTCATATAACCATCATAATACATTATTATCAGTGAGTGAAGTAACTGCAACAAAGAAAAAATTACAACCTGTTAGAAACAAACAAAAACTAATTTAATTTCACCAGCATTTACTACATTTAAAAAAGCTGCTACTCTGGGCCAGGACCCCTCACATATGATATATGGTATATTAGAGGGAAGTCCACTACTCAATAAGCAAAGCTAAACAAGCCTTTTACTCTGCACAGATGAAATTATACTTATCATAGTCAAACTTTTTGAACCAGTAGTGATTTTCTTCTGTGTCCATGACAGCACTCATGTCACAGTCTTCTAGTTCTTTCTCTCCTGGACCCCAGAGTTCAAATGATACGACATGATCATTGACCCAGAAAAAATATTTGTGGGTGCAGTTGTAGTGAAGACCCAGCCATACAAAGGGACTGTCAGCCTTTCTGGCCTCCAACTCAACCCAGCCCTGGGTCTCTTCATCGAGGATGGACACCAGATCCATGTCTAAGTCTCTGCAGTAGTACAGGGCTTCTTCCCAGGTTCTCTTCTCTTTGACCAGCATCAAGCCTTGAGTAAAGAGAGACATCTAATAAGCTGAACATTGACAATTAAGTAGAAAAAGAAGTTTAAAAACTACACTTGATCATATTGTGTATACCGTAATTTGCAAGATTCCTCAAACATACCTTCTAGTCCTAAGGTTTTAGAGAATAAAAAAAGAATCGATCATGAATCAAATCATGTTTAAAACGTTGTGACCATTCAGTGAGGAAAAATAATAAAGAGTTGTCAGTGTGAATGTTTGCTCCTCTATGAGTGGCTTCATCTAACATGTTGTATTAATAAAACACATCTGCTATTAAACATATGGTGGATTATAATCTGCAATAGAGACATTTTCTGCAAGTTTGTTTATTAACTGACCAGTTACCTGAAAACATTCATTACAGATACTGACACCTTACGAGCCAGCGCGCAGCCTTAGGTCCTCAGGTGGTTCCCGTCTGGCTGATCCAAGGTCGAGGCGACCGGGCGTTTGCCATAACGGCCTCTCGACTTTGGAATGCCCTGCCTGACGATAGGCTTGCACAAACAGTGAATTCTTTTAAATCACTTCTTAAAACTCATTTTTATAGACTTGCTTTTATGTGAGATTTGTCTTTTAACTTTCTTTTTTAACTTTTAACTTGAATTAAATCATTCTATTTTACTGTGTTTTATTTTATTTATATTTATTATTTTTGTTTTGTGGTTGTTTATGTTATTTAATTTTTAATTGCTATTTATTGTCTTCTCAAAAATTGTTGGTTGTTCTTATGTTGCCTGAGTATTTTATTCATGCGTGATTGTCAAAGCACTTTGTAAAGGCTGTTTTTAAAGGTGCTATATAAATAAAGGTATTATTATTATTATTGTTGTTATTTTATCTTACCATCTCTTTTAATACCGTGGATCTTCACCTCACACAACACTAGAAAGTATATTCTTTCTAAGTGTACGGTCACGTAGCGCCCAGATATTGTTCCATTGTCACATTTAAATGTTAGATTTTTTCCGTTGATGGTTTCATTAATAGTTGTACACCTGGACGGAAGAAAGAAAGAGAGAGAAACAGATTGGACTGTGAGAAATAGTTCTGTTTCCAGCTCTGTTTGATTAAGTATCAATAGAAGACAGAATTCCCCACACCCACAAATACAGCATAATGTTGTTGAGTAAAGTTAGCTGCAACTGTCTGAGAGCAGACTTTTAAAAAAAAGATTAAAACTGATATTTAGTGGTTCTGAATGCAGTTCTCCTGAGTACTGTCTGCCTATATATATCCTTCTCCCTTATTACCACATATCACACTATCAGAATTTCTTATCTTACTGAATATAATTAATACAGGACGTATTATAATAGTTTGTTTTTACAAATTATAATCCCATAAATAAATAAGGGATAAATCACAAGCAGCACTAGACTATCATAAAAGGTTGTACTATGGTTCATAGTAGAGTGAAGGCATTACACATTGTGGTGGGGGGAAAAATTTCCATCAGATGAGTTCCCAATGAGGATCTGAGCATTCGTTAGGTCAATATTGTACTGATAAACGTTGTAGATGTTGATACAGGAAATTTCATATAGACCCAGTAAATCCATTGTCCACCAGGAGTTGGGCTCATGTTCGGTGTGAGCACACTGATGATATATCCCATCAATAGCTCTGTCAGAATAGTGATTGGTGTAGGTTGAAGACTGACTTGTTTTTCCTCCCTGTATCAGTTTTCCTGTTTTGCAGCTAGCTGTAGCAGAAAACAGAAAATAGTTCACTTCATAATATTGACCCATATACATCTTCAGCAGCAATGCTGTTATACTTTATGACATGACTCAAGAGAGATGAAACAGAGTAGAGCAAAGAAATGCATTTAACTCTACCTCCTTGGTCCTGAGCAGACCTCCCTGTGAAATGTGAAGTGTCAGAGAATTACATCAGAATTTCTTTTATCATTCTTGTCACATACATGCTTATCGTATTATTTTGTGAATCATTTACTTTCTCACATTCACATTTGACTCTGTGCATCCGTGAATCAAAGGAGCAACTTACCAATCAAACAGAAGAACAGCAGAGTCCACAGCATCTTTGCTTTGAAAGAGAAGAAACTGCAGTAACTGTTGACTAGATGCTCGACACAAATGACCACAGACCAACGACTGGAAATCACAAAGGCTTTGAACAAATGTCTCCCCTCTATCTCAAAGCACCAAAAACTGACAATCCAGGTGGTGCTCAGCTACCTCTAGATCCACCAGTTTTAAAATGAACCCCTCTCCTTGACAACGCCACATTTATTTCTCTTCCTCCACAGCTTCCCACATTAAAACACACTAACATTATTCATTCTTGTTTCTGTTCAGGTTGTTTTCATTAGTCAAAGCACCTCAAGAGTATTTGCATCTGTCAGCACGTTCTACCCACCAAGCTCACAAATACAGTTTCAACACATATAAGTACAATTTGAAATTTTCTTTACGAACTGGAGCCTGGTTGTGTAATGAGCAACTTTATTGTGGGACATCGTCCCTGCCCCTGAATAAACTACTGTTGTTTTTATGTTTTTAGTGAGAAGTTCAAAAGACAGACATTTGTTAGACTGACGGAATAAAAATAACATTTTCAGTAAGCATGTTTCAAAGTCAACAGAGTAATCACTCATTAAACTGCACGTGTGGAGAAACGCTGTCTAGATGAGCATATTTAAGGACATCCATGTAAATAAACAGAGTAGAAGTGAAGATACGTCAGCTGGCTGAAGCTGCTCCGTGATGTGTTTCTGTCTGCAGTGGTTTTGTGAGAGTGCTGCTCTGGATACTGACGATTCTTTGGAGAAGCAGAAAGTCTACAAGTTTAGAGGAGACTTGGCCGTTAGACAAGGGAACTATCAGGTCATTAAAGTCATTCAGCTCAGTCTTTCTAAGTCCAGTCACCAGGTATTACTGAAAAATCACCAGCAACGTTGGAGGCATTCCACAGAAACACTCTGAGTTCATGGCCTTCAGGAAATTACATTTTCCCAGTCTGTTTATTCACTGCTATATTTACCTGAATTTGAATGTTTCTATGTTGTTAACAACAAATACAGAGAGTGTTTCAGTAGCCTTGTTGCTATAATGCACCATCATCATCATCTTCAAAACAACAAGTCATGGTGTTAAACAGAAAAGTAGTTCAGTCTATATATTTCATCCAAAAGCACACAAATGTAATTTAAGTTGACTTTAATTAGCAGCATGTTGCTCAACAGTAACATTTCCCTGACTGCTTTAAAAAAAGACTTCTGAGCAGACATTTAAACACATTTATAGACTTGAGGGAACCAGAATGAAGGAATGAAATCCCAAATCTGCTGTATTTTGACAGCCCACCTTCTACTCTCATGATTTGAAAGCGTCTATTTCTGTTCTTGTGGTGTGTGTGGTTCAGAAAGCCTTGGAGGCGTACAGCAGCTGCCTGCAGTGGATCGCCGACAACAACCTGAGCATCAGACGAGATGTACTGGAGGGAATGGCCCGATGCTGCACCAAACTGGGACAGAGAGACAGGGCACTGGACTTGGCTGATTTGCTGGTAACTCTTTCCCTGATTTCAAATTCAGTGCTGAACAGTGACCCATACAAGTGATACAACTACCTGGAGCTGTCATATTCTTTATACTGTATGTCACATTGATTAAGTAAGAGATTTTACAAGTTCTTTCTTCAAATAATTTTGGTAAAGAAAACCACTAGTATACAGTAGCTGGATAATTTTTAATTTCTTTGAACTTAATGAGTTAACAAAGGAAAATTTGCAGAATTGTTTGGATTTTAAACTAAACTAAAGCGATGTAAAGACATCAGTCTAAAAGTTTAAATTGATAACATCTGCATAATCTTTTTTTCCAGAGCAAAGAAGCCTCCAACACCGGTCACCTGACCAGCCTCCTGCTGCTTAAGGTCAGCGTTAGCCAGAACACACAAGGATGAAGTCATTCTGTTGTATTCAAACTGATTTAAACTTCTCCTAAAGGTCAGCATCTACGAGCATTTTGGAGCCGCATCGAAGACGTGGTGTCTGCAGCAGCTGTGTAGCCTGCTACCGTTCAACCCCTGGCACTGGTTCAGCCTGGGACAGACGTGTTTGCAGCTGCTGGAGAATGACAGGAACTCAGGTAACGTTAACTTCACTTCCTGTCTCACTTAACACTCATACCTGCTCTCAAGATGTTAATTATGCAGGTGAACTGTTGATCCTTGTTTTATTTTTGTTTTACTGCCGTGGTTAATTAACTCTGGTATGTTATTAGGATCCTATTCTGCCACGAGATGTAAATCAGAAGCAGATCAGGAGGATGGGGCGACTGAGGAGCAGCAGGAGGAGGCAGCAGAGCTCAGTGAGTACAGGATTCGTCTCAAAGCTTGCGCCTGTTTCATCAGGACGAGGTACAGCCACTGTGTTTAGATACTGTTGACCAAAGCAGTTGGATTAAAATCTCATGCACATCCACAGGCCTACACTTAGAATAAATCATTATGTCCTCATGCCTCCTCGTCTCTTCTTCTTCCCACAGACTCCTGTTGAGAATCTTTCGGCAGCAGCAGTCCTCCTTTGTGTAGCAGCACAGTGAAAGCGTACTACAGATGTCTGAAGATGCGCTGCAGCGGCTAAATCCCAAAGAAACAACGCTGCAGGCTCTCACTGAGGTGAGGTCACACACTCACACACTTGTTTAGTGCAGACATGCTGCTCCAAGGCCTGAATTACAGGAAGTTTCATGTGGAAGCAGATTTGGCGCAGAGTTAAAGTGTAATATTGTTACACACTCCCCTCCCTCTTTTCAGGTGATGTCAGAGGACTTGATCCCAGAGAAGATGAGAGAGGACCACCAGGACGGAGAGAGTCTGACCAGTGTGTGTTTGCAGAGTTTCAGAGAGCGCTGGTGGAACAAGATCTTATTGACAGACATGTTGGAGACTGACGGGACACACAGATACAAGTCCTGATACTCCCGCTTTTCTGGGCCATGAAACACCTACACTGGACTACTGAATACTGGAAGAAGGTATTATGGACTGATGAATCAAAATTTCAAATCAAGATCTTTGTACGCCGTCGAGTAGGCGAGAGGATGGTTCCACAGTGTGTGACATCAACTGTCAAACATGGAGGAGGAAGTGTGATGGTCTGGGGCTGTTTTGCTGGATCCAGGGTCAGTGACTTGTACAGAGTGAGAGGCATCCTGAACCAAAACAGCTACCACAGCATTCTGCAGCGCCATGCAATACCCACTGGTATGCGCCTTCGTTGGTCAGAGGTTCATCCTACAGCAAGATAATGACCCAAAACAAGTCCAAGCTATGCCACAACTACCTCAGGAAAAAAGAACAAGATGGTGAGCTTGAAAACACGGAGTGGCCAGCACAGTCTCCAGACTTAAAGCCCGTCGAGCTGGTTTGGGATGAACTGGACAGAAGAGTGAAAGCCAAGCAAATCACAAGTGCCACACATTTATGGGAACTTCTGCAACAGACTTGGGAAGAACTTTCTGAAGAATGTTTGATTTCTATTGTAGAAAGAATGCCACGAGTGTGTTCAGCTGTTATATCTGCCAAAGGTGGCTACTTTGATGAGTCAAAAGTTTAGAATACATTTTGGTCTATAAATTGATTCCATGATTTCTTTTTAAACTCAAATTTCTCATTTGTTCCATGCTTTCATTTCACAGTGCAATGAGACACTAAACTGAATAATTTTCAGTAAAAAAATGGAAAAAGTGTGGTGTTCTAAAACTTTTGACCAGTAGTGTACGTGGTTTTTAGATCCATGTTTTTTAAAGCATAAGCTGTGAACTCAGTCTGTTAAATCTACCATGATCCGGTACGCCTTACCCAGACTGACCATTAGATAGAGTTCTGGGAATAAAACTGACTGACTTTGTTTTTTTTACAGTCGATCTAGTCAAAGTTGACAGTCCCAACCAGTGTTATTCTTTGTCTGTGAAACCCCAGCTGTTATTGAGGCTGTGGCTTGATTTCTAACTTGAACTTGAAAAGATTTATATTTCATACTTGTTTGAAGACAAAACCCAATACATTTTGATCACTTGGGAGAGACATTTTACATGTTTTGCTTTAAATAAATGCAGTATGAAACGGTCTGGACTAAATGTCTATACAGAGGACACAGTGCTGCCTACTAACACCTTACTTTATATTTGACTCAGGTTTATTCATCAACGTAGCTACTTATTAGTTATTTAATGAATGATTACTCTGTTGACTTTGAAACATGCTTACTGGAAATGTTATTTTTATTCCTTCAGTCTAACAAATGTCTGTCTTTTGAACTTCTCACTAAAAACATAAAAACAACAGTACTTTATTCAGGGGCAGGAATGATGTCCCAGAATAAAATGGCTCATAACCAGCCTTTGAAATATCAAATTTCAAATTGTACTTATATGTGTTGAAACTGTATCCGTGAGCTTTGTGGGTATAACGTGCTGATGCAAATACTCTTGAGGTGCTTTGGCTAATGGAAAGAACCTGAGCAGAAACAAGAATGAATAACGTTAGTGTGTTTCAATGTGGGAAGCTGTGGAGGAAGAGAAATAAATGTGGCTTTGTCAAGGAGAGGGGTTCATTTTAAAACTGGTGGATCCAGAGGTAGCTGAGCACCACCTGGATTGTCAGTTTTTGGTGCTTTGAGATAGAGGGGAGACATCTGTGCAAAGCCTTTGTGATTCCCAGTCACTGGTCTGTGGTCATTTGTGTCGAGCATCTAGTCAACAGTTACTGCAGTTTCTTCTCTTTCAAAGCAAAGATGCTGTGGACTCTGCTGTTCTTCTGTTTGATTGGTAAGTTGCTCCTTTGATTCATGGATGCACAGAGTCAAATGTGAGTGTGAGAAAGTAAATGATTCACAAAATAATACGATAAGCATGTATGTGACGAGAATGATAAAAGAAATTCTGATGTAATTCTCTGACACTTCACAGCGAGGTCTGCTCAGGACCAAGGAGGTAGAGTTAAATGCATTTCTTTGCTCTACTCTGTTTCATTTCTCTTGAGTCATGTCATAAAGTATAACAGCATTGCTGCTGAAGATGTATATGGGTCAATATTATGAAGTGAACTATTTTCTGTTTTCTGCTACAGCTAGCTGCAAAACAGGAAAACTGATACAGGGAGGAAAAACAAGTCAGTCTTCAACCTTCGACAATCTCAATTCTGACAGAGCTATTGATGGGATATATGGTGATTGTTCTCACACCAAAAACCAGACCAACTCCTGGTGGACAATAGATTTACTGGGTCTATATGAAATTTCCTGTATCAACATCTGCAACACTAATCAGCACAATATTGACCTAACGAATGCTCGGATCCTCATTGGGAACTCATCTGATGGAAATTTTTCCCACCACAATGTGTAATGCCTTCACTCTACTATGAACCATAGTACAACCTTTTACAATAGTCTAGTGCTGCTTGTGATTTATCCTTTATTTTTTTCTAGGATTATAATTTGTAAAAACAAACAAACTATTATAATACGTCCTGTATTAATTATATTCAGTAAGACATTCTGATATGAGTGTGATATGTGGTAATAAGGGAGAAGGATATATATAGGCAGACAGTACTCAGGAGAACTGCATTCAGTACCACTAAATATCAGTTTTAATCTTTTTTTTAAAAGTCTGCTCTCAGACAGTTGCAGCTAACTTTACTCAACAACATTATGCTGTATTTGTGGGTGTGGGGAATTCTGTCTTCTATTGATACTTAATCAAACAGAGCTGGAAACAGAACTATTTCTCACAGTCCAATCTGTTTCTCTCTCTTTCTTTCTTCCATCCAGGTGTACAAATATTTCTGAGACCACCAAACAAAAAAATCTAACATTTACATGTAACAATGGACCAATATCTGGGCGCTATGTGACCGTACACTTAGAAAGAACATTTTTTCTAGTGTTGTGTGAGGTGAAGATCTACAGTACAAAGAAACATGGTAAGATAAAATGTTCTCAGGTAACTGGTCAGTTAATAAACAAACTTGCAGAAAATGTCTCTATTGCAGATTACAATCCACCGTATGTTTAATAGCAGATGTGTTAATAGTTAACTACAGAGTCTAGTCTATGGTTGCCACGTATAATTTGGACACTTTAAGTTCATATTTAGGCTGGAGCTAAGCACAACCTTTCCAACACGATGCATTCACTGAGCTGATAGTTGTATGAAACAAGGAAGAGCAGAATGTCGTATTCAGTTTGCTGTTGGAGAGATCCTCTTTAACGTGTATTAAATATCAACCAGAGAAAAAGCTAAATCTAATCTAACTACTAATGAGCGTTTCCTCCAGCACTGAACTGATATCATCAGAGCTTCCATTTACACCTTGAACCAGTTCTACTGCTCTGCAGAGTGTGATATCAGTGACACGCTGTGTGATTATGAATTAATACAACATGTTAGATGACAGCACTCATAGAGGAGCAAACATTCACACTGACAACTCTTTATTATTTTTCCTCACTGAATAGCCGAGACGTTTTATACATGATTTGATTCATGATCGATTCTTTTTTTATTCTCTAAAACCTTAGGACTAGAACGTATGTTTGAGGAATCTTGCAAATTATACACCATATAATCACGTGTAGTTTTAAAATTTATTTTTCTACTTGATTGTCAATGTTCAGCTTATTAGATGTCTCTCTTTACTCAAGGCTTGATGCTGGTCAAAGAGAACAGAACCTGGGAAGAAGCCCTGTACTACTGCAGAGACTTAAACATGGATCTGGTGTCCATCCTTGATGAAGAGACCCAGGGCTGGGTTGAGTTGGAGGCCAGAAAGGCTGACAGTCCCTTTGTATGGCTGGGTCTTCACTACACCTGCACCCTGGATTTCTGGTTCTGGGTCGATGATCATGTTGTATCATTTGAACACTGGGGTCCAGAAGAGGAAGGAAAAGAAGACTGTGACATGAGTGCTGTCATGGACACAAAAGAAAATCACCATTGGTTCAAGACATCCGACTATGAAATGTATAATTTCATCTGTGCAGAGTAAAAGGCTTGTTTAGCTTTGCTTACTGAGTAGTGGACTTCCCTCTAATATACTATATATCATATGTGAGGGGTCCTGGCCCAGAGTAGCAGCTTTTTTAAATGTAGTAAATGCTGGTGAAATTAAATTAGTTTTTGTTTGTTTTTAAGAGGTTGTAAGTTTTTCATTGTTGCAGTTACTTCATTCACTGATAATAATATATTATGATGGTTATATGACATGAATTATTTAACTTTTGCTGGTGTGTTTTTGCTGCATATTCAAAAATAATGTTATTGATAATACAGAAATAGTTGTAATATGAATTAATTCAGAGTGTAGTTTCACTTGAAAAAAAGAAACTTCTTTGCCCATGTGTATCTTCTACTTATTTGTTTATTCAAAATAGTTATATTTGCATCCTTCAGTGTGTATATTAGCTTGAAGGGGATTTACAGAGTATTTTATTTAGGACTTATATGGAAATGTATAGAGATATATGTAAATGCTACTTATTCGTGTATGGGTTCTTATCGAGTCTAAATAAAAGCTAAGATGTGTTTGAACAGTTTATTGTCGTTATATTAATGAAGGTGACACACGAGGTTGTGTCGCATCAATTTTTTTTACGTGTGTGAAATAATTTTTAAATCAACATCTGATTCATCAGTGTGAATATTTATTGTGCAAACTGCAACAACTTTTAAAAGACCAACAAAAGAGAACACAACAGAACATATGCCATGTAAACAAAGGCTATATGTGATATGTGATGTATATCTGTGTGTTTTAGAGAAACAGATTTTTAACCTGTACTTCGCTGGCTCGCTGGGGACGTACCGTCTGGAATTGGAGGGGTCTCTGAAGGGTATCAGCTGCTCATCAACAGAGATCTTGTCCCCTGGATTGAGCAGGAGTGGGACAGTGAACGGACAGCGAAGAACGGGCAAATCTGGTCCATCCATCTCATGTCGAGATGCTGCGCTACATTCAGGCATGATGGCAAATCTTGTGGTCCCTGACATCATGCTGGTGGGTGCCTGAATGTAGCGCAGCGTCTTGGCATGAGGTGGAGACCAGACTTGTCCATTCTTTGCTGTCCACCCACTGTTAGGAAGGGCATGATCCACAGAGTCCTCTCCACTTTCAGAGGAAGGTTCAGAGGCACTCTCATAAGTGAAGGACTCCAGTGAGCATTCCACGTCAGACTCCCCCTCAAAGCTTTTGTCTTCTTCAGATGAGTCCTGCAGCTCGCTGGCAGATAAAGGCTGCATGATCATTTCTAAAGCCTCTTCTGCACTGAATCACTTGGTCATTTTTGTTCCTTCTCTTCACTCCAGGTCTTTCTCTGCTCATTAATGAAATGTCCCCCCAGCCAAGCTGCATGTTTATCTTTGGCTGTGAAAGCAGTTAGGTATATACACACTAACAGTTGTTTTTGAGTACAGCAAAGGCAGGAGGCCATGTTTCTACTCAAGCACCTCTTCAAAAACTCATGAAAAACATCTCTCAAAAGAATATGTTCTGTTATCAACCCTGAAACGATCAGTTCATGCTACAGATTCATACTCACACTGACTCTCTTGCACACGCGCGCACACACGCACACACCCGTATACAGACACACACGCACACACATGCACACAAATCGCAAACAGACACACACCCGCAAACAGGCACACAACATTACAGAATGCATGGTTTTATACTGCAATGACAGTCAGATTAAAAAACGTGGTTATAATGGAAGTCTATGGGGCATTTTTAGCCAAGAAGGTATCCAGAGGGAGTATCTGGCACTACATAAAAAATACTAATGCAATTAAACCAATTTTATTGCTAATCTTTGACATATTCAAGACTTTAATCACCACCAAAGCCCCATCCATCTACTGTTTAATTTATGGAAAATATTTCAGTTTTTCTTTCTTTTTTTTTTTTGGAAAACATTTAATATTTCATATTTTTCAGACTGGCATTTAAGGGGTTACAATCCTGAAAACTATTGAAGTTTCTGTAGTTTTGAGCAGGTCTGAAGTTATTTAAGAGCTTTTTTGAAATGAAAGTCGAAAAAGTATTGATGTAAGAGGATTTTATGGCAGTTTCTTTGTGCGTGTACATTTTTGCCACAAAGGTGTCCAGAGGGTAGTTAATTTGAGGAGGGCATGAGGGGTAACCTTAGCTAGCAAGCTAGTTCCTGCTAATTGTATTTATCTTCAACTACAAATATAAACACAAGTTAAGATCATACATTTTTAGTCTGTGACACATTTTAAAAACAATCTCTTTATTTTAACAGCTCTTGATCTGACACATACATCATTATCTGAAAAACATGGTTAGGTAGTGTGATGCATGTCTAAGTTCTACTGAATCTGGGTCACTAGTGTGTATACAATGTTTTCACTCATGTTATTGTATCTGTTAATCACGTAAACAACCTTTGTATGACATTTATAACTAATAAGTAGCTACGTTGATGAATAAACCTGAGTAAAATATAAAGTAAGGTGTTAGTAGGCAGCACTGTATCCTCTGTATAGACATTTAGTCCAGACCATTTCATACTACATTTATTTAAAGCAAAACATGTAAAATGCCTCTCACAAGTGAACATCTTCTGATCAAACTTTATTGGGTTTTGTCCTCAAACAAGTGTAAAATAGCTAGAAATGAAGCCAGAGCCTCAATAACAGCTGGGGTTTTAAATTAACATTGCACAAATTGTCAGTCTCACAGCTGGTAGCTCCAAGCTGAAGATTGCAGGGGACGCAAAGAATTATTTTGTAGCTTTCTGAAGCAATACTGCATGAGTGATCACACATACATACTGTGTTCAATCAATGCTTATGACAGATTCTCTCAGTTTCCAACACACTTCAGGATGTGCAGTGTAAATGTTAGTTCCACAGACAAAGAATAACACTGGCTGGGACTGTCGTCTTTGACTAGATCCACTACAACAAAACACAGGTCAGTCAGTTTTACTCCCAGAACTCCATCTAGTGGTCAGTCTGGGTAAGGGGTACCGGATCATAGTAGATTTAACAGACTGAGTTCACAGCTTATGCTTTAAAAAACGTGGATCTAAAAACCACGTATATGTCAGTTAAAATCAGGAGTGATGTTTTAAAATGGCTAAAAGAACATTTATTAAGGTAAAGCATACACTTAGATCACTGAACATTCAACAGAGGAGCATCAGGACTTGTATCTGTGTGTCCCGTCAGTCTCCAACAGGTCTGTCAGTATGATCCGTGTTCCACCAGCGCTCTCTGAAGCTCTGTAAACACACACTGGTCAGACTCTCTCCGTCCTGGTAGTCCTCCCTCATCTTCTCTGGGATCAAGTCCTCTGACATCACCTGAAAAGAGGGAGGGGAGTGTGTAACAATATTCCACTTTAACTCTGCGCAAAATCTGCGTCCACCTGAAACTGCCTGTAATTCAGGCCTTGGAGCAGCATGTCTGGACTAAACAAGTGTGTGAGTGTGTTACCTCACCTCAGTGAGAGCCTGCAGCGTTGTTGTTTCTTTGAGATTTAGCCGCTACAGCGCATCTTCTGACATCTGTAGTACGCTTTCACTGCGCTGCGACACAAAGGAGGACTGCTGCTGCTGAATGATTCTCAACAGGAGTCTGTGGGAAGAACAAGAGACGAGGAGGCAAGAGGACATAATGATTTACTCTAAGTGTAGGCCTGTGGATGTGCACGAGATTTTAAGCCAACTGCTTCTGGGAAACTGGTCAACAGTATCCAAACACAGTGGCTGTACCTCGTCCTGATGAAACAGGCGCAAGCTTTGAGACGAATCCTGTCCTCACTGAGCTCTGCTGCCTCCTCCTGCTGCTCCTCAGTCGTCCCATCCTCCTGATCTGCTTCTGATTTACATCTCGTGGCAGAACAGGATCCTAATAATAGTTATCCTAATAGTTAACGTTACCTGAGGTCCTGTCATTCTCCAGCAGCTGCAAACACGTCTGTCCCAGGCTGAACCAGTGCCAGGGGTTGAACGGTAGCAGGCTACACAGCTGCTGCAGACACCACGTCTTCGATCCTGCGGCTCCAAAATGCTCGTAGATGCTGACCTTTAGGAGAAGTTTAAATCAGTTTGAATACGACAGAATGACTTCATCCTTGTGTGTTCTGGCTAACGCTGACCTTAAGCAGAAGGAGGCTGGTCAGGTGACCGGTGTGGGAGGCTTCTTTGCTCTGGAAAAAAAGATTATGCAGATGTTATCAATTTAAGTTTTTAGACTGATGTCTTTACATTGCTTTAGTTTACCTTAATATCCAAATATTCTACAAATTTCCCTTTGTTAGCTCATAAGGTTCAAAGAAATTAAAAATGATCCAGCTACCATATACTAGTGGTTTTCTTTCCCAAAATTATTTAAAGTAAGAACTTGTAAAATGTCTTATTTTTTTGTTTATAATAATATTTATTGAATTTTAACAAGTATACAAATAATGACAATAACAGCAGGAAAGTCCGGATTTTGGGTTATAGGGGAAAGCAGAGATTTAATGTTTTTCCTTCCCATATACTTAGTTAAGTCATGCCATACCCTGACACTGCTGTATATAATAGGATTACTCTTAACTTCTGGGTTTATCTTGCTTGCATCACAAGTAACCAGGCTCCAGGGGGAGTGCGGGAAGCAAGCCCAGGAATCAATACAGGTCTCTCTTTTAAGGTATGCATGTAACCATAGCCAGCAGTGGCATGCATGACAGGCCCAGTTATAAAATATCAAGTTTGGCACAGAAAGGCCACCCATATCTCTGGGTAGCTGCAATTTCTTGAACTTCTGACTTGGTTAAATTACCATGCCAAATAAATTTCGAAAGTACTTTCTCTAAATCCTGGTTAATTTTCTTGGTTATATACAGGGGGAGCATCTGAAGGGGATATAGTAGGCGAGGGAGGACATTCATTTTAATGAGACTGATCCAACCCATCAGAGACAGTGGAAGTTCGTGCCAACGCTCCAAATCCTTTTTAACTGATAAGCATATTGGGGCAAAATTTAATTTCGACATATCCTTCAGATCGGGGGGCACTTTTATTTCCGAGATATGTGAAACTACTGACAGTCCACTTAAAAGGAAAGTCGTCTGAAACAGCTAATGGTTCTAATGCTAGGGCAAAGAGGAGGGGACGAAGTGGACTCCCCTGGCGAACGGCTCTTGCCAAAGGGAAAGTTTCGGAGCGCCTTCCATTTGTTATCACACTAGCTGTTGGGGAGTGGTATATGGTTCGGATCCACTTAAGGAAATCCCCCAGTCCCAATCTAAAAAAAAGAATCTAAAAACATGTCTTACTAATATCTTACCAAATGTTTTGAAAAATTCAGGCCCAAAGCCATCCGGTCCAGGGGCCTTGCCGCCCCTGAGAGAGGATATAGCCTCCAAGACTTCATCCTTGCTTATCGGCCGACATAGAGCCGCCTGTTGTTCATCGGATAAGGACAGGAGCCTTATCTTATTCAGAAATTCTGCTCTAGCCTCATCAGAAGATGAAGTAAAATGTCTTGTTTAATCAATGTGACATACAGTATAAAGAATATGACAGCTCCAGGTAGTTGTATCACTTGTATGGGTCACTGTTCAGCATTGAATTTGAAATCAGGGAAAGAGTTACCAGCAAACAGCCAAGTCCAGTGCCCTGTCTCTCTGTCCCAGTTTGGTGCAGCATCGGGCCATTCCCTCCAGTACATCTCGTCTGATGCTCAGGTTGTTGTCGGCGATCCACTGCAGGCAGCTGCTGTACGCCTCCAAGGCTTTCTGAACCACACACACCACAAGAACAGAAACAGACGCTTTCAAATCATGACAGTAGAAGGTGGGCTGTCAAAATACAGCAGATTTGGGATTTCATTCCTTCATTCTGGTTCCCTCAAGTCTATAAATGTGTTTAAATGTCTGCTCAGAAGTCTTTTTTAAAGCAGTCAGGGAAATGTTACTGTTGAGCAACATGCTGCTAATTAAAGTCAACTTAAATTACAATTGTGTTCTTTTGGATGAAATATATAGACTAAACTACTTTTCTGTTTAATACCATGACTTGTTGTTTTGAAGATGATGAAATGGTGCATTATAGCAACAAGGCTACTGAAACGCTCTCTGTATTTGTTGTTGACAACATAGAAACATTCAAATTCAGGGAAGTAAAGCAGTGAATAAACAGACTGGGAAAATTTTTCATTTTAATTTCCTGAAGGCCATGAATCGAGTGTTTCTGTGGAATGCCTCCAACGTTGCTGGTGATTTTTCAGTAATACCTGGTGACTGGACTTAGAAAGACTGAGCTGAATGACTTTAATTACCTGATAGTTCCCTTGTCTAATGGGCCAAGTCTCCTCTAAACTTGTAGACTTTCTGCTTCTCCAAAGAATCGTCAGTATCCAGAGCAGCACTCTCACAAAACCACTGCAGACAGAAACACATCATGGAGCAGCTTCAGCCAGCTGACGTATCTGCACTTCTACTCTTTTTATTTACTTGGATGTCCTTAAATATGCTCATCTAGACAGTGTTTCTCCACACATGCAGTTTAATGAGTGCTTACTCTGTTGACTTTGAAACATGCTTACTGGAAATGTTATTTTTATTCCTTCAGTCTAATAAATGTCTGTCTTTTGAACTTCTCACTAAAAACATAAAAACAACAGTACTCTATTCAGGGGCAGGGACGATGTCCCACAATAAAATGGCTCATTAAACAACCTCCAGTGGTAAAGAAAATTTCAAATTGTACTTATATGTGTTGATACTGTGTTTGTGAGCTTTGTGAGTATAACGTGCTGACAGATGCAAATACTCTTGAGCTGCTTTGACTAATGAAAACGATCTGAGCAGAAACAAGAATGAATAATGTTAGTGTGTTTCAATGTGGGAAGCTGTGGAGGAAGAGAAATAAATGTGGCTTTGTCAAGGAGAGGGGTTCATTTTAAAACTGGTGGATCTAGAGGTAGCTGAGCACCACCTGGATTGTCAGTTTTTGCATCCTTTGAGATAGAGGGGAGACATTTGTGCAAAGCCTTTGTGATTTCCAGTTGTTCGTCATTTGTGTCGAGAATCTAGTCAACAGTTACTGCAGTTTCTTCTCTTTCAAAGCAAAGATGCTATGGACTCTGCTGTTCTTCTGTTTGATTGGTAAGTTGTTGCTTTGATTCACGGATGCACAGAGTCAAATGTGAATGTGAGAAAGTAAATGATTCACAAAATACTACGATAAGCATGTATGTGACGAGAATGATAAAAGAAATTCTGATGTAATTCTCTGACACTTCACATTTCACAGGGAGGTCTGCTCAGGACCAAGGAGGTAGAGTTAAATGCATTTCTTTGCTCTACTCTGTTTCATCTCTCTTGAGTCATGTCATAAAGTATAACAGCATTGCTGCTGAAGATGTATATGGGTCAATATTATGAAGTGAACTATTTTCTGTTTTCTGCTACAGCTAGCTGCAAAACAGGAAAACTGATACAGGGAGGAAAAACAAGTCAGTCTTCAACCTACGAAAATCTCAATTCTGACAGAGCTATTGATGGGATATATGGTGATTGTGCTCACACCGAAAACCAGACCAACTCCTGGTGGACAATGGATTTACTGGGTCTATATGAAATTTTCTGTATCAACATCAGCAACGTTAATCATGTCAGTATCAACCTAACGAATGCTCGGATCCTCATTGGGAACTCATCTGATGGAAATTTTTCCCACCACAAAGTGTAATGCCTTCACTCTACTATGAACCATAGTACAACCTTTTACGATAGTCTAGTGCTGCTTGTGATTTATCCTTTATTTATTTATGGGATTATAATTTGTAAAAACAAACTATTATAATACATCCTGTATTAATTATATTCAGTAATTTAAGACATTCTGATATGAGTGTGATATGTGGTAATAAGGGAGAAGGATATATATAGGCAGACAGTACTCAGGAGAACTGCATTCAGTACCACTAAATATCAGTTTTAAACTTTTTTTAAAAGTCTGCTCTCAGACAGTTGCAGCTAACTTTACTCAACAACATTATGCTGTATTTGTGGGTGTGGGGAATTCTGTCTTCTATTGATACTTAATCAAACAGAGCTGGAAACAGAACTATTTCTCACAGTCCAATCTGTTTCTCTCTCTTTCTTTCTTCCGTCCAGGTGTACAACTATTAATGACACCACCAGCGGAAAAAATCTAACATTTACATGTGACAATGGAACAATATCTGGGCGCTATGTGACCGTACGCTTAGAAAGAACTTTTTTTGTAGTGTTGTGTGAGGTGAAGATCCACGGTATTAAAAGAGATGGTAAGATAAAATGTTCTCAGGTAACTGGTCAGTTAATAAACAAACTTACAGAAAATGTCTCTATTGCAGATTACAATCCACCGTAAGTTTAATAGCAGATGTGTTTTTATTAATACAACATGTTAGATGACGCCACTCATAGAGGAGCAAACATTGACGCTGACAACTCTTTATTATTTTTCATCACCAAATGGCAGCGGTGTTTTATACATGATTTGATTCATGATCGATTATTTTTTTATTCTCTAAAACTTTAGGACTAGAACGTATATTTGAGGAATCTTGAAAATTATACACCATATAATCAGGTGTAGTTTTTAAACTTCTTTTTCTACTTAATTGTCAATGTTCATCTTATTAGATGTCTCTCTTTACTCAAGGCTTGATGCTGGTCAAAGAGAACAGAACCTGGGAAGAAGCCCTGTACTACTGCAGAGACTTAAACATGGATCTGGTGTCCATCCTTGATGAAGAGACCCAGGGCTGGGTTGAGTTGGAGGCCAGAAAGGCTGACAGTCCCTTTGTATGGCTGGGTCTTCACTACAACTGCACCCATAAATATTTTTTCTGGGTCGATGATCATGTCGTATCATTTGAACACTGGGGTCCAGGAGAGAAAGAAATAGAAGACTGTGACATGAGTGCTGTCATGGACACAAAAGGAAAACACTACTGGTTCAAGAAGTTTGACTATAATAAGTATAATTTCATTTGTGCAGAGTAAAAGGCTTGTCCGGCTTTGCTTATTGAGTAGTGGACTTCCCTCTAATATACTATATATCATATGTGAGGGATCCTGGCCCAGAGTAGCAGCTTTTTTAAATGTAGTAAATGCTGGTGAAATTAGTTTTTGTTTAGTAGTTTTGTGTTTTTAACTTTGTTGAAAATGTTTTTTCTCTTTGTTGCAGTTACTTCACTCACTAATAATAATATATTATGATATATTATTATCAGTGAGTGATGGTTATATGACATGAATTATTTAACTTTTGATTGTGTGGTTTTGCTGAATATTCATTTCAGTTAATTTACTGAAATTGTATACTTGGCTATCGGCTGTGGGTTTTTTTTTCATGTTTATTTTAATTCTGCTATCAAAAAACAAAAAAGATGTAATTGATAATACAAAATGATTGCCATTTGTTTGAAATTTCAATAAATTCAGGATGCAGTGTCATTTTGTTTATACAAAAAATTTAAAAATTAAATCTGCATCCTTCAGTGTGTATATTAGCTTGAATGGGATTTACAGAGTATGTTATTTAGGACTTATATGGAAATGTATGGAGATATATGGAAATGCTACTTACTCGTGTTTTGGTTCTTATCGAGTCTAAATAAAAGCTAAGATGTGTTTAAACAGTTTATTGTCATTATATTAATGAAGGTGATACACGAGGTTGTGTCGCATCCAGAGGCATCACTAGGTTGTAAGGACGGGGGGGGGCTTAGCCCCAAGGAGATGCACAGGATGTGAGCAAACGAGTGCGCGAGCACAAAATTTCACAAACAGCTAGTAAAGACTGAGAAATTATTTATTAGTTATTAGTAGTTATTTATTACTATTTATTATCAGTCTGTGGAGTTAGGGTTAGAGTATTAGTGTAATTATTATTATTATTATTATTATTATCCACTGATGATAATCATACGTGAATGAGCTCAGCTGCTGTTTCACGGTGTGCATCCATGCGTAAAGTGAGAAACACAGCTGATGCTCCAGAAGGAAGTCACCCCAAAGATATGGTAAGGAGAGTGCACACTGAACTCAGTAAACAACCAGGTCCTTCACAGTGCATTTCAGACTAACTAGTTATAAGTAGCAGCGTTCTTTTACAGCTGGAATGTAACTTTTGACCCAAAACAACAAAGGTAAGACTTGCGCAGAGGTTGTCTGTAATGTGTAAGCCAGGTTTTTATTTGTCAAACATGGAGCATTTCATTAATTACATGGGACTTTCTGCTGTTAGCTGGGGGCTGGAGCCAACTAATTGTTACTACCAGCAGTGATGAATACTTACTTTCCTGAAAGACTTTCTTATCTCCATTTGCGCATCCATCCATCCATCCATTCATGTTCATCTCCTAACAGGTTATATGATTACTTATTTAAACTGATATGCTGGCCGCTTCATATTGAATTTGTCGGCATTTTTTTGCAGGGGGCGAGTGACTTGGGACCCCCTCATGGGAGCCCTGGGTCCAGGAACCGGGCACCTGCAGGTCTGACAGGCTTTGCACTGTTCACACCGCCGTCGTATGTCTCGCAACATGAAGGGCCAGTAGCAAGATTGCCGGGCCTTTTCCCACACACGTTCAGCAGAGAAGTGTGCCACAGCTGGCCCCCCATGCAACTGCTGAAGGAGCTCTGGCACCATGGAGGCAGGAACCACCACTGAATTTGCTTCTCTCCAGTAGTTACAGGCAGCGCTGTGCGACACAGCAGTCCATCAATCAGAGAGAGACGGTGGAACTCCAGTCGAACGGGTCCAACTCCAGTATCCATCTACTTCTTCGACCAGTGGGGTCATTATCAATGGCCATGCGCCTGTGGCCCAGCAGAGGGCGATGGTCAGTTACTATGGAGAATGCAGATAGTCCCACATAATGTTTAAATTCACGCACTGTCACCAATGTAGCCGAGCGTCCTGGGTTCGCCTATACAGCAGTTATTAATAAAACAATAAACGAGACCGGAGACCTGAGCGTATTTTTCCACCGTCACTCGGTATTCCCGTTTACTCCGAACTCTTCTCTTGAACCACCTGTGAGACGCACCCACAATATTCCACACCTGAACATCAGCCCTACGGCAACTCAGAGGGACACTTTCCATGTCATACGAAATAATCTGTTAGGCTACATTAACAACAGAGATCGTAGGCTATCAGTAGCCTTATTTCCATAATGCACCATTTCATCATCTTCAGAACAACATGTCATGGTATTAAACACAAAAGTAGTTTAGTCTATACACTACCAGTCAAAAGTTTGGACACACCTTTTATTTAATGGTTTTTCTTTATTTTCATGATAATTTACATTGTAGATTCTCACTGAAGGCATCAAAACTACGAATGAACACATATGGATTTGCTTTGCTTCGATTACTGCTTCAGCAGCAGCAGTCCTCCTTTGTGTTGCAGCGCAGTGAAAGTGTACTACAGATGTCAGAAGATGCGCTGCAGCAGCTAAATCCAATTCAATTCAATTTTATTTATATAGCATCAATAAGAATACAAATTGTCTCAAGACGCTTTATCACATCTGGTCTGAAACCAGGCTGAAGGTGACAGTGGTAAGGAAAAACTCCCCTTCAACAGGAAGAAACCTTGAGCAGATCCCAGCTCATATGGAGGGACCCATCTGCCTAAGGTCAGCCGGGTAGAGACAGAAAAGAGAGCAGAGGACAGCAGGAAAATGAGATAAACATACATCTGTCTAAATCGTACATGTAGAATCTGATGATGATACAAATACAACACATAGCTGATGATGTTACATGACAGGTTAAGAATATGAGAGAAATCATAGGGAAGTTGGAGAATTGTTCATTCAGGTAGGAGTGGATAACTGCAGGAGGCCATGAAGACTGGGCAGGTTGATGAGATCATGACAACAGATGTAGTATGGAGCTCCACAGGAAACACACAAGTCCAGGCCATTCACAAGAATCTCAAAGAAACAACACTGCAGGCTCTCACTGAGGTGAGGTAACACACTCACACACTTGTTTAGTGCAGACATGCTGCTCCAAGGCCTGAATTACAGGCAGTTTCATGTGGAAGCAGATTTGGCGCAGAGTTAAAGTGTAATATTGTTACACACTCCCCTCCCTCTTCTCAGGTGATGTCAGAGGACTTGATCCCAGAGAAGAAGAGGAAGGACTACCAGGACGGAGAGAGTCTGACCAGTGTGTGTTTGCAGAGCTTCAGAGAGCGCTGGTGGAACAAGATCTTACTGACAGACATGTTGGAGACTGATGACACAGATACAAGTCCTGATGCTCCTCTGTTGAATGTTCAGTGATCTAAGTGTATGCTTTGCCTTAATAAATGTTCTTTTAGCCATTTTAAAAGATCACTCCTGATTTTAACTGACATATATGTGGTTTTTAGATCCACGTCTTTTAAAGCATAAGCTGTGGCAGCGCCAGGGAGGAGCTCGGTGGTGCTGTAGCTCCCCCTATAAAATGTCTGTGATTTTTTTATATTTATATTTTAATGTCATATTTGAATAGTCTTTTTCATGTGGTTTAAAAATGTGAATTAAATAATAATAAAATAATATTTTAGTCTAAAAAAATAAAAGCGGCCCAAACAGGTGATCTTCTTTGGCCAATGGGCTCAGCGAGCGGTGAACCTCGTTACGGTTTGTGCAGCAGGTGATATTAGCAATTATTCATCATTAGACTAGTGTTGGTAACTGGCTGTGTGAGTTCGTGATCGGAGCATTTTAGGCCGAAGCGTGCACAGTGTTGCCTTCTGTTGCTGCTGTTTGCTGCTCCGTTGTATTCAGGACTCGACTGTGACAGAATTGTGTGAAACAGTGGGTTTACATTGGCAGGCTCATGTATGTTGTATCTATAGTCATTGTGTTTAGGGTTGCCAACCGTTCCTTGAAAAACGGAATCGTTCCGTATTTAGAAACAAAAGTAGGGTACACGTCCCGTATTGAGCTGAAACGGGACGCACTTTGTCCCGTATTACCGTGAGAATCAAAAATAGTCTGTAAAAAGTCAATGGAATGAATGAATAACAGGGCGCTTTACGTGAACATTTACGGTAAACTTATTCCCAGGCCGTCTCCTGCTCTGTGACCAATGAGATGACAGCTTGAATACCGCTCATCTCATTGGTCGAGGTACTGTCGCTTGAGAAGAAGATACCGAAAGACAACAATTGTTTTATATTAATTTATACAGTTTTAAGTTCAGCAGGACAGGTTTCTGTTTAAGAAAGATATTTATTTTATTTTATTTTAAAAATAAATTGTTGAATAATAATTGGTTTTCCATGTGTTCATATCACTCAGAAATATGCATCTAATTAAATTCGGGTTCGAGTCAAATAGATAGTAGATAGATAGATAGATAGTTTCTTTATTAATCCCAAACTAGGAAATTTCTCAGTTGCAGCAGCAATGTACAGGCATTCAACCATACATAAATATAACAAAAGCTAAAATCAGCAATAAAAATAAAAATAAGTATACACAATATTAACAAGATTATAAGATAAGTGAATAAGTGAAATAGTTAAAATATAATTTCACAGTCACAAAATAAGGGCTAAAATTTTTTACCACGCCAGCATGGGTGAAGGCAACCGGGTCGGCCGGCCCTGACAATGACGTTTCCCTTATTTATTTTTCAGGGAGTTGGCAACCCTACTTGTGTTGAATACTTTTACATATATTGGTATATATGTATAGTAGGCTATAGTTAATGTGGGCGTGTACGTGTGTGTGTATACCAAGGGTGGTCCGATGTGACCTCCATAATGAAACGCACCAAAATGTAAAGCACCTCTTCTTAAGTGTTGAGCACCCCCATAGCACCTGCAACAGAAAATCTCTGGAGCCGCCACTGAGCATAAGCTGTGAACTCAGTCTGTTAAATCCACCATGATCCAGTACGCCTTACCCAGACTGACCACTAGATAGAGATCTGGGAGTAAAACTGACTTGTGTTTTTTTTTGTAGTAGATCTATTCAAAGACGAAAGTCCCAACCAGTGTTATTCTTTATCTGTGAAACTAACATTTACAGTGCACATCCTGAAGTGTGTTGGAAACTGAAAGTATCTGGCATAAGCATTGATTGAACACAGTATGTATGTGTGATCACTCATGCAGTATCGCTTCAGAAAGCTACAAAATAATTCTTTGCGTCCCCTGCAATCTTCAGCTTGTAGCTACCAGCTGTGAGACTGACAATTTGTGCAATGTTAATTTAAAACCCCAGCTGTTATTGATCTGTCTTGATTTCTAGCTTGATCTTAAAAGGATCCAGCAATAAAGTTGCTCATTACACAACCAGCCTCCAGTGGTGAAGTAAATTTCAAATTGCACGTCTACGTGTTGAAACTGTATTTGTGAGCTTTGTGGATATAATGTGCTGACAGATGCAAATACTCTTGACGTGCTTTGACTAATGAAAACAACCTGAGCAGAAACAAGAATGAATAATGTTAGTGTGTTTCAATGTGGGAAGCTGTGGAGGAAGAGAAATAAATGTGGCTTTGTCAAGGAGAGGGGTTCATTTTAAAACTGGTGGATCTAGAGGTAGCTGAGCACCACCTGGATTGTCAGTTTTTGCTGCTTTGAGATAGAGGGGAGACATTTGTTCAAAGCCTTTGTGATTTCCAGTCACTGGTCTGTGGTCATTTGTGTCGAGCATCTAGTCAACAGTTACTGCAGTTTCTTCTCTTTCAAAGCAAAGATGCTGTGGACTCTGCTGTTCTTCTGTTTGATTGGTAAGTTGCTCCTTTGATTCACGGATGCACAGAGTCAAATGTGAACGTGAGAAAGTAAATGATTGACAAAATAATACGATTAGCATGTACGTGACAAGAATGATAAAAGAAATTCTGATGTAATTCTCTGACACTTCACATTTCACAGGGAGGTCTGCTCAGGACCAAGGAGGTAGAGTTAAATGCATTTCTTTGCTCTACTCTGTTTGATCTCTCTTGAGTCATGTCATAAAGTATAACAGCATTGCTGCTGAAGATGTATATGGGTCAATATCATGAAGTGAACTATTTTCTGTTTTCTGCTACAGCTAGCTGCAAAACAGGAGAACTGATACAGGGAGGAAAAACAAATCAGTCTTCAACCTACACCCATCTCAATTCTGACAGAGCTATTGATGGGATATATGATAATTGTTCTCACACCGAAAACCAGACCAACTCCTGGTGGACAATGGATTTACTGGGTCTATATGAAATTTCCTGTATCAACATCAACAACACTATTCATCACAATATTGACCTAACGAATGCTTGGATCCTCATTGGGAACTCATCTGATGGAATTTTTTCCCACCACAAAGTGTAATGCCTTCACTCTACTATGAACCATAGTACAGCCTTTTACGATAGTCTAGTGCTGCTTGTGATTTATCCTTTATTTATTTCTGAGATTATAATTTGTAAAAACAAACGATTACAATACGTCCTGTATTAATTATATTCAGTAAGATAAGACATTCTGATATGAGTGTGATATGTGGTAATAAGGGAGAAGGATATATACAGGCAGACAGTACTCAGGAGAACTGCATTCAGTACCACTAAATATCAGTTTTAAACTTTTTTTAAAAGTCTGCTCTCAGACAGTTGCAGCTAACTTTACTCAACAACATTATGCTGTATTTGTGGGTGTGGGGAATTCTGTCTTCTATTGATACTTAATCAAACAGAGCTGGAAACAGAACTATTTCTCACAGTCCAATCTGTTTCTCTCTCTTTCTTTCACCCATCCAGGTGTACAACTATTAAAGACAACACCAAAGGACAAAATCTAACATTTACATGTGACAATGGACCAATATCTGGGCGCTATGTGACCGTACACTTAGAAAGAAAAGATTTTGTAGTGTTGTGTGAGGTGAAGATCCACGGTACAAAAAAAACAAATGGTAAGATAAAATGTTCTCAGGTAACTGGTCAGTTAATAAACAAACTTGCAGAAAATGTCTCTATTGCAGATTACAGTCCACCGTATGTTTAAAAGCAGTTAATAGTTAACTACAGAGTCTAATCTATGGTTGCCACGTATAATTTGAACACTTTAAGTTCATATTTGGGCTGGAGCTAAGCACAGCCTTTCTGACACATTGCATTCACTGAGCTGATAGTTGTAGGAAACAAGGAAAAAGATAAATGTAGCTTTGAATAAATGTTAAATATTAGAGCAGAATGTCGTATTCAGTTTGCAGTTGGACAGATCCACTTTAACTTGTATTAATAATCAACCAGAGAAAAAGCTAAATCTAATCTAACTACTAATGAGCGTTCCCTCCAGCACTGAACCTAGCTTGGATATCATCAGAGCTTCCATTTACACCTTGAACCAGTTCTACTGCTCTGCATAGTGTGATATCAGTGAGACACTGTGTGTGTTTATGAATTAATACAACATGTTAGACGACGACACTCATAGAGGAGCAAACATTCACACTGACAACTCTTTATTACTTTTCCTCCCCAAATGGCCACGAGGTTTTATACATGATTTGATTCATGATCGATTATTTTTTCTATTCTCTAAAACCTTAGGACTAGAACGTATGTTTGAGGAATCTTGCAAATTATACACCATATAATCGCGTGTAGTTTTAAAATTTATTTTTCTACTTAATTGTCAATGTTCATCTTATTAGATGTCTCTCTTTACTCAAGGCTTGATGCTGGTCAAAGAGAACAGAACCTGGGAAGAAGCCCTGTACTACTGCAGAGACTCAAACATGGATCTGGTGTCCATCCTCGATGAAGAGACCCAGGGCTGGGTTGAGTTGGAGGCCAGAAATGCTGACAGTCCCTTTGTATGGCTGGGTCTTCACTACACCTGCACCCTAGATTTCTGGTTCTGGGTCGATGATCATGTTGTATCATTTAAACACTGGGGTCCAGGAGAGAAAGAAATAGAAGACTGTGACATGAGTGTTGTCATGGACACAAACGAAAATCACCATTGGTTCAAGAAGTCTGACTATGATTCATATAATTTCATCTGTGCAGAGTAAAAGGCTTGTCTGGCTTTGCTTACTGAGAAGTGGACTTCCCTCTAATATACTATATATCATATGTGAGGGGTCCAGGCCCAGAGTAGCAGCTTTTTTAAATGTAGTAAATGCTGGCGAAATTAAATTAGTTTTTGTTTGTTTCTAACAGGTTGTAGTTTTTTTCTTTGTTGCAGTTACTTCACTCACTGATACTAATGCATTATGATGGTTGTGTGACATGAATTATTTACTTTGTGCTGATGTGTTTTTGCTGCATATTCATTTCAATTATTTTGTTGAAATTGTATTCTTGGCTGTTGGCTGTGTTTTTATTTTGGTTTATTTTAATTCTGCTATCAAAAACAAAACTCTCTCTCTGATAATACAGAAATAGTTGTAATTTGTTTAAAATTTTAATGAATTCAGGATGCAGTGTCATTTGGTTTAAATACAAAACAGTTATATTTTCATCCTTCAACGTGTTTAGCTTGAATGGGATTTGAGTGTGTTATTTAGGACTTATATGGAAAAGTATGGAGATATATGTAAATGCTACTTATTCGTGTATTGGTTCTTATCGAGTCCAAATAAAAGCTAAGATGTGTTTGAACAGTTTATTGTCGTTATATTAATGAAGGTGACACACGAAGTTGTGTCGCATCAATATCTCTCCCTTCGTCTGTCGGAAACTATCTGTCCGGAACGATAGTTATTGGACGCTGCATTAGTCGCGCAGTTTACACTGAAGGACCGAGAGACCACGAGGATGTAAACAAACAAGTGGAGCTGGAGTTGTGTAGTCCGTTTGGAAACTGTGGAGTTCAGGATTAATTTTCGCGAATAAATGTTGAACTAATTATATATTTTTTTTTTCCGGTTCCGGATGGAGATATTAGGTAGCACGTTTGACGACTCCGTGTTTTCGGAGGCCAGAGACCGAGTGTGTGTGTCTCTGTCCTCTTACAACGCCAAAGTGTGTGAACCTGAGGTAAATCTCTTACTTACAGAGGTGGATTGTGTCACGGGAAAACGCTGCAAATGTGACAGTCTGAAAGGTTGTTTCACGGTAAAAAAGCTAGTGAAATAAAGACGCCGTTATCTTTAGCTAGCAAGCTAGTTACCGCTAATTGTATTTCTCTTGAACTACAAATACAAACAGTAGTTATGTTCATATGTTTTTAGACACTGACGCATGTTTAAAAACAATCTCAAGTTGCATTTATATAATAAATACAAACTCGTCTTTAAACTGAGGGCAAGGTGCTTCATGGTTAGGTGTGAGATATTCCTTCATTATTTATTTATCCATTAAGCAGGTTAGAGTTTAGCCTGCCCCAAAAATAATCTAAAACAAAGTCAGACCTGTTCTGCAACGACATTATCTGATCAGATGAAACTGAGATCAACCACAATAACAGAGGAGGAAAAAGTATGGAGAGGTCTTGGAACAGCTCTTGATCTGACACATACATCATTATCTGAAAAACATGGTTAGGTAGTGTGATGCATGTCTAACTTCTACTGAATCTGGGTCACTAGTGTTTATACAATGTTTTCACAACGTGTGGAGAAACGCTGTCTAGATGAGCATATTTAAGGACATCCATGTAAATAAATAGTGTACAAGTGAAGAAATGTCAGCTGGCTGAAGCTGCTCCGTGATGTGTTTCTGTCTGCAGTGGTTTTGTGAGAGTGCTGCTCTGGATACTGACGATTCTTTGGAGAAGCAGAAAGTCTACAAGTTTAGAGGAGACTTGGCCGTTAGACAAGGGAACTATCAGGTAATTAAAGTCATTCAGCTCAGTCTTTCTAAGTCCAGTCAGCAGGTATTACTGAAAAATCACCAGCAACGTTGGAGGCATTCCACAGAAACACTCTGAGTTCATGGCCTTCAGGAATTTACATTTTCCCAGTCTGTTTATTCACTGCTATATTTCCCTGTATTTGAATGTTTCTATGTTGTTAACAACAAATACAGGTAGTGTTTCAGTAGCCTTGTTGCTATAATGCACCATTTCATCATCTTCAAAACAACAAGTCATGGTGTTAAACAGGAAAGTAGTTTAGTCTATATATTTCATCCAAAAGAACACAAATATAATTTAAGTTAACTTTAATTAGCAGCATGTTGCTCAACAGTAACATTTCCCTGACTGCTTTAAAAAAAACTTCTGAGCAGACATTTAAACACATTTATAGACTTGAGGGAACCAGACTGAAGGAATGAAATCCCAAATCTGCTTTATTTTGACAGCCCACCTTCTACTCTCATGATTTGAAAGCGTCTGTTTCTGTTCTTGTGGTGTGTGTGGTTCAGAAAGCCTTGGAGGCGTACAGCAGCTGCCTGCAGTGGATCGCCGACAACAACCTGAGCATCAGACGAGATGTACTGGAGGGAATGGCCCGATGCTGCACCAAACTGGGACAGAGAGACAGGGCACTGGACTTGACTGATTTGCTGGTAACTGTTTCCCTGATTTCAAATTCAGTGCTGAACAGTGACCCATACAAGTGATACAACTACCTGGAGCTGTCATATTCTTTATACTGTATGTCACATTGATTCAGTAAGACATTTTACAAGTTCTTACTTTAAATAATTTTGGTAAAGAAAATCACTAGTATACAGTAGCTGGATAAGTTTTAATTTCTTTGAAACTTATGAGCTAACAAAGGGAAATTTGTAGAATTTTTTGGATTTTAAAATAAACTAAAGCGATGTAAAGACATCAGTCTAAAAGCTTAAATTGATAACATCTGCATAATCTTTTTTTCCAGAGCAAAGAAGCCTCCAACACCGGTCACCTGACCAGCCTCCTGCTGCTTAAGGTCAGCGTTAGCCAGAACACACAAGGATGAAGTCATTCTGTTGTATTCAAACTGATTTAAACTTCTCCTAAAGGTCAGCATCTACGAGCATTTTGGAGCCGCAGGATCGAAGACGTGGTGTCTGCAGCAGCTGTGTAGCCTGCTACCGTTCAACCCCTGGCACTGGTTCAGCCTGGGACAGACGTGTTTGCAGCTGCTGGAGAATGACAGGACCTCAGGTAACGTTAACTTCACTTCCTGTCTCACTTAACACCCATAGCTGCTCTAAAGATGTTAATTATGCAGGTGAATTGTTGATCTTTGTTTTATTTTTGTTTCACTGCCGTGTTTAATTAACTCTGGTATGTTATTAGGATCCTGTTCTGCCACGAGATGTAAAACAGATCAGGAGGATGGGGCGAATGAGGAGCAGCAGGAGGAGGCAGCAGAGCTCAGTGAGGACAGGATTCATCTCAAAGCTTGCGCCTGTTTCATCAGGACGAGGTACAGCCACTGTGTTTGGATACTGTTGACCAGTTTCCTAGAAGCAGTTGGATTAAAATCTCATGCACATCCACAGGCCTACACTTAGTAAATCATTATGTCCTCATGCCTCCTCGTCTCTTTTTCTTCCCACAGACTCCTGGTGAGAATCTTTCGGCAGCAGCAGTCCTCCTTTGTGTTGCAGCGCAGTGAAAGCGTACTACAGATGTCAGAAGATGCGCTGCAGCGGCTAAATCCCAAAGAAACAACGCTGCAGGCTCTCACTGAGGTGAGGTAACACACTCACACACTTGTTCAGTGCAGACATGCTGCTCCTAGACCTGAATTACAGGTAGTTACATGTGGATGCAGAGTTAAAGTGTAATATTGTTACACACTCCCCTCCCTCTTCTCAGGTGATGTCCGAGGACTTGATCCCAGAGAAGATGAGGGAGGACTACCAGGACGGAGAGAGTCTGACCAGTGTGTGTTTGCAGAGCTTCAGAGAGCGCTGGTGGAACAAGATCTTACTGACAGACATGTTGGAGACTGACGGGACACACAGATACAAGTCCTGATGCTCCTCTGTTGAATGTTCAGTGACCTAAGTGTATGCTTTACCTTAATAAATGTTCTTTTAGCCATTTTAAAAGATCACTCCTGATTTTAACTGACATATACGTGGTTTTTAGATCCACATTTTTTAAAGCATAAACTGTGAACTCAGTCTGTTAAATCTACCATAATCCGGTACCCCTTACCCAGACTGACCACTAGATGGAGTTCTGGGAGTAAAACTGACTGACCTGTGTTTTTTTTTTTTTTTTTGTTTATACAGTGGCTCTAGTCAAAAATGACAGTCCCAACCTGTGTTATTCTTTGTCTGTGAAACCTCAGCTGTTATTGAGGCTGTGGCTTGATTTCTCGCTTGATCTTGGAAAGATTTATATTTTATACTAGGGACAAGGGAACTATCAGGTATTTAAAGTCATTCAGCTCAGTCTTTCTAAGTCCAGTCACCAGGTATTACTGAAAAATCACCAGCAACGTTGGAGGCATTCCACAGAAACACTCGATTCATGGCCTTCAGGAAATTAAAATGAAAAATTTTCCCAGTCTGTTTATTCACTGCTTTACTTCCCTGTATTTGAATGTTTCTATGTTGTTAACAGCAAATATAGAGAGTGTATCAGTAGCCTTATTTCCATAATGCACCATTTCATCATCTTCAAAACAAGTCATGGAATTAAACAGAACAGTAGTTTAGTCTATACACTATTGGTCAAAAGTTTGGACACATCTTCTCATTTACTGGTTTTTCTTTATTTTCATGATTATTTACATTTACTGAAGGCGATACTGGCAAGGAAAACTCCCTTTTAACAGGAAGACACCTTGAGCAGAACCCAGCTCATATGGAGGGACCCATCTGCCAAAGGCCAGTCGGGTAGAGACAGAAAAGAGAGCAGAGAACCGCAGGAAATCAAGATAAACATACGTCTGTCTAAAGCGTACATGTAGAATCTGATGATGATACAAATACAACACATAGCTGATGATGTTACATGACAGGTTAAGAATATAAGAGGAATCATAGGCAGGTTGGAGAATTGTTCATTCAGGTAGGAGTGGATAACTGCAGGAGGCCATGAAGACTGGGCAGGTTGATGAGATCATGACAACAGATGTAGTATGGAGCTCCAAAGGAAACACACAAATCCAGGCCAGAGACATTCACAAGAATCCCAAAGAAACAACACTGCAGGCTCTCACTGAGGTGAGGTAACACACTCACAAAGTTGTTTAGTTTCATACTTCTTTCAGGAGGAAACCCAACAAACTTTGATCGGAAGATGTTCACTTGTGAGAGGCATTTTACATGTTTTGCTTTAAATAAACCTTACTTTATATTTGACTCAGTTTTATTTAACAACGTAGCTACTTATTAGTTATTTAATGAATGATTACTCTGTTGGCTTTGAAACATACTTACTGGAATTGTTATTTTTATTCCTTCAGTCTAACAAATGTCTGTCTTTTGAACTTCTCACTAAAAACATAAAAACAACAGTAGTTTATTCAGGGGCTGGGACGATGTTCCACAATAAAATGGCTCATTACACAACCAGCCTCCAGTTGGTGATGCAAATTTCAAATATAAATATATCAAATATACTTATATGTGTTGAAACTGTATTTGTGAGCTTTGTGGATATAACGTGCTGACAGATGCAAATACTCTTGAGCTGCTTTGACTAATGAAAAGAACCTGAGCAGAAACAAGAATGAATAACGTTAGTGTGTTTCAATGTGGGAAGCTGTGGAGGAAGGGAAATAAATGTGGCTTTGTCAAGGAGAGGGGTTCATTTTAAAACTGGTGGATCTAGAGGTAGCTGAGCACCACCTGGATTGTCAGTTTTTGGTGCTTTGAGATAGAGGGGAGACATTTGTTCAAAGCCTTTCTGATTTCCAGTCATTGGTCTGTGGTCATTTGTGTCGAGCATCTAGTCAACAGTTACTGCAGTTTCTTCTCTTTCAAAGCAAAGATGCTGTGGACTCTGCTGTTCTTCTGTTTGATTGGTAAGTTGCTCCTTTGATTCACGGATGCACAGAGTCAAATGTGAATGTGAGAAAGTAAATGATTGACAAAATAATACGATTAGCATGTATGTGACAAGAATGATAAAAGAAATTCTGATGTAATTCTCTGACACTTCACATTTCACAGGGAGGTCTGCTCAGGACCAAGGAGGTAGAGTTAAATGCATTTATTTGCTCTACTCTGTTTCATCTCTCTTGAGTCATGTCATAAAGTATAACAGCATTGCTGCTGAAGATGTATATGGGTCAATATTATGAAGTGAACTATTTTCTGTTTTCTGCTACAGCTAGCTGCAAAGCAGGAAAACTGATACAGGGAGGAAAAACAAATCAGTCTTCAACCTATCTCAATTCTGACAGAGCTATTGATGGGATATATGATAATTGTTCTCACACTGAAAAGAAGCCCAACTCCTGGTGGACAATGGATTTACTGGGTCTATATGAAATTTCCTGTATCAACATCAACAACACTAATCATCACAATATTGACCTAACGAATGCTCGGATCCTCATTGGGAACTCATCTGATGGAAATTTTTCCCACCACAAAGTGTAATGCCTTCACTCTACTATGAACCATAGTACAACCTTTTATGATAGTCTAGTGCTGCTTTGTGATTTATCCTTTATTTATTTATAGGATTATTATTTGTAAAAACAAACAAACTATTATAATACGTCCTGTATTAATTATATTCAGTAAGATAAGACATTCTGATATGAGTGTGATATGTGGTAATAAGGGAGAAGGATATATATAGGCAGACAGTACTCAGGAGACCTGCATTCAGTACCACTAAATATCAGTTTTAAACTTTTTTTAAAAGTCTGCTCTCAGACAGTTGCAGCTAACTTTACTCAACAACATTATGCTGTATTTGTGGGTGTGGGGAATTCTGTCTTCTGTTGATACTTAATCAAACAGAGCTGGAAACAGAACTATTTCTCACAGTCCAATCTGTTTCTCTCTCTTTCTTCTGTCCAGGTGTACAACTATTACTGAGACCACCAGCGGAAAAAATCTAACATTTAAATGTGACAATGGACCAATATCTGGGCGCTATGTGACCGTACGCTTAGAAAGAACTTTTTTTGTAATTTTGTGTGAGGTGAAGATCTACGGTACACAAAAATCAAATGGTAAGATAAAATGTTCTCAGGTAACTGGTCAGTTCATAAACAAATTTACAGAAAATGTCTCTATTGCAGATTACAATCCACCGTATGTTTAATAGCAGATGTGCTTTATTAATACAACATGTTAGACGACGCCACTCATAGAGGAGCAAATATTCACACTGACAACTCTTTATTATTTTTCATCACCAAATGGTCACAATGTTTTATACATGATTTGATTCATGATCAATTCTTTTTTTATTCTCTAAAACCTTAGGACTAGAACGTATGTTTGAGGAATCTTGCAAATTATACACCATATAATCAGGTGTAGTTTTAAAATGTATTTTTCGAAGTAATTGTCAATGTTCAGCT
This sequence comes from Chelon labrosus, assembly GCF_963514085.1. Classification (NCBI taxonomy): domain Eukaryota; kingdom Metazoa; phylum Chordata; class Actinopteri; order Mugiliformes; family Mugilidae; genus Chelon; species Chelon labrosus. The sequence goes on from NC_140345.1 coordinate 19,350,774, forward strand.
TATTAGATGTCTCTCTTTACTCAAGGCTTGATGCTGGTCAAAGAGAACAGAACCTGGGAAGAAGCCCTGTACTACTGCAGAGACTTAAACATGGATCTGGTGTCCATCCTCGATGAAGAGACCCAGGGCTGGGTTGAGTTGGAGGCCAGAAAGGCTGACAGTCCCTTTGTATGGCTGGGTCTTCACTACAGCTGCATCCTGGATTTGTGGTTCTGGGTCGATGATCATGTTGTATCATTTGAATGCTGGGGCCCAGGAGAGAAAGAAATAGAAGACTGTGACATGAGTGCTGTCATGGACACAGAAGAAAATCACTACTGGTACAAGAAGTCTGACTATGAAACGTATAATTTCATCTGTGCAGAGTAAAAGGCTTGTTTAGCTTTGCTCATTGAGTAGTGGACTTCTCTCTAATATACTATATATCATATGTGAGGGGTCCTGGCTCAAAGTAGCAGCTTTTTTAAATGTAGTAAATGCTGGTGAAAGTAAATTAGTTTTTGTTTGTTTTAAACACATATTTTTTTCTTTGTTGCAGTTACTTCACTCACTGATAATAATGTATTATGATGGTTATATGACATGAATTATTTACCTTTCGCTGATGTGTTTTTGCTGCATATTAATTAAACTAAATTTTTTTATTTTTTATTTTTTTTTTAAAGTGTATACATTGCTGTTGGCTGTGGATTTAACAAAACAATCTTATTGATAATACAGAAATAATTGTAATTTGTTTGAAAGTTCAATGAATCAAGAGTGTAGTGTCAGTTAAAAAGACATTTCTTTGCCCATGTGTATCTTCTACTTATTTGTTTATACAAAACTGTCATATTTGCATCCTTCAGTGTGTATATTAGCTTGAATGGGATTTACAGAGTATGTTACTTCTCACATAGACCATTAGGACTTGGATATGCTACTTATTCGTGTATGGGTTCTTATTGAGTCTAAATAAAAACTAAGATGTCTTTGAACAGTTTATTGTCGTTATATTAATGAAGGTGACACACGAGGTTGTGTTGGAACCTGAAGAAGATGCTTCAATCAAATGTGAAAGTGTTAATCCCAGTGTCACACAATTTAAAATGTTTGTGTCTCGGTTCAACTGAAGAACTGCTCTGGTTTGCAGTAAACAGGAAACAAAGACAGTCCATTTTTTTAATGTTCTACCTAAAATCTAACTTACGCCTCAACTTGTTAATAAAACTTTAAAATGTAGCTTTTGCCAGTGGATTATGAATTAACGTGGACATCATTATCATTATTCAGAACATCAATATATTCACGTTTTGTGCGCCTTAATCATTAAAGAGAGGGCTTCCACTTGGAAGTGGATCCTGACCTCTCCTTTTAACATGGACAGTAAAATCCCCAACACACCCATGTAACAGATACACAGTCGTTTTCCCTTAACTGCCTGATAACAGTTCTCCTTGGAGATTTGTTGTGTCTAATTTGACCCATTCAAATCAAGCTGAAGATGAGTTTATCTTATAATGGAAAGCCCCAGTGTGGGTGAGAGGCAGGCATTGCAAAATCACCTTGAATATTCCACCATATACCATATGGTCAAACCATATACCATATAAGCCAAAAACAACTAACAATTTGTACATGCATTTTGTATGAACTTGATGATCAGGTATTATTTCATTAGCTTTATGTTGAAACGTACATTTTCTATGAACTGTAGCTCCTGAGTGCATGTCCACAGTCTGTCAATTTCTCCACAGTCTGTACATTTCTGTCAGGTCTAAGTTCTGTTCGGATTGACTCCTCTGAAGCCTGCTGCGTGTCTGTCGGTCATGCTCTTGCCCCTTCCAAGTGATGTAGTCATGCCGCTCTGGAACGACCTCCATCCTGGCTGTCCCCCTGTCTCCTGTCTCGTCCCATGGGTGCCGCTGAAGGAGCCCTGCCGAGCCACAAATCTGAATCTTGCAGCCTGAAGATTTTGGGGAGTCCAGTTTAGCCCTGGAGGGGGACTCATCTGCTCGGAGTGGTGGTGCTGTAGATGCATCTTGGCTCCTGTACCCGTCAGAAACAGAGATGGATCTCTGTGGAACTGAGGCCAGAGGTGAGATCCCATGCCTCCACATGCTGACTGTGAACCTGTGGGATTTGTGTTAGGGTGCGACTGTAGGAAGGGCTGATCTAGCCTCCTGGTTTCGAGAGAGGAGATTTTGTTTTGCAGTCCAGACGAGTGCCCTCTCAGATGGGTCACAGAGATCTGAAGATTAGTATTTGCTTGCAGGAAATTACCAGATGATAGTTCAACATTTGGTTTAAAGTTTAGTGAGTAGTTCCACTGTCCTCTTTCTGTGTTTAAGCCCGCAGTGATCCTCGATGGCTTTGTCAATATGTTTCTATTGTTTGGCTGAAAAAAAAGTCTTTCAGGGCCCACATCTGGGTGATCAAGATTCGAATTCCTCTCCAGAGCTGATTGATAACGTTGAGTCCTGTGCTGTCCATGTGTCGCCGAGGCAGCATGCGGAGGGTGTGGCTCTTGAACACTGGCTTTGTTTTCATCTGCGGTGGTGATGGCGAGGCTGCCCAGCTGAGACTGAACGTGTGAGAAGTGGCTCTGGTTGTGAGGGTCTGAGTGACCGTGGATCTGGTTTTGATTCTTTTCCAGATGTTCCACATTTGTTCTTACATCAGTCTGGGCGCAGGCAGCTCCCACTGCGGACACTGGCTTTTCCACAGAAATACTCTGCACTCTGCACTCTGTTCCTGGTTGAAGCAAAGGATACGGTTGTGTTGCCGGTGAACCGGTGCCTGCTCCTGCTATACCGCACTCCATCTCTAGGCTCTGGGGATTGCATAAAACTGTCATTGCGGCTTTTGACCGAGTGTTTTCTGCACTTTCATCCCAGGCCCGCAGGCACATTGTTTTGGTCGGGTTTGATTTCTGCCTATTGATACGGGTGTTATTATTCTGAGCTGCATGTGATGTGGAGTGGAGAGTGAGTGGCAGAGTGATGAAGGAGACAAATCCAGTGACTGGTTTGGAGCAGGAGTAGAGTCGGTGGAACTCCTCAAGGAAAGGTGCGACTGAGCTGCCCTTTATGAGAACAGCAAGGCTCCGATGGACCTGCCAGGACAGCCAGGAGAAACTGAGGGGACCACAAACACACAAACTAGATTATTACCCAAAAACAACAATCAAACATCAAAAACACATAGGATACAATGAGAATGCTTTATGAATACATACACAGCATACACCGATCAGGCATAACATTATGACCAATCCTAATCCTAATATTGTGCAGGTCAGGACAGTTGTGACTCATCAGAGAATGGACATGGGCCTCCTGAGGGTGTGGTGTCTGGCAACAGGATGTTGTTAGTGGGGGGTCTCTGTTGATCATCCCACAGATACTTGATCAGTTTGAGATCTAGGGAATTTGGAGGTCAGGTCAACACCTTGTGCTGTTATTCATGTTTGCCCCTAAACTGCTTTTGTGTCAGGCTGCATCCTGCTGGGGATGGCTGCTGCCATCAAGGAGTGTCATTGCTATGGAGTGGGGGTGCCTGGTCTGGTCTAGGTGGGTGCTACATGTCTAAGTGACATCCACACAAATGGCTGGTCCAAATGTTTACCAGCAGAACATTGTATTGTCACAAGATGGTCAAGGATATTTACTTCTTTTAATGTTGTGGTTTGTGCTAGCGTACCTGTATGAGCCAGTCAGCACCTCCGTCCAGTCAACGATGATAAAACTCTCTGCAACCTGACCCGTCAGCTTCTTGCCTGTCTTGGCGCAGTAGTTCTGTCCACAGACACTCCTTACTGACAACTTCTATCCAACACAAGAGTCGCAAAAAAATAAAAAATTAGAGACAGAAATTAAAGCAAGTCAAATGGGAAACTTTTTATTTCAGATAAAATAGGAGTGAGGCAATAATTTTGATTTCATTGCGTGTATTTGGCGCACATCGAAGGCCAAGCTGAGCCATTTTAGTTACATGAGGCAGACTCTTTCACTGGACCTGTGCACCAACACCATATGAAAATTAAAAAACCGGCTTGTGAAACAGAGCAAGAACATAAAGAGACACAAGAGACATCAGCCACAGTTTGTCGCACAATCTTTCCATGTAGAGCATTTGCATGTGGCAAGTAGAACTGTGCTCTGTTGATGTCAAATTATGCAAATATATGAACAAATGTTGCAACGGAGAGGACGATTATTGGTTTGATGATTGGCAATGTAAAAAGAGAAACAAGAAAGAGCCATGATGTTTTTTTTTTTTTCTGGTACTTCTTTGGATCACCTTTGTGTAACCAGTGCAAATGAAAACACGGAGCTTGCATGAACTACTGGTGGCGGATGGAAAGCGGGGGAGGAACTGACTCACGGGGAAGCTTTTGCTGTCCATTTTGACGTCCTGCCACATGCTAACGAACAGGCTCAGGTTGAGACGATCCAACAGCAAATGAACGGACACGTTTCTCTTCCTGCTCGCCTCCAGAAGATCGCACAGCAGCTCTACGTCGGTGAAGCTGTCCACCACTATGGCCAGGGCCTGAAGACACACGCAGACAAGTGTTAATAAAGATGTCGGTATCCACCCACAGATGTTCCTAAAGACTTCGACTCTTCACAAGTGATAGACTCATAAAAACCTGCAGACAGATAGCACTCACTGTGCATTTGGCATTTCAGCACAAAGGGTCAGGTACTGACACGTTTCCCTCGCAGGTAAAGAACGGCACGCTTGCTACATGCACACACACGCACAAGGAAACACACAAATATGTACCATTTTAGCCTTTCTGATGAACTGTCTAACCAGGTCTTTCATGCCAGCTGCCCCGCTGTCAGACGAGAGAAAAACCTCAACGCTGGGATCATCCAGGACAGGGTCACTTGATTTCACATCTGGAAGTACAAAAACATTATAGAAAAGCTGAAAATGTATACCCTCTGCTTATAAACCCACAGATGTATTTGCATTTCTCGAGTAATTTTCAGGCTACCTTGGTCCAAACCTGTCACAGTAGGATCACTGTCTATTGACACTGCAGGGTACCGTGTGGGACTCTGAGAGCTAGCGGATAAGCTCCTCAACTCTTCATCATCATCTGATGCACCAGGACCACCTGTGTAAAGCACACAACTGTAAAGCCCAGCAGGCTGCAAAGAAGACATTTTATCTATAGACATGTAACGAACATTTACAACCTGTGTTTCCATCCCTCCTGTGTTCCAGGATGTAACTCTTCTCCAGCTTTGACAGAAAGTCCACCTCTCCCTCTTCCTTCAACACCCGGTGGTATCCCTCCAAGCCCTGGCTGAGAAGGCAGTCCGCCGCAAGCCGAGCGCTCTCGTTGTGGCTCAAGTCCAACGTGGGACTGGTGGCTATTAAGTCGAAGCAAGAGGAGGAGGAGGGGATGCGGACGTCTTGAACCCGTCGCCTCACCTTACCCAGAGGTTTGGACCTCCTGTACTGCAGTATGGACGCCATGTTGCATGCATCCATGGCAGATGGAAGTAAATTCAAGTCTTATTTTGTGGTTAGGGAAAGCTTGAGTCTTGAATGCCCTCAGAGGAGCTACAGCAGCTCTGCAGATCACTTTCCCCAAGAGAGATCTACTGATTGAACAGACTGAGGTACAGATAGGTGGATCCGCCCCTGCTAAGGGCAAATGGTTTCCTAAGACATGATGAGATGTGACAGGTGAGAACTGGGAGTAAAAGTCACGGTCTTAGTTTAAGACAGGATCAGGGTGAAGGAAAATTCAGGAGAGTAGGTTTAACTGTATATGTGATCAATTCATCTGCCTAAATAACTGTGAGCAGTTATTATTCAGAGATATTTTGAGACTTGGATCTATGTTTCTATCAGGTGTGATAGATAGTGATAACGAAGCGTGAAGGACTGATTTAGCAGTTTACTTCTCAGCATCTGAGACACACAGTACTGCAGAGCGAGTGAGCACAGATAAAAGATAGGTGGAGGGATAGAAATTAATGAGTGACAGGAATGGAGATGGATGTCACTTCAGCTCATGTCAAACGCCACCTGGATGTTTACTGGCACACCCACACAGAGCAGTGAGGAGTAAAGGTACACAGGTAAACTTTAACTTCTGGTCTTAAGAAGAATCTAACAATTGCTTCTCAACTCCTTTACTGTCTTCATTCAAACAACAAACGTCTAAACAAAACAGTTTCGTTCATCTTAAGTCTAGTCCAACCTAATGGCAAACGGCTCCTGCAGACACACATTTATAAAACAGTTTTCATTGATTTCCAGAATAAAAAAAAAAAAAAAATAATAAATAAATAAGTGAAGGCCAGAGTCACAAAGAAAACATCAGTCGTCCTGATTCCTTTTTCAATTCATTTTATCCAAACAAGTTTTAAATAAAAGCAAATATAAAATTCATTACAATTAAAAAAAATTCTAAATATCTCATCATTGCACCTTTTAAAAACACAACAACTGTGAATGGAGGTAAAAAAGAGGGATGCGATTGTCTGTATTTGTGGTTACCGTGGAAACAAGATTTCGTACCGCACTGTGAACAATGTAAAGGAAAACAGTGTTTTATCACAGAGTTAGCAGAGTGACTCAGTTCGATGTGCTAGCTACAGTGCTACTCACACAGGAATGTTCACTGGCTACAGGCAGACTGCAGAAGAGAACTGATGTACAACACACACAGCTGCTAATTACTCGATTATTAGAGCTCAACCATGCATTTCAGATTGACTTGGATCCAGGTGTACGTCGTATGAAGCAACAACTCAGCTGTAAACCCAGAGGATTAACCCGTTTCTGTCCTGGTGTTTTCATGGAGACAGTGGTTGTTTATGTGCGGTGGAGAGCAGTGAAGAAAGCAGATAGATGGTATGCTCTTCAGTCTGAGTCACTTGAGAGCTTGAGTTGAGATTATGCTGGTCACTGGGAGACAGAGGACAGCGTGTGGACAGACTGTGAGGAGGCAGAGCTTCCCTCTTTGCCTCTGGCTGCCAGCCTCTGTCTCAGTTCGTGGATTTCCTTCAGCAGTTCTCTCTCACTGCTGTCTAGCTGAGCCCGGCCTCGGTCCAGGGAGACTGACAGGATTCAGGAAAGGAGAGAAAGACAGGATTATTGACAGTACGTAATAATAAACATTTGTGACCGATTATCACATTATAACATTAATGTCTCTGAAACGGATCATCATGACTCATCAGAGAATGGACATGGGCCTTCTGAGGGTGTCCTGTGGTGTCTGGCAACAGAATATTGTTAGTGGGGGTCTTTGGGTGCTATGAGTTGAGGGGAGGGGCCTCAGTGGATCAGGCTTGTTCCAGTGCATCCTACAAATACTTGATCAGTTTGGGACCTAGTGAATTTGGAGGCCGGGTCAACACCTTGTGCTGTTCTTCATGTTTTTTTTTTTAGTTGTTGCTAAACTGTTTTTGTGTGTGTGTCTGTGTCAGGCTGCATCCTGCTGGGGATGGCTGCAGCCATCAAGGAGTGTCATTGCTATGGGGTGGGGGTGTCTGCTCTGGTCTAGGTGTCACCGATTAAGTCAACGGCTTGTTGCAGCCCTACTTCATCAGTTTATTTATTTGCAGTGAAACGTGACAGTTAAAGAGACTTACAGACGGTGGAGGTGCTTTCTGAAGGTGAACTGCTGTTCAGACACATCAGCTTGGTTCCTGTCTGCTTCGGAGTAGCAGCAGAGTTGAATCGGAGGACTTCAGGTCCTTTGGTTCCAACAGAAACAACAGGGGTGGGACTGTGTCTGTGAGGAAGTCCTCTGGTCGAACACGGTGGCCTCATCTTTGTTTGTCTCCGCCCATCTGACACAAACCAATCACTGTAGCATTAGATACACGTCTGGAATACAGACTCTGTGTGTGTCTGTGTCTGTGTGCGTGGGTGTGTGAGGTTGTCCTACCGGTTTCTACTGAAGGCCAGGGCTGTTGCTGTTCCTGTAACTGAGCTCTGGTGTTCATCACTTCGTCCCACTGAAAAAATAACAAGTGCTCATTGTCTAAGTGAATGACAGTAACCACAGGGTGCACAGATACTCAGACAGAGATGGTCAGATAATCTTACTGGCTAAGACAAGTATCAGTCTTTTCTTTTATTATTATTAATTACCATCAATTATGTCGCTGTGATTCTTTATTTAATGAACAACTCAAAACATCACGTACAGAGCTACATTGACAGACACACTGTTTCTGTTCTCACCTTCTTCCCTGCCACATCTCTCATGGTGTCGACCAGTCTCTCCTCCTCCGCCAGGGTTTGCCCGTGAATCTCTTCAAGTCTCTCCCTCTTCCTCTCCTGCTCAGCATCGACCTGCTGCAGGCGCTCCACCACCTCTCTCTGCCAATCCGACTCCAAGCCCAGCTGGCACGCCTCTGCCAGAGACTCCTCCAGAGCCTGTGTATTTTTTGAGAAATTTGACGAGAGGAACAGACCATAGGTATAGGGTCTGGACAACTGCAATGCTTTTGGTAGTTTCTTGTGAAGTCAGATGGATAGACGCGTGCTGAGGAATGTTTTACTTATACAGGAATGTGTCACTGTAATGGAAATTTACTAATAGTCTATATAATCTTTGTGCCTTGCACTTCCTCTGTTTAGATGAACCTATAAGTATTGCTAATTCTCTGTAAAAATCAGAGACATAGCAGGCTCTGGGTCTCTCACCATCTCTCACCTTGTCTCTTCCTGCAATAAAATTGTAAAAGACACTGAATGCATCCAATCTCCTCTGTGTTTCTCACCATCTCTGCACTGAAGGAAGCTGAAGACTTACTTTTCTACAACAGTCACTAACCTGCATGTTTGTCTCTGCGTTGTTTAGCAGCTCGGTGTATCTCGCCTCCTCTCTTTCTGCCTCCCTCATTCTCATCTCCACCTCCTCCTCAACGTCGTGCCCCATGCGCTCCTGCTCTTTCAACAAGTGCTAAAAACAAAACAGTATTACATTTATTATTACACAGTGTAGCTTTTAGTAGCAGAGGGAATATTGGTAGTACAAAAAATAGGAACATCTGTGAACACATGTGTCATGCCTTTAAAGTAAAAAGGTCACATTATCAAATTGTAAAGCTTCCACATTTAGAAAATATCCTCCAGGTTAATGGGCTTTGAGAAGAAACTGAGAAACAAGTGACAAAAACAGATGGAGGAAAGTGTGGACAGGTCAGGAAGTTGTCGTCACCTGTTCAAGTCGCTTCCTTTGAGCCTCCATCTCCATCTGTCTGACTTCTAGATCCTGGACTGCTGCGGCCGTCTCCTGCTCACGGAGATCCATCTGCAGCACAATTTAAAGTTTAGAAATTTGACTTTAGAAAGAAAACTGATGATAGTTTTCACAAATATCAACAAGCCCATGAATCTGTATGAGCAGCCTGACAAGACTTACTCACTTTGGGATTAAAGCCTAAGATCACTGATGTTAGGAACTTCTACTGTATAAACTAAACTATAGTCAAAGTGATGCAGCAGCCAGTTGGGGAGATTTACCATAAACATTTCCTATACACACATAAACATTTTAAATATACTGAGGACAGATAACCATGTTTTAGGCAGGGCACAGATTAAAGGAGTTTTAAAACCCTACTTAGTTTTGAAATCAGGTATCAAAAATATGTGTGATGGTGATCTGCAGCCCAACCTCAGTACCGAGTAAGATCTACCGTACCGAGTGTTGCATGGTGAGCAGATTTTTCTTGTCTTCGGCTAAAAGAATGCAAGACTTGTAACAGATATAAGTGGCTAGTTTGAGCTCTTTTACAGAAAAACCGACAACTGACTTTAGATATTATGGAGTTAAAGTTTTAGTGTAGCCTTAAATCCCATCTGGCAATGACATTTCAATTTCTTATTTAAAGACATATATGAATCCACAGACAGACATCGCTGTTTACCTTTCTGCTGATATCCCGGTCTAGTCGGTGTATCTGGGAGGCTCTCAGGTCCTGCTGGTGCTTCAGAAAGCGTCTCCTAGTTGCATCTAGCAGCTGTAACTCTTTCACCTTGAGCTCCCTCTTCATGGCTGCCAATCTAAATAGAAATCACCAATGCCAACAAACAATTCCCTTAAAAACACATCATTCTTTGGGGTCATACTTTAAAAATAAGGTGAAAGTGTTTTGTCATTTACTTTGTCCTCTGCTGCGTTAGTTTTTCTTCTTCTTGCGCCAGGATGTTTCTGCGCTGTTCTTCTGCTTTCTGCAGCAACTCCTGTATTCAAATCAATGAACACAGTCAACTGTAGTTCACTTTAATTTCCAATCCAGGGATTTTAGATGCTTGTTTATTAATTCAACAAAATTTAGCATCTGAAATGATCTACCTGTTGTGCATAGTAGGCCTCCTCCTCAGCTTGGCGACGCACAAAATCTGCACGCAGAGCTGACACCTCCTGCCTGAAGACAATATACAGATATTTACACGTGATGTGCGTTTAATCAAAATAAGAGTTTCGGCTTCTCTAAGTTTCATCTGTAATCTCACCTCTCACGGAGATACTCCATCTCCTGCAATCGTATCCTCTCCTTCTCCCGGCTTTGGTATTCCACTATGAATTCTGGGTAATGGTTGAAGATGGGGTACTGGCCTCTGGTCAGTGGTGTAAAGTCAGACAGCATAGTCCTGGGATGGATGTCAGCAGGTGTGCTGCCCATGAGTCGGTAGGCCTCCTTTATCATGGCTCCAACATCCAGGTTGTTACGATGGTGAAAGAAATACTGAAGAAGGGAAATGAGAGTGAATTTCATGGACGAGGACAGAGAAGTTAACTGTAGGATGGTGAAAACATAAGAAAGAGCAGGGCAGCTACCTCAAAGTCTTGTTTCTGGGAGCACATCAGCAGAGGCTCACGACAGCAGATGATGTAGGCGACACAGGCCATGAGCAAGAATGACGGATGATTGGAGAAAATGTTGTCAAACAGTTTGAGCCACTCATCACGAGTCAGAACCTCTGAGAACAAGGTCTCCAGCAGAGGCCACACATAGAGCTGGACACAGAGGAAAAATATGTGCATAAATAAGAACGGAGACATGTGGTCCTACGGATGTAAAACTGAGAGCATGCAGTTCTAGGGCTGCTTGTCAGGCAGCTCCTCCAGAGACTTGTAGTACATGTGCTGCTGTTACCTGTGAAGTGATGCCACAGTCCACCAGGTGCTGCAGCAGCTCCTTGTCATGATGAGCCAGAACGTTCTCCGCCATGCTCAGGATGTTCAGAGGAGGGTTGGGGAAATACTCGAACCAGTGCTGACACCAATTCACTAAACAATCCAATCCATAAAAAGGCCACAATTGAAAAACTTAAAATCATTTTAATCAAAGCTCAAGCTTTCAGGAGAAATATTTCAAAAATAAGCATTGCTGTGTTAGGGAGTACTGTAAAGTGTACCTATGACAGTGGCCACCACCTCAAAGCAGAGCAGTGGATTGTTCTGGAAGAGCTTGACGAAAGGAAAGGCTACGAGTGGAAGGTACTCCACCTCTCCAAAGATGGCTGCCCAGTGAGCTAAGGCAGATAAAACCCTGTGGAGCACACAAAAGCACCAAATAACTAATCAGTTAAAGAGCATGCAGTTCAAAAACAAATAAAAATCCTGCAATCACAATAGGTCTCGAAGAAATATGTGCACTTGTGAGTTGCAGTTGTGTAGAGAGTACCTCTGCAGTCCTCTCTGCAGTTTGTGGCTTTTGATGGGGTATTTATCGTGCAGTGTGAGGTAGGCTGAATGCAGGCCTTTGTCTGTCAGGCTGCTGTATGCTGCATGGTTCTCTGGTAGACACAGCAAAGACCGCCACACAAACATCCTGCAACACAGACGCATAAATGATTCATATAAATCCAGTTGCTGTATGATTTTCAGTCACCAGACGCACGTGTGAATCTTCCTCCTATGATTTTTACCTGTACTTTGCAGGATATTCTCCAAATGCCTTAAGCAGAGCCACCAGTCTCTTTTTATTCAGACCAGCTGGAAGTTCATTCTGTTCAAAGAAAGACATACAGGCTTAATACGCCATCATGTTAGACACTCGCTACTGCACATGCGGTCCTATTCTCGGAAATGCTGTAGAACAGAAAATCCTATAGAACTTCAAAATATATAAAATAAATACGAAAAACGTGAATAAAAGCACACTGGCAAGAAAAATATGCTTGGATGACTTAGGAATGTAAATGTTGCTTCTACCTCTTTATCCTCAGCCATGGACCCTGCCGGAGGTCTAAGTGTCTTCACTTGTGTTCGTCTTCCTGAGCTCTTAGCTGGTCTCTGAACGACCGCTGACCTCACCTTGACCTTAAGGTTAGACAAGTCCTGGTCTGCTTCACCACCAGAGACTACCGCTACCTGAGATGGAGGAGGCTGTGAAGTAGACGACACACACGATATGAATCCACAAATGTGCCCTTTTCTTCCTTTTATCAACAAATCACGTATTTGTTGCCTTAACAGACTCTCACCCTGTTCAGTTCCTGTGTGAGACTTTGGACACTGTAGACATTGATGCTGCCATTATCCATTATAGCTACAACATGTCGGCCGTTAGGGCTGACGGCAACTGACGTAATGGCATCATCGTGGGAACCGACGTGGAAAAGAAGTTTGCATGTGTGAATGTTGATGAAGCGCATCATTCCATCCTGGCTCAATACACCCAGCGTCTACAGGGATTAAACAAAAGGTTATAAATACATATGTTCCAAATGAGCAACAAGCCCTGAACTTGTGGAGTCAGTCTGGCAGAACATAGAGATGGAGTTGGCATTCAAATCCACAGAGGATGATTTACAAAATGACGGCCAAGTAACCTTGAAAAACTGAGACTCAAAAAACGAACAAGATATGGTGCTTTATAGATTGTGTTTTAAATTAAAATTTGGTAAAGGTTTTCTCTTTAGTGCACAGTACATTAAAGTTTTTTGGCCCTGTACTGTTAATAGATACAGAAACAAGAACAAATACGTGTGTTATGGACAAATGGCATAAATGCAACTGAAAATATAAGAAGTTAGATTTCAAACACAAAATTGAAGACAAGTTCCACACTGACAGAGAAATTTTGCTGGTCCTGCTGTGTCCATACCTGGCTGGCTCCTCCATCAAAGCTGTCATGCAGGAATTCCAGCTGTCTGACGGTTCGAACTTGTGTTGGCATCTGAATCACCCTGACCAGCTGTTTGCTGTCCAAACACCACAGGTGCAGCAAGTTGGAGCGCCCGCCTGCTGCAAGGCTCTTACCATCACTGTCAACAAAACACGTCTGTGATTAGTGTTGGTATGTTTATTTATTTTTAACTTTTATTGTGCTTGTTAAGTTGATAAGATGTTATAGAGAAATACACTGAAGTCCACTGAGATAATGGCTGTGATGTGAGAGACTCACCGTGTGACAGTGAAGGCCTTATAGGAGATTCTGGGTCCACAGTCAGGAACAGGGAGCTGGTACTTGCAGAAAAGTGTGTCACTCTCCCAAGCAAAAATGGAGTCATCACTGAAACAGCTGAGGATGGTGTTGCTGAGGGGCAGGAAAAACACCTGCAACAAACACAGCAGCAAAAGAAAGAAGAATGAATTAAGTTCATACCATAATTTAAACAACCACACATCGGTGGTATTAATTGTTTAAAATCAATAAACAAATACATATGAATAGATATAAATATGACAAAACCTCTCTCTAAGAAACACTGTCACTCTTTAATGATTACATTCACGAAATGATCAAACGGCGATATGAATTTCTTTTGATGAAACAGGCAGTTACTTTGGCAGTATGGCTGCATGTTTACCCTCTGTATGCCAACAGACTGTCTGATGTTTAGCTTCCTCTTCCTCTGGAAGGTGTCCAGGTCCCAGAGCTGAGCCGTATCTAAGGACGTGGTGATGGCATAGCGTCCTGAGCTGTGGACAGAGATGGATGAAACTGCTCCCTCATGACCTCGCATCCAGCTGACCAGCTGCTTTGTGTCTATGTACCGAAACATAGTAGAGAACAGGTTTATTTGTAGTTTATGTGGTGGTTTTTTTAAACTGACCAGCTGCTTTGACTCTGAAAGAAAGATCACGCTGAATGTGGGTAGTCTGTTGTTACAAAGAAGGACGTTCCAACATGAAATTAAATGTGTAAAGTCAAAACAAACAACAAATTCAGAACTAAACAATATGTTTGGACGATGTGCCCATCCTACCTTTGTCAAAACATTTGATAGTGTAGTCAGCCAAAGCCACAAGGAACTCCGTGGTCCTGCGGAGGCTGAATGCTAGAGCAGTGCATGCCTGCCCTGTCTTCTGCACCAGGCGAAATCTACCCCCATAAAGTGGCAAAGAAAAACAAAAAAGATCAGACAGATGTCAAAGGATGCTGGATTTTAGTCCGAGGGCAACTTTAAACACAGAGAAGTCCACGTAGAGGAAAATAAGAATTAGGAACTAGATAGAAGTGTGTGTTATTCTTTCACAGCTAAACGGACCATATTCAACAATAACCATAATCAGTTACCTGTTTCTGCTGATGTCAAAGACATAAATGTTTCCGTGGTGATCTCCAGCCAGAAAGGAATCGCCTGTGGTGTCAAAGGCCACATGGAGGAACCGCACGGTCTTGGCCTGCTGAGCGGTACGCACCACCGTCACTAACACACTGAGGAAGACAAACAACATGCATTCAGGGGATGAGAGATGAAAAGCAACACATCTGAGAGAATCATGGCTGCTCTCTAGTGGCTACAAGGAGAAACTCTGTAAAAGGTAGATGAATAAATAAATACTATAACTACTGCTGCTGCACAGTGTGCACACTTGTACAATTAACAACCACTCAACCCTTTATCTATGCAGCAATGTACAGATACAGATGGTTGATGAGACAGTGGTGAAAATAAGTCTGTGGCATAAATTGTTATGAAGAGAAATTCCTGATTTAAAAAATATATATAATCCTCATTCTGCATCTTGATGGGGGTGACGGCGGAGTTATGCACGAATATGTGACTTTCAACTCACCACTGTTTTAGATTGAATATGATATTAAAATACTATCATCCACAAACTAAATAGTATAACAGTGATGATTTCAAAGCACAGCAAAATTATATCTGATGTGCTCTTATGTCGCAGGATGTTTACAAAGCGACTGTCGCACACAGGTGCACACGGGTTGGGAAACTAATAGTAAACAAGAACACTTAGGGTAAAACAAAACCTACCTCTTCCCCGGTGTTGGTTTTCGATGCCATATTTTACCCTCCTCTTTGTTGCCGATGTCAGTCACCTCCATTTTAAAGACGTCGATACAAATTCAGGGCGTTTTATTTAGTTAACACCCCGCAGTTAACTTGACTCGTTGACGTTACATGGTTGCTAAGCTAACGGGTTAGCCGGCTAACCTCCTCAGAGGCGGAGCAAACAGCGCCAAATTTAAAAGAGCAAAATTCAGGACATTTAGCTTCAAGTAACGACGACAAAAGTCGTGCAGAATATCGATAAAAGTTTAGCAACATGCATAGTTACTCGGAGCTCAGGAGGAATGTCAATGTTTAACAGACCTAACGTTAGTTTTTTCTTCTGTTTTGGGGTATTTTAGGTTCAATTTTGAAGACGGTTATTTTGTCGCCCAAATGTGACGTAATAAGAGAAGGCACTCATGCATTATGGGAGTTGATGTTGAAATTATTAATGAACATAACATTTTCTATTTTTTTTATCTTATTTTCCAGTTGTGTGTGAATGCTATTTATAATTATTCACACTTCCAGAAATAATGTTTTAAAATGGATACCCTTCATAAATCTGCTGTTTCCAAGATGTCTTTTTACATGTGCCAAAAATTAGAACAACCATAGCACATACTGCATGAATGCATATTTTTCCACACTTATTTATATGCAATGTCTGCATATTTTTGCGTTTTTAAATGTGCTTTGGGGATATATTTTCACTGCAGTCAGCGTAACTTGTACTATCAGTCTGTATTACCTTCGAGCTGTACCTCCCTGCAGAAAGCACTACAAATGGGACCAACTAATGCAATGCCTGAACCCCACTGTGTCAGTGTATTCCCCTTTTAAAAGATTTCAGAATACATCTGCCACTGCCCTAAACACATGGTGAATTTGAAAGACTGTAAAAGCTAATCACTTGGTTACTGGGTTAATACTAATGAAAAAGACATATCTTTCTGAAAATGAAGTAAAAGACATCTTTTATAACTTCATCACTTTTCTTCCAGTGTGAAGTCTGAATGAATTAAATTAAATTAAATTACAATAAAACAAAATAAGACAAACAAATAAAACAAATTATAATGAAATAATACAAATCGCATCATAAAAATTAACTGTTTTATGAAGACTGGAAAAAAAAAAGAAAAAGAAATAAACTACCGACTCTGGTTCACCACTTCGTCTGCTACGCCTCTTTCTGTTGCTGGCTGCCTCTGTATGGTCAAGGGGACGCTTTTGCAAATTCAACAGGAAGTACAATAATAATACAAAGCAGGAATAAATGTTGGCGAAATTAGATAACACAAATACATCCGGCTTCAGCATGATTCCTTCAGATTAAGAGCACGCCATAAACATACATCTTAAATAACATACTGTATAAATAAATATAGATGTCCAAAGCTTGCACTAGTCTCTGTTCAGAAGTATCCCTTTAATTAATTGTTTTGTTGGTTATTATTTGCATGCCTTCATATCGGTGGCAGTAGCAGAAGTAAATTCGTGTTTTACTTTGAAAAGCTAAACCGGATGTTTTCCTTCTGGCGTCAACAACTTTACGATACGTAAAACTAGCTTTGACTGTAGTTAGCCACGTCATGTAAACTTAGCTGTGGAGCAGTTGTGATATAAAGACAGAAAAGGAGTCGCAGTTTATTGGGGATAGTTGGATACTTTCAAAAGAGGGACTTTTATTGCGGCTTCATAATTTGGCAGTAATCCTATGGAAAGATGTCAGATATTTCGGACTGGTTCAGAAGTGTCCCTTTCATCACCCGGTCATGGTTTGCTGGATCGCTTGGCTTGTCCCTCATTGCCAAACTGGGATTGATTAATTTCAGGAACCTCATACTGTTTCCGGATATGATCTTCAGCAAATTTCATGTAAGTTTTTCAGAGCTCTGTTTACTTGCGCGTTTGTTAAAGTGAGTGTCAACTTACAAACGAGGTGTTGTTGTGTTTCGGATGTAGTCGGTTTGTTAGCAGGTGGCTAATACTGTTCAGTTAGCAGGCCGGAGCTGTACGACAGCCAATGAGAATGCGAGACGTAGGTTAGGACTTCCGGGTGCTGTCAAAATGCCACTTCACGTAGTGATACCTCTTTTACATACAGGGTTATGAGTGACACTGATTTATGGGTTGAATTTAACTTAAAGATAAACAAATAAGTGTTTAAATTACCACACAACGTGGTGAAATAGTGCACGGTAGTATTTGATTATATAAACTAATTAGTTTTAGGTTGCTGTTCTCGTGCGCACCACAAGGCGGAGACAGTATATCGGAGTATTGTTCTGATTTTTTTAATTTCATTTTCATTTATATAATCATTTATATAATCTTACACTTGTCATTAAAAAGAACAAATAATACCAGATGAGTGCATGGTCTTAAGAGTCTTTTTTAGTGTTTGAGTAAATTGAAGTCCTTTGAAATAATTAGTTATTGAATGATTAGAGTTTTTGTGGTGCCATAATGTTTGTAGATACAGTATTTGCCAAGAATGATTAAAATATTATAGCTAATATATATTTATTTCCAACCCCCCGAACACAAAATATAACATAAAATTCATAAATGTGTATACTGACATGTTAAACCATATGTGTAGTCTTGTCTGTATTTACCTTAAATCCATCCAACACTTCTTTGACCTGATCAATTCGATGTAAAATTTGGAAGGATACTTCTTAATGCAGTATTTAAATCTACCCTACGGGCTCTTTTCTACAGTTACAGGTATTGCTAATTTGTAGTATGCTGTCTAGGATGTGCGGTATGAATCGAGACCCTCGGGCAATGTTTGGGTGCACCGCTTTCCATACAGCCGGTTATGAGCCTGCAGACCTGTCAGAGCAATCAAGATTTAGTGTTACCATGCTGGAATCTACGTGAAGTCTTGAGTTGTTTTCCAGTTGTTTAGCAAGCGTCATGATATAGGAGGTGTAGTTGTTCATGTACATCCTGGCAGTTAACGTAACTGTCAAGTATAATAAAACACAATAATTAATATACGAGGAGTGCGAATTCAAGCAGGGACTACATAAATTTTCTTCCAAAAAAATGTTTACGTTTGGGAGAAATTCAGAGAACCCTGTTGTATTTCTATGAGCAGTGTGTTAAACGTTTAAACTGCCTGAATTGTGGGGAGCAACCAGCGTCGTCTGAGTGGCGTTCAGGCTTCGGTGAGGTTATTCAAGGTTAGGAGACAGAATATGAATATGTAATCAGACACAAGTCTGGGAACAAGATAGCCCCCTTAATTGTACAAATAAAATATTTTATTTATACAGAAGATTCTTTGCTTATTTGTGATAGAAAAATAGTCTGTATACAGCATGAGTATAACATACTAGTATATTCTTTAAGTGTCAGTATCTATGTGCTGTACCTCTTAGTATAGAAAGTCTTTGAATGAGTATTTTCGTATGTACTGGGCTGTTTTTATGGAGCTATTTTCGACAAAGGTATGAACAGACGTCTTCTTTCTGCACTGGTCACTTGAACAATCGTTGCGCTTTCAACAAACTTACATGACTGTGTACTGTTTAACCTGCGTGGCTGCTCTGGTCATTAAAATAGGTTTCACACATCTCAGAGGAACACAAACGTTGATGCTGCTCAGTAGCTCAATTCACTATTATTCTTCCTCCTCGGAGTCGTTAAACACTGGTGCTCGGCAAACATTAAGAAATTGAATCTCACCCTTGTGACTTACTGCAGATAATTATTATTGTTAAGGGAATCTTATCGATTTAAGCCACGATGAATTTCATTATTGCAGTGTAATGTACTGCATGTACTGTATATACAGAGAGCCATTTGTTTAGCCAGCTATTTAAAACTGTGAAATGAGCAGAAACATAATGGCAATACAGTGAAGATATTAGACTGCGATATATAAACTCCTGACATTTATAAGTCTATAAGATGCCAAAGGCGTAGGAAAGGACGTCCCCGCATGAGTGGTGGGTAAGCGGTGAGTTCAGAAGCTAGAATCGGAGAAGGGTTGGCGACATCTTAAAATAGATTAGTCACTTATCAAAACTGTTGAGGGTTAACGTTCCGTCAAAACAGGACTGATAATAATTTTGACAGTAGTAAAACTGTATGTATGTTGCTCTTGATTGAAAGAAATTAAGTATTTGTCTTTTCATCAACCCTTAAACGTTGTATTGATCTGACTTCTGTTGCCAATTACTCTTTGAATCTGAGACGATCTGTTTTCATCTAGTTTTAATCGCTTTGTAGTTAGCGTTTCAAGTTAGCAACCTTTCTATTAAGTTAAAATTTCTTCTGTTTGTTTCAGATCTGGAGACCAGTGACGGCCACCTTTTATTTCCCAACTGGGTTTCAGTACCTGGTCAACCTGTATTTCCTCTATCACTACTCCACTCGGCTAGAGACAGGTGAGACCTCGGGCCTTCGTGGTTTAAGTCACGTTACGTGCTCTTTACATCTGTGTGCAAATGTTTTTCCCTCCTTTTGTCCTCCAGGTGCGTTTGATGGCAAACCTGCAGACTATATCTTCATGCTCCTCTTCAACTGGATCTGCATTGTTGTATCCTTTGACTGTGATTGCAAACTGTCAGTCCCTTTAAGACCTTATGTTTAGACGATAGATTTGAATCGACCTGCAGTAAATCATTCCCGCGACATCAAAGTTAGGTGCTGCTTTCGTTTGCTGTCTGCGTTTCTCTTTCATCTGTCTTCTCTGTACCCGACTCCCTCTCTGCAGTAGTGTGCCATGTCAGAGTGGCTCTGTGCCAGTGGCCCAGAGTCAGCCTACCCCTGCAGAGCAGAGAAACCTAATCTAGGTCACACGCAGCACCCGCAGAACAGTCCGGCCCACATCCCAACACTGTGCCGCTTTGTCGGGAGTTCAGCTTTGATTGTCTGGCTTTTCACAGACGTTCCTGCTTCACGGGACAGAATTTGGCATAATTTTGTTTTGTCTACATCTCATCTTAAGCCAAACATTTCAGTCTAATTCTGGAATTCTGGAAATGAAAAAAAAAGGGAGGCGGGGTAGGTGTGATCTGCCAAGGTCAGATACCTTGCTCAAGTAGAAAAAAGGCAGAGGCGACTGCCAGCTCCTTTCAGGGCTGGTGCGGGGTTTTGAACTGGCAACCCTCCAGTCGCCAGCTGCTCTGATCTTAAGGCTCCATCTGTGATTGTACTGAGGTTGTCGTCCTTGACTCCATGTCTGTAGATAATTGGGGTTCTGATGAACATGCAGGTGAGACTTCTCCTCTGTATTTACTGTTTACAACAACGTGAAAAGAAAAGTGTGTACGCGTATGTACTTGAAATCTTAAGAGCGTTTCATAATCCAAGATACGCTCTTACACCGATCAGCCACAACATTAAAACCACTGAGGAGTAAATATCACGTTTCACCTTGAGACGCTGTAATGTTCTAGCTGGGAAACGTTTGGACCTGGCATTCGTGTGGATGTTACTTAGACATGTACCACCCACCTAGACTAGACCAGGCACCCCCACCCCATAGCAATGACACTTCTTGATGGCAGCAGCCATCCTCAGCAGGATGCAGTCTGACACAGAAACACACACAAAATCGGTTTAGGAACAACTCAACAAAAAAAAAAATAAAACATAAAAAACAGCACAAGGTGTTGACCTGGCCTCCAAATTCACTAGATCCCAAACCTATCAAGTATCTGTGGGATGCACTGGAACATGCCTGATTCATAGAGGTCTCTCCTCAACTCATAGGACCCAAAGGCCCCCACTAGCAAAATTCTGCTACAAGGAGACTAAACAATATTAGTCCCTACTTGAATTCGCATAATGTTATGCCTGATCAGTTTATATTCTGATTAACACTTATGTTCTTTCTGTAAGGTAAGTGTAAGGCTACCACTTACTGCCTCACGCTTTATTACAAAAATGATCCAAACTATATCCTTCTGGTCACTGCCAAGTTTTTGTAGAGATTAAAGATACAGTACTAATCTAATGAGACTCCTCCGGTGTTAATGTGTAATATTGTTGATGTTTTCAGCTGCTGATGATCCCGCTGGTCATGTCAGTGTTGTACGTCTGGGCTCAGTTTAACAAAGACAAGATTGTGTCCTTCTGGTTCGGAACACAATTCAAGGTAAAATGCTGCGAACGCCTCATCATTTCATGCCATCTCGTGCTTCGTAGACTTAACAGAACTCATAACATTCACACTGACACCATTCCTGTCCTAGGCGTATTATCTGCCTTGGGTCATCCTGATCTTCAACTTTTTCATCGGAGGCTCGTAAGTGCAAATTTAAAACCTCCCCCTGCTCCTAAAAGGCGGCTTGTTATGTCGTAACAGCGGCACTTTGGTAACGCTGTTATTCTTCTTCCCTTTGTTATCGCGCAGCTTTGTGGATGAACTGACAGGAAACCTGGTGGGCCACCTCTACTTCTTCCTCATGTTCAAATACCCCATGGACCTGGGAGGACGCTGCTTCCTCTCCACACCAGAGATCCTGTAAGTATTTTTGTGTATGTGTGCATTTTTTTAAAAAACGCACATTTTAGCCTTGAAATGGTGCCTTTGACCGTTTGATATCACTGGAGGAAACTTGATATACTGGTATTTGTGGATTTTGAGCGTGTGAAAACGTACCTTTATTTGTTTTAATACACTTTGCTGCTACAGCTTTACTCTATCTTGTAAGGCCAGTTACTTATTGTGGCTTCTCTTGCAAATGTTTGCCACTTACAGAAGGACGCGTTAACGTCTTACTAAGCCAGCATGCGGACGGCTTGACTTCTTGCTTCTTTGCAATGTTTTGGCTATGTCTTAGCATTTTCTAATAAGCTGTAATATTCACTTGTGTCCATGGGGGAAAGCGACAGTTGCACAGTGTCCCATTGATAACACACCGAGGTGCAAGGTGCAAGCAACCAGAAGAATAACTGTCCAGGGCTTTTGCTATCCAAACCTTTATTATGAAAGATAAAAATTTAAAGTTTAAGATCTTCAAAACTTCTATTTCAAATGTTTATTTCTCTACTCAAGCTACTGTTTGGTTCAGCTTGCATTGCTTGGTGTGTCTGTTGCTGCATTCACTCACTTTTGGTTTCAAGTATCTCAAATACTTGGTCAACCATGTACAACCAAGAGACTCTTATCAGACAAAGGCTCTGCCACGGTACATTTAGAAATATTCCAGTAAGGCTGTGGGTACAGGCCACTCTGCCATGTCGCCAGATTTCAAATCTTTAATTTTAGTATATACATACGCCAAAGTTTTCTTCTCATTTCTTGATAATTTAACATACAACGTTAACATCTCTCTCTAGGTATCGATTCTTCCCTAGCAGAAGAGGAGGGGTGTCAGGCTTTGGAGCCCCTCCCCCCAGGAGGCCGGCTGCCGAGGGGCCGGCGGGAGGAGGAGGAGGGGGACGCTACAACTGGGGACAAGGCTTCCGCCTCGGGGGTGAATGAGAGAGAACCACACCGCCCCTCGCATCCCAGTCACAAAATGGCGCGGCAGTTGATGTTCCGGGTTAAAATGCTTGCTTTCTCACATTTTTTTTTTTCCTGCTTGAACCTCGACTTCTAATTTAATTTCGCGTTTAAGTTTTAAAAGAGACAACAGGAGAAAAATATGTGAAAACGTGTATTTTAACCAAGAAGTCACCCACACAGCAGGACTCAGACTCTGGCCTTAGGCTCAAAAAGTAAAGCAAGCTCATCTAATACTACTACTGTGGATGTGTCCATGTGAAGCAGATAGATTTTTTAATTTTATTTTTTTGTGATGATTTCTGAGCTCTCCTCCCATTTTCCTTCTCTTCGTCCCTCCTCCGCCTTTTTTTTTTTTTTTTTACTCCACACCCCGCCATTGGACTGTCAAGACGAGAGACGTTGCAGCTGCACACCAGCACCCTGTTGATTTTGAGTCTTGCGTTCCTCCCTCTCTCCCTGATGCCATATCAGATTACATTGTAATTACCAACGCACTGGGAGCGTGCTCTCAGCCGTCCCTCGGCAGAACGTGGGCAAAGCTGTTTAGAGAGCTCTGTTTCCAGGTCTGAATTTAAATGGGTGCGAAATGTTTTTTTGAGCCTCTGTGGCACTGATCTGATGTTTTATCTTGTTATGAAACTTGATTTGGGCCATAATGAGGTACAGATGGCTCTTTCATTTTTTTGTAAATATAACAATTGTTTATTGAAAGAATGAACGAGTCTGAGTGTAATTATCGTACTGTCTTTGTTTCCTCAAAGCAACACCAACATTTAGATTAAAAAAAAAAATAATAATCACCAAAACCCCAAAGCTATTGGTTTTACTCTGACAAGGGTTAAAACTGGCAGTGCTGCCGATGAGATAGAGTTTCGAACAACTCTGGAACACTTTCAAGGTACATTTTCAGTAATTATTATAACAGCTTTGAACAATGTTTTTGACCTCTACAGTTCATTAGTGGAAGAGGCCTGAAGAGAGTTATTTAAATAATGGATACGAGTAATTTCTGGACATGAGATGTGTCCTTCGCAGAAACAAAATCCGTTCTCTGCGTTCCTGTTCTGTGTGTTTTCAGGAGATGTTTCAGCGTCGCGCTCAGATTGAGGTTCTGTGCCATAAAACTGTCAACCTGTGAACGGGAAAGATTGCCAAGATAAACTTACTGCCATGTGTGCAACATAATAATTTATGATGGATTGTTGGAGGGAAGTAGCCTGTTCTTATCCTAAAAATATTATTTCTTATCCTGCACGTAGTCACATATCAGAGCTATCCTGGTGTAAAGAGGCGCTCAGATGAGGTGTATGATTTCGTCGCCGTTACTCTTATGTCCATTACCGCTTAAAGTCCACCCATACAATTTGATTGGGCCAGCAGATCTTTCTTGGGGATTAATCGGTTCCCAACAAAGCCACTCTAGACCAACTTTCCCCCGACAAACACTTTGTGTGTGGTGAAATTTAGGGCTGCCTGCAAAATGTTGGTTAGGGAAAACTGGTTTGGAGTCATTCGGCTTAATGCGTTGATGAACAGGAGAGAACAGCGACGTACCCATACACATCATCTGAGCGCCATTTACACCAAAATGGCTTTGATTCACTGTAAGACCATCCAATTGTGTGCAGGCCAGGAAGGAATATATTGTTCTTGTACACCGATGAGGCATAACATTAAAACCACAGGGGAAGTAAATAACATTGAGCATCTTGTGACAATTCAATGTTCTGCTGTGAAACTTTTGGAGCTGGCATTCATGTGGTTGTTACTTAGACATGTACCACCCACCTAGACCAGACCAGGCACCCCCACCCCATAGCAATGACACTCTTTGATGGCAGCAACCATCCCCAGCAGGATGCAGCCTGACACAGGCACACACATGAAAATGGTTTTGGAACGACTCAAAAAACATGAAGAACAGCACAAGGTGTTGACCTGGCCTCCAAATTCACTAGATCCCAAACTGATCAAGTATCTGTGGGATGATCCACAGAGGCCCGTCCCCTCAACCCACAGGACCCAAAGGCCCCCACTAACATTCTGTTGCCAGACACCACAGGACACCCTCAGAAGGACCATGTCCAATGTCTGATGAGTCAGAACAAAGGAGACCTGCACAATATTAGGAAGGTGGTCATAACGTTATGTCTGGTCATGTATATATAGTCCTAACAGTCCTAACCAGTCAGCTTGTACCTGGTTAAAATCCTGGTGGTTTGTCTTTCTAATTTTTCTGCACGTCAATCACACAACAAAGAGGACATTGGACAGTTGGTTGTGTTTTTATTGAGTTACAGCAGACTTGGAAGTAGAAAATGAAAATGCAAGCGGTATTCTGTATTAGCCAGCCAAACGTACAGTATCCCAGATACTCGTCTGAACATGAAACTAAAGCAGCAGCAGCAGCAGCAGCAGCAGAAAGAGACATTCAACCAGGAAACAGTCATACACCTGCCGTTCAAACTAGGGTTAAAATGACTTGACTTTCTTCACCTGCACAAATAATGCATGGATTTGCACCTTGAACCGGAAATTACAAATATCCCTTCGGATAATTTTTTTAAAACTACTTGAAGCACATGCCGGCAGTTCACGACAGCTTTGGCTGCTGTGATATTGCCGCTTTTTGCCTTTTTTTGTAAAAAATGAGCACGTTTGGTCATTTCTGTATCAAGACATTTGTGAACCCTGATTTTGATTGTCCTGAACTGTCTGTACAGAAATCAACTGAGCCCGGTACTGCTTTAAGTAGAAAAACCCAGCCTAAAGCCAGAAAGCCCGTAGAGAAGACGAGAAATGTGTTCACAGATCACAGCCGAGCAAAATGGACATCTGAAACGGTTTAAGTAAAAGGAGCTTTGATTACTGATTATTTTTTCTTGTCGTCATGCGTGAAACATTTTCACCAATTTGCTCTTGGCAAGTTCAGTCAAGAATATTTCAAGTTTTTAAAACAAAGAAGTGATGAGCTGAAATCGTCAGCCATTCTTCTGAGGCAGATGTCAGATAGGAGCAGAAAAGGCAGCGTGGTGCGATCGAACAGACACTCCGCTCTCTGTGTTTTATCGTTTCTATATCAGGAACGTGAACATTCTGTGCCGTTTCGGCCTCTTGAACATGCCTCAGGTACTGATGCAAGAGCCAGCTGATGAGAAAGGAATTTCTGATGTGTGTGTTCATGCATCCGCCCTAATCTAATGCCGTTAGTCTTGGTCTGCCCGTGTGGCTGTTTTGTGTTCATTCTTGCAGCAAGCGAGGCTGTAGCTCTGTTCATATTGTCCCGTCACGCTTTCTACTAGCCCCTCCGGGCACTTCCGACTTCCACTTTCTTTGTGAGGGCGAGGCGAAGTGATGCTGCAGGAGTAAAGGAAAAGCTAGTTTCCTAACAGTTAGCAATGAAGCGGCCTCGTAGGAGGATATCTATCACTACCGTATATGCGAGTGCCATTGAAGTCTACTCTTAGCCGAGCAGTGCGGATGTATGATTTCCAAAAAAATAGGACTGATTTTCAGCAAATAACAGACTATAATACACTTTGATCTTAACAACAAAAACATTCCAGGTTTTGGGGCAACAGTCTTGACTTCTTTTTTTTTTGTTAAGTTTTTTTTTTAATATATATAAAATGTAACAAAATCTGCCCTCCAAGTAAAACTGTACAAAGTCCTTTTTTTGTTTTTTTTGGAATACATAAAAATATTTACAGACGTCTTTCTATGAACAAAAAAAAAAAACAACAACAAAAAAAAAAGCGTAGTAGTAAGAACAATGCATCAAGTCCAGCTTTGGCACTCCTCTCAATGTCAGCGTCTGCACCTCACATCAGTCAGTGCTTTAACAGGGGGACTCCAAAGCCCCTGGCGCTTTGTGATGACATCACAGGCAGACTCTTTCATCACTGGTAGCGTGTTAGGTCATCTTTAGTCGTCTGGTGGTGGCCGGTGACTCAGCAGGGCAAATGGTGAACTCTACCTGGAGCAGAATCGGACAGAAAGATCGACCGAAATTAACATTTGGGCTCTCCACGCAAACAATCGTTTACAATGTTTACTACTAAAAATCACAGTCCTCCTTCAATATTCTCCAACAAAACACATGAATCTAAGCGAGCCTCTTCTGTTTTTCAGGCTGTGAAAACAAAACCGCACCGCCTACAAAAGCACAAATGATTAGAAAATGACTTTGAAATTTACCCTCATTTGCACCCTTTCCTTCAGCCTTTCAGTTACCGTAACGATGTGTGTGTTCATCTGTCTGCATGCACAATGCTAATGATGGTGTATGCCATCTTTCTGAAGGACCAATCAGAGGTAATTGCACACTAATAACTTCCTGGGTAGATGGAGACTGCAGCTGTGGCATCTTAAAGGAACAGTTCGCTATTTATTTACGCATTTATTCAAGCCAAGTTGCAAAGTGAAGCTTTCGAAATCCGTCTTTCTCCATCTCCGTCCATCTATTCTCTGGAGTTAATCATGCCTGTTATGGGTCACGGGGGGCTGGAGCGTGTCCGAGCGTGCACTGAGTGAAAGCACCATAGCCTATAGAGCAGCCATGTGCACCTTTGTAGTAGACTTTAAAGCTGCACTAAATACATGTGATCAAATGTGTCCTTGTAATGAAAAAGGTGTTGCTTGGAAATAAAAAAACAAGTCATAAAAAATTATCAGCCAACTTCAGGCTGTTCAACCACTTCTAATATTGCTCCATGTCTGCTGGATGTATAAACAGGAAACATAAAACAACCAGCTTTCTTCACAGCTTTAAACTTATAGCTTAGCATAGCCAGCCTCAAATCTAATCAGAGTCTGGTAATACGTCATTTGGATTTCATTATGGGGCATGTTTCAACCAATACAGAGAGAATGAATCCAGATTTTACCCACGATTCACAGTTGGGCAAAGTCGGCACTAGTTGGGGACAGTCGGCATGGGTAGTTGGCACAAAAGGGGGTGAAGACGTGTGTGTCGCAGTCAGAACACATTCGAATTTTTTGAGCCGAATATGGACAGAGCTGGGTAATGTGAACTGATTACCGACCCAGCTGCAAACACATGTTGCCAGCAGCCAATGAAAAAGAGAGGGTGGGACACAGGAAATGGCGTCAGAAGACGGGAGGAAGTAGCGGGAACATCAAAACAATGATGGAAGTGTTTGCACAAGAGTTTGATGCGTTCAGTTGGCTTTAGTTGGTTTGACAAATCATGTAGTCTGTGATCCCTCATCAGTTGTTAAGTGTGTGACCTCCAGTCTGAAATGTGCTGAAGCCAGTCTGTTAGTGTGTACTCCTAGTCTTTTGAAAATCTGTTAAGACTGTTAAAGTTGTGTAGTGTGTCCCCAGCTTTAGTCGCCATTACTCTTCTGTTCATTATCTGCATAAAGTACAGGAACCCCAGACCAACTTTCCCAAACAAAAACTCTGCAAGCAGGGGAAGTTCGGGCTGACTTCCAGGCTAATAATCTCACCAGTATTAGGAACAAAGAGAATGAAGTGTCTTTTGTATTTACATAAACACCTGAAGCTCATCCCAGTCTCTTCAAACTTCATCCTTCTATCATCATAGTGACACATTAAAGTTTATATTGCCTGCAGTTAAATAAGCATTTTGCTAGTTCAGCCTACCATCAACCAGTGACCCTCCCCGGTTGCTCCAAGGTCAGAACCTCAGTGTCCGTCGCCAGCCTCTGTCTTTCCACTCCTGCTTCATTGTCCTCCCCCACCGCCACAGTCACCTTTACCCACCTGGCAAGAAATCAGACACAGAGTTTAAACACAAACAGACTCCTTCTAGGAACTGGGCTCAACTGAGGGCAGCACTTTGAGGAGCTCGAGGAAAGATGAAAAATCATGATGATGCAGTCAGAAAATAAATGAAGTCATTAACAGCTTGCTATGCCCTAGTGGTGCTGTATTTTCAGACCATTTTCACACACAAAAAAAATCTTAAAATAACTGTTTAATGTGAATTCGACCCCAGGAGATAAGAGACTTGTTTCCCTCTCCCTCTCTCTCTACCCACCTTCCTTTGTCAGCGGTGTTCGAGCTGGTCTGGTCCTGTCTGGTCCGGCTCAGGTCCGTCACACTGTTGGCTAGTCTGTCAGTCAACCACTGGACTTTGTCTTGCTCGTTCTCGCCAGCCTCCTCCACTGAACACGGTGTAGAAAATAAGAAATTGGAGGAAGGACAAAAACAGATTTGCAAAAAACAAAACAAAACAAACGCCCCTTCACATTCTCCTCCAAAACTCACCTTTCGCAGCCTTGACATCCAAGGAAACACTCTGGCTTTTCTCAGAATTCTGGCCGTTCTGTCCCTGTGCTTCTTTCTGCTCCTCCGCGAGGCTCTGGAGGTTTTCCATCCA
The DNA here is from genome assembly GCF_963514085.1 of Chelon labrosus. Classification (NCBI taxonomy): domain Eukaryota; kingdom Metazoa; phylum Chordata; class Actinopteri; order Mugiliformes; family Mugilidae; genus Chelon; species Chelon labrosus. The sequence continues at coordinate 19,379,846 of NC_140345.1, forward strand.
CTCCAGAGTTTCGCCGTTCTTCAGGGCCGAGCGGTGTTCCTTGAACCAGCGGACGATGTCGGTGCGTCCCAGGCTCGTCTGAACCTCCAGCTGGCTGTACTCCTCGGGAGATGGCCACTGGGTCCGGCAGAACATCTGCCAAGGCAAAGTTGTGTGAATAAAACACATTTTTTACACCATAAAAATTCGTATTTAATTCAATTTTATGTGGTGCTTTATTGGGCCTCAGCTTCGTAGTACAGCAATTATCATTTCGTACACAAAACACATGATGCTTTTATTGATTTGGTAAAGCCCACAGTTTATGTACAAAGCTATTAAATCTAGTTCCATCTCTGCCAACTACAACTCCTATGCAATAGCTTCTCAAGGTTATCTTAAGGTTCAGCCTTATATAATCTGATCAGTTTTAACGGATATGATTTCATCCACTCTTCTTACCTCCCTGAGCAGGGTGAGCGAGTGGCTAGTGATGGGCGCCGGGCTGGTGGAGGCCGACAGGATGGGAGGATGGGGAGAAGAGGAGCAGGATGAAGTGAGGAACGGAGGAGACGCTGGGGAGGAATAGGTTGGCGGGCGAGGGGAGGAAGCTGCGAGCACAGGAGGGGAGGAAGAAGAGGACGAGGAGAGGACCGGTGGGTGAGGAGAGGAGCGGGGAGGCTTTCCCTCCTGCTCCCGATGAGAAGCCCCGTTCAGCAGCGCTCCCGGCTGCTCCGCCCTGTTCTCCGAGTTCTTCGAGGCCATCGTGAGTAAAGCCTTCTCCATGTTGTCCCTCAGAGCCCTGCGCTCTGAAAACCAGCAGTCCACCTCTGTCTTGGACAGCCTGGTCTCCTGGGCCAGCTGGTCTGCAGCAGAACAGAGTTCAGTGGATCAGATGAGCCGGGTGGTAGGCTTTTTATAGAAACCCGGGAATTCAGTCTTTCTCTAGGGGACTTAAAAATGGGCTCATTAAAAACATTTCTCCTATTCCTGTCATGCAGGCATCCACCAGAGACGGGCCTGCAGCTCCTCTGGGGTGAAAGAAAATTAAGTCCTCATGCTGTGAACCAGTACAAATGGAAGAAAACACCACTGGATTTCCTAAAGTAATTTAAACATCTAAGTAATAAAGTGATGATCCTGGTAAGAACTTCTAATGCTTCAAGTGTTATTTTCCCACTTCACTTTTTAATAAGTGGCTTAAAAGTTCTGTAATAATTTTTCTAAGGGCCTTCGCAACATTACTGGATCCCATAGAGAGATAGAAACAGTCTCTGAAGCAGAGGTTGGGCATCATTAGTGCTAAATCTGCAGGAGGCCTGTCTATCTGAAGGCAAAAGAAAATGTGACATGCTCACATCAGGCGTCTAGATTCAGGGCTAGAGCACGAACCCCAAAGAGACTTGAACTTGAACTTGAATGCAGAGACACACAGTCAGCACATGACGGTGTTTTCACCACGTTTAGCAAGTTCTAAGGAACTTTCTTAAACTGATGTTTTAAATTTTTTATTAGTCATCCTGACTAATCTGAATGACCTTACTGTTCACTGCAAGATGATGGAAATTAGCCTTTCACGTGGCTCACAGTTCACACAGAATAGAATATACTGCATATGTTAAAAAAGCTTTCATTGCTCCCCATGACAGAAATAAGAATGCATACTACAGTATGTACAGTATATTAAAAAAGAATTAATGCCTAAAATCTAAAGAATTCTGAAAAAAATTTTAACGGCATCATATAAAATGTGCTCACTCAGACTCTTTAGCACTCTGTATTAAAAGGGACATACAAGCAAGTGCTGCATCCAGTCTTATTGACAGCCTCATGGATTTTAATTTCAATAAACGACAGTTGAGGACTGCCTATTGCCAAAGGAGGCAACACAATGGTTCACTTGGTCCTTGCTTTTACAGTATTCAGAAGCAGGTGTCAATGGAAACATTCCCACACAAAATCACAAGCCAATAAAAATCTTTCAGCCGGACAAGGTAAAGCTCCCATTCAAATGTTTGACTGAGAGATAGTGACACACTGTCGGTGTCAGGTGACTAGCTCTATAAAAAAAACACCAGCAAATACCGCTTACTGCCACAGGGGCCACACCTTTTTAACCTTTGATTACACTGGCGTGAACGGATCACGTGACGTTGTTCAAAGCGTCAAAAATAACTAGGTCACCTGAAGCGCTGATGTCATCTTAAAAGTGAAGTTTAAAACTCTCTCTCAGTTTTTGTTTGAGGTTGACACTGACAGACCATGGAAAACCGGTGATATCATTTGACAATACAAAAATATTTGCTATATTTTTGCAGAGAGTTACATTTGGGCTATTTGGAGCTCTGGGAATACAAAGGACTGGTGTAACTCTCTATATAATTTTGCCCATAAATTTGTTGCAGCACCTAAAAACGGCTATAAATATAACTGTTTTTGTGGAAAATATTAGTATATAGTTTTACTATATTACAATTTTACCTTTATATGTTCATATTTGCAACCTATGTTTACCTTTTCAAGTTTCAAAATAGTTCATTGAGCATTTTATTGTAATAAATGGTATGTTTTTTCAATTCAGATTTGATGATTTTTGTGTATTTTTGGCCCTAATATGTTAATACTAGGTTAACAAAACATCTCTTGTTAAAAAGAGAGATTGTAACAAAATTATGTGATAAATAAGCATGAGTTGAGGTGGAGATCTTTTTGTTTTTTGCAAATGAAAATAAGAACGAGTGAAAACCAAATGAGCTTTACCAAGTTCTGCCTCTGTTGGACAGTTGCTTCTCTGGAAACTCTCCTCCAGCGCCTTCAGCTGCTCGGATGACTTCCCCTTCACTCTCTCCAGCAAGGGAAACTGGTTGGGGACAGCTTTCTTCACGGGGCCCTCTTTAGGTGGTGGCGTCACCTCCGCTTTCACCAGCACGGGTGGTGGAGGAACACCTCAAAGAGAGACAACATCTATTATTAAAGGATGCAGCATAAACACAGCATACAAAATTCCATATTAACAGGTCAATTGTATAATTCAGAATAATTTTCTTACTCAGTCTAACATTTAGCAACTTAAATCCCACCTAAAACTGTATTTCATCTTTTCAGCACAGATCACCACACACCTTTGAGATTGAGGAGCCTCTGTTCACTGAACCATTTCTTTATCTCTCCTCTGGACAGCCCTGTGGTCTCTATCAGCCGGTAGATCTATCACAAATAAAGTACAGAGTAAAATGTAATAGTGCATTTGTGACATCTGGGTAAAAGAAAGGGTAGCGGCACAGACTTAGAAAAAGTAATCAAGAGAAATCTTTTCCCTTTGAGCTAGCACAAGAGATGTCATTTCACTCACATATTCTTACCTCATCTTCCTCAGGGAAAGGACACTGTGTGTAGCTGGACCTCAGCACCGACAGCTGCTCTGCCGTTTTACTGGGGTCGACTGTGAAACTCAGCACTTTGGGCGATGCCACCTTGGTTGTGGCCATGGGTGCAGAGATGGTTTGAATGATGGAGGGTCGTTTGCTCTCCGTGGCGATCACAGGAGAAGCCAAGGGTCGTTTGAGCGACTGCGCCACCTGCAATGACAGACTTATTCTGTAACGCAAGCATGTTAGAATGACCTTCAGATGCATTACCCTGCAGTAGTATACATGCAGAAATAGTTTTTTTTTTTTTTTTGCATTTCTGTCCACAGTTTTCTACCTGGTTAGCTACTGTGAGTGCCAGCGGAGCACAAGTGACAGTAGGGCCGTTGGCTACAGGAGTCAGAACAAGGCTGGTCTGTCCCAGGAGATGACAGGGGAGGGATTGAAGGACAGAGGCCGCCTGCTGCATGGATTTGGAGGCCGCGGAGGGGGCAGACTGGATGGTGGATGTGTTGAGCTGGGAAGCGACCACGGTGAAAGCCTGAGGCACTGAGGAGATTGTACCGTTGAACATTTTCTTCCTGGCTTCCTCCACCTGTCACAGAAGAAGGGACTTGTTGTTACAATCAGTCTTTTTAACAAAAAATTATACCGTGCACTGTAATTATACTGCATGTAAAAAAAAAAAGTAAACAGTTTGCTGTTAAATGTAATTAAAAGAGTAATAATTATGTATAACTCAACAAGTGTCAGTAATAAAACAATAGCCCACATCCTATCAGTGGCTCAGGATTAGCCCACTTGTGCAGTGACTCATAGCTAATTAATTCTTCTTTCTATTCTATTTGGAATATGAATGCATGTTGCAAGTGCAAGAATATTTTTAAGCCACAGCTGATCAGAGCAGCTGAAATATTATTTTGTCGCCGCCCTACCTCCTCAGGCGACCAGCTAATGCCCTGTTTGAGCCTCTGTGTGGTGAACCAGACTTTGATTTGCTCCTCTGGATGTTTCGAGGCGGCGGTGAGCCACGAGAGCTCGGCCTGCGTCGGGTAGGGGAACTTGTTGAAGGAAGAGATGAGCGTCAGGTTGTCGTCAAGGGAGGGGTTGTATTTGGTTGTGTTGAGGGGCACTGCAATCTTCGGCACCTGCAACAAAACAAGTAGATTGGTCTCCCTTTTTGGAACGGCATAACGTGAATAATGACGGGTATTAAAAATAGAAAAGCGAATGGTAACAACCAAATATGCAATTTCCTTTTCCTAATAATTTCCTACGACATTTGGAACCAATTATAGGAAAAAAAGGATGAAACAAAAATATATTTAAACCTAAAATATATCTGGAATATGTTTTAAACTGTATGCTTGCAGGGCTCAGAGTGAGATTTTGGCGGTGACTGCGGGAATTTGGTTGGGGTGGGGATAGGGCTTTGATCTGATAAATGACACATACATTCGCACAAATAAAAATATTGATTTAATTCAGCATTTCTTAGTGCAGGTGTGTGTGTGTGTATTTGGAGGAATGTGATAACAAATTACACCAATAAAATAACTGATACTGTCTGAGCTTATCAATAATATGGTATTACATAATTTAGCCCCCTGGGAAAGATATTTCTGCAATTGAGTCGAATATGCAGCATTCCTATTGTTGTTGTTGTTTTTTTGTGTGTCACACTAAAAACGTGTTGGTCACTGACACCACTCAAAAGCTCAGTACACATTCTTTAAAAACACATACAAACTCATACTCATATCAAAACTCATATTGTCATAGTCTCTTCTCGCATGTCGATCAGTCCGTAGCTAGATGTGACTCGATGTGACAGTCCTTTTCTCAGCGAGCGTCTGAACCGGGAAAATCTAAATCTCGCCCGGATACAGCAATGCTATTTCTTGATTGGCTGTTCAGTAAGTATATTCTTTTTATTTGATTGGCTGGTGCGCGACAGGCGCCTTCGGAGCTCTACGGGAACCTGCTTGAGTCGTACTTGTTCCACTGTTTTGAAAAACTGTTTTGGTGGGCGTTATCCTGGTAATTTCTCTGCGTGAGAAATACAAGGTGTGGCGTGTGAACGGGTTGAAATGTGTGTGTCTCACGCCCAATGCGTTTTTGTGTTTTGTATTTTTGTATGATGACCTGACCTGCTGAGCGCCGACTCTCAGTAGCAAAAATAATAAGGATGAACACATGAGGATGATCATTTTTAATAACTGACTTTTCCTGAAACTTCCACTGACACTATTGAGCCCTAAACACAGGATTAACTTTAAAATGTTAATTAGTCTAAACTTAAAAGCTTAGCCACAAAAAAGTCTAGTCTGATATTTTATGCTCTTAGTTGCTAGAGTTAGATAAGAAGATCAGTTTGACTCTGGTATCCATCCATTAAACATGGAACTAGAGCCAAGAGTTACAGTTAGCTTAGTTAGCTAACAAGGCTGCTAATAGCTATCCTGCTTATAAATCCTGCTGGCAACTCTGAAGCGTACTAATTATCATCTTGATTAAATTGTAGTAAAAATACAGATGTCACACGTTATTTATTGAGTTTTAAAGGTGCTGTTATAGATACTTCTTTTAATCTGTAAACACAGCCAGATTAGCTGTTTGCAGCTAAGCTAACTGCCTGCTGGCTGTAGCTTATATATATCACAGCATTTAAACTAATTATATGTAATTAAATAATCTAACCATTAATTAACTAATTTAACTCTTGTAAAGCAAAGAACTCAGAATCAGTACATACATAAAAGAAGGACCTCTTCCTCCTTTCTGACCTACCTGGGTATAGTTTAGAGGCCGCTGCAGGGAAGGCATGATGTGAGAAAGGCCGTCTGCTTTGAGGAGAGTCGACTCTGGGATGATGACCGTCCCGTTCACGTTGACCGCCGTGATTGGTTTCTTTGCAAGATCGGTGGTCAGTTTGCCCAACTGAGACTCTGTCCGTTTGTTGTCTGACGACATTATTTTTGGTTTGCCAATCTTGACTGTGGTGGGTTTGCCCAGTGGCGGAGCGCCTAGTTCGTTGGACGTGTTGTAAATGACTGCGTTGTTACTGCAGCCCTCTATCGTCTGTTCCAGGATTGTCTGATTGTTCATTTTGATGCGTTTAAACTTAAAGTTGCTCTCCCCTGGGTGGCATCGCTCGTTGTGTTCTGTCAGGGTGTCAAACTTCTTCGTGTTGAAGTTGCACACGGCGCACAGGTACAGGGGGTTGAGGATGACGTTGGGGTGGTTGGCGTCAACGTGTTCTTTGAAAGTGTTCAGGTTCTGCGTGGAGAAGGTGCAGTATTTGCACTCGTAGCCCCCCTGCTGCCTGCGCTGAGGCTTGGAAAGGTCCGGCGGCTCTGTTGCTGGTTTGTCAGGAGCCGTGGGGGGGTCAGAGGCCTTGCCCATTAGATCCAAGCCCATGGATGGCTCGGGTTGCGCTGATAGATCTGTGTCCATCGGCCCCTCCTGGGTATGGTTCTCTGGAGTTGCCTGGCAGAAGGAAAAGTCATCACAAATTAGTTCAGTCATTTCCAGCTGTATGACTTCAGAAACCAGCACAGATTCACTGAACTCCACACTGTTGACACAAGGCAAATTTACAAAAATCCCAGGGTAGAGAAAGTTTCCTGGACTGTGCATTAATCCTCGATCAGCTCCATCCCACAAACTATTTAAATTTGAACTAATCAATTTCATGCAGTGTAGCGTCTGTTCTGTTAAACACAGCCAGTTAAAGAAAAGCTGCATGCCCTTGCAAGACAAACTGAAAGTGTACCTCCATGTTGTGTGATTCCTCTTCCTCATCATCAAGCTCCACCATCGTCTGCTCTGGTCGGATCATACAGGGAGTGGAGGCCTTACGTCGACTGGACATGATGGTAATAGATTCTGAGTTTTCCCTCGTGGACAGCCGCCCTCACTTGATGCAGGGGATTTTGTAAATGTAAATGAGCTGAGGTTCCCAGGGTGCAGACCTACTGTGAAAAGACAGTCTAAGGTGCTTAAAGTGTGGCCAGCAGCGGACTGGAGAATGCAGATACTGGCCCAGGCTTTAAGCAGAACCAGCAAGCGCAGCACAGCTTCTGGGATTGGACTCAACCACGGACTCTGAGATTAGCGGCTGGAGACAGAAGATGGCAGCGGGAGGCGAAGGTCTGCTAGAGATGGAGCTGTTGTAGTGTAGGCTGGGCTCGCCGACAGTGTCAGCTCCACTGCTGGATGACTTCCTGGAACTGCATGACAGGATGTTACCTGGACGGGAGGAAGGAGAGAAAAGCAAGAATGCAAAAATTAGAAACAGTTGTTGTTTGCGTTTTATTCCTTTTATCCGCTTACCACTAAGAACGCGGTGGTCGACATGATTGCTCAAAACACATGAAGGAAAAGATGCAACTGTCCAAATAACAATTCAGTCCAAGTAAAATTCATTTAAAATGAACGGTCCTCAATCAGTTCCACAATTTGAGCCCCATTTAAAACGGCAAAATGCATTTACACAACTGAAAAAAAACAAAGAGTTTTTTTCCTTCATTAGCGGCAAACACCAGGCCAGTTTGATTGTGTCATAAAATGCAGCATGCTGGGTTATTTTAACTCAGCGGTGTGTCGTGTAGATCCTTAACAAGCCAGTGATGAAAAATGGCTCAAAATAATAATAAAACAAAAAAAAAAGGGAAGCGGATAAACAAACAGCGCACCACAGCACAGCAGACAGCCTTAGAACGGTAAAATACTAGTACTGGAAATAGAAAAAAGGCGTAACAAGCTTTACAAAATATCATACATTAAGGAGCAAAGATTGACTGGACAATGGAGGAGAGAAAAAGCACTGCGCCGCTTAATGAGCACTTGTTGTTTCATGCTAACAGACTCATTTCAGCACTGCAGTGACTCAAACTTGCAGAAATTCCTTAAAGCAAAACAATCATTATTAGATGCAAAGCAGCTTCAGTAGCTTTGGTGTTTTTTTTTGTTGTTGCGTTTCTTATCTCCTGCAGATGCATGCTTTTTCCATCTCATGTGGAAATGCAAATAAAAACCGCCTACATATATATTTAATAAAAACCAATTATTGTTACAAATAAGCAACACTTACTGGAAGCATACAGACTTCGACTGTTTCACACACTTGATAATCACTTTGCAATTTATTTTTTAAATGTATTTTAACTTCTACAAAAGTACTTGTAGCTGTTTATTTATACGCAGCTAATGGGTCTGCTGCCGTCTGTAAGACAAGTCGACCTGAGAAACATTGACTAATATAAAACCAGAGTGAAAAGAGTGAGAAAGCCGAGATGAGAGAGAGCTTTAGATCTGTTTCTTAAAAAGGGCCCAGGGCTGCTTTAGTTGGGGGTTTTGTGGACGTGACACCTTCATCGTGAAAGAGCATTTACAAAAAAAAAAAAAAGAAGCAGAGGGAGGGTGAGAAGCGGGAACTTTCCTAAGGTGATATTGTAATGAGTGGAGAGGGGGGAACGAGAGGGAAGCTTATCTGACTGAAAAAAGTCTATTGATATTCTGGAGGCCTCACGCCGAAGCTTCATACTCGCATGAGTAAAAATCAAATGAGTCGATGCGGCGGCGGCGCTCTTCTATCAGGACATAATGAGGTTCCATAAACCGAGAGAGTGCAGAGGACAAGGGTCCCTGGTCTAAATTAACACACCACAACACCACTGTAAGATATATATGAGTAATTTAAACTAAATATAGACAGACACAATGTAATCCTACCAAACAAAGATGTTACTCAACTATTTTGGTGATGGAGAGTATTTTTTCCAGGTTGATGACATTTTTTTTTTTCCCTGTGCTGCGTCACGTACCTAACGTGGGCAGCTCTCACGGCGACGCGTTCGTCAAATACCACCGTGCCGCCTTCAAGGCTCGAACGCCGTTATTGGCGAGTCAACTAATTGTCCCGAGATATCTCAACTCCTCAAACAACCCACTGAGGCATCATTAGAATGCAGACTCATTACCATGGTGTCGCTATAGCAACTGTGGACGTAGAGCTGTAGTCAAGTGGCAGCAACATCCGTGTCACTGGCGGAGTCTGTACATACAGCCATCGTCCGTCTGCATGTGGGACTGTGTTTGTTTATTATGGGCAAACAAATAAAAAAAAAGAAAAGAAAGAAAGCCTCAGGAAAATAGAAATAAATGTCAGGAAGTGCGTTTTGACCACTTGGGAAAACCCCTGTTCCTGCAGGATGCACTGACCGGCGCCTTTCTGTTGAGCTTCCAGAGCTTGACTCACAGAAAAACTCTACGACGGGGAAGGTCAAGAACACTCCTGAGGAAGAGATGTCACTTTTTACAGTAACCAGAGCAAGGCCTAAAAGCACTTTGATGAGATTTCTCAAGCAGCGGACGCTCTTAAAAAAACGCCTTATTCTTTCACCTTGCTATTGGAAAAGATGTGAACACCAGAGCACACACATAGCATCAAGCCCACGGTTTAAAAGTATAATAAATAAGAGTAACATTTGCAATCGGTGCCCCTCAAAGTCTGGCCTGGCCTGAAAGCCAGCAGCGTGGCAAACATCTGGTGAGGAGACGCATCTGTCAGCTGCATCTCAAGTGCCACTTCATGTGGCCAGCTGAACTTCTGCTGCCTCGCTGCCGACACAGCCTGAGCGCTATTTATTTATTTTTTTTTGGATGTGCTGATAGGCGATCGAAGCGGAGTAGAAGAGAGGAGAGAGACAGAGAGAGAGATCGCCGGGCTGTGGCTGGATTTCTACCTCCTACAGCTGTGTTAAACCCACACAAGCAGAGCGGAGCGAACCTGAGCAATTCCGTTTATGCAACCTCTGTGTTACTGAGTTATAGCAACTTCTATGCAACTTAACTGGACGGCATCAGATGTTGGTTTGCATACCAATGAGCTGCTGTCTGGGTCATTTATCGAAATAAAATCACAAAAAAAATGATCTTACAGAATATAAACACAAACAGCTCTGCAGTCTGAGCAGTTGCAGTCAAGTCAAACATGTGCACTGACCGTCTCAAACAAAGAGAAAAGCCTGTGTAAATACTGGTGAACATCGAGGATACACTGGCACCGACAGCCTCTTCCTCTCTCTCCCTCTCTCTCTACTCTGTCATTTTCTGTGCAAGAGGGAGGGGCGGCGCTCCCGCTGCTTTGGCTGGCTATTTGGGAGCACCGAATGCCATCATGGAAAAGAGAAGTGTGATTAATAACCATGGCAATGCACAACTCTATTCAACGGTCGCCCAGACTTGATCAAAATAACTTGTATAATACCTTCACACAACAGCCTCCTGTCTTGTGGAAGAAGAAAAAATAATAATTGTTCGGTGTCCTTGAGCGAAGAATTCTTTAGTCTGAGCTGTAGGACTATTCGGCTGTAAACCTCCCAGCTGCAGAGCTGAAAGAAAACGCGCACAAACTACCGTTTCCGACTGACAGTCTCACGTCTGATCTTCCCACATGCTAACTTTCACTTTATTCTCAACACCAAAACCGTTAATTAATCGTCTGCGTTGTGCTCCGACTTGGCTACTTTCATAACCCGGGTCAAAATGCCAGACTCCCACCTGTTCGTTAGTGTGTCTAACCTCGTCAGCCAGTCAGCTTCTGTGTGCACAGTGAGCTCAGTGCTGGAGCCACAAACTCCCTACTGTCTGGATGCTCATTAAACTTGTATGAATACTCGGGCTGGCAGCCTCTTGCCTGCCCGTCTGTCTGTATTTTCCTGTTGTCTGGCTGTCCGTCCGATTGGTGCATTATATTAGTGGAGCCATCTTTCTGGAGGAGTTCCCATTTATTGCAGCCAGGCAGCAAATGCATTTATCAGCCCTGGCAGTAATCAGTTTAAAGCTACACACTGGCATACATACTGGGGAGAACACATGGGAAATCAATACAAATCCCGCGTACCACGCTGAGCAGGCCTCGGCGTATGAAGACAGACATACGATCTAATACGACAGAAACATAACGGTCCTATAGGAAGGACATCCATCCATCCAAAAGGCAGCGAGAAGGGAATGACAGTCAAGTGAAAGGATGAGTCACAGCAGCAGACTCTCACTCAGCTCCTATTTCTGGGTGTCATTAACGTAATCTCGATGTGGGGTGGAAGGGGGGATAAAAGTGTCTCAGATTGCGCTTTCTTTCTTGCAGATATTTACTATGGAAAAATCTGTCAGATGCAAATAACCCAACTTGTCAACACCCACAACCCTGACTAAACTCCTAACGACTGACTTTTATAATGTCATCACTAGAAAAAGAATCTTCTAGAATCTCTTTGGAAACTGCACACAGAGGTTAAGGTAAAAGGCTGCATGTAATTTCAAAGAGAAGATTGTTAAATACGTAAAAAGCTCATAAACATAGCTCTGCTACTATAAAGATTCTTGCAAGGCCATGCTTGGGATGTGAACCAAAGTCTCAAAGGAATAAAGCAAAGCGAGCGTCAGAGTTTGCAGGCATGCGGTCACGAACACAAAAGGCACATGAATGGCAACCTCTGCGGCTGCCACAACTGAAGCCATGCATGAAGTACGAACCAACCAGTCACACTGGAGCTCTAAAATAACAAGCCCAGCGGAAGAAAGCCGCGCAGGAACCTCAAGCTCAGGCTCCTCAGCTGAGCAGTAACATTTTGTTTTAACCATAAAAAAAAAAAAAATAAAATCTCTCAAGTTCAGTCACACATTTTATTTTGCAAAAAAAAATTTAACATATTGCAAAGAGGGAACGCGCAGACACATCTTAGCTGCTTGTTTTCCCTCCTGACTGTTTGTTCCACAAGTCAGCCACTGCAGCGAGGAGGACAATGCGCGTGTCTCTGACTCGTGTGGGTGAGGAGACACACCACCAACATTAATACAACGTGTCCCAGCAGGAGGGGTGGTAGGTGGGTGTGTGTGTGCATGTGGGGGGGGGGGGGGGGGGGGGGGGGTTGAGGCAGAATTTCGGACCGTCACAGAATTAATTTAAATCTCATCACGCGGCTCCTCTAGAGCAAAGCAAAGTGCTGCACTGTGTTTGAGTGCCTGGTATGTTCTGCATAGCAACAGAGCGGCGCTACTTTTGCTGGGCTGGTACGAAGGCTAAACGTGGATCGATGATGGAAGTGGTCATTTCGCTACCAGACGCTGATCTATACTTGGGTTTCGAAAGCCAGTAACTGTCTGATTGATATTTGAAACGATACGTCAGATGATGAATGATCAATTCCCTTAATTTACAGAGTTGTGATTAAACTAGCGAACATAGGGGGGGATTTAAACTTGGGACACTTTGAGCAAACACTGAGGTTTCTAAAACACCTACATTTTCTGTGCATTAACACACATTCAGATATTGAGACATTAATCAATGTGACAAACCGGTACATACTTTAACCTTGGTGCATGATTTGGTCACATCAGCAACTTTTAGTGAGCGTATACAGCCTAATGTAGTTTCACCTTTTTCTTCCCCCCCACTTGCCGTATTTTCTACAGTAGCAGGGACACCGTCAGCCGTCCCGACAAGCTGCCAGACTTTCACTTGGAAGTTCTGGGAAATTCAAATCAGTCCATAGAGACACAGCAGCCGTTATACATCATACTGTTAACACCGTCAAGGAGCCTATACCGCATTTTAATCCAGCCTTTTCTTTTGATTCCGTTTCGGACAATGAACCTACACTAGCCCCGCGCTGCCAGACCCTTCTCCTCACTGAACACACACACACACACACACACAAAGGGCAAGCTTTAAAAATATCCAAGTGTCACCCACTCTGCAGCTGATGGTTGTGTTACTATGGTAACGCTGTAACCAACTGAAAAGCGCGCGGGAGTGTGCGCCTGCATCCAGGAGCAGAAACCCCGCAGAGGTCAATCGGTTTCACGACGGCAGCGATGTTTGACGCGCAGCTCGACCTTTTTTTTTCTGTGTGTGTGTGTGTGTGTGTGAGTGTGTGGACACATCTTTTACATTATTAGTGTGACATATTCGGGGGAAAGAAACCCGGTGTTGATTCGTGTTTTTATGGAAATAAAATGTCACTGGCGGAACAGATGAGAGTGCCAGCGTGCATTAACTTACAACGCCACCAACTGCTGCCCGGGAAATTGACTTGAGATAAGAAGTTTTTTTTTTTAAAAACACAAGAGTCAAACTACTCCACTGTGTTTTTGCGTCGCCTCCTGAAGGTACTGCACACAGCAGCACACACGCTGTCAAGCAACTCGTTCTAAACTACTAGAGTTCAGCTTGTTGCTGCAACACCCATGCTCGCGCAAACTGGCCAAGGCGACAAACGCCGGCACGTCGGCGAGCATCCATTTGACACAGGCGCAGAATTTCCTCAAGAAATATCCCTCTATGCAGCTTCACATCATAATAGCACAACTTTTGCTGCTCTGTATGCACGCCGCTCTTCTGTTCTACTCTCCCTCCTGGCCTTGTGCACATCCAGCGAGCCAGAGACACGCACTCACACCGCATTACTCTCGCTTAAAAATCTTGTGCTCCGCAATGTCGAGCTTTTAAGAGCTTAAACCACTTCAGCTCTCGTTAGGCATGGGATGAAACGCGACTTTTCTGTTACAGTAAGTGGAGTGGGGTAAAGGTCGACCACCAGCTGGCAAATTAGGTCAACAACGGGACGCGGGAGGGGGTCTGGCAAAAGTTCACTCCAAAGTTCACCACGCCGTAATCAAATGATATCACAGCGTAATGCAATGTGACGTCTCTATACAGTAAGCCCTCTACATGTGTCTCCATGCATGAGATGTAGGATTAATGTCAAAACCATCTTGCCGAGTCCTACTGAGAAAGCCTTTTGTGTTTATTTATTAAGAGCCTCAGCGAGCATTCAGAGCTCCTGTGCGGCTGGATTTCCCACCTGTCAATCTCTGCCTTCCCTGCAGTGGGTGTGGCTTGTGAACTGTCGCCAGCCTTTCCTCATTGGTCACAGGCTGGAGAGGAGGGGCGTGTCTGAGCTCTGCCAGCGGCTGACGTGGTGCAGTGCAAAAGGCCTTTTTTTGACTGAGCTCTCCTCTTTCCTCTTTTCCAAACCCCCAAACTCGAAATCCTGAGGACACAGTAGGGTAGCCGCATGCTCAGGCATGACTGCCCTTCAATACACACACTCGTTCAATGCAAAACTGTAAAGCTAACTTCTAACAACTTCCATGTCCTGGTTGACACAAGTTCTAAAACACTGCACTGCGAGGAACGAGCCGTGCGTCCGACCGGTGGATGATGCACACTCTGTTGTTTTAATAAATGCTTACACATGCAGAAGAAGCACGCTGCTGCACAAATTGCTAGGCACCCATATGCTTAAATAATAATCAATGCAGCGATGAAGCAGTGAGGTCTTTAATAAAACACAGTCATCCACTGCTTTATGAAATGACTGACTGCAGTTGCTAATGGTGGGTTCCAGTGTACACGCTCGTTCTCCCACACACACACACACACACTTATCCTGCAGTCTAACGCTAGGCCGTCTCTTGTTTCTCATTCACGCCGCTCAGACATTCTGACTCTAGTGTCGCTTTTCTTTTCTTTGTCACTATCTGGCTCTCTCCGTTTTTCTTTTTCCCCTCTTCTGTTCGGGTCGAATTTCCCGACACGTTAAGTGCCACGGGCGATCGTTCAGTTCTATCTAATTATTCGTGTTTTTTTTTTTTTTTTGTTTCCTGATAAGAAAAAGCTGGCGACACCACATCGAGTGCGCCATTAGAGGTGGGGATTGTCCTGGAAGACACATGAAACCACCAAACGTAAGAAGGAACGCCGTGACCTTTTGTGTGCTTTACCTGGAAATGTTGCTGCTGTGGTGTGGAAGATTTCCAAGAATCCGACTAGGTCCTGAGCTAGCAAAACGCGGCCTTTCACGCTGGAAATCGACCTGACACTAACATGGAGAATTGCTTTAACAGGTTAAGGTGCGTGTGGGGCTTTAGTCTCCATCGGCCTCTCACTTCCGCTCTCTTCTTTCCTCACTCTAATGCCATGCCATTCAATCGCCTCTTCCTCTGTGTCACTCTGTTTTTTTTTAATCTCAGACATCACACGCGGTCTCTGATAGTGTTGATTTCATGCTCCCTCTCCGCATGCCCCTATGTATCGCCTCTTCCTCTGCCTCTCTAATTGTCTCCTTGCCTTGCCTCCATCACACTCGCCCTTCTCAGCCCCACCTACAGGTGATGAGCTCATCTCTGTGGTTGCCTTAGTCACCTAACAACACGTCTGAGAAGCCCGGCGGAAGGCGCGGCGGAGAAGAGGACCTGAGCCGAAAAAACACCGGAACAAAGCACAGTGTACATGATGCCGACGTCACCGCAGAGCCAAGCTGAGCACGACAGGCCCGCGATGACAACAACCTCCGTCCTCCAGCCCGCGATGACTCATTCCAATCTTTCACCAAGAGAATGGACAGCCATTATATAGCCCTGGACTGGATGTGGTAATGTGATGCGAGGACAGGAAATGGGGGACAAAACCACAAGGCAAACACAACATTATACAATCACTTGCAAGTTTATTAGGTACACTAAGAAAAAAACGAATGCATTCTAACATAAACAGTCCAGCAGGAAATCTTGATTTTAAGCTGTTGATTCATCTGTGTTTTCATGTTGGTGGCTGTGGTTTGTAGTACTATTGAATTGTATCATGCTGTAGAGTCACATTCTGGTCCCATTCTATTCAGTAGGCTAGGCTAAATAACAGAAACACGCTTGTGTTTAATTTAATAGATTAGCAGTTTAGCAGCAACACAACTCCAAAATGATCATACATACAGATTACCACCTCTCTTTTGCCGTTTGAACATTAGAGCTGTCATGAAGATAGGATTTAGTGCAAGACTGTTACACTGAAATGCATTTATTTTCACTGGTGTACCTAATGAACTGGCAGGTGAGCGTATAACCAATTAACTGATGGTTCTGTCTCACATATAGCAGGTAAAGGTACATTGTACAATGAAATTTTATGGTCGGATGGAGGGTTAGTCCACGCCGCCACTGTGGGCCGACCTGACCCGGAGCCTAGGACCCCTGTTTTTTGATGATGGTGGGAGGAAACTGGAGCGCCCGGAGGAAACCCATATGGAGCAAACTCCACACAGAAAGGCCCTGAGATCCGAACCGAGGACCTTCTTGCTGTGAGGCACCAGCACTAACCACCGTTCCACCGTACTTCTGTCAGTAATGCCCGCACAAGCAGTGAAAGTGGAGAAAAAGAACACAGCTTTATAGTTCTCCGTAATACGCGGCAGTAAAATCAACCTCAGGCCCATTATCAGCAGCCAGGGTTGGAGCAAGCCACTCAGAGTGCTATTTTGTTTAACACAGCCGCCATCGCTTCCAACACCCTGCGCTCAATTATCCCTATAAAAACAAAGGGCAGGATCAATGCTGCTAGCATGCTTCTGATGTTTTTACACTTTATTTTGTTGGTAAGCCAAATGGAAGAATAAGCTATCGGCAGCCAACGGGGAAACCTGCTTCACGAGCCTGTATGCCTGCACTTGTTTTTGCCGTTGTTGAGCCATAACTCTGCGTTGGTTAATGAACAATCTCACGTAAGCTGCTTGTGTGCGCGTCGTGTTCTATCGACGCGTCTACTGATCAGAGCTGTGCAGCAGTCTGTAATGACGGTAAAATGATGAAGTGCGCTTACGTGAGGTGGTTAGCCTAGCAGCTGCACAGCAAATAGAGCTGTCAACAGGATCTAATAATAATAAAATGATTGATGTTTATTTATAAGATTTCACTTAACAGCAGTCATTATTATCATAAGTGGAATATTATCCGTTATATCAGTTATAATCTGTAATATAATAATTTAGTGATGCAATGACTAGAATCATAAAAAGGTCATTAAAGGTGTCCGAGGTGAGTAGTTCCTATGAATAAATATATTTAAAACACAGCAAACAGGTAAAAATTATTTGCAAATAAGATTGTTTTTATTAAAATGATTTTAGAAAAGCAAAGGAGGAACATCCAGGGATTTTTTTTTGTTACTGTTCTAACATTGTTTTGTAGCGCCGGCTGCACAGCTGGAATCCGAGACCCTACAAACAAAACACTAATTTAACGCGCCTCAAACCATCCTGCCTCCAACACCAAACAGATATCGGATTCGCAGCACTCGCGTCGCACATGCTACCTGCCACCTGTCCACTTTCATTTATTCAAAACAAACAGAATTCTTCTCAGCACGGAAATGTGTTTTCTTGTCAATCTTCAGCTCCACGTCAGTTTCACTTAACAGCCAGACAATTTCGCTGGATCTCGCGAGCATGATTGACGCGTGCAGCATCTGGTGGCGTTGTGCCGACTGTCAACAATTAGATGGCGGAAGACATTTGTAGAAATCACACACCGATCAGCCACAACATTAAAAACACCTCAGTGGATCAGGCTTGTTCCAATGCATCCTACAGATACTTGATCAGTGTGGGATCTAGTGAATTTTGAGGCCAAATCAACATCTTGTGCTGTTTTTGTGTATGTGTCACGCTACGGCTGCTGCCATCAAGGAGTGTCTTTGCTATGGGATGGGGTGGGGGTGCCTGGTCTGGTCTAGGTGGGTGCTACATGTCTAAGTAGCATCCACACGAATGAATGCCAGGTCCAAAAGTTTCAAAACATTGAATTGTCACAAGATGGTCAATGTTATTTACTTCTCCTGTCAGTAGTTTTAAAGTTGTGGCTGATCAAAAAAAACAAGTATTGGTGTCACGGTCATGATCTTTGCAAAAACACGGGCCACTAATTTGACATTACCGCTGTAAAACCTCCATTTGATTTAATTCGGAACAGCTTGTGTACACGCTGCCTGAATAAATCCAAACAGAATATATTTTTTTTATGCAGTTCCTCGTTTACGATCTGACGCGATACTTGACGCCGTTTTTTTTTTTTTTATTATTCTTAAGAAATGTGTCAGACTGAGTCTTGTTCATTTTCCACCATGTGACTACAGTAACAGAACAAACGCCTTTAGGAACAAGTAGAGCGGATCACCTCACAGCTGGATGTTTTGGCTGTGACATTCTAAGAGGTCACAGTACATTGAGGAAGACGGCACGGTTGAGCAAGACTGGAAAAATCTGCGCTTAAATGAGGGCCAGTTCGTTTTATATTCCGTCTTACTGTAAATCAACCAAATCATTTCAGTATGCACGTATCATTTCTCCTTGCGAAACATGCTCTCTCTGCCTTTTGCTGTCATGGCGCAGAGGATTCCAGACCAATCAGATGTGTTATGGACAACGAGGTGGGATGCTGACATCTGTGCATTTCTCTAATTTCTTCTTGCAACTGTAAAAACAATTCAGCAATGTTATCCCATACACCTGACAACTACAGGGATTTTAAATTCTCACCTTTTTTTTTTTATTCCCACGTCTTTCTAATGCACACTCAATTTGTATGGGCGCACCAAAACATGAATAATTCACAGCTAGTCTGATTTTATTTAGAAGAGCCAACAAAATATGGTAATTTCTAATATAATAACAAGAACCGTTTTAGCTGCGTTTCCTAAATTGTTCTGCAAAAAAATAAAAAAATAAAATGAAGAGAAGCTTGGCTCCACAACTGTCGGCGTGCGATTTTAAAACCGTGTGCTTTCATCAACACGAGCAGGTACGCGCTTTGAATTGTTCAGCCGCCGCCGAAAACGAGCCGGCCGTCGCTCCAAATTATATAACATGATCTCCTGATTTGTGCAGATCAAAAGTGGGAACCATGTGAAGAACAAACACGAGCCAAATTTCTCTTCACGTGGAAAGAGCAAGAGAGCGTGGCTCGGAGAGCGGAGCCAAGTTTATACCCAGAGGAATCACTGGTAACGGGTCTGACAGGAGGGTTAACTGCACTGTGATCAAAATCACTCACATCTTTAACAGGGGAGGGGGGGGTGGAGTGGGGAGGAGGGAGGGAGGAGGGGGCTGCTGATCAGAGAATGTCTAGAAATACAAAACATCGGGTCAACGCGGTGCTGTGCGAAAACCGTTTAATGAAGATGTTTCGTAAGATCCTCGCCAACAGAACACGACTGGGTGCGAGCTTATAAAAGGAGCATCTACCTGTAGTGACTGAGTGTGCAAATCATTAACAATACTGTACAGATGCTTTGAATTGCTGCGCAGTAAATCTGTTTATCGTGACGAGAGACGCTTCTTTGATTCCAGTCTCCGTGCAGACGGAATCAACATGTAACTGCAGCGAGCACCGAGAAGCAAGCCGGTGTCTCCTGTCCCCGAATGACTCCGCTCTTCAAAAATCTATCAGTCGCGTGCTACTTTTTCCTTGCTTATCATCACCGCCAATATTTATGCTGCATATACGCTCACCTACCAGCTCATTAGGTGCAGTCCTGCTCTAAATCTCAGCTTCATGAGGGTTATGGTGTTCGGCCCTTAGTTTAAAAAAAAGAAAACAGAGAGGCGTTGATCTTAGCGTGCTTTCATTTTGAAGGAAGTGGCTTGTAATACTATTCAATCATTTTGTGATGTACATGTTCACATTATTTTGACATCCCCATTTAGTCAGAGGGCTAGGCGAAATAATAGAAGTGTTTAATTCAAAGCAGTTGGTCATTTAGTAGAGTTGACACCGTTCTTGCGTCACCTCAACGTAAACCAAACTTTATAAAAGTCACAAAGCCAGGGCTGTTACATCAGAATGCATGTGCTTCCACTGGTGTACCTAATGAACTGGCAATCGGGTGCGTGTTGTTTATGACGGGCTGAAATCAATCATTTATACTGTCCATGCACGGAAACCCGATACAGATTCTCATGCCTTGGACTTCAATATTAATCTGAAACCGGTGCTTTGTTATTCTAAATATTCAAATTCACCACTGCACAGGATATACTGGAATTATTTTTTATGTGCTGCTGCAGCAATGACAAGTGAATGAATCAAGAGGAAATTATGCATTTACTGTAAATAAATCGTCTTGAGCGTGTGCACTGTCCAAAAGGCGTCCGATCCCCCTAGTAAACAATGAGACGCCACACTTTTGCAAGGTATAAGCGAGACGCGTGTTGGTTTTCACACGGACATGTGGCAAGATCTGTGAGTTTGTAGTGACGAAACTTTTACAGCAGGCGGTAATAAATCTATGACACAGCACTGTGTTCTGTGATTTACTGTTACATGATAGGAGATGGCATGGATGTGTCAGTTCAGAATAACTATATTTTATATAAAACCCGCCTCCCTTTGTGGTCATATCTCCCTTCAGTGTCTTCTTTGATGTATTTCCAGGCGGTGCAGCACACAATAATAGAAACCAAACAACCACCAGCCTTCTAAAACGTGTTAGCGGGTGAAATGAGGACACATCCACCTCCCCCCTCCTCCCCACCCTCTCATGTTTGAAGCAGACTCTGCACACAGGCTGTTTACAGTCCAGGGCACCGGCTCCGTGGGCAAAGTTGATATTCAGAGTAAAAACAGAACCACGCCTGGACTTTTCCAGCGGTTCCAGGCCCACTGCAACGAAAAAACAGGGCTACGGCACCGTCTGCATGCAGCAGGAGCCGTGGTCTCGGAAGGGGGAGGAGGCATCACCAGGGGTAACGGTACGCCTACATCGCAGAGTCGCGCAAATCAAAGTCTACACGAACAACGTCAGACTCCCCAAAAGTTGCTCTCTCCCAAGAACCTCCGCACCGCTGAAGGCGAGCGGCCACGCCGGAGCGGGAGCGGGCTCCGACGGACCCCCTCTCTCCCCCCGCCGGCCAGCCCGAGATGTGACAAGAGGGGCGCAGAGAGAAGCACTCTCCCCAAATGTTCCCCCCCTCTCGCCATCGACGTAACAACATGTCGGCAAAGGACGGCCATGTTTTGCTGGTTATGTCGACACACGGGGAGGAGGAAAAAGTAGACACGACGTTTCTCCTCTCTGCCCTCTCCGGCCGCCGTCACAACGCGTCAAAGTGAAACTTAAAACACACCAAAAACGTCCAATTAACAACTCGGCGGGGACGCTGTGTCGGGTACGCAGGTGTACGCGACAGGGGCGGGCAAAGTTCACGCGGCGAGGCAAGTTAAAATATTTACGCAGAGGCGTGTGGGGTGTTTTTGGGAGCCACGCAAGAGGAAGAGCGCACCGTGAGAGGGGGGGCGCAAACAAACAACTACATGCAGCTTTAACTTGAGGGGAGTTTTGAGAAGGGAGGGAGCCGTGGCGAGTCGTGCGAGGAAGAGGAGGAGAGAGAGAGAGAGAGAGAGAGGGGGGAAAAAAAACACACACAGAGGAAGAGTTTATCCGTTTCTTACCTGCCCAGCGTTTTGGCGCGACGCTCAGGTAGCGCGGTACAATCCCAAAAGCGACGCCTAAAACCCGCAAACACGCTGAAATCCGCTTCAAACACTCTCGCGGCGGCCCAATAGCCGAGCAGACAACAGGCGACAGGAAAGAAAAAATTGGCGATCACAAGGAGGATCTACGCCAAAAGCCACATGATCGCCGACGTCAGAGTACGTATTTGCATGCCGTACCGGAGCGCCGGTGTCCGTCCATAGCGGGTCCATAGTGCTACAGCCGCGAAAAGTTTAGCGGCAGGCTGAGGGAAGTGAAGCAACTCTCCGTCCAGGCGGCAGGAGGAGTGCTGGTGTCTCCATGAAGCATGCCTGCTGCTCTACATTTGAATGAAGTGCGTCTTGTTGCCGTCAACTCGCTCCCGTGCTGACGCCTGCCTGCCCCTCTGCTCGGAGCTAATTGAATATTAAAGCAGCGGAGGGGGCGTTTGTTGCCCCCTCGAAGCCCCACCCTCTCCTCCGTCGCCCCGCCCACCTCAGTCTCTCAAATGTGTGCGACGTGCATGTGATGTGAGGAGGCGTGGGGCTGCTGCAGTGCTCTCTCTCTCTCTCTCTCTCTCTCCCACCCTCTCTCTTTGCTAGAGTCTCTCCCGCGCTGATGCGGAGGCGAGCACATCTGTCTTTACGTCACGCAAAAACACACTCACATCTGGATCAACGCAGGTTATCGTGAGGTCAGATGATGCACGGAGCTGATAGTGGTGCAACTGAGGTGACTGAGACAGCTCAGCGAGCTCTCACACACACACACACACACAACAGTGACCTCCACTGGCTCCACTTCAGAACTGATTCTGACCTTGGCCTTAAACGTGCCTCCCATCCTTCCCATAACTAACTGTGATGGATTCCTGCAGTTTTCGTCGTTTTCTTTAGGGACACGGGCAGAATTTGTGCCATGGCAGCTAGCTCAGATGCCCTAAATGGTGTTAGCTACATGGAAACTTTAAGATTAAGATTCCTTTTACTGACATTGCACGGTACCTGCAGTGAAACTCAGGTGCACGGCCTGAAATGCTACTTAAATATGAAAGAAGAAGCACATGTACACACATAGTTTATGTGAACTCCATGCAAGTATAGGTATTGTATAATATTTTTATGCACAGGAATAAATAATATTGCACAGTTTGAGATAATATTGCGCAGGTTAAATAATAAAAAGCGGTATCGTGGTATGAAATATAGCCTAGGTGTGTCTTATGGCACATGTTCTGATGGACCTGTATCTCAAACTATGTGTGTGATGGGTGTTAAGAGTCATTTGAAATGCTTCAGGACATGTAGATGGCATCCAGAGAAGGCAGATGTGCGTTTGTAGCCGCATCAAACATTTAGAGAAATGAAAAATATTTGAACAGTCACAGATTCTGTCCTTCTCGTTTCCTGGCTATACCTGATAAGACATCTGAAACCAGTTATACAAAGCCTGCTTCTGCATTTGTCGCATGATTGTGCCTCAGTGTGCGAAGGCTATTTGTGCAAACGCACAGTCAACAGTGTGCCGACGCTGTCTGAATACATAGCCTGTGGGTGACTACGTGAAAAAAAGTTACAGTATAGAAGTATAGAAACAGTCAGATCAGACAGGTTTCATCAGGGTCCCCAAGCCTTTTAAAGATTTATTTTTTTGTTGTTGTTGTGGTTAATCTAGTGAAGTTTTATCTGGCATGTTTCATTCAAATGTGTCTCTGCAGCCTCAATATTATGCATATTAAGCAACTATGAGCAGCACAGTTGCTCTTTCGAGGCCGCCGAGAGGTTTGGATTTCAATTGAGACAGTGAAATGATATGTTGGTTGACTAATGACTCAAATTTCAGTAACAAATCACTTTAAATACCAAGGTCAGAAATACTCAGCTTAAAAAAGGTGACGGTATGTTGGTTTCCTTCAGACCTGAACATCTGCACAAAACTTTATTCAAACTCCTTTTTTCTTACACAAAACAACTATAAAAAAAAGACAGACGTCACGTTTTTTTCAAGGAGAGGTAGGACCCAAATGCAGGACTTAGAGGACTGAGGCAGTAGTGTGCAAAAACTGAATTTAATTAAACAAAAATGAAACAAGACTAAACAGAAAGCGCTGCTGAGACAGCAAGTATTCCAAAAACAAAAATCAAAACTTTCAAAAAGACAAAAAAAAAAAAAGTAACATCTCAAGACTAGGAATCAAGAACACTGGGAACACTGGACAAAGAGAAACAGAGGAAAACAGTATGACGCAACCATGAACAAAGGGGAAGGCAGGGCTATATATACACACGCGAGGAACAGAGGGGTGACGAGACACAGGTGACACAAATCAAGACAACACAAGGAGAAACCAATGACATAATCAAAAGGGGGGAAACACAGGGAGTAACACAACAGGAAATCAAGGACTTAACAAAATAAAACAGGAAACTGGAAAACATGAAACATGAACGAAACTCAAAACATGAACATAGGAATCAGAAAACCAGAACCATGACAACAGATGCATTAAATGTTCCCCCAGAATAATATGAAATGTCGAGAGCATAGTTAAGATGAACTGTAACTTTTTTCTCTGATCATCTGAAGGACTGTTTCTATTGTTGTTCCGACATTTAAACCCCCCACAGTTCATAATTGTTAATATCCAAGTAACAGTTGTGACACATAAAAGAAAAACTTTAAAAGCTATATGAATGAGTGCCCTTCCTAAACCCTTCCTATCTTTGCTTCAGCTGAGTCTCAATGTTTTTAGGACTGTCCGTTACTATTGACTTGACATAGTGTCACAAGCCTCCTTGATCTCCTATGGACCACTGAGAAACGACTGATACGACCCCTTAATCAAAATGTAGATAGTAGAGGTTAAATAGAATTGGAGAAGTTTCCTAACTGACCTGCACTGACACTAGTCAGGACAAATTGACCACTCTGTAGCTGAATGTCAGAGGTCACCCACAAAGGTTAGGCCAACCGGGCATTAGCCTTTAAACCATTTGATATTTACCATTTATGTGTTGAAGATTCCTGATGTAGCCGGATTCAGTTCTTGTCAAGATATAAGTCTGGTAACATGCCATTTGGATTCCATTATGGGGCATGTTTCATCTATAGACAGTATAAATATGGACGGCAGGACTGCTCCTCTAAAGTGAAGCCAAAGGTCAATAGGTCACGAGCTCCACCTCCTTCATGTTAGCGGATGGGACTTGGGCTGAACTAAAACACTAAAATATATGTCAAATAATATTTTTAACATTTCCTTGTAACTGATGTAGGTAGAGTGCAGTATTAAATAAATGAAAACGCGAGTGAGTCTGGAGGAAGTGCAGTCAGGTCATCGATTTCACGGCTCCGCATGGCTCCACTCTCAGACTGTACGACACAGACTCTGGCTCTAAACTCGCAAGATGGTGCTGCCTGTAACCCAAGGGCGTCAGTTTGACCAGTGCAAGGAAGTGGTGACACGTTGTCCATATTTATGCAGTCTATGGTTTCAACCAATACAAAGAAGAAAAAATACCTCTGCATGCAGCTGGATTGTCTTACATCAGATCCATTTTGTTGTAAATAAATTAAACTACTCAGCGCTCAGATGGCATGTATGACTACGTGGCTGCTAGTCTTCTGTCCATCAACCCATGAAGCCCACCTCAAACTATTTGATCTTTGCAGGAGGATAATCAGGTCCCAATGGAGAGACTCCAGACCAACTTTTCACCACAAAAAAATGTGGATGGGGAAGTTGCGGTTGCCTCCAGGCTACATCACGCTATAGCAAAAACAAAGCTAAAACAAAGGCAACGTGATTTGTTTTAATTTTCTTGAAGAAAAATGACTGGTGGAGAGTTTAGGTCTCTATTACATCACTTGACCTTGTCCATTTTTAATAATGTCACATTTAGCAAACTAGTCTGTAAATGTATAGTCATGGTCCGGTATTGTTCTTACAGTAAAATATTACACTGACTAATAATTTATCCAACAATAACGACACAAAATATTAAGTGTGTTCCCCTTTTCATATTAACTTTAATGCTCATTTCTAAAAGTGAATCAAAACTGAGAGTTTTTATCTGTTTTTGTTGAACCTTTTTCCGTACCATGTGTTGTATGCATTGTCTGGATACACCGTCTTAGTTTAGTTTTTCCTCTTAAAACTGTTCAATAAAACACTTCAATCAGTCTTTTTTCTTTATAAAAAAAACCATCCCAAAACATATAAAAGAACACTTAAGAGAACAAAAACTCACAAGGACAAAGACACGTCAGCTTCACTCGTACAAACAACAAGCACGCACACTGTGTAGCCAAGCAGCATTACAGAGATAACAGGGTTTTAAAATGTAAGAAGGTATTTCAGATGTCCCGTGCTCTCAAAATACAAGTCATTAGTTTTCATTATAGATTATGTCGGAGCTCTCCCACGTCTTGGAAGAGCATCAAACACAGAGCAATTGCATTAGGAGACATCTGGTTCTTTGCTAAAACGCTTGCCTATAACTAAGTGGAAAGTGGATAATTCTGTCACGTGTACTGTTAATGACAAACCAAGGCTTAAGTTTAAATCATTTTTCTTTTTGTTCCTGTGTTAGTTACGGATCATTATCCTCCTCCAACCAATTTAGCAGTAAAGTTTTGTTTTTTGAAAAACTGATAATAAACCCATCTTCTTATGTTGAGGAACATTGATATCTGTAAGAGTGGAAATCAGAGATCACACATTCAAACAGTGAAATACGGCTATGCAATGCAATCTGAAGGGAAAATACAGTATTTTCACACCTCAGAATTTTCTACATCTCTGCATAAAAATCACTCTAAACATCAGCAGATTTTCACACACGTCCTTAAAGTAGACAAAGAGACGCCAATCAAACAAATGAAACAGAAATATTATGCTTTTGTATTTGTTTATTGAGGAAAATGAGCCAATATTACATATCAAGGGTGCAAAAGTAAGTGCACCTAAGGACTACAAGTTATTTTCAAGGCCAAACTGGAGTCCATCAGTTTAGTGTTTTAAGTGTTTCCAATCAATATAGTGAGACTCAGGTATCGCTCAGTGACCATTTTGTTAGAAATAAATAATTTTAAAAATTTGGGATTTGTCACAGTCTGATCTCCAAAAGGAACATTTCTGCCTGTCTGTAGTTTGCTAAACAAATGTTTTGTGGACGGATGAAACCAGAGTAGAATTATTTGGTTTAAATGAGAAGCTCTCATGTCTGGCGATGAAACGACGCTGCAATCCAGCATCAGAACCTCATCCTGTTCATGGAACATGGGGGTGGTAATGTCCTTGTTTGGGCCTGTTCTGCTTCATCTGGGCCAAGACGACTTGCCATCATTAATGGAATTATACCAGCGAATTCAAAAAGATGAAAAATGTCAGGATAACTGTCCATGAGATGAATCTTAAGATAAACTGGGTCATGTAGAGAGACAACACGCACATGAACACAAGTCAATTTTCAAAATAATGGTTAAAGAAAAATAAAATTAATGTTTTGGACTGGCCGAGCCAAAGTCCTGAAGTTAATCCAATAGAAATGTTGTTGAAGGACCTGAAGCAAGCAGTTCATGTGAGGAAACCCACCAACATCTCAGAACTGAAGCGGTTCTGTTCTGAGGAATGGGCTAAAATCTGTTCCAGCTGCAGTGAACGACTGATCAGAAGTTATCAGAGACATTTAGTTGCTGCACAAAGGGGTCACACTAGATACTGAAAATAACGGTTCACTTACTTTTGCACCACACATATATGTATAAATGATTCATACAAGAGCATAATCGTCTGTTTCATTTGTTTGACTGGATTTTCTTCATCTTTCTCTCTCTTTGTCTGGACTCACAGGAGTTTGGAGTCACAGGTTTTTTACAGAACTCTTATTGAATTCTTGTGTTTACATTCCCTTTAATTTAAAATGAATAATGGTTTTTGTTCCTCTGTCATTTTTTAGCACACATTTTTCTTTTGACACATCCAACACAAGCAACATTCATTTACTATCCTTAAAAGCTGAATTATATATGCCACTTTATATGGTAAATTCTGTGTGAAGATCAGAAGTTGATGACCGTTTCTGAGGATAAATGTGATTGAAATAAAAGTTCACTAGGTGGTGCCAAATGGCTGCATCATCACACCTAAAACAGCGCTGAGCTCAGCTGAACTGACCCATGCTTGTTGGACTGCACACAGTGGAGGTGCTACCAACTCATCAGAGAGGGTAATTATCGTGTTTTTCTTTGTACAACAAAGAGGGACGAGTCTTAACTTAATCATTATGTTTGGGGTTAGAAAGTTTAACTTGTTACTCTACTCATTCTCAAACCAGGTAGATTTATGAGTGGATTAGAATCACTAGAGGAAGTGGAGGGTTGAATAGAGTGTGAGTTTGAAGGTAGTAGTTAGACTGGCATTGTGTGGTCCAGTGGAAGATGGAGGTTACACTTGGGCAACCTCTCCTGCTCTACATTTATATATCCCCAGGATGAAATCTGTGGAGATCTTTCCTTCTGTTTGTGTGCTTTACCATGTGGGTTTTCTGTTGTTGTGTTTTTTTAAGCACTAATGATTGCCAGTTGGCTTTTGAACTAACCCACACCTCTGAACAACAAATGTTAAGCAATAGGCAACAAAACAAATAAAAAAAAAAAATGTGTGTAAAGCTTTTGATTTCCCTAACATGCTCAAGCAGACTACGAGTAAAGCTAATTCAAATTGTCACAAAAATGCTAACAATAACAATAAAAGTGACTCTACGTGTTTGTATGTTCTCCCATATTGGATTTTGCCAAAACAGCTCTAACTCACTGAGGATGTACGGTGGATCTATGCACTGGGAGCACTGGAAGTTCGATCCATAGGAAGCTATGGGTTGTGGTTTGGGGCCTCCATGGATTTGACTTGTTTCAGTGCATGGGTAGGATTTTCAGTCATGATGATGGCATCCCAGGTCAACACTTTGGTCTGTTTCTTGTGTTCCTGGAGCCGTTCCTGAGCAGATTTTGTGGTATGGTGTGGTGTATTGGTCATGAGTGTCCAGCAACAATGTTCAAGTGGTGGTACCTGTCAAAGTAACATCTAGATGAAGGCCAGGACCCAAGTTTCCCAGCAGAATACTACATTGTTCATTTCACTTCACCTGGTTTTAATGTTGTGGCTGATTGGTGTTAACAAGGCAGCGAACTTCTTTTCTACACCAGTAATTCAAGGAGATGGGTTTCGTGGAATTGACCAACTAGCTT
Source organism: Chelon labrosus (assembly GCF_963514085.1). Classification (NCBI taxonomy): domain Eukaryota; kingdom Metazoa; phylum Chordata; class Actinopteri; order Mugiliformes; family Mugilidae; genus Chelon; species Chelon labrosus. The sequence goes on from NC_140345.1 coordinate 19,408,760, forward strand.
TTCTACAGTTACAGTCATAATTTACAGTTAAATATGTGTCCTAATTGATTTGCCGTAGCGTTTTATTGTTGAAATGCTTTGGAAATACTGTAGTTCAAAAGACTTTTTTACGCGTGTGTTGTGTCTTCAATTTCCCACGCTCCAGTTTAGGCCCATTCAGTCAGTCGGCAGACAACTGGAACGAAATCAAGAAGCTGTTTTGGTAACAATACATTCACAGACGGCTCATCCGGTGGGAGCTAAAGTCTAAATCCTGATTCTGCTGCAACCTCAAACCTACTGTTCTTCCCATGTTCAGGTCCCAACTGTGATATAGTAAGTGAAAGGAGGGAGAAAAGAGATGTGGATGTTATTTAGAGGGAATGAACGAGACAAGGGATTGCTATTTATTTTTATATTTACATGTCATAAGAGCACAGTGATAAGCAACAGATGACCTAGCGGTTAAAGAGAATATCGGCTCACAGCTGTGCTCCCACAGTGTGCGCTGCCAAAGTAGCTTGCTGAAGAGCTAGAAACCAAACAGGATGAGGAACTAAGCAAAAGACATGATGCACAGACTCTCTTTCAGTCTCCGTGCTTAATTAATGCCAGAAGCTCTAGAGGTCAATTAAGTTCACCCTGTTTGGTAGATTTGGTTAATACATTGAAGGCTCGTTTTACAGAAAAGGACCAGGCTTTGTGTACGTATTAAACTACTTTACAGTGAAGTTGTGCCAATACTAAAAAAGCAAAGCCAAAGAGCCTGAATCCATGCTTCCCTATTGACGACAGATTGTTTCCTCGGATAGCAGAATGAGTTCATATAATGTGAGAATATACAAATGCACAATTACCAATGTGTTTCAGCAGCATCCCGTCTCCTCCCATTAACTCGGCAAAGATAGATCCAATAACCTACAAGGCATAAGAAGGAAGAAACCAGATCACAACTCTTCCTCTTCTCCCAGTCCCTCTGCTCCTACCTCTCATCTCTCTTTGCCTCAGCTTTCTTTGATTTTAAATCTACGTAACTCTATTGTTTTGCAAGACAGAAAAACAGCATTCTTTTTAATTGAGCAAGGCAGCAGCACAATGCACAAAGCAAGGCAGTATTATGTTCTCCCAGTGCACGCAAAAAAGAGGAAGAGGACAATTTACCCAAAGATTCATCACCCCCATTTCCATTTCTGTGAAACACTTATCCTTGCGGTTTATGGTACCGTCACTTCACAAAACCATGATATGAAAATATTTACCGCAATGACATGGACAGGGGAGGAGACACTTTGAAATCGCCTCCCTTACGCGTTTCAAATGTGCGTCTTTATTCCGTCATCGCCAGCATGAATGAAAGTGTGTGTTTGTATGGGGAACATGTCCGTGTCTGTAGGTGCCACCTCTATGTGTGATAGTAAAGTTTCTCAGAGTCTGACAGAGCTACCACTGTAATCATCAAACACACACACATGGTTGCAATTACACCATATGGCTTCAAGAATCAGGGGAGGGAGAAACAAAAAAAAGGAAAGCCGAGGGAGAGAGATAGCAGAGGCAGTAAAATTAAGATGAGATAGATAGGAGAACAGGGGAAGGACAAGAAGATCAAGGGACAGAGTGGAAGACGCTGGAGTTGGAGATGGGAAGATAAAATAAAAAAAGCCAGAGGAGGATGAGAAGAAAAGGGAAGTTGGAGAGAAATCTCTCAGTATCCTCTATTTGTTTTAGGTGAGGGCTGCAAAGTGTAAAGATCAGCTCCATTCACTTCTCATTGCATGTGGCACTTGTGGCAAACTCACGTCTGGTGAGCTCCGTTAAGCCGGCCTGAAAGTGTTAACCTTTGAGGGGATGGAGACGGGGACAGCACTCGATAGAGGATGCTGTTGTTAGCAGGTTATTCAGGTTTTTCACTTCAATTTAACCTCCTCTGACGGGGTATAATCTGTTCCACACAGTGGTTGGCAGACAGTTTCAGCTACAGGCGTCTTTTGAATCAACTATGTAAACGTAGTTATCCTGTTGACTTTGCTAAATGACCATTAGATGAACAAATGTTTAGTGTGGCGGCTGCTGGAGTTCAGGTATTTTGTGGCCTTCGTGACTGGAAATAAGGGTTGGTTTTAGAAATGTGGCAATGATGACTAAGGTGTTTAGCAATACTGTTGAGTGAGTGTAAAATGAGTTTTATTTCATTAGTCTGAAACATAGACATAAGATACAGAGATAAGCATATCATAAGCATTGAATGGAAATTCAGTGCTTATTCACATCTGGAGTACATGGTTTTCATCCCCTTTTAGGAGAATGAGTGGAAAATGAGTTTTATTTCGTTAGTCTAATACTTTAGGGACTGAGTTGAGCAAATGGCATTGTTTCACCGAATCAGTACAAGGTATCAGATATCGCATACTATGTTAAGGTAACAAAAGATTCTCATGAAGCTACAAACTACAGTATTTGAGGTAAATCCTGGCTTTAGTCTGATCTTCATCAGAATGCCATTCATTCATAGTTCATCTGCTTTGATATAAAGACAACTACTTTAGTAATAATGTAGAATAAATGAACCCATCACAGTCAACAGATTCAGGACATTACTTACATTGCATTTCATTTTACAGCAAATCTTGCAGGAAGATCAGTTGCACTGGGGGTCCTGACCCATTGCATTTGACAGGAATATTTTGATTGCTAGCCAAATGGCCCAGCAGTCTAGAAAAAACAGGTAACGTATGAAGATAGCATGTTGGTCCCTTGATTTATGCGTCTATGAGAACAGTTGGGGCGAAATGAACAAGCCTGAAATGGCTGGTCAGAAGTACTCCATAAAACACTGCTTGATGTTGACTGGACTTAGGACAAAGGTCAAAAGCAGTAACAGTGTCTGACAGCCAATAAAACATTGGCGTTGCATGTGGTAGAAAAAAAAAAACATTGTCTTTCTTTATCCAGAGATGGTCGACCAATAAAGAAACCTCAAATGCTTGTGTTAATGTTGAGTTTAGTTTGTCCCCAAACCTGTTTGGTAATCAAACTGTTCCAACATGACCAACATTATTATTTAAATATGGAGATCACAGCGTATATCTTCAGAAAGTGAGGATCCAAAGGCCTGAGGCTCTTGGTCCATGAAATAGTTCTGAATGTCGGTCTGTCGGCTTCCGGCCTTTTGATCTCCAAGGAAGAGTTGAAAGTTATGACTAAGGAGAAGAACGTAGTGTGACCTGCTGCCGACCACAAATTTAAGACTACCAGTGGAGCAGGACAATGTTTGAGCATGAGAAACGAAACGGAGAAGAAACCAAGGCAGAAGATGTCCCCTAGGACTTCAGATTTTTCATGTACAATTTATTGAATAGCAGTCGACTTCCAGCTAAAAGAAACTCTGGTTTTAGCTGCAGGAGGAAAATAACCTGCACAAACAGTTAAGTCGTCGTGGCATGTTCAGTGCAGCAGTATGGGCATACCTGACAAAACCAAGCTACTAGTTAGAGAATTGTAATGAATCAGCTCCGTCAGTGATATTGTATTTCCTTCCTGCTGTCAGGACATGTCTGAGCATATAAAGTATCTGTCCCATCCCTTTGTCTCAGTGTGTATCTACCTGGTTTACACATGCATGGTGCACTTGGCCTGTGAGTCTATAATCAAAGTCTCCAGCACCAATGTTATGTAATCTGTTGCAATGTGTTGGCTATTTACGGGGGAAGTTTCCCCTTTCATTTTGTTCTATACAGCCTCTCTGCTGAATGTCTGGAGGGGTCTTAACATGTATCCCACTGTAGAATTAAGACACTGCAGTAAACAGTGCTGTAGTGATATTTAGTAAATACGCAGCTCAATAGTTTATATAAAGTTTTTATTGCAGGGCTTCGGAGTAAGGCTATAATTTCCTAAAGAACACTAAATCTTCACGGCATGACTTCGTCCTGCTGTTTCCGTATACATCGTTAACTAGCGCTTCCCTCTTTCACTCTCCCTGCCTTGCTTTCTCCTCTGTTATTTGGAAAGCACAACATTTTTAAAGCCATTTTGTCTCTGTTATTACTTTGCTCCCTGATTACAGATGTCTTGACTCCACTTAACAGTTTCAACTGTCACAGGTTTATTCCACTCCACAAGGGACAAGGAAATATTGTACCAAGCGTTGCTAGTTAAACTCTGCCAACCCTGATATATTTTTTTTTTCTAAACAGGCTTCATTTTATTCTTTTCATTTCCCTTTTATATATTGAATGAACAATGCAGGTACTGATGTAGTCAATTCATGCATGTCAGGATGCTAAAAAATCATCCTGGGAGACTGAGCATTTTGCAAATTTCTCTAAAGTTCTGCTTCACACATCTTTTCCCTTTCCCTTCCTGCACCTCCCTAACTCTAACTTTCTCAGTCTCTCCTTACCTGACCTTTGTACCTCACTGCTCCTTCTCATTTCCCTATTCTTCATTTCTTTTTCATCCACACAACAGCGGTACATGTGTGCACCCAAAAAGGTCATGTCAGCTTTTAATTACTACACCCACACCGCACAATAATAAACTTTTTGCCAAATGAACGATGTGAATGTTCCCACATCTTGTTCTCCTCACCTTCTTCCTCGCCTTTCTCTTTAGTTTTTTTGTAAAAACCCAAACATGAGCCTTCCAGCTGGGTGTGTTGCGTGTCAAGGAAAATTAATTGGCCTAAAGTGGCTTAACTACCCTACTGGCTAATGGTGTCCGTTTACAGCTAAGTGAACCAAACCCAGCAAACGAGTGAATGGGGGCACTGCTGTGACCACAGTCTGAGCGGTCAACTTGAATTGGCCTCATCTCAGAAGAAGGATATATTCCAGCTTGATTCCCTCAGATTTTACTAGTTTAATTGAATGTCCGACCCACGGTCACAGGCGCGGGTTGAACAGCTCCCCTGAATAATGGATGGGAACGGGGGTGAATAGATATGTGGTCACTGAGGGGGAAAACTGTTTGAACTCTGAGAACACTGTTTGATGTCCGGTATGGGATCTGGAGCGCTACCTTTCATGCTGTTTCCTCTTGGTGTTTTGTAACAAGGTCAGTTTTGGCTGATGGTTACATAAAAAGTGACCATAAAGCTTAGCGGCATGGTTAGACTGTGCTCTGCACTATTATTGTGAGCCTTATTGTGGGGACAGTTGATAGTCCCCACAATGACATGATAGTTCTGGCCTCCTGTCAGAAGAATCACAATTAAATATGTTGAATTCTTTGGTGATAATACTTTAAACTTCTCCTGAGCTATCTTCTGTACATCTGGGCACAGTGTAGATAGACATTAAGACGTAACATAGCTAGCACAGCATGTGGCTCCTTGTCCATTTCTGTTTGTTGATCTCATTTCAATAGATGGTATTTGATCATCCCACACATCTACTCTCATCTCATATCCACCTTGACAAAAGGCCCCTTTGCATATCTCTGTGACGCCTCCTCTTTGAAGGAAAACTAAAAACCTTATTGTCGTCACAAGGTGGCCATACAGGCTGTAACAAACACAGCTGAAGAAGAGGAGGTCACAAAAACAAAACCGAAGAAGAAGCCAGAAACCACTTAGATCAGCCTCTGCATCTGTGGCAGTTTTAAGACAAGAGGTGCCAATCAGACACCGTGGATCAGGATCTGTAGATTTATTCCGCGCTAAAACAAATGGCGACCATATTCTCAAGTCTAGACAAGCGTCTCATCAATGCTTGTGACTAAACAAATCGTAATTATGTCCTGTGATTAATCCTTGACATGTTCCCATAGTGTCCAGTAAGAGTCAAGTATTTGCACATAAACTACAAAAAGACAATTCCTTTCAAATCAGGGAAGCTGAGACTGTAAGTTGCTGCTTCTTGTAAATGTGACCGCAGCTAGTCCCCTGCTCACCACTTTTTTAGTGGGCATGCATGTGGGCCTGTCTGTGTGCATGTGTGTGGCAGCTAGAGGAAGCTGAGTGGCGTTCTGGTTTCCTTTCCCCAGCTCCATAAAAACCTGGAGACCATTTGTTAACTGTCAGTGGGTTAGCCTCTGTCCCCAGTCTAACCTGAAATAAAAACCACTGGACTTCTATAACGGCTTTGAGACCTAACCTGCTGCCGCATTTTACGCCATTCAGTGGTTTCTTTGATCCGGTGTGCTTCCTCGTCATTGAGTTAACTTTGTCCACTGGCTGTTTTACAGTTTTTAAAATGTTGAAACAGAGGCTGAGCATTACAATGAAGAATGACTCACATCCGTATTGGCTGAAAAAAATAAATAAAATCATATGGATGAGTGTTTCCTGTGGTAGTTAACTATTTGACTACTCATGCTTTGCCTTTAGTGTGGCGCAAAAATCGACCCTGGTATTTATCCACCATGCATGACTCACTCAGACGTGGCATGACTATAAGTCCTAGTTCTCTCTGATCGATTAAAGCTGGATGGTGCAACTGTGCATCTTGTGGTTGGGTATTGTTGTCCTCCTGAACATCCTTCACAGCTCTTCTGCCCCAAAAAAGACATGAGAAAAGAAATTAAAAGGTGTAATGTAATATGAATATAAAGGTATCTAAGTGACCATGCAGATCTCAACCAAGAGTAACAATGAGGTTGAGGACAAGTCTACACTATACATCAATGTGCAGTATTTTTTAAATATAGACAGGAAATGCATTACTTAAAGCCTTGAAGCCTGATGCTGCAGCTAAGATTAGCTGCTAACAAAAAGAATTTTGTATGTCTGGAAAACAGAAATGTTGCTTCTAGCGTTCACCAGAGATGGCAGTGTTGGTCTGCCAGCTGCTTCACTGCTTTGATTTAGACTGAAAAAAAACTAGCTGTTTTATTGATTGCATCAGAAATCCTCACTTGAATGAAATACACATTTCTTTTAACTTAGACAACTAGTAGTAGGTGGTTTAGACTTCCGCGTTAAGTTGAAGCAGGCTACGACAACAACCCCTACTCAGACCCTAGCACTGCACGCGCAAGACCAGTGATTGGTCCGCTTGGTAGTAGCGTATTTTCGCTTTTTTTTTTACGGCTGCTTCTCCATCTCCCCAAATCTTTGAATTGACTGTTTTGATCAATAGAGATGTAACACATCGAGGAAAGGTGAACTGGAAAGGTTCGGAAATACAAACATTTGGAGATACAAACATTTGTATGACTCTTTGACTCTTTGGAGAAATTTCAGCGAAAGTTTCAATCGCCATTGTTGAAAGTGAAGCAGGAAGTGGGAACAAAAATAAACCCGACACAGCGCCAACTAGCGTTTGGGTGGTGTTTTTACAGCGCAAAAACAAATATGAATGGCTTGCACTGGCGCAGGCTACGTACGTAGGTTACGACGTCTATGTCCCGCAGAGGTGTAAACTCCACTCAAGTCAAAATTTGTACTTTCTTGGTTTAATTTGTTCTCTTGACACCATTCATTCATTCATTCATTCATCTTCTGTAACCGCTTATTCCTGTTAAAGGTCATGGGGTCTGCTGGAGCCTATCCCAGCTGTCATCGGGTGAGAGGCGGGGTACACCCTGGACAGGTCGCCAGTCTATCTCAGGGCTGTCTTGACACCATTAAAAATCAGTACATGACTTTGTCTGAATCAAAACATTAGCGTCACTAGCATACTGATGTTTGCGTTTAGCTCAAAACTTTACATCATCATAATCTGCCACCACGGCTAATGGTGGATTCAGACTACAAAAAGCACAGAAAACGACTGAAGGGCAGAGCAGAAATATGACGTTCACATTATAGGAATGTGCACTCGTGTGTACTTTACTAGCCACAGCGTTTCTTAACATGGTTTTAAGATATGATCAGACTACAGGAGTTTTAAATCCTATCTGATTACGACTGAGCCAAACTCCAGTCCTGTAGCTAGCTGTAATAAAGTTGCAAGCTGGTTTTCCCAACTGTCAATCTAAAGAAGATGAAGAAGAAGTGGAAGAACAATTTGCCCTTACATTGAGGGGGGAAAAAAGCTGAGACTAAAGAGTGAGGTTGAGAAAATGGTTGAGGAGACGCAGTGAACAAAAGGCAAGATTTTAACTGTCAGTTTTAATATCTGTCAACGGTAGTATACTCGCTAACGACTGAGCCAGAACATTTACTGTTGCCTCACAGCACCATCTGCTCCTCCTTAGACTTGTTTTCTTTTTGTCATTAATTATTATCTAAGTGCTGATGTAGATCCTAGATGCTACATATCAAACATGTTTGATATTAATCAGACCCCGAAGTGTCTGTAAGCACTTTGGTTTAAGAGTATCTGATGTTACCGGATATTGTGGCCTGAACACGTTAGAGGGTGGTCCGGCCTGGTTTTCTCCGCCAATTGTCAAGAGGGGTGAATTTGGGGATAACTTGGTCAAAAACCCCTTTAATCAGAGCCCTGAATTAATCTTTCTGAAGTTCTCTATAGAACGTTTTACGAAAAATGGTGATCAGTTTTAGCACCAACATAGCCCTCATTCTCATTCGTACTCCTCTTTTGTTGTAGTTGCGTTCTTGTGAGTTTTTGTTCATATTTAATATCTGAGAGAGGAAGAGACACATCGTAGAGAGAAAGCGTTAGAGGTTAACATGCTTAGAGTTAGAGGCTGTGTGCAGCATCAACATTGGGTGGTCTGACAGTATAAGAGCTCCAAACAAGTGCTCATCCTGCAGGGACCCCGGGCCAATCAGAGCAAGTCCAAACACCAGAGGACAAGAGTGAAAGTGGATTAATAACTCAAATAATTAATGTTGATGTAACCCTGACACTTTCAATAACCCAAACACGTTCCCATGCACTCACGTGGCGAAAGCAATTTGATCTTTCAACTCAGAGAAGACATAACAATCCATCGTGTACAGAAAAGTGACTTTATTGAACTGCAAACTTTTCATTACTCCGACTTGTAAAAAACTATATTAGTGTCTTTATTGTGCAATCCTGCCATTGCTCAACATGTCAAAGGATATTTATGTTTATTTCATGCGAAAAGAGGATCACCATTGAGCCATCTTTTGATCTAACTTGCTGAAATACCCGCAAGTGCTCATTACACCCATGCAGCGATTTACAAACCCCAACCCCTGCGCTGCTGAGTCGACTTACTGACTGTAGAGGCTTTGTTCTGTCTGTGAGTTTGTGTGCTCACGTCTTAAAACATACATGGGGGGGCTTCCAAGGTGGTGGCCTGTTATGGAAAAAGGCAGCAGGAGACAAGGTACACACAGACACACTCACATGCAGCATATATGCCTGAAAACAGACCCAGAGATGTGCATCCCTGCACGTACCCTGACTTTTCCCCCCCCCCTCTGTCTTACACACACACACAGTCTCATCAGAAAGGTTACTGGAGGTAATTGTGTCAGAGAAGAGAAGGAAGCTGAGCTAAGGGGGGAGCTGCAAGGAGAGAACACAGGAGGCAGGGGAGGAGGAGGGAGGTAGAGAAAGAGGAAGCTGGAGCTGGAGGGGTCCACATGCTAATTGGAGCCAAATGGGCTGCAGATGAACTGAAGTGGTTTGCTCGATAGCTGCAACACGCACACACACACCCACACACACACCCACACACACACACACACAAAATCCTTCTCTGTCTGTCTTTTTCTATATATTTCTTTAAAAATAGTGTGTGCTTCATGTCCATTTCATCTTCCTCTCTCTCTCCACGCTCACATGATATACTGACCTATACGTCACATCAGGAGAGAGCAGCAACCTGTAATCAGTTTAATTCAAATGAAGATATACTTAAACTGAATTATTCATTGGCTGATCTATCTGTGTGCTAGCCAAATAAAAGTTCAACAGCCTCATTTAGTTGCTCTGTTTTGGCTTCTACCTATTAACGTGGAAGCTGTTTTTCTCCATAGCTGCTAAATGATCCAATATGTTCGTCAGCTAATTGCATCCATTGTCTGAGAGTCGCCTGAAACAAAGCAATCTAAAGGAGAAACCAAAGTGTTCCATTGAGTCTCAAAGAACAGCAGAGTTAGAGGGTAATTATAAGAGGTTTTGGGCTCAGTGGTTACCAGAGAAGTTGGAGCCCTTTACAGCTCTTCATCCAGCAGCTCACTGTGGTCGTGCTTTCTTGTTCCATTACTGCCTGATACAAGGATGTGTTCATTGCATTGTGGTGCCTTGTGTTTCCCAGCGAAGTCCCCCTTCTTCCATTGCTCCGTGGTCCTGTTCTGATCGTGTCCATTGTAAATGGACAATTAAAGCTACTGTACCTCATCTGTTCGACTGGACCATACGGATCAGCCTTTACGCCCATGGCCCTTTCGCCTTCCTTGTACCACTTTTGGATAGGTACTGGCCACTACAGATTGGAAACTCCACACAATAGGAAGTTCTCAACTTTGAGGATAAAACGTTTCACTCTCTTTCTAATATATCCTACCCACTGACAGGAGCCATGAGAATGAGATAATCCGTGTTATCATAATGCTATGGCTAATAGTGTACATTCCAAAATACAGAGAAAGCACGTCCGGAGCCTGAAGTGCATTTGGAAAAAGAAAAATTATACACATACATATATAAAATATGTGTGCAAGCTACTAATAAGCTGCTGAAACCTTTAGATGTTTAGAATATCCTGGTGACTTGATTTTGATGGATTGGTTTCATCCATTAACTTATGCCTTTTTAATAACACTTTCAACAGACAGTAGATAAAACAAGCAAAGGGGCAGAACATGAGAGAGGTTTATATGACCGGTAGAAACATGCCTAAACAAAAACATGAGAATGTAGAGAATAGAAATAAAAGGAAACCCGCTAAGTCGAACACATAAGTAAGGGTTTGTAAAAACTGTTAACAGAGAGGCACTGACATATTTGACATGTTGGTTTTCCAGTTACAGAGCTAAGACTGAAACAGGGTTTGCATAATCTGCAGCTGTCAACAAACGGCTTTGCTGACTTTTTATCTCATCTCCTAATTCCTGAGTCTGTACTTACTCACCATGTGAAATTACAAACTTCTGTAAACTGTTTACGGACCTTGCCAGTTCTATGAAATGTAGGTCCAAGAATACAACAGACTTATGTGCATGCATGAGTACAATTAATTATGTAGATGCATTAAATCTGTGTCAAGATTTGTTTGAGTTTCAAATCAATACATGAAAAAAAAAAAAAAAAACAAACTCAGCTCTGGTAAGAATGTGAGTAATTGCGTTGATCCTATTAGGTGGTGACCTGCAGTGCCAGAGCCAATCAGGATGCATTGCACCATGGGGCTGCTGTAGAAACACCAAAGGCCAAAAACTAATTAGCCCACTAGTTAATTCTAGCGGGCTCTGTGTGATGAAGAAGAAATGACAGCAATATGTGCACAAGGGTATCAGACACGCTTCCTTTTGAAGAGACACAGGCACGTTGGAAGCGGTGCGCCCACACAGCATTCACCTGCTGCGTGATTTCTGGGAAGCATGCATAATCACCTGTTAACAGCTGACCTGTTAACAGCTGACTTTTATGGTTAGTAAGTTGTTTGACCAACAAACAGTCACGCTTCGGGTAATATGTTGGGTGGGGTGGGGGGAGGTGACAGTCGGCGATCTCCATCCAGACTTCAGACCCCTCATCGGAACCTGTAGCTTGAGTGAAAGTGCAGCAACCTAAGATCATTAAGGGCGAGAAAACAGTCCTCTGTGTTAAACTGTGCACCATAGCTCTCATTTGTCTAGCTTTACAAGCATCTCCTTGTGTCCACACGTTACTGAGCCAGAATGCAGGTAATGCTAAGTTTGCTAGCGATAGAAAACAGCTGTTTTCTAAGATATTGTCCATTTCTACAGCTCGATAACACAGCACTGACCACACAGAGGTAAACTAATACTTCTCGACGCAAGAGGTGTTTGCCAAGGCTTCAGTCGATTCCCGAACATGCTGTTGATCTAACTCTAAGCCCTGGATTAAACTTCAGCATATGGGATGCATTGTCAGCAATTACACAACAACGGCAAATTTGACAAAACGAAAACATCTTCCCCAGTCTTTGACACTGAGTGCATAAGAATCAAGATAACGCACTCATTTTTGAGAATTGCCGGGGCTTTGTCTCGCTGTTTCTATTGTTTTCCAGCTGTTCACCTTCTGAATGATGAAGTCATGACAGACCCCTGCATATAAATGAGAGATATAATGTGACCGTTCACTCGTGGTAGCCAAGATGAGGCAGAGTGTCTCTGCGAGGATCGGCCTCTTGTGGGAAAAGTTCCTGAAAGCATCGAGAGATTGATTAGTGCTCGGAAAAAACAAAACAGATGCACATGTGTATGTCTGTGTATTATCTATCTCTCTCTGTCTGTCATACACGTTTGTGGCTTTATATCATATGATATTATGATGATAACTTATTTTAAAACATTATTTGTTTTTGGACAGTCACACATTTATTATAGTAAAAGCATCAATCAAGGTCTTGTACTAGCTGTGTGTGTTCAGATAATCATTCGCAGGAATCGACTGAGTGGCGTTTAGATGGATCAGCAAGATGTATAGAAAAATGTTCAGGCTTTTGATTTTTTTAAAGTATTCAAACTCAATTTGATTTCAAACTAAAATAACCATTTAAAGATGCTTTTTTTTTTGGCCACAACAGTTCCCTGACATACCATTCACTTCAGAGGCATTCATGGAGGAACCAGTTCTGTGCTTCTCAGAGGATACCATGTGGAACCGATTTAGTACAGAATGTATAGCTGATACCATAGACTGTATATGAGTTAATATCCATCACCTCAGCATGAGCTCAGACCTTATATCAGACCATATTTCTCACTTTTAAGGATTGCAAGGTTGGGTGATTGGTCAGTCCACGCCTTTGGTTTAAAGCAGGGGTGTCAAACATACGGCCCATGGGCCAAAACTGGAGCCAAAAGCCAGAGCGTCCAATCTGAAGGAGACTTTAACTGCAATTATTTAGTAAAACTGGCACCTATTCCTAATTTGTCCACTAAGGACAGCGTTGTTTTAGTCAGATTTGAAGACATAACACAACACTCAAAACCAGAACTAAACAGCAGAGCGATGCTAGGCGCCAAAATTGCGAAATTACTTATTTTGTTTAGAAATTTCAGGTTGTTCATAAAACGTTTAGGAAAGTTAAAGAATAGTTCATGAGATGTTAACATTTTCATAACGTACTTGTACTTTTTGCACTGAAACAAAGGAAAACATTTGGAGTTTTTGTTTCAGTTATAGGACTGATGCCTCACAGCGAGAAGGTCCCGGGTTTGAATCCATGGGCCGACTGGGCCTTTCTGTGTGGAGTTTGCATGTTCTCCCTGTGTCTGTGTGGGTTCTCTCCGGGTACTCCGGCTTCTTCCCACTGTACAAAGACATGCATGTTAGGTTAATTGGTGATTCTAAATTGGTCGTAGGTGTGAATGTGAGTGTCAGTGGTTGTCTGTCTCTCTGTGTTAGCCCTGTGATTAAGATCAGATTGGGCTGGCTGAATGCTGCCCCTAAACTAAAATGAGTTTGACACCCCTGGTTTACACTTAAAGGTCCACCACGTAGGATTTTATAGCATCTAGTGCAGATTGCAACCCACTGAGTGCTCCTTGCCAGACTCTCCCAAAAACAAAGAAACAAATGGCAAAAGACCGTCTCTAGAGTCAGTAATTACTTTCTAAATTGTGGGTTACTGTAGAAACAGAGTTGCAACATGGCAGACTCCATGGAGGGGGACGTCTCCTTATGTAGGTGTAACCTAGAACTTGCTAACACAGCTACTCTTATTTTTAGGATATTATGCAAGAATGAAAACAGAGCTGGGCAGGAGATTTGGCATTTGAGGTGACAGGTAGTGATCCTTGAACACGGAGAGGAACAGGGTACAAAAGCGCGGATACAAAGAATACAATTAAATTCTTATACGACTGGGATCGGGGAGTTACCTCACAGGTAGACACAACGAACTGATGAGGAGTAAATAAGAGACCAGGGTGGATATACTGCAGGGCTTGTTAGATGGATAGGCTTCTGGTGTGCAGGCTGATTGCAGAGCAGGAGCTGATTGGATTACCACGAGCAGAAACTCACAACGCACTCACAAAACAGGTAAAACTGGGACATGAGGGAGAGAAGCTGTTCATTTGCTAATTAGCAAATGTTAGTATGTTAACACACCAAAGTAAGATGTGACACATGTAAACATCAGTGAGTTAGTGCAGCATATTAAAATGAGCATTTAGCTCACAGCACTGCTATGCATGACTGTAGTCTTACACAGAGGCGCTAGCTGGGCTGATGGTTTGTATAGGCACACAATTTAATAAAAAGTCACTAAATTAGATCTTACCGTTTACATTGTGTAATGCTGCTTACAGGACTTTACCGCAACAATGTCCCAGTTTCTTTTTTATCAGGGATCTTGCAGTCAGCCTTTTTATATTTTCACTTGTCCCAATGGAATCTGTCCACATAAACCCAAACTGTCAAATCTTACCGCAAAATATGTTTTTATGTGATTTAAGACAACCGGTCCTTAAAACTGTGCCGGACCGGCATTTGTGTGCTTCACTTGGCTAAAACGTCCGTTTGAGTTCACCGTGGCTTGCTTGTTTCCCTCTACAGGGAGATCATTAGTGATAGTTCCAGTCCTTTGGAGGACATGTTTTCACTTCATGAAACAAAATACAATACGTCCCACCGGTTCAGCTGTTCGCACATGGCGCTGGTTTTCACAATGAGTCAAATAAACCCGTTACCGACCGTATCAATATTGGAATCTTTCTCGAGATGTCTCTCGCCGATCGATTCTCAGAATTTTTTTGTAGATGCAAGATCAAACTACACATGTTTTGCGCAGTTTACAAGCAAGTCCCAGCTGTTACTGCTTGTCTTATCAAACTATACTTCTCATGTAATGTCAGTTATGGTTTAACAACATAATTTTATTGCATAATAACCTTAATTATAATGATTGTAATTTTTCCCTGTCTTTCTTCTTGTCTGTCTGTCATGGTGCTCTTTGAAGTGTAAGGATGCATGACTGGCTCTCTTCCCCAGTGTCTCTAAGAAAACATCCAGGATACTTAAGCCAATTACATGCTCCTCTGACTGAGAGATGCAGCCTGTGGAGGAAATGTAATACATCAAGACAAATATACAAAATTCTCAGACTTTGGCGAAAGAAATGAACAAAATAAAATAAAAATAAACGTGACATTATACTGTACATTAATCATAATGTGAACATCCATCTCTGGTTCATATCCATAATCCTGACTATGTCCTTTGTGGTTCCATTTTGAACGAGAACCTAATTACTTTCTTGTTACTAATGCGTCCCTGACTCACCTATTGTACGTCCCAGTCACCCCATTTTATCCCTATGATTACATATGAATACTAACTAGACTGAATCATTTTCTAAATCACTTCAAGATCTACTAAACTTTAATTCACACAAGAATTACTGAATACATAAAGTTGTCAAAGGGTGGTAATTAAGATCAGTTCTGGAGGACTGGATTGGGTTAGTTTGTTTTTATGGTGGCGTAAAACACTGGATTTTTGAAAGCTCTTCAAGTGTTTATTTTTCTGAACGTTGGGCCGTTAGCTTTGTGACTCACATGCTGTGCACGCACAGTACATACACAGAAAGTCACGAGACAAATGGTATCTGTCCTCTTTGGCAAAAATATACATTAAGCAAATACATCTCATCTAAAAATATAGTATGTTGGTGTATTTGATTGTTTTGTGGATGCAAAATTCCGCTCAAATGTGCCGACTTTAGTTTGTACACACTGCAATCCAATGTTTTATGCGATGAGCGGTGTTGTGGGAGAACGTTAACGACAAAAGGCACCAAGGGCTGTGTAGTGGTGAGACAGTGATGCACGATTTCAGACAGACGCCATTGTGTTGGAGGCTTTTGGAAATGCCCCTCACTTCACATCTAGAGCATGAGAAAAATGTCCAAAGAAGGAGGAATTCAGTGTATTTAAGCAAATAAATAAATAAATAAATAAATAAATAAATAAATAAATAATGCCATTTGGGTGCGACTTAAAATGCATTTTGAAATCTCCATGCACGATGACTCAAACTCCAGCGTGGTTACAATTACAGCGCAGTTAACGAATTATGTATTTTCTCTATTTTTTTCCCCCTTAAATAGTTTTGGTTATTGCAAGGCCCAGTGAGCCCTGCAGTGGATCAACCTCTAATGATCTTAGTTAATGATGCAGCTAGCCGGTGGATCAAGTAATTCCGTGATGCCGGTAATTTGCCACTCAGCAAAATGACAAAACTTATTAAAAGGCAGAAACGGAGGGTGAGGTTTCAGAAGTCTGACCAACGGATTAGAAATGTCTTGCAGAGACCGGAGGGGGGGCGGGTGGCCACAGACTGAGACAGAGAGGAAATTTTGTGTAAGAGAGAATATGAATGCTACTGTTATCACTGCCTTTCTGTTATTCCAAAATGTGATTCTCATGAATAAAGTGGAGGTGACGTTTTGCTGAAAAGTTCAATAATTACAGGCACCAGACAAGTAGTTGCTGCTGCTTTGTTCTCACATGGTACAGATTCAATAACGGTGACACACTTGAAATTCAGAGTAGACATACTAACATGATCTTTGAAATGTTCATTTGTCATCAAAGTTTTCGGAACAGGTTCAAAAGCTTTTTTTTTCTCTAGAAACATCCTACTGATTAATCAACTGGTTAGGTTGACTGGTGCTCTTCTGTATAACGTTTGGTCCAACATGGACTGGATCCCTGTCACCCTAAGCCATTGGCATTTCTTAATATGCCCTCTTATCTGCACTTGTGTTCTTGAGAAACATCACCAGTTCTGTCCCAGTTCAAAGCAAGCAAGGTACACATCTGGCCATGTACAGATGTACAGTTCAAATACAGTGTGTTCTTGTTCCACTCATTTTTTACAGGTTGCATCAGGTAGTGGCCTTTGTTGACTGACTTGTTACAGTCTGGTATCCCAGAATGCATTTTGCAGGTGTCATCATTTGTGCTGCAGCTCCAATTCCAGAAGGACTGTTCTGCATCCTCCTGTCCTCCAGGATCTGTGCTTACAAATGGGACTTGTCGAATCCAAACTACCACGTGTGCATGTCCGATGTTTGTGTCATTGGTATTGTTAAACGCCCGAGACCTGGATGAGGTGGTGAAACCCTCTCTGCTCTTGATGCCTTCTCATCGTTAGATGGATACATCTTTCCATTTCTTTTCCACTTTCAAGAAGTGAAAAACTTGGCTTTGTCTATAACCCCCATGTCTCTAAGGATGAGTATTGCAGTAAGGGTAAGTAATTAAAGTGCTATCATTCAACCTCAAAACCCCCAAAAAGAAAAAACAAAAACAAAACTGAAATCTACATATAAATATATGATCAATAAACTGAAATTTGTTTTACACAGAAAAAAAAAAAAAAAAAAGGAAAAATGTCAACATGTCACCACAGCTCTATGAATACTGCTTTGGCATGTAGAGAAATTCCTGACTAGATCATCCCGCAGTGCATAGCTCAGCATTGGTCAATCTTGTGTGTTACCATAAGTAAACTGGCTGTGGTGAAATGTCATTAACCTCCAACAGTCGGTTCTTTGGTTTTCCCATGAGAGGAAGTCTTAGTTTGGTCTTCTCATGTGTGTTTATTTATGCCTTTGTGCGTGAGTGTGTCTCGCTGTGTGTGTGGTCTGCTCCAAAGTAACACTTCCCGGCTGCAGAGGTCATCCGCGGTGACACAACAGACAATCCGCCATTGTAAGGTGATGCCTCGTTGCTGTTGCATGTGTGAGCGAAAGAGTGAATGAAACCGCTTGCTACGTGCAGCCCGACACGTCATCACATTACCTGCTACTTAACTGCAAAAAAATATATAGGTCATATAAAGATGTTGCGCAACACAGTCGACAGAGTCAGCAGAGTAGCAGTAAAATTCAACCCTTTATTTTTTTAAAAGCTTCTCCCATTTTAAATACAGTTTGTACAAGAGGGGAGCAAACAAATATGGCATTGTGTAAGCTTGCCATAATATTCCTATAATAAGGAGAAACACACTGTAACAAACTTTACATGCAACTAAGGTTCTGTGAACTCTCTGCAAAGACATCAGAGATAATGTCAGTGGGAGTGACTTTTAATGCTAGGTAAATGGCTGCGTGTGCATATAAACACCCTCCTTTGCAGTTTTTACGAGAGCGTTCTCCTTTCCTTTCTTGCCCTCTGTGTTTATGTGCATGCATGTGCGCGCCGTGCAGCAGTGTGCGCCATTAAGCAGAGCTGGATGGAAGCCTAGCCCACTGTATGCGGCCATGGGAGAGAATGAAAGCCAGCGATGGGAGGGGCAAGGAGAGGGGCTACAAAGCACTGGGACAGTGAGGTAACACTTGGCTTCTTAGCAACGTTCGAACTAACAGCTCTATTACTTTATTACAATCGCTGCATTGTTATTCCTTAACAAACTGTGACCAAGCCGGTTACAGTTGTAGCTGTTTTTGCTTTCATGAGTGTACAGTATGTGCTGAGTTTACAATAAGGAGACTGTTTCAAAACTAATTTAAAGAGCACTTATCTGGACACTAAATATGAAGCAGTAGACGTTAGCTTAGCCAAGCTTTAAGCCTACTAACACCGATCAGGCATAACATTATGACTACCCTTCTAATATTGTGTAGGTCTTCCTTGTTCCTCCAAAACATTCATCCATTCATTTTCTGTAACCGCTTGTCCTCTAGAGGGTCGCTGTGGGGTGGCTGGAGCCTATCCAAGCTGTCACTGGGCGAGAGGCGGGGTACACCCTGGACAGGTAGCCAGTCTATTGCAGGGCATACACAGAGAGACAGACAACTATTCACACTCACATGCACACCTACAGCCAATTTAGAATCACGAATTAACCTAACAAACAAGAGTGTGTCCTGTGGTGTCTGGCAAAAGAATGTTGTTAGTCGGGGCCTTTGGGTCCTGTGGGTTGAGGAGAGGGGCCTCTGTGGATCATGTTTGTTCCAGTGCATCTCACAGATACTTGATCAGTTTGGGATCTGTTGAATTTGGAGGCCAGGTCAACACCTTGTGCAGTTTTTCATGTTTTTTTTCTGCCGTCAAGGAGTGTCATTGCTATGGGGTAGGGGTGCCTGGTCTGGTCTAGGTGGGTGGTACATGTCTAAGTAATGTCCACATGAATGCCAGGTCCAAAAGTTTCCCAACAGAACATTATATATTGTCACAAGATGGTCAATGTATTTAGTTCTCCTGTAGGTGGTCATAATGTTATTCCTGATCGGTGTATACCATTCGTTTACACATATGAAAATAAAGATAGTCTATTCTATTCAAATATTAATTTAAAAATATCTAAAGCAGACCTATTTCTTTACTGTCAATATTGTTCACATACTTGTATGGGCTGCTGTGGCATTGGTAAAGGCCTGGCACTCTGCTGTGGGTAACACTTACAGCTTACATCAGCCAAACATTCCCTCACTACATGGCATTGAGACAAAAAGGGTCTCTTTTGGTCATTTTATTGCAGCCGCAATCTGTCAGCTGGTCGTTTAATCAAATTTGCATTAACAGTTATAGCTCGGGAGAGTCTGCTTTTGGTCAATAGAAGCGGTTCGTTAATGTGTCTGCACATGACAGCGCTCTGACTGTGTGTACCGCTGCAAACGCACGCTCTGAACACACAGAACATTCGCCGTGTCTCTTTTCATCCTGTATTTTTTCCATTTACTAGTGTAAATTCATCCCATAACAAACACCATTAACTTAAACAAATGGTGGTATTTCCATAACCCTAACCACCAATCAGCCTAAAACCAACGTATATACACAGTTCCACAAGTGTACACTTTCTCTTGGCAGCTCCACTTAATGTGCATTTAAACCACATGGAAGTGTTCTGCCAGGGTGGCCCGACGGTGATGAATTTGCGCAATAACACACAACAAGGGTCTCAGAAGACCCGTCTTCGACAATGTGAGGACTGGTTCTTTACAGTTGGAGAGCTAATGGGCTGAGGAGGCTGCAACCACACTGTGTATACAACCCACTTGGAGAACGGGGCGGGGTGGCAAATGTGAGGCAAACGAGAAAGAGGGAGAGAGTGCAGGAGGTAAAGTGGGGGTGGGAGGAAAGTGTGCATATGAAAACAAATTTAACAGCCAC
Organism: Chelon labrosus; assembly: GCF_963514085.1. Classification (NCBI taxonomy): domain Eukaryota; kingdom Metazoa; phylum Chordata; class Actinopteri; order Mugiliformes; family Mugilidae; genus Chelon; species Chelon labrosus. The sequence goes on from NC_140345.1 coordinate 19,428,888, forward strand.
ACTAATAGAATTAAGGAACGTGTGATCCTGTCAGACTGCCAAATAAGGGAAAGGGCTTTTGCATTGCTACCTTAAACAAGTCATCAATTTCCTGCCAACATACACAGCACGGAGCATTTACTGGTCTGCGACGCCTCAGGTAGCGGACTGTGTTGCATATCTGGAACAATCACACTCATTACAGTGACCAAGTCGACCTGCTTCATAACTTTTAAGATTTATTATTGATTTCCACCGTGCAGTATTTGTTCCTCCAGGTCCAGAATAGACTAAAAACAAATATACATTGTCAGATCAGAAGAGTGTCAATAGCCCATCTTGAGTTAGCTTGACTAATAGATTTGTTTTCCACTTGGGGGCAGCAAAAGTATCTAAAAACATCTGAAAGTGATATTATCTGAAAATGACATTATCGTATTAAGAAGGCGCCTCGGGTGAAATGTGATATGTATGTTTGTCACAAAGAGCAGCAGCTGTTTCATTGTCTCCTTCTATTAATGATGTAAAACAATAATTTTCGCAGCTTTAAAACACAGTGCAAAAAATACAGCCACTGTACTTTTATATGTATACGTCTCATAAAATCTTTTTCTACTTTTTAGCTTGCATGACACAAAGTAGGGGTGGCGCATGAGTAAAAAGAGTCTATTAGCTGTGACAGCAAAGCAGAACTCGTTAAATCTCAGTGGTGCAGATGATGGCACACTCCTCTCGGTGACAACACGGACCTCCACAACTCACCAGAGCAAATGCGCAGAAAAAGTAGCACGGCTCTACTCCCCTCCTCTCTCCCTCTGCTCCTCCCTGGTAATTTAATCAGAGGATTAAATGTTGCCACATCGGCCCTGCATTTGGACAGTTTCCCTCCCATCACTATGGAGCTGGGCTGCTTGATAAACACATACACACACACAACCAGAAAGCTGGCTTCTCCCTAAAACATCACACAAGAGCACAACAACCTTGGGATTGCAACACTAATATTTATGCACGTCTCAAAAGGATGAAAAAGAAAATGTAGGGGAAATTTGATACAGTCACGTGAGAAGTACATCTCATGGGAGTTTTAGACATATTGACACAGTGCCCGCGGATATGATTAATATGTTTAAAGAGGATAAATACATACTCTTTCATTTATTTTCTTTCTTTTGAATATTTAAACGGATTATGAGGGTCATGTTGTAACCAACACTGTCTCATCCAGCTAAATGTTGCTGTTACAATTTTTCCCTTGCAATCATTTATTGCAAATTTGACATCTGGAATTCAGAAGTGACTCTAATTACTTGTTTCTTTTGATTTGTCAAAACCAGATAACTGGCGCTTTACATGTCCACATGACCCCATTCTGGGCTTTACATGGGTGATTGTAAAAAGGTCGTGGCTTCAACATTGCCGATTGTGTAATACAGAAATTACATTTTATCAAGAGCCTTTGCTTGTGCTTTAGAGATGAACGGGTGGAGCTGTTTGGAAATTTGTCAGCCCTCGCTCTATTGTGGTGTGCGTATACAGGCATCATAGTAATAATAATCTAATCGGTGCGGCTGCAATGGACAAGGTGTGTAAATGTGGCGATTTTATTTCGTCACTGCAATCTTCAGGTCAACATCTGCTCAGTGCGTTATGCTGGAGCTCTCAGTCATGTTGCATGAGTTTACACCGTCATATCAAGTCTTTTTCCATGACTGTTCAGTACGACACATAATAAGCCTAATTCTAAAAACACAAAGAACAAAATGCACTATTTGGAGCGTCGTTCGAACTCGAGGACGCACGTGTGAAGAATGTGGACATCTCCAAATGCGGTCAGACTGAATGGATCTCAAATGCATCCTCAATGGGTGGGTGTGTTGGTCCTGGGTGTGCTCACTCTAGCGCTTTAAGCTGGCTAGTTGCAATCAGATTTCTCTGGGCACATGTTAATACCGGGTCTGAACAGGGCCGTAGTGACCTTCTGCTCTGAGACAACGTATCCCTCCACAGCTCCACTGCTTGTAAACTAAGTGTAACATATTTTTGGTCATGCTAGCATTGTGGAATTGAATCCAAATATGCAGCTCCATAAAGTTAGCACTTTTGGCTTTTGGTGAAATGCTTCAACAACTACTAGATGAGATTGCCATTACATTTTGGCATGTTGAATAAAAATACGTCCAAGCAAAATGTAAAAATGAACAAAATCTGCTACATTCCCGTGGTCTCAGTTGTCGTATTTGTTGGAGCTGAACAGCCTGCTAACTAAGATACAGAAGAAGGTAAGCGGAAGGAGAAGCATTTAGCTGAAAGCACCCATTTGCCTAAGTGCAATGTTAGTAGTATTAAAGTCAGTTTCTGGCTGTTTTTCACTAGTTTTGCATTTGGCTAGGGTCAGTGACAGTGTCACCGGTGGCATGAGGGGATACCTGGATCCTGCAGAGTTTGCACAGGCAGTCCAACTCCTCCAAGACAGCACATCAATACGAGCCATTGCTAGATGGTTTGCCGTGTCTCTCAGAACAGTCTCAAGAGCGTGGAGGAGATTCCAGGAGACAGGCGGTTACTCTAGAAGAGCTGGATAGGACTGAAGAAGGTCTTCAGCCCATCAGCCGGACCAGTATCTGGACCTTTGTGCAAGGAGGAACAGGATGAGCACTGCTGAAGGCCTACATAATGACCTCCAGCAGGCCACTGGTGTGAATGTCTCTGACCAAACAATCAGAAACAGACTTCATGAGGATGGGAGGGTGATGCTTAGATGCCCCGATGTTCTCAGGCACTAATACAAGCACATGGGGGTGGGGGCCATACAAACAACTGAGCACAATTCTGAAATGGGCTACTCTTCAGCATGATTTTTTCACTTTGAATTTTGGGGTGTCATTGAATTCAGCCCTCTGTAGGTTCATTATTCCCATTTCCATCAAATGATGTGGCATCCTTTCATTCTTAACACATTACCCTGTCCGTATCAGTGAAGCTATCCAGAATGATTTGTTTTCCATGATGTGTTTTCAAAGTGTTCCTTTTTTTTTTTTTTTTTGGAGCAGTGCATGTTGTAATGTGGGGCAGCGGTTCCCAAGCTGTCTGTAGCCGAAGCATAGTTTTTGTTGCAGTAATTGCAGCAAAATCTTCATCCCAGATGTTGGAGATGGATGCAACATTTCCATTGTCTTTGTGGTTATCTCAAATTATTCGGACTTGACTTTGATGTCAGCAGAGATTATCATATGTATCATATATATTCAGTCTATTGACATTCACAAGCTTGAGGAGTTAGTCCCACTCACTGTCCCCACTGTACCAGCTAGCCCTGAAGTGACAAACTTTGTTCACTGACCAAGTTAAAGGTGATTTTTTATGCTATCGATTTTCTCATGCAATGCCAGTGCTGACTGAAAGAAATCTCCCTCTTGTCATGAGGAAAGAGTCTGTGCACAGATCAGCATAATGACCACACAAATAGCCTTTAAAGTCACATACAGTATTTATTATTCAGGGGTTTTGCCAAATCAGAGCCTGGTAGCAAATGATTTGTGAAACACTAGTGCAAAGCCTGAAGCTGGGTACCTTAGCTCTGGGAAGACATTAAGTGAAATTAATGATTTTACATTGTTGACCTTACATTCATAAAAAAAAGCCTGTTAGATTAATATAGTTTTCATTTTCTTCTTTAGTTTATTTCCCACTTTAAGTGCTCTACGTCTTCTGCACCCGAACATGACCACATACGCAGACGAACAGCAGTGGAGAGAGCAGGTTCCCATGGTGAACATGTTATGTGTAAAGGAATAGGCCGCATGCCAGCTGCTCTACAAACTGCTTCATACAAAGTGACGGTCAGCTGGAACGCGGCCTACGTGGAGGCCACATTGGAGTCACTGTAGTCAATGGGCTGAACTACATTGTAAAATTTTATGTTAACTGCATTTGTCACAACATTGTGGCTTTAAATGTAATCTGAGAACATTTTATATGCAAGGGAAGTGGCAATGTATGTAAATGGTTTGCTAGGCTGTGATGTGAAGGAAGGTGCGGAACTTCAAGCAAAGCCTCCTCCGCAGGTTCTCAGGAATTAACGTTGACAAGTCTGAAGCTGGGTGCTGAAAAACATCTTAAGTTAAAAGCAAACTTAAATAAATTCAATATGTACCCGTGTAGCCATTTTGCAATAGCTTTGCTTTGTAAAATATGCTCAGCTGCAATACATTAAAAGCAGTAGTTCAAGTATTTCCTCTATTTTAATTCCCATATTACAAATATGCAGTGGGACATGATTATGGACAACAATGTTGAATTCCACCGTCAAGTGTTCGTGATGTGAAATGGTGATGAAAGTTTGATTTTAGGGTAGAAATGTTTGATATATGTATATGATAGCTGACATCTATAACTCAAATTCTTACATTGTCTGAAGAATGTAAACCACAGTCACCATTACAAACCGTGGTGGTCGCACTTTGTTATGTGAATGCAGGTATCAGCACTTATGCTTGACATAGGCTGTAAGTGTGCAGGATTATAGCAGTGGTTGAGCCATGCTTCAAAGCAATTTTAACTATTAATAGATTGAAGGAAATACTCCTTTTTAAATGTGTGAAAGAACTGCCCTTTTTTTAAAAAAAAAAAGAGATATATGGTTGCTACTAATCTGAACAGGAATCCATGAGATAATTCCCGCTAATTTGGCGATCATCTGATAATTCATCTAGTGCCAGCAGCAGGATTCACACCAAATATTTGTTCCCGAATCATGAAGGTGTTGTCACGCAGAGGAGTGGGGTTCATTTCCTATTCTTAATTTTTGCTCTGAGGTTTGATTTTGATGTATTCTTCTTTTTATTTTTATTTCACTCTTATCTCTGTATCTCAGGGCTACATGTTTAGGTTTGGCTGGGGGAAAAAAAAACACATTTGGTTAGGTTGAGGAAAAGATTAGACATTATGACCACCTTCCTAATATTGTGAAGGTCTCCCTTGTGCCTCCAGAACAGTTGGATTCATCAGAGAATGGACGTGGGCCTTCTGAGGGTGTCCTGTGGTGTCCGGCAACAGGATGTTGTTAGCGGGTGCCTTTGGGTCCTATGGGTTGAGGGGAGGCACCTCTGTGGATCAGACTTCCACTGCATCCCACAGATACTTGATCAGTTTAGGATGTAATGAATTTGGAGGCCAACCCATTGTGCTGTTTTTCATGTTGTTTGAGTTGTTAGTAAACTATTTTTTTTTTTTTTGTGTCTGTGTTCCTGTGCCAGGCTGCATGCTGCTGGGGATGGCTGCTGCCATCAAGGAGTGTCATTGCCATGGGGTGGGGGTGCCCGGTCTGGTCTAGGTGGGTGGTACATGTCTAAGTAACATCCACATTTTCATTTTAGTGTCTTTCATCCAGGTCCAAAGGTTTCAGCAGAACAATGAATTGTCACAAAATGATCAATGTTGTTTACTTTTCCTGTCAGTGGTTGTGGCTGTTGGTGTATGTGATGCTGGATGAAAGATACTGTAATGAAAATCCCCCCTTTAATTCAATTTTGGATTATTTGACAAACTTACATGAGACCTGGATGGAAAACGCTGACCAAGCTAAAATTCTTTATTAATGATAAACGCGGTTGTGGTAGAATCATACCTGGTAAATATCTGCATGTTAGCATCGTCACCGTGAGCGTGCTACCGTGCTAGCTTTAGCATTTAACTCAAAGTACCAGAGACGTCAGCACGTTCAGACCGACCTGAATGGATCCCCATGCGGAGTGATCTCTCTGAAATTACTCACACTGTAACTAGCTTTGGCTTGTGTTTCATCTTAGCTCTTGGGTACCTTCTTCCTGGTTTCTAGACTAGCCTTAAGCTGATAATCATCCGTAACTCATAGCTCAGTATAGTTGGTGTGGAACCGAATGGGTGATTCACAGCTTCTTTTGGCTTTCATAACTGGGGCCTGTGTCTTTAGTGGGTCCCTTGGAATTTAAGGAGCTTAAATATTTACCAGTAAAAGCATCCCTGACTAATTTGACTCCAGCAGTCTGTATTCCTCACCGGCATTCACATCAGTCACTGTCTCTGCAGTTATGGGAATGCTCTTTGATGCTCGATGACTTTTTAGTGCAGCCACGGAGCTGGAAGTGATGTGAGAGAGTTTGTGGTTGGAGTAAGTAAATTGGTAGGAATGATATGCATTTGGCCCACCTGTGAGACAGCACACACACAGATAAAGAGTTTTTCTGTCTTTTCTTTTCCTCTGTAGACTGAATCTCCTCCTCCTCCACACACACACACACACACACACACACACACACACACAATGGTTCATGGAAACTAGGACAATGGAAAGCCCCTTTTCTCCCCTTGCTATCACCCAGACTGCGTCATTTAGTCGACTGCAGCTCTATCATCCTTGTGCAGTGGTTCTGCTCGGAGCAATGCCGCGTTCACGTGATTACTGGTGCAGCGTGCCTCGATTTAAAACGAGATGCGTTCGTGGCAGAACTCCAGCCCTGCATATCGAGCGACAAATACACAGTGACAGCTCGGTGAACGTTTCCCAGCTGGTAATACACGGATCTCTGCAGCCTGTTGCTCCTACCTTATGTGTCTCCAGCTGAGACATAAGCTGAAGTTTCTCTGTGAAGTTGGAGGAGTTCGACATAGATGATAAAAGAAAGACGTACAGTGTTTAAACCTGTATATTTTATCTCTGTAGTGCAAGAGTCAAGAAAAATGCTTTGGGCGGTTGCTTTCTTCTGCACAGCAGTGAAACATATGGAGCCACATAGCAGTATGGACATGTGGTGGCACAGCAGGTACTTTTTTTTTTATAATGTTTTAGTTTCAAATCCGACTCACTGCCTTTGTTCCCATCTTTAATCTTTATTGTTTGCCTGTGAGTTAATCAGCTATAAAACCAAATCTCTGCCTCTAAACTGCATTAAGCTATTGAGGAAAAGACATCATCTCTATTCTTTTACCTCTTGGGTTAACATTTACTCACAGTGCACTTTTGAATCCTCTCATATGCTAATATTGATCCAATATTTTGGCACAGAGAGTTGTGGTCAGAGTTGTGACTTTCAGCAGATGTTGAGCAACATAAACACGCAGGGAGAACGTAGCAGTTCCATATGTGCACTCAGTCAAGCATTGGGCTTCTCTCTGATGGAGGCCAGGATGACAAAACAAAAGATGCCAGCCCTTAAAACAACAAACCACACTGTACTTCTGCGGTCCAAGTTTTGATGCCCCTGCTGCCCATGTGTTTGCTGATTTTGATTTGTGACGGAGCCTTGCTTCATTCACTTCTGCCTTGTTCCCTTTTCCTGGCTTTAACAAACTCCAGGTCATTGCTTCATGTTCCCCATCAAACCCTTTATACACTATTTCTTAGCGACTGTATTGTTTATTTAGAAGTAGTAAAGTGCTGAAAGGGATGGATTTGCTGGCAAACGCAACAATAAATCATTGTTCCTATTCCGAACTTGTGTTTCATTTATAAACAAAGATATGTTGTAATTATGGTAAAGATGGAGATTGCACAGAAGCTGTGTTTTTAGTCACCGCTATGAAAGTTTTATTCATCTGGACCTGCCCACAATTTGCACAGCCCACATTTCCAGACCTTAAAAGTTTGTTCCATGGAATGCATTAAGGACGGGCAGTGTTGACACTCACTAGCTCTGGCTTGTATCTATGATAAGTCTATTACGTATGACTGGGCTCCTTATCACACCGCTTCCTGTGACGCAGCATTAAAGGGTCAGAGGTCTGGAAGTTCCAATATTCAGTTATTAGCTATGTAGGAGTGAATAATGTTGTTTGGATTTCATGGCAACCCAGACTTATAACAGACATTATCTCTGAGGCTTGTCTGAGAATTTTGTGGACTAAAATAGTACATTTCTCCTCAGTTGACCTCTTGACTTTCTCTCGACCGCCTCATGTCTCATCTTGGATGATCAAGTACTACTGATAATCTCCTGTGACTCATGGAGCAACTTGGCGAGGTTTAAAAAAATACAGAAAAATCAAAGTTAACTATCCAACATAAAGGAAGACTTTTAAAACCAGCTTATATCTACAAGATATATCTACAAGGGCCTTGAACATTATTTCATCAAGTGCTAAATTTGCACTGCACATATTGTGTACTTACACTAATGGCTTCCAGTCACTTAAATAAACGAACAAATACATCACATATTATTGCTTTTAATAGACAGGCATCTTAATCTTTCTTCTACCCAGCTACTCTTTACTGCATGTGTTAAAAACAGTCTAATAGGGAATGACATTGTGCAGAAATCTTCTACTGTGGCTTGATATCACAGCGCAGCAGGTGTTTTTCCTTTAACAGCTGATGGGAAACACCTGCAAACTACGTTTTCCCTGCATGTTGATTTACCCTTTAAAATGGACGTGACTGATCCACACCTACTTGGTGCGTTGAAAAAGACATTACATCTATTAGCCTACAGAGAAAAAGCACATTAATTGTAGCCATGTAGCAATGCAATTCTCTGTTATTCACTTGTCATTTTAATACGTCCTTCGAATGTAAACTACACCGACGGGATCTTCCAAGTTTCGATTTCCTGTGAGACGTGTCAGCTCACAGCATGCCGTGGACAAGCTAAGACGAATTACCCTTCATTCTTTTGGCAGCCATCGTGCAAAGACTGCAAACTGTCCCCCATTTGGCATCTTGACACAATAGAGTATTGTTGCCGTGCTGAACTTTGGGGGTATTGCTAAATGTGTTTCTAAAAAGAGACTACGTGAGGGGCAGCGAGAACAAGAGGCAGGGAGAAAGGAGAAGACCTTTTCCACAGATGATCTCTTCACTAACATGTTTTTACAGTGTCCGTTGGAGTTCGGTGACTCTGTTTGGTTCAGTGTTTTAGTGAGCGCAGTGACTCAGACACATGCACTATATACACAGAGATTTCAAGGTTGGGGGTCAGTTAAACACAGTCGCTTTCATGGAGCAGATCTGAATCTACTCAGGCCTCTGATGAGCAACTGCAAACCCATCCCGAACATAAATCACAGCGCAAACACCGTGGTCTTGAAATCCCTGTTATTACAAACAGAAGACCTGATTTACATCATTCCTTTGAGATAAAACAACATGACGCATGATTACGGTTTTCTCAGTGTTGTTCTGATCCGGCTGGGTTCTCTGAAATATCTCTTGAATGGGTTGCCAAGAAATTTGGTACATTCATCCATGACCGCCACAGGATGAAGCACAGTAACCTTGGTGATCCCTTGACTCTCCCTCTAGCATCAACGGCTGGTCAAAGTTTTCACTTTTCCTCTAAAAAAAAATATCAACATCTTCTAGCCCATATGGAACGGTACAAATTTTAAATGTCATAGGAACTAGTAGAGGGATTGATATTTAATGAATGATTGGGAAGAGTGGGAACTTCAATGATCTTTCTATTTTCTACATTCCTTTATCATCAAGTCTAGATGGTTTTGAACCAATACCTTCAAAATGGCAATTCCATTAACCTCAGGGTACTCTGTGCTGTCATGTATTGGAGCAAGGGAGGGAAGGCATGAATTCAAGACACTAAAGTGTGGTTTATGCTTCTGCGGGACATGGATGGTGTAATCTACGCACATAGCCTACACCGGTGCGAGCCATTTCTACTTGTGCTCCTGTCAATCTGGCTCACTCTTTAAAAACGGCACTCAAACGCTAGTTGGCACTGTGTTTTTTTTGCCAGTCGGGTTAATTTTTGTTTCTACTTCCTGCTTCACTTTCAATAATAGCAACCGAAACATTGCAGTGATGGCAGGGTAATCCAAACACACAAATTCAAAAAAAACTGGGGAAGACCAAAAACTAAGGACGAACCACCAGGAAAAAATCCAAAGAGATAACAGCACAGGGGAAATATAACAGACGGCTAAACAGGGGTAACACCACAGAAGACCTAACAACAAACAAAGGGAAAGGCAGGGTTATATATATACACTCACACGCAAGGGCTGATGGAATAACGAGACACAGGTAAGACCATTGAGGGCGGAGCAGACAAAGAGAAACCAATCCCACTAAGTGGTGAATTGGACCACCAAGGAAGAACTTTACATTGGTGATTATTAACATGACAGAATCCGGAACCAAGATGATTTAAGTGTTAAGCATTATGCTTCCTTAGCATTTTACGGTTGCCATTATGAGCTGTGCTTGTGTGTTTACATTAGCATTTAGCTTAAAGTCCCTGCTAAGTACAGGGCTGCTAGCATGAATGCAGACTGTTTTGGAGGTTAGTCGTACCTCTGTTCTGTCAGCATCACTTATGGCATAGTTGCCTCGTGTCATAGCTCAACACAAAAAGCACTGTGGCACCTGCAAAGGCCCAGAAGAGGATTCTGTGCTGGACGAGCATCTCACAAGAAACTAAACCATAACCAAAGAAAATAATAATTAAGCCCACATGTCAGCATTTTACCACAGTCATCAACACACTGGCCAAAGACGTCAAAGGACAGCCAGATCAACCAGAAGCAATTATTTAAATCACAAAGGTTACCTACTAGAATATATGGTGTTTTTGGGACTTTCCACCACAGCAGGGTTCCCAAATTACTCATATGTTGCATTGTTAAAATCAATCAATATGTTTTTCATCATCTTTTTTTTTTTTTTTTTTCTTCTGCAAACTCCACAGAGCACTTCATGGCCAATTTAATGACTGATCTGCTGAGTTCAGACCTCTGCTGCTATGTGAAGCTTATGTGAAGTTTATGTGACTGTAAATATAGTATATGTTATAATTTAAATCAGCAGATGTGTTTCATTAAAAAGCGGTTCTGCAAGGTTAACCCACACACAGGTAATGAGGTTATTCATTACATGGAACCATCACATTACATGTCCTTGTGTTAAAAAGGGCGTGTTACAGTACAAAGCTGAAACAGCACGGACTACTGCATTCGTTTATTCATCAGACTGTGTGTGTGGGGACCAAAAATAAATTCAAAATTTGAATGAAATGTGTATTTTTGTCCTTCTATAGCTTTTTATTTGTGTCATTTTGAATACAGATTTGGTTATATTTAAAAAAATAAGTGGGATTTGCACAAAAAGTTTATTTTTTTCTGCAGAAAAATGTCTGTTTCAGATCAGTTCTAGGTCTCTACATTCACAATATCTAACTTTCTCTTTAGATGGTTGAGTACTTGTGTTTCTAAAACCAATACTGTACATCCATAAACGGTTAGCATTTATCTTTTAAATATATACTGGGAATCATATGGACATTTGGTTTGCTCTGTGTTTCATGACCCAGAATGCATACCTATCAGTAAGGACACACACACATGCATTCGGTCGCTAATCAAAGGCAGATACTGTGCATAATATTTTGTAGCTTTCAGGACACACACACTAAATCAACTGGTGGTCTCTTCTGATCTTTTCCCCTTCTGCTCTTGATGAATTTAAGCCTTCCTCACAATCCCTGAGTCGGACGGGTCAACAGGGTCTCTAATCACGCAGAAGTCAAAACACACCATCCATGAACACATGTCACTTAGGGTATGGGAGAAGTTAGGCATGTGGGTGGGGCATAATGCAATAATAATAATAAGGGAGAGAGCTAGGTGAGCACAACAGCGGCCATGCGCCTCACTTTTTCCGACTTTCAGTCCAAATTACTCAACTATGTCATAAAAGTTTCCTTGGTCACTCAGACGAATGCATATAAACTCTACAGGGTCACTTCAATTTCAACTTATACTCTCCCACATTTCTCATATGATATAAACAGTTCATGTATCGCAATGAAAAAAATAAAAATCCTTCAGGCTTAAATCACGTTGTTGATACTCATGAGTAGCGTGGCTCGACCTGAGCTACACAAGAGATGATAGCAGATTTATACGCTTTAAGAAATACAGCACTGAGTGAATGGCCTGTGATATCTAAATCTGAGGTATCTGCTCTTGGAAGGAAGGAAGCGTCCCGTTTTGGAAATTTACTGGTAGGACCAGATGGGAGGAGACACCGGGGTAGACCCAGAATATGCAGAAAGGACTTCAGGCTTACTATGAGCACCAAAATGTTCACAAAAATTAAAAACACTTGCTAGTTTGGTTGAGCTATTCACTAGATGAGATGCAGGCCAAAGGTTGATTTGAAATAATTTGTCAAGTGGAACTTGTAGAGTCATAGTAGCTTGTTTGTAAAACATCTGAAACAGGCTGATCCAAATCACTAATGACATTCCTATCAAGGATATCAGGCCAAGATAGATTACTACTTTATTGTGAAAATTTGCATCTAATTCTCTCACAATGATCAAGAGACAAATGTTGCGGTGTCTTCAAAGTGTTACTCTGTACAAGGACAATCTACTTGTTTATACCGACTCTCTCACTCTCTTTATTAGGCCACATTCACAGTCAAACTATGACACAGTTTTAGGCAGCCGTGTGTGTTGGCAGCTCATTTAGACAGACTGTTACTCATATGAAACTAAAAACCCTTCATGCCAGCAGATCAAGACTGATTAAGACAAATAGTTTGCTCTGGGTTGACCCTGTTTCTCCCAGAGTGTTCCCAGAGTAAAAGAAAAAAGAAAGTGCATATTGTTAAAACTGAAATTCACCTAATCATTTCCAGCCACTGGGTATGTTCTGTATACGCTTGGGAAAATGCGCTCCTTCATTCTCTTTATAATCCCTCTCTTCAACGCTCTCTGGTCCCTTGCCTTCTTTCCCTTGCTTTTACCTGGGATATTAATATAACATCCATCTGTGTGTCCTTTGACTACACAGAGGCAAAGCCTTTGACTGACTGAAATTATTACAGCCACCACGGTTCCACTGCTTTCGCTCGCTGCCCCCTGCAAAGGCATGTTTGCTTCTGATGGGAACCACATTGTGAGATCCATGAGGTTAGATGGGGACTTCAAAGACACTTTAACTGTCTTGCATGCAATAACACACACTCAGAGTTCAGTTTCACACTGGCTTTGCAGCACTGCTGTGGGAAGCTCAGTAGGTATTAAATTAAAGTACAAACTAGATAAACACAAAACCTCTGCTAATTGAGATCTTTGAAAACTGGTCACCCCTTAAAGACTTGTCTAGCGTGTTTATGTGTAAAATTGGTTTGGTTTTAATCTCTGCACAGTGTATTTGATCATTTCTCTTGGTTTCGTTTGTTTAAAACTCCATTTAGTGATAGCTACAGGAAAGAAAAATGGTAGTGTTGTTTAATAGTATGTTAAGATTGATGAGCCATGATAGATACAGTTTCTTAAAGTGCAAATGTTGCAGGTCTGCGACAGACCGACAGTTGTCTGCATAAATGTCAGACAACCTAGAAATGCAGGCTGACCTACCCACATCACCTTTTCAAGTCGCCACATGAAGGGAATGCTGCTTCCTGAAATGACAGCAAAGGTTGGCATTGCTTGTAAATAGTTATGTGCAGAAATATAGACATTATTCCCACAGCACTGGGCTGGACTAAACAAAGTGACCCTGTTATCGTCACATTCCTTGTTATATCTCATACCTGTCCTTTTCTGCAGCAGCTTGCGACAACATGGATCAATTTCGAAAGGTAAAACCTTAAAAATATAAAATAAGACTTGTTGTGAATGCAACACTATGTGGAATGGGAAGAATTCTGCATCTTTCTTTAATTCAGAATCTAAACATCTGGTTTTACTTGATGTTGAGGAGGGTGGCATGGTTTAAGACAGCATGTTAACAGACTGGAGGCAGTAAACCACGCCTGTGCCAACATTGTTATTGATTGTTACGACCCTGCTGTTGGCCCACAACGCAAAGAGGAGACCAGACATGAAGTGAAGCCTGTGAAATGCATTCGGGGATACCTGACTAATACCTGACCTGACAAGTTACCTCCCAATTCATCCTCAATAAAATGGGCTTGGCAAGAACGCACTGGTACTGCACTTCATCAGATGCGTACCTTGAATTCAAAGAGTACTTTGGCAGTGAGAGATGGCGTTTCCCGAATCCACAGGAACAAAAGCACGCATACTGAGAAACATCCAGAGACACCTGCATCGCGGCTGCAAGGCCGGGCATAACAGGCGTAACAGCTCTCCCTTCAGAAGGGTTCCTCCAGGAGCCCTAAAAACAATCTTTACAAAGTACTTCGACAATCTTGTCTTAAATCCATTAGACCTAGGGGTGCAGCTGCCACAGATGAAGATGGTTACACCAGTCAGTCAGCCTTGCACTGGTACACTGTAAAACATTACAGCCCCATTAAGTTATGTGCATGCATTTCTTCTTTTTAACTCCAATTGTCATGACGAGTTTTTGACACTGAACTCAATTTGATACGTCTTCTAAACTTAAAGTAATCCATTGTCTTGACTTCTTGTGAGTTTTGTCTGTGTGGTCAATGTTCATTTAACTCATGTCTTTAAGTTTACAGTTCAAAAAAGCAAGAGGGGAGGAGAAAGGGTGAAATGATTTGAATACCAGGAAATACAGAGGCTGCCACGATTTCCGCATTTTTTAATTAGACAGAACTATTACTATAAAATGGGGATACATTTGAAACAAGGCTCTACAAAAGAGGATAAAACCACTCTATTACAACGTCAGCAAAAATATTGGCAGCATAAGCGTAATAGATGGGTGGATTTTAGAAGCCATTTCCCTGCCAGGAATGCATTTCAAAGAGGCTGTTTTTTGGTGGATCCAATTTTAATGTCCTCCTCTCTAAACGGCCTAAATAAAACAAATGTTAAATTTCTGGCAAGATGTGAGCTGTCTGAAGCTTACATAAACTTTAAAATCTAAGCAGAAAGAAAAACATTAGTGCTCTCAACTTGAAATGGCAGTTGATATGAATATAGTTAAATTGTGAGACAAGATAAAGTGAGTTTTCTTCATGTAATACTGTAAGCTAGTAAATTGTATTAACTCATAGCATCAAGTTAAAACAAGAAATAATCATTGACACTGATGTTTTCTTCAGGCTGAGTTTACTCACGTTTTTAAGGCAGCAGATGAACCTTTGTTTTTAAAATTTACTGACTTAAAATGTTT
Source organism: Chelon labrosus (assembly GCF_963514085.1). Classification (NCBI taxonomy): domain Eukaryota; kingdom Metazoa; phylum Chordata; class Actinopteri; order Mugiliformes; family Mugilidae; genus Chelon; species Chelon labrosus. The sequence continues at coordinate 19,443,921 of NC_140345.1, forward strand.
TACAGTGTACTGGGCCCACAGAGACGTGTAACATTTAACAGTGACCTTGAATAGGATTTAATTCTCACTCTGTACGTTCACTACTGCTGTATCTTCCCAAATTAAACTCATGCAATCCCTTTTAGAGATATTCTTTGTGCTACTCTTCTACTGTCATGTGTCTTGTCACTTCTACTCTTCTACTGTCTCGTCACAAGCCTGGCACATCACGATGATAATAAGGACACTGTTATCCCACGTGTAGGTGACAAGTGTGATTAAAATAAACAAATGCAAACCCAGGCACAGACTTTTTCACTGACATTGAAGACATCAGTTATGAACTGTCAGACCTTGTCAGCAGTGAAGAACATATGGAGAGTGCACGCAGCTCTCACAGCAGTATGAGTCTTTCCAGGGCCGGCACTCTATCTCTCTCATGCGCACACACACACACCCACGGGGCTCAATCCCTGTTGAGAGCAGTAGTGGGTAGCAGTGTGGGAATAATTTCACAGCGTAGAGAAACCACACAATGGTACAATTCGGTGGAGGGTGGAATCAGACATCAAACATCATCTGCTCATATGGTTTTTCCTTCCTCATCTTTATCTTTATGTTCTTTATCTGTGTGTAATCAATGTGCCAAAACTCATAAGTCTTCTGTCTGTGTAATGTTTTCTTTCTGTCTCTTCTTCTCTTTGTATTCAAACAAATACACATATGTCCTCCGTGCCGGCACAAAGATACTGATGATCTGAATGCTAAACCCTTAAAGCCGCAAATATATTGTTCTCTTCGTCGTCCACATTCAAGCACACACACACACACACACCAACAGCCTTCCTCTCCTTGGCCTCCACATTGCGTTCACTGCCGAGAAGACAGGAAGTTTGGATGTAAACTAAAGCGGGAATATGGGCCGCATGAATGAGATCACCCTTCGGTTTCACTCACCCCGGCTGCGATAAGGGAAATGGAGCAGACGCCATACGTAACACTGCAGGTAAACATTGGGCTTGACGATCAAAGCGCAGAGCCGTTCGTGTTGTGCTGGGAACTGAAACACTGGAGTGAGGGGTTGTGCTTGCCGTTTGCGTTTGTTTTGGAAAAGGAGTCAAGTCTTTCACTTAACAAAAACAAGCAGAATACTACATTCACCACACTTGTTCACACATATGCCATCAAAAATGCAGCATAAAATTTAATTGAACCATCTATCTTTGACATAGTTAATATTTAAACCCCTCACCTATCCCTCTATAAATGAAGAACGCTTATTTACCCATAAGTACAGTAAAGCAGGCACAGATAATGATTTAGAAGGAGAATAAAACTGTTTTAGGATGTGGCACAAAGGAGATCCACACTCTAGATATGGCGTAAATTAGCAGCAGTTTAAGAAGACATATGACATATGGACAGAATAAGACAAAGTCCATGTGGTCAGGAAGGCCTTGGTTTACCCACTGACACATTGCAGGCTGCAGGAAATTTGTTCAGATGAACCTACCACACGGTCTATGTCTGATCTAAGAAACTAAGTGTTTTCATAGAATATGTTTTTGCGTGCACAGCATGTGTTGTGCAGGTTTTAAACAGTACATCATCTCTGAACACTGGGATTGCTGGGAAATTGTCATCTGCAGAAAACGTTTCACTGCCCTCAACAGTCGTTTATTATTCACTCTTAGAGAGCACAACTACTGCAACATAAACACAAAAAGGAAAAGCAAAAAAGCTCGCCTCTGCAACATATCATACTCCTGTGGGGCATGTTGTGCTGTTCTGAACTTGAATGTTAGACCAAAACACAGATTGTGCTACCGAGGGAATATTGCATCATACCCTGGCACCGTTTAGTGCAAAAGAAATATTGTGTTGAACGCACAGACACACAGGTGTAACGTATACACTGTCATCATTGTATATGTGCTTTACCATGGACCTTATATTGAAGTCTATACAGGTTAAAAACAAAACAAATCAAACGTTTATTTGGCCCTGTCAACATGAACAAACCGTGCAGCTTGGCCTTCGTCCGGCCATGAGAAAAGAAGGAGAGTGTGGAGTTGTTTGGGTTTTGTCTCAAACCACATGTCTCAAGGTTTTGTTTTGGGATAGCGCAACCGGCTACGTGGCAACAAGTTTCCATCAGCCATTTGACAAAGTCCTATAATCTAGCACTTTTATGAAGATAGAATGATTTTGGGAAATAGGACAGCTTGCATCACAAATTCGGTTACACATGCCCTTTAGAGTTGGCTGCTCAGTGGGTACATTGTCTTCTTTATGATTGCTTACACAGTGGTGGACTCACATGAACAACGCCCTCTCCACGTTCAGCCTATCTTTGTTTGTGTGAGTTAGCAAATGACAAAGAGGTGTTAACATTATAGTAAGACGTCTGAGAGAAGAGCTGCAGGCAACCTGGGAAGGCTTCAGTATTATTATGTCTTTAAGTTTTGGCCTTTAAGTTTGGAGCAGACGTATCCCAGGCAAAAGCGATGACATTTTGTTAAATGAATTCAGTCTTGTAGCTTTGCTTCTTCTGTTATACAGCCATAACATTATAAATGTGAATAACACAGATTATTATCATAGCATCTGGCAATAAGCAAGCGGGTGACTTTTACACGGGCCAAATTGTAATGGCTGCACTGATCAGGCATAACATTATGACCACCTTCCTAATATAGTGTAGGTCTCCCTTGTGCCTCCAACACAGTGTGACTCATCAGAGAATGGACATGGGTCTTCTGAGGGTGTCCTGTGGTGTCTGGCAACTGAATGTTGTTAGTGGGGCTAAGGCCCCTATGGGTCCTATGGGTTGAAGGGAGGGGCCTCTGTGGATCAGGCTTGTTCCAGTGCATCCCACAGATACTTGATCAGTTTGGGATCTAGTGAGTTTGGAGGCCAGGTCCACACTTTGTGCTGTTCTTCATGTTTTTTTGAGTCGTTCCGCTGTATCCTGGCTGCATCCTGCTGAGGATGGCTGCTGCATTCAAGGAGTGTCATTGTCTTTGAAGGTTCTCCGTCATCCAGGTCATGGTATATCCAAAAAGGTTAAAAAAAGGGGCAACTGGACTTGTAGAGTTTTTTGAGAAGATGTTTCACCACTCATCCGAGTAGCTTCTTCAGTTCTAGGGGACTGGTGGAAAGCCTGAGGTTTAATGGGAACTCTTACTGAAACCTGCTTGTTGTGTTAACAACCAGAAACCGGTGCTTCCCACCAGTCCCCTCGAACTGAAGAAGCTACTCTGATGAGTGGTGAAACGTCTTCTCAAAAAACTCTACAAGTCCAGTTGCCCCTTTTTTGAACCTTCTTGAAGGAGTGTCATTGCTATGGGGTGGGGTGCCTGGTCTGGTCTAGGTGGGTGGTACATGTCTAAGTAGCATCCACACGAATGTCAGGTCCAAAAGTTTACTTCTTCTGTCAGTGGTTTTAATGTTGTGGCTGATCAATATAATATAGGCCAGACCGTGATATGTGCCATCGGTATAAAATAATCAGCTTCAGACGACTGGTAGCAATAAGCAAACATTCACCAATCAGTCTGTAGACAATCAGGCCTTTCATAATTTGACTATGATTTGAACTGAGTGTTTCCTCCAGTCATGCCTTCTCACACTTCAGACTTCAGAATATTTTTAATGAGCCTCTCATGACTCATCCCTCTGACTCCTACACCCTGACAGACTAAGTAGGACATCAGACTGACCCTTTAACCTTACAAATAAATCAGTTCTAGTAGTTGGTGGACATGAGGTTTTGTTACTTGCCATAGTAAGATGATGCATTTGATTAACTGAAATGACATGCATAACCCAGGCAGAGACAATGTCAGTGTAAACAACAGCAATATATTGGATGTGATTGTTCACTTTTGTGTATTTTTGTAGAAGAAGTTGTACACTAATGCTCTTTGACCGTTATGACATTACAGCCGTATATCTCTCCCTTGAATCTAACGCTAACTGAGATGCCGTCTGATTTCCCTATTCCCTAACCAAATGTACCATGACGCAAAAAGCCCAAACCTGAGAGGCCGACTACTAGACAGTCCGCCAAGCAGCCAGGCATGCAGTCATCCATCCAGACTTCCAGACAGACAACATGCCCTATTGCTGTTCAACCTACAGGTGAAAGAGGTCAGTGGCCCACTCCTGATAGTACGTGCTGAAGAAGAAAAACAATCCCAGAGCATCAAGAGGACTGTGCCGTTGACCGAGCAACAGACAGCACGGTGTTGTGACAGGGGTCTACGTCTGAGGATCTGTCCTTCAATTGGACCAAAAAGATTTTTCTCATGAGATTCTTTCTGCTGAACATTATCCAACTGAAGACCTGAAGTATTTCACACATGTTACCCCAGGGTCTATAAAAACACCACTGTTATTTCTCCTCAGCTTAGTGGTAAGAAGGGGGTGTCTCTGTGACTTTAGCATGCTTTTATTCTCAAAGCAGCAGACTGTGAAAGTGAATAACTTTAAGCAGTGAGGTTTTAAAATGTTTTCACATGTTCTAGCAACAGTGGGACCCACATCTATCACTTAACTCCGACAGATGCCCATTACTTCGAGCTGCCAGCGATTGGTGGACGAGGAATCTTTATTCCTTTGCGGGTGTATCCCTTCCAGAGTTTATAGTTTGAGAAGTTTTTGCTCCTGAGCGAAATGTTGACAGTATGTGGCTAGTCAAAGGAAACACCTGCATGGTGTCTATGAGGACCTCGGGGGCCACAGAAGGCCTTTGAACTAGTGGAAACTCACACACGGCTACAGAGAGAGAAACATAAACAGAGCCTAGCAGGATCCTAATCCCCCAAATCCAGGGTAAATTTCTAGACAAAAAGTTTCTTGGTGCTTCTTATAAATGAGTGGAGGTATATTTATACTTAACATCTTAGGAAAAAAATAAAAAACACATCAGAACTGTAACTGTCCTGTCATATTAAGACTAAATTGTATATATTGTATAGTATGACTTTGTGTGTGTCAATTGTAATGGACTAGTCTGCTAAAACACCCAGTCGAATCTCATTAAGTCTCTCCGTATCACTCCTCCCTTCTCCAAGTCTCTCCTCTGGGTCAGTGGGTCGGGGCCCCCAGATTGGGCAGAGCAGTAAACAGTCGCTTCAATTTGTCTTAAAAACCACCAAAACATACTTCAAAGCCCAGATGATAAATGATAAGAAACCTGTAAACACTTCTCTTCCATTTGTCTCGGCCCAAAAACGGCGGACTTCCTCATATACGTGTATTCTGAAGAAGAGTTAATATATACTTTGTAATAAAGCCTTCAATGGAGAAGATTCTTTTTTGACACTGGTGTTTATAAGTCTATTTATAAGTCAACATGCTTTTTTTAAAATCTTAAATGATTAAGAAAGTGATTACAAGGTTATCGTTGGACACCCACAGGGCATATGCAGAGCAGCTGATCAGCTTATAACTATTGTAGGTAGCAAGCAGAGTGAGTTAATACAAAAAAAAGTGTCTTTAATGGTATGCTTAATGTCTTAAACCCGGGGTAGACAATAAGTCAGACAATAGTCATCTTTGGGGTACAATCCCACAATAACCTGTTACTCCTATATATTACATATTGTTACAATTGTTGTCTGAGGACACGTGGGAACTTTTGCAAATCATCTTGGCTTTGTGTTCAGGCTTGAGGTGAGTTTTAGATTCAGGTGAGCCATGCACATCCCTTCAGATGGTGAAAGGTCTGCAAGAAATAATGTAGTAGAGTATAACAGCACTGTGACAGCAATTGCAGTCGCTTAGGAAAGAGAATATGGGAGGGGAGAGTTACAGGAGGAGGGTTGTATCTTCAAATTCCAGCATTTCTCTCTTTTACCTTTTGGCTTTTTATAGATATCTGCTTACCCCAACTCTTATTAACTGGGGTCTCTAATGTATGTTGATGATAGACAAAAGGATGCACAAAGAGATGACTCTGGGAGTGTGGAAGTTGTCACACATATAAACAAACTGCCAGTTGGCTTCATGTCCACGGAGCATTTGACATCTTGTAGCCCATTATCTAGTTTGTTTAGACCACAAATGTACCGTTTCAGTCTCTCAGGTCACCTCAGTGAACAAACCCACTATACATGATCCGTCCAGCATCAACAGTGCGCAGACAAAATGAGCGACTACACAACCAGTGTAGCATTAAGAGCATGAATACTCAGATATCATACTTCTTTCTGGAATTGGATGAGACCAAAATCAGTATAAGAGAGAGTAAATGCTAGATCTGGAGTTGTACCGTTGGGAACTGATCTGCTCAAATTTATTTGTTTCTGTGGACTTTATGCAGTGATGGACAGAAGAGTAACAGTGGTGTAGACATACCCCCCATAATGAAGTCCAATTGGAGTGTCACCAGACTCTTATTCCGATAAGGATTGAGTAAACCATTACCATCAGTAGCTTGGTCCACGATCACAAAATGCATAACACAACCCATACCCAAATAACTTGAAAAACAAAAAAGGATCTTCTACTCAATCCTATCGTCCACGCAGACCTGTTCTGTCTGTCTGGGAATTTAATCCAGCTACATTCCTTGTAAATGTCTCTGCTACTAATCATTTGGCTACTTCTGGCCTCCAAAGCGTTTCAGTAGTTTGCTGCCATCCTGTGATTCAACCCTTTTAAAGGGATGCCAGAAAAGCAGCTGGGATCTGCAGACGCTTTGTAAAAGATCAAGGTTTTCCATGAGCTCACCAGCCTTTCCAGGATGCGTTTTAAGTAGTCTTCTGTCAACCCTCTCCTAACATTACACAAGTTCAGTCCCCTCTCTCTTCTAAAACCCTCATCGTGTCTCTTCAGATGGTGGTGCAAAACACAATTCAGTGTTTACGAATCTCTCGTTCAAGCATTGGCTGTGTCTCAGTTTGTGTCGTGTTTTCAGTGAGTAGCACTAAATATGAGAGTGACGACTTTAAGTGAGACTTGAACAGCTCACAGCGCTGCCTCTGGTGTTAAATGGGTTAATAATTCAAAGTGCTCCGCAAGCGCTGCAGTAAAATCTTTATTTAAGCCCCAATGGAAACACAGCTTTTGACTGTCTGTGTTTAACGTGGCTTCAGTTGAGTGTGTTAAAGGACATATCACATTTTATAACTTTCAGCAGAAAGATCTGGGTAGTGCAGTGTTTGTATGCTTTACCTTACATCATTTCCACTGGCTTGAAATGTGAATGTGGAGGCATGCATTAATGTGCTTATGTGTGTGAGGGTATGTATTTGTGTCCGAGTATAGTTACATGTGTGTTTTTGAACCTGGATAGCATCAGGCAGAGGGGTCCCAAAGACAAATTTGTGGGAAAACATGAGTGGGGATGGGTATAGTAATTGTTCGTCCCAGCAAAACAGTACACAGACATTTTATTTCCACTTGGGTGCCACAAGGATAGGTGCTTGGACCCCTTCCTTTGGTTTGATTATCTGCTCACATTATTTTATTTTATGTAACAGCTATGCCGCTGATACCCAACTCTAGCCAGGATGCCAGCCCCACTTTCCCTTCACACAAACCTTTCTGGGTGGAAAGTTGGTCTGAGGTTGCTCCGATGGGAACTGATTATGCTCCAATTGTTCAGGCGGGCCAGAAGAGTAACAGCGTCATAGTCACACACACCATCTGAGAGCAGGTGGTTTGAATTTGTGATCATTGAGTGCTGAGGTATTTGTTTTCTCTGTTATAACTGAAACACATGCAAACACATGAAATCCAAATGATCAGGCTAACCCAACTCTGCTTGACCTGATTACGTCTGCTTAGATGCAACAGGACATTAGTATCTGTTGCGTCAGCGTTGCGGAAATACTCATAGTATATCAGAAAGAGCTTGGTATTTGGAGAGATTGGAGGCTAATGCCCAGGTTCTTCTGTGTTCCCAGAGATGTTCCTGTGCTGTTTTTGAAGTGTCCATGCTGTAGCCATGTTCGGGGTGGGTGGTACGTGTCAAACTAACATCCGCATGAATGCCAGGAAGCAAGATTTCCCAGCAACTGTGTACTGCATGAAATGAAGCAAGCACCTGTAATGTCATCTGCTCATTCACCTTTAACAAACTTCACACCATCACATCTCACAAACATTAAACCTTGTGTGCAGGAGATGAAGCACGAGGACTTGACCTTCACTGCACAACAGTAATGAGCTGAAGTGCTGCTGGAAGACTTTGACACAAGGTTATGTAAACTACTTACCAATTCTAGGAGACAGTAATACTCAACAGCGTACGGGGATGTGGGTTTTCTTCTAATTAGGCTTAAAAAGAGCTTGAGACTTCATGGGAATTAAGTGACAGCCAGAATGAGAGGTGCTGTATTTCATTCATTCATTCATTTTCTGTAACCGCTTGTCCTCTGGAGGGTTGCTGGAGCCTATCCCAGCTGTCATTGGGTGAGAGGCAGGGTACACCCTGGACCGGTCGGCAGTCACCAGTCTGTCTTGTTGCCTTCAATGAAGACAATTTTAGCCATGCACAGTAGCCACCGTTTAATGATGCCTGCAAACAAGACTGTAAACTCCTATTAAGATACTGTAGTTTGTGTACGCAAGTAGTGGCACGATTGGAAAAAGTAGACATAACTGGCCAGAGCATTACTTGTTTTTCTCATCTCCATGGACGCTTGAATATGAGAACACCTTTAACCTCTTAACCCTGCCACACCTCAGTCCCTCAGCTGAGCACATTCCCGTCACAGAGCTCAGAGACAGGCAGCACAGAGATTACTTTAAACACGAGGCATCAAGGACTGGCTAAGAAAAAATCTAAATGTGTAGATTTAAAGAGAATGCCCCAAAACTTGCTGTTCTCTTCTACTCCCCCTTTGACAGCCACGCACACACACACCCACACACACATCCCTCTCACACCTACAGCCCTTGTACACTTGACATGGTACGTTAAACAGACATCAGCCATGGTCAGGTTTCTGCTCATAAAAAAAAGATTTTTTTTTTTTTGTGCCACTTGACAGAGGATTAAAATAAGAAAGCCAAAAAAATAAAATATATTTATCAAATCTAGTCTTTTAAGCTCATTTTTAAGAACCATGTTGTGTTAAGCAATCTCATTGTCCATGGGTATAAAGAGGTACTCCTTCTCAGATTGTGTCTTTCTGGGATACTGGGAATTGTAACCAAGGCAACCACGTGTATTTGTTATGGGAGTGCTGAGCCTAAACCATAAAGAAAACACTGGAAATGAAGAGAGAAACATGGAGAAAAGTAAGTGGAGTTCAAATGGAGAGAGTGGCAGGGTGGAGGAGTGTCGCTTCAGTGTTTTGGCTTCTTTTTAGACACCCATGACAAGCTACTGCTGTTGAAATGAGATGAGCTGAGTCCAAGTTGCTGTATTGCAGTGACAAATGAGTACATCCACCTGACCCTACGGCAGAAGTCAAGAGAAAGAGAAGATGGAAGTTGGTGTAGGGATATTTTGCGCAGTTTGCCTTTGACATTGGGAGTGTTCTTAAATTCAGCAGAGTTGTGAAATCACATGACTTGGACTCGAGTCAACACTCTCATGGCTTGAAATAACTATCAAGGCCCAAAGGTTGAAACTGAAGGAATTGGGTTTTGTGGCGTACTCAGATGCCACTGTGGGTTCTTCAACAGAGAATCACTGGGATAGCGATGACGTTTAGTTGTCTTTATTTTAAATCACAACACATACACACATTCTTCTGTGTCGTTCGCAGGCGTACCGACTCTCTCGCTGCCGACAGCCATGTGTGTGTCTCTCTTGGTTGTGTCTGGTCTCTCCTCCAGGTCCAACACGCTACTGTATTGAAAGGAGAGAGTGATTAGCTCAACAGGATGCAGATGTGTTAATCACTCTCACCTGGTGCTGCTCTCCTGAGCCCTATCCACACCTCTCCCCTGCAGCTGATGCACCACGCCCCCTCCACAGGTTTGAAAAAAAAAAAAAAAAAGAATAAATTATTAGGAATTAATTACCAATTCCCCATTTGCACACATGCATTTTGAACAATATAACAATATCATGATTCACGTCATGATATTGTCAGGACTCACATAGGACTTCATTTTACTGTAAATTCTACCTACTCTTATCTACATTCTTCAAACTGGGGCTCAGTGAGGTATTACACAGGTGTTATCCTAGGGAGTTGGCATGGTATGATCCATTTTATGTCCAACTTAATTAGACATTTCACACAAACAGTAGGCCGCAGCTCTTTTGGGTGATGTCTAGAAATGCTAGTTTGCATGCGTGACGGCAGCTTTACATTATTAGTATGATTTTCAAAGAAGAAGTATTGGTTTAGTTGATTTTTCTCTTGGGAAGAAGTCTTGTTGCAGCATTTATTACAAAATGGACAGTATTATTCCTGCTATTTCAGTGGCATTAATTCCTTCAAACGCACTTGAAATGGGGGTAATAATATAAGCCAAATAAAGAAGTGAAATGCCAGTATTTTTTCCTTGATTTGGAATCTTTTCAAAGATCAGGCCAGAAGCATAACATGCAGCATTTGATGACTTGACAGAGTAAGTCTATCGGTTGGTCCAGACCAACCGATATCTTAACTTTTCATGCAATGAAAAGACATGTTATCGTCTTGTATGTTAGCGATTTCATTTTAACCTTTTGTCCAAGGGACCGCTGTGCACTCTCATAGATCTGCAAATACAGCTAGTGTTGTTTAATATTTATGACCATCACTCAGGACTGACTGAGAAGGAACACTAACAGGATTTATAGTAAAAGATATATCACAAAAAATCTGCTTAATTTTCATGTCATGCTATGTCATCTCAGTAACTTATGGCCATATCTTTTTACCTTATACTGTGATCTTGTAACAGATTGAAACACAATAATAATAAAAAAAAAAACTACTTTGCATGTTTTGTCTTGTGTCCCAGAAATCATACACCCATAGTTTACAGAGCAAGCACCGCAAACTTTCTGGTAACTTATCATGGCTGTCCAGTGGCCAGAGTCCACAGGGCAGGGCAACACCTATAGCGTGTTTTTCTTGTTAAAGAACTTGGAACATGGATCTGTGTGCTGTGGTCTGTTTCATGGCTCTACGCTCCTCCTGTGTGCGTAGTGTGGGGGTTTACAGACGGGAAGGGTGGGAATGTTATTGATCATTGTCATGGCGATAAATGAAGATGCGTATACCGAATGTTGGAAAGGCTCTGATATACACTTTAATTTCTGCGAATGTGCATTCAGCTGTGCACTTGTGAACTTGTAGCCTGTGGCTTGTGTGAATGTTTCATATTTGTATGTGTGCACACACAGAGCCTGCAGAGGTCCAGATGTGAGGATTTGCTTGTTGGTGACACCCACCATAAATCTGAAAACCTTAACTAATGAACAAACAGAAGAAACTGAAAAGAGGGTTTAGCAGAAACAGAGGGAAGAAAAAAAAGTAAAGAGAGAAAACAGATGAGTGTAGATTTGGAGGACCACGGAAACAGAGTGAAAGTAAGAACACAAGTCGTAGTGGAGAGGATTTTAAAATACAAAGTGGAGCTGGCAATACACAATATAAATGATCAAGGCTGTCAATATCAGAAATAGTATCTGATATGATTAATGCTCAGCTGGGAAACTTTTGGACCAAGCACTCCCACCCCATAACAAAGACACTCCTTGATGGCAGTAGCCATTTCCAGCAGGATGCAGCCCAATACAGACACACACACACACACACACAAATGATTTAGGAACAACTCAAAAAACATGAAGAACAGCACAAGGTGTTGACCTGGCCTCCAAATTCCCTAAATCCCAAACTGATCAAGTATCCATGGGATGCAGTGGAACAAGCCTGATCCACAGAGGTCATCGTTCCGTCTGCACATGCCATGGTCTGGTGTTGCCACCACATCTGGGCTGTCCAGGTCTCTGAGAGTCCATCCCACCTTCCATGCCAGCCGAGTTAAACCAGTTCCTGCAGCCAGACCTCCTCCACCTCCCCAGATGATTGATGGGGGCCCTGTCTACACCATCAAATCCCTTCTGGATGTTCGCAATAAGGGGCTGGGGTAGACAATTTTTCATTGACTGGGAAGGTTATGGACCCAAAGAATGGTCATGTGTCCCTGCATGTTTTATTATGGACCCTGAACTCATTAAGGATTATTATGACCATCCTTTCGTGTTTTAGTTAGATTGTCCTTCCTGTATGTTCTAATCGTTGTGATTGTCTAACCCCACCCTGATTGTTTTCACCTGGGCCTAATTTCCCCAGTGTATATATTGTCTGTGTCTCCCTTAGTCCTTCGCCAGTTCGTCCTGTCTCATACCAGCGGAACCAGCATCATCTCTGCCTCGTCTTGCCAGGTCATTGTTTTACTTAGAAAAGGTCATTGTTATTTTCCTCGATTGTTTGATACTTTGTTATTCTTACCTAAGATTACGTTTTTTCCTCATTTCTCATTCATCTTTTGTTTTCGTAGTTTTTTCCTTGTAAAGAGTGATTTTGTGTTGTCTCAGTCACTTATTTTCTTTTAGTGTTTTCGCCTCGTGTTGAGCGATTTTTATTTATTCTTGGAAATAAAGACTGAACCACTTCCACCTGGATCATGAGTTTATCATTAAGTTTTTCTCACTAAATGACAACACATGGCTTCTGAGTCAGGCTGCCGATGCAGACTTAGACTGCGGATAGCATACGGGGTTCCTTTCATCAGAAGAAAAAACCCCTACAGGGTTCCCATGAATGTTGCTTAAAGGTCGACTGTGACTCCGCGCCTTTCTAGCAACGGGATCTTCACATCAAAGTGTAGCCGGCTAGTTTGGGCTCTAGCACCTCTTCAAGTTATGCCAAGAGCTAAGAAATAGCCTGTAGCTAAAGATTGTTGCCTTCCCATCCTGATGGGTCGACAGCAGATTTCTGGAGCAAGCTGTTTGACAGTGTTTGTGCATCTTTTCACTCTTTTAAGGATGAATTATAAAGAAAACTATGAATCTTCTTGCGATGTGTACACACTGCGAACTCATCTGCAAAGTTTATGGTTTATGAGGAACATTATGTCAGACACAGAAAACATAAAATGGTTTCAAGAGGACAAAAAGTATTTTTACAAACATTAGCATACCCATGCATGTTCCATTTATCTCCTTTCAGGGATGAACTACTCTCTCTCTCCTTTTCCATACTGGACCGTACATGTGTAAAATACTTTACATATCTGTCACTGTGACTCAGCCTCTCACTCTGTCTGTCTGTGAAATTATCACGGCAACTCAACTCGTAGTCTGAACTTTGGGAAACTTTGTGATGTTGTTTGTGTATGAAAATGCAGGAATGCGCATGCTGACATCTCTGACATGAGCACATATGAATGAATATGTATGATTTCCTCAATTCACATGATAAATATTTATGTTTGTCACGCTTTGCTCTATAGGTTGACTTCAGTGACAGAGAAGTGCAAAAAAATTACAAAAATTTGACTTACATTACGCTCTCATCGTCTTCACATGTTCACATTTACACTGAGAGGGAAAGGAGTGACAGACGTATATAGAGGTTTCCTAACGTATTCAAGTGTAACATCTGGCCATGATCCTTTGGTAAATGCCTCTGACTCACATTACATGCATTCTTGTCACACTTTGATGGTGCCTTACGCCAAGAAGTCAGTACACAAGAAAGAGAAAAGAGAAAAAAAAAAAGGTAATTTAAGTCCGGTTTTAATGACTCAACAACAATCTGTGAAAGGGGATTCCTGAAACCACAAACGTGTCATAAACCAGTTGAGTTTTTGCTAAATGTCGACTTGATATCCTTGTAGGATTATTTTTGTCATCACTGCTGCCTTAGTCACGGCTGTTTGCTTATTTTGCAAATGCTGATTTTGCATGCAGCTAAAAAATGTCTCTTTTGAGCAGCGGTACCACTCTGTCATGGAGTAGGCAAAAACTAAATTTAATTACACAAAAGGAAACACAAAGCGCTGCTGAGACAGTGTGCACACAAATCAAAACTTTCAAAAAGACAAAAATGTAACATCACAAGACAAGAGATCGAAAACACTGGGAACACAGAGAAATGGTAGAAAACAGTACGACGCGACAGAGGACAAAGGAAAAAAGCAGGACTATATATACACTCACAAGGGCAGAGGAGACACAGGTGAAAACAATCAGGGCGGGGGAGACAATTACAAAGGTGGGAAATCACAGGACAGGAAGGTAACGAGAAACAGGTGCAACCAATCAAGATGGGGAAGACGATCACAAAGGCGGGAAGGGACCCAAGACAGGAAACCAAGAACTTAACAAAATAAAACAGGAAACAAGAACAAAACTCAAAACATGAACACAGGGAATCAAAAAACCAGAACCATGACACGCTCTCCTTGAAGGAAACACATCTTTTATTCTCCTCCAAACTACACCTCAGCTGAACCCTAAGCACGCGAAATAAACTGGCCTGTTGTTTCTGTAGTGTCACCCAATCTTGGGAAACACCCCGGAGACCGTAAAAGAATGGGTGTGTCCCTGCAGTCTTGATTCCAGACAAGATGGGCCACATCTGGATAGGAGAGGATGGAAAAGACAGGAGTGATTTATTACAATTAGTTGAGAAAACCTCAGATTGTGACGTACAGCATTGTCTCGGGCGGTGTCTTAGATTCAAATTTGGACAATTTAGTTAAATCCAAATATTCGAAGATGTCAGCACACAAGATGAGGCTGAGTTCCAAATCCAGACTACATAGTAGTTCTCAGTAGGTTTTGAATACAATAGTGTGACAGTTTACTGAAATGGAGGAGACATCGAACAAAGAGTGGATGAAATAATTAAATGTTTGGAAAACCATTTTGACCTCTCTTAAATCAGCGGTACTGATTACTTTACATCTATGCATTCATCATCTATTAGCACTTAAGGGGTCACTGGAGGCTGGAGCCTATAACAACGGTCACTGTGCGAGAGACGAGACAAACAAACACTCACACTCTTTAGGATCACCAATTAACCTAACAAGCAACGTCCTTGGACTGTGGGAGGAAGGTGGAGCACCTGGAGTTAAGGTTAGATTATGCTTCCGCGTAGTGATCACGCAATGGTCACGCAATGGCCACGCAGTTGCTCGGACGCAGTCGTGAGACCGTGATGGTTCTGCGTGGGGTTTACGTGTCGAAATGCATGCCACACCGGTAGAGGGCGCTATGGTTTTTTGTGACCGACCGACCGAGACTCTTGTGACTATCTCGCCTCGTTATTTACCTTCCGGCTTTTGCCGTAGTCACAGTGAACGATGGACACCGAGACAGAGAGACTGGCGTTGGAGCTACAAATTATTCAAGCAGAGGAAGAAATACTTCTATTGCAAATTAGGGCACGACAAAGGAGACAATGATGTTTATGAGTGGAAACCGGAAAAGCGGTCTCCAGCGGATGTAGTTAGCGGACCAATCACAGCCAATGCCGCTGCGTTGCTGCTGCGTTGCTGTTGCGTCGCCTCGACGCGCGTCGAGGATTTTTGGGAGGTGCGCGTCTGGCCCTTGCGTAGGACGCACGGGGGTCCGCAAGGACGCAATAGGTCCGTAATAGGTCCGTACGCACGGACGCGCTGTGTCAACGCGGAAGCATAATTTCGGCTTTACGAGGGCCGCAACATAAAATGGAGACACATGACAGAGTTACAAAAATAAGGGTTCATTTAACTAAAAATAAAACAAAAAGGCAACAGGTGAAACGTGGTGCGCTTCTGCAGCTGAAAAGTGTTCCCCTTAGGCCTCTTCAACAAGGCCCTTTATTCAGTCTAATTAAGCACAAGCCAAAGACACTTGCACAGCCAGTGGAAGTGTAGAGGGGCGTAAGGGCATAACACCGGAAAAAACCCATGCATGCACAGGGAGAGCATGCAAACTCCACACAGAAAGGCCCCAGCCACTGGACGGATTCAAAACCAGAACCTTGTCGCTGTGAGGTGACCACTGCATTAATGTGCCAAATAGATTTATTTTATTCTTTTCTGTTAAATGAGTTAAATTTTTTATTTTTTTAATGAACATGGCTTGTGGATACTTGGGGTTCTTTATCAATTATGTACTCAAATGACGAACAACAAAAGTATTTGCGAGGAATAAACAATAATGAGTTCCATTTCCAGCTTCAGTTTATAGATTCTTTTCATAATTTTGAGAAGTTGAATTGATTAACAGCACTCCAGGAGACTGATGTCACTGGACTGAGATCTCTTATTGATCTTCTTTTATGGATGTTTCAGTCTCCCATTTTAGTAAAGCGGAGAAGTCTACTGGAGCATCTACTAATAACTTTTTATTATTTTGTGGAAGAAAACATTTCAATTTGAAATGGCAGTAAAGATGGAACGTTATAGACTGAAACAAGATGTTGATTCTCAATCATTTCCTTAATTTCTGCATTTAATGACATTTGATTTGAAGATTTTAACTGTGATGAAAGAATGCTCTCTTGTTAGGTTTCCTTCTTAACATTGGGTTTGGTGTACACTGATCAGCCACAACATTAAAACCACCGACAGAAGAAGTAAATAACATTGACCATCTTGTGACAACACAATGTTCTGCTGGTAAACTTTTGGACCAGGCATTCATGTGGATGTAACTTAGACATGCACCACCCACCTAGACCAGACCAGGGACCCCCACCCCATAGCAATGACACTCCTTGATGGCAGCAGCCATTCCCAACAGGATGCAAAAACGGTTTAGGAACAACTCAAAAATCATGAAGAACAGCACAAGGTGTTGACCTGGCCTCCGAATCCACTAGATCCCAAACTGATCAAATATCTGTGGAATGATCCAATGATCCACAGAGGTCCCTCCCCTCAACCCCTCAACCCATAGGACCCTCAACCCATGGAACCCAAAGACACCCACTAACAACATCCTGTTGCCAGACACCACAGGACACCCTCTGAAGGCCCATGTCCATTCTCTGACGAGTCACAACTGTTTTGGAGGCACAAGGGACACCTACACAATATTAGGAAGGTGGTCATAATGTTATGCCTGATTAGTTAAAGTGAAGGGGTCTTGAAATACACACGTGAAAAGCACATGGAGCACATTTTCAGTTTAGATTTTTCTGTTGCGTGTCTGAAGTTGTTCAAAAGAAGGTGTTTCACTCAAGCTGTCAGTGTGAAACTTCAGTGAGTTTACCACATGAAATGTGGTGTTATACTGAATTCCTATCCTCGTAGTGGCCTGAGGGATTTCATACTGTCTTTCTTCCCGCAAAATTTATACTTTCAGCTTACAGCATTGCCTCACATTTCTATACTGTACCTCTTCTTATATCATCTCTGTGGGAATGTAAATGGATCTTGAGAAAATAATCTTTGTAGATGGTGGTCATGAATTAAAATGAATCACATGGAGATGATGGTGGTGGTTTCCAGCAAGTTTTCATGTCAGAAATCATATATAAAAAGGTTCAGGAAAACTTGGCAATGTTACATTATCACCATCCTTACAGTTAGATGAAAAACTGCACACAATCAATCAAAAACAATTCCTCTGAGTTATTTTGTGAGCTTTTGTCATTTTGGCACAGAGCCCCTGAATTATTTTGAAATGTGGATCCTTCAAAAGAAGACACAGCATATAGGGCGTTCTCATAGACCCTAACCTACATTTCTGCTAAAAATTACCAAACACCACTGAATTTAGTCATGCTTATCTGACAGACAGGATGTTGAGGCCTTTGACTAACTAATGAAATCTGATTTCCTCTCAGAGGGTCCTTCATCTGTCAACTGTAGCCCGCTGTCTGCTGCAGTCCACCACATGTTTCTCATGCATTGATTTTCACGCACTAGGTTTAACTCACAAGTTTGTTTAGAGTCTAAACTAAACATAGGTTCTAAAGGTACGTTGCTGTATCAAATGGCCGATGCTTGGGGTGTCCTGCCAGCTTGGTGTCCCGGGGCATGTACCAAAAACAGGGATCATCAAGAGTTGAAGACACTCCTTTTTCACATAATATAAATTCGGAAGATCTGCAAAACTGCTGTAAACTTATGAGATCTGTACATACAGTGATATATTTGAATGGCATTACATGTTGTTCAGGGAATCACAAACTTAAACGTTTTAGAATAAAAGTGCTGCAGTAGCCAAACTTTAGATGACAACAAAAATTTGTTAAAACCAGACAGATGAATCAAGGTTAGACTAGTTTGTCTACACTACCAGTAGACATGTGTGGTGCATACCAGAGATAACCTCATACTAACTGTGGACATGGTGGTGAAAAACTGTTTTGGTCATATGTTGACCATTTAACCAAATGGTCTCATGTAATCCTCAAATACTCCTTTTCTTCACTTCAAAACCACAACATGCAGTCAAGATGTTTATTCTGGATGTGTTGACTAAAGTCTCACAAGAGCCACTTTTGAACCAGAAAGTTAGGGGAATACTTTGGGGAAGTACCCGCTGTATCGCCTTTGTAGTGACGTAATAACCGGCTGGCATTAGGTACAGCATCTTCCCTCAGTTCTGATTTACATGAATGCCCAATATAAGCTTGATAAAGCGTAGACTGCAGTGTTGGTCCGTTTGTACACATTTGGTACCATTTTCAAGGATAACGTTGGGGGTTTGCCCAGCAAGTTCCCCTGAATATTTGATTCTGTAACTGCAACATACACCGATCAGCCACAACATTAAAACCACTGACACGAGAGGTAAATAATGTTGACCATCTGGTGACAATACAATGTTCTGCTGGGAAACTTTTAGACCTGGCATTCATGTGGACGGACATGTACCACCCACCTAGACCAGACCAGGCACCCCCACCCCATAACAAGCGGCCATCCCCTGCAGGATGCAGCCTGACACAGGCACACACACAAAAACGGTTTAGGAACTACTAAAAAAACATGAAAAACAGGACAAGGTGTTGACCTGGCCTCCAAATTCGGTAGATCCCAAACTGATCAAGTATCTGTAGGGTGATCTCATAGGATCCAAAGGCCTCCCACTAACAACATTCTGTTGCCAGACACCACAGGACACCCTCAGAAGGACCATGTCCATTCTCTGATGAGTCACAACTGTTTTGGAGACACATGGGGGAGACCTGCACAGTATTAGGACATAATGTTATGGCGGATTGGCATTTTCTTTATAAAGAGCTTTGTTCATTGTGAACTGTGCATCCAAAACAGTCCTGGTTCCCAGACAAAGAAGCCTTCCACCTGTGAAAGAACAGACTTATTCTGTGATGTGTAATCTATTAAAAGTTGCCACTGGCTCTGATAAAATGATATGATAATGATGAGAGAGTCATGGCCAATAACATTTGCTTCCAGCTAAGATTCTGTGATAACAGCATCAAAGCCAAAAACAACATGAGATGGATCCTGTTTTTCCATCACGGCACAACAATCCTCACTGTATTGTTGCAAATGGGTCTAACAGTAAAAGGTGCACCGGGAGGAAAGTGTTACACCACAGAAAGTAGAATAATACACTGGCATGATGGGTAATTTTACATTTTCACATTTGTGCGGATTCTGTAAACATACTTATCTATATCTGTGGCAATAGTTGTTAATTTAATTGAATGGGTTTTCCCACATGCATGTAGCTCTGTGAGGTTTACCAAACAGTGTCGGCTTGTGGTTTTCTGAGTGTGAGTCTGGAAACCACAAGGCAACAGTATTTTAGTAAACGTTTGCTTCATGCAGACAATTTACATCCACATGCGGAGCACGGCCACACATGATCAGTCTCTTTGAATGCAACTGACTCCTTATTGAATGCTTACCAAGTAATAAAAAGAGATATATGATAGTTTAATTAATGAAGTGTGTGTGATGACACAGTATACCACAGTGCTGAATAAAGAACTGAAAAGAAATGAAATATATGACAGACAAATCTCTTCAAATTTCTCATTAAAGATGCTGAACCGACGTCCTTTGGATTGAGTTTTGACCCCAGAATTACTGTCAGAGGCGATCCTAGAGTCTACTTGGACTCTAGCAAAAATGTACACACTAGACTAGACACTAGACTATGCACAACGAAGCCAGAAACAATACATGTCTAGCTAAGTTAACTAATGTTAACCAGCAAACAAACGACAGACAAAATAATGTGATGCTAGTGGAAGTTCTATTCAAATCTCTCTGCCCGATACGCTGGACTAGCAGCATTCATTTAACTACTACTATTGTCATTATTAATCATCATTATCTTCTTCACTTTGTTTCTCTTATCTCCCCCCCCCCCAACTAAAGGGTTCATTTCTTCTCATTTTTGGATTGTGTGCCATTGTCATAATTTAAATAGTAATCCCAGAGTTCTGGGAGCACCTTAGGGAGCACCTAAATGCATGCCTTGCCTGTTGGACAGACCTGAAATAGAGAGAGTTTCCAAAAATCTTGTTCGCAATATGAATTTGCAGTAACTTGCCGTGCTCTGAATCATCCAAATTGGGAAAAACATCAGTAGATTTCAAACAACTGCCAGTTTATCTATTACTGAAAGTCCCTGGCAAATGGCAAGAGCAGACAATTTAATTTAAAAATAAGCCACCAAGAACATTAATCATCACAAGATCTGAAAGTAACTCTTGCAGCTGGTTACACCGTTAATTCATCTACAGTCAGAAAGACTCATATTTGATCTGCCTAGGAGGCGTGCCAGGAGAACATAAGAACAAAACTATCAGTTGTCATGAATGAACAAAGAGAGATGAATAGAACTTGGGGTTATTTGGCAACAGTAACATTAGACATGTTTGGTGCAAAACAAAAAAGACATCTTTTCAGGTAAACCTTATGCTAACTGTGAATCATGGTGCTATTTCAGGCACTATACAGCACCATATTATACTGCAATTAAGAATTCGTCATCATGTCAAGGAGTCCCTGAAAATACTGAAAAGTGGCCTCCTGTTTGAAACTTAAAGCAGGATTTCAGTTTTCATCAGAATATTGCGACACGACAATGGAGGGTTGTGGATTGGCCTGGTCAAAGGCAGGGATTGAACGACTTCGGATTTTTTTTAAAGTCGACTAATATGTGGTCTCAGAAAAAATAAGCTACGGAGGCTTTTCTGCAAGTTTACTGAAGCTTGAACACTGGCAACTGCAGCCTCCTTCTCCCTGTTACCGCAGGTCGTTTGGTAAAGCTGTTAACTGACTGCTGCTGACAGAATTTGGACCATTCCTCTGCTAGTGTTAGAGGATGCCTTTTCAGATGAATGTGCATTGCAGAAGTACATTTGTTGTATTTCAGGTCTGACTTACGTATCCACACACTTGATGATCTGCTCAATAGTTTGCTTCAATGACCCACTGGGCTCATCACCCGTCTTTTTGGGAGCATCAATGTTGTTATTGTTACACAACTAGTCGACTTCCTGCTAAAAGCGTCATGACGCAGCAGAGATGTCAACTAGTCGACTAGTCTTGGTACAACCCCCAGTCAAAGTACAGATTCAGATTCTGCTGAAATGTTGTGGGAGATTTAAATTGGGCATTATATGCAAGAAAACCACATTTTGCATGTAGGAGTAGTCAAACATTAGAGACCGATCACCGGCAATCGATGCAAAATGATTCCAATTTGCTTGTTTCTGCAAATGAGGAAAATTCTACCTTGTAAAGCCAATGTGTCTTACTTCTTCCACATAGAATATTACATCTATTGATATTTCTTTTGTTGAATGTGTGATTAAAAAGGATAATTTACCTTGTGGCGCTATCATCTGTAAGTATATCATCTTTATCTACAGGCCAGTTTCTAAGCAGGTCAAATGCTTGTCCAAATTATATTGTAAATCCTACAAATTCAATAAAGCTTGCGTGATACCTCTTCTCATGTGGATAACGGTCAGCCTAATATATTCAATTACATCGGACAAGCCTTATTTGGTAGATTCTTACTCTACAAACATGCAATGATTGTGCAACCGGTCTGTGCAAAATACAAAAAATATGATGTAAAGGCTCAACGGAGACAGAAACTACACGAGCAAGTAAACAACCTTACATTGGCTCAGAGTCTCTAACTGTTGCTGAACATCTCCCTTAGTTACACTGTTACCAATAGGCTGCACACAGGAAGCAGATAGATCACGTCTGAATAAAAAACATAAGGAAAGACATGTTAGTAAGAGACAGAGAGCAGCAGTGTGAAAGAAGCTTCTCTTCCAATCACCCCCTCGAACATCAGATTGCTCAACCGTTTGGGCAAGCCCTTAATCTCTCCAAAGGCTCACACACAAGGACCCTCACAGAGACTCACACTCATGGAGAGCCAGACACACACTGATGTAGACTCCCAGGGCTCCTCTTTATCTTCTGTGTGGGTGTTCCGGTCACTCTGACTCATTAGGTGACACGATCACCCAGGGCTGATGACGACAGCTTGACGTGTGCTTATTTTGTGTGAGGGTGTGTCTGTGGGAGGCTATCATGTCAAGCCAAACAAGCACATGATATGACACCAGTTACTGTAATCTTCTTGCCGGAGTAAAACACACCATTCAGCCATAACATTAAAACCACTGATAGGATAAGTAAATAATATTTACCATCTTGTGACAATGCAATGTTCTGCTGGGAACCTTTTGGACCCATTTACCACCCACCTAGACCAGACGCTCCCACCCCATAGCAATGACACTCCTTGATGGCAGCAGCCATCCTGAGCAGGATGCAGCCTGGTCATAATGTTATGCCTGAGTGGTATACGTAAATGATACTGCTGAAGTGGTGAAACATTTGTCAAACGAACATTACTTTGTAGGTTACATTGAAAACAAAGAACTTTGACTTCTGTCCCAGGCTCTAAAAATAAAACCCCCCATTCACAAAGTTTCTTAACCATAATCATTCACCAGTCTTTTTCATCAGTTCAGTCATGTTTTATGCTGATTAATCAGACCAGTCCGTGGAGAAAAATGTAAGAAGTGAACTGTAAAATGTTGTTTGAGCTTTGCCAGACAACAAACCATACCAGCTGGAGTGCATGGTTGGCATTTTCAGTGCAGTTCCTGTGTACCTGGCAAAAACCCAGAGTCCAGTCATGTCTGTGGTGAGGAGAACTCACTGGTGATACGGTTTACTGTTCCACCAGCAGTTTTGTGAGTGAGGTAGGCCTCCTCCTCGAACAGTTTGTGTAGCCAACTTGATAATAAGAAGCCAACATGTGGATTTGCAACATCTTTAGATACCACAACTCGAATGCACATATTAGGGTCAGTAAACCATAAAATTTGTTGATTTTTGTTTTGTTTTAAGCTGGGCATCTTAAACAAAAGAACACCATTTTTTTCTTCCTCATATTTTGTCAATGTCAATTCAGTGTTTCACGGGCCTGATAAGAAATTATGATGATGCCAGGATGCAGCCATGGGCCACCCGTTGACAGTCACTGTCGTCAATTCTATGTTAATCTATGTCCTCAAGTACACTAAATCATTTTCATCTTATACACAATCACAATGCGATCAAACTGAAAGAGACATGTGACATTTGACATCACTTAGTGTGGGTTTTGAGTATGTTACTTGCAGCGTATTATATATTGATTTCCACAATTCAGGCCGACAGGTTGGCAGGCTCTTCAACATTGATGTCGTCACTGAGGTCTTATAGCACCACTAAATGTAATTAAGCTGTGTGACACCCTCATAAAAGTAATTTATTTCATGGTTACTCTACTGAAAGGATACTGGCACAGATGCATGTACCCCAAGCCACATATTTATTTCACTTATTAAAATAAAAAAAAAACATTTATGCCAATGTATGGTTTGACTCTGTTTTATATCCGTGTGGCTTTTTGTGTCCTGAAAAACATTAATCGGCCAAATGTAAGCCCTGCTTGGTGTTGCTTAACTCTTGTGTCTTCGTCATCAAAGGCCTCCATACAATACTAAGTCGTGCTCCTTGGCCTTTTCTTTACAAAGCTAAAAGACACCATGTGGAATATAACGGATACGGAACCCAACCAACTCCATTGCAACACACAGAGTTATATCCAACTCTGCACAGATGGAATGACAAACCATAAGGATTACACTTTACTTGGACGTGGTCGGCATGTTTTGTGGTGCAAATAAAAGATATGTGCTTACTTAACCGATCAGGTTGACATCTGATAATGAGTTTCGTCACGGAGATTGTTTCATATTGATGTCCCCAATGCTAACCCTAACCCCAATTAATCCGTAGCATGTTTTAGAGTAAAATGAGCTGACTGTCAGCCTCAGTTAATCGTTTTGACCTCAACATAATCACTGTTGCTCCCACTACATCAGCTCATTTGTCAGCACCTTAGCCCAATGATGATTACTCATTTGCGACTGGCCCGTGCCCTGGTTGGGATGCGAGCCCCGGGTTTGGCGGTGAAACTGCAAGCAGGTTCACACCCCATGGTGAAGTCATGTTGGTTGCAAAATTGTTTTTCAATTTATCCCTTTCTCTCTCAGAGAGACGGTCGTGTTTCCATCACTTCAGAGGACACTAAATGAACTTACTTTCATTTTAATTCATCTTAATGCTATTTAAATTAAATTTCTCATAACCAGAAAATCAGCCAACATTAAACCTAATTGAATGCCTAGCTAACTCTAATCAAATTGTAACTTTTAACGTAAAACTAAGTCTCAACAGATTTTAACCCTGAAAATGAGCCAATATTACATATCTGTGAGGTGCAAAAGTGAGTCCACCTCTGCGATTACAAGAATACATCTGTTCAGAAGTGTTGAAAATCACTGATTTGTCACAGAACACAAGACATGTGTTGGAGTGTCATTTTTATGTAGAACTATAGAAAATTCTGAATGGTCGCCTGAATGAAAATTCATGGACCGGTTAAAATTGATCCGGATCACCCAGAGCACCTTAGAAGTTCTGTTTTATATTTTGACAGGGCTAGTTGTTAAAGTAAATAGACGGTCCACGAGGGAGCAGTGATGTCTACGTCCATTACACAGCTAGTGAACTATCAACTCCCCACCCTTTCCAGTGGTCACTGCTCGTACATCACATCAAATCACATCACATCACATCACGTCACATTTCACCCATTTGTTTTGTTTCTCACGTGATTTTAGTGGAACAAAAAGCTTTGCTTTGTGGGAGATGATGAACTTTAGCACGGAAGTGCTCGAGTTTAGGAGAAACCAACATGTTGTAAATAATAGTGTTTTTTTCTTTTGAGTAAGTACCTTCATAGAAACTGTTGTCTTTGGTTGCTGCTATTTTGTTATAAAGTGACATTATCAAATATTGTGAATCTGTTCAACATGTACTAGGACCAGAAGTTTTGTTTTATTAAATGGCAATACCATTTATCTGTAGGGGCACTCCAACAGGAAAGACAAAGACTTCTTTTTGGCAATGAGAACCAAAAAACCCCACTTTAAACTATAATGCCTATGGTGCATTGCCAATCCTCCAGAAGTCAGCAGCCAGAAGTAATTGAATTGGGATGTTTGTTACGGAAATGAGTAACTTTTGCAAAAGGTTTAAACTTGTTTTTGATAATAAAATAAAATGTAGTTTTAAACATTTGTCCCCAATGTTCAGTCTTGTTCAGCTATTCCTTTGAGGGATTTCACTCTGCATCCCTGTACTGAAAGAATCGCTCTACTGAGATCTACTGCTACTTTACTAAATTAGTTTCCTCCCCTATTATGTGAGAACTGAGATCAATGTATGTTTTTTACTTTTCTAATGAGTTAAAGATATAAGCAACCTAAAAACATGATGAAAGTTTAAAAAGGGGCCCTCGTGACAAAAAAGGGACAATTCACCCAACCTATAACACTACTGACTTGCAGGGTAAAGCATTTCACTAACAACCAAATCAATGTTTTTGCACATAGGCTATACACCACTGGGGATCGCTTTACTCATCATTACATCATTTGTTGATTCAAGCTGCACCCTGCATCACAAGTCTCATTCTGCACGTGCAGAGAGCCGGCTGACCAAATGTCAATTGAAGGCAGTTTTAAGTAGTCACCTTATAACCCAAATTCCAACCCACATTTTTATTAATGAAGTCCAGAAGAGACTTTCAGTGCGTATCCCCAACAAAGGATAATTTAATCATATAATTAATCTATAAACTGGAGAAGCATGCTGCATATTTGTGCTGATGGGCTGCAAATAAATCCTATTTTATGAAGCACGACATGTCAGTGAATGGTGGTCAGTCAGATAAGACTGGATGGTCTCTCTGTCTCCTTTAGTGGAACAGATGTGATAACAAGGGCCCACTTTGGTCTGGGGAAAAGCCTGGGATAACAAATCTGTATAGGCCAGTAACGCACATCAGTGTAAACCTGTGTGCAGTGAAGTCAGAGCAGGGTTTCCTTGAATTGTGTCATTAAATGTAAAATCTGAAGATTCAAAATTCCAACTTTTTGAACTTTTATTAATGTTATTTAAGCTCTTAAGTCATCTTTGGTCAATGATGAATTAAAAAAAAAAGAGGTAAAATAGGAACATAAAAAGTACTTGAACTTAAAATGAATCGTTTTTGTCTTAGAACTTATCCATTTTTATCTCATCCAAGACTAAAAGCTCCACGTGCATGAATGTGTGTTTAAGTGTGTGTGTTTGTGTTGTGTGGTTGTCGGTAGGTGAGTAAAGGAAACCATCCTGGCTCCTTCTAAAATTACATTACAGACGGAAGAGGATAACACACACAGACAGAGATAGAGAACCATTGTGACTCCGTTCCAACTGGTGATTAGCAGAGGCGGAAACTCATGAGATGCTGGAGTGTATTTAGGTACGCACTCCTGTCTCGTGAGCTAATTTTCCAGTGGAAACACTTCCTCTGTGTGTCTTTGACCCTTCTACCTTCTCTCAAGATCAGAAGGAAAATTAAGGGTGGACTACTAGATCGGAAATAATGTAACGTCTGTGCGCATGAGTGCATGTGACTGTGAGCCGGGAAGAGGTCGGCTTGTTGCTAGGTTGCAGACGACATCTGACTTTCTTGACACATCCATCACGTATCATTGGAGCTGCAACTGACGGCAATCAGGTGAATTTGTCTTGCCTCCTGATTCACTGTTGATTTTAAATTAGCATAAATGCTATATAAACATAGCTGACTGATACAGTTGTTTCAAGTGTGGGCAAGGGGAACTCTGCTCCACACACACACACATAATCACACACAATCACACACATGCACGTGCGCACAAACAGATCATCTCCTTGTTCCCACAGCTTTATTGAGCATCTGGGCTCAATTTCACACTTCAAAAACATTGGGAACAGCACAACTAGTGTTGGCCAGCACTGTGTGTGCGCGCTGGACAGCAAGTTGTCCCACTGGAGAGAGATTTGATTGTTGATATTCTCCTGCTTGTTTATGTACAAGAACCAGCGCCAACAATGCCAGGGACAAGAGCTGGTACTCGGACACAGAGCAGCCGCTATGTGGGGGGGCGCCCTTTGCGTTACACCGACTGTGTGTGTGTGAGAGCTGGAGGGTGTGGAAGTGGGGCTTTGTTGCCGGACCTGCCACCCACCAACTCTGAACAGCAACAGAAATTAACACACACGTACACGCAGAGTAGGATTTCTGCAGTAGGCCTACCGGTAACACAAACACCCGGAGCATCCGTGTGAGCAGTGCCAATTTAATCTTAGCTTTAAGCAGCAAAAGACAGGCCGGTGGACTCATATGTTGTTAACTCACCTCAAACAAACATGCAGTCTAAGTCTCAACATATGATTCCAGTGCTGGGTCACAGAATTGTTTACATTAGGATCGACCTTTGCCTGATTTCCTCTTTGTTCAGTACATCAGTGATCCTCATCATTATTTTTAATATATTATTTTCATGCTCATCTCCTCATTATTCAAAGACTCTTACTGTACTTCCTTCATCCTATTCATGTTCGTCTCCATCAAATCCACCACTGCCGCAACTGTTGTTATCCTGACATCATCCTCTCTTGCTCTGTCAGCATTGGTCCCATCAGTATCCTCTTCTCTTTCCCCCTAATCGCTCTTTAAAGTTTAAAACCCTCGTGTAATCAGCTGTGTGGCTCAGAGGGGAAATCCCCTCAAAATTACTACAGGAACTACTCCAAAAACTAATCTCACTTTCAGTCCGCTTTTTCTTTGCTGACCCTTTCTGGTTCTTTTATTTTTTCGCTCTGTGTCTCCTGTCGCCTTTCACAGTGATGGGCGTTCCAGATTTTAATACTGTCATGCTCTCTGTTTGATGGAAAATGGACCAAAAGAATGCTGACATATGTTTGTCAATTTTCTGCTTAGTAAGAAGATTAAAATAATACTGCTTTCAAATTTTACCTTAGGGTGTTGACATACCATGGTTGCACCACTGGTGAGTGATTGTGGCCACACTTTAGTTTTAGTAATGTATCTTGGTTCTCGTTGGACCACCGTTGAAGGCTTCTTGGCCAATTTAACATGTGAAATCAGAGGGGGTCCAACTTAGTAAACCAATGCACAAAAATAGAAGTGACAAAAGTAATCCAAAGTCAAGTCACCTTTTCAACGACAAATGCCGACTACTGCCCCCTGCTGGAATGGAGATTTATTTCCTCTCATGCAGAACCTCCATGCTAGTTGGCTGCAGTGTTTTCAGTGTTTTTTAGGGAAACAGCACTATAGTCAGCCTTTGTTGCACCTAGTTCTTTGATGTCCTTTTGTATTTTTTGTAAGTATCTGAATTTCTCTTTCCTACTGATTTAAAGGTGGATGTGAAGGTTAGCAGTTTTGATCTTTACAGATGACTTAAACGATTAGTCCAGCATTTTGGGAAATATACTCATTTGTTTTCTAACTGAGAGTCACATAGGAAGATCAATGCCACTCTTATACCTGTATGGTAAATATGAAGCTACAGTGAATACAGCAATTGCATCTGCTATCCTTCTATATGGCAAGACACCTGAAAGTAGCTAAAGCAGACAGATGGAATAGGCCAAGGACAACAGTGAACAATCCCCTCAGCTCCGCATCTTTTTACAGTTGCTCTTGTATGAGCTCTGGTGTTACCGCTTAAAATTACTGCACAATATAGCTGTGACATTGTAATTTCATTGTATACATTTAAATAAATGTATTATTGCCATGAAACAACTGCATCCAAAGATACAAAAAACTTTCAAAGGACAGGAATACATTTTTAATTATTTACTTGAGTATGCAATGATGGGACTGCTTGTCATCATAGATTTTCAAAATCCCTTTCTGAACAATAGACTCAGAGTCATCAACTAATGAGAGTTATTGGTTCTGAGGTCAATATGTCAAAAACACACCTGAAAACTTGAGCATTAACCTTGGTAAACACTTGACCCTGAACAGATTGCACCACCTGAAGGCAGAAAGAGCCCTCTGCGCAAACAGATGGACCTGAGGAACCAGCTGTTGCCTTGAACACCACAACCAGACACGCGTACAACGAAAAACACTGATGCACATGCACACACACATATGAGCTCACAGCCTATACCAGGGCTCCCCAGCCTGGGAGCGCTATTCTGCAAGAGCGAGATGAAATGTTGGTGCGCATGAAAACCATTTTCATCTTTAGAGACGAGGAAGTAATCACACAGAAAATTACACCCATGAAAGTTACAGGAGGGATCTGCAGAATCACACTGTAGTCATTACTGGTGTAAGATGTTGGCTGTCTGCTGCAAATGGAGACATGCGTTTTCCCTGTTTTCCCCGACGAATGTCAAGTTAGTAGTTCACAAGTCGCTGAACATAATGATATAATTTTGGCTGGGCGTTCTTTGGCTGAAGATTGTTCTTGGAAACAAGCTATTCACTTCTAAGAAAATGTGCACAGCACTGCCTTTCAGTCCGTGTAATTTGACTTCATAATAGCAACTGTGATAATAGCAACATCCTGTGTCATTGAAGCAGTACAGCAGACCCCTAATCTGGAATTAGAGTGAGTCTGAGTGAGTTTGTCCACTTATTTTAAAGGTTTTATGATTCACTATGACACCCCTGTAAAATTCTTTTTTCTAAAGGCACCTGGAAAATATACATTTTTTTTTTACTTTGCAGAAGAGAACAACCCAGAGATACTCTAAGTGGCACCATTGCCTGAGTTGACAGATTTCATTTGTTGGTGAAGCATTCAGGTGTGGCTTCCCTCTCATTGGGCCACTACTCTTACGGGGTATACACAGACAGGAAGAAGCAAGCAGCAATGTGGCAACAAGAGACCGTGGAATGACATTAAAGTATTAGACGAAAAACACTTTGACAACACAAGAGGGCGGGGACCAAGATGAACTTTGAGGTGACATGATTGAGGTGACAACCAATGGGAGTGACTGACATGGTTGGTTGACATATGACTCAAGCAGAGAGTTTCCCAGATGTTTTTCTGCAAGGAAACATCATCCTCAACTTTGGCTCCGCTTCAACTAGATCAAAATGGAGGAGTGGTTCGCCACTGCCGTCCCCAACAAACCTGAACTTGATAACTCACACTACAAAAAAATCTGAAATGTGTTGCCTGGTTCCACATCACTGAAATCATCGCACACAAAGTCACAGGACGTGGTTTCTGTAATCATGAAAGTAAATACCAAAATATAACAAGAGTCTCGCTATGCTGACAGCAGGCGTGGAGCACGGGGTGAA
This sequence comes from Chelon labrosus, assembly GCF_963514085.1. Taxonomy (NCBI): domain Eukaryota; kingdom Metazoa; phylum Chordata; class Actinopteri; order Mugiliformes; family Mugilidae; genus Chelon; species Chelon labrosus. The sequence continues at coordinate 19,474,558 of NC_140345.1, forward strand.
GCATGATGGAGACGCTTGTTGGACTCGGAAACATTATCCAAGAGGGTTACCTAGGCAACCAGAGCCTGGAACCTTCACGAGCGATGGGCAACGAGCGAATCGCTTTGTATGTGGACAGGATTTATAGTAGTTGTGTTATCTGCCTGCTAAAAACTGCATGACAGAAAGTGCGACATCCTCCAACCATGAGTTGTTTGTCAAGTAGGGAAGCGGGGAATGGGTGTTTTGGACCCAAACGCAGGACTCAGAGGCAGGAGTGGGCGAAAAAGATTTTTAATAAAAAAAAAAAATAAAAAAAAAAAGACAAAGCTAACAAACCAAAAGCGCTGCCGAGGTGGCAGGAAAACAAAAAATCAAAAACACTATCAAAACTAAAACGTGGCATGAAAATCTGTGGCATGGAACATGAAAAAACTGTGACATGAAACGTGTCTAACAAACAGTATGACGCGACAGGGAACAAAGGGGATGGCAGGGCTATATATACACACACACGAGGAACAGAGGTGACGAGACACAGGTGAAGCAAATCAAGAAATAACCAATGACCTAATCAAAAGGAAAACACGGAAGTAACACCACAAGAAATCAAAAACTTAAAAATAAAACAGGAAACTGAAAAACTAAACACTAAACCATGGATATGAAAACCAAGAAATTAAAATACAATAAACAAACCGAAGAAACTAAACCGTGACAGAAAACGTGACAGATAGAAAACGTAACAGACAGAAAACATGACATTGTTCTTGTATGCTGTATGTGAATATGTGCCTTAAATTCAGCCTACAGTGTCTCGATGTACAGTATGAATGCATTTAGGGGCGTGTGTCCCAAGAGAAATAGCTTGACAATTTAAGCTTAAAGATTTATCTCTGACCTTGTTATTTATTTGCCAAAGCCCTGGAAACCTGCATTTGCCAAAAACCTACTTGAGGTTCAGATTCACTCCTCCCTGCCCACTGCATCCTGTGATTTTTATGCAAGGTTTGGTAATGAGGGGGATTAAGAGCCTTTCTGGCTCGGAGGGAAACAAGGACAACACATGAACGCTGTGTTTAATTTGGCTCTTTATTTATCACAGCTACCAGTTGTCTGGCTCGCCTCGTGCTGTGAATGTTTGTGTGTGGCAGACGGAGCAAGAGGTGAATAGACTCAACGACCAGCCTGGTGGAAATGTGACTGCTTACTATCTCCCGTCTCACACCACGAGATACTGCGATGTTTCTGTGTGTGGTTTGTGTGTGTGTGTGTGTGCTTGCGTTGGCTCCCAGGGTGGTTATCAGGCGCAGTGGGTGGGAGGAACAGCTGCACTGACCCTCAGCTGATACAACACTTTATTGGAAAGAGGATAAAATTGGACCTTGTGTTGCGTTTGTGTGAGTGCATAAGATGTGTGTGGACTGGCAATGAAGCGACAGTGTTATTTCTGTTGGCACACGGTTACTACCTCTAGGAAGAGTCACAGTGTGATTCGAAATGTTGAAATGTGCTTCTGGAAACTTTCAACACTTAGGCAATTTTTTACGTCCTCCTGCTCCTTGCCTCCACACAGTCGTCTCTCGGAGGTCTACGAAGAGCTTTTTGATCGTTCTTGGCTTTGCTACGTGCACTGTGACCAAGAAGAACATCAAGTGTAACGGCTTCTGGAAATTAAAAGTGGAAAAAAATCCTGATCAGTAGCTGACTGACTTCTGAAGGTCGACGCTGCCAGGAAACATGCTGTCAATTTGCTACTGACTGGAACACAGCACAACCCTGTATTGCCCACAATGTTAAAAATTGACAGGACATCTGCCGACAAGTCATCTTTCCTGGTACCTGTAAGATATAGCAGGAGCTAGGCTAACTGGCCTCATCTCTGAAAGTTGATTGATTGTCTTGGCAACGGTTCCCACAAGCAGCACTTTTTGTTCTTTGTCGTTTCAACACCTGGAAAGTCACTGTAGGCACCCACACACTCATACCTGGTTCAGACAAAGGCACAGTCTGTACAGAAATCCTTGATCGTTCCCTCACAAGTCGACCTGCGGGTCAAACGCTTTGGTGATGATACTCAATGTCCACATGTCATCGAATGCGTGGCTGAAAAAGACTGGCAGGAGAAGTAAGGAGAAATAAAAAAATGAGCGCACAGGAAGTCCAGAGAGAGATGCTTTGTATGGGTTTAAGCAGTTAAACGGAAACCAAAACTGAACTTTTAGCTGTTATTTAGTGTATTTAAGTGTAATACTCAGGTTTGTCAGTGACATGTATGAAACCAAGCTGCAGACTACAGTACGGGTTAACCGTGACAAACAGGGTGTTGTTTATTTATAGGCCGATCGTGTGCTGAGCAGACCAGAGCCATACGTGAGTCTGAAAGGTGGCAACACATTTAACACAGCAATATTGTACTTGTCTATGTTTAAAATCTCTCAGCGCCTCTGCAAAACACCTGAGCCGCCTGAGGCGAAAAGGTGTGACACGTATTGCATCCTAAACATCCTTAATTGATTTGTTTGTAGAGTTTCGAGGTTTTACCCTCCATTTATTTCAGCGTAAGCTCCCCTCAGTCACTCCCATGAAGTCACTGAATGGAGATTTGGCCTCAGCACATCCAATTCACAGAAACCACAGTGTTTTTTTCTTTGTGTGTGTGTGTCTGTGTGCACTGATGTTGGGAAATGTTTTTTTCTCCTTCTGGCATTTGGTGATCTAGCTCCTATTTTAGCACTAATCTCCAACCTGGGAGCAAAACAGATTCAAAACACATCATTTCCCATAAACAAAACTAAATGTCAGCCATTTCCGAACTTGGTAGTCGTGATTCCGCTGCATTTGAATCCATGACCTCTGCATGTGCACACAGACAAATATAGACAAATCCATGGATGCATGTCATTATTTTCAATATTTTACAAGAATAATAATCAGCTGTTCATTGTCTGTCCACACAAGGTTTGTAGTTAACTAGTGATAGTAGTGGAAAATCTTACAGCACTTAGTGATACTAGTAAAAGCCTCATGTAAAAGGTTCTTTCATTTAAAGTCAAGCTAACATGTTCACATGCTTTACAGCGGCTTGTGGTTTTCCTTTTAACAAACAGGACAACGCTGTAAAGTGCAACCATAAAGCTGCTATAATTACCACCAGAGCTACTGTGGGCTTGCGTGTGCATGGCAAGCTTGTCTGTTTCAGGTCCTGGGTGGCTCTCATTATGAGTATTTATTTTTGTTATTTTATGTTCCTAATGATTGGCTGAACCCACAGTACAAGGACTTACAGTGCACTCGATTGATTGATGCTCACGTCTGTTTGGAGACATTTGACAGTTGCTGAGTCATATAAAAAAAAAAAAAAATGACCTGTTGAGCTGCGTAATTCTCCAATGCAATTACTCAACACAAATATTTACAGTGTCATTTTCTGGTTCACAGACAAGGATACGAGGATAGTGATGATGGGCTGTTTAGATCTCCTCCTTGCAGCTGTTAAAGAGTCAACACATATGAACCGTTTTGGTGACAGATTTAACTGTTGTGCAAAAGTGGATGACTTCAGTTCTTTAGATTCTGTCATTTTTATACTAAAAATCTGGATACAATCAAGTTTTCTCAGTCAACCATGCCGTGTATTTAGATTTAAATGACGTAAGGTCAAAAGGTTTCCCTAAATTACCAACCTTACCTCTTAAGAAGTTCTGGTGGTTAACCCTGTGTTTGAATGAGGTCACGCTGTATCGGGACATCAGACGCACGGAGAGTTAATGAGGTTAGCTGTGGCTAATGTGTCAGCAGTCAGGTGGCCTGGTGACAGGATGGGTGGGTGCAAACAGAAACTGGGCTGAATTCTGTTGCGTTTGTTAAGGATTTGTTTTGACAATGTAGAATTTAGATTAGTGCTGTGCCTCTTCAGTTCGGGACAGAGAGGTGGTTAGAGGGTCAAGGCTGAGTCCAAACCAGGGCAGAAGGGGGGTTTAGAACATGACCAGAATTGCATTTATGGTTCACTGTTCTCTTGCCAATAATACAACCAGAAAGGACTAGTTTGCAAAACCATGATAATAAGATGTACTTGTATTTTATAAGTCAGACTGCATCTGCAATCAGTGGAGAAATGAAAGGCTAGAGTCTCATAAATGATAGCCAACAGACTGCTGTGATCACTGCTCAGCAAAATACATTCTACTCAAACAAATGCACTTCACATTTAAGGTTACTAAATTATTTCCATCACTTTTTGACATCAGGTAGAACCTTTGCACATGATGTACCATATAAAGCTACAGCGAAAACGCAGACCCTAGGAAAGGTTAACTGAGGAGGTTCAGAGATACAAACATTTGTATGACTCGTCTTCTTTTGCCATTGTTGCCATTGTTGAAAGTGAAGCAGGAAGTGGAAACTGAAGCAGGAAGTAGAAACAACAATTGGCAATTGGCCGATTGGCAAGAAAGACACAGCTCCAACTAGCGATTGGGTGGTGTTTTTACCTAGTGAGGCAGACTGACGACTGCGCAAGTATAAATGGCTCTATGTCCCGCTGTACTCTAAAAGAGCCTTTAGGGTAGGGGCTCCATTAGAGTGTCACTGTTTCAACCCAAACTTTACGGGGCCAAGTGTGGAAAAAGAAAAAAAAATCTATTTATTGTTGTCGACAAACCAAATGGTTTGTTAACTATCTGTCACTTAGGTATAAGGCTTAAGGCAATTTGCTGTCAGTATCTTTAACAACAATGGCAGACTCTTAACTGCTTGCTTCTCCAACGGCAGCCATTTGGTTGTAAACAAATTCAACACCACGGTGCACAGACATGCTTGACTATGTCGTTGTTACTCTTCTGTCCATCACTGTATACAGGCAGAGCTCTCGGAGCACGATCAGCTCAGAAATGTAAGGGTTCCATGCCAACTTTACGCCCCCCAATAATTTGTAGGTAGGGAAGTTAGTCTCGCCGTTAGGCTGGAAGTGTCAGTTAGCAAGACTCCGAACCCCCAGTTGCTCCCAATGCTTGGCACTGGTGCGTAGATGCATCTGGGTAAATGTGACGTTGTGACTGTAATGTGCTTTCACATTTACATGTGTGCAGAGGATACAATAAGGCGTTTTAGTATTTTAAAATACTGAATTCTCCCTTTCTTCTGTCTGTACCCCGGCTTAGGCAGATGGGTCCCCCCATATGAGCTGGGTTCTGCTCGAGGTTTCTTCCTGTTAAAAGGGAGTTTTTCCTTGCCACCGTTGCCTTCAGGCTTGCTCTGGGGGTTTCAGGCCGGGTTTTTGTAAAGCGTCTTGAGACGATTTGTATTGTTATTGACGCTATATAAATAAAATTGAATTGAATTGAATTGAATTGAATTATTCTGTAGCTTACAACATTTGTAATGTAACAAATAATTTTGACATTCTTCATTAACAAACAGGTAACTATAGAAACGCAAATGGATAGCAGACTTTTTTTGTCTACTTTTCTGGGATAATCTAGAATCAGCTGAAGCACTTGGTTCTGTCACTGAACTGAAAGTATAAAATACTTTCAGTTCATATAGTTGAAACATATGTATGAGTACATACTTAAGATACTAAAAGCAGAACCACACATTATGCAGAATGACCTGATATAGAATAATGAATATCATATTATCAGTTTATAATCATTAACTGCTGAAGCTGGTAGAAGTAGCTAATTTTCATAACTTTACATGAGGTTTATGGACAGAGTTTTACATTATACTACACAATATTATTTATTTTGATTATTTTGTATCGTTCATGTGAATCTGCAAAGTAGCTGCAACAAAGTCTATCAAATAAAAATACAGGTAAAAGGAATAATGCGTGATTTAAAATTGTATGGGGGTAAAATGATAAGACTGCAATACAAGAAAACAGGAAAGTGATGAACTGATGTACTGAGTACTAAGTGATGTACTTATCTTTCACTGGCCGAGTCTTCCTTGATAGTAACTGATTGTTAATGGTGATTAAGTGATAAATTATCCTCTGTTCATGATGAGAAAGTTATATCTTACTGTCACTTCTGTAAAAGAATGGCATATGTGCAAACTTTTGCAATGCAAAGACAAAGTTTTAAAGCAGTGGTTTGTTTTATTTTGAAAGTTTTCTTTTTCCAAAACAGTAGCTTATTAGAGCTGTGGTTAGAAAGGCAGCTTTGGGACTGTAAGGTCAAAGATTTGCGTCCCCCTGTGTCCATGCTCCCCACTGCCATGAATGTGCGTACACACTGCTGTGTGAACAAACGGACGTGTAAAACTCTCCATGATGGTAAATAAAGCTCAATAAAGTGAAATCCATCTATCTATCTTTCTATCTATATATAAATATTAGGAGAAACTCAGATATACAGGCGCGGGGAAATGGGAAAATGCAGATGTACTGTCGAGCTACAGGCGTTCACACCAACAGATGTGTTATGTTGTATCGTAGTGCAACATCACAGTACACCCCCCCACCCCTGTTATTAATTGATCCAGAATGCTGTGGATCCAAACCAAGTGATTCAGAAGGTCTTCTGTTGAGTGCTTTGTTGCAATCGGGGCAATAAATAAGTAATATTGTTAAACCATCGCAAAATGGTTTCCTTCAGACCTGATCCTGATATGAGACTTCACCTTTTTAACGAGGATCCTGGACTAAGAGACGGTGCAGCTGAGGATATGTATTTTAATGGAGCCTTGAGTGCTTGCCCAGGGATATTGAGTAACACTAAGTATTTCCAGGAATTGTAAAAACAACAACAATTTGAAATACACGTTAAAGAAACAAGTACGCACACAAAAAGCTCTCCTTCTGTTGTTTAAAAAAAATGTATATTAAATCAGTCCTTTTTGCTTCAGTCAGTCATCGCAGCATGGCGCAATCAGCTGTGATACATTAGATTTCAAAGCTTCTTATGTAAGACCAGGTTTCTGTAGGATGTGTTATTTATTGGCCCCACGGCAGTACAGAGAGGTTGAAAAGGTGGCCAGGCTGAAGTTAAATGGACCCTTTTCACGAGACATGAGCTGGGGTCACCAGGTTATGCCAGCAGGAGTCTGAGTGATCAGCTTCCATGTCTTACCTCCCAGCTGTGGTTGGGCTTTGATGAATTATTCGGTGAGTGAAAAGGAAATTTTAAAGTGCTATGTAAACTAATTTTATACATGCCGCATCACTAATCTCTTGCTCCTGTAAATGTGTCTTTTTCTGTTTTAACTAGCACCATGTCGTCAGGAATTATGCACGGAAACAACTTCATTATATACGAAGACTGTATTACAACCTTTTCCTACTAGTGTTTGCAAAATCAGACTGTTGTATGTGTTTCATGGAGTACAAAGTTATTTTAAAAGTCGTTTTTTAAAATTTGTTGGCTGTGTGTATGTGTGTCAGTTTTGCAGCTATGTTGCCCCCCATGGAGCAGCCATTATGACAAAGAAGGGAGGGCATGACATATTCAGCGTTGTCATCTTTACATCAGGCCTTTTTTTTGTTGTTGTTGTATATATTTTATTCCTATAGGAAGTTTCATGTCTTGTTGACATGCACAGATGCTTTATGGCCCGGGGCATCGCACATGTGCCACTGCTATAAAGGGCAGTAGGGGTTAAGAATAGCCTTATAAAAACGTATTCACACAGTTTAGTCCGTTGTTACAACTGTTGTTACAGCCTAAATAAATTCACTCAGATGTACGTAGGAGAAAATGAACTCATCTGGGAAAAACGTTGTGATTTCAGAGGGCACAGCTGACAACTGTGGCCCATTCGGATGTCAAGCATGTGGAAGTGACTCGGCAGAGAAGACAGACGCTTCATGGTTGAGTCAGATTCCCGAGCAGGTCAATCAGAGGTCGAAAGGTTAAAACAGATTTTTCTTTTTGCGCCTAATACGCCACATCAAAAGTGCAATAGGTTAACATAATGTGTGAAGAGGCTGTCTTTGAACTGAAAAGTTCCCAGTGGTTAGGCCCAGCATCAGCACGTACAACAAGAAAGCACGTACAAGGATCAGCATACTGTATTCAGTGGGGTTCCTAAAACAAAAGAGCTTGACACCGGGCTTTCCACACACCTGCTTCTCAAATGTTATGTAACTGGAGGAATGTAGCCACTTTCAATGGACACAGTCAGTGTGAGTTGGGGCCATATTTGCATTTGTGTTGATTGCTGCACACCTATCCAGCAACAATCAGGATGTTTCCTTAACTTTCAAGATTTAGCAAGGAACACTGTCACTGGGCAGATTCTTCTTAGGGTGCTGCTATACAAATTTATATAAATTTATATAAATGTATATAAATTTATATAATTTTTCCAAATTATAATTATTTAAAAAAAAAAAGAACCTACAGTAGAGTTAAGCATGGTTTAAGCCTCTGCGGGACATAGACGCCGTAACTTGGCCATGTAACCTATACACGTAACCTACGCGTGTAACCTACACTGGTACAAGCCATTTATACTTGTGCCTTGCCAGTCTGCCTCGCTCTGTAAAAAAGCCACCAAGAGCGAGCCTAAGAGGAATTTTTGTTTCTACTTCCTGCTTCACTATCAACATTGGTGACTGAAACTTTTGCCGAAGACCTCTTTCATCGATGTGTTCCATCTTTATTGCTTCAAAACAACCAATATGAAAATTACGGAGATGGAGAAGCACCCAGAAATACTAAAGCAGATCAATCACAGCTTTTGCGGTCTGCATCGCCGCCCAGACCCTACGCAGACTGTATGCAGACCATAACGGCGTAGCCTGATGAAGGAAGTTCGGAGATACAAACATCTGTACAACTCGTCTTCCGCAAATTTCTGTGAAATTTCTGCAAAAGTTTCAGTCGCCGTTGTTGAAAGTGAAGCAGGAAGTAGAAACAAAAATTAACATGACCTGCTAAAAAGACACAGCGCAGACTCGTGTCTGTGTGGCATTGTTACAGAGCAAGCCAGACTGATGAGTGCACAAGTATAAAATGGCTCGCACCGGCGTTGGCTACATGTGTGGGTTATGCTGTCTAGTCCCACAGAGGCATATACTCCGCTTTAGGGTCTGCGTAGGGTCTAGGAGGCTGTCACCGTAGCTATGGCGTCAAATTGCGTTGGAGGAACTGCATTGTAGGTACTTTGCAATGTTCTGTGTGCATGTACATTTTCACCCAGAATAAAGTGTCCAAAAATGATAAGGGTGTGTGAAGACCGTTTTGTCACACTATGTTAATACTGCTTGGAAGAAAAAAAGGAAGATCCCTGACAATCAAACAGTCACTGCTGAGCATCAGAGCATTTATTCTGCTCTGCCTGAATGCCCTCCACACCAAAGTGAGCGAGTAAACTGAAGCTCTGTGTATCAGCATTTAACATATAAAGTGAAACCCAGGGGCGTCTCAAAGTCAGTTCTGAGATTTATGAATGTGATTGGCTAAAAATACAGAAACATACTTTATGGTCTTTATTAGGGTGTGTTTTTGCTTAGAGAAATGCAAACCAGAGAAGCCTACGAGCACTATTTATCATTAAAGGCATTAACTCCATGTGTGTTTTTTGCCCCTTGGCCTGCTTTCAGATGGTGGTATCACAGTGAGAGAGAAAAAGGAGGCTTTGAGGATAAGAGGAACCACATCGGTGGACAAACTGATATCTCTCTTTAACTTCAGCTCCTTTCTGCCATCCTATTCTATCTCTCAGTCAGAGGCTGACACAAATTTCATGCAACTGCACATGGTTTCCATTTCCCCTTCTCTCTCCAGCTCCCAACCTCCCGGTGGCGTCTCCATTTCGTCTTTGCTCCAATTCCCATCCTTCTCTCAAGTCCCATTTGTCTCCCTTGTGTCGCCCCTCTTTTTCTTTTTTTTTTTTTTGCTTTTTAAGCATCTCTGTCTACTCATTCCCGTCAACCGTTCCCACCTATTGTCACTTGTCTCTTTTATGCACACTGATATTTTACTATCATTTCATACATAACAATATTCCTAATTTGTTGCTTATAATATGAACAACATGTTAGATCAGGCAACTTTTGAATCTCAACACATCTTTTATTACCCAATACTCAATTTTCCTGCATCATTACCTCCATCAGCGTTACCAGATATGTAATAATTATTGTATTTGTACAAGTTTCCTCTCCTTAAGCTGCCTTCATTAAATTCCCACGTACAGTGCCGCTTAAAGATTTTTGTACCCCTCTGAATTTTCCATACTTTTGCATATAAAATTGCTAAAAGTGGCTTTTCACAAGTCCTGAAAGTAGTCAAAGAAAACCCAATCAAACGAATGAAACAGAAATATTATACTTCTGGACTTGTTTATTTGGGAAAATGTGCAAAAATTAAGTGGAGTGGAATTGCACGTTAATTTGGATTCTTTCCAATCAATCTAATGAGACTGAGGTGTCGTTCAGCGCACCGTTTTGTTTTGTTTAGCAAAATCCCAGTCTGATCTCCACAACACATGTTTTTGGAAGTGTATGTTGGCAAGGACAAAGCTTCCTGAGGAGCTCAGGGTTGTTTGAAACTCGACTCAAAGAGTTGTTGTTGCTCATCTGGCTGGAAAAGGTGTGTGAACAAATGGAGATTAAAGACGACTGCTACCCTCCACAGGAGTGGTTGACCGACAAAGATCACCCCAAAAAGCAAGACGCATGATACCCTGAGGGGTCACAAAGGACACCAGGGTAACTTCTAAGCAGCTAAGGCCTCTCTTGCATTGACTAATGTTAATCTTAATGGCTCCACCATCAGGAGAACACTGAACAACCATGGTGTGCATTGAAGAGTGGCAAGGACAAGGACTCTGCTTTCCAAAAACGAACACGTTGTATGGACAAGCCAGAAGACTATTGAGAAAATGTTCTGTGGACAGATGAGACCAAAGTAGAATTGGTTGGTTTAAATGATGAAAGAACACTGCATTCCAGCGTCAGAACCTCATCATGTACGTGAATCTCCAGGAGGAGTTATGCCCTTGTTTGGGTCTGTTTTGCTGCAACAGGGCCAGGACAACTTGCCGTCATTGATTGATAAATGAATTCTGAATCATACCAGCAAATTCTAAAAGAAAATGTCAGGACATGTGTCTGTGAGTCTTAAGAGAAACTGCGTCATGCAGTAAGACAATGACGCCAAGTGAACAAGTTGTTCTGGGAAAGAATGGTTAAAGAAGAACAAAATCCTGACCTTAATCCACAAGAAATCAGCGTGACCTGGGTCCTAGTGTGAAGACTGGATGTGAACAGGATAGCAGAAGGTCACAACATTTTTTAACTTAAATTACAGCTGACAACAGCAGAGGACAACACCTTGGCTGATCGAGACTGTGGCAAAATCTAAATGGTTTAGCTGAAAAATCCTGTAGTTAGAGAAAAAGAGAGTGTGCGAGAATGAAGGAAGTCCTCCTGACTGAATTTGGGCCAAGCTCAATTTGTTCTGTCGGTTATGACTCACATTCAGTAATATTCCAGTCATTTTAATCCTTTGGCATGATACTTTTCCCATCTCGCAACGCTGATCATCCTCCTTGTTCGGCGTCACATCCACATTTTTATTTTCAGCCTGTCCCTCTCTGGTTCCAATTTTGTCCCTTCTATCCGACCCCAGCCAGTCTAATCTTCAATCCATCCTCTTTCTCGTTCTCGCTGACTCGTATGGGCCCTCTAGACCCCTTCATCCCTTATTGTCTATCTCTCTTGCCACCCTTAATGGGATATGTAAGCCAGGCCTGACAGTGTGTGGTAACACAGAAGGCAGCTTAGGCCCCCCAAACACACTAACCCGTCAATCTTGCTAACTCAACACAGGCAGCCCCCTAGATCGCCAGGGCGATATGACAGAAAAAAGTAGGTCATATTTTGGAGCGTAGCAAAGTTATTATGGAACCAATATAGACTAATGTTGTTATCCTTCAAGAAGGCCGAGGTAGATCTGTATAGGAAAAGGGTGATGTGACAGTTTGATGGAGAAAATGAGAAGAGCTGAGTCCCCGAAGAGAAACTGATATTCTTTGCCCCATGATACAAAGCTGCGCTTGTCTGCATCAGTTATGTAACGTGAGGTCACCTGTGGTCCACTGGCACACTGTGAACAACATGTAGTATTAAACTGGAGCAATGCATCAGAAGTAACAGCGATTCCACTTCAGATGGTATAAAGACTTAATCTATTAGGATAACTAACTATAGCTGGAAATGAGCTCGGATAACTAGCACTTGATGTTACTGTTCATATTGTTTCTTTGTCTCCTGAATCATCTGCAGCCCATACACTGAGATTGTGCATTAAGAGAAGCTCAAACTTGAATTTTGCACTTTTTTTTTTTTTAATTTCCATTTAAAAAATACACCTGAAACAATTTTTAAACATTGGGGCCTTTGTGTGTGCATTTTACACAGAAGAAGTTGACTGACATTAGCAGACATACATTGTAATGTCTTTTTCAGTATGAGCTAAATATGGGAGCATGTATTTACCCTCTATTGCTTGAGAATATTGATAAAGCCCACATGGCACTGGTTGATCATATTGACTGATTATTTAACTTTTGTTTGTCTACAATTTGGCATTCTGCTTGTAAAGTTTATTTAGCAAGATAAGCTAGATTTCAGCTCAGCTAACTTACTCTCCATGATTTTCCAGAAATTGTTTGCTTCTCACACTCTCATTTTATAAAGTAAGCATTCTTGCTATAGCTAGCTAGCACCCCATTCCCGTGTGGTGACAACAAATGTCAACACTGTCAAAGGTCGTGGCAACAAGAAGCCGAGTACCTCATCCCTCTGCCGGGTGATTTGAATCACAACACAAAGTAATTTGTAGGGGCATGGAGCGAGGATATTAAGGACACTACAAGGAGCTATTAGATATTACAAATTAAGATAGTGTGTGTGTGTTGGTGAGCATGAGCATCTGTGGCAACTAGCAGCATCTGTGTTTAGCTGCAGGGAATGTAAAGCTTCGACTCATCAGGAGAAGGGTGAAGGGACGGGGGTTAACAACGTGTAATCAATCGTCCCTGATGCTGCTCACGACTCCCCTGTGATTTCTGACAACTGCTGCTGGGAAGCTGAAGCGGGAATAGTTAATAATAAAAAATCGCAGTCACGTATACATGGATGAGTAATCAAGGCTAAAAAATATAATCCGCCTTTCCCGTTAGTATTTTGTCTCCCACTCTCACTGGCATAAAGATTTAGTTTCATTGGTATAAACACGAGAATCAAGGCTGCTTTCTCAAAATACCGCTGCTCTGTTGTGTCTGTGTTCTTCTCAGCGCTTCACGTTTACACTTAATTTCATTTGGCCCTCTCCCCCTTTCTTCACCACCCCACTTACATTAGGTCCGACCTACAGCTTTCTATACCTTCAGTTCAGCGATGGAGGTCGAGCCAGGCAGTTTCGGCCCGTGTTACCGCGACGAGGATAATCGATTTGACCGTGACATGGAGGGTAATTTGCATCAAATGTCATCATGCCGAGTCAGGTTGCATGAAGCAAGACGATAGCCAGAAAAGAGAGCTGGAGAATATTGGTTATCTGATGTATGGGACTGTTTCTTAGACAGAAATAAACCAAACCTCTGGTCTTGTGCTACTTTTTAAATCTGTTGAGTCTGCAAAACCAGTTTGAGAAAGATTTTATTTTCAGTCTCTAAAGAACACACCCATTCCCCCAAGTTTATACTTTTCTCTCCAGGCTTAAAGTGTGACGCTACAGACTAATGCAAAATCGAAACTATAAAACAAATGTATTAAAATGTAGGCTGCATCGACCAAACATCTCTAAGCATAACTGCTCAAGTGTTTATATTATATGAAATATAATGTTTATTATTAAGCCCTAATCTTTGAATCATTCCTAACAAGGGAGAAACATCCCGTGTTAGCACAGCTTCTCTGATGACAAACTGTTTCATCCTGTTAAAAAGGTCTTCAGCGTCCACGGCCAGTTTTCATCAAGTGTGAAATCTGTCCGGAGCATGAAACTGTGTCAGACAAAGCAATCTGTCAAACTCCCCTTAAGCATCTGTAACTACCTAATAACGACTACTTAAGGCTTAAGTAAACAGGCTGAGCAATAACATGTATCCAGTGTCCAATAAAGGGAGCCAGCTAAATCAAGTCTGAAGATTGCGGTTAGGCAGGGGGTCGGTGTAATATGTGTTGTAGGGAGAGAGCGAAGAGGGGAAGCCTTTGGAAGAGGTCAGAGGATTAGAGTGTCTTACTGTGGAGTCAGGATTCTTGTTCTTACACAGGAATTTACATCAAAAGACTTATTTTATAGAAATTGTATGTTTTTGTTCGCTCATTTTCCTTTTTTAAAGAAAATGTGGACAGTTATATTTCTTCATTATATATATAGTATATTTTATAGAATTAATTTATTGCTCATGGACTAATAATGTATAGTTAATGATGTTGTGAGGAGAAATATATGAAAGTACAAATTGTCATATGCACAATTCAATGTTCTGCTGGGAAACTTGTGGACCTGGCATTCATGTGGATGTTACTTAGACATGTACCAACCACCTAGACCAGACCAGGCACCCCAACCCCCATATCAATGACACTCCTTGATGGTAGCAGCCATCCCCAGCAGGGTGCAGCCTGACACAGACACACACACAAAAGTGCTTTAGGAACAACTCAAAAAAACATGAAGAACAGCACAAGGTGTTGACCTGGCCTCCAAATTCACTAGATCCCAAACTGATCAAGTATCTGTGGGATGCACTGGAGCAAGCCTGATCCACAGAGGCCCCTCCCCTCAACCCACAGGACCCAAAGGCCCCCACAAACAACATTGTGTTGCCAGACACCACAGGACACCCTCAGAAGGTCCATGTCCATTCTCTGATGAGTCACAACTGTTTTGGAGGCACAAGGGAGACCTACACAACATTAGGAAGGTGGTCATAATGTTATGCCTGACACATTTTGTTTTTTATTATTATTAATTTACACTTTCAAAATCCCAGAAATTACACAACCTTTCACAAAGTTATGTTAATCCGTAAAAAACCTACCAAGGCTTGCCATGGTAAATATTAAATGGACTACACTTGTACAATGCTTTTGTGTTTCAGAGGAGAATACAGTGGATGGGAGTGGATCTGGAGGCCGAACCAGACAAACAGCTCACTCACTGTGATTGATAGAATGGCAACCACACAAAGTGCTACGCGTCATTTCCCACCCTTTTGTTGATCATTTGCAAAGACCAGCTCCATCCTAATTTCAATCATCTCGGTGCAGTAATACCGTTCATAACCAGGACCTGCCCTGAAACCACAATCAGCACGAGCCAAATTACGGCGACCACAATTCTAGCGCTGGTGCAGCTGCGCTACTGATTTGTACACTTCTTTTAAATCTCACACAACCTTCTAATCCTCAATCCAGACTGTTATTCTGGGCCGGCTGCCAGGCAGAGTGAACCCTTACAGGCTAGTTTCCCACAAGAGGTGGGTGGGATATTAATCTGACCGTTGCCTGTCTGCAGTTAGTGCTCTCAATAGCTAGAAACATCTTGCAAATATTAAAAGTTATCCATAAAAAAAAGAAAATAAATAATAAAAATAAATCCTTGTCATTTGAGTGAGTGCTTCTTTTTGAGCGAGAAGTGCCAGAAATTGCTGACCAGATTTGGACCTAAATAACACAAAGACACACAAGAGACTACTTTTAAGAGTGATTCCTGTAAAACTACTGGAATCAAGCTCTCTGGATGCGTATCTTTCCTGTGTGTGCGTGCCACCTCTGGTCAACATCAGTCCCTCGGTCTTGGGTCTCTTTCTTACAAACATTTATCCTCCTGGCTCTCTTCTCTTAACCCCGTTTTAGCAGCCCAGCCCAGGGCAGGAGCCAGAGCCAGGCCAAATCAAACAAACCTCTGTATCTGCCTCCACGCTCCTTATCATCGCAGTTGACTGCTTGCTCAGACTGCTCGCCTCGCAGCTGGCTCTGCTGATAGAAAGTATTTCTCATAGAGGGCACGCGTGACCTTTAATTGTTTTCTTTCAATTACACATTTGTGTTATATGTGTATCTTCAGTGTGTGTGTGCTGGGAGAAATATAGTTTTCTTTTTCAAAAAAGGTTAAATAAAGGTATGTGTCATGTGTATCATAAAAAGCAGATGTCAACCATTCAGACCCCCATATTGTCTAAAAAATCCAAAGTTGACAGACCTGCTATAACAACCTTCTACAGTAGGTTACATTTAGGATGGATTACAAGTGACAAAAACAATCAGGATCTGAGAACTATTGACAAGTTATGAAGCAGTATTGACAGCTATTCTTGTGTCTTGTGCAGGAGAGGTTCCAGATGTTAGATTTGTTATTTCCCTGGCAGGGGGAAAACAGACCCACCCTGCCTGTCTTTAACCCTGGACTGACCTTTCCAAACTACTTTCTGCTGCCTGTTGCTGTCATCCTGACCTACATCTGTCAGAGAAGAGGTGGCTTACCACAACAGCAAGAGATAGTGTTATCACCACACTTGCACACGTTTAAAACAAAAGGTTTTCAGCAAAAAATACATCTCATCTTTTCCGTTACCTGAAAAAAATAAATAAAAAATGAAATTGCACAAGATGACTAAAAATCACAAAACCGTGAGTATTAATGAGTCTGGTAAATTCGTTGACAAGCTGGTATTCTTGCAGGGCGTGGTGCAACTGATTCCACAACCTGGACTTAGTGTGTGCTGTTGTCTGGCCAACATATGTAGAGGTCTGGCAGAGAGATACTCACCAGGGTGTTCCTCCTAAATGTCTGTGAGAAAAATCTAAAAAGCTGGAGAGGAGTCGGCGCTTCTCAAAGCGTGGGTCGGGCCCGGATCTTCGCTTTCCGACAGTCTCTACCGTTTGACGGGGTTTGATTTACACGGGAATGGAGCTCAAGGACTCTTCAGCAGGGCGGACACTCCGGCCTGTTAAAAAACAAGCCCATTATGGACCGTATGACGGGTTTTGTAATACCTTTTTAGAACTGATTCACATAATATGAGCGACTTTAGACATAATAGACATAATGAATACTTGGATGGGATATTGGTGTTACAAAAAAAAAATTTCCTCTCCCTTCTGTTTCAAGCAGTTTTGTCGGATATAAAGACAGATCTTCTGATGATACATATATCTGCTGGCTTAAACTTAATCAAAATCACTGACTTCAATTTTAATACTCTCCCATTAATCATATTAAATTACTCCCAATAGCCTATTCTTTTCATTTTATGGCTTGTCTGTCTCTGAGCCGCGGTGCTTCTGGCAGTGCAACTTAGCATTAGAGCTTTTATCCAATCATATTTCAGCCATCATGTGTTGACGGAGTCAAAGAAATCAACCTGGGCCTTCACAATTAAAACTGCAGGCAGCTGAAGCTTGAAACACATTTTAATGACTCTGTTCCTTTAACCAATCACGTTTCAAGTTCGTATTCTTAGGCCTTCTCCGTGGCCTTTGGTAGCGTTATCTCTTCCTCTGACTGGACGGTCAGAGAGCCGCTCCGTTTAAGCCAGTGGTTCATGTTCATCTGTCACGAGCTGTACAAGAAAATCGTCCTCATTACCGTTTTGATAGCTATTTGGTGAACCACGATGGCAGAAGGAGGAGACGCTATTGATTTGGTTACAGATTTTAGAAAGTCATTTTCACGGAAAAGCTGGATATTGTGAGGAAAGGACGCCTAATCCCGGAGGGTGTGTCCACCACTTTCAGGGCAGCAACTATGAGCCCTACCCTTGGCTGACAGGATCTGAGGAGAACTCAAAAGTTGTTTCTTAAGTTCTGGTGAGTAATATGGATCAATATTGATGCTTCTGCTGGATTTGACGTATTTGGTGCTGGTGCACAGCTGTGGCTACAGTGAGTGAGAGGAGACTTTGTGAATTGTTCCAAGTGAATTTCTAGAGGTATCTCGCTATATGAGATACCAGTCTACGATGCAACGTCCCATTTTATTGCTTATCTGTACGATATAGCAGTGGCGTCATAACGATCGTATTAAGACGTGTTTTGAATGAGGTTGGAATTGAAGGCCTAGGTGGAAAATGCATGGCCCGCCACTGCTACATACTTCTACCATAGAGGATAAGCATCTGTGTTGTCAACCATTGAATGTTTCCAGCCCTGAGATTCCTGTCTATTTGCATTAGTCAGTCTTGGTACAAGAACCTGTTCACAGAATCATTATTTGGTGTTTTTTCCCATTATGGACAAAAGGAGCATCCTTATGATCCAAGAAACATTTATTGTCTAAACATGAAGCCATAACCAACCAGTCAGTTAGTTTAACATAAACAAGGGAAAACACTTGGAAACAGTTATCTATTATGGCTCTGTCATTTTTAGCATCCAACTTTCATTTAGGGTTTGAACTTAGGGTAAAGCATGGAATAATAAGGTTTTAAGTCAGTGTCTCTTTGCAAGTGTGCGTGTATGTCCATAATGTTGTGCGCAGCATTCGCACACAGGCATTGCGCAACCTGCCACTGCGTCTCTGGCTATCCAGCCGTATACGCACATTTGTTTTTTATTGATCCCCGTTACTAATTTGTGTCTTGGGGATTGTTTTTCGAGCAGCTCTGCGTAAACGGACACCACCACAGAGCTGAGTGTTGGCTCTGATTGATGAGACTATAGAGAGTGAACCAGAAAGTAGGTCAGGAGAGAACCATATGAAGTCGAAGGAGGGCAGCGGTCATTAGTAAAGCATGGTTTGTGTCAGGAAAATAATGTAGGGTCTCTCTCTACAACTGCAGTTGCTTTAGTGGCTTTTTTGTAGCAGTTACAACACATTATAGTGAGGATCACATCACAAAGCCGACATCCCACAACCAATGAGTGGTAAAAAATGTTTATTTACATAATTTACATACCTGGTACTTCATAAATAAACAATCTACAGATGTATCCCTGGTGTATTTTAGTGATTTAAAAGCTATTACAGGTCATTATTAACATATCTAAATGATTTACAGATAATTTGTTCATTCGCAAATGTTTTACAGCTGCACGTTGTTAGAACACCCAAACATTAAGGTCCCATTTTAATTTGCAAACATCCAATCTCTCATTCACGAGCAACAATCCCTAAAGGGCCCTCTGCACTTCAAAAGAGTGCAATCTGGATATGCAATGCCCTGCAATCTGTTTAGATTGTTATCCATCTAGCAGTATGATTGGAAATGCATACGATCAGTCAGCTTTTTGTTGCATGAAATCGAACCCAAACATACAGTCTGAGTCATCTCCACTGACAAGAACATCAAGGGGAGTCAGTCTGGGATTACACATAGAGATGGAATAAACAGTGGCAGAGTCTCTGAAAGGGAGAAGGCCCATGGCTTCCCACCCAAGTCACAGCTTTTTGAAGTCAAATTTAGAAAATGTGAGGGAAAACAATTATCCTGGTGCATTTTTTTCTTCATATATTGAAGCAACCCCCAAAAACAACTGATGGAGATGGAACAGCCCAACTATCTTTGAGCAGACAGGTCAGCCTATCCTTAGGAGAGTCAGGCATACCTCACTCACAAAACTGGTGTAACAGTACCTCTACAGCATACGTACGACTGGATACTAGCTTTTTTTTTTCCATGCAAGCTTTACTCCACCAAACAAACTGAAAATACAAGCTGTGTAATCCTGCCCTGCACTCTGGAGTGCACACGTGGCATGACTGTAATTCAAAACACCGTAATGGTGCCCAGCTTGGCATAGCCAGCTGGTCTGCTGTGTTGTCTGGCAAAGCTCCTGTGTCCTGGCAAGCTACTGCATAGGACAGAGAGAAGCTGATTAAGCAATGCACCGCAGCAATGCCAATTAACCTACTCTCTGAGCAAGTCTGCTCAACCCATCTACCTTCAGATGAGCAAAGCCACCCTGCTGCCACAGCACATCTCACTCGTGGGCCACTAAATAGCAGTAGCCTGGCAGGTGAAACAGAAACAAATTCTTGTCTTTTATGAATTAAACGCATCTTGTGTACTTTCTTCATGCAGAAATAACTCATATGACTTCATTTGCACGTGCACAGCAGTCACCATCACTCATCAACAAACTATGGTGGAGGTCTGAGAGCATTTTCTTGTTACGGCTAGATACTTGGATTTCTCCATGTTTTTTGGTCCGTTGATACTGACAGTATCCATCCTCATGTCCTAATAGTGTATAATCACTTGAAACTATGAATCAGTGAGGTTTTTTTTTGTTAAACAGAAAGTGGGTCCTCTTCCATGTTGCATCCCCAGGTTTGAAAATGCCTGCCCTTTTCCATTTTTCCAATCGCAAAAACCCTCCTGCACGTCAAGTTATCAGCCACCACAAGTGCTCCTATACGCTTGGAAAGCAGGGGTTGAGTAATGGGCACTCAGTTGGTTGATGTATGATGCAAATAGATAAGTAGAAACTTTAACTATTCAATGTAAGCTGGAAAGCAAACTCCTTTAGCTGTAAGCATGTAAAACTGTATGTTACTGGAGTGCAACAACTTTGTCTTTTAGAAACTATCTTGCCAGTTCTGAATCAAAATCCTTGCTTTGACAATACCGCCCCATTTGCCCTTCCACTAAAGATCACTCATTCTTTTCATTCATTTCATTACATCTCATCTAAGCTACTTTTAGATGCTCAGAGGCTAGCGTCCTTAGTTCTAAAAGTTCCAAAAAGGGCAAGGCCTTGGTTAAATAGAACATCGGGATTACCACAATGTTCTGTGCCAAAGTCCTCGTCCTCTGCGATGAAAGGATGTGGTGTGAGTTAGAGTGTTGTAGATAGAAACACGCTGAGGAAGCTGAGCAGGGGTTCTACAATAACAGATGGCCCACAGCTCGGGGTGGATCAGGTCTCGCTCTTGTAAACATTGATCCACCGGCGGCCTCCCCTGCTTCTCCATCTAGGTCCTGCACATGAGTCAGACCCGTGCCTGTTCGCAAAATTCAACAGCACACGAAACGAAAGGCAGAGGCATTTCGTTTGTGTGTTATGTTTCTGCTGGCTGATGATGCCAAATGCATTATTTGACTTCATTAGCCCCACCACACGCGTTGTTTAGCAAAACAAGCAAAGAACAGGCTTGCTTAGACGCATGTACGCACGAAGTAGGCAATAAAAATGACAAAAAGCAGGGAGGTAGGACGCAAATGCAGACGCAAGATGAGTCAGCAACCAGGAACAAAATGACTTTAATGAAACTTGCTAATCAGGAAGAAAAAGCTTAAATTCTCAGGGTGGGGAAATTCACACTAAAGTAAAAATATAGTACTTGAGATGTGGAAACATACAGAAACAAACAGGCAGACTGATAAGAGACAAAGGGAGAGGCAGGGCCACATATACACTTGCAGGACTAATTGGGAAATAAGGCACAGGTGGGGGAGCATGTAGATACAAGCATGTTCTCCCAGTGTCTGCGTGGGTTCTCTCCGGGTACTCCAGCTTCTTCCCACTGTCCAAAGACATGCTTGTTAGGTTCATTGGTGATTCTAAATTGTGAATGGTTGTCTGTCTCTCTATGTTAGTCCTGCGATTTAGACTGGCGACCTGTCCAGGGTGTATCCCGCCTCTCGCCCAATGACAGCTGGGATAGGCTCCAGCCCTCCCATGACCCTCCAGAGGACAAGCAGTTACAAAAAATGAATGAATGATTTAAGTACGCTTTGTATCTTCCTTTAAATTATCATCAGTGTGCCTGTTTCAAGTTCACTATTGCACGTTCAACAACATGAACCTTATTCAGCAGCTTTGACTCGTCACATGATGAACCTCTGTTGTTTCTGTCCCGAGTTCTTATAGTCGGACTTTTTCCTCGAGAATTTTTCCCTAAAATCCCTCATTATGTGTTTGAAACCATAACTGTGCAGTTTTTCCAAAGTAAAATCATCTTGCAGGACATGCTTGAAAAAACAGTGGGCCTTATCGTTATAGTAACAGATACACACATAACATGAGGCTTCTAATGCACATGTGGTTTCGTTTAAATTAATGAAAGTTTCTAATTTTTAAAATCTCCTCTTGATTATGTGGCAACTTGAACCCATTTAACTTGTTTTACTCTGTTCACTTTAAAAACAAACAATATTTTAAAACTGGTCTTTGGCTAGCCTATCAAGATGGCTGGTAATAGCTGGTCATCAAGAAAATTTGGCCAAAACCGAACATATTTCTGGGGGTTATCATATGACAACACAGACAGATGGTTATAGGAATGATTGCTGTTAATATAGGATCAGTAAATGGTAAAAAAAACACATTTACTGCCACAAATCGAGGACAAAAATCAGCCAAAAGATTTTCTGTGTTTGCACAAAACTCATCATAAAACATCATAAACATCCTGAGACAAGAGAAAAAAAACTGAGAGAGACTGGAGAGAAACAATAAAGAAAAAAGTTTCTGTAAAGATTTCATACTAAACACTCTCAGGCGACTTAGTGCCGGTGCAACAAACACACACATTGCTCATTGCTAAGCAGCTAACAGTTAACGACTAATATTGTTTAGTCAGCGTGATTTTTCCCAGGGATGTGTTGATGGTGGTGTTAAGTGGAGTCATGCTGTGTAACATGAGTCTCTCTTTCTACCCCGCAGTCTTCATAGCATTATAGTTGCTGTAAGCCACTCCATAAATCTTGTACTAAGGCTAATTGCTGCATTGCATTCAACCAGTAGAGAGCATAGAAACAGGGAAAAAGGGAGAGACTAGGGGAATTACAAGGGAAAAAAAAACATGATTCTTCAACTGCATTAGTCATACATCTTCTCACAATCTCACATGCGTGATTGCACATGTAAATACAAAAATGTACTTGAGCACACACACTGATGCACATCTTGCTCAGACACACACACACACACAATCGGCGTGTTGGTTTTGGCTGACGCCGCCTCCTGTGCTGAGCGAGGAGATTGGAGACGAGCCTCCGCTGTACGTTCGTGGAAAACCGAAACGCAAATTAAACTTGCGCAGCTGTGGGTGCGTGAACACGTGTGTGAGCCTGCATGCTCACATCTGTGAAGCAATTAGCCTGCGAGCGCAGTGGATGCGCACAACAGACGCATCCAACCTTGTGTGTCACTGGGGATTTCTTGGCCGCGATGCAGCAGCTTCGGTGAATTACTGGAAGTTACCACAAACACCCACATGCCTACATGGTATTTGT
Source organism: Chelon labrosus (assembly GCF_963514085.1). Taxonomy (NCBI): domain Eukaryota; kingdom Metazoa; phylum Chordata; class Actinopteri; order Mugiliformes; family Mugilidae; genus Chelon; species Chelon labrosus. Next base: position 19,497,691 of record NC_140345.1, read on the forward strand.
TACTCAATGTGTTTCTGGCTGCCAATAGAAGAGATGTTTCAAAAATGACATGAGATGCATTTGTCCGAGCCCGTCTTGCAAGTCGTTCTGCCTCAAGGCGATGCCCAGATTTCCCAGAGCATAAAACCAACATTCAATTTTTATATCGCTAAATCTCTGCTGCTGCCTGAAGAGATGCAAAAGGCTGCTTTATTGCTCCGTATACAGTAAACTTGAGCAATATATATATAAATGGATGTGGAGTGCTCGAGCTTTGCAGGGCTTTGTGGGTAATGTGAGCGCATGAATTTGATAATAACAAAAAAATGCATGGATTTTGTTTCAAAATAGTCCACAGACAAATCCACGTGGAGTGTCAAAACTCCTGGCAATATAACAAAAGAAGAAGTTTTAGCACTGAATTTATTCAGTAGAAGATAATGATGAGGTGGACCCAACGGTGCTGGCCACATAAATTGCAGTTATTTTCAGTTTTTTTGTGGAATACGAATGTCAATGTAAACACAGCATTTGTTTGCATTTGCACCTGCAAAAGGTGTGCATGTGGTGAACCGAAACCCACTCTACACACTACAAAATGCTTACAACGTCCGCCTGTATATTTTTCAGTAATTATACGCTAAACATCAGAGGCTGTTTCCATACATCTCATTACACACACACACACACACACACAAACACACACACACAATGGTGGTAAACACAGTCCCGTGGGGGATATTCTGTACAATTGTGCAACTCTGAGTGTGTTCCGACTGTCTGTGCAGCTTTTGAGTAAAGATTATTCTACCGCCAAGTGTGCAGAAAGTGGGAGTTTTTACTTTCACAAACATACATTTGCACACACACATGCACGCATACAAGTATACACACACTGCTGTGATTCTGAGCATTGTCCCAGGATGACCGCTTTTAGTTTGGCTAGAGTTTATTCAGCCATGAAACTGCATAATGTGATCAAACTGTAATCTACGCAGCACTGCTTGAATGAGTGGCTCTCAGTCCCACCCACACCCTTAGAGAGTCTATAGGAAAGTGTGTGTGCGTGTGTGCGTGAATTGCTCTGCGCTATTGTGTTTCACGCTTGCTGCCAATCTATTTTTCTTCCCCGATGATTGTCATATTGGCACGTGGAACCGACAAGCGTTTTATTGTTTATGATGGTGTGATATTTCTAATTGACATAGCTGTAAATAAAGCATTCAGGTGCTTGCGTGTCACCATTTGTGCGCGTCTGTTTTCTGCTTGGAAGGTCTTATTCCCACATATGGAAGATAACACACATGCACACGCGTTACCATGCTACAGTTCAGCCACCCACCCATTCCACAAACGCGCTTTCGCTTTCATACGCACACACACACATGTGCACGCTGATACAACTCAGGTGAACCTTCCACAGCCCAAAGTGATCCATAGAAATCAATTAACATGCAGCGTGTGTGATCTATGAACCGCAGCATTATAGCGTCACTGGAAACAATTGGACTTTGTCCTGGATCGATTTTTGCTGGCACAAACATACATTTGTGCAACATGCAGACGCACACACACTGATTGCTGTGTATTCTTGGGCAGCTGTTTCCTATCATATTGTGATTGGTTTTCAGAAACGAAAACAAGCAAGTACCACAGCCACTGCGGTTCACACACAGGAGACTAAACTGTAAGTTTGACCTCTACCTCACAAGTAATTTGTAAGCTTGTGCCTACACTAAGAGGGGGGTTGTTTTTACTTTAACATTTAGGTGAGGCAGAATTGCATATCAGATATATAATATATTACAGATTGCGTGCAGGATATGACGCAACAAAGCCTGTTCTGTGACCTTTGCTGCCCTGTGAAAACACTTCCCTCATCGTATAGAATTGCTTAGATAGATCACAGAGCAACAGTACAAGAATACAAATTTCTAGAGCTTTACTCCTGGCAAAGAGCAAAGGATCAGTAAGGAAATCCTTTGCTGCATGCTGCATGCATGGGCATAATCGTTTCAAGATAGGACCCTACCTCCTGTTCCACTCAGATGGCTTACACACCTCCATGCAAACAGCTGCGAAAGGTAGTCTGACTAAAGTCATCAAAGATGAAAATATCTGGTTAGTTGCTAGCTGCTCACTGGACTGAGACACAACCAATCATAGAATTATTACCTGTAGTTTTCTGGCAGCTAATCTTTCTTGCATTTTATGCTTTGAGCTTGAGCTCAGTGGTGGGTCTTGTTGAAGTAGGTATCACATGCTGAGTGTTGAGACCTGCATGGTTTCCATTATGGCACCAGCCGCTATTTACACACACACTCCTAATTGCAATTTAAATGGTGGATAATGGTCTGTCGGAAGGAAACATACTGTTTAGGAGTTGTGGGTGAATGTCATTAATGTGCAGCAGTGCGCACTGCTGTTTGTTACCGTAGCATATGGGCCTTTGACTTGTAAACGTTCCTGTGTTTGTGTGTAAATGGGTGCGTTCTACACATGGGTGTAAATTATGCACTCAACCTCTAATGCGGCGCTTTGATGGTAACCAGGGTCTGATGTCTTGTAGATTACATTTAAACAAAGATCTGCACGCTTTGTGAAACCATACGGCAAAAGCCCCGAAGTCCATCACTGCTTCATTCACAAAGTAGAAGACAGCAAACCAAATGAAACTTTCTATTTCTTTTTCCATCAGATTATTATTTGTAGATCTCACATTCTCTATGAAAGGAAGAGAAACAGCATTATTGCATTAAAGCATTGCCTCTTGAATATAGTCCTGAGGCACTGGTCTCCCTTATCTGAATTCAGGTCTAAGTATAGGGTTGAAACTGCTGCAGCAAGCCATCAAGTTACAAATTCCTGCCAACTTTCAGTCACTGCTAATACCAGATCGTCCTGTTGTAAAACCAAATAATCGTTGCATCTCAAAAATGGAAATAGTTATAAAAGGTATACCTTGGACGCGACTCTTACATGTTGTTATCTTTTGTAATTTGTTTAGTCAAATATTTTAAATACATTTAAATTCATTAATTTTCAATGAAGGATTAGAGTTGAAAGATGATTGGAGTTACTACTTGAGCTCTTCTTTCTTGTGTAAGTTATCATTTGTTGCTAGATGTAAATGTTGTAGCAACAAAAGATCGAAACAAGGGACAACACACATGTTTCTGTCTCTGTACACTACACTGCACTACATACCGTACACACAGACAGCAACAAAATGACTTAAAGAAGAGTAAAAAGAGTTGATGAGTGAAGAAAAATATTTGTTCAACAGCTGGTTCTACATCAGCCCCGTGTAAACTGAGATGTGATGTTTCAAAGCCTGTTAATGTAAAAGATCTAACACTTACACATCCTCCGCTCTCCTGATCTCCCCCTCCCTCCGTTCCCGTTTTTTTTTTCCTGCATGTGTGCCATTTTCTCTCACACCCTTTAACTAGCTGTTTCCCTGTTGGTGCAACAACAACAACAAAAAAAAAAGCCAAATTGTTACAGTAACAGAGCACCTCCTGCTTTTTTTTCTCTCAGAAAATTTATGACCACTCTATAGGGAAGCAGCTTTAAAACGCAAGTGAGGAGAAGAGTGATTTCATGGATGGTAATGGACCTAAAGCAACATGACCCGAAAGACCCCCTCCAATGAAAAGCACGTCTTTAACGTTGTTAACATGCAATCAGCATTTTTTACCTTTGAACTGCATTGTCCCAACTACAACTGTAAAAACACATAAACAACTTTCTCTCGAGACTTTCTACGGTGTTCTTCTTTCTAACAGCACATCTGGATGAACTTTACAAGCTTGACTTGACAGAGCTGGCGATTGGGGACAAGGTTCATCGAACCAAACCAACACATTATTACCTGTTTGATTACGTAGTCAAACCAAAGGATCAGGTTTTTAATTATTACCATCACGTGTCGAAACCATTATGCGTGAATTACTCCAATATTACTGGCTGTCAAGTGCTTGGGCGGCATCGAAGGTGAGGAGATGGGCGGGCATGGACGCAGGGACTCATTTGCATGCACTAAGCGAGGTGTAGAGTCACACCAGAGACCATTTAATGCATGAGGGATTTTTTTTTCATGTATGTGTAATTTGGACGAATATAGGAGAGGTTTTCACTGTTGCTTGGAGACGAACTTTAAGAGGTGGGTGCAAAATGGCAATGTAGCATATTTGCTAGAATGTAGTTCAGGTTGAGGCGGTTAAAATGAATGAACACTGATCCAATTATCGCTTCTCAGCAGCAGGGCAGCACTGACAGCAGGTAATGGGCCGTGGATTCATGGTTTCAAATTGCTCAGTCCAACCTTTGGTCTCATCATATGCGGAATGAATAGAATGGATCTCATATGCTACAGCGCAATAGTTGAAAAGCTGAATAGCTTTACTATTTTGAACCATCACTGGAATCATTTATTGAGCAACTACAATATATGATGCAGTTATAAGATCCCAGTTATCTTTTCCACGTTAGGAGTGACAGTAGTAATGTCAGTTAGTTCTGTGCCTTCCACAAGCTAGCATTGTCACTGTTAGCATGCTGACATTAGCTATCAGTTCAACAGATTACACTTACAACTCAGCAGAAACTCTGGTTTATTCTTATTACTCATCATTCCTTCTCCTCTTTCTTCTCGTCTCTGTATATTTATGAGGTTGAGGAACCTTGGAGTAGACAATTCGCTTTTTGTCTGAACACATCTTTAGTCTTGCAGAAACATACCCGCATTCAAGGTGACATATGCAATCAGTCATTTAATGGAACATCTGGATTTCATTTTCTAGTTTCTACATCATTGTGTCCAGCTCATTAATTTATTTTACCATACTGTGAGTGAACAAGAGCGCATACGTATTTGTGTCACAACCTTCCTTAAGTTAGAGTAATGCACCTTTACCAGTGTTGCCTGATTAGGCCTCCTCTCTCAGGACCTTGGAACCTCCATCACTGCCTTGCTTGCTTGGTTGCACCTGTTTAGGAGTGACGGCTTAATATTGTTATTACTTTTACTAAGTCATTCAGAGCATAGCCACACCCATCATCAACCTTAGCAGAAGTCCAATCATCTGGAATAATGTGTGTGGTTGTGCAGGGTTCTGTAGAGGTAGGTAATGACTCGCAGTAATGGAAAGTTGGACGTATCCGCCATTAAAGTCGATAATTAAGTCTGTGATTAAGTCACGTTTGGGAAAAACTATAATACACGTGTTCCCCGTGATGTTTTACATGAGTCAAGCAGCTGTGTGTTTAACTCTAAGCGATATTTAGCAACAGTGGTAGTCTAAGACTTTGGAGTGCAGGAATTTGGCAAACCTGTCCTCCTTTACATTTCATAGCTGGCAGTTGAAGTTTCATGCTGAATGCAGAAGGCACTGATTGCTTAGGGTCTTTATGGGTAACAGCTGAAAAGCCACACCAGCGTCATCTTTTGATTGTAAAGCTACTGCAGCCATAGCATTGCGAGGATTGCTATCGTAGCAGCTATTGTAAACAGCAGCAAGTTTAGGTGCAGTCCAGGGAAATGCACAGGGCTTAAACATGTAAACACTGCAATGTAATGCTGTAAGTAGATTGTGGTTAGTTTTTCTCACTGCTGTAACAAATGTGGCTGTTGTTGACGGACCACATCATTAAGCTAGGCCCATGCTTCCAATCAAGACATTAACAGGAAACACGTGGTAGCACTAAATTAAATTCTTCTCTCATTCATTTATTCATTCATCTTCTGTAACCGCTTGTGCTGTGAAGGGTCGCGGGGGGGCTGGTGCCTATCCCAGCTGTCATCGAGCGAGAGGTGGAGTACACCCTGGACAGGTCGCCAGTCTATCGCAGGGTTAACACAGAGAGACAGACAACCATTCACACTCACACCTAAAATAACCAATTAAGCTAACTAGTATTTCTTTGGACGGTGAGAGGAAGCCGGAGTACTTGGAGAGAACCCACGCAGACGCAGGGAGAACATGCGAACATGATAATCTATTTAATTTTTTATTTTAAAAAAACAACAACAACAAAAAACAGCTAAGGTCTCTTCGAGAGTATTTCCTCCTATGCAAATTATAAATTATGCCAGTAATTATAAGCATATGTGTGCAAAAACTCTTCTCTATCTTCTAAGCTGCATTGTAATTTGATATTTGTCTGTTTTAGGTTTACAGCGAGCCTTTGTGACAGAGTGCATCAGCAACAACAACAGCAAATAACCAAATAGTACTAATAAAAAATACAGTTAAAACTGACTGATTATATGTAATAGACACAATTGAAAATATTAAGGCATTTGACTTCGAGCAAAAACAAGCAAACTCAAGTTACCTGTCAAAGTCGTTCAGTGACAGAATCAAGGGCCAGAACTGTTGCTCATACTCTGGTGTGTACATGTAGGAAACTACAGCCGTTGAGCTGACGTTGTCTCAAAGTTGCACAGAGCTCTGTAACATAAGTAGGAGACATTACAACCAAAACCTAGTCGTGTGGAAACATGCTGTAAAGTTGCTCCCCATGCCGACGCTAATTAAACTGAACTTTAGCAGGCTGACCTCTAGCTGCATGACTGCAGATATTCACAGAGAAGGGAGGGCCTGCTTGACTGACGCAGCACCGTCAGCTACAGTAGTTCTCTGGGCTGAGGAAGGGCAACCCACTGATGAGACACCAACAGAAATGTATTGCATATTGTATTTATGTCCTATTCTTTAGTTTTAATCCACTACTCAAGTCAAATCATGTGCTATCAATATGCATTTAGTTTTTTTGGCTTGTTATTTTGTGTGAATCTGATGAGGGACCCTTAACCACTTATCATGAAATGTCATACAATAACAAACAAAAAGCTTAAAATGCATTGTCGTTACAAGTAAAATGTGCATAAAGTATAAACGCATTCCAGGATCTTGTATGGATATCTATCCACCCACTTTAGCACTTATCTAGTAATAGTTGAGTGTGCAGACTATGACACTATCAGTGTATATGTACATTACTTCCTAACTATTTTGTTCTATACAAAGTAAAGCAAAAGAAAAACATAATTTTTATGATTTATATAAATCCCCATGCATGCAGCGTGCGTGTCTTCGAAACACAAATATGTTCCAGCAGAAGAAACCTCTCAAACACCTGATCCAGAGCATCAGCGTCTGCAGATTGAATGATGTGAAGTGGAGGGTTTTTTTTTTTTTTAGTTGTTGTTTAGTTTTTATGGTTTTATAGACCCAGAGTGAAATCTTTTAAAAAATCGAACTAATCTGGAGCCACTGCAGAGCTGTGGTGTGGTCATTTTTCTTCTTTTTTTGTTGCAGCATTTTAGATTCGTCACACTCTCCCCCACTCACTACCTACTCTTAAACCAGGAAAGAAGGTTTAGCAATTTGCCAAAATAAAAATAAATAAATAAATAAATGCACATGTGGTCATGTATTTACACCATCTTTGTGTCTGTGCAGTCAATCAAACAGCTCCCACTGTCCTCCACAGCCACTATGAATCAACGTGACCCAGTCTTTAAGCTATTTGAGCCTTCCTTATCACTTTAGTTCCCACCTGTTTGCCTTTACTTTACACTAATCAGATAATAAAATGGATTCATAATTTACATTCAGCCCTCCCCCGCTGAGACGACACATGCCTGCACTCTGCGCAGCTTTTAGCCATTTGCGTAAAAATGTCACATAAACCTATGTTTTCGAACTGTGTGCATTAGCATAATCTAAACACGAGCATTGCATTTGGAAGGGAGCCTGCTAGCTTGTTCCCCACTATCAAAGCCCCTAAGTCTGTTTCCCATATTTGTTTTGTACAACATGGAAAATATCCCAGACTGATTGTAAGAGAAGATCTGAATGGCTTCCTTGTCTTCTGTCTGATCTCGTCTGTTTTTCCCCCAACTATTAATCTTATTGGCGCCATATGTTTGGCTCCTGTTGCTGCAGTTTACCATGATGTATGTAGTCCAGGCCTCGAGAAAGCCAATAAACAGCAAACTAGCAGGGAGAGCGGAGCTGTGACGATGACATAATGTTGCCTGCATTACAAACACTGAACTTATAGTTACTGGATAAAAAGCAGGTGAGTATTGCAACTTTTCCTAGCGAGTGAAATGATAGGTGAATAATTTCCCTCCTTTAATTCAACACGTTGCATGTACACTATGACCCATAGCGTATTGGATTCTCATTATCCTAATTTCAACATGGATGTCTAGTGACACCTTTGAATATAACATAAGAAAATATTTAGAGAGAAAAGTTATATAGTGTAATGACAAAAACGCTTAATGACAATTTGGCCTGTGCTCATAAATCCACCTCCAACCGTGAAGCAAAAGAGACTATACAACAGTTTCAATATCCTCGAAACCATAACTGATAGACCTCAAGAGCCCATATATTTGCACAATACCCACAGGTATCTGAAACATAATGGACACGTTTCCTTTTCCTCGCACCACGGTCATAAATTTATGAACTTTGGCTAAAGTAATTTGAAAAGCTTTTCCTAATGGATGCAAAAGAGGTGGGAGGTTATGAGCGGGATTCAAAGTCAGAAAAGACGGACTCGCAATGCTTTTCACAGAAGTCTTCAGACTTCAGGGAAGGCTCTCAGAAAATGAGCGTTTCTGTCTAGACGAGGTAGTGAAAAAGCAACTGGAGAAATTGGACTGTTTTACTGGCTGGAGCCATTTGCTTCCTGGCTGCTTTGGCTTGAGCTTAAGCGGAGTTCTGTTGAGGTTACACCTGCTGCGACGAACATCTGTTTGAGAATGACTTGAAGTGTGTGCGCGTGAGTGTGAGTGACTCCATTAATCTGGCATTGGAGCTAAATATATAACAACTTTAATCGTATCGGACCAGTTGGGGTTAATAAGGCAGATAAAAGTACTGAGTCATACTTTTCTTCACTTTTTACACGTAATGGTTTAACCTTTCAGCCAAAACATCTGCTTAATGTCACCTTTTTGTTAATTGAGACCGGTAAAATGCTTGCGAGTTTACTGAAAAATCTCACCGTACATGCTGCAGATGCAAAATGTCACCTCTAAAAGCAATGTGAAACTAATTAAAAAGGTCAATGCCATTTGCCAACCCGTCCCCGGTGGTGAGACATTGAAGAGTTCAGGGCTGTGGTTCACAACATGCTCATCCTGTGACGGTCCATGTGAGGAAACCCTGAAATCTGTGCCGCTCGCTCGCAGCAAGTCAGGCTGGATATGATCATGCGCTAAAACAACCGACTGCAGCAGCGCAGTAGCCCATCCAAGTCCTGTGGTTATACATAACGGAGAACACGAGAGACAGGGAGACCGCAGTGCTCTGCAGGTAGGCCGCCAGATCACTTGAAAGAGAAACATCTGTTGAATCGATGTGAGCGTTCAGTGGAAGCACTGCAGCTTGTTTTAGTAACAAAGTGTGACAGGAATAGCCATTTGGCTGGCTTGTGTCTTTGTGTGTGTGTGTCTGCCTTTCTGCAAGTGTCTGCATGCATGTGTGTGTGCGTGTCCAGGTGTTGTGGGAGGAGAAGACAGTAGCAGGAAATTCTTTCTGATAGCAAGAACCAAAAGGTGTCGACTGACTGACTGACTGGCTAGCTGAAAAGCAGTGATTTGTGACTTGCTCTCTGGGTGGCTGAACGACCGACCCGCAAGTCTACGTCACATTATCGCCAACCCTGCAACCACCTGATTGGTTGGCCTGTAAGTATACCGGCTGGTTGACTGACAATGTTTTCAGACCGTCAATCACCTTGGAAACAGAGAGTTTGGTGGGTAAAGTGGGGGAGGTTTCTGCTCGTGTGCTGTTACCCAGGCTGAAACAACATGATCACCCACTTAGTTTCCTCTCCGTATCTATTTACAGCCATGCTCTGCATTCTGAGGAGTCATGACAATCCCGGAAAAGATTTGTTGCCTTGATGAAAAAAAAAAACTGCATCTCAATTTGCATCAAAGAAATAAGTAACTCCCAAGACTTCTGCATTTAAACACCTATAGGGACTGTTTCCAAAGCATTTTGATGTAAGAGTTTTTAATGTACTTATTTTGCTTTGGTAATAAAATACAACATGTTATTTTTCACTCCTTGGGGTAAACAAGGAATCCCTGATTGAATGAATGTGACATTCCTGTCATGTTGTGAGGGATTATTTCCTAGAAGACCTACATTTCTTCCCGAGCAGAGCTTGAAAGAATGCACTGAACTGATATAAAAACACTCAGGTTACACTGAGCAACAATAAAACAGACAAATCCAAATGACGAGTTGTTCTTTTTTTGTGATAAATGATGGATCTCAGATTTCAGATCTGCGGAAGTTGCTTTTCTAAATGGATTCAGAAGGCAAGAAAACAAGCCATGATTTGTTGCTAGTGAATCAAGAGTGAACCGCAGAGGAGGCAATGAGTGATTGGTCTGTCATTGCTCTGCAACTGTAACTAGCCATGTCGGGCCTGGGATGCTTTCTCCATATGCTCAGTTAAAGTGGATGAGAAACACAAAGTTACAGTTTACGTTAAAATTGACCGATTTGCAGTCAGCACATCGACCATGGAAGTGTTATAAAGACTTTATGCTGCACATTACAAACCAATTCAAATATTAACCAAAGCATCACATTTGTCGAACACACTACATCAGCCGCAACATTAAAACCACTGACATGTGAAGTAAATAACATTGACAATCTTGTGACAATTCAATGTTCTGCTGAGAAAATTTTGGACCTGGTATTCATTTGTGTGGATGTTACTTAGACATGTACCACCCACCTAGACCAGACTAGACACCCCAACCCCATAGCACTGACATGACACTCCTTGACGGCAGCACCCATCCCCAGCAGGATGCAGCCTGACACAGGCGGCAAAACAGTTTAGGAACAACTAAAAAAAAAAAAAAAAAAAAAAAAAAAAAAAACAGCACAAGGTGTTGACCTGACCTCCAAATTCCCTAAATCCCAAACTGATCAAGTATCTGTGGGAAGCACTGGAACAAGCCTGATCCACAGAGGCCCCTCCCCTTAACCCACAGGACCCAAAGGGCCCCACTAACAACATTCAGTTGCCAGACGCCATGGGACACCCTCAGAAGGACCATGTCGTTCTCTGATGAGTCAGAACTTGGAGACACAAGGGAGACCTACACTATATTAGGAAGGTGGTCATAATGTTATGCCTGATCAGTGAACGTTCCCAGCGAAATATACAGTTTGAAAATAAAAACAAAGTCATTATGTCATGCTTTTCCAAATAACAGTGTGCAAGATAGACGTTTGCATAAAATAGCTCTTACATCAACACTTCTCCTCCACACAGATCAATCATGAATTGGTAAAAGTGTTAGCTTTTTGCATGATGTGGTTCCATGTAGGCAGCATTTTCAAACAACATTTGGAGCAGATGTTGGTTTTAAAGCCTTTGAATGTGCCAGTGAAAGTCATTTTGGCCAGAGGAGTCAGTGGTTGGAAATCAGAAGCCAGTCTTCGCTGCCTTCTTTCTAACTTTTGTAACGCACATTTGTGTTCAAAAACCTAATCAGAATTGAAAGTGGTGCGATTCCATGTGCTGCAGAAGAACAGCAGTAGCCAAAGACTGCTGGGCTTAGTGAACTCAGCTGGCATAAACTATGGTAATGAAAGTGTAACGCAAAACCAACATTTACTCTTATGTAAATATTCTGTAATAGTCCACCTTTGTTATCCCTTCATTATAAATTAAACTTCTCTTAAATGGACGCAACAAACGTATTCCCTGTTACAAACATCTTACATGCCTGGCGAAACGCTGGCTGCAAAAGAAAATGTCCTTTAAAAGAAGCGTTTTTTAAAGTATTACTTCATGTTGACTTCCTCTCGCTCGACAGGGTTTTTTTTTTCCCCCATCCTGGATTGGCTTCTGTCTCGTCTGCAGGGAGAAACACAAAGTGGACAGTTTTGAATTTTCCCACTGCTGTTTTATTTGAATAATAACAGATCTAATTTCTCACCCTGGACAAGCTCACCGTGGGCTGACAAAAGGAAAATCGCTTCAATTTGTCTGTGTCTTTACTTTTCAGAGTGGCCGCCAGTCATAACACAGCGCCTGATGAAAAGGAGAGAGTGGCCAAACCCCCGAACAAATACAACCGACGCAGCGGAGCTCGGTGTCGGTTGGCCGCGCGGGCCCGTCGCGGTTTGAACGTGAAATAAAGATTACAAACGTTGTCACTCCAATCAGTTAGCGGTTAAATTCGAGCGCTACCTCAGACCTCACAGTTTGTTCATCGGGAAGCCACCTTCTTTTTTATCAAGCTTGTTGACATCCACAGTAAAAGAGGTTGACAGACAATCTAGCTTTGCAAAATATGAATTAGTCCCAGGACTACAGGAATAAATGTTCTCGTCGGTGATAAGAGGAGGTGTGAAGGGAGCTTAAACAGGAGCTTGACTGGACATTTTACTTGGATAAATTGGTCCAATCTATGCAGATAAGATTGCGTAGCACCACCACACAAACTGTGGTATGTGCTGTGATGGTGTATGAGTGTAATCTGTGTGCATCCACAATGTGCATGTCTCTATGCACATCACAAGAGCCCAAAAGTGCAAAGCCAAATCATTGCTTCCGCTTTGTCTGTGTAGGTTATTGTGCTACACGTCTTAATTGGCATACTGTTACTGAAGCTGCTTCTACTATAATTACTACTTTAGCCAACAGTTCAGGGAACTAACTGTAACGTTACCTCTGCACATGCACGTCTTGTCTTCCCAGCTGCTATGTTTGGCTTTAAACCGGTGCTAGGTTAGAGTACACTGTAAAAAATGAAAACAAACAAAGCAAGTCACAGCAATTCATGGGTTTCATCAGGTCCCTTTCCACAGGTGTTTTAATCAAGCACCATGCAGTCTACATTCATAATCTAGGTGCTTGATTTTAAACACCTGTGGAAAGGGACCTGGTGAAACCCATGAATAGGATTCCTGCTTGATTTGTCACAATAATTTTAAGTTATTTTAGTTGCAGAGATTCAGACAGACAGTCTTTCTTTGTTAACCCACTCACAGCAAATATTAGACGCCTTGAGACATTGCGAAACGTTCTGCGCCTGTCTCAGACTTTTTGATTCATTTTCCTTCTAACATGGTTTATTTCAGCCCAAAACCATGATATTTTTCTCAACCTAACAAAATAGTTTTGGTGAATTAACCGCATGCGAAAACAAAATGTAAGTCAAAAAAATAATGTGAAGCTCTGTGGGAAAGTAATTGTCACATGGGACACAAAACCCCAATGTCTGCCGCTGGTGTATAACATTGATTGAAGTGGGTTATAATGCAATATAACTACCTTTTAATGATATAACCAGCAGTTTACCGGTCAGTTTAGGGTCAGCTCTTAATATTAGCAAATAAAAAACACAAGGAGCAAATGTTTCACACCAAACTAAATGACGTTCCTTGACCAACCGCCAGCCTCTTGGCAGAGCAAATGCAAACAGATTAAAAGCCTTTGCCTCATGTTTGCCTTTGTTAATAATATTATTTCATAAAAAAAATAAAAATAAATAAAAGGTTCCGTTTAGCTGGGTGTCATGTCTTCTGTGTCTGTCAGTCACTGTAATGAATTACCAAACCTGTCAAAGGTCAACACTTTGACATGAGACATACAGTGGTTGGATTACATCCTCCTCCAGGTATGCATCCAGATGTAGCCACAGTCTCAGGTGCAGGCCGTTACATCTGGATGTACATAGTTCTGGCATAACACGTTAATCTATCATTGTACCTCATGTGGAGAGTGGGATGAAGAAGCACTTCATGCGCTATGGGGCTGGTTCACAGATGATATTCACACCACGGATATCAAAATCTACAGAGACCAAAGACTCAAGAAATAGTATACCAGTGTGTGTCAGGCTCTTCATCTCCTTCTAAACATCACACATGGCATTTTCTCTGTGCATGGATCTTTTTCTTTTGCATTCTGGATCCTGGATGAGCTGCACAAATCACTGACATAGCTGAAAAATGAACATTTATGGTAATGATTTTGAAGCTGTTCCTCTCAGCAACTTTACATACATACAACTGAATGTTTCTCCAGTCATGACCAGCAATAGAATACAGAATAAGTTGCATATGGACAATTGAAAAACTCTTGGACAAAGGAAATACATTTTATGGCCTGCACGCTGCTGAAACACGTCGTAAAACTTGAGTGTGTGAGAATGCAGCACATGCCAGCTCGCTCCATAGAGGCACCGATATATTTTCTTTCAGACAAAATGATTCATTAGCATAATCATTTCATGTAGCTTTGGTTTGGATGCAAACCACCAGCAGATGCTTTGCGTATCATTATCATCAGCGCGGCTGTAGCTGCGCTAGAATCCTTCTATGACTTGGCCGCGAGAGACACTGTCCACAGGTCCAAGGAATATAAAGACAAGATTGGACTGAAAACATAGATCTGTGATTGTGGTTACACACTACTAGTCATAAAACCGGTTCAACAAGTTACAGTTTGTGGTGAATTATGCTCTAATTTGACCAAGAGACTGGATCTGGTTTGCCAGGTCTGTGGGAAAGCTAAGTGGGTGGCTAAGTGCTGAAATTATCTACTGAAACAGTGGAATGTCCTTGTTAAGATGAAGTCAAGGCAGACCACAATCGGAGTCTCTTATTAGGTAATGTTTTACTTTCTTTGCCAAGAATTCGTCATGGAATTAGATAATATAAAATTGATCCGTTATTGTTCAGTAGTCGCAGTGGTTCCGTTTACATGGACAATATTTCTTTAACCCCAATGAATGTGGACGCTGAATGATTCTATTTAAAGATATGTTTACATGCTCCAAAACGTCAGCCAGAACATAACTTTTATTTGATCTGACATAAACATAACAGGAGAACGAACCCCCTCCAGAGTGTCTTGCTCCGTTTCTGTCCCTCCTGGAAACTCCTCACATCATCTGGTGTTTGAGGGGAGTTTGTATAGACTGAGACGGTTACACAAGTCCTTTCTTTCTCAGATTGTTCTGTTGTTGTCTTATTGTATTGTTGTCTTGAAGTAGTACTAGTACTAGCATTAATGCAAACATACCTGGTTAATGTCCATACAAAGCACTCAAATTATCTGAATCCTCCTCTCCTGGCATTTTTCTACTTTCAAAACTCAGACAAGGCTGCAAGTATTGCCACCTGCCATCTTTTATTATATTTAGCTTCAGTTAAAAAAAAAAAAAAAAGTCTACTTTCACTGAAGTCACTGGTTCGGTAAATAATGTACAAAGTGTAGATCTAAATAACAGACCACACCTAGCGTGAGCTAATGAAAATATAGTAAAATATAGTCTGTTTTACACTTGATTGTAAAAGGCAGAAGACACATATATAATACAAATGTGTTTGTTCAAAACACAGATATAAGACAGTAGAAAAGAGACTATAGCTGCTAGAGCAACCATCATTACAGAAAGTTGGCCAAGAGATGTTTAAAGGTTCCGTCGTGCTTGTTCATTCATCCTGTAACGAAATAATCTTTCCCAGTGGCAACGGTGATCGAACATAGATGTGTCATTAACAGTAAAAGGTGTTAAGAAATGTGGAAAATAATTAATGAATTCATCACGCTCTTCCGATGAAATTGAATCTGAAAAAGAATGACTGTCCTTCTTTGACTCAATACCAAGACTCTTCCTGACGAGGAATGTGCGGATGTGACTCAGAGTAGTTGTCTGGGAAGATTCTCAATCGTCTAGGTCCTGACATGTCCAAAAACAAAGCTAAAATAAAGGCAATGAATGTTTTTGGATTAGTTCTTTTAGCCTGGTTCTGCTCAGTATCTAAGTTCGGTGTAAAACATTTTATTATTGCTGTCATTACATTGGCAAATAACTTGTATTTAACTTCCAGAGATTATTCAGGCTTTGTTTCCAAATAATTATCTTAACAACTTTACATAAGTGATTGTCAAAAACATACTCTTGATGCACTAATTTAGACCCTTCATGCAAACCTTAGTTATCTATAAACGGGGAATACCATTACATCATATCCAAATACTTGAATTTTCCCCCCAAGAGGACTTGACAAGTGTCTGAATCTAAAGCAACACTCTGCTGTGTTTCTTGGCACCAGCAAATCTCAGAGTAATTCCCTGACTCAACTTTGGCTGCGGTCCCGGAAACATACGCAGCATATGGCAGACATGACGACGGAACTGGGGAAGAGAGCTGCAGCAATGTGAGGAAGAAGCAGGAATGGAGGAGTAGAAAGAGAAATGTAAGATGGCTAGAAAACACAAATTTGAATATAACCAGAAACTTTTAAGATTTCACATGAGTTAGGACCAGCTCAAGGGCTACTACATTAATTGGAAACCAGTCAATTTAATGTGAACAGCTTATTTCAATATAGGACATAAAAAAAGTCAAACAAGCTACAGGTAATAGGCAGTCAATTTGACACCGTAGTTTCTCTTGGATTGAGAGCTCCTTTGAAACCAAGAGCAGTTTCCAAATGCAAATTCCACAACTGGAATTAACCCCAGACTTTTTTCTTTTCTTAAGTGATGAAGAAACGATGAAGGAATACCCCACACCTGCCCCATTTTCAGTCAACTATCTTATTACTTATGGTGACTTGAAAATAGGAGGCTACCCTTTCTCCAGTTTGGATACGAATACCTTTAAAATCAAAGCTGAGGGTCTATATGTGTATGTGCACTACCTGGAACTTGGATATGCAACGTTTTTGCAAATGCTATGCCCGGTATTATATTTGCTGAACAAACCCGTTGAATGACATAACGTGCAAAGAAAAGAAGTGAGGTTGCAGACATAGCAGGTGTCATTTTAAAGACAGGCAGCGAAATTGAAATCCAACATTACACACAGTGTTTCAGGTGAAGTAGGACCCAAACGCAGAACACTGCAGGACAAGGCAGGAGTTGGATACAAAATGGTTTTAATGAAAACAACAGGAAACTGACGGCGCTGCACATGAGGCAGGGCAAACTGAGAACTCAAATACAAAAACAGGTAAGAACTTAAACCAAAACTAAGGAACATGAAGAAACACAGGGGTAACAAAGCTGAGCAAGACAGAGGAAACATAACAGCAGAGGGGTAAGCAAGCAGGGAACAGAAGTCACATACAAGAACACAGGAAGGATTACAGATGATGCAAAAGGGAAAAGCAGGGCTATATGTGGGCAGGGTGGTGATGAGATACAGGTGAAACTAATGAGGGCGGAGCACACAAGGAGAAACCAATGAAACAATCAAAGGGGGGAAAAACACAGGAAGTGACACTAGACAGGAAACACAAAGGAAGAACTTTACAAAATAAAACAGGAAATCTTCATAACAGAACCATGACACAGGGCATTGAGCTGCCTCTCTTCCAAGTCAATTTTGCAATTCATGTCACTAGAAAGTACTAAGTCCCTCCCAGCAGAGGATGGATACACACAGGCAGCACACACAAGCCACTGTTTTAGGCTGGAAGCCAGAAATGTTCCACTAGAGATAGCCATACAGATTTGCAGTGTAAATAAATAAAGGTAATCGCAGTAGCCTGGAAGAGAGCCAAGGTTAACGCTGTACTCTTACCATCAATGAACAAAGCTACTTTTAAATTTGTCTTTCTTGTGTAGTCTAATACTACGGATTTGGTTGTTTTTTGCCATTTTACATATTCATCAAATTATCAAGTGTGGTTGTGGATAAGTGTTTAGCACGTACCACACTTTAGATTTTGTGAGTTTTCATCCCATAACAGACCTGTGAATAACATTTACTCTTTAGCAAATGCTTATGTAATCTTTCCATAACATTAAACAAGCATTGTAGTCCATTAAACATAAAAAAAAGGGTCATTCAAACATCCCTCTTACCAGGTAGAAGGATTTAAATACCTACACTGAATGTCAATCCATTGTCATTAAATCAACTGCTATTTTGTTGAGCACACTGTGAACTTGTCTTGAATGTTGGTGTTGACAATAAGCAAGGCAATAACACACTGTCTGGCAGGAGTCTGAATCCGATGATGAACAGGAATAGATTTAAATAACACAGGAAAAACTTCTTGCATGGTTTTTGAAAACCACACTTTTGTGAGTTTTCAGCTCAAGAACAGAAGTTAAACCTTATAAAGATGCTTTACTTGTATCCCAGTCCCTCTGTCTCTGAGTCTGGCAATGAATGTAAGACGTTAGTTTTCATTTAAATCTGATAAATTCTGAATAATGTTTTGATTCTTTTTTGGCTGAGGCTCAGACATGGATTTGATCAGTGATCATGATTGAAAAGCTTTTCTCTCACTCCCTCTGTCTCTCTGCTTGACTTCCTCCCAGGGGTTTTCCTCAGACAGCATCCATCAAAAGCACTAAAAATGTGATGACGTCTGGCGCAGAAAGTGGATTAACATGAAGGAATGAACTGACTCTTGATCAGGAAAGTACATCTGACAACAGTTAATGGCTGCTGGACAACGCCGTAACCTGCAAAGAGCAGATGACATTACTGACCTTCTTGGTTCTCTGTGAGTGTCACTGTACCTTCACAGCCTCACTTCACAGCTGATTTCTCCTCTTGCTCTACCAACAGATTGAGATTTGTAGCTTTGATGCCTTTTTCATCCAGTGGATGTCGTATAAACTCATGCGTAATAGCCAAATTTTAAGAGCGGGTGAGCTGTGTTTTTCTTCTATTTTTGAGTCATTTCCCAAAAATAAATCCATCTAATTCATGGACGTTCTGAGTACAAAGCCAAATACCCCCCTCGTGCACAACTGGACCACAGTGCGAGTGAATCAGAGGTAAAAAAAAAAAAGACTCTGCATGGGCAAAGGTGACGAGTCTTGTGCAATATCTAGTTTTTTGAAAGTTGTGGTTTTGGGATTACCTTGTTCCCCTTAGCAGACCTGAAGGGAGAGATAAAATGTGAAGTAGGGGGTAAGAGCAGGACAGAAAGAAACATGAGGACACGAGGAGAGGTTGGATGAGTGAGTGATGGAAATGTGTGTGTGTGTGTGTGTGTGTCTGTAATTCACTGGTAGGAGGCAACAGATGTCAGTGCAGGGGGTAAGGCTTTCTCCAAACTGAACGGCCCCCCCAGGAACATTAGTTACTTACAGACCTAGAAGACACGGTGGGGGTGGACAAGAGAGAGGCAAGGGGAATGCAAAAGAGGGTTGAAAAGAAACGCCGAGAAGAGAAAAGTAGAAGAAAGAGCAAAGGAGAGGAGAGGGCAGAAGTCACAGTATAAGTCTCAACATCCTTGCAGGCAAGCAGGCACATTTCTTATTGGTCTAAATGGATTTCCTAGATTGCCATCTCAAATGTGATTTAGCCTGGCACTGGCCAACAAATGCAAAAATGAGAAGCAGCCTGGAACCTCTCAGTGAATTTTCCAAGAGGCGTTATCAGTGGGTGCAGACCAAAATGTATTCCTGTACGTGGATAGACCCGTACACCCATGACCAATCTTTGGGCTCCTCTGTGCAGTAGTTGTTTAAAAGCCGTCCCATATTTGGTTGGCCCATCATGAGCAAGCAACTGTCTGATGGATAACTTAACAAAAAATAAATGTAGTACAATTAACTAATTGCTGAACAGTTTATAGAGCGGCACAGTGGTGTGGTGGGTTCGAATCCATTGGCCAGCTGGGGCCTTTCTGTGTGGAGTTTACATGTTCTCCCTGTGTCTGTGTGGGTTCTCTCTGGGTACAACCGTCCAAAGAAACTCCCACCACGGTGGAGGACGGTGCTCATTGGCCCTAGGTGTGAATGGTTGTCTGTCCCTCTGTGTCAGCCCTGCGGTAGACTGGCGACCTGTCCAGGGTGTACCTCGCCTCTCGCTCAGTGACAGCTGGGATAGGCTCCGACCCCCCGCAACCCTCAAGCGGTTGCATAAAACGAATGAATGAATAAATGAAAAGCTTACAAAATGTTAAGTTTATTCCCTCAAAGTCCTTGGGGAACAGTTTTAAATCCCAACCCGCAAACCTGGTCTGCACATTTGAAATCCTCAAGTGCTGAGCAAAAAACACATTCACGTCTTCATTTGTGAATTTTCCTTATTTTCTTTATTAATCTGTGGTGTCGGTAAGAAATTCAAAATTCACATGTGTTCCACAGACAACACTAAATTACATAATCCCAGTGACGACTAATAGTTACGATCACATTATAATCAAACAAGCCATCTCATAGTCATAATTCAGTAACTCTCAGAAGTGTGTCAAATAGAGAAATAAACCTCCAACCATGGTGGTTTTGATCATGGCTGATCAGCTAATGCAATCGGTTTTAAATTAGTTTAGTTGAACTTAGCACGAAACGTGCTGTCTTTTCCAGATGAGTCAAATTAGGACTGTCCTGATGATAGTGATTTACTAACTATGAGGCAGGTTATTTTTATGTCTTTTCTGTGGAAGAAAAGAACGTTACCCTTGAGGTAACACAGCTTGTCTTTGTCGTCAATTAATTATTTTATCATAAGAGAACAAAGGATTCTTTCTTCAGTTGGGAGAAGTAGGCCTAGTACAAAGAATGACACATTTTACAAGGGGTCTTGGTGGTTGACTGGTTTCACTTGAATGCAAACCGCAGTCTTCAAGTCCTGTGTTTATCAGATATGATGGAGAGTTTTTATTACTTTATTGTTTTCAGGATTAAATTCAATCGCACTTTGGTTTGTTTCAGAAAAAGACTGCGTTTTTTTTTACGCCACAAAGTCCAAAAGTCAAAAAATTGTGAGTCACTCCTTTGTCAAGTTCTCCACAATCATCCTGTGATCCTGAGAAAACAAGAGTCGTCTCGTGATTATCTTGTCATCTTGAGAAATCACATCAAATAAGCTGTTATCACAAGAAAACAAGCTTTGCTATCTCGAGATAAAAAAAAAATAACTCGTCTTCTCAAAGTACGACTTCCGTGCTTTTCTTTTCACTTCAGGCGTCATGACCAATAACCCAACATGAAACCTTGCCTTAGCGCACAGCCAGCAGAGATTTTCTACAGTTCTGTGGTGGATCCTGTCTCAGAGAAAAATATAATTACCAATTTTCTCCCACTGACACCACAATTTATTTCCTCATTCTGGGAGTGCGGATGACTAATGGTTTCTGGAAACTTTATTTATTTATTTATTTATTATTTTTTTTTGACCAAAGCCTCTTAAGCAGATGGTTCTGTCTGACAGCTCCTCTGACAGAAAATGTGTGCTGAAAAATGTGTCAGCCTGTCATAAACACATTCCAATATGTACCAAATAAACTGACCACGAGCTTTGCAAGCACGTTCTGTTGGCAAACATGAACCGTGAAACCCCAGAGTCCCCTAAGAGCATTCCTAGAAGCTCTGAGAAATAAAGCGTTCCTAGAATCCATCTGTCTTAGGACTATTTATAATATTTTCACCTCGAAGGTATATACAGTAACTTTAAGTGTTTTAAGTGTACCGGCTCCCACATTTCTTAAACACAATCATCAGCTTGGATCTTTGCTTTTATAAACCTACCTAAGATGTTGCATTAATGGAGAAGATCTTCAGCAAAGACTTCCATCCCTCTACATGTGATGCACGTTTGCATGAATGAATGCAGACAAACAGACATTCACTTATTTTAGATTGGGGGGAAAAAAAAGATCCGTGACCAAAACAATCTCAGTCAACGCCTCACTCACTGAACAGCAAAGGGAGTATAATTCACTCACTCAAATTAGCATTACATCCACTTTATCTTTTGTCAGCCTTCCAAAATGAAGCATGTCGCTGCCAGAGTAAAAACTAAATAAGGCGGATCTGCGCTGGAAGTGAACAAGGGTCATGCAGTAGTCAGCCGCGATACCACTAATAGAAGGAAATGACTCGATATTATGGTAACTACACGTCCTCACATACAAATGTGTTTCTGATTTTCCCCACAGGAACTGAAGTCAATCTGAAACGCAGGTAGAAGGGCGGCTCATTTGAATTCTGAACTTTTTCTGAACAGTTCATTACACAGGTGATAAATGGACACGGTGCGGCTGCAGATACGTTTAATTTTTTTGAGAGAGAGACAGGGAGTAATGGGACGAGAGAGAGAGCGGGGATGATGTGCAGCAGACCAGAGCAGTGAGAACTAGAGAATAGCTTCAGCTTGTAGGGCACCCGCCCAACCAGATGAGCTACAGGGACTGAAAGGGAACAAAATTAATACGTTTCAGTTTATTATAATAAAATGAATTTAGTTTCTTGAAAATGTTCCTTTCATTCAAGTTTACAGGTCATCAGTGTGTTTCATCCAGACTGAGGAGTCACGTTGTTAAAGAACATTTATGTTAAGCTGCCAGTGTGACATGTGATGATATTCGTGACATTCAAAACATAACCTCAGGTCTCACAGTCCATTTGTTCAGGACAAGTAGTGGTCTGAATATATCTCTGTATTTTCACACACATGGCCGACATAAGGTAAAGCAGCAGGTTTCATACACAGGTGCAAACGCAGCCATGGGAAGTCCCATCTGACGTACAGGCCCTCTAACCTCCACACCCCAAAGGAAAGAGTGGCTCCTCATGTAGCTCATTGCCTAAAAACCTAAAAACTGACACACATGCACATATAGGAGAGTGTACGATGTCAGTGTATCTCAAAAACATATCCACGCAGACTATTTCACATTACAAATTCATTCCACCCAATCCACAGCTGGCTCATACAGATGCACGTTGGTATGTAGCAAAAAATAATCCCTAATGTATGCTAAAACATGTTCACGCTCAATCTTGAATCATGTATTGATTCACTATATACAGTCAATGGATACATTTACATTACACAAGCATTCTGCTAATTATTTGAACCAGCTCATTCGAAGCAGGCTGGCCCGACTGGAATTCATTTTCAACTAGATTGACGGGGTTGGTGTAAACCTTTTATGACATTTAACCTTTTGTATGGTATAATATTTGCACCCAGTAACCATGTAAGTGCGCTCTCTCAGGCTGGATTGAATACATTATTTCTGCACATATTTGCCCCATTTGGGGTAAACATCAGGTGATGAGGAGGGACGGAAAGATGGCGGTTGGCAAAACAAGAAGGTTGCACGAATGTGGATAGATGAACAAAGCTGGAAACAATGTAGGAAGAGTCATCTGTCACTGAATTAATTCAGTGTTGTCAATAAAGTTGGGAAACAAACTTCTTCTTCATCTTCTGTCGGATTTCCAACACTGCTCCATTGCTCCACATGTCAAAAAAGTTCTAATCAGATTGATGTTTTAATTTAGTATTAATTTAAACAATCAAGTTGAGATCTCTTTTTAGAAGGGTTTCAATTGGTCGAAGAAATATTGTCTGTGTAAATCTAGACTGAACTTTAAAGTCACTGTTATATTTGTCCCCATACAGATTCTATCAATTTAACTACTTACTAGGGATGGAACTCCATATTGTCTATATTGCAGCAAAGTTCACAAACAACTATAATGGAATAGTCTTAATAAAGAGCTCCTTAGCAACCCTTTCTTCCTTTTTATTTCACCATGGAAAGAAAGGCAATGGTGTGGGTAAATTATATCATTAGATGCATTGACGACCGTATGTAGAACTCCTAGTGGAAATGTTTTTTTTTTTTCTGTGGCTTGTTTTGGTATGCTAGCTGTCTTAGCCCATGTTCTAAAAGGATCAGGTGTGCAGGGGCAGCCTGGATTACAATTAGGCTGTCCTGTGTGATGTCACGGGAACATGTAAAAGGGGTAAAGGTTACAATAGCATGAAAAGTGCATTTGAACTGCAAGACATGGATATCTAGGTGGTGAAACATTGATTTCAACTGAAAACGTTTCAACTTTAAAGTCTGTGAATTAGCAGGACATGAGTAACCAGATCACGGTTTGTGGAAAGACTCATACAGCAGTAATTTAGTAGTAAATGCACCAGTGTCACTAATGGCATCTCCTCCGCCTAAATTCCAGGGGAGAAAGCTGTGTTGCATTGACGCTATCCATTCTACCTAAAGCCTGCGATTCCACCAGAAGTCCCACTCAGTACCACTTCATTAAAGCTGCAAACATGGTTGATTCTCCCGAGCCACATCAAGCTGCGCAGAGCAGGCTGAGCAAGCAGGAAGTGAGACACAAAATACAACACTATTAAATTAGACACAAACTGAAAAATAAAGACAAGTCAGCTTCTCATTGTCAGGACCAAGTAGTGGCTGTTATTTTTTAGTTCAGTTTTCTGTCCTTTTTGTCACTTCCTCTTTTATTTTGTAGTCTGAGTGTGTTGAAGTCTGTCTTCCTGTCTAGTTCCATCTGTGATTGCTTTCCCCGCCCTCATGTGTTTCACCTGTGTCTCATTGTATCCCTCTCCCTCCAGCTTGTCTTGTAGGTTTACCTTAAGCGTTCCAGCTAGCATCTTCTCCGAGTGATTTCTTGTTGTGGCTTTAGCTTTTCTTTATTACCTGAGTTTTTGCCTGTCGGACCTCTGTACCTTAGCCTGATTCCTTAATTCCTGGTTTTGACCCTAAATTTGATTAAACAACCTCTGAGCCTGCCTGATCATTGACTCCTCCATTTGTGTCCACCTGATTTGTACGTGATACTCATACACTTTCACAGGAGCATGAAGCCATGCAGCGTTCTCTAGGAAAGGACCCAAGCACGGGACTTAAGTGTCCAGGCACAAACAGGAGTTTATCGAACAAAGTTAACAAAGGATTAAGCAGAGTTCCAAAAAGAAGAGTCAACAGGAGCTGGCTGGGGAGAAAAATCTGGAGCATGGGCTGCAAGGCAGGTACATAAGGAAGAAAACATGGTTCACAGGTAACTACTACAGAAGTAAACTAAAGAACCGGCGATGAATGGGAGAGTAGAAAGTTCTTAAGAAGTGTTCGGCTTGACTGGATGACTAGATACAGGTGAGTTAACAGCCCAGCCTGAGCGTAACGACCATCAGCAGGTCTAATCTGCACACCTGAGGCAAAAACTGCAGCAAAAACACACCAATGAAGCCCCAAAGAGGGCAACATGTCGCCTCTTGACATGCAGAGGACACAACAAAGCCGCACTGCACCCAGAATGCGATCTGGTTGAATCTCCTGTTATGCTATGACGGTGTGAGACTATGCACAATACAAGTAGGACACTGAAACTGAAACACTGAAACAGGTAATTGTGCGTTTTACTAATGTTTCTTTCCTTTTGCGACAAACTTTTTGCTGTGTAAAAGTTGCTTCCATTGTGCCGAGTGGCTGCAGGAGTCTTTTGCAAAAGACATGGAATAACAAGAAGACTGAACGAAAAAGGTGAAAGCTTCAAAATGTCTTCATATCTGCTCTGTTGCTTCTCAGGAATTTTACTTCAGCTGTGTCTCTTTTCTTTGGGTTTTCAGCAGGATCTCTCAAACTCCCTCTCACACATGCCCACAACTACCCACTTAGATGCACTCCGACAAAAAGCCTTTCAACTGCGGTGGGAGCTGCTGAAGTATGAGAGACATGCCCCCACACCACAAGGTCCGTCTAATCCTTTAAAACGCCTGCTTCAGAGTGTGCTGAGAGACTGCTGGGAAATGTCTTTCCCAAATCGATGGCCTGCCAACTACAGCGCCATGCCCTCGTCAGAGCCATGAGTAGTATTGTAAGATGAGTGAGATTAATGATGTGATACAGCCTGAATTCAGCTGCAGGAGTTTCAGCCTTGGATCCAGTCTACTGCTCAGGTTGGGTGTTTGCTACCCAGACTTCCTGGTTAGGTAGGTACCTGGACAGTTGCTGGTCTACAGCTTAGAAAAAGAGAATATGGATAGGATGCCAATAAAAAGTCTCTTTCCCCTCCAGGGAGAGCTGTCTGTTATGAAGTCAGAGCCCAAAAACCAACCAAAATGAGTGAATTTGCTGGTTCTTTAGCTCCTCAGCTCCAGCTTTCCCTTCATAATTATATCCAACAAGGTCAGGGCCAAACCAAACCTAAGACCTCCAGACCTCCAAACCCTTTCCCCCTTTGAGGTCCCTCCCCTCTTGGGACCCTACAACTACCCGTTTGCTCTGAGTGCTCAAAGCTAACCCATGTCTCCCCTCGTCCACCGCTAAATCAATCCCATCTCCAGCTTTAGATGCTCTGCCTACCCTAATAACCTTTGCTCTAGCCCCAGCTACCGCAGACCTAAAATGACCAACTCTCAGGTCTGGTTACATTCTGCCAGTCACAGCTCCTGGTTTCCTTCCCCCCCAACTCTCCCTATAGCAGTATTAGTTTCAGCCCTGCCCAATTCATAGCCCAGCCCAATTCAAACAAGACCCTTGCCAGTGTAAAACAGGGTGCACTTCATAAAAAGGTGATGTCAGCTGGCAAAATGGACAGACGGCACTCTGTACTCCTAGCAAGTGACCGTGTGTGTATCAGTGCACGCATGCCTGGATGTGTGAATGTTGTGTATGTGTGTCACTTTGACCCAGTCTCCATCAACAGACAGTTTTCAGTAGGTTTCAGCTGGTTTTGAAGTGATCTCATGGGAGCCATTAGCCAGAGCAACAGCCCCCTTTGAAAAAGAATGGCATCATGGAATACAGCGGGGTGACAGCATTGAACTTGCACGTTTCCGGATGACAGAGAAGTTAATGACCGCTTGCAAACTGTCTGGAGCCTGTGGAGTTGCTGCGGACAATGCATTCTGTTGTACTTAACTCCATTACTTCAAGGCTATCACAAAACAATTCACTTTCTCACTTCAAATTATCGGCGACACTCCTTGATGGCAGCAGCCATCCCCAGCAGGATGCAGCCTGACACAGGCACACACACAAAAACAGTTTAGGAACAACTCAACAAGACATGAAAAACAGCACAAGGTGTTGACCTGGCCTCCAAATTCACTAGATCCCAAACTGATCAAGTATCTATGGGATGATCCACAGAGGCCCCTCCCCTCAACCCGTAGGACTTAAAGAACCCACTAACAACATTCAGTTGCCAGACACCACAGGACACCCTCAGAAGACCCATATCCATTCTCTGATGAGTCAGAACTGGCACAAGGGAGACTTACACAACATTAGGCAGGTGTTCATAATGTTGTGCCTGATCGGTGTGTGTTGATGTTGTAGTAAAAGTTGTAGTAAATCCCTTTATTGGTTATTCTAACCAACATGTGGTTTACTTTTTTATTGTTAACCCTTAAACATGAGTTCCTCTAGCCATCATAGAAGGCTAATACTAATACTCATAGAAGGGATACGTCTATTTCAACATTTCTACCGTGGCATTTCTCTTGCCACTCACACAACTTTGAGTATTAGGGACTAATTACCCTAATAATGATTCAGGATGGAGGACATGTTATAAACATAGAGAAAATTGAATAATTTTTCCAGTGAAAACGGATCCAAAATGTTGCCTTTTACTGATTCGCTAACAGAAAAATTTTGATCCAAATAACTTCCTCCCATCAGAACCTCTACATTTCTTGGCTGAATACATTTCCTTTGTCTAATTGTACTGTAACTGTCAGCGGTCTCGCCATCATCTTTGGACTTTCTACTTTCCCTCCTCCCAGTCTTTCTCTCCTCTAGTTCATCCCCTTCTTCTTTCTCTGTGTCCAGTTTTTCTTCCACCTTGTCATCTTCTCTTTCATCTTCCTCATCTCTCACACACATTTCAACACACATACTGAGACTGTCACGCACACGCACATGCATACAGTTACAGATAAATTCACAGTGTTCGAGGCACCACGCCCTGTCGGAGTCACGCCTTGATACATTATGAGGTTACACCCCTGTTTTCTCTGGCTCATGTTCCAATTAGACACAGTGGGAACTCATTTTCCCACCGGGTGATATCGATGAGGGTGATTTAATGCACACTCGCACACATGAAAACCCACTCAGCGAGGGTTTAGTGATGGATGAACGATCAAATGTTGCCAACTTGCTCGGAGACATCATTAACTTGTGTTCTTCGCTTTGTTCCTGTTTATGTTTCTTGTAGTTGGCTGCGTGCTGCCACTCCATATTGTTCCTCTCATCTCTGCAGAATAAATCTTCTTTTGTACCATGTTTGGGAAGTCAAGTGTATTAAACGAGTCTGTCTATTGACTAATCAGAGACAGCTGCAAAGTCGGAGCTATTGTATAAAATCATCTTAACCACATGCAGGAGAATTACAAACTCTGCAAAGAAAAAATTCAAAGGAAAAGCTTTTCTCATTTGCAAAACAACAAACAAATATAATAGCTTTATGCTGTAGGAGTGACAAGGTATGCTCGGAGCAGATTCCTTTAAACTCTTGGAAAACTAGAAAACATTTAAGCAGGGATCTTCTTTCTAAGAAGTGGGATAGTTTTGTTTCTTGGCTCTCTCTGCTCACAGCTGCCGTGCTGTGTGTGTGTGAGAATATGCGTGTGTGTGTGCTGGTGTAAACACAGATAAACATGCAAATATACATGTATATAGACGTGTATATATACACACATGAGAACCGGAAAAGTATATGTACATTATGAAGTCTATTTATGCAGACTTTGGCTGTAATTCACGCGTGGACGTTTTTGCATTATGCCCTTAGTTAGTCGCCGTGCATGCGCTAATGTGTGTACAAGTATCCACCCAAACACAGTGTTTCCTAGAAGGCTAGCTCGCCGATGTGAAGCGTGGTGGTCTGGCTGTTTGGGCTGAAAGCAGGGGATTTTCCCCAGCAACCTAATTAGACCCAGCAATGATGTCATGAGCCAACCATGGGTCACTGTTGTCAAGACGACAGGTAGTGTGTAAACCCAGAGCCTTTCAGACGCAGTTTAGTTAAGAAATCTGAGCTTGTAGCCTGCAAGTAGTGCTTCACGGTTCTTAATGACACTCCTTAAAACAATTTAAAGACACCTGCTCTTCAAACTGACTCTGCCAGTGTTTAATTTTGAAATGTGTGTGTTATGACACACCAGCAGAAATCAGTGCAAGGCGTTCTCATGAATCTTTCCAGGATTTAACGTTGTCCTGCAGTGATCATATACGTATGTTAATATAATTGCGAAACCGTGCACTCTCTTCCCATCCTGCACCAACTTGACCACTTCTTGACGTGCATTCATTCTTGCAGCTCAATCACACATGCAGATGTAAACACGCTCCATGTTGCAGGATGTCTGTGCGTCAGGGTAATTGCCTTAAAACAATGCTGTCTTTCTCTGTGCTGAGTGAGCAATAAAGGATGCAGTTGTGCGTCCGTGACCATCGTCATTTCTACAGCTTGGCTAACCCTTGACCTAAACTTAACCTTACCCTAACTTTAATATTTGTCTTCACCTAAAAATGTGTTGATTTATTTACTTTTTGTATGCCCATTTCAACAGATTTAGGTCCCCGCAACGCGAGTAACACTTGGGCAATACTCGGTCACAAACACACACACAGCTAATTTGATCAGACAGAGTGACACACCACAGACCCACTATCTTCACTTAAAGACTCGCACAAGACACAAAAGTGAATGAGCTCTCTGTCCAGATTTCTTGGAAGTGTGTGCTTCATACAACTTGTGAGCGGGTACGCATTGCATTTAACATGCTGTCATCAGGCCTGATGGTCCAACCATACTTTTCCTATTTGAGGTAAGGTCAGTGTCCTGAAAAGAATAGGAGCCATTCACAACCCAAACTGCGGAACATATTGGCTCGATGAACAATATCTGTGGCGTATTGAGTCCTTTTTTATGGGAACCAATGTCAGATGTCAGAAATGATGGCAATTTGTTAGCAGTATGTACACAGAGGGGGTCAGGAACAACAGACCCTTCTGTTACTAAAAGCTCAGAAAGCAAAGGAAAAAAGAAACACAGAACCAAAAGAAAATAACTTAAAACTAAAAAATAACACATTAAATCCTCTTAAAGAAACAACCAAGTGGATGCTTCCATAGTAGAAAGCCTCAAAAAGTGATTAATGATTCATACAGGGACTACCAACCAACTCACAGTGGATTCTGGGAAGAGAGAAAAAGAGGAGACTGTGCTGTTTATCACCCAAATACAGGCCTGGCCAGCCAACTGGAAACAACCTGGTAGTGATTTCACAAGACAAAAGGTAGTCTGTCTTTTCCTTACACAATTCAAGCTCCACTCTTGAACAAAGTGCCATGTTGTATGTACATGATGATGATGATGATATAATGGTGTAGCTGGAGACCCGAGGAGAGCGAGCGGCTCGTGAGAAGAAAGAGCGATGGAGAAGGGTGGAGAAACAGATATGGTAGGATGATAGCTGGAGGGGGTTAAATATAAATGCAAGAGCAATGAACAGAGGGTCTGATGGCGGGACAGGAAACGAAATAAAAGAAGTGGAAGGATGTCGAAGAACATAAAAACAAAAGATGTTAGGATGTATGGAAAGGTGCACGAGGGTGCAAAATGTAAAAACCTGAGATGATTCCTGAATAAAGCATGGAGGTTTTGATGCTGTGGTGAAAACTTGTTGTGACATTTGTGATGTGTGTTGAGCTGCTTGTCTTCTGCAGCTGATGGCACGCCATGCAGAGACAGCTAGCGTCTTTCAGCCTGCAGTCGATGTCGAAATGATGTGAAGAAACGGCTGACAGGGCATGTGAGGTATAGCAGCGCTAAGTGAGTGAATACAGGCATGATATAAAGAAAGACATGAGTTGTGTTCACACAGAATCTAAACAACTGTATGTTGCACTGCAATCCAGATGATCCAGTCCAGCTCCTGCCTGATAACAGACAGTATGATCCTTGGGATGTAGTTTGGCAACATGAAGATAACATCCATGTTTCTCCAGCCAAAAGAAATAGCCTTTACTTAAACCTAATTAACCTACTTAAACTCAGTCAGTCATACACTTAAAAGAAGAAGAGAATCAAATAAAGCGGTCAGCAGAATCTGAAGTGGCTTCTGGATTCTAGTTTTTTTTTTTTTTATTAACTAGTGTGTCTAAGTCAATAATGAAATGCCAAGATCAAATTTTAAATGAACACAGATGAGAAGCCCTACAAGTGCTGTAAATTAAAAGAAAACCTAAATGTCTACATGTACGTAGTATCCTTAATAGACTCCAAACCTAGTTGATATACTGCATGGTCACCGTGCCATGAGGATTTTAAGGAAGTATTTATCTAAATACTCATTTATAAATCAGCCCAAGCATTAAAATACAGATTCTCAAATGAATTTGCTTGAGTTAAGTCTTGGTAGAAAGATTAAAATAGCCGTATGATAGTCACAGTTCAATATTATTGTCTTTTTTTTTATTAATCTAGAAAATTTCAGTCCTGTTTAATTTGGTTATGGGTGATAATCTGACGAGAGTCAGTAGTTTGATCCCCGGTACGTGAATAACATGCCAAAGTGTCCTTGAGCAAGACACTGAACCCAGAGTTGCTCTTTATACAGTAGACTGTAGGCTCATTCATCACTTTGTTATCTCTTTTAGTAATAGATATTGACATAATAAGACATTTATTTGAATGAAGATATCCAAGATTTGTGCTTGCACATGTGATTTATATCAGTTTCAGTTTTTTAAATAATGTGGCTGTCAATGCTGGTATTTTTATACACACCAATATTAGATCTGTCAGGGCAGCTTTCATTGATATTGTGGGAGGGCATGCTTGCCAGAGCTCCTTTTTCTGAGCGCTTACTGTGGAATATGTATACAGGACACCTTATCCCATCAGTTTATTTAGCACTCGTGTAAATACTTTGGTGGTACTCATCAATTATATTTGGTCAGGAACCGTTTTTCTCACATAACCACATCAACTGTTGAGCTGGTTCACTCTCTGAAGCCAAAGTGAGTGAGTCTCAGTGCGTCCTGGGACTCCAGGATCATTAACACTTGCTGAAACCCCCCCTCACATGTTTGGCCATGAAACACTCACGTGCAAACCTCACATCATTTCTCCCCGCTTCTCCCATGCAAGAGCCTTGGGTTCATTTATGTCCGCATACATGCCGCACTTCCTGGCATCTGTAATGTGTCAGCTTTTCAGGAACAGAGGAAAAAGCTGCTCAGTTTCACCACTGACCTCAAAGATTTTTGACTTGGGACAATGCATCATGCACAACTGCACAACATTTATGCAGAAGATCACTATGACAGATAGTTCAACTGAAAGGCAAATTAGGACGGGTGACTTTGCTGACTAAGGATACTGACAACTAATTTGTCCCTTATACAGTCGCATGTCACAAATTAGCGGCGTGAGGTAGCAGATTACGTTGTTCTAACAGGGAAATTAAGCGAGTTAAGGTTAAAATGGCCCGGAGGAAACTCTGTGGTGGTCGGGTCATCCTGCGAAAAATAAATAAAGACAGCACAGTTTATTTTTACTGTGGTTAAATGGGAGGCACTGAGAGAAAGAAAAAAGCAGAGGAAAGAGAGAAAGGAAGAGAAAGTGGTTTATTTTCGCTGCGGCAAAATGGGTTTGTTTTAACTTTGCTGTGTTTGGAACTGGATTTACCCCCTGTGTCGGCCAGGGAGAACGTCAAAGAGGAAAAAAAAAAAAAGGTGGACACAGTGACAGGAAGGTGTAACACAAGGAGGTAAGTGTGAAAGCGAGCGGTGAAAAGTAAGGGGTCATATGTTCATGCTTAGTGTTGGGAAATCAGAGGATGAATCAAGAGATTCCAACTGTATCAGTGACGTCCAACAGCCAACTCTTCTACAGAGCCCCTCTATTAGTCTCTGACTCTTACTGTTACAACACACACACTATTCCCCGGGAGAGTGTTTCCCAAAGCCAACTGTGCTGTTGACGCACTGTTACGTCACTGGTCTAATTGATTCCTGCATCTGCGCACAGAATAAAAGACTGTACAAAAAAAAATCTGCTTAGAAACATAAGGTTTTCCCGATTTTTAGCGAAGTAATGGTTTTGATTATTTGGTGGTTTTGACAGTTGTTATATAACTTTCATGCAACATTCAACTTTTGAAATGATGCAGACTAAGTTTGCCTTCTGAAGGGAACGAGATTCAAGGCAACAAAGGCCGTCTTCAGACTGCCAGACCAAAATCGGTTTTCCGACAAATCCAGATTGTATCACAATGTATTTTACAAAATCTTCTAAAATGTCAACATCAACAACAAAAAAAGATTTTGCCAAATTTGACAATGTTCGAGGGCTTCCAGCACAGTCGGCAAATAACCGGATAACAGATAGCGGATACTTAGGCCAAGACGTTAGCTGTTCCGTGCACCTGTCCTTGTTTACAGTCAACGTGAGAATGGAGCTGGAGTTGAGAGACGATTCTTCCAGAAGCGGCTTTTGTTTAGGCTTTTACTTGACACGCGCTCCACAAGGACAGCTTATCTGCATCTGCCTGCTCAAACGTGATTGGTCAGACTTAAAATGAAAACACAAAAAAAAAAAACTCCTAGAAACAAAATATCTACAAACATCTGTTTGGGATTACACCTGATATTTTAATTTTCCCCCCGGAATCAATAAAGGATTTCTGGTTCAACACGAGATAGGATCAGCCCGCTGATTAGATGTCATTATTCAGAAAATGTATCCACGTATGTTAATAGACCACGTAAATGGATATGAGCTGAGGACAGAGGTGACGAGCGTCGGTGTAAGAAATGATGAAGGTGAAAAATACGCGTTTTACAAATCAATGTGAACGCTGCATCTAGTTACTCATATCAGTTCTGGCAGTTACTCAGAACATGACTTCAATTTGAGTCACACACGGTTGGATTGTTGCTCCGAGAAAAGAGCAATTATTAGATGACACGAGGAAGCCCTTGACCAACTTTAGTTGCAGCTGTTTGCAATTGACAGTATAGTACAGAAGTACAGTAGGTCATATGAGAAAATTACATGAGAAAATGATTGTCCTAGCAATGCTTGTATTCAACTAGAACTTCATCAAAATCAAAAACTTCCAAGTAACTGTGATGTTGCGAAGCTTCTGTGTTTCATTGTGAGGAGCACATACAGATCTATAGTGGTTCCAGATCAACCTGATTCTTATTAACCCTAACCCTTATTAATAGGATGGTATACTCATTACAGGGTAATTTATTGCTGCAGCTCCTTTAACCACCCCAGACTCTGGCTTATGTTCTTGTATTTGTATTGCAAGGAACACTGTTTCTTCTAGTAATGTGAGCTCCAGACCTAAAATCAAACCAGGTATCTTGAAGGGCTTCAAGTAATATACCTGTGGTTCAGCCAGCAGGCGTACTGTGAGGAACTCTTGATTGCTATGGTTGAGTTTTAGGTGTGATGACAGCAAGAAACAACTGTCCATTCATTTTTGATTTTCATAAGAGTGACTTCATGCTCAAATGTCCTGCACAAAGCCAAAAAAAAAATCCCCACTATGCTAACTCTATAGCCAGCTGTGCTTGCTGTCTTCCAAAGCTACTCAGATCAAAGCTTGTCGTTGTGTTTCCTCTTTGGTGCTCTACGGGCCTGTTCAGACCTTTCATTGAGATACGATCTAGACAATCCGATATACAAATGGCCAGCTTTAGATATGTGTATTCACATCCGGCATTAACATGCAACTCCAAATGTGTCTCCATCCAGCTCTCCGGATCCGATCTCAGTTTCATGCTATGTATGCAAATAAACACCAACATCCTCTGGAGCGCAGTAGAATATTTTGTCTCAAGTGAATCGCTGCTGGCGTTCCAGTGCTGTTTTCTGTGTGTGCGTCATGGCTTCTTACTTAGACTTATTTATTTTTTTTAGTTAGTGAACGGCTACAAGGGCAGAATTTTTTAAAAGACTCTCATTACTAAGGAACAAACATCACATAAGGTATTTAATGCGACTCATGACGCATTGCGTTCACACTACCAAAGGAATGCAGACAGATGCAAACCAGACCACGTCCAAATATGGTCAGAGATCGAGTCTCTCAAATGCAATCTCAATGCGTCCTGAGGGTATTCACACCTGTCTTTTATGTGATTGGATCGCCCAGATCAGATCTTAATGCAAGGTCTGAACAGGCCCTACCTGTACTACCCTGCACTAATCCCCCCGCCGTCGCTAAATCCCTCCCGAACTTCTATCCTCCTACTACCCTTGCACTACTGCTACTCATATGTGTGGTCAACTTACTGTGCATATCCTCCCGTTCATATCCTGCTGTAATTGCCATAGTTTCTATATCCCGCTCCAATATTGGTACATATCCTGCTGTCAGTATCGGTCATTGTGTACACTGGAACACTGGATTTAATTTAAATCCATATGTATATCTGTACATATGTACATACTGTGCACTTACAGTTTCTGCACTAACTGTTGGATACTAAGTTCATTTCATAGCCTTGTACTTAAACATGTGCAATAACAGTAAAGTTGAATCTGTTTGTTTTTTTTCTGATTGCTTGACGTTCACCCTGTCACCCAAGCATTTCTGTGAGGGTTCCGTGATGTAAATGTCCTTGAATGAAATGTTTCTTTTGTTTTTGAACAACACCATTAAAGCCCACCTCAAAACTTCCTATTGCACAACAGAACTCAAGGATTCTCAAATATAACGTTTCACCAAGAAATGGTTCTAATTACAGAGAATCGTGTTTGGAGAAATATTGTGTAATGTACAGTGCAGCTGGGCCGGTTATAAAGATTTGAAGCTAAGTTACTGTGCTGAACACCATGTTAAATTCAGAAAGATCACAGCTGGTCAGTTGGTGCTCAGACTTGGATCTGACCTTTAACCACTGATGCACAGTGGGATGTCGCTGACCCACTTTCCACAAAGAAATATGTAAAATGTTGGTTTCGCTTGTGTTCAGTTATATTTTAAAACAGAAAGGACATGTGCTGTATTCTGTATAATTTACATAGTTGCTATATACACCGATCGGACATAACATTATGACCACCTTCCTAATATTGTGTAGGTCTCCCTTGTGCCTCCAAAACAGTTGTGACTCATTAGAGAATGGACATGGGCCTTCTGAGGGTGTCCTGTGGTGTCTGGCAACAGAATGTTGTTAGTGGGGGTTTTCGGGTGATATGAGTTGAGGGGAGGGCTCCTCCGTGGATCAGGCTTGTTCCAGTGCATCCTACAGATACTTGATCAGTTTGGGATCATGGGAATTTGAAGGCCAGGTCAACACCTTGTGCTGTTTTTCATGTTTTTTTTAGTTGTTCCTAAACCGTTTTTGAGTGTGTGTCTGTGTCAGGCTGCATCCTGCTGGGGATGGCTGCTGCCATCAAGGAGTGTCATTGCTGTGGGGTTGGCGTGCCTGGTCTGGTCTGGGTGGGTGCTACATGTCTCAGTAACATCAACACGAATGCCAGGTCCAAACTTTTCCCAGCAGAACATTGTATTGTCGCACGATTGTCAATGTTATTTACTTCTCCTGTCAGTGGTCATAATGTTGTGCACGATTGGCGTAGAGGGACGAAAATGCTGTTTATAAAGTAAAACAGAAGTAAAGTAAGGTTATCAGACTGTAGCATACTGCTAGCATACTCCCTAGACCTAGATTTGCCTCACATGCCTTTGTTTTAAGACTCAGATTTCTAAGCACTCATTTTATGCCCACATTGTAAGGAGTAAAGAGTGATAATAGCTAGTATACCTGTAAGTATACATAATTTATTCTGCTGTCCCGCATGAAAGAATTGATATATTCTTAATGTAGAGCTTACTGAAATGATCCAGTCACTCTTTGACGAAAGAGTCAACGATCATCAATCTTTGTGTTGATACATGGTGTAAGACACAAATCAAGTGAGCGTTGACCTGACAACAATCATGCCTTGATAGATCCCTTTTGGATATAAAACAGGCAAGCATGATTTGCACTGAGTGCCACATATTATTATATTATACGTATATAACAGTGACACGCCTATATGAGCAGGAAATGGATCGGTGACAACATGTGTACTGACATGATTTTAAACAGTGAGTTTAAATTACATTACGATTGAAGGGCTGATCCTACACATCAGCTCAACATGATTCAAAATGTATCCTTACAATTACAGTTTCACCTCTTGATGCAACGCAGACTTTTATTCTACAGTTTATACGGAGCACCTGAAATGCAACCAAATGCAACGCCCCTTGAACATTTGTCTTGGCAGCGTTCTTGGCAAGTTCTGGGCGAGTGTCCGATCTGCTTTTTATCAGTCACTGACAGATTCAGAAAGTGCGTGTTCCACCTCAATTGAACCACAACTGCTGAAACCAAATCTGAGTGGAGAGCAGTCAGCTGTAGCGTCCCATCATCGTCTCCACCGCAGACAGACTGATTAACCATTTGTTAAGTGTTTCATGTAGGCGAGTTCATAGTTTCTGCTGATGTGGACTTCAACGTGAATATGACTTCAAGGGTTTGCCGTGCTCCCAAAGCTCCCTGGAATTACACCTTTTTTCCTCAAATGAGGAACGGCAATTTTCGTTGCACCTTACAAGTTCCCGACAGCTGCTAGTTGTCTTGAGGGGTAAAGTGGGCTGTAGCAAAGAGTTACCAATGAGGTGTGCCAAGCGCCATGTCCCAAACACAGTGGGCAAAAAATCCACATAATTTCTTAAGGAAATGGAAGGAGTCCTCAGTGTGGGTTAAATCACATCAGTTTGTGCTTGTTAGACTCTTTACCTGGCTTCCTCTGTTCTTTCTTTGGGCATTTATCAACACCGATTGCCCAAACTCTGATTTCTGTACTGGGACACAGTCCACAGTTACCTCAAGATGCATCCTCAATAAAACTGGCAGGGCAAATACACATCTGGGCCTTTGGACTGTACTCGGTCTGATGAATACTTTCAAGTATTTGTGTTATTCACAAAAACACAAGTATAGAAAAGATCGCATATCGTTAACTGCCCTTTTTTCTCTCCCTGTGTGATTGCCTGAGTGAGTGTGTGAGATCAATTTAGGTCAGCTCCACCCTCCCCAGAGACCGGTGGCTGGCACACCTGCATTTCATCAGCTTTCACCTCACAGCTCAAGAACCCTGCTCTTCCTTCCACTTATCGACAGATTGTACCGTTGTACCGTTGGAGGGTTTATCCACTCACTGTGGAGGTTGTCTGGCTGCTGCCTACTCATTTGAGACGGACTATAATTTTCCCTTGTGAACTCGAGTAATCAATAAACTCTCTAATGTGCAGTTCAGTTCCTTCATTTTTCCTCTAGTGCCTCTAGTTATTGGATGAAAATCTTAATTCATCCAATACGTCATAAAAAGTAAAAACAAAGACATGATGTGACATGGTCAGAGACGTTTAGTCTGAGAAACAGATCCAAGAGTCTGAGTGTTTAACACATACTAAATCACTCTACAGTGATTTACAGTACTCTGAGACAGGATTTATTTTTCATCATGGCAGCAAAGGTGTGATATCATGGAAATGTGTATAAATTATACACTACTTATACACTACTGCTGGCACATTTTGATTATCATAGCAGCTCATTTCAAATGTTTTAGCATGTGAAATGGTACAGGGTTATGGCTAAGAACAGGGGATTCTTCATCGAATCCAACAAAAACAAAAAATGTGTACACAACAGACTGTCAGATAGTATTAGGCTGAGTAACTCTTTTTATTTCCTCTTTCTTTGTCAATTGCAAATGTTCTATATCTGCAATATTTTCCAGTGCAGCCACCCGATGCTAGCTAGGCTAATATTGTTGTGCGCCAGACTCTCGCGACCCTCTACAGAATAAGCTGTGATAGATAATAGGCGGATAATGCTGTTTCCCATTTTGCTGATATTCTTGAATCACAAGAAAGCCATGTTTTAAAATGTGCTGTGGAAATAATCAGTCATGCTAACAAAAACTCTTACGTGTATTTCTCAGAAGCCCAAATGAAAGACCTAATTTTGCTATTGTATTTTTAAAATCATGTACCTGATAGATAAATACCTGTTGATTGTGGTCGCACACAAAATAAGCTGAAATTGGCTTAGGGCAAACCACGCATAAATAAATGGATCAGCTCAATTTGTAATTCACCATGGAAGAAAAAAAAAATGCCTTCATACTAGGAGTTCAGCTTAATATTTAAATGAAAACTGATCAGAATGTAGATGTGTACACGTATAAATGGGTGGATGTATAATGTATACATGTAATATAGATTGGAACAGATTTTGTATGCTTTTTGTCAGACTGGCACACACTGTACATACACTATATTACCAAAAGTATTCGCTCACCTGCCTTTACTCATTCTATGAACTGAAGTGCCATCCCATTCCTAACTCATAGAATTCAATATGATGTCGGTCCACCTTTTGCAGCTATTACAGCTTCAACTCTTCTGGGAAGACTGTCCACAAGGTTGAGGAGAGTGTTTATAGGAATTTTTGACCATTCTTCCAAAAGCGCATTGGTGAGGTCACACACTGATGTTGGTCGAGAAGGCCTGGCTCTCAGTCTCCGCTCTAATTCATCCCAAAGGTGTTCTATCGGGTTCAGGTCAGGACTCTGTGCAGGCCAGTCAAGTTCATCCACACCAGACTCTGTCATCCACGTCTTTATGGACCTTGCTTTGTGCACTGGTGCACAGTCATGTTGGAAGAGGAAGGGGCCCGCTCCAAACTGTTCCCACAAGGTTGGGAGCATGGAATTGTCCAAAATGTTTTGGTATCCTGAAGCATTCAATGTTCCTTTCACTGGAACTAAGGGGCCAAGCCCAGCTCCTGAAAAACAACCCCATACCATAATTCCTCCTCCACCAAATTTCACAGTTGGCACAATGCAATCTGAAATGTACCGTTCTCCTGGCAACCTCCAAACCCAGACTCGTCCATCAGATTGCCAGATGGTAAAGCGTGATTCATCACTCCAGAGAACGCGTCTCCACTGCTCTAGAGGCCAGTGGCGGCGTGCTTTACACCATTGCATCCGACGCCTTGCATTGCACTTGGTGATGTGTGGCTTGGCTGCAGCTGCTCGGCCATGGAAACCCATTCCATGAAGCTCTCTGCGTACTGTACTTGGGCTAATCTGAAGGTCACATGAAGTTTGTAGCTCTGTAGCAATTGACTGTGCAGAAAGTCGGCGACCTCTTTGCACTATGCGCTTCAGCATCCGCTGACCCCTCTCCGTCACTTTACGTGGCCTACCACTTCGTGGCTGAGTTGCTGTTTTTCCCAAACGCTTCCATTTTGTTATAATAGAGCTGACAGTTGACTGTGGAATATTTAGGAGCGAGGAAATTTCACGACTGGATTTGTTGCACAAGTGGCATCCTATGACAGTTCCACGCTGGAATTCACTGAGCTCCTGAGAGCGGCCCATTCTTTCACAAATGTCTTGTTTCACAGTCTGCATGCCTGAGTGCTTGAATTTATACACCTGGGGCCAGGCCAAGTGATTAGAACACCTGATTCTGATCATTTGAATGGGTGAGCGAATACTTTTGGTAATATAGTGTATCACTGTTGTGTTTTTTAAACAAATGAAAAGTAATATTTTAGTGATAAAGTGCCTTATACTTGTAGAAGCATATGGGAAAAATAACTAAATAAACTAAAAGATAATGAGATAATTTATGTGAAGGATCAGCTGAGCGTGAATGAGGCTCCCCGAAAGCCAGAGAGAGCGGGAGATCAGCAGGTCGGTCAGCGGGTTGGGGGGGGGGGGGGGGATGCAATGGCAGGAGCCCTTTGGATTACTGATTACTTTGGACACCAGTCCATCTCACCCCGGACAGCTGTGGCTTGTCCACTCTGACCTCTGGATGAAATATACCTGCACCTCAACAGCGCAGCCTATACGCTCCCTGCATTATCTCCGCCAGGCCTGCTGGGAGAGGAATGGGAAAAAAAAGATTGACAGGGTTTCTCTTTAAAGGCTGTGACAGGACAGGACTGCAGAGGCCTTTACGTGAAAGCTGGAAAAAGTAATTTATATACCCCTCCATTAGCAGGTATGCATTCCCCTTTGTGAGACGCTGACTGATACGTCCTTCGTGCCATTTAGCCTCTTATCACTAACTTAGCAGGCCTCCCGAATAATGCCTGTTTAGAATGACAGCACTAAAATGTAGAGGATTCCCTTTGTAGTGTAAAAGTAGGAAGTGGGGCTCGCCAATCAGTGACAGTGATGTATCTGTGAGATGTAGGCCACCGGCTGATAGTCCTCTCTGTGGGTGTGCTTTGTTCTCTGTGGTGTTACAGCGATGGAGTCTTACAGGTAAAATTACAAAGCTGTAATTTCCATCAACAGTTCACAAGAGGTATGAATCCGCGCATTGGGAGAAAATGAGACTAAAGTAAGCAGAAGAAACGGTGGTGGATGCCCTCATGACATGGAGTTGGGAAGGGCAATACTGACGACTGATTTTTAATAAAACAAGCCAAAAGCTAGAGATAAGAAATGGCAAAGAAATAGCTTGGGATAAAATAGTTCCCCAGGCTTTCTGATAAAGAGTTGATAGAGTTGTATCAAATATTACTCTGGAGTTAAAATCAAAACTACTGACAACTTAGAACCAGAGGGCAAAATAAGTCCAGACGTCCTAATGCTCAAACCTTTTCAGAAGTCCACGTTTTTGCTGGAGGCTCATGAAGCTTTCAGACCCCTTAATTTAGCGACTCTTTCATACATAAGTTTCCAGCTGGTTCTGTGACCATAGACCTGAAGGGTCAGTTGTGACCCCAGACCTGACATTCTGCACTTTGACCTACGAGGCTAGAGATCATGCAGGCGATTATGTTTGGCCACTAACCACACCAGAATCAAAGGAAAAGCAGAGCTTTCGCGTTAGCGCGAGAGTGTTATGCAGATAATTATGGCCATCCTGTCAACAAATCAACTTCAGGCTGAAATGAAATGTGCAGAAGTGGCTTGTGTTTTTATGTGCGCGAAGGAGTGAGTGCCTTTTTTTGCATGAGAGAGCCTGTGTCTCACGCTGAAGGTGGAGGTAGTACAGAGAGGGAAGAATTTGACCCAAGCCTCCCTTGGACCTGGGCTAGCAGGGGTCCAGTCCTGTCACATGTTCGCCTGTCTGTTCAGA
Source organism: Chelon labrosus (assembly GCF_963514085.1). Classification (NCBI taxonomy): domain Eukaryota; kingdom Metazoa; phylum Chordata; class Actinopteri; order Mugiliformes; family Mugilidae; genus Chelon; species Chelon labrosus. The sequence continues at coordinate 19,539,638 of NC_140345.1, forward strand.
TAAGAACAACGAGTACAGAGAAAGGTCTACAGAGTGGTCAGACAGCAGGATATTCAGATAATGTAATAGGGTAAAGGCCCACATATCACGTGTCAACATCATGAAAGGCTCTTATCTGGATCTGAAACAAGATTAGAGATAAGATGCTTTTATTTTGTCTGTAGCAAGAGAAAATCAAGAAATCTATCATGGAGATGAGGACCATGAAAGTGTTAAAACAGGAGGCAGATAAGATGTAGATTGCAACGAGAAGACTAATACTGAGATTCAGACAGAATCTATGAGCAGCAGGCTTAGTTTGCTGCATAGCAACTGTCTTCTTTTATGTAACTCTCGACTTGATAAAACCCTATAAAGAAAAACTTTACTAAAGATATTATACAACAGCACATCCCTTGAATACAGTGTTCAGCGCCCGTTATTAATGCATGTATTTCCAGTTACATGTCTCCTTCAAGTCTTTCTTTGCATATCACTTTAAATGTGTACTTTCTGTTGTGCAGGTTGTATATTTTAAACACATACAAGTGGTAAACTGAGACCGTCACAATGAAATCTGCAGCTCATAAAGTACGGCAGTTACACCACATGTCAAAATTAGATTTGCAGACAGGCAATACACACTTCCATCACTTTCAGATTTTCTGAAAAGTGTGTGATGATGACGGTCCTCCGTGGCTGGTGATGTTAATGTAGTTCCTGGTGCTTTAGTGAAACTTCATCCATACTTCATGTAAAGATGAATCCTCAGTGTGAAGACTCTGGCCATCACCATCTTGGCAGTGCCTGACTCCCAGATAAATCAAAGGTGGGCGAAGAGCGAACTGGAGTGCGAGTGGAGTCAAGGAAGTTGGTGTATGCTGAGCCAGACAGCTAGCGATCTTTGAAGGCTCCCACCTGTCACTCAAAGTTTAATTTTAAGCCTTGATATAATTTAAACAGATCAGTTATATGAAACTCACCCCCACACAGTTTTTATGAATGGAGAAATTTGACCAGTTTTTGTCCCAGGCTGTAAACATGTTTATTACTCACCTTTGGGTTGAGCCTCAAGTGGCCATTTGTGGAACTGCAGTTTTTGGCACAACCGTGTTCATTTCATTCTTCTTCTTTGGAAGTAGCTGATTGTGAAACACCGGTGAACACCAGAGTCATTCATCACGTCTCTTCCCATTCTTTGAGTCAGAGTGATTCACAGTTTTATTCATTCACTGATTCAATAACTGATTATCAGATTAAATTAAAATTCCAAACCAAGATGTTTAAAGAAACGTTCATGGTCAATTTGCACCATGTAACTTTGTGTAGTTTGGACAATAATCTTACATCATTTTCTGCAGTTCTCAGAGCACTTTTGAGAATACTGAACAAAGTACAACATACTCTATAAACTAATAAACGTTTTTCATTAACCTTAACCCACTTATATCTAATGACATAATCTGCACCCATTGCAGCAATATATAAGTGATAGCACATGAAAGACTGTGTGGTCATTATGTCATCTAACACTCACAATCACATGTACTCATAATTTTCAGGAATACTCACTCCATCCTTTGCAGCATCTATTACAGGAAGCAGCGCACACCGGGGGGCCTGTTTCTCTTTAATATCAGCTTCCAGTCTCACCGCTGTTAGTGGAAAAACGTTGCCAGGCTTATTTACCTGATAACAACTGGGTTTCCCTGCGGTGTCTGGAAATGTTTTGTTTTTTTGTTTTTTTTTCTTCAGTCAGCTTCATCTTTAATTGAACAAAAACGTCAGCAGCTGACCGATGAGTAATACGCCTCTGCAGAGGACAGCCAGATAGAGTTCATCTTAGTTCACTTGAATCTGGGGAAGAATAATTTTATGCAAGTCTGAACAAAGTTCCTTAAAAAAAAGAAGTGTAAAATAAGTGTGAAAATTGTGAATAAAGCACAGATACAGAAGAAATGACAGTGGCAATGTGTAAAATTCAAATATCAGGCGTAAAATATCTGATGTTACTCCATTTAAAACGAGGGCAAATATAACCCTTTACTAACGAACAGCCATAATTTAGCTCTCGGATAAAAGCCACTAAGTCCCCTGAGTAAAACCATTACTCTCCTAATAGCAGCCCTTTGAAGCAAAGGAAAGGACAGCAGCAGCAGTAAAGAGCGACCAGCAGACTTCCTGCTTCACGCAGGTCATTTAGACTTGTGCGGTTATACGAGCGTGTGTTGGTCTGACGCAGGGGAAGTGAGTGAGAGTGAGTGAGAGTCTGACAATGAATCAACCCAGATGCATTTGTTGTACATGACACAATTAAACAAAATGAGAACTTTAATTCCAAATAGTTTTATTAAATAGATGTCTGGTGAAAACACCTTGGTACATGCTGTACTCTTTCCAGTGCATGCCTTTTTGTACGTGGTGATACGTCATGTTTAAAACACATTACAGTGACAGTATACTCATATGCTTTAAGTTGGGGGGGGGGAATCAACTTGTAAAACAAAACAAAGATTATCTTGATAGAGGAGACATGAGTGGTTATGAGTGGTTGCTCAGGGACTACTGTGGGGCTACTCCAACAATTTACTGCCCTCAAAGCTCGAGGGCTTCAGGGAGCCAAAAACAGCTTTTTAAAATGAAAACAATCTCCATCCAGGCTAGTGTTTTGCCCCAGTTTCAGAAGTAATCTCGTGCACTCGTACTACGCCCCTGAAAACGCATGTTGCTCCGTGTGGGGCTGATAAGGCTGCTTGACATGCAAACTGCTGCAAATCTCTTGAATAACAGCTTCCCTCTAGGGGACAGGCAGAAGTTGCATGATAAAATGCAGAATTTTACTATGAGGAGCAACCGGTGTAGACAATGGACAGTGTCAGCAACGTCGGTAGTTTGTTATCCATGGTGAATACGCCAACAAAAGGTTGCCGTGATAGGGTGAATCAGGTATGGATACGAAGTTGCACCCAACAAGGAAGTGAACGTGGATGTCTGTGTCATCGTTTCCAAACGTTTCCGTCTCGGCCAATCCAGACTAAAAGGCAATTCCAGAGTTTTAAACCAATCTTGGATCAGCCACATTTCTACAATTCCCCTTTTCAATGAGATGTTGGAGTATTAAATTTATGAGTATTAAAACATCTCAGTGTGGATAGTTGCTCAACCTGGATTCTAGATTCTACAAATTTTCATACGTCTACCTTTTGATTCCAACATCCTCCAACTCTGCTCCTTCAGTGCAGACTTCTTGTTAATGATGTTAAGCCTAAAAGGAACCTGAGAACATCACTATAACATCAACAGGCACGTTTTTGTTTATCCACCCAAAGCCACAGAAGTACTTCTCAAACCAAGGAACAACTGAACTCAGTGGAGTGCATCTTTAACACATTTTCCAAGTTCCAGACATTGCACATGTCTCTAAGCTACCTTACATACTGACCAGATCAAACCTGATGTGAAAAAATCAGTTCAGCAGGAGTTCAGTTTATTGGCATCAGCATTGTGAAGTTGTTAAATAAGATGGATGTCTCTCGGAGGACAGGAGTGAGGTTTCCTATAATTACATATTTCATCTGGAATTATACATAGAGCAATCCATCGATCACAATCTTAAATGTTGTCTGGGAAACCCTGAGGATTATTAGTCATGTCGTCATCTGGGCCTGTTCTTTAAGTCTGTGTGACAGATTGTCAAATCACCGCAGCCATGCGAGCCAAGCACTTGTTCTGTGCACACATACTGTTCGTCAGTGGTTCAAACGATAATTGCAAGCAAAGGACAATGACAAGTTGTTAAGAAATCATAACTTCTATCGCTCTAAATATTTTTTTAATTAATTAATGAAAACAAAAAACTCCGTATACGCAAATCCACTTATTATGAACTTAATGAAAATTTTCTTTCACAGAAACTCATGTAAATAAACCTCAAATTAACGTTGCAAAGATACCCAGCGTGCATTTAATCTACATTTTTTGAAAATATGTGTGTACGTGTCAGACAAAGTTACAGGAGCAGATGACCCAAATGCAACGGTGGTGTGGTATTTTACACAAATGACAACACGGCAGCACCCATGTGTCACGAGTACATCACAGTCTCCTCCGCTTCCAGAAAAAAAAAAAAAAAAAGCACATAAATCAAGGTGCTCAGATGAAATAGGTTAGGTGATTCTAATCGTACCTCACCATGATCTGATTGAAACCACTGAAGTGATCACTTTTATTTGATAATTTGATTTCCTGATCATTTAAAAATCATACTTTGCTGATCAGTCATCTCATAACAGATGGATCTAATTGTGTGTTTCTAGCCAAGTGTCAACAACCACAGCTTGACACTGAAGACTTGAATACCACTGATGGTCTCTGGTAGCCTGTGAGTCAGGTAACACGCCATTTGGATTTCAGTACGAGGTGTGTTTTAACCAATGGAGAAAACAAAACTCTGCATGCAATTGAATACAACCAGTTACAGCTATTTTGTAAACAAATTCAACTCTTCGGAGATCAGATTACGTACATGACTACGCCGCTGTTTGTTCTTCTTCTGTCCATCACCGCGTAAAGCCTGCCAGAAGACCTTTGCCAGAACACAATCAGTTCCCAACGGAACAACCACAGACCAGATTTCCACCACGAACATTTTGTGGACCTGGGAAGTCAGGGCGTCTTCTCAGGCTTCAGTAGATTTACAATCAAAAATCTTCAACCTCACTTATGCACTCACTGTCATTTTATCTTATTTGATGGCTAACTCGATATTAGGTTTTAAGGAGAGCTATGTCTGGGGGTGTGACTGGCTTGATTGACACGTAATTTGCACTGGACAAGCTAGCAGGGTCTTACACCTGTGAATTTGAAAAGCAAGGACATTATTTTGATGCAGTCGTGACATAATGACTGTTATTCTGTTGTATTTTTTTAAGTGGTAATGGTGGTAGGAAATATACTGGCCGTCTTTTAGCCTAATTTGATCAGTATTCATGGCTTGCTTTCCGGTCAGTTGTACAAACAGACCCTCAAAGGATTCTAAAAATCCAGTTTTAACGTTGATTTCTAATTTTTTGATGCGCTTTATGTACAATTCTAGCTTTACATTGAATGTACAGTACCTTTAACATTAGGTTTAACATGCTGGTACGCACTTTAGCCGTGGATGCCAAGGGAAAAGCACACTGATTCTACCCATCCCGTTTACTCCTATCACTCCTGGGATTCAAATAGGTGCCCCTCCAGTCCCAGGTTTGCTTTTCAAAGCATGAGACCACATCTCAGCTCCAACCAGGTTTCAAGACTCATTCCCAAATTTGGAAATGAATCAGAAAAAATGCCACCAACCAATAAAGCCATTCTCTAGGTACCAATTCGGCTCCAGTGTAAACAGTGAGTGTCGTTTGCTACATCCATCTCTCCATAAATACTTCATATTATATCTTTCCTGCCCCTTACAGCCATGCGCCACTTTACTTTATATATGTCAGTCTCCTGTTCTTTACTTTTATGTAAAAAAATAACTCCATTCTTAGAAATAGCACTACTTTGAACACAACACATGTTACATAATCCTGTTTTCCTTATTGAATAGGATAGCATAGGCTTTTTACTCGAGGAGATGCAGTGTGTGAAAAAGGATCTTAGTTACAATTGTTCATTAACTCTCAAGTACTCCCAGAACAGTGTAATCTTAGCTCACTTATGCAGACTGTGACTGCTTTTTGGCTCAGAGTATGACAATGTCTCCGAGTTGCCATGTTGCAAACATATGGAGCTCTTGGTAAAAGCTGCTCATTGTCCTGTGAGGGGGGATGATGATTGAATACATGTCAACTGTAATCCTCACAGGTTGTGGTCTGCGTGACCTCAAATAACACCAAGCGCTGGCTGAGACGTCAGACTGGGCAGGACGGGGGCCACTGGAGGAGAGAGGACAGGAGAGGAGAGGAGTGGAGGTGGTAAGATATGGAAACAGTGTTGGGGGGTGGTGAGGGTGGAGGAAGACAAACAGAGGCAGGAGAAGAAAAGAAAGGAAAAAAGAAAGAGGCGCAGGTAACCAGAGAGAAAGGAGACAGACAGAGAGTTATCCTTTACAACTTTCAAATTACCGCTAATTTTGCATGGTGGTCCGGTGTTAAAAATCACCCTGGTAACAATACAAAAACAAGAAGGGTGGCGTTTTCCCATCCAGACCCTCTTCCCACCCTCTTTTTTTTTATCCCTCAGCACACATTCACCCACCTCAACTCCCAAGCGAGCGGTGCAGTCTCCTGCTCTTTCTCCCCTTCACCTTAAAGTCAAGTCTCTCGCTCGGTGGCCACACCGATGCATGTGCATGGGCATTGGGCGCGTGTCTGACTACATGTTCCCGCCACAGACGATAGCAGGTCATCGTGGCACCAGTGGAAACTCTGACCAACCCCGACTCTGCACCCAGACAAAGGGGGGAGGAAGAGGAGGAGAAGGAAGGCCGGGAAGATGCTTTCCTCTCTGGGATCAAAGGTCATTTCTATCCATTACCAACACTGCTCCACCTCGGGCGTCTGCGTGGAGGAAGAGATTAACGTGTCCATGTGGATGTCTGAAGGATGAAGAAAGCAGCACTGCAGACACAAGTCAGTCTGCTGTAGAGTTCAGTTTGTATTGTAACAAACCAGACATGCTGCAGATAACTGCTTTTAGATTAATATTGATTTGTATTCTAACACCACATGCAGGGAAATGTAAAAACACTGCCCTTATTAACCTACAACACAAAGTTTTAATTATGAAAGGAGAAAATCAGGAAGTCAGATAACTTTTATAGTGCAACAGCCACATAGAGAGGAGGTCTGAGTGGAGGAACCCTTTTAAACAAAGGTAATATATAGTATTGGGCCATTCAGTGCTATTGCAGGTCTAATTTATCATAGGCATTTGTTGATTAAACCAATATTATCCCCTGAGTTACTGCTCTTCCAGACCCTAGCTGTGGCTTTATTACATTCAAATGTAAATTTGACTTCAAACTTGTCCGTGTGTGCCATTAAAGAGTACCAGTCAAATATATTGCGATATAACGAAACAAAGCCTCTGCTCGACCTCTGCCCTCCCTAAATATTATTTCATCCTGATGAGGGATGGTGTATTTGGGAAGCAGGGCGAAGGCGATTTCCTCCTCTTTTCCAAATTCGGGAAAGATCGCAGCTTAACATACAGCCCTCCAGAGAGACGTGGGGAAATCATTGACAGAAGGTTGCAACGAACTTAAGAGCAAAGACACATGGTACCAATTGGACCTGAACTCCTTCGAGTAACCCTCTTTATGTCAGGGAGGAGAGAGAAGGCGAGCCCAGCATGGCAGCCTACTGTGTGTGTGTGTGTGTGTGTGTGTCGGATATTTCTATACGACTACCACGCCCAGTTTAATCCATTTTCTGTGACTGTGTGAGTGTATGTGCCTGCGCTCTCTGCCTCTGACATAATCCCGGCGGCCGCAAAACTCTATGTCGACATCCAATCAGCAGACTTTTTTTTTTTGGTGGCTTTTTGATTGAGCCGTCTAGAAATTGCAGTTCACACCCTAAAACCACGCCTCAAGACGCCTCTGATTTGAGACGGTGGTTACACTAAACTCAACCCTGATTTATACCACCCACCCATTCAACTTCTTAATAAAATCTTAAGCTTTCTTTTCTGCATTTCTATTTAAATATTCGATCCAGTATGAACCCAGGCGCCTTGAGCACACTTTTAACCCCATCAATCCAGGATTGCTGAACCGAATTTTAATAAATTATCTATCTATCTAATTATCTGAACACACTAATATATGCCTTCTGCAATAAATCCAGTGAGGTAATTTGTTATGCTCACTATGAACCCACTGTAGAAATGTGCATAAGCAACAAACAAATCAAATCCGATGGGAAAATATTATGCAGAAAAATGGTTCCATTGCAAATAGACTTTATGCAATTGCAAAAGCGAAGGAAACGTTTGGGTTGGATTTGAAGCATTTTCAAATACAAAACCTGTAAATCCAACAAAAAAAAAATCATACCAGAACAGGAACTATGTTCACAGATTGAGATTTTGCGTCACCAAAGCACAGCTGAGAGACTGTGCCCCTTGGTTTAAAGGAGTGCACTTCAAAGACATGACTGTGACATGAGTTCAATGGGACGCACGTCCGCACACAATATTTAAGATCAGAAAAGACTGACAGATTTCAACAGGGTTTTTAAAGCCACCACACACCTGCAGCCTTTCATCTTACACTTGAAGTGGTGTAATAGTAACCACAGCGATGAAGACAACTTAAAAAGATAGAAACAGTTTAACTATTGCGCTAGCTGTTAGCTGGTATATCATTTTTGCTTCTGCATTGATCTCATTGAAGGTTCTTGGTTCTGCTCCATGTCTACACCCCTTTTCAGTGCAGGTGGGTTTAGTAACGCAAATCTGTTCAGCAGGAGAATGAAAACAACCCTTCATGCACCTGGGAAAGCGCTGCAGAGCGTCAATCTTACATTCATTCATTCATCTCCTGTAACCGCTTGTCCTGTGAAGGGTCGCGGGGGGCGCTGGACATACAGCCTGCACCCTGGACAGGTCGCCAGTCTATCGCAGGGTCACTCTTTTAATCCAGACTCATTCCAGATTCAGATTTGGATCGGCCCTTTTATTTTATTTTATTTTATTTTATTTTATTTTATTTTATTTACCCATAATCTCGCTCCACTAATGTTTAAACTTCTCTTTAATTAGGTGTGGTTGTGTCAGTGTGGGGGGACTTGTGTTTAATCTCAGACTCCTATATTGGACAAGGCAAAAAGTAAAACAAACCAAAGACTGACAGAATGAAAGGCTCAGGCTCACAACAAGCTATACCTCCCAGGATAATTGCTCACGATATACAGTTCTCCTTCCGGGCTGTGAAGTCTTACAGTAGTAGATATAGGACACATAGAATGTGTATGTAGGGGTATTAGCTATGTGACATTATGGTCTGCAGCCAGTTTGTGTCGGTTCAATCGTATTTAAGGCACCGATAACAATTCACATTTTCGAAAGACGCTTCGCAGAGCCCAGAGCCTGAACCAACAGAGCCAGGTGGTGATGACAAGGAAAACTCCCTTAAAACTTCAGGAAACCTAAAGCAGAACCCAGGTCATAAACAGATGGGTCCAGGCAGCAGCATTGATGCATATTGTTGAATACTGGTGAAGACGGCATGGAGATACAGCAAGATCAGTAATCATATGAACTGTCGGAAATGTAAATTATACATCTTAGCGCTTGAGGGACCCAATGGACAGGTGTTGTTATGTGTGGTTTGTTTCATGATAGAATACAACTAAACTCAAGTGCCTCACAGTGTAATATCAATGTTTTTTCTCCCAGTGACATCTCTGCTCTACGCTGTGGTAACTCTGCACCCACTACCAGGAGTCTGTTAGTGATTGTGTATTTCCTTGTTTAAATAAATACTCGAGTAATTGAGCTTGTGCAAAATTCCAAAGAAGCAAAGAGCCTCATTTGGCCCCCCGAACACTATACGGCCCCTGCGACAATAATGACGCTCGCTGACTAGTACAGTCGGGAGTGGACCCACTGGAGCTCGGAAACTTGTGTTTTTTGCTGCACCGTGCGTAAACAACGCAGGTCTGCTGGGGATTTCCTACCGCAGGCCCCATTTGTATTCATCAGTTCGGCTTGTAAACATTCAGAAAGTGAGCTTCTAAAAGGATGCTTATCGTGTGAGTTCTTGGAAATCAGGCCAATGTGTCGTCATTATGACCCATATGAACCACCATCTGTGATAATATTTCAAATGATTTTATTTATTAGGTCCTTACTGATTCAGGCCTTGGCTTTCAAGTATCCTGAATATATGGAGGTGAAATACTCAATTAAGCTTATTTGAGCTTCCTTATATTTTTGGTATATTCACTTCTGTAAAGAAACAAAATGAAGTTAGAGATGATCCTTGTTCTGATGTAAAAGCTCTTCCTACTGATGCAGACTTTGGGCAGATGCTTCTGTCACTGTGCTCTGTCTCTTTTTGCTGTTTTGCATTTCATTTATTCCCAGGCCTCCTCGGTTACATTACAAAGATCTTGATTACTGCTAAACTCATCCCATAAACAGCTTTGTGTTCCTTAAATGTCAGATGAACTCTTTTTTTGCTGCTCGTGGAAGGACTTTCTTCAGTTTAGAGGAATTTGAGAAGATTTATGAGTTTCAGAACAAATCCAACACATTACTCTTTATGTTTCCTAACTTTTGAGTTTACCGGGTATTACAGTAGAGACCATGATGATGATAAGGATGATCACCGACTTACTCACGGTCGTAGGCGTAACATGAGCACTGATTTTGGTTGGATGATCCCTTTAGATTCGAGAGGAGCCACTGCACTGTGCGCTTCAGAGCTGTCTCGGGGTTCCGTAACACACAGCACTGCCTGCTGGTCAAATGTAGGAACTTCACTCCAGTGAATCAATGAAATGACTGAAATTCCATAACATCCAAACTCCAGCTCACACGTGCTCTTTTATTATGCGACTTTTTTGGGGGGTTCCTGCAGCTGATCTCATCCCTGTTTGTTTTTTTTGTTTTTTTTTGTTTTTTGTGATCATACATTCAACTTGGCATCCATCGAGTCAGCTTACACTGCCACAGTGCACGCATCTGGGCACCGAACTTGGAGCTGTGCCACTTTTCACGCTGCGTATAAGTTGTGATTTAACTTTCAATGAATGGGGGCATGGTCTGCTAATGTAAGTGACTTTCTCTGGCTGTGTGTCACTACTTCAGGAGTTTGAATGAGTTTGGATGAGTGAGTCTGTCTCTCTTTCTCTCTCTCCCCCCTCTCCTTCTCTCCCCCTTTCTCTACTCTGTCGCTCCTCCTTACACCCCCAAAACCTCCCCCTCTTATTAAAACAACACACCAATCTGTTGTAGCCCGGTAAAAGGGGTTTGGGAGCCGCAGCAGCCCATAAAGGAGGCTGCACACACACATATCCGTCTGGAAGGAATTAGACAGCTGAAACAGCGGCAGAGAGACTTTTGGCCACTTCTGCGCGCTCTGTGTAACCTGGATGCTCGGGGAGACGGCTACAGAAATACTTATGCCCCACAAGAGAGAAAAAATACAACAACTCTGGCACATATTTGATTATTGTAGAGTTGTTGCAGGAAACTTTATTTTTTTTTTTTTAATTTTCTTTTCAGTATGACTGACTCTGCCAGAGTTAATGGCTTTTTGAAGACCTTTAAAATATGAATGAAACTGACAGAAGTTGATGGAGAAGAATATTTATCATTTACTCATAGTCTACATTTTATTTATACTTTTTTACATGAATGATGCCAAAGTTGACTGACATGATGATTGTGTTTGTGCACCAAAGATGCGTGTGCTCCATGGTTAGTGACTGCAGACAGACTGTTAGAAGTTAAAGAAGGAAAGCAGCCGTTTTTTTTTGTTTTTTTTTCCAGCTTCCAGCTGAAAGCAGGAGGCGCACGTTTTCTTTCATTTCTTCTTTTATTTTCTTCTTCTTTTAATTAATGAGGACCGTTTTGAGTGGATTCATGAGAGTCGTTACTACTCAAACTTTGTCGCAACTTTTACTGCCTGTGGAACGGTACCAGAGTCGACGCAGTTGACCGCATCCTTTCCCAAGGACAGACGAGAGGACAGCAGCTGCTTCAAGGTAGGTGGCCGGTGATCGTGTATTCTGGTGACCCTGCAGCGCGCTGACAGACGGTGATAACATGATTTATCGGGAATCAGACATTCTTACGCAGAAGTGTTTTTGGAAACTGCTCAAATTAGAATGAAAGTGAACACAACGATGCGCCAAAATGTCATGTATAAATCAGATGCTTCAGTGTGGGGGCTTATTTCACGATTCCAAATCATTAGGGAAGGGTTAGGGTTAGGGTTGATGCTAAAAGTTGGGAGGCATAGCCTTCCAGCTGTGGCAGCAAATGTGCGTAAAGAGCCAACAGCTGATCTGAATACGCTGAAAATAAGAAGCACGTTAGCTGCAGTGTTTAAACTGCTGTTAAATTAACAAACTGAATCAAAATTTAGTCCCCAAAGTTTAATCTTTCTTAAACGACATCTGCATTCATCATTGTCCAGCTGTGCCAGGAAGTATGGCAACCATTCGTCCGGATTACTCTGCTAATCCCATAAATCAGTGGTTATAGCCTGAGAATAAACCGAATTGATGACGTCTTTGAGATCCGTGAGCCAATGAGAAGACTGGATCGTGGTGGGAGCGCGTAATTTGATGCCGAATGTGGAAGTCAGACATTTCACACGAGAATACAGAGTAGCAAGCTTTGTCTTTTACACTTGCAGCAAGCGACTGTTGAGGATAGCGTGACTAATATTAGTGGTGGCAGGCAGTTATCTTTGCTGATATGTTCATCAGTTAATCTCTCTCCTGACATGAGAGCAAAACCTGTGACAGGGGGCACTATATGCACCTACTGTGCAACACCATACCCTCCACACATCCACTGCACAGGCAACAGTATACACGAACATACACACACACACATCCCCAAATGCAGATGAACATCTGTCATAGTCTCTTCTTCCATCCGCCCACTGACCCCTCGGTGCACAGATAGCGCTGTATGACCCACACAAGGAATGCCCATCTGCGAGTCGGATGCGTGAGCGTTCCTGACATTCATCCGGTTTCTATCCAATGCATGGAGCCTACTTCCTACACACCTGCTTTATCTTTTCAAGATGCATTTAAAAGCTCGCGCAGCTCCCGCAAGCTGACCTCATGATTACATACACCTAAGTGTCAGGAGCATGTTCTCCGGTGTCAGGGAAGATCCGACTACAAGTGTTATTTTTTAAGGCTCTCCAAAATGTAGATTTTAACTCATAGACTAAAACACATATGTGCATGTGTGGGCCTTTTGTTTTTGTCAGCATACCTAAACTAATACCATCAGACTGTTTCTAATCTCTGTCCTCCGAGTAGTTCTTTTTTTTTTTTTGCAGAGTCATATACTGCAGAGCTACAGGATGTTCTTCCACACAGCACACAGAGCAGTTTACAGGAAGGCATTCCATGGCTGGCCTCCATTAGAGCTCACAACAAGTCTCACGTGCCATTACTGCTCTCAGCAAGGGTCCTCCAGTGTGTAGGGCCTTGGGGCTCGCTTGATAGTTGGCAGGGCAGAGCTACTGACGCTAGAAGTGCATACGATGTGCATACCACCACCAATCTACCTCATCTTTCCTGCATTAATGCCACCATTTTTCCAGGTTCCCTTGGTGTAGCAGGCTGGCAGCACTGTAGCCAAGTAAAAGTAAGAATCTGGATGTCAGTGAGGGCTTGAGTTAGGTTCCCACTACTTCATACTGAGTCACAGAGTATCACAGGGAGGGTTACTGCCATAGATCCAGGAGTTACAGCGTACATTAAAGTAGGCTCAGAGCTTCACAAAGTAAGCAGTGTGTGTGGAGCTTCTCCCTTACAACACTCCCATTTACCACTCATGGTATATCCTGTGGTAAAATTCATTGTTATCTCTCGGCCACAATTAACCGTGGTACCACAGAGTGCTATGATTAGACCTTTCTATCACATCAGGGGAGGAGGGGGGGCATTTATTTTGGAGCGCTGCTGATAACAGTCCACGGTCAGATAAAGGAAGTGTCGGATCAATGGATGATGCAGCAAGACCGAGCTGAGGCATTTCTAAACTCTCTGTGGCTTGCAGAAGCAAGAGAAACCAACTGTTTTCCCACAAGCATGACAAGTTAAAATTGTAGTGCTGAACAGGACAAAGAGACAAGAAGAAAATCGAACGAGTGATGACACACAGAGGAATGCTGTAGAAGGAGGCATTCCTGGCTGAGCCACATCTGTACTTTGGCTCTTTGGAGTCTGCCACAGTGGCGTAGCTCCAGTGCCTCAGCTGGCGGCAAACCGGTCCAAGTCTACCACTGTGACTCCGGTCTCTTACCCACTCCCTCCCTCCCTCCCTCCCTCCCTCCCTCACTTGCTTCCGTCCAACCTGCTCTGAATGCCGTGCTCCTCCACCTCATTCTGCTTCTCTTCTTCCACTTGCCTTCCTGCTGCGGGGATGAGTCAAAGGGAGACTCATGAGTCAAAGGGCGACTCGTCCCCGGCCCCATGATCGAGAGCGGATTTACCTCAGCGTTTAATCAAATTGCGGCTTCCCCGTCCACCTTCCCTTTTAAATTAAATCAAATCAAATGACCTCAACGGTTGCGGTAACAGAACGAGATAACAATCAGAAAATGAAGAGGCTGTTAGAGGTGGCGGGTAATGCAAAACACTCGACTAGAATGTTGTAACCTCTGCCGCAGAAAGTGAGGAAATAAAGAGACACCGGAGGATGGAGGAGAGATCCACCTGATTCCAATCATGTCAGGAGTAGTGCAGCTTAAGTGCAGTGGGTGGTGTTACAGCTTGGTTCTTAAAATTACAATTTAGATTAACATTTCTATCTTGAATTCACCAAATTGTACATTAGAAAGCGGCTCATGGAAGCAGGCGTGTATTTGCGATTCAGCCTTGAGTTTGTCTTTCCCAGCCATTCCCTCTCTGCTGCCTCGTTATCTTCTCAAGAGCATGTGAGCCTTTCCTGCGTCCAGCTACAGCCGTCATGAGGGCCATCTCCACGTTTAATGCTTTTTAAATGCACCCTGGCCTCTCCCAGCCCTGCCCTGTGCACACAGATACACAACTTGATGCGCACAGAAGATCTCTATGTGCATTGCTTGTGCACGTTCCAGACCATGTGTCTCTTCCATAGTGCTTTTTTTTCTTCTTCTTTCTGTTGGCAGAACATCATTCACTTGGGATTTCATAGGTGTGCATGACTTCAGCAGGTCTGCTTTTCTAATACTGTCGTGATGGCAACATAAAAATTTTCCGGTATGTCCTCTGCGGATCTCGAAGCTTTTCGAAAACCATAAATATCATTAACAACATCTTTATTGGCCTGTATCTACTGTGACTTGATTGAGATATAGGCATTACTAATGGTATTTAACAGCCTTAACCTGTAGTCATGCCAAGTACATACCAGCCGGCTCTCACTGGCGTTTGATCTGTGAATAGCACCCTTCACTCCAGAGCCGCTGATTTGTGAATGTTGTGCCTGGTGACTCATGCTAACGTAACGATGTCAACTTTATGATATCCCAGCTCCGCACAGGCACCGTCAGCTGTCTTTGTGGGTCTCTGTGCAGAGCATGCACACGTAAAATGAATGTGAAATATAGTTCCTACAGTGCGAAGACCCGCGGGCGCGGTCTGGCGAGCCCTGTTGTATTTTACGTTCTGTCACAGGCCTTGACCTGGAACCCTGCTGACAGAAATTCCACCGGTCTCCTGTGAGCCAAACCATGTCTTCCTCTTTGCAGCGCGCATATATGCCATCGTACGTACACCTCGTTCACGCAATGGATAAAACACACGGTGCGCACATGGGCAGTGTTCAGCAACTACCCTGACTTAACGGCACTCTCATTTACCCAGACGGGCCACATGTTCGTCTGACAGCTGTCCACCCTGCAGGTTTGTCACAAGCATAATGAGTGATTTAGTAAGCACACTGTAAGTGGTTATATCAACAAGTACTGAAAGCATTTTTCAATTTGAAAAGCAAATACACCGATCAGCCATAACATTATGACCACTGACAGGAGAAGTAAATAACGTTGACCATCTTGTGTCAGTTCAATGTTCTGCTGGGAAACATTTGGACCTGGCTTTCATGTGGATGTTACTTAGACATCTACCATCCACCTAGACCAGACCAGGGACCCCCCACTCCATAGCAATGACACTCTTTGATGGCAGCAGCCAGCCCCAGCAGGATGCAGCCTGACACAGACACACAAAAAATGGTTTAGGAACAACTCAAAAACACATGAAAAACAGCACAAGGTGTTGACCTGGCCTCCAAATTCACTAGATCCCAAACTGATCAAGTATCTGTGGGATGCACTGGAACAAGCTTAATCCACAGAGGCCCATCCCCTCAACCCATGGGACCCAAAGGCCCCCACTAACAACATTTAGTTGCCAGACATGTTTTGGAGGCACAAGGGAGACCTACACAATATTAGGCATAATGTTATGCCTGATCGGTATATGCCCAACTAGAATGTGACTTATATTTAGCCACGATGAGATCTTTGCCTGTGTAGCTTTGCAATTATGTAAAATGCAATTCATTCATTCATTCATTCATTCATTTGCTTTTTTCTTTTTAAACATCAGCATAGTGTTATCTTTGAGACTGAGACAGTGGGAGTTTCACCTCTGGGACTGTGGATAACGTCAGAGTAAAACTGTGGCAGCATCCAACACAAGGTCACCATAGGGTTGAACACACACACACACACACACACACACGCTCCATAAAAACGAGATAGCGACGGGATTCCATCCCTCACACATGCCGAGATATAAAAACAAACAGAAAGCTGGGGTGATATCATCAACATGTGTTAGTAACACGTTCAACTTGCGCAGTTACATGTCATACACCGACACGCAAAGAAACACACACGCGGCTCCGCAGTGACATCATCCATAGGCCGACAACACCTCCACTGTTACAGATATTGCTCTGATTAGAGGGTTTGTCTCACAGGGACCGGGGGCCACGATGCGTTGTGACTAAAGCTAAGTCTGCAGTTAATCTTTCTGCTGTCTGACCTTATTGTAGGTCTGACCTTTGCACGCCAAAAAAATTGTGCTTAAGACGCACGCGGCAAAGAGAGGAGCATCCTCGCATTCTCTTGGTGTGCGGTGAGGGGGAAACCTTCGGAACACAGCCTAAATATAGTTTCACAGTTTGGCTTTATAATTTTACCATAAACTTTTAAGCGGAGCAAGAATTTCACATCAGTGGAGTGTGGCCCATAAACTGGTCAAAAGCAACAAACAGAGTGTGGAGTTTACACGTTCTCGGTGTCTGCGGCGGTTCCCTCAAAGTTGTTTTAGGTTTTCTCCCACAGTCCAAAAAGTGAAAGAAAAACTATAAATTCCTAGTCGATGTGAAAGTGTCGCTTCACGATGGACTGCCCTAAACGTTGGGCACATGTTGTGTGTAGTTTGTTGCCACCCTTTTGTTTTTCAGTAATGTTTTCTCTTGAGTTCATTCAAAGTGTGATGCACAGAGACAAGGTCAAGCAGTTCATTCTGCACTACCTTATATAGTTGTAAAATGTTAAACACACATGAACAGGCTAGAGGGGGTCAGCTTAACACAATTAAAAATGTGTATTTTTACAGACACACGGTCTTTCTAACTCTTGGCACGGGTGTAATGAGCTTTTATATGTACATATGTGTGTGTGCGTGTGTGTCAGGGGTCTTGTAAATGAGCGGCTGACGTTAAGAGGCTTGCCACGTGCCAGAGGAGGCCAGCTACACTGGTTGTGGCCTTCTCATCCAACGATCAAATGAACAAGGCATTATGTCTGAGCCAAGGGGCGTGAGCATGTGTGTGTCTTTCTTAGCCGATGCCTCTCTCCCCTTCTCTCTCTCTCTCTCTGCTTCTCTCTCAGTGTTTCTCGCTTTGTTTTTTCATCCGGCAGTTTTTCAGCTCACCATTATCCGCTTCCCTCTCACTGAGAAGCTTCTCCTTGCCCCGTCTTTACGTCTTTCTCTCTTTATCGCTCCGTGCAGTGCTCTTCCCCTCCCTCCATCTGTCTTTTGTGTTTAGGTGTGGTGTGAGGAACTCTGGCCAAATTACAAACATCTCTTGGCTTTGTGTTCACTTCGTTTGATGACTTTATTGCTTGTCCTGGTTTACACGTGCCGCATGTCGAAGCCAAATGTACATCATTTAAATGTGCATCATCTGTATGTGTGTGGATGAAGCCTCCAAGACAATACTCCAATTTCCTCCAAGTTTCCTAAGGAGAAGTTTTGAAGCTGAGTGTTTTGTCTCTGGTCTTTGCCACCTTGGCAGTGGCTTACTCCGCCTAAACAAAAATGGACAAAAGGGTGAAGTTTTTAGTGCAAGTGACAATAAAAGTAGAACTCACTTGCAGCTCAAGTGAATAACCTTGATTTTTTGCACCAGGCTGTAAACACGCTTATTTCTGCTGTAAAGTTAGGCATTTTAACATAGAGGTCTATAGGACCCGACTCACATCTGGAGCCAGCTTCAAGTGGCCATTTAAAGAAGTACAGTTTTTTGGCTCTTTCACGTATGCCTCATTTTTCATCCGCAGATGCTGAGGCTTGACGTGCAGCGCATGTGTAGCTTATATGATGTTATAGACATGATCACATAAAATATTTTCTGTTAGGTTCGCTGAATGTACGCCCCAGGGCATTTGATGCAGCCGTTTGAAATGCACCTGAAAAGCTTAAATAATGTTAATGTCCCACAAGGGGGCGTCCTGCCGACTCATTGATCAAAGAACTTTAACCCTCCCGATGTCAAAAGGTTACACTTTTTCCTCTAGCACGATATGCATGTTTTTCATCATGTTTAAAGCAATGCATTGCCACACCCACCTTCCCTTCACTAAACATCTTCATCCTATGTATCTACTCAATTGTAAAACTTTTTTTTTTTTTACTTGCAATACCGTCTTCAGGGAGTCGCAGAAGGGATGCAAACACATGCAACATTAGAGAATCTTAAAAGCTCTTGTCTTCTTCTTCCCACGGAGATATAAACAGATGACATCACAGGGTGGTCCGCTCTGCGTTGAGCCGAGCCGAGCCACGCTGAGTGGGTCTCCGCTGGCCTGCCAAACAGATGGCGGTAGCAACATAATAACGGCTGGAAACAGACTTCAAGTGTTTGAGCCGAAGGATTTTGTGCAGCAAGGCTCATGAAAGACCGCAGCTCGGGGTTTAGACACAAAGGCAGTGGATGTTCTCCAACGGTCCGCTCATAAAAGCGCAGGGAATAATCTGTCTAGATCAGATCGCCTTATAAGGGGTTTTTGACATGAAATGCTCGGATTTCTGTTTCGGCAGATAAAATAATTATCGTAATCAGTGTTTCTCCCTAACATCTAGAGAGCGCTCGGAGCTTGGATGGTTGACAGAGGCAGCCAGCTGGTTGGTTAATTAGGTCAAGAAATCTTGTAATGTGCGCCCACCCACACTAAAAGGGGAGTTGGAACAATCGGCTACTCACAACTGTCTGACATTTAGACAGGGATTTTGGGAAGGGGTAGACAGAGGGGGGAAGGGGAAAGAGGGGGTAAAAATAAAAGGGAGACTTTACAGCTCTCTCTACCTGGGTTTGTTGTAGCAAAACATAAAAGGTTTATGTGGCTGAACATATGCAGTGAATAAGCATTATCCATATTTTATGCATTGTAATTAAGTCATTGTATTCTTAATGTGAGGCTCCAAATTCCTTTTCTCTGCACATTTTCAGATGTGTTTTATGTTTAGTTGGAATGAAAATGGAGCATAAAAACACTTCACCAACACCTCATTCATTGTGAAGCTTTTACCCCCCTAAATGTAATCCTTTTCTTTTGTCCATAGATGAAGTGTCAAAGAGTCCTCACTTACCTGAGGATATTTGGGACCACTATGTTCGGGGTGTCCCTCCTAGTGGGCATCTCCACTGCCTACATCATGGGCTACCAGTTTTTCACCACAGCCCGCAATCACCTGTCCTTTGGCCTGTACGGCGCCATCTTGGTCGTCCACCTCATTATCCAGAGCCTCTTTGCACTCTTAGAACACCGAAACATGCGGCGGTCCTTGGAGACGCCGATCAAACTGAACAAATCCCTGGCGCTGTGCATCGCGGCGTACCAAGAGGACCCGAACTACCTGAGAAAGTGCCTGGTGTCGGTGAAGAGGCTCACGTACCCGGGGATCAAAGTGATCATGGTGATCGACGGGAACTCGGACGACGACTTGTACATGATGGATATTTTTAAAGAGATCATGGGATGGGACAAGTCGGCCACGTATGTGTGGAGGAGTAATTTCCACAGCAGGGGGCCGGAGGAGACGGACGAGAGCTACGCCGAGAGCCTTCAGCAGATCTCCAGGCTGGTGCTGAACAACAAGTGTGTGTGCATCATGCAGAAGTGGGGAGGGAAGAGAGAGGTCATGTATACAGCCTTCAAAGCACTGGGAAGGAGCGTGGACTATGTGCAGGTAAGGCTGACAAATGAGAAATCTATTCAGTCAGTTGTTGTCCTATATTTGTAGATGTCCACACACACACACAGGTAAGACAAGGACAGCTGACATCTAAACAGTAGCGGGAGAGGGAGAGAGTGTAAGCCAGACTGGAGGATATGCAAACTAGGCAAGCATAAGTTGATGATAGAGGGAAAAACAGAAAGAGAGAAGGGTGAAGAGGGAAAAGGGGGGGCCGTGCCAAGCCAAATACGGGCTCCACAAAGAGTCTTTTGTGTTGCTTTTAGGCGGACGGTCGCTGTGTGCATCGTGTTGTGAAGTGTAGCATGAAGAGGGGCAGCAGTAGCTGATGTCTAAAGTCTAAGTGTAAGAACAGATCTGTTTCACGGGGCTGAGTGTTACATCATCTACATGAGTGGTATTCAGAGTCAGAGCCCACAACTGTGTCAGAGAAAGGGTACATTTTTATGCATATATTAGCTAAAAAATAAAAATTAATCAACTTTTTATCATACAGTCAGCTTTTTCAGGCCTAAAAGTTGGGTTATATTTGGGAAACTCTTTGGGAAACCCACTTCCCTGACGTCTTTCTTTATACGGTCTCCATTGTGCGTTGGTGTGGATTGAAATATAAACAGCGCCTAAAAACATTAACTGCCGTGCCAAGTAGTTAAAGTCAAGAGCTTTTTCCTGCAGGCAGTGATTGTTAAAAGAAATGTGGGCTGTTGAGGAGATATATCGTCTGATCATTATCAGGGTCAGAGAAGTAATTTGTAATAAAATTGCTCAATTCGGCGCACTCGGAGAGTTTGCTGCTTCAGCCTTTCTTGGTCCACTGTGACCAGTAGCTCAGAGTGGCTAATGTCAGCTGACACAACAGTGTCATATAAATGCCACTTGGAGCCACAGTGAGCTCCGCTCCGCTTTAAAACTAACACAGTCTCACATTAAACTGTGTATCTGGAGAATCAAATTCATTTGAAGGGTGGAGTTGTCATGTGTCATAGTCTGGGCTACACATGACTCCACGCCTTTTTCCCATAATCTACTATAAAATGGTGCTGTGATATGTAATTTCCAATGACAATGTTTTTCTTTTTATGAATGAATGAACGACTGTGTTAAGCTGCACAGAATAATGGGCGGTTTGTCCATGTTGTGGCTTGGCCAACAGTCTATGCCACTGAAGTTTATTTACCTTTTTAAAGTGACCACTATTCAACACATGTGTCCTCTGAAACTGTAAAGCTAAAGCTAATTCAAGAGTTAGCTTATGCACAAATAACAGTTTTATAGGTAAAAGATCAACAAGTGTTAATGTGTCCCAATTGTTCTGTAGTATTCAGCTAGTGCTGTTACAGACCAGACAAGAACATGTGAGCAAAGCTTGACGCTAAGTAGAAATCGCATCCATATAACAACATTAGAATTAATTTAATGAGTGAGTATTATAAAAAGGAGAGTTGGTCAATAAAAGCTTTGTGCTATCATAGTATCTAACACCTGCAGCTGGTTCCAGCCTGCCCCAAAGATAGATTTCCAAAGAACTTACTGCAGCACTGCCAGCAATCATGCTGGTACCCATCAACATTCAAGAATGGGTGGGACATGCCTTTCCACTATCATCAGACACTGCCCCTAACAAACAACAGCTGATGTTTTTGTTAATGGGGATTGGGCTCTAGGTTTGTTTTTAACACCATATTTTTTTGAAGGCCGGAGAGTTAGCGTTTATAGAAGAAAGCAAGGAGAGCTACAAAAGAACATCAGAAAGATAGTGGGGCGATGGACGAACGTGTTTCAGATGAAAGCAGTTGCTCTGATCTTTGGTGCAGGGGATTTTCCGCAGGTCAGTTTAGTGCTTTTTCCTCAGACCATTGTTGTGTGGCATTGGAGGTATGCTTATCTTTTCTCCACACATTGAATTTATCAGCAACGAGAATGCTGCTCATCTCACATGGATGCGTCTTCGCGTCTCTAAAATTAGGTTCTGAACACATGGATACAGATGGTTTTTGGTCAACTCACCGTGTAGTTTTGTGGGTTTTCCTTAGGTGTGCGACTCTGACACTATGCTGGACCCAGCCTCATCAGTGGAGATGGTGAAGGTTTTGGAGGAGGACCCAATGGTGGGAGGCGTTGGAGGAGACGTACAGGTAGATTTGAGATTCTCAGCATATTCTTGCTGCAACTGTCACTTTTAGGAAACTAGTACAAGTATTAGTAGTATTTTTCTTTAATCTGTATTTCAATCGTCCTCCTTTGTTTCTTTTCTTATCAATCCCTCCATAGATCTTAAACAAATATGAGTCATGGATCTCCTTCCTGAGCAGTGTGCGGTACTGGATGGCCTTCAACATTGAGCGGGCTTGCCAGTCCTACTTCGGCTGCGTTCAGTGCATCAGTGGGCCTTTGGGAATGTATCGAAACTCCCTCCTGCATGAGTTTGTTGAGGACTGGTACAATCAGACCTTCATGGGATCCCACTGCAGTTTCGGGGATGACCGTCATCTCACGAACAGAGTTCTCAGCCTCGGGTATGCAACCAAATACACTGCACGCTCAAAGTGCCTTACAGAGACCCCGATTACATATCTGCGGTGGCTCAATCAACAGACTCGATGGAGTAAGTCATATTTCAGAGAATGGCTTTACAACTCCATGTGGTTCCACAAGCACCATCTATGGATGACTTACGAGGCCGTGATCACCGGCTTCTTCCCGTTTTTCCTCATCGCCACTGCGATCCAACTCTTCTACCAGGGAAGGCTCTGGAATATTCTGTTGTTCCTACTCATCGTGCAAGCAGTGGCGCTGATTAAGTCGTCATTCGCAAGCTGCCTCCGAGGTAACATCGTCATGGTGTTCATGTCGTTCTATTCTGTACTGTATATGTCGAGCCTGTTGCCGGCCAAAATGTTCGCGATAGCAACAATCAACAAGTCCGGATGGGGGACGTCTGGGAGGAAAACAATAGTGGTGAACTTCATCGGCCTGATTCCAATATCGGTTTGGTTCACCATCCTCTTCATTGGGATTATATACACAATAATATTACAGACTAAAAAACCCTTTCCTGAATCAGAAAAGCTTGTTCTAATCATAGGGGCAGTCGTGTATGCCAGTTACTGGGTCATACTGTTGACTTTGTATACAGTGCTCATAAACAAGTGTGGGAAGAGGAAGAAGGAAACACACTATGATATGGTGCTGGACGTATGACTTGCAGACTACGGTCATCCTTTACCACTGAACTCTCTTGGGTTGCCCTCACAATGTTGTTGGTATTTAAAGGTTTTGCAGATGCAGAGCAGCTCTGGAGGCAAAATCGGCTGAGTTCAACCAAAATGGGAAAAGAACGAGAGGTTGTTTTTATTGTTTTTTAAAACTTGAATGATAAACGCATATAAACAGCAGTGACTGTGACCATAGCATTCATGATCTGCGTCTCAGCTAGTTAATTTTACCTAAGATGTTTAGCCAAAGGTCAACAAGTGTAGGCTAACTAGCTAGCTAAGTCAGAATGTCAGAAAGATTACCAATATTACAGTTGGCAGCGAGAGTGCGAGGCGTTTGTAATATTAGCTACCTCTTACCCATGTCATTTTCACTGGGCTTCAGTCTAACATTAGCAACTTTGGTGAAAGAAACTGTGGATTTTAGCTTCCTCCATTAGGGTTTAACTTGACCTGTATGAATACGGTATTTTACCTCCAGAGCACCATTGCGTCTATAAGTAATGTTTGTGCACCTCAACTAAATATGTATGTGTTGCCCCCACTACAGGGAAGCCGATAAACAAGGCCTACCATGGTTACTCCACTAAATGACTGCATCACATTGTCTATTGTGTTAGAAGCAGTAAAAGGTGCTGATAAATGCTATTATCAGCAGTATGCCATTAGTTTAATAGTGGGTATTCAGTGTGTATCTAATGAATAGTTGAGGTGGCCACTCTATCGTAAAAAACAAACATAGAAATACACCTGTTTAATGTTTCAGCATTCCGGGGCAATGCGTGGGCGTAAATTTTTAGTGTTTATATCTGTTTTGGGAAGAACTTTCAATATCAAAGCATGGAGGGGTGCCGGAAGGGCTTTAAAAATGGAGAGCTGCTCACTTTCTTTCATTGCACTCATGTCATATGGGAAAGATATAAACTTCCTTGTACTCTTCACCTGTTAATCTTTAAGGCAGTAAATACCACATCTGGAATTGGCAAAGGAAACAGATAACCCGCCTGGCTTGCCTCTGATGCCAGCAACAAGAAAGCACTTGTCACGTACCCTGTGGAATTTATATTTCAACAGGTTGTAACCTTAGCGTAACGCAACGTTCCTCTACTGTGCACAGCCATTTGCTAAGTTGTGACAAGTTGCCATTGAGTTTAAAATGAAGCCAAATGTGTCACTCACACGTTGCATGCATGTTGAATGTGAAACCATCGTACCATATTGTCACTCAATAATCATGCAAAATGGTTTGTTGTTATTCCCATATGACGTGTCTGCAGTATTTTCCTCAGCGTTTACAAAGTGAAGAATCTCAGACTGATCGCTGATTGGTAGATGTAATCTCCACTTGATCAGGTGAACATGTGACCACAAGAGAGAGAAGGTGTATCATTGCTGCTGTGACTGTTTTGTTTTTACAGGAACAATGACTTTTGTGTTTCTCCTTTTTTTTATATAATATGAATCATGGGTGTATGTTGCAAAAGTGGTTTTGAACACTATTATTATTAATGTATTTCTTTCGAGCAAGATGAATGATAACCACCAAGCAGACAAGGTGGACGTGTTCCAATCCAAAGACGTTGTGATTTCTACCTTCCATGCTGTATGCCCTTCCCCATGTTCCGTTCTTCTCATATTGCAATGAAGACCATGTGGCTGCACCTCTTTTCGCTGCGCTGAACAATGCAGGCGAAAGACTAAATGAGAGAAAATGGTGCCACAATATGGGAAAAGAACTACCTGACAACGGGAACTTGAAAAAGGGCACTTGATGAAAGGAACAGCATTGTGGACTGAAACAAGTCTGGTGTTTGCTGCAGACCAGGAGCAGACATGAGTTTAAAGAGATAGTTCGGATTCTTTGAAGTGGGGTTATATGTGGAACTTTTCCATAGTCGGCGTTTTACCTAGAGTAGATGGTGACTGGCAAGCTCCCAAAAGTAGACAGAAATACCAACGAAACCAAGCAAACCAAGTTGGCTAAAATATATTTTGCTGCTGACCACATCCACAACAGTTAGGGTTAGGATTACGGTTAGGGTTAGGGTTAGAACACTTGACTGTCTTGCCCAGTGTTCCCCTCTTCATCCCCAACTGAGGGCATCAGCTGTAGGTAACACATCAACTATGGATAAGCACCTCATACCACCCCGTTTCAAAGAACCTGAACTACCCCTTAATTCTTAACGCACTTTTATGTATCTCCCGTCATCCAGCATCATGCTTGACGTAATCGGGATGAAATACCTCAATGGTTCTCTTTGCATTGCATTAAGGCGTCAGGGTGCCGCCCAAAGACTGATGCATCCTGGTGGTCTCAAGTAATTTATGATCTCTTTGTGATATCAGATATGAAGGTGTCCTTTTTATACACAGCTCCTTCCTAAGTAAAAGCTGGATTTCTCTGCCTTGTCGGCCCTTTGCTGTAGCCGTTTACTTCTTTTTACTTCGTTTTTTTCCAATGCATTTTTATATACATAGACAATTTTATTCTATTTTTGCTTAGCTACCAAAGATTCTTTATTTTCATTCATGTTTTTGTAAGAAAAATGGAAAAAAAAGTGTATTTGTTGTGTTTTCAACTGTTCTGACAGTGACTTGTATATCTGACCAAATAATGTGAAATGACGAGCTGGTGGTTTTCAACAATAAAAAATGCAATTGGTAGGGATAAGTTATTGATTTCAAGAGAAATTGCAAGAGTTGAACCTGTGTTTTTGTACTTTGTACTTAGGTAGGAAGCCAGCATATTTATTTAAGATCATTCTGTGGTTTATAGAAGACTGTACTTTGTAAGACGTTTCTCTGTTATTCATGTAAAACCCCTAAGGTTCCATATGTCTACACTGCAAAAGCAATAAATACATTCAGAAATGATTTTTAATATAAACCACACGTGAACATGATTGTTAGACTTTTTCTTTTTGTTTTTCTTGAAACTATGTATATGAAGTGGTGGCTTAATTAAAAGGAGACTGAATATTTCCTATGCAAAAAAAAACATTTCAGAAACATTTGCACAAATATGTAGTAGTCTGCAAATTGTGTATAAGTTGTGAGGTGCCTTAATAAGCAAAGAAATGAGTGACATTTTATACCGTTTTAATTTTTGTTGGTATTATTTCAAGGTGTAATGAATGAGACTGACAGCTGAACTATGTCAAACTAGTCATGGACAGTATTATCATAAAGCACTTTTGTGTTGTGCCAAATAAAAACAACTATTGTTTTAATTTGCAGGTGTCAAGAGTGTTAATTTATCTTCTGAGTGCTGTGTTTGACTGAGGTACCTGTGGTGTTGGGTCTTTAAAAGCCAGAGCGATTGCTTCAAGATTTAAAAACGACAAAAATAAAACCACACACACACACACATAGGATTACAGCCAACTGTGCAACAGAAGGGCAGGATTTGCCCCAACGACACTACTTGTTAGGGCAGGTTTTATTTCGCCATGTGTGGAGAAAACCAACATCAGTTCTGCACTTATGTTGAAAATATTCCAAAGCTAAACCAGTAGCTTTTGGGTAATTTTTAAGTGTATTTGTGTATCCCTTCCATGAAGATAAGTACTTTAATTGTTGTTTTTCATCCCCACCTCTAACCATCAATCTGGAATGGTTAAGGCCCAGTTGCAGCATCTCTAAAGCCCTACACAAAACACTCACGTTCTCTGTTTTCTTTTTCCACATTTGATTTTGCCAGTTTTGGAGAAACATTTTGGCTCGAGGAGGAACGCATGCACACAGCTGCCACCTTAAAAACTAACAATTTTATTAGGGAGATACCAGTCGTCTTCCAAACAGATGCTGTTGTCCATGTGTGGGATGACTGCAGGCGCAGGCATGATTATGTGTATATTGTCTTAATGAAATTGTTAGATTTTCAGAAACCTAATCAGTCTGGCCCTAATTATACACTGGTGTTGTTACTTAGTGAACTGGCCAGTGTGCAAAGTTCACTCAAACCATGTTCATCCATTCGCTTTACTTTCGTTTTGTTTTTGTTTTTTTTCCTTTTGTGTTCAGCGCAAGTGAATGGAACATGGACGTCAACAAAAATGCTGCCCAAGACATCCAAAAGGCATGTTTCACAGTTTATGTTTGAGCTGCTCGATCGGAAATGACCAGTTATTTGGCCGGTTAGTTCATTCTGTAACCAGAAAACATGGGTGTGTGTTTGTTCTATGTTGAATTAACTGAATCCGTAGTTGTTGGACAGACACACAGTGTACGGAACAGACATGGCTCAAGTAGTAGAGCGGGTAATTGCAGGGTTTGAACCCAGGACTCTGCGCATACCTCCTACCGCCAGACCAACATCACAGCTCCACCATCACTGGTGTCCTAAATTGTCCAAATCGAACATTAAATCGCTTATTGTGATGTGAATCTTCACGAGAAAGATTTTCTTTTTGTTTGTTCAAACGTTTCCTGTCAGACATCGTCTGCTGGCTCTCTTTGCTGGCGCTATTAGTGGAAACTTTACAAAATGAACACTGCATTGATTTGAAAATAGCCAGTGCTCCAAATAGGTTTTTCCATTGACATTACCAAGTATTCATTACCTAATTACTGCTATTTATATAGGGTTATTTAACAAAAGCACTGTAAATCACTGGCAGCATGTAAAAAGACCAAAACCAACAATTTATCAGACTAGCATGTTTATTATGAGTCAGTAAAGAGCACATGTGTATTGATCTGCAGGAGAAAATAGTCTGCAACAAGGACTGTTTCTCTGTCACCATGAAAACTGTCCTTTCAGAAAACTACCAACTGTGGAGTCATAACCGATTGTTAAAGGTGACAGAGAATGAAAAAACGTTTTTACCTTGTCTTAGTTGAATAACGGTAGTCTGCCCGCATTCACGAACATACGAAAAGTGCTAGACATTCTGAACATCTCCGTTTCATAGAAATTCCTCCTTTAGAAATGTCAGCCAGAAAATGGCCCAATTTGAACAACGGATACATATTACCAGAGCCCGTCTACGGAGAGCCTTCCCACTCTCTATTAAGTCCCATTGTAACGAATTTTGGTTGCAGTTCCACCAGATTTCCACTGGGGGCGATCGCCATGAGTGCAACATGAATGGGACTCTATGGAGCTAAACGGCTAAATGTGTCTCTTTCACCCGATTGTCGTTGAGAAATCTCAGATTTGATTGTAGGTTTTGCAAGTTCAACATGGGTTATAGGTCAAAAGTTGAATGAACGAGAACTTATGTCCTTTCGTTTTCTTACAGGTTGAGTTGTTGTTGCCCATAACACGCTAGCATTGTGCTAATGAACGCTGATTGGTCAGTGAAGGACTGATTACGACCAGATCCCGCTTGACGGCATCGTGGCATCCGAAGCGGGACCAGAATGTAAAGGCGGACTTTTTCGCCCAAGTTTTTTTTTTGTTCGGCCCGGTCTTTTAAAATAACAAAACAGAAACTCTTCTAGCACGATTATTGACCCGTGTCAGCTGTGTTGTCCATGCCTCGAGAGAAAAGAAAGTGCAGAGCGCGAAAGCACCAAAGCAGTGACTGAAGGATTGCCGTAAAGCAGTATCTGGTCGTACGATGTGTATGACGTCATTGACATTTTAAAAAACTTTTTAAAGCAAATAAGTGACTCTAAAAAACCTAACACCCAGCAGTGTGTAATTTCTTTGCATCTCCTTTCAAATTCAATATTCAAATTACTGCACAAAAAATTATATCCTGAGAAAAGTGGATTTTGAGGGGTACTGCTCCATAGACCGCCATTCATTCTGCACTCGTCCTGAGAGCGCCCTCATATGGAACCAGAGTGGAACTGCAACAGTTCAGAACCCGGAAGTTCAGTGAGAGTGGAACTTCTCTTTTTTTTTTTTTTTTTTTTTTTTTTTTTTTAAACTTTATTTAAAGGTTCCAATCACAGTCAGAACATTGACCGTGGACAATACAAAAGAGTCAGGCATCAAGGAATTAAATAAACAAATACAGTATGAGACATAAAGTGGATGAAGTGCATAAGTCATTACAGGGATAACATAAATGTGATAAAATAAATGAAATTAAATGAAAGGAAGAAAGAAAATGGCAGGACATATTATATTTCTCCAAATATTTCTTCAATTATGTTAACAGTGTGTATACATTTGTTATTATCAATTATTTTAATACATTCAAGGTAGTTCTTGAAATCAATTTCAAAAACAGGAAAGAAAGGTCGACCTTTGGAAAATTGAGAGTGGAACTTCTCCCCATATTAGACGTTCTCTGATATTACGTAAAATGCATCTCACTGCCCCGACTCTCATTCAATTCCCTCCCCTTCAAAATAATTTGCATACATCCGCCCTCTCGCCTCCAACGGGAAGTACATTGCAGCAGTGCTTGCGGAGTTCAAGGCGAAATGGCGAGTCGCGTTCCGAGGTGTGCTCTTCCAGGCTGTGCAAGCGGTGTGCAAACTTTCCATTACATTCCCACCGAAAGAAATGCACGAGATGCGTGGCTGCTGTTCATTTATAATCGGATTCCAACTACATTCAACCACAGACTGCTACTTCGTTTGTGAACGGCAGTCTATGGCGAAAGATACATTATTTTCTGGTCCCGATCGACTTGTGCCTTGGATTATACATATGTTGTTTTTCAGAATAAAAAATGATTTTACATGTCAAGAATGTCACAGTTTGTCGCAAGATAGTTAAGTAAAACGCTATGGAAAATATGTAATTAAACGAACTACAAGTCCCGCATGCTGGCGCGTACAGAACCGACCAAAACTCCCTTCGGTAAGTAGAGGGGCGGGACTTCGGCTCTCTATAGCGAAGTTTACATTCTTTTGAGTGGCAGCAAATGCAGCCAATCAGCGTCAAGTGCTTGCATTTCATAATGAGGTTGCCAGTTAAGCCCGAAGGGGCGCCAAATAGGTGCAAAACCACGCGTTTAAAATCCCCCACCCTAATATAGCTTTCTGAGAGAGGTTTTTAGGAAGGCATTACAGACCCAACCAAAATTTTGTTGTCTGCATGTCACATCACAGATCAAGGATAAATACCCCGTTCAATCATTCTATGTCACCTTTAAATATTTAAGTCCTCAGGTGGAACCGATGGGCTTGGAGCTGAGTGCAGTAGAAGGGGATGGGAAGTCAAAAATATTTTGAGATGGAATACAATTATTGGTTTTGATTGTATACTATTATGACAGTAAAGCCATTATTCATCAAGATTTTAATCTCCTCGGGATAGAAATCAGTATACAGGCTGTGGGAAGATGTAGAAAACACTGGGTTAACTCCTATTTAGCTTATGATATGGACATTTAAAGCTACTTTGCAGAGCTTTCCCCACTTCTGACATTGAGAGTAATTAAACAAACTCTGCGTATGACGCATGTCTGCAGTCCCTCAGTCCATTCTCTATATTTTCAGCACATTATCTTTGCTGTCAATTCTT